>NC_090440.1:1571219980-1572419980 GCF_031143425.1 Pleurodeles waltl
TCCCTCTTACAGTAAACAGATTTATAATCCATGTTCCAGGCCATAATCTCTGTTTTTTCCACATTCACTTGGTATCCAGAGACCTTACCGAACTCTTCAGCTAGCCTAAGAATCTCAAGAAATGCAGTTGATAAATTGTCTGTGCAAAGCAAAAGATCGTCAGCATACAGGGCTAGTTTTCTCTCCCAACCCTGACAACAGAAGGGGGAGATCACCATATTCCGCCGAATCTTCCTTGCAAAAGGCTCCATATATAAGTTAAATAAAACAGGAGATAATGGGCAGCCCTGTCTAGTGCCCCTAGCAATAACAATTGGGCCGGTAAGATTCCCATTCACAAGTATTCTAGCAGTTGGAGCTCTATAAATTTGATTTACTACCCCGCACAAATTAGTTCCCAAATTAGCTTTTCTTAACAAAAACTTTAAATAGCCCCAACTTACTTGAGTAAAAAAAGGCTTTAGCTGCATCAATTGTGATAATCCGCAAAGGGGAATCAAACGAAACTGCCATATCCATAGCCCCAATCAATTCATATGTCAGCTCGTGGAGGTATCTGCCCTTCGAAAAGCCCTTCTGATCCAAATGTATTAAACTGTTTACCACTCTATTTAATCTATCCGCCATGATTTTGGAAAACAACTTGTAGTCACTGTTCAGTAGTGAGATAGGTCTGTAGGATGTACAATTAGTCGGATTTTTACCGGGTTTCAAAATCAACTTGATAACTGCATCGTTCCATGAGGAAGGCATATCTATCTCGTTAGAAAAAACCTTACCAAACAGCTCAAGCAAAATCGGACTTATTGCATCGCCTAAGAGTTTATGTACCTCCACCGGGATACCATCGGGGCCCGTAGCTTTGCCTTCTTTGCCCCCTGCTAAGGCCTCCCATACTTCCCCAGCCGTAATAGGGCCATTCAGAAATTCCTGAGTTTGTTGCAAAATTTCTGGTAACATATCTTGAGCTAGCCAGTCTTCCACCAACTTTTCTTGCCCGTCCACATGTTCCGTATACAAAGATGAATAAAAGTCCTTAAACCCACGTTCAATATCTTCACTACGTGTCAGTTTTTCACCTGTATCCTCAACCACTATTTCCTTAATCTGATTCCTGACCTGATCTGATTTAGCTTTCCAGGCTAGCAATTTCCCTGAACTTTCCCCATATTCAAAATGTTTTAATTTTCTAACCTCCCATCTTTTCAGAATACGTGCCTGTAGAATATTAGCCATTTGTGTTCTTAGCTTGGCCAGCTCCACTCTTCCTGCCTCCTCTTCCTCCTGAGACCCACCCCCTTTACCAACCAACCTTTCGGTTTTTATCAACATTTCCTGTTCTAAAGCCCTTATTTTGTCTCTGAACACTTTGCGTAACATGAAATACTTTTAATCACCCCTCTTATTACCGCCTTAAAGGAGTCCCAAACCACTGATAACGGTGCAGAACCAATATTGATATTGAAAAAAGACTCAGTTTCTCTACGTAGTTGCAACAAGACATCTTCATCTAATAACAACGCACGCTCCAGTGTCCACCTTTTAAACAGCCTTCTCTGGGGGGAAGTCAAGTGCAGTACTACCGCCGCATGATCTGATAGGTGTGAAGGCAAATATTCGACCCCATCAACATTTTCCAACAGCCTTTCATCCACTAAGAAATAATCGATACCTGAAGCATGACTATATTTCTTATTAAAAAAGGAGAAGACTCTAGCCTCCCCTTCCTTCTTTCGCCAAATATCACACAAGCCATGATCTTTCATCATTCTCTTTAAGAAACATTGTGATTTGGGCGTACCTAAAGATCTGCAAGAGTCAGTTCTATCCAATCTATTATCCAACACCACATTGAAATCTCCCGCCATAATGACCGAATCAGAGATTTCAATTAGCTGAGAGAATACCGTCTTCAGAGGTTCAATATCATCACAATTCGGGCCGTAGAAACCAACCAAGATCAAAACTACTTCATCAACCTGTAATTTTACTATGATCCAACGGCCGGCTTGATCTGCCCTTATTTCAAAAATTTCTAGTCTGGCTTGGAGCCCTTGTTTAACCAAGATAGCTACTCCCCTTGTATGAAAATTATGGGAGGTGCAAAAGCACATTTGCACCCATTTTTGGGTCCTAAATAGCTCTTTACACTCGTCTGCCACCAGATGAGTCTCATGCAAAATTAAAATTTGCGCCGGCGAATCCTTTAAGTATTGTAAAATTTAGTTTTGTCTCGATTTAGTCCTCAAACCATTAATATTCCAAGAGAGAAGTTTTATCGTAAGCCTCCCCTCCCCCTGGCCCTTACCAATTCTAACCATTTAAAACTAACCCGCCACCCCACCGCTTAGGTGAATGAGGAACTATTTCCGTGCTTAACCCAAAAAAACAACCCCCTTGTACCCATCCCTCCCTACCCCCTCCCATGGAGAACCCCCCCACTATGTCAGCCACCATGGGCCTAATTTTAGAGTGCCCTGCCTACCTGGGGGGTCTCAAAATTCCAAAGCTTATTACAATTATTACATATGATTGGCCTGTTCCTTCTTTATAACGTCTAACAATTCATCCGCCCTATCTATCTCCCTTATGTTATACATTTTGTTATTGTACATTATTCGCAAGAATGCCGAAATTTCAACTGTGCCGTAACTCCAAGTTTTTTAAATTCATCCAGCCTTTTTCCCAGTTCCCACTGTCTATCCATAGTAATTTTAGATAGGTCAGATCTAATCTCAAAAGTCCCATTTTCCATCCTTAATGATTTCTGTTTTAGCGCACAAGTCAATATTTTCTCCTTTAGATGATAGGTTAAGAAATTAACCAACATTTTTCTCGGTCTTGTGCTGTCGGCCGCCTCGTAAAGGGATCACGATGAACTCTCTGAATGTCTCTTTCAATCTCTTCATTGCTCTCTTCCAACTCACAAACACATTTAATTAGGGAGACAACGTATGACTTAAGATTTGCCACCTCTACTCCTTCCGGTACTTTTAACAACTTTATATTGTTCCTACGTGAGTAGTTCTGCAGATGCTCAATCCCGACTTGTAATCCTTGCTCTTTTTCACTCAAGCCTCGGATTTCATCTTTATGGTGTTTCAACTCCTCCTTCATCCCCCCTACCGTCTCCTCCAATGTCTGAATCCTCTCCATCAAGTTGTCAATTTTTTTTTCCAGTACCTCACAGGCTTCTCGGATTTCCCCTTGGTTGCACTCCGAGCTTGCAAATCCTTTTTAATATCCTCCGAGATGGAGAGGATCACTTCCTCCATGGAGGGGGTGTACCTCAAGTCGGGGGCCAAAGTTTGGCCTAGGGGAGGGCTGTCGACTAATTCTACCAGCCCTTCTTCCTCCTGTCGTGGGGTGGACAAATTGCCGCCTTGGCTCATCATAGAGGCCTCAAGTCCAACCTGTATATTCTCTCGAGGAGTCAAATTATCAACTAAGGAGGAGGAACCCTCCTCAGCCCCTTGCCAAAGTCTTTACCGTTTGCAGTATCCTTGACCACATAGGTATCCATTTTTCCTTGCCCCGGCACCAGCACAATATCCTCTGGCCTAGCCCTGAAATAGGATCTTAGAGAAGGTGCAAGCGTATGCTTTATTTTAGATCTCCCTTCAATTCCTTCTTTCTTTTTTTTTTTTTTGTGAGTAATTTGCCTGCTCCAAAGATTTTCCCTTCAGCTTCCCTTGATTATCGCTGACCGCCCGATCCCTTTTCTCCACCCTTAACCCCAACCCCTGCCCCCCTACCTGCCAAAAGCTGACGGAGGACTGGGGCTCTTTTCTTCCTCTTGAGTCCTGGTAGTGGCCCCAGCACTACCTACCGCCTTGCTTGCTGTTTTAAAACTTTCTGCAAAAGCACGCGTAACCGCGCTACCAGGCTCCCGGGATGCCTTCCCGGGAACCTTGCTGGTGCTGTCGCTGCCCGGATTCCCCCGGAGGGGAATCCTTGCCGAGCCTCTTCGCACCCGGCGGAGCTCCAGCGCGGCACGTCCCCAGTGCCGGAGTCCCCCACCGGGTGCCTCGTTAAGTTTTCAACGCGGCCGGCTTCCAAGAATTAGCGCGTCCAGCCGACACATTCAGATGATCGCTGTGTGTAAGTGCCACGCCCCCCTGGAATGACAGAAGGCGCGTTTAACGAGCTACGGCCGTGACGCAGCCCGCCATGTCCTCCCCCAAGCAAAATAGATGAAATGTTCCTGAGACTTTTTTAATTGTGCCCCTATTTGTATATTTGTAACTCAATTACATGTATAATCCTACATATTGACATGTTTACTGTGTACCATTGATGTATGCAAATATCATTGCTGGTAATCATGCCATAGCTTATACATCATTTGAGATACCAGCCTTTAGTTTCTTCTTTTATTTTCTTATCTCACTGATATAACCTCTTCTTTCACCTGGTCTAGTTTTTCAGTATTCAACTCTTACCATTGCCTTATTAATCTTGTAAAAATATGTGATACTGGATGTTCGTATGGCCAGTACTATTTTTAAAATAACAATCAATAAACATATAATATAAATATATATAGATATATATGTGTGTGTGTATAGAGAACTCCATGCTTAACATGTTCTTAGGTCATTGCATAGTTTTTTATATCTTTTCTATACGTTTTTTGATTAGATGATTATGGGTGTCTGTTTTGTTTATCTATCACGATATGTAAATGTTCTCATAACTATTTTATCTACAGGTGCTTCACTATTTAAATATGGAGGAAAATATAACATAATATAATATTAAACAGGCTCCGGGAGTGCAACGGTTGCGTTTTGGATTGCCTATTACGAGGGTTGTTGTCTTAAGCCTATCGCTGGCACCATCAGTGTGAGGGCATCGCTTCTTTGACCAATTAGCTTTAACATTAATTTCTGCAAGGGCACCATGGAAATCATGAGGAAATCATGTGAAGCCATGGAGGGAACGAGGGGACACTATGCCCCTGTGTGTGTATTTAGTACTTGGAGATGAATTGACCAGAGGTCTGGACTTCAATAGCACTTGGCGTGACTCCTTGGCTGGTGAATGAACACAATGCCGATGTGGCCCTGCCACTGAAGTATCGTTCAGAGGCAGTTGGGTCCTACTAATGCCAGAATGCCCCAATGCACATATAAACCTTGACAACAGCAATTACTGGAGAATGACGGCTGAAACTACTTGAAAAAGATGGACTGTCGAAATGCGTCATGTCATGCTGTTAAACCAATAAATTGATTTTTTTATACAAGCTCCGGGAGTGCAGTGGTTTCGTTTTGGAAATATATATATATATATATATATATATATATATATATATATGTATATATATAATTCTATGCTTAACATGCTCATAGGTCATTACATAGCTTTTTATGTTTTTTATATTTTTCATATTTTTTATATAAGTTTTTTCATTAGATGATCATGGGTGTCTGGAACTCTCATTAATCCCTGCCACACAGGCCAAAGCCAGAGAGGCAACGATGGTAAATGATATTGCACTAGCCCCGTGTAATGGCTATATACTGAGATGGACTCAGACTGACCCTCAGGCATTATTAAAAGATATATTACGTGAACATACCCAAGTGTTCCTTGATTGCCTTAGTGATGACACGGCCCCAGGACAATGTCTAAGTGCTTTCCAACAGATAACCTACGCCGAAAAAAAAGCCCTCACGTCTAGGACAGGAGGGGCAGGGGGCAAGAAAAGGGAAACCGGCTGGTTTGACCACGATTGTACGAAAGCGCATACAAGACTAAAAAAAGCCCTAAGTGCCCCCATAAGATGTCAGACCGAAATACGTACCTGCAGACTGGCATACAAGACAGCCACAAAAAAGAGGAAACTCACTTTGAGAGGGAAATTATGGGACAATCTACACAGAGCTAGTCTGACGAAAGACAATGCCCTCTTCTGGAAAATAATAAATACTCCCGTTCTAGGGGACAATAGTACCCCTCGAATGGAAATTGCAATCTCGGAAGAGGACTGGATCACGTACTTTTCTAAGATATACTGTCAACCCAATGACAGAGTTCCTCTGGACCTTCCAAAAGTCCCAGACTCTGAGGAAGATCGACACCTAGCAGTATCACCTCAGTTTACCTTAGAGGAGGTAGTAGAAGCTATAAACACAAGCAAAGCCGGGAAAGCGCCAGGGCCCGATGGTGTTCCAATTGACCTATATAAAACCAACACCGACTTATGGGGCCCTCTATTGACGCAGGTACTGAGGGACATTAGCACACAAGGCCCACCATCAACATGGCGCCATTCTATCATCATACCCATATACAAAAAGGGGGATCGCCTTAACCCAGCCTGTTATAGGCCAATTTCTCTCCTCGATACATCAGCCAAATTAGCGGGGAGAATAATCCTAAATAGACTCCAAATATGGTCGGCAGAAAATAACATTCTATCCCCAGTGCAGTGTGGCTTCCGCACAGGACTAGGTACAGTGGAACAGGCTCTGAACTTAACTATCCTAGTGGGGAAGTATACGAAGACCAGAGAGGGCAATTTGCACCTGGCCTTCATAGATTTGTCCTCAGCATTTGACTGTGTTTTGCATGAAAAGTTATGGGATATTCTAATAAGCATGGGGGTCGAACTAACGATAGTCCATTTCATAAGAGATCTGTATACTGGGTGCAGAGCAAGTGTAAGGTACGGGATGAGAGGGGAATGTACTAAGTCTTTTGGCATATACAGAGGGGTGCGCCAAGGCTGCGTTCTCGCACCACTTCTATTTTCATTATACATAAACAATCTAGAAAGTGAATTGATAAGCAATTGTAAAGACCTTCCACAAATAGGCAATCGCCCCGTCCCTGCACTCCTTTACGCAGATGATGCAGTACTCATGGCCAGGACACCGCTAGCCCTCCAGAAACTCCTAACCACTTGTATAAATTACATGACAGCCCTGGGCCTCACAGTCAACCGTTCGAAAACGTTCATAATGAACTGTGGCAGTAAACTGAGCAAGTCCTATAAAATCACTATTCACTAGGACAAGGTGAAGATAGCTCCCACCTTCTCATATTTGGGCATAATGTTCGATAAACAGGCCACTTGGGCACACTGCGTGAAAACAAAAAAAGACCAGATTATTAAAACAACGGCGGCCTTGAAGATTTTTTCTTAAAAACTAGGGGGGATCTCCCCGTCAAACATGGTAAAAATCTACAAGGCCAAATGTATCCCGGCGGCTACTTATGGAGCATGTATCTGGGGGTATACGAACTGCCATGCGATTCAGTTGGTGGGAAATGACTTCCTGAGATACCTGCTAATGGCACCAAATAGCACGTCATCATATATTAGCCATTCGGAACTAGGGGTCCACTTTGTAACTGATCTAATTAAGATACAGCCTCTATTATTATGGCATAAAGTGTGGACCTCTGAGCATACCGGATTAAACCAGGCCATACTATCCGACTGCATGAATCTAACACACTCGCTTAGAGTTCCCTGGCTAAGATATATTATGACCTTTTTTAAAAATATGGGCTGCGAAGCATATTACCAAAACCCACAATCACTGGAAAAAATAACCAGGAGAGATTTGAGGGCTCTGACTTTGAAGTACTTGGATGAACAGAGATGGGAAGTGGAATCAAAAAAATCTACAGTAATGTCTAACCAACTAATTCTGTCGACGGATGCAGTCCAGCCCTACTTAGTAAGCGTGGCAAATCCCCGACATCGATTTGTTCTTACAAGATTCCGCTTAAATATCTTCCATCGGCTAGTAACCTTTCCGATTATGTGCGACTGGAGTACAGTCTTAAGAGAATGTCCATGTGATGCAAAAGCTCCCCAATCTACAATGCATGTGGTCCTCTTTTGTAAATTTTATGATATTCCAAGAAAACGTATTTTATTGCCTTTTTTAAGATCGACTAATTTGCGTCAGTGCCGCGACGCGTATTGTAGCTTACAGATTTTATCCTCTATTGAAATGTGTGGAATTTTAGCAAACTTTTTATGTACAGTACTCTCTGTAAGGAAGTCTATGGGCGTACTGAACTAATTTTATTTGAAAAATTTGGAATTTCCGGTAAACTCCTCACTCTCCAGAAAATACTGTAATAGAACTCGATTTTGCACTGATGTAAATTTATCAAGTTTTATATAGCTGTCCTTGAATGAATTAACGATGTGTTTTATTATCTTCCCTATTTATTTATAATTTTTTCTTTTTTTACATATTTATCAATGTACTATTACTTGATACTTTTATGGCCTGTTGAAAGCCGAATAAAGTCTGTTTGATGATGATATTGACAAAAATATAACATTTAAAAAAAAAGAACATGTGAGAGATTGATTCTGACCATCTGGTCTCCCCTGATTTTTTGTTTTTTGCTCTGGATGCTTGTTTCCGGTCTAGGGAGGACCTGGCCTGGCAGTTCAGGCTGGACTGTTTCCATGGGGAACAGGGTCAAGACTGATTTGGATATGGCTGGGTCCAAACTGGGGTGGCATGGTATTTTTTGACCTTTTACTGTGAGAGAGCCTCCTAGTCAGGGACTCCCCCACAGTAAACTCATGGTAAAATGGACTACGCTTGTAATCACCGGTGCTACCTTGCTAAGAAAAGGCTGCTGCAGTGCAGCAAGAGTAAGAGGCCCTGGGCTGGTTACACATGATCATGTGTGCACACTCGTGTGCACCCATGTAAGGGCTGCACAGGGAGGGTTCCTGGCGTGCGCAGCCCACAAACTGCGCTTAGGGAGCCTGGCGCAGAAGGAACTGTGCAGAGTGGGTGGTGACCTGGAGTAGGCCTCATGAGATGGGTATACACAGAGGAGGGCTAGTCAGTGTGCTTAATGTATTTTTACTTTAGGAACACCCCAGTACCTGTGAATTGGAAAGAGTGGACTATGGTATAACTCAGGTCCCCTAGGGCCCCCAAAGACTAGAGTCACACCAATGTACACTGTAACCTGTATGAAAAGAATGATGCAGTAGGTTACAAAAACATAGTTGTACAACTTATTGGTCATCAAGGAATGTCCTCTTTCACTGGCTCAGCTCAGGATTAGGGTAAATTACTGCTCTATCCAGTTGCCTGAGAAGGGCCTTGCATCAATCAGCCAGCTATCAGCCCCTGCTAGGAAATGGACGGAGAATCCCTGAAAGGAATGTCAGGGAGGAGGGGCTGAGTTTCATAGCACATGTGGCCCAAGTTCCTGGATGATGGCATTTTGAGCTATCCCAGAAGACTATGCAGGAAGGAGGTGACAGGATCAAGGAAGTGATGTGGCACGTCTGGATGCTTGTTTCCGGTCCAGGGAGGACCTGGCCTGGCAGTTCGGGCTGGACTGTCTGCATGGGGAACAGGGTCAAGACTGATTTGGATATGGCTGGGTCCAAACTGGGGTGGCATGGTGAGCAAAAAAACAATGAATTAAACCCTGATCTTTGACTGGGGGTGAGTGTTTGAAAAGTTTCAACACTCTGTCCATCATCCTTTTGTGTTGCTAAAGTTGCCCTAAGTGGGAAGGGTATGCCCAGATGTGGGTCCCTTGCTCACTGTGTCACTGGATTCAAGCTAGCCTAGCTGATGAAGGATGATACCCTGAAACCAGTCCTAGGATGGTTGTTTCCGGTCCAGGGAGGACATGACCTGGCAGTTCAGGCTGGACTGTTCCCATGGGGAACAGGGTCAAGACCGATTTGCAAATGGCTGGATCCAAACTGGGGCGGCATGGTGAGCAAAAGAACGATGGATTAAACCCAGATCTGTGACTTGGGGGTGAGTGTTTGGAAAGTTTTAACACTCCGTCAATCATTCTTTTGTGTTGCTAAAGTGGCCCTAAGTGGGAAGGGTATGCCCAGACATGGGTCCCTTGCTCACTGTGCCACTGGATTCAAGCTAGCTTAGCTGATGAAGGGTGATACCCTGAAACAGGTCCTAGGATGCTTGTTTCCAGTCCAGGGAGGATCTGGCCTGGCAGTTCGGGCTGGACTGTTCCACTGGGGAACAGGGTCAAGACTGATTTGCATACGGCTTGGTCCAAACTAGGGTGGCATGGTCAGCAAAAGATCGATGGATTAAACCCAGATCTGTGACTGGGGGTGAGTGTTTGAAAAGTTTCAACACTCTGCCTATCATCATTTTGTGTTGCACGTCTGGCTTTGCCATAGATGCAGGTCTGCTGGACACTTCTGCCCCCCACTTAAAAGGTCCTGCACAGGGGAAAGCTCTCTCTCTCTCTTGGCTGTGCATCACTGCAGACGGGCGTCATGGACAACTGGAAAGAAGAACCCCCAGATTGCCCCATGGGGCAGGGACTCTGCCCCTGAAAGACTACAGGCCCAACAAGGTGCAGGCCAGCAACAGGTAAGCTGGCCCCCTTACTCCCCCAGAGGCTCAGTTCAGGGAAAGACCGGGCTGGTGCAAGGAGAGAGCACTGCCGAGAAGGAAAGGAGGGCACCCGAGGAAGGACTGGCTCCATATAGTCTGGGACCCTTTTAGGCCAGGAGACCTAAGGAGAGTGCTCCTTGTAGCAAGGGCTCATCATCTGGAGCGAAACGAAACCAGAACCATTCAAATCAGCCCTCAGGGGACGAAGGTCTGCAACCCTTGACCTACTTCTGAGCAAGCAGTGAACATGCGGGGCTCCTCTGCTGCTTCAGTCGGTGCCCCTGGAGTGGGCCAGGACCCAGGGGCTGCCCCCATAGACAAGTAAAGCCGGGGGCCGCTGTCACGACCCCGTGAAGACAAACTTAGAGAGCCCTGGATCCCATGCCAGGGCGCCTCCAACAAAAAAAGCTGGGGGGTGTGAGATGGCCGATGGCTGAGGGAGAGGCGGCCGCTGAAGACAAAATGGGGAGCCTAATCGGCCTCCCCATAAAGGTGGAGCCAGGACCCCAGAACCCATCCCGGGGCCCCACCAGAAGACCAAGTTGGGGGGGGTGCCATCGCACCCCCTGTGAATGTGGCTGGAGGAGTCCCAGACCCCATCCTGGGGCCCGACGATGAAGACAGGGAGCACCATTGCAGTCCCCAGAGTGGTGCGGGCGGACCTGAACCCCATACTGGGGCCCCTGCTACAGCAGAGGAGGTAGGGGAGGGCTGTCGCAGTCCTCCAGGAAGCCCCGATGGCTGCCGCAGCAGCATACATCTGCCAGCATGAGTGGGTAGACACCAGAATAAAAGTCGGCTCCTCATGCTGCTCCCCAACACCACTCACCTGACAGGGGTGTCTGTGTGGGACTGGACACCCCCCAATCATAAGGGCAGCTGGGGGTGGTCTCCACGCGCTGCCCTCCACAGAGGAGGCACCATGAGGTGGGTGTCCAGGTGGGACCGGACACCCCCGATAGCACGAGGGTAGCTGGGGGAAGGTGGGGATGAGACCAGACACCCCTCACCCTCAGAGGAACGCGGCAGTGCGAGGCTGCAGGAAGGGAAGCAGAGTGGCTCTACCCAGCACAGCATGTGTATATGGCCCACAGGGCCTTGCGAGGCCTAACGTCATCCTGAACACTGTGCTCAGCTCGTGGTGGCCCCGGAAAGGTGGGGTCACCACCAGCCAAGTGCCCAATCTCAGAGGAGCTGCTGGAACAGCGCTGCTTACTCCTAGTGCAATGTTTATGTCCCCAACCTAGGTTGGGTAGGACAGAGGAAATATAACCCCCCAAGGGTTACATCCAACTATGAAACATCAGCATCTTGGAGCTTTTGTTCTTGGATTGTGTGAGTGTGTGTTTTGGGAGTGTAGTGTGGTATTGCAAAAGATTAATCAAGTGTATGATGTTATTCCAGGGTGAATAAGAAGCAATCCAAAAGTAATCTTTACTGTTTAAAATATTTATACATATTGCTACGGGTTTCTTGTACTGTTGATTTGCATAATGAGACTGATACCCACTCTCTTGAACAGTAACTGTACTTATTTGTCAGATTTTGGTGCTTTCACTGTACATTTCAGGCAAATGTTGCATTGAGATACCAGTGATTGTTTTGCCATGTGGGTTGTTGGATTATATTTCTCCTGGGGGAGACATGAGACATTACACAATGTCATCCAACGGCAATCAATGTTCCCTATAAGGCGCGTGCGCGAACGTGCGCGCACCTTTCCTTCCCCCATCGCGCAAGCCCCTTCGGCAAGCGCGCATGTTAATAAATAAGCCTTTTAGAGCGATATACGTGCTCCCCTAAGGCAGATAATGCTCATATTTGAATCCGGATTGAAATGAATGAAAACAGCGTTTAAAGGCCGCTGGGAGTGTTTTAAACATCATTTGGCGTACTTTAGCATACAAGCGAGCAAGTGATATTTATGTTGAAAATTAATGGTTAATGAGCTAGGAAATGCTTCAGAACAGTAGGAAATGTGCTGTTATCAACTTTTCCATCATTGTCATACTTCATAGTTGTTTATATGCATTATCACTTTCTCAGCTCAAATAAGCCTTTTAGAGCGATAGTCGTGCTCTCCTATTGCAGAAAATGCTCATATTTGAATCTGGATTGAAGTGAATGAAAACAGCGTTTAAAGGCCGCGGGGAGTGTTTTAAACATCATTTGGCATACTTTAGCATACAAGCGAGCAAGTGATATTTATATTGAAAATTAATGGTTAATGAGCTAGGAAATGCTTCAGAACAGTAGTAAATGTGCTGTTATCAACTTTTCCATCATTGTCATACTTCATAGTTGTTTATATGCATTATCACTTTCTCAGCTCAAATAAGCCTTTGAGAGCGATAGTCGTGCTCTCCTAATGCAGAAAATGCTCATATTTGAATCTGGATTGAAGTAAATGAAAACAGCATTTAAAGGCCGCGGGCAATGTTCCTCTGTTTTCTCTAACTGGGGTGTAGGTGGCACTTAACAGGTCATGTCCTTGAGGTGTGCAACCAGGTCACAAAACTGCCTTGATGCCCTATTGCATGGAGCAATGATATCTCTTTTTTGCTTTAGTGGTATGGAGAGGCTAATGCCAAAGATCTTGGCTAGTTATGCGCTGCGCGCGCGTGAATGGTCAATTTCTAGGCGCACGTATCCTTGGCTGCAGCGCACAGAGAGCACACACTGCCGCACACAGTGGAAAACAGTTAGAGGGAACATTGGCGGCAATTCCATTAATTTGTGTATATTTGTAAATTGTTGCATAGTATTGAGTAGTCTGTGTATGTAATAAATGTACTTTTACTTCATCAAAAGAAAAAGCTTAGACTGGAAAATCATTTATTGAGTGTCATGCTTGTGTGCTTGTGAATGGGGATTACTAGCCCACATCACCTCTCTTGAATAAGCCTGGGACTGCTTAGCAATGCTACCCTATGAGAGGTAAGTGCTACAATGGGGTGTTTGGTTCCCAGTGGTGGTTCGGTGCGGACCCATTAACTTGTGTAGGCCACACAACTAATTAGCAACCATCCAACAGAAGAAAATCAAATAATGAATTATAAAATGTATAGAAATAAATTACCTTCAATTAATGAAAATCTGAGTTTATACAATACAACATTAAGGGCCATATGTATCAACAAATTTTCCCATAGACACAGAATAGGTAAAACCCTTCGCTACATCTGGCCCTAAATCTCAATATATTATCTTCATCATACATATATACTCTTTCGATGTAGTCATGTATCTATATATTTATTACTTTACTCCTACTGTAGAAGAGAAAAAAACACTTTCACTCTCTCCAATGCACTACTCTGTCTCACCCTATACCTCTCATAATATGTCCTCTTTCTCCACTCTCTGACTCATCCCAAACCTAATCCTACTACTATGATTTCTAAAATAACACTTTCTAGACTCTTCCCTCCTCTGGCACTCCTGGCTCAACCAAAACCTCATTTTACTACTATCATCTCCCAAAACACCCATTCTAAATTCTTCCCTCATGTTTCTCTCTTTTGACTCATCACAAACCCCTATTTACAGCTATGATTTCCCTAATCTCTTTCTATATACTCTTCTCTCTTCATCTCTCCTTTTACTCATCCCAAGCCTCATCTTAATACTATGATCTCCCAAATAATACTTTCTAGACTCTTCCCTCTTCTATCCCTACATTATTCTATTCAATCCAGCGAACAGACTCAAATGTCCACTTCTCATATCAACTCATATTTTCCTATACTAATCCACAACTAATCCGTTTGGGTTCCAGAGTAGCATGCTATTCAGCATAAAGGGGTTTGACACCTCATCAGGATAGTAAGGGCTATATGAGTACAATTACAATATGAAAATATAAAAAAGCATTACAACCAAAACATAAAATTAATATTTTGTTAGAAAATAAATATAAGATTTAATTACAAAATATTATGAACACAAAATTAAATGCAAAAGAATATTACACAATTATAAGCATAACAAAGTAATAAAGTTAAAAAACATAAATTAATCACAACTCTATTACCCTATAAACCTATCATCATGCTCCTAAATTAATACACAAATGCATTTAATTATATAAATTACAATGATTTAGCACAGCAATATAAAAAAAAATGAATAAATGTATTTTGGAAGTGTGAGGTCTCCTGTGATTGCATGGTCTCCCAGCAATTGTGACTATATCCTGAGTATCAAGGAGGCCTTACCCCCTGCAGTTGACGGTTATTCAGAATCTTCATCAAGTGCAGATCGCATTCAGGATTATCAGTGTTCTAAAAATGAGCCACAGAGCTTCAGAGAAGAGCAGGACCTAGGAGGTGACACACTAAGGGCATCATTATGAGTTTGGCGTCCGGATGGGCCAACCACCATGATTGCAAGGAGGACGCCACTTTCATACAGGTGGCGTCCATCTGTCATTTCACAGTCTTCTGTTGGGCAGTCCGATGGGAACATTGCATTGCAACCTTCCTGCTGGGCTAACCAATGGGAACAGTGCTATGATAGTGTCCTCAGCTCCTTTAAGGGCATGGGCAGTGTAAGAGCAACAATGTGGCTCCCAGCACTGGCCTTCCGCTAGCCTTTCCACTGCAGGGTCCCCGCAACAGAAAGGCTGGCATAAAGTTGAGCTGTTATCAGCCAAGCAGCGCTGAGTTCAGTTCCGCCCTGGCTGAGTACGACTCAGACTGCCATCACCCTGTTGAGAACCATGCTCCTGGTGGGACCGCTGCTAGGGCTGTAATGTGGCAGTCGGACCAGAACAGTTGTGGCAGTCCGACCAGCACTGCAATGCCGGTGGTCCTGTAGTGAATCCTAGTTTGTTTTAATGAGTTAACTTAGCCTTTGGTTTGCAGACTTGTGCCCCGTTAACCTATTGACTTTTAACCTACTTAGCTTGCTCTGTCTTAGCTGACTTATTTAATTAATTCTTTTAAGATGGCTGCCTTGTTTATAGTTAGGCCATTTGTTTAGCTTCATGTTATCAGTGCCACCGTGCTAAGGTATCAACTCATGCGATAAAGACAAACAAACAGTAGGTGTTCACAGTAGGTGCTTTCCCTCTTCACGCTTTTGAGGGAATTGTTTATATTAATTACCGTTCCAAGCATGCTGTGTTATCTATTCTTTGACAACCTATGTCAGGGGTCCAAGTAGATCTGTATAAATACATCACACTTTAGACAGATAATCAGAGGGATTCCGACCAGATACCATCGCTGCTATCGATGCTGATGGTTGTCTTGACGATGACCCGGACTTCGTGTTCCTCCGGAGTCTGAGTACAAGACTGAATTCCAAGGTAACAAGGGTTGGTGCATCATTCCAGGGCATGGCATTGGCAGATTAGCTTTAACATACCCAGCTCTCCTCTAGGTAGAATGTTAGGCCTGTTATGATAAGGTACCAGGACATATTGTGTACTTTATGTCCTTCCATGTTATCGCAAGATGGTGGGGGTCTTCATAATCATGACTCTCACCTTTACAATTTTATATCTTACACTGTTCATTATCCTAATCATTGCAGCCCATGTGATTTACCGCAGATCGCAGATTGTATTAAATAAAAACTATTGAAACATTACTGCATCTTCGTTATTGCCTGTGTTTGGTTGAGACATAATATATCTGTGAAAAAGGGGTAATCTCTGTTTAACCATGACACTTCCTGAGATGTCATACATCTGAGTCCATGCGTAAAGGCTGCCACAAATCACCTTTAACTGTTTGGGTTTTTGGTGAGGTACTGCTAGTGAGCTGGAAGGGTTGGACTACAGTTGCAACTTGTTGTAGGATAGGCATAGTCGCCTACAAACATAAGTACTGTCATTCTTGAACCAGCAGTCTTGCCCAAAGCAAGGGTCCAAACTACGAAATGGCACCACAAACAATGATGTTTAGGCACTAATTTACGGGTACCCCGACTATCACTGTCTCACAGGCAACAGGCACCATAAGTACCATTATACAGAGACATCCGTGGTCTTTAGGAAAATCCTCCTTAGCTGAACTGGGAATACCTAATTAGGCTGTAGGTTGGTCGAGCTCAAACTCAAAGGACTTTTACTCCCCACTTGGTGTTCCATCTCTTCACCCATTTTTACAAATATGGCTAACGCCATAGACATTCCTGAAAATGCTAGACAAGCATTAACATTACACCTAGTAGCACATGGGTTTACACAAGAGGGTGGGGATGTCACTTTCATAGTCAAAGCTAATGAAGCTTACCAAACAGAAACATTTTACTCTTGGGTCACCTTTCCGGAGGAAGACCGCAGAACAGTTACATTTCACACTTATACAATTGCTAATGTAACACAGCGGTACCAAGCATACCAGTATCATGAAATACCGCTTACTTATCAGGAGCATCAGAAAGCGTGAGATTAGGTCTTTTAAGTAATGACGGACCTACGTGGCCTATGTTTGCCACATACACACCTCACACAGGTATACAAAATTAGCAAGCAGCAGATC
Organism: Pleurodeles waltl; assembly: GCF_031143425.1. Taxonomy (NCBI): domain Eukaryota; kingdom Metazoa; phylum Chordata; class Amphibia; order Caudata; family Salamandridae; genus Pleurodeles; species Pleurodeles waltl. Next base: position 1,571,236,857 of record NC_090440.1, read on the forward strand.
TGCGAAACTTATATAATGAAATAGTAACGTTATATAGACAGCTTGTTCAGTTCGTAATATGGAATTTGAACACAATACCAGGGCGTCCAGCATCACCAGCACCTGCTGGGTACCAATTGGCTACTGGGATTAATCCACAAACAGTGCATACTATTATGGGTAAAGTACCCACAGAACAGGAGAAAATACCTTACTGGAAAGCCCAGAGAAGAAATCAGCTGGAAGCTGTGTTTCCCCATACGGGATCACAGGAGAAATACAGAATTCTAACAATGTGCTTGCCCTTTGGGATGGTTCCCTCGGTGGATGACTGTGCCACTTGGGGTACAATCTGCACTGCAATTTATACTACCACACAGGAGAAAATACCTTACTGGATAGCCCAGAAAACAAATCAGCTGGAAGCTGTGTTTCCCCATACGGGATCACAGGAGAAATACAGAATTCTAACAATGTGCTTGCCCTTTGGGATGGTTCCCTCAGTGGATGACTGTGCCACTTGGGGTACAGTCTGCACTGCAATTTATACTACCACACATGGTACCCCGACACTTGCCAATTTACCGGAAGTGTTAAAACAAATACAGAATGAGCATGGGGCAGCACCTTATCTAGATTTGGGGAGGAAATTAATGTGTAATTTTGATGCAATATCCTCGATAATACTCAGTAACATTAAAAGGGAAGCAGTAGCACTGACTATACGCCAGCGTCTCTGAGAAACTCCACATTGAAAACAAGAGAGACAGCTACCGAAAATGATTTCCGATACCTATACTGGTATAGGACGGGATAGTCTGGGAGCCAATCCAAAGAAGCTGGAAGTACACAGTACCACCCCTAAGGAAGGTACGAAACAGACACAAGAGTTTTCAAAAAAGCACTGAGAAAAGCCAAGACAATTTAAAGACAGACAGACGCAGAGAGCAGACTCTCCGCATCCAGACTATTCCGAAAGGAGATATACTCTCCGAAATAGGGAGAATATTAGAACTCCTGATAGATATACTGTTTCACGTCCCTCTTGTTCCTTTCATGACGCTCCGGATAGGCGTAGCGAGAGAGGGGGCTGTCCTGACCGACGTCCTGAATAAGTGAAATAAAAGAAAGACTCCATACATTCTACAGTCAAAAAAGAAGAGAAGACTTTGCAACAGAAGCCAAGGTTTAAAAATAAAAAGGTGGCAGCAATATCAGTCAAAACTGCCGATACACAAGATCAAGACATGGCCACTGACACTGCCAGACAGTGCAGCAGAGGTCACGATATGTCGCCAGAGTCTGAAAGATCATCTGGATGCAACAGCAACTAGCGATTTTATTGCAGTTGAAACAGCGGACGGGCGCGTGCTCTCACCTGATAGACTTTATGATCTCAAGATCCAAACTGAGGGAGAGATGGAATGCAGCATTGGTGGGATCTTTTGTGACAAACATAATTGTGATGTCCTATTGGCCGAAAGATATTGGCCGCCCAAACACATCCGTAAGCTCCCACATGGGGAAAATGTCATTTTGACTTCTTTCTCTAATATTGTTCCAGAGGCAGAAAAGGAAGCCCATGCTGTCAGATGGGCTCTAGCACAGGCATTATACCGCAATCATGTAGGTTGGGACAGGGACTTTCTGTGTCATGTAATACCTATCAGTTCTACACCCCAGCCTCAGACACAATATCCAGTTAAACACAAGGCTAAAACTCCAGTGAGGGTGATCCTCACTAAGCTAGAATATCAGGGGGTAGTTGAGCCCTGCGCCTCTGCAATGAATAACCCGTTATTCCCAATTGCGAATCCAGACCTTTCCTATACAATAGTCTTAGATTACAGACATTTAAACAGTCATACATGTACATATGCTATACAAAATTCACATAGCATGGCATCGATAAACAATATAGCGCGCAAAAAATATAAAACAACATTAGATATTTCCAACAGATTTTTCTACCAAAATTTTGTGGAAGAAAGTCGGAACCTGAGTGCATTCTCATTTGGCCCACAAAAATGCTTTTGCCGTTTGCCCCTGGGATGTAAGAATAGTCCGGGGCTATTCTCAGCCTGAGTAACATCAATACTACATGATATTGATCCTGAAGCGTTATCCTATGTGGACGACATTTATCTCACAGACGACGACCTGAACATTCATCTTGTAAGGGTCGATCGAATAATTTTGGGGTTTGCAGAAGTCGGTTATAAATTAAACTTTAAGAAAAGTAGGATTGCCTTTCTCAGTGTATTGTTCCTGGGATACGAGCTATCGAACAAAGGAAAGAGCCTGGCCCCGCACTTCCTAGAGGAGTGTGTACAACTGCACCCACCAAGTACCCTAAAGAAACGTCTTTACTCACTTTTGGCAGAACACACATTCCTGACTATGCACAACGTATCAAGTCTCTATACGACTTAATACGTCCAGATTTTTTAGCAGACACTGGACAGTTGAGCACACACGCATCCTTAGGGAGTTACAACAGGACATGCTGGAAGCTAAACACTTAGACACACGTGACAATAAAACACATTTGGTCATCATAATAACTGCTGGTGCCATTGGGTTTACTTATGTAACCTTCAATGAGGATGACACAGTGCCCATAGCATATAAATCACATTTATGCTCAAATGCAGAGCAACGCTTTGCACCCACAGAAAAAAATTCTAACTGCAGTTCAGATGGCTGTCATAAAAGAGAGGCCACTTGCCCAATGGAAATGTATCATTGTCGTTACCCTGGTGCCAGCCTTAGAGGCTGTCACCAAAGCGAGCTTTCTTAATATTAAAGCTTTACATCCACGCTACATTCTGTGGGTGGCTTCTCTGACAGCTACTGATGTTGATTATATTTTTGTTCCAAAACTTCAGATACAAGAATTTCTCCAATACGAACAGGAGTGTCCCGCTCCTCTACATATTTTGACTTTAGACAACTACCATACTGTCATTTATACTGATGGTTAAGCTGAACCAGCTATGGGAACGAAACATCAATACTCAGCCGCTTGCGCAGCCATGAGTGGACTAATGAAGGATGGAGTGTTACACCCTCATAATACCTACATTCAGACCCTCTCTGGACTGCACAGCTCAGTTAGCCGAACTCAAAGCCCTTATTTTAGCACTAGAAAAAACAGAGGCAGGAAGACTGATTTTTATAGCCTGTGATTCATATTACTGTGTTCAGTCTTACAGTGATTATCTTAATCATTGGAAACTGAACAGGTTTAGAGAATCTAAAGGGAACACCATAAAACACAAGACATTGTGGGGGAGAGTGGCTGATCTTAAGGATCAGCTACCGTGCGTCCATGTAGTACATACATTGGGCCACCATGTGTAGGGGTACACGTTATCGGCAATACTTTGGCTAACGAAGCAGCCGAATACGCAGTAGCTACAGCTTCTGTGGCTGAAGTGACTCTACCCTACAAAATATTCTTGTCACATCAGTGCATAGAATGTGCCTTATGCAACACTTCCTAGGGTTGGAGATCGGGCAATCCCCAATGAAGACAAGAGATTAGATCCAAGAAAAGCAGGGCATGAGGGTGTGGCTTCTGCTCATGCTGGTATTTCGGCCACAGTAACACTCTTGCAGAAAAGATTCTGGTGGCCAGGTTTATACAAACAGACAAAGCAATACGTCCTTTGTTATGACATTTGCCAGCAAATCAGGGCTCCAATATCATACGCCCACCACAGACATCCCTTGTAGTGTCCAGAAGGCCTTTACAATGTGTGTACCTGGACCATTGTGGTCCACTCCAACCGGATGGTGCATACAAGTACATCCTAGTCGGTGAAGATTCTTGTTCTAGATTCCTGTGGGTATAGCCACAGTTGTCGGCTGATGCTCGAACTGTTATAAAAGACTTGCTGATCTTTATCGGTACATATGCGGTTGCAGCATTCCACTTGGACCAGGGCCCTGCATTTGCCTCTAGGGCATTCAGGGACACCATGGGGGAGATGGGTGTTGTACTCTATTACTCCTCACCATCCCATCCTGAGGGAAATTTGGTCGTGGAGAGGCGGAACCATGATCTAAAGCAGTCCTTAACAGCTAGAGTATTAGGTTCTGGCCGCAGCTGGCTTCATCGCCTATATGGGGTCCAGAGAGCACTGAATAATCTGCCAAGATGGTCCTTGGAGGGCCGAACTCCTTATGAGATTCTCTTTGGGATACCTATGTATGTCCCAGATCTTGATGGTTCTGGTATGGTGGCTGCAGAAACACCTTTTTACATAAATGAACTTCTCACTGCCTTACAGGAGCTTCGGCAATTTCGAGATGATAAATCATCCACCAGTGCTGCCACCTTAGGAATAAGGGATATACCAACAACTTCCACTGGCTGGATTCCTAACGTTGGGGATCTGGTTCATAAAAAGATTGCTGTGAAGAAGGAATTCGGTCCATCCTAGAGAGCACCGGTCTCAGTCCTGGGAACACAAGGTAACAGAATGGTTATCTTGCCACTGTTGCCTGGTTTCCAAGGAAGCAGATCTGTTTTGATTGACAACGTCAAACTACACCATGTGGCTGATCCTGCACAGTAGACCCAGAGGTCTCTTGGGCAGTTCCCGATTCCCGCTCACTACCCAACAGGACATACCTCCTCAGAATAGAGCGATCAACACTACTGTGGACTATGCAACAATGTCCAACAATGCGATAAAATTCCTCCTTGACCATGGGGAGGGCAGAAAATGAGCTCTTGCTGATTCGAGTTACCACTTCAACGACGACACCTGTTCACGAGTTGGCCGTCTTATACACCAATACAACACATACTGATGGCACTATCTATTATGAGACTCCACATGAAGTGGACCCATCTACAAGTACTGCACTTGTTCCTGTCTTTGCAGAGTCTGGCTCTGGTTACTTCATCGACATTGATGACTTTTCTTCAGACTCATCCACTCCAGTAATTGAAAATGTTTCAAAGACATGCAAGCTATATCTATGGCTCAAATCGAATTACTAAATATACCCCTGGAACTATTTATGGTTCTGTCTGACATTTTCTACCTTATTTCTGACTGTTTTCTTCTTGCTTATTAATGGTCAGTACATTCCTGAATGTGCTCATGTCGCACCAGTGGATGAAGTCTTAACTCCATATCACTCCTCACACAAGGCCCGCAGAGACTTGTCCCCGGTGAACATTTCAGCTGCACCCATTACTGATGGGATTGTGTGGGACAAAGTTCCATTTAAAATATACGGGCCTACTGAGATTATCCAAATACCATATGTATTTAAAATATCTATGACAGATGTTATTACACCCAGTGTTGTATCTGATGATTGTGATGTCCAGACAGTTGATTCTATGTTAACTGAAATGAAGGACTATTCAGTATTTGAAAGTGATGATGTATATGTAAATATAATGAATTATGGGGAAATGTTCTGCTTCAATAATTGGGGACATTACTGCCTGCACCAGTCAACTAGACTTAGACCAGTACTTCATTACACACAGTGGGAACATTGTTCGACACCACCAGTGGGGAGCCCGAAAAGTTATTTAGAGAAAATCTTTTTTTTCTGGGCATAACACATGAAAATTCGAGTCACATTATTCAAATTGCCTCCTTCAAAAACTAGGAAACTTTTGCTAGCAGATACAAAACTGATATATTCAGATTCCTTTGTTTCCCGTCTTGCCATTGAAGGTTACGATCACTGGAAGAACAATATTGATTTAAAGAGTGTATGTGGAACACAAGATTGGCAAATACAGGGTAGGGAAGCCTTGTTCAGAGCATGCCTGATTGCTAATCATATGATTTTTTTTTAATGACATTGTTCAACAGATGTCCTGCCTAGGGTTAGCAAAAATAAAAGAAATGAACACGCCCAGTATACCCACACCGGCTAAGTTTATTGATTGGCAATTCTTCCTGAATAACACTGAAGAGCTAGATGCAAAGATTCAGACAGCTTCACTTTCCAGTCCCGGCGGGCTCTTAGTTTGGCCAATAGACACCAATGGATGTCAGGCGCATTTTTTAAATTCCCCAGGGAGTTTCAAGATTAGCCAGCCAGATCCTCACTTTCTCTCAGGTAAACACACGGGGATAGTTACTACATACAGTGTGGGTAAACTGTGTCAACAATGGTTAGAGTCTAACACGTTAGCTGCAGTTAAAGAACACCTTAACACACTTTCTGAAGATATAGACTTGTAGGACTTCTTGTTAGGTCCTAGGAAACAGCGCTCTAAAAGATTTATATATGCTATGTAAAATGAGAAACGAAAACTTTCTCAGATAGAAGCTGCTGCACGTTTAAGGCAAATGGATAAAGAAAACGTAGAAAAGGCTTTGGCGGTTGTCGATAACGGCATGAACACCCTATCCAACAGAATTTATTCACTAACAAACATAGGTGGTCATTGCAACCCTGGCGGTCGGTGTTAAAGCGGCGGTAAAACCACCAACAGGCCGGCTGTAAAAAAATTGGAATTATGACCGTGGCGGAAACCGGCAACAAAGACAGCCACTTTAACACTCTGACCGCCACGGCGGTACAGACAAACAGCGCGGCGGTCACCGCCAACAGACAGGCGGAGGACAATGTACCGCCCACAGTATCACAACCTACCAATCCGCCACCTTTTCCGGGGCAGATTCACCACGGATAAAAACACGGCGGAAACAGTCATTTCAAAGGGAAAACGCTCACCTCTACACACTCCACGAGGAACGACGACACAATGGAGCCGGAACTCCATATTCTGCCAGCGATAGTCTTCCTGCTCCTATACGAGGATCAACAATGCTGGCGGCGAAGACCACGGTGAGTACTGCACCTACGACATAAGGGAGGGGGAGGGAAAAACACAGGGACACACACAACCAACATCCCAACCCCCACCCCGACCCTCACCCACTACAACACACACACCAATGCATATCCAAACATTACAGTAACAACCCCCAACCCCCCCAGAAGAATGCAAAGACAGAAGGAAATGAGTTGAACCATTGTAATATATCAAAATACAGTAACCAAATATATATATATATATATACACATTAAACAAAATATACACCACGATTAGTAGTGCAGGTAATGCACCATTCATTGTCCGTGGACCACTGGGCCCAAAATGCATGGGCGAGGCCCACACTAGATACCTGATCAAAACGGAGAGAACACTGCAGGGGCATCAGATAGAAATACAACAGGCACCTCAGGGGGAAGGGGGGGCACCTCAGCCGGATGAGTGCACCACGCCAGATCCGCGAGGGGGCTCCATGCCCATTGATGTATCCTGGGGAGTGCAAAGCCACAGTCTCTCAAGTCTCTACAGTGGGTTGTTTGCCCACTGTACCATCCTGTGGAGTGCAAAGCCACAGTTTCTCAAGTCTCTACAGTGGGTGGTTTGCCCACTGTACCATCCTGGGGAGTGCAAAGCCACAGTCTCTCAACTCACTACAGTGGGTGGGTTGCCCACTGTACCATCCTGGGGAGTGCAAAGCCACAGTCTCTCAAGTCTCTACAGTGGGTGGTTTGCCCACTGTTCAATCCTGGGGAGTGCAAAGCCACAGTCTCTCAAGTCTCTACAGTGGGTGGTTTGCCCACTGCACCATCCTGGGGAGTGCAAAGCCACAGTCTCTCAAGTGGATGCATGTCTCCACTGGTTCTGGAGGGGGACTGTTGCCCAGAGTGCTTCATCCTGTGCAGGACAGACGGAATGGATGCATGTCTCCATTGGTTCTGGAGGGGGTCTGGTGCCCAGAGTGCTTCATCCTGTGCAGGACAGACGGAGTGGAGGCATGTCTCCACTGGTTCTGAAGGGGGACTGGTGCCCAGAGTGCAGCACTCACCCCGTGACGGTCCCAGTTGCGTCACTGCCCCTGCCGCACATGGGCTAACGGTGCTCGCCTTGGCAGTCTTTGCCCTGTTCGGATGTGCTTGAGTTGGCAGTTTCTGACCTGTTCAGCGGTGCTTGCCATGGCGGTCTTTGCCCTGTTCAGCGGTGCTTGAGTTGGCAGTTTCTGACCTGTTCAGCGGTGCTTGCCATGGCGGTCTTTGTCCTGTTCAGCGGTGCTTGAGTTGGCAGTTTCTGACCTGTTTAGCGGTGCTTGCCCTGTTCAGCGGTGCTTGCCATGGCGGTCTTTGCCTTGTTCAGCGGTCCCTGGCCTGTTCAGCGGTGCTTGCCAAGGCGGTCTTTGCCATGTTCAGCCGTGCTTGAGTTGTCAGTTTCTGACCTGTTCAGCGGTGCTTGCTATGGCTGTCTTTGCCCTGTTCAGCGGTGCTTGAGTTGGCAGTTTCTGACTTGTTCAGCGGTGCTTGCCCTGTTCAACGGTGCTTGCCATGGCGGTCTTTGCCTTGTTCAACGGTCCCTGGCCTGTTCAGCAGTGCTTGCCAAGGCGGTCTTTGCCCTGTTCAGCGGTGCTTGAGTTGGCAGTTTCTGACCTGTTCAGCGGTGCTTTCCATGGCGGTCTTTGCCCTGTTCGGCGGGGCTTGAGTTGGCAGTTTCTGACCTGTTCAGAGGTGCTTGCCCTGTTCAGCGGTGCTTGCCATGGCAGTCTTTGCCCTGTTCAGCGGTGCTTGAGTTGGCAGTTTCTGATCTGTTCAGCGGTGCTTGCCCTGTTCAGCGGTGCTTGCCATGGCGGTCTTTGCCTTGTTCATCGGTCCCTGGCCTGTTCATTGGTGCTTGCCAAGGCGGTCCTTCATTGCCCAGCAGGCCTGTGGCTGGCGGTCCTTCATGGGTCAGCTGGGCTGTGGCTTGCGGGGCCCTCCTGGCCAGTGACTCTGGGGCTGGCGGTGGCCTCCTGGCCAGTGACGATGGGGCTGGCCTCCTGGGCAGTGACTCTGGCGGTGGCCTCCTGGCCAGTGACGATTGGGCTGGCCTCCTGGGCAGTGACTCTGGCGGTGGCCTCCTGGCCAGTGACGATTGGGCTGGCCTCCTGGGCAGTGACTCTGGCGGTGGCCTTCTGGCCAGTGACGATTGGGCTGGCCTCCTGGGCAGTGACTCTGCCGGTGGGCTCCTGGCCAGTGACGATTGGGCTGGCGGTGGCCTCCTGGGCAGCGGGGATGATGGCGGTCTTCTCCACCGTGCTGCTCCCCCCAGACTTTGGAGATTTCTTCTGCCCCTTCCCCACCTTGGGAGGAGTCAAGCTGAGTCGACACTACCCCCGGGACTCTTGTGAGCGGCTTTGCTGGCTGGAGTCTTCCCCCTCTCCAGCCGGGCACTGTCCAACTTCTGGTGCTTCACGGGGGGGACTGGCTGTGCTGTGGCTCCGTGCCACACTGGCTGGCCTGGTGGCCGGTGCACTCCACATACCTGTAACAGGCACCAGTGTTCCCGGCGATTTTTTGGTTGAGGTGCTAGTACGGAACCTATGAGTTGGAGGGGGGGTGGTGGAAAAGAGGTCAAGGTTGGCCAGGAAAAGTTTCTTAGGAACACTGGGACTGGTAGCTAGAGGGGGTTTGGGAGTGGAGGAAGAGGAAGAGGTAGTGGTTGTAGGAGGTGTACGTTTGGTGACTTTGGGTGAAGGTGCACAGGCTGGAGGCTGTTGTGAGGTGGATGGCTGTTGGGTGGGTGTGTGCCTGCGTTTGTGTATCTTCGGAGGGGGCGTCACAGACACACTGGGAGAGGACACAGGGGACGTGGAAATGGGAGTGGCGGAGGTGACTGCATGTGAGCGGGGTGTGGTGATGGGTGTGCTGGTGCCGGACGTAGTGGCTGTAGTGGTAGTGCATGCAGGTGAGAGTGTAGACGAGACTGGGAGGGAGGAGGGAGACGACGAGGAGGGGGACACAGAGGAGGCAGTGGATGTTGGTGTGTCTGTATGTGTGTGATGCTTGCGTGAGTGCCTGTGTGGTGGTTATTTTTGCCTGAGCTTCCCTTGTGTGGTGAGGTGTGTCCAGGCTGGTCTGATGGTGTGCTTGGGATAGGCTGGGGTACAGGGGATTGGGTCTGGGTGGAGGAAGTTGGAAGGGGGAGGCTAGAGACAGGGACAATGGCTGCCATCAGTGCTGAGGCCAGAGTTTGCAGGGTTCGATGAAGGGCAGCCTGACCAGAATGAATGCCCTCCAGGAATGCATTTGTGTTGCAATTCTCTTTCTACACCCTGGATGGCATTCAAAATGGTAGACTGCCCAACAGTGAGGGACCTGAGGAGGTCAATGGCCTCCTCACTGAGGGCAGCAGAGGTGACATGGGCAGGGGCTGAGGTGCCTGGGGCGAAGGTGATGCCCACCCTCCTGGGTGAGTGGGCACTGGGTGAAGGCTGAGGGGCTGCTGGTAGGATGGTGCTGGTAGGGGGGGTGGCGGCTGTACCTCTAGAAGTGGGGGGCACAGATTTTGCCGCCACCACAAGGGAGCTACCATCGGAGGACGAGTCCATGTCGCTGGTTGCTGATCCTGTGACCGCTGTGTTGCTCCCCTCGCCCTCCGTCCCACTGGTGTATTCCGAGTCCGTGGTGTGGCCCTACATGGCCATGTGGGATGCAGCTCCCTCGTGCTCTGGAGCCACTGTACCAGCGCCTGATGATGCTGATGCACACAAGAAGAGGGAGACCACAAAAAGGGGGAGGGGGACGACAGAAGAAAGACAGTTTGAGTGCATGGCTTACCGCTACCGTTGGTGGACAATACAGACACAGCAGCCCCCTGCACTACGTCGCGCTGTTGGGCTCTACAGATGCAATTCCTGGGATATGTCCTACATGGCTAAATTCGACATCTGCACACATAGATGACACAGGGGCATGTATACCTGTACTTGGCACTCTACAGAGGTTGGGTGGGGTGCCACATGGCCTGCATTACAGAGGGGCCTAGCCTACGGAACTCGATCTGGCCTAGGGAAACCCACAGCCCTCCTCCCCCACCCAGACACCTTCACTGCGCGCAAACATCCGCTGAATGATGTTGTACTCACCTCCTTGTGTCTGCTGTGATGCCCTCAAGCGCCCATCCAACTCAGGGTAGGCCACCGCCAGGATCCGGAACATCGGGGGTTCATGGTTCGACGGGCACCCCTCCCACTTTGGGAGGCCATCCCCAGCTGAGCCTCCGCCGTCTTATTGCTCCAGCGGCGAATGTCCTCCCATCTTTTACGGCATTGGGTGCTCTGTCTGTGGTGGACCCCCAGGGTCCTGACGTCCTTGGCGATGGCACGCCAAATATCCTTCTTCTGGTGGGCGATGACCTACATGACATGTACAGGGGAAGAAGAGAAGTCATTACCAACTGCACCGTCGAAGTGAGTGGCCCACATCCCTACCCTTGCCATGTGGCACATGCATTCACAGTCCTTCATGCACGCAGAACTGTGACCCCTTCATTCTTACAACCAGCCCTCTCCACACAGGCATAGCCCATACAACGTGCTCCCTGTGTACTTACCTGTTGGTCTGGAGGACCGTAGAGTAGCGTGTTCTGGGGGAGGACCCCGTCCACAAGTTTCTCCAACTCCTCTGCAGTGAAGGCAGGGGCCCTTTCCCCAGACGCACGAGCCATTGTCTCTTCCAGACCGAGGTCACAGCAGCACTTGCAGTGTAGGTCCTCTCCTCTTGAAGATCAGGTATCGATTGATTGAACAGATAGAAAATGGCGGTCACGTCCACGGCCGTCACGTCCGCGGCGGTGCGTACCATCACCGCCGGTGAACATCGTCATTGGCTCCTGGGACCCATAGGGTCCAATGTTAACCAATGCAGCATTGCGCCACGGTCTTCGACCGCCTACCGCAACGGTGTACAACGCCAGCGCAGTTACCTCACATCCCATTGTCCCACTTTAGAGGTCAGGCAGCCGCCATTTCATGTGCCAACATGGCCTAATTACCAACTGCGTCACACAGACCTAGGCCTTGTCGCACAACACAAATACAGGCCAGATTTTGTGTATGAATGGTGTTCTGTGTAGACTGTGGGTACATACCTCTGAGTTGTTTGACTCTGTGGTCGCTGTTGTCATTCCTATGTCAGGAGATGGCGGAATCCTCCGGTGTACCGACTGCTGGTGGACCTGTCGACAATGGAAGAACGACATTTGATCATCACCTACAGGTTTGACCGTGCCACAATCCAGGAACTGTGTGCCCAGTTGGAGCCAGACCTGATGTCAGCAATCCGCCATCCCACAGGAATCCCCCCTCAAGTGCAGGTGCTATCAGTGCTCCATTTCCTTGCAAGTGGGTAATTTCAAACAACAGTGGCCATGGCATCAGGGATGTCCCAGCCTATGTTTTCCAACGTGTTGTCCAGAGTGTTATCTGCCCTGCTGAAACACATGCGGAGCTACATCGTTTTCCCTCAGGTGGAGGATTTGCCTACAGTTAAAGGAGACTTCTATGCCCTTGGACGTATCCCCAACATCATAGGTGCCATTGATGGGACCCATGTAGCTCTGGTTCCCCCCCCCACAGGAGTGAACAGGTGTACAGGAACCGGAAGAGTTCTCATTCCATGAATGTACTGATGGCATGTTTGGCAGACCAGTACAACTCCCAGGTAAATGCTATGTTCCCTGGCTCTGTGCATGACGCCTACATACTGCGGAATAGCAGTATCCCTTATGTGATGGGTCAACTCCTGAGGCACCGGGTGTGGCTATTAGGGGACTCTGGTTACCCCAACCTGTCATGGCTACTGACCCCAGTGAGGAATCCCAGGACAAGGGCAGAGGAACGCTACAATGAGGCCCATGGGCGGACTAGGAGGGTGATCGAACGCACCATCGGCCTCCTGAAGGCCAGGTTCAGGTGCCTCCATATGACAGGTGGTTCCCTATTCTACTCACCAAGGAAGGTGTGCCAGATCATCGTGGCCTGCTGTATGCTTCACAACTTGGCTTTGCGACGACAGGTGCCTTTTCTGCAGGAGGATGGTCCAGATGACGGTGTTGTGGCAGCTGTGGAGCCTGTGGACAGTGATGAGGAAGAAGCAGAGGAAGAAGACATTGACAACAGGGACTCAGTTATGCAGCAATATTTCCAGTGACACACAGGTGAGAACACATTCCTGCCTACTACAAGTACTTTAACACTTCTACCTCTATCCTGTCTGTCGATTTCAACCAGTATATGGTAACTGAGTTGTACATTTCCCTTACGGTTTCACAGGTGTGGTTTCCAACGTGTGTCATCTGCTTAGATTCCTCATGGACTTGAGATGTGTGACATAGGTATGTTGACATTACATTTGAAAATGCATTTTGTCACTGTCATTGCTAATACACATTTTCGAAATCACAGACTGACTCCAGATTGTTTTGTGCTTCAAGGGTGTTTATTGAAGTGCTCAATATTGGAGGGGGGTTGTAAAATGGTGAGGGCTGATGGTGGAGGAATGTCCATGGCAGAGTCCAGTCTATTAGTCTCACAGGTGCATAGCCCATATGGGCATAGGAAGTGGAGCTGGGGCAGTTCCAATATGGACAGGGTTACAAAGTGGGACAGTAGGATGACAATCAGGGTGGTTTCATTTCTTGGCGGGGGTCTTGGCATCATGCTCTGTCTTGTTCCTGGATCTCAGGGACCGTTTGCGAGGTGGTTCTCCATCAGCAGGGGGTGAGGTGCTGGTGTGGTGGTCCTGTGGCGGGGCGTCCTGTCCACTAGTGCCGGCGAAGGTGGTGGGCAGTTCATCGTCCATGCTAGTGTCAGGGGCCCCTTGGAGTGCCACAGTGTCCCTCCTGGTGTTAAGTATCTCCTTCAGCACCCCTACGATGGTCCCCAGGGCGGAGCTGATGGTTCTGAGTTCCTCCCTGAACCCCTGCTGGGTCTCCTGAAACTTGGCCAGGACCGCTGCCATCGTCTCCTGGGAGTGGTGGTATGCTCCCATGATGGAGGAGAGGGCCTCGTGGAGAGTTGGTTCCCTAGGCCTGTCCGCCCCCTGTCGCACAGCAGCCCTCCCAGTTCCCCTGTGTTCCTGGGCCTCCGTCCCCTGGACTGTGTGCCCACTACCACTGCCCCCAGGTCCCTGTTGTTGTTGGGGTAGTGGGTTATCCTGGGTTCCCTGTAGTGTAGTGGTGGACACACAGCTGACTGACGTGTCCTGGGGACGGAGGTATGGGCACGCTGGGTGGGTGCTGTGCTGGTGTTACCAGAGGGTGGAAGGTCTGTGGTTGCCTGTGACTGGGTGTGGGGAACCGACTGTCCCGAGGCCCACGGTAGTCCGGGCTGGTCATCTGGATCCAGTTGGACAGAGCTACTGTCATCACTGTGGGCCTCTTCTGTGGGTGGGGTGGAGATGTCTGGACCCTCCTGTCTGGTGACGTTGGGTAGTGGTCCTGCAGGGGTGTAAAAGCATGATTATTGCATCTGTGTGTGTCATGGTGGGCAATGGGTGGGTGAGCGTGTACCCCAGTGCTAGCATTCCTGTGTGGGGGCTTGTGTGATGATGGTTGAGGGGGGTGTTATGGGTATGTGCAGTGGGCATGCTTCAGTGATGGGTGTCCATGCTTTGTTGTGTCATGCAGGGCTTGGTGTTGGGATGGGTGGTTTGTGTTATTAGTAAATTTGTGAGGAGCTGGAGTGATAGGGGAGGGAGGGAGGGTGGGGGTCTGTGATAGCATGCAGGTAGGGTGGGGGATATGATAGTTAAGATTTGACTTACCAGAGTCCATTCCTCCACCGACTCCTGCGAGGCCCTCAGGATGCAGAATAGTCAAGACCTGCTCCTCCCATGTTGTTAGTTGTGGGGGAGGAGGTAGGGGTCCACCGCCAGTCCGCTGTACCGCTATGTTGTGTCTTGAGACCACGGAACGCACCTTCCCCCGTAGGTTGTTCCACCTCTTCCTGATGTCGTCCCGATTTCTTGGGTGCTGTCCCACTGCGTTGACCCTGTCTACTATTCTTCGCCATAGCTCCATCTTCCTAGCTATGGAGATGTGCTGCACCTGTGATCCAAATAGCTGTGGCTCTACCCGGACGATTTCCTCCACCATGACCCTGAGCTCCTCCTCCGAGAACCTGGGGTGTCTTTGCCGTGCCATGGGGTGGTGTAGGTGATGTGTGGGGTGGTGTATGTGGTGTTAAGTGTGGTGAATTTAGTGGTGTGTGGTGTTTTGTGCATGTAAGTAGTGTGGGTGATGGTTTTGAGTGCCTGTGGCTGCTAGTTTGTGGATGGTGGTGTCTCTCTCTGGCCTTCTTTCTGGATTTTTGGTCGTAGGGGTTTGTGGGTGATGTTGTTGTGTGTTTTATATTGTATTGGGTGTGTGGGAGTGGTGTGTGTATCAGGTGTGTGTATTTTGAATTGTCCAATGTGGGGGTGTTTTGTAAGAGTGTGTGTATTTTGAGCGCGGCGGTGTGCACCGCCAATGGAATACCGCGGTTGAAAGACCATTGCGTGGATTCGTGGGTCGTGATAGCATGGGCATATTTCTCTTGGCGTGACGGTGGAGGTTTTGTTTTTGCCAGTTTATCACTGACCTTTGGTGTGGCGGACTTGTGTGGGTGTCTGAATTTTGTCGGATTTCGGGATGTGGGTCGTAATAGCTGTGGCGGAATTCCGCGGCGGTGTGTTGGCGGTCTTCTGCACGGCGGTAAGCGGCTTTTACCGCCAATGTTGTAATGACCCCCATAGTGTCGTCTATGATAGATATCATTCAGACAGATATGTCCCGTTTATATCATGGACAAAGTCAGCTGCTTTCTATTATGCAGCTTGGTTGGACGTTACAAACATTAAAAAATGGCCATATTCCATGGAGGTACATTCACGGTAGTGAATTGTTTGCTGCTTTTAATTTATGCAGGAAACAACAGACAATGGCTAAAAGGGAAGCGAGTTTCACCATGCTTCATGTAGAGAGGTTAGAAAAGTTGCTTTTTACGATAGAAGAGTGTCCTTCGACTGTCTGGCTCCTACATGGCATTATTAATGTGCCCATATCCACCTTTCATGTTTCAAAATGCAAGAAATATCTTGCCGTAGGAAGGTATGAGCGTCTGGGCGATAGCTATATTAAGGAAGAGTGGGAGTTGTCCTTTGATTACAAATGTCTGAATAGCGAAACAGAGGTCTTTCTTAGTGTAAGCGAATGTGAGACTACTGTTAGTCATTCAATGTTCTGCAAACAGGTGTCCCTTCACAGCCATTGCAATGCGGGGGCCATGAACTTGGCCTGTTTCCTGAAGGGTACTCCCGTCTCTTTGATTCGACCAGCATTTCTTGTACTTTCCAATGGCAGTTATGTGGTGCTGAGCAATCAAAGCTGTTGCGGTATGCGACCGGGAATTGCCTACAAAATTTCGGTCTCTAAGGTCGTTACGTGTTGTGGACATGTTTTATTCTCCCCCGAGAGATAAAGGTATCAGAAATGTGGCCTCAAAAACAGGTCGCATTGACATCCGCTAGAGAGACATATGTTCTCCAGATTGCGAGATCATCAGCTGAGATACAATCCCTATTAAATACCAACTTCCCCAAGCACTTTGGTGAGCTGGTATCCAGAATTTTCAACGCCTTGTCCACCACTGGGATTTTCCATTTTTTTAAGGCTGTCAGGTCTGGATTTGTGTCAGTCTTCCAGACTATCTTCGGAGTCATCCCGTCGGCCATCCATTCTCTATTTTCAAGTGTGTTTGATGTCTTTCCTGTAATTTTGGAATTAATTGGTGGAATACTGCTGCTATTTTTTCTGATTCGCAGTGGTTGTTTCTTTACAGCTACACGGAGCGATGGAGCAGCTGCCACCGGCACAACTGTGCTGTGAACGCATAGTTCAGATCTTCGATGCTTCTTTGCTGGAGGAACTAGAGAGGAATTGGTCATTATCATTTCGACCACTCCTTTGGTGCGTGCAGCCTGTCTTTCGCTGCATGTGGTGCTTCCTCGAACATTTGTCAACAGTGTGTCTTGCCGTCATGCCGGTGCCTCCTGTGGACGAAGAACTGCTGATGTCCCCGATGAGGGTTCATACACGGTCATGCCCCATGAGACTAAGGCTGCTCCGCGAGGCCACTTATGAACACTCGTTTTGACTGAGTTGGCTCCTCATGCTACGGAGAATGGCACTAACGCAGGTGGGCCTGCACAAGAGACTACTGCACACTTTTGCTCTGTGAATCCATCCGTCAATGTGATCGATCTTACATCAGATTATTTGGCCTCATTTTTTGATGACTTTTTAGTCGGTGACTTTGAAGCTACTTTTCAAGATCATGACTATAGTTCCACAAAACAATGATTGGGATTTTTTTTTACCAAACTAAATTTCAAAGGATGATTCTTCCTTTGGCCTGCTGTGCTTGTCATGGTTGACATTGAAGTCTCTTTTGTATGTTTTTAAACTATTAATTTTACCTTTGTTTTTTAACTTTTGTTTTTATGCTTTGATTTTAGTCCAGAGCAGTTTTTTAGCTTTTTGGATCCCCTCACTTCCGGTGGCGTCCAGTAATGGTGTCGTACTTGTTACGGCCATGGGGAGGGGGTAGTGAATCCTAGTTTGTTTTAATGGGATATCAGGAGTTAGCTTAGCCTTTGGCTTGCAGACTCGTGCCCCCGTCACCTAGTGACTTTTAACCTGCTTAGCTTGCTCTGTCTTAGCCCATTTATTTAATTGATTCTTCTAAGATGGCTGCCTTGTTTATAGTTAGGCCATTTGTTCAGCTTCATGTTATCAGTGCCCCCGTGCTAAGGGGTCAACTCATGCGACATAGACAAACAGGAGGTGTTAACATTAGGTGCTTTCCCTCTTCACTCTTTTGAGGGAATTGTTTATATTAATTACCGTCCCAAGCATGCTGTGTTATCTGTTGTTTGGGTACAACCTACGTCAGGGGCCCCAGTAGATCTGTATAAATACATCACACTTTAGACAGATAATCATAGGGATTCTGACCAAATATCATCGCTGCTATCGATGCTGCACGTCGCCTTGACGCTGACCCGGACTTCGTGTTCCTCGGGAGTCTGAGTACGAGACCTCATTCCAAGGAAACAAGGGTTAAGGGATCCTTCCAGTGACATGGCATTGGCAGATTAGGTTTAACATACCCAGCTCTCCTATAGGTAGAAGGTTAGGCCTATTATGATAGGGTACTAGGACATATTATGCACTTTATGTCTTTCTATGTTATCGCAAGATGGTGGGAGTCTTCAGAATCATGACTCTCGTCTTTACAATTTTAGCTCTTGGACTGTTCATTATCCTAATCATTGCAGCCCATGTGATTTACCGCAGATTGCAGATTGTATTAAATAAAAACGATTGAAAGATTACTGTATCTTCGTTATTGCCTTTGTTTGGTTGGGACATAATGTATCTGTGAGAAAGGGGTAATCTCCGTTTAACCACGACACTCCCTGAGATGTCATACTTCTGAGTCCATGCGTAAAGGACTGCCACAAATCACCTTTAACTGACTGGGTTTTGGGTGAGGTACTGCTAGTGAGCCAGAAGGGTTGGACTAAAGTTGCAACTTGTTGTAGGATAGGTATAGTCGCCTACAAACATAAGTACTGTCATCCTTGAACCAGCAGTCTTACCCAGAGCAAGGGTCCAAACTATGACAGACCAAGGACTGCCAGACTCATAATGAGGCATAAAATCTTTAGCATAAGTAGAATCTTGAGAGAAAGGTAACCTGAACTTGTTTTTCCTGACCCTCTGCTAAATTTAGGAGGGGGAATAATTCTGGAAATTATGCATTTTGATTACTGATGTGATGTTATGAAATAAAAGCAGATTGATGTTTTGAACCCTATTTTGTGTGGAAAAAACATTGTCAATAAAAGACTCAGACAAGATTTTCAATTTTGAGAAGCCTAATCCTTCATGGAGCATTCAAGCACTCCAAGAGCTTGGCACATCTGTCATGCAAAAACTATTCAAATAGTCATAAGCAGCCAAAAGATTCTCAAGTTAGTTAGATAGGCTGGAATGTAAAATAGGAAGGACATACACAGTACAAAAATATTTACAATAGAGCATACAAAGGGCAATATTGAGATTGGAGGTAAAAATGGTGCACAATGACGCAGATTAAGGAGTAGTAACGAGCATTAGATGAAGTAAACTCAACTACAGCCAATATAGATCCAATCCAAGACAACTAGCTGCATGTATCGTGAATGATTGATCACCCAAATAATAAAGTCAAATGTATGTATGCCTATCACGTTTACAGCAGTACTCACTAAGGATCTGCCACTCATCCATGTGTTCGTATTACTCTAAACAAAGCGCCACTTTCCAGTCCATAGCAATATGTTTCTTTCAGTCTTTTCCCACTAATGTAGACAGAGGTAGCTCAAATGATGTTGACAAGACGTGCATATTTTGCACTCTTTTAAAAAGAGACTGACATGTTGAACAAGAAAAGGAAAATTCAGTGAGACTGAATGTCAAGGTAAAATGAGTAGTCTTTGAAGACTTGAGAGATGCCAGTGTTTAGTTAATGAAAGTTAAGGAAAGACCAATTAAAAAGCACTCTCAGAAACCGATAGAAACATTGACCTATAAAATATCCAAACATTAAAAATATCAAGTTTACCTAAGGCCGTCCCTGTAGTCACATTAACTAATTTTGACATTCATTAGTTAAGGCAAATCAATTGTTTCAAACAAATGTGTTTATGCATCTGTTTTTCTATTGAAACCACAGACACAACAAAAGCAGCCCTTTATTTCTTCACAGATAGCCGAGCATGGAAGTGAAATATTATGCATGGAGACAACATCTTCTTCCTGGAAACTGAAGTGTCATTTGTGCTTTTAGAGGCTGTTGCTCATTGGTTAACCTGCAGGTTGAATTAGTTTTCTTTTTTGTCACCACTCAGTTTCCTGGTCAAAAAGGCTGTTCCCCCCTTCATTAGCTTCATAACCAAATTTCACAATTGTAAGTTCTTTTCTTTCTATTTTTCAAGAAGTTATTTCTAGCATGTTATTAGTGCACTAGGTTTAATTTTCAGTCTAGAATGGAGAATTCCTCTTTATATTCAGCAACGTTGTCTTGAGGACCACGCCCCACATTTGAGTTATAAAATAAATCACCCTCATTCACTCTTTTGTCTTTGGATCCTGACACTTTTTTGCGGATAAACTGTTTATTGACATTGTGAATCATGGTTCTTGATCAGGTGAAATAATGTTTGGCCATCCAAATAGATTTCTAACATTTCTCTTTTGTCTGAGATTTCGACATTTACTGTTTATAAGATTCCTGCTATTGTGCATTTGGTTTAAATCCTGAAACTGTGAAAAACGAAATCCAGGGCAGAGGTTGATTAAAGTGATCCTGTTGCTGTTCATTTAGTAGCAGGTGTATCTTGGAATGATGACTGTACATGTATATGTAACTGCAGCAGCAGCAGTTGCTACTGCTGCTGCAGTTACATATAAGCTTCTGCTCTCTGAGCCAACACTGTAGTCTGCAGAAAATGATCAAGATAGCACTTCAGTTTTTCTTTGCCCTTGAAGTTGCAGTCTTTTATCTTCCAGTTCAATCGTTTTGTTGACAATCCATTTCTTAAACATAGAGGCATCTAGTGCTGAAAAAGGAACAAAAGTAGCTAGCCAATGTTTGCACCATATATCCAGTACAGTGGCTCAGATATACTCTTTGGAGGACAGGGTCTCATTTCGTGGTGTAAGATTTGTATCCAAAGGAATAAGCTGCTTCTTTAATGACATACGTATATGTTTTTCCATGTAACTCAAATGGGGCTTTACTAAAAGCAATACTTGTTTGGCTCTTCGAACAATCCTCATTGCTGAATTACCACAACAAAATTGCAAAAGGGGTATTGCATTTGCATCAGGCACTCTGTTAGCCCACATTTATCAACCCTCATCATCATAGCTTTGACAGTTGTATCCCCTCTGCTTTGCCATAGATAACGATTTATAGGACTGTACTTCTCCAACAAGCTGAGTGATTCTCAACTGCTACGAGGTCTTGAAGTGCTGTCTGAAATGTATAAAACAGATAACTAGCACATTTTGGACTACTTTTGTATAGAAAGCCCTGCATAATTGGGTATATTGAAAAAGCTAAACATAGCACTGAAATATCCTCCATAGGTCAAGACTTTTAATATTACTGCTATTCCCAGAGGCAACAGATCCAGTGATTAGAGCTCTGAGTTCAAAACATTCATATATTTCAGGACTCAATTGTTCCAGGATGTTGGCAGCTGTGTGTTATTTGTCAACGGAAACATTCCATAGTTTCCCCACTAATAAACATCTTGTAAAGTATCAGCAATGGTGGATCCAGCAGCTATGATTTGCTTAACTCTCTTGAAAAAGACCCAGTATACAGTGATGTTCATATAGTGTGTAGCTTGACAGCAGGTCCATATGCCTGTACTGAGATGGATGGCCTGCACAGTACCGTCTTTATTGTGTCAACAACCAATTACATTACTTGATGTTGATGTTACAGGGCAATTGGAAAATAGGTCAATCTTGAAATTCCTCTCATTACATCAAAACGAAAGAGAGAAGATCATGGATAAATGGACCACAATATTGGTTTTCAGTATGGTGCATCCTTGCTTTATATATATTTGAGAGTACATTGTTGTGTGACCTCTGTGGACCTAGACTCTTGAAACACTTTGAGATGACCCTAGAATCACCCTTTTCCTTGTACCAAGTTGATGTTGCTGTTCATAATGAGCACCAACTATGAATTGAAGAGCTACTTCTCATGACAGCATATACTTCACCATTAGCACCTCCTTCTACTGTTCTGATTCCTCTCTCCTAGAAATAGCCATATTTTTTAAGTGTCATTCCCACAGGAGGGGACATTGGTTTTACAAATGGGCAACCTGGTTCCATTACCATAATACCCACCCTGATTGCCCCAACATGCTGGTCTGTGTAAAACTGGGTGGTCTGCAATGTGGCTCCAATTCAGCCTGAGTGGAAAGTCCAATATTGAGCAAGAGATCTTTGTTATGGAGTCAAAGCCAGATGTTTTGATGCAGCTAAGCTAGGTAGGCTTTTCTAAAGATAGGCTGCATCTATGGCAGGGATTGTTGGTGCTCGTTTTTGGATTGCAGAGAAGAGAAGAATGTGTCAATGGTGCATGAACAGACTGATTAGAAGTGAGCAGACTGACTACAACTTCCTCAGTGCCAATTTCAGTGTGAACAATCACCGGTTTATTGTCCGCAATGCGAAATAGGCTTTATG
The DNA here is from genome assembly GCF_031143425.1 of Pleurodeles waltl. Classification (NCBI taxonomy): domain Eukaryota; kingdom Metazoa; phylum Chordata; class Amphibia; order Caudata; family Salamandridae; genus Pleurodeles; species Pleurodeles waltl. The sequence continues at coordinate 1,571,258,983 of NC_090440.1, forward strand.
GACCCATCCTTTTGCCCTTTCTCCTATGGTAGGATCCATGGATCCACTTGACATCACCTTACTCTGAAAACATAGAGGATTGGTATTTACTCCAGATATGATGGTAGAGATGAAATGCCTGATATAAGAGCAGTCACAACATTCTACAGTGCAGCAAGCTCAACTTCTTGCTTTGCTGCTAACTTGAAGATGAAGTGTAGCTGTTGGAAAATTGGTTATTGGTAAGGGCTATAAATTAACCTCAGCTCAACCCTTGGGAGCTTGGCAACAAGCGACAAGGCTTAACTTAGGAGACAAAGAGTAAAGCATTCAAGTATCACAAAACAGCAATTAAATAAAACACAGGAAACAGTTTAAAAATCCAAAACCAATGAATAAAAATAGGAAATGTTTTTAGCTTTAAAACAACACCAGAATGAATAAAATCAGATAAAGGGAACCGAATGTTTGAATTTTTAAAGACTTTGGCCCTCATTACAACCCTGGCGGTCGGAGATAAAGCGGTAGTGATATCGCAAACTGGCAGACAAAAAAATGGGATCACGACCACGGCGGAAACTGCCATCATAGACAGCCACTTTAACACTCCAACCGCCAGGGCGGTAGCAACAAACACCGCAACAGTCACTGCCAACAGACAGGCGGAAGACAATGTACCACCCACTGTATTATGACAGGCCAATCTGACAGCTTTTCCGGGGCGGAACCAACAACATCAAAATCACGGCGGAAACAGTACACTGAAGGGGAACCACTCACCTTTCGACACTCAACGAAGAAGCAGGACGCCATGGAGCCCGAATTGCAGGTCCTCCTCATGCTAGTGTATCTACTAATACACCAGGAATTTGAAAGAAGGCGGTGGAGTCGACGACGGTGAGTACTGCACCTAGCACACAGGGGGAAGAGAGTGATACACACATGCAACATGCAACACCTTCACCCACAACACCATACACACTGACACATCCAACAACATTTCAGTAGACCCCGTAACCCCCTGGAAGACCGCAAGGACAAAAGGAATGGAGTCAAATCTGTGATATTTTGAAAATGCATATAAAGTGAATGATTGAAAACAACAGTTTCTACAAATATGTACAATATGACATAGGGCCTTACACTGTCCATTGCAAATGTCCGTCGACCAGTGGCCCAAAAAATGATGGGCGAAGCCCACACTTGACTCCTGCCTCAAAACAGAGAGAACACTGCAGGGGCATCAGGTCAAAAAACACATGCACCTCAGGGGGAGCAGCAGGGGGGCACCTCAGCCGGAAGATGGTACAACACCACTGCTCCTCGAGGGGGCAACATACCCACAGCGACGTCCTGGGGAGTGCAAAGCCACAGTCCCTTAAGTATCTCAAGTGGGTGGTTTGCCCACTGCTTGGTCCTGGAGAGTGTAAAGCCACAGTCTCTCTAGTGGGTGGTTTGCCCACTGCTTGGTCCTGGGGAGTGCAAAGTCACAGTCTCTCAAGTGGGTGACATGTTCTGGAGGGGGCTTTGTGCCCAGTCAGCTTCATCCTGCCAAGGATTGGGTGAGTGGATGCATCTCTCCACTGGTTCTGGAGGGGGCTTTGTGCCCAGTCTGCTTCATCCTGCCGAGGACTGGGTGAGCGGATGCATTTCTCCACTGGTTCTGGAGGGGGCTTTGTGCCCAGTCAGCTTCATCCTGCCAATGACTGGGTGAGTTGATGTATCTCTCCACTGGTTCTGGAAGGGGCTTTGTGCCCAGTCTGCTTCACCCTGCCAAGGATAAGGGGAGTGGATGCATTTCTCTACTGATTCCGAGGGGGCTTTGTGCCCAGTCAGCTTCATCCTGCCAAGAATTGGGTGAGTGGATGCACCTCTCCACTGGTCCTGGAGGGGACTTTGTGCCCAGTCTGCTTCATCCTGCCAAGGATTGGGTGAGTGGATGCATCTCTCCACTGGTTCTGGACGGGGCCTTGTGCCCAATGATGCTGCACCTGGGGTGTGGAAGTTCACATTCCCTCACCTGGGTGTCGGAGGCGCAAGATGTGCAGGGAACAGGTAGCATGATACTCCATGGAGGCACAGCCACACTCCATCCTGCGGCAACTTAGGCTGCAAACTGTTGGTAGTGCCAGTGCCTCAAGTGGTAGGTGCAGGGTCCAGGACGTCTCCTGCAGCCTCAGACGGCTGCCCACTGGGGTTGGTGCTGATGTCTGATGTAGTAGCTCTGGCTGGGCATGTGGAGGTGCATATGGCGGTGCAGGTGGCGGTGCCTACAGCGGTGTCTGCGGCGGAGATGCTGTCGGTGCTGCACGTGGTGCAGATGCTTGCAGTAGTGGAGGGAGACACCAGGCTGTCTCCAGCAGCCTCGGAAGGCTGCCCAATGGGGATGATGCTGGTGACTGTCGCTGTGGCAGCGGCAGTGCAGGGGCAGTGCAGATGGCGGGGCAGGTGGCGTGCAGGTGGTGGTTATTGCAGCGGTGCTCACCGTGGTACAGATTGCTGGCCTGTCAGGACAAATGGTGGTAACCAGTCCCTCAACTGGAGGCTCCAAGCCCTGAAGTGACTTGCCCTTACTTTTGTGTCCCTTCCCCACCTTGGTAGACGCTGCTGGGACCTTGGCACTGTCCTCTTGTTTTGTATGAGGCCTTGCTGGATGGGTGGGACGTCTTGTCCGTGCTGCATGACGGCCCCTTCTTAACCTTGGCAGATGGCGGAATCGGGTGGTCTTTAGCGTCTGTAGGTGGCACACTGCCAGCCCTGATGGGTGCCCCCTTCGATCCTTTCGGACTTGCTGGGACCACAGCGGAAGGCAAGTTGGTGGCTGAGGTGCTGGCCTGGGATCTAGACATCCTGGCCCTAGGGGTAAGACTGGGGAGGCGTAGGAAAGAGGTCAACATTAGGCAAGAAAAGTTTTTTTGACACACTGGGATGGGAAGATGGAGGGGGTGTGGGAGTGGAGGAAGAGGTAGTAGTTGTAGGAGATGTACGCCTGCTGAGTTTGGGTGAAGGTTCATGGGCTGGAGGCTGTTGTGTGGTGGATGGCTGTTGAGTGGGTGTGTGCCTGCGTTTGTGTACTTTGGGAGGAGGGCTCCCAGACACACTGGGAGAGGACACAAGGGACGTGTGCATGGTTGTGGGGGTGGTGATTGCTTGTGAGGGGTGTGTTCTGATGAACATGCTGGTGATGGAGGCAGTGGCTGATGATGTATTGCATGCAGGTGTGAGTGGAGACACTACTGGGAGGGAGGTGGACGAAGAGAAGGGGGGACACCGTGGAGGAAGTGGATGTTGGGATGTGGGCATGGGTATGATGCTTGTATGAGTGCCTGTGTGATGATGTGTGGTGCTTATGTTTTCCAGAGCCACTTTTGTTTGTTGATGTGTGTGCATGCTGAAGGTGTGCTTGGGATAGGGTGAGGTAAAGGGGATTGGGGCTGGGTAGTGGAAGTTGGAGGTGGGAGGCTGGACACAGGGACAATGGCTGCCATCAGTGCTGAGGCCAAATCCTGAAATGCTCTCTCTAGGGCCACCACACCAGAATGAATGCCCTCCAGGTATGCATTTGTTTGTTGCAAATGCCTCTCGACACCCTGGATGGCATTCAGAATGGTTGACTGCCCAACAGAGAGGGATCTCAGGAGATCAATAGCCTTCTCTCTGAGGGCAGCAGGGCTGACTGGGGCAGGGCCTGAGGTGCCTGGGGGGAAGGAGATGCCCACCCTCCTGGGTGAGCGGGTACGGGAAACACGCTGAGGGGGTGCTGGTAGGGGGGTGGTGGCTGTACCTGTTGTTGGGGTGGGCACAGAGGTGTCCGCCACCGCCAGGGAGCTTCCATCGGAGGAGGAATCGCTGTCACTGGTATCCCCTCCTCCCCTCGTAGTGGAGCTCCCCTCGCCCTCAATCCCACTGGTGCCTTCACCCTCAGTGGATTCTCCCTCATGGGCCATGTGGGATGCAGCTCCCTCCGTCGCCGGTGCCTCTGCTCCTCCACCATATGATGCTAATGCACATAAGGACAGGGTGACAAAATAAGAAGGGGAGGGAATAGACAGAGTATACACATGGTCAATGCCAGCAACACCACTACCGTTGGCGTATACAACACACACTGAGCTGCCCTATGCCCTAGGCCATACCCAACCACTCACTAAGGTAGTCACCAGCCCATGGGGTACAATGCCTAACGTCAGCATCTACACATATGTGTTGGAAATGGACCTTTTTGCAGGGTCATCCCCAGTCGTTTAGCCTCCTGCCTCCTATTTTTTTCTGACCTGTTGCTGTTGGCTTTTGAACTCTGAGCACTTTACCACTGCTAACCAGTGCTAAAGTGCATATGCTCTCTGTGTAAAAGTTTATGTAATTGGTTTATTCATGATAGGCATATTTGATATACTAGTAAGTCCCTAATAAAGTGCACTAGAGGTGCCAGGGCCTGTAAATCAAATGCTACTAGTGGGCCTGCAGCACTAGTTGTGCCACCCACATAAGTAGCTCTGTAATCATGTCTCAGACCTGCCACTGCAGTGTCTGTATGTGCAGTTTTAACTGTAAATTTAACTTGGAAAGTGTACCCACTTGCCAGGCCCAAACCTTCCATTTTCTAACATATAAGGCACCCCTAAGGTAGGCCCTAGGTAGCCCCAAGGGCAGGGTGCAGTGTATGGTTAAGGTAGGACATATAGTAATGTGTTCTATATGTCCTGGCAGTGAAATATTGCTAAATTCGTTTTTCACTGTTGCAAGGCCTGTCCCTCTCATAGGTTAACATGGGGGCTACCTTTAAATTTGATTAAAGTGTAGATTTCCTTTTGGAGCGGATGACATGTGGAGTTTGGCGTCTCTGAGCTCACTATTTAAAAAATACATCTTTTAGTAAAGTTGATTTTAAGATTGTGTGTTTGGAAATGCCACTTTTAGAAAGTGAACATTTTCTTGCTTCTACCATTTCTGTGACTCTGCCTGTTTGTGTATTCCCTGTCTGGGTCAGTTTGACATTTGGGCTGGTTGCACCTCACACTAGACAGTGACACAAAAGGAGCTGGGGTGTAGTCTGCATTTCCTGATGAGCCATCTGTGCTAGGAGGGAGGTGAGGAATGGGCACTTACAACTGAAAGGGCTGTGCCTGTCCTCACACAATGCCGTCTCCGATCCCCTGGTGAGTGTCTGGGGCCTGGCCTGGGAAGAGCAGGATTTCACATTCAAAAGAGACTTTACTTCGAAGTAGGCCTACTTGGGCCTTCTTCTACTAGGTATAAGAAGGGCACCCAAAACCACAGACTTTAGAACACTTCTGAAAACAAGAGGAACCTCTGCCTGGAGAAGAGCTGAAGAGCTGAGGAGAAGTGCTGCCCTGCCTGTGAATGTGCTTTGTGGAGCTATCCTGCAGTTGCTGCTTCTGCCAAAGACTGGACATTGTGTGCCTTCCATCTTGTGAAATCTCCAAGGGCTTGATTAAGAGCTTGCCTCCTGTTGTTTGAAGTCTCAGGGACAGCAAATACTTCTCTCTGCCAGCACCTGGAGTCTCTGGAGAGACTCCTGCTCTGACAAGTGTTGCCCTATCCAGTCCCTTAGCCCTTGAAAGGAAAGCTGGTGGAAATCCAAAGAAATCGACTTCAGACGACTACAGACCGACGCCGCTGCTGAATCCGGTGATGCCGCCTGCAACCGACTCCGTGATCTTCGTTGTAATGCGGCGATCTTCGCAGGTCCGACGCCGCTGCAGCAGTGGAAGTCTTCGCACCACGTCGTCTGAGGAATCAACGTTTCTCACCGACGCCGCAATCCCTGACTTCGCGCATCGACTCGTTTTCACTCTTCACCAGAGGTACTGTACTTAGGGGTCTACGCGACTACGTGTCTGGCTCCGTTGGTGTCGGCTTGTTGGGAACGACTCCGTCACAACACCGTTTCAAGACCTAATCAAAGCATTTCGTGTTTCTAAGTGCTATTTTTTAGTTTAATCTTTGAAAATTCATAACTTGACTTATGTATGTTGGATATTTGTCGTTTTGGTCTTGTTTTGTTTAGATAAATATTTCCTATTTTTCCAAACTGGTGTTGTGTCATTATGTAGTGTTTTCATTAAGTTACTGTGTGTGTTGGTATAAATACTTTACACCTAGCACTCTGAAGTTAAGCCTACTGCTCTGCCAAGCTACCAAGGGGGTAAGCAGGGGTTAGCTGAGGGTGATTCTCTTTTACCCTGACTAGAGTGAGGGTCCTTGCTTGAACAGGGGGTAACCTGACTGTCAACCAAATACCCCATTTCCAACAACATGACACCCACAGGAACCTGTCCAGTAGTAGTTGGCCACTTGTACCATTGGAGTAGGGGTGCTTCAGATCCTGCAAACAAGGGACTTACCCTGCCATGATCGCCCTGGCCTAGGGGTACCCACAGCCCACATCCCCCACCCAGCTAGTTCCTAAAGTGTGCAAAGTCAGCTTTCTGAAACTGTACTTACCCCCTTGTGGCTGCTGTGATGCTCAAGCACCCATTTAACTCCAGATATGCCACCGCCAGGATGCAGATCATCAGGGGGGTCCTGGTGCGACGGGCACCCCTTCCACGTTGGGAGGCCATCCTCAGCTGGGCCTCCGCCGTCTTCTTGGTCCAACAGCGCAGGTCCTCCCATCTCTTGCGGCAGTGGGTGCTCCACCTGTGATAGACCCCCAGGGTCTGCACCTCCTTGGCGATGGCATGCCAAATACCCTTTTTCTGGTGGGCACTGACCTAGTGGGAAAAGACAACGGAATTTGTAATTACTCACCCGTCCGGACTGTCATACTCATTGCCCACCAGTTCCCACCCATGCCCTGACGCAAATACACTGACCACCTCTCATGCAGCATTCAGGCTGGGACGCCTTAGCACCCCCCAAAATGTGGCTTACATCCACACCACTTCAAACAGGCATTGCCCATACATCATGCTCACAGTGTACTCAGCTGTTTGTCTAGAAGACCGTAGAGTAAGGTGTACTGGGGGAGGACCCCATCCACCAGTTTCTCCAACTCTTCCGCAGTGAAGGCAGGGGCCCTTTCCCCAGACACTCGAGCCATTGTCTCTTCCAGACAGAGGCCACAGCAGCACTTGCAGTGTAGGTCCTCTCCTGTCGAAGATCAGGTATCGAGTGATTGCACAGATAGAAAATAGCGGTCATGTCCGCGGCGGTGTGTACCGTCACCACCGACGTACATCGTCATTGGCTCCTGGGACCCATAGGGTCCAATGTTAACCAATGCAGAATTGCACTGTGGTCTTCGACCGCCTACCGCGACGGTGTACAACGCCAGCGCAGTTACCTCACATCCCATTGTCCCACTTTAGAGGTCAGGCAGCTGCCATTTCATGGGCCCACATGTCTTCATTTTCAACTGCGTCACACATACCTAGGCCTACACTCAACACACATACAGGCCACTTTTTGAGTATGAATGGTGTTCTGGGTAAACTGTGGGTACGTACCTCTGAGTTGTTTGACTCTGTGCTTGTTGTTGTTCTTCATAGGCACCGTCCGCTGGGACATGTGAGGAGATGGCGGCAACCTCCGGTGTACCGACCGTTGGTGGACCTGTCGACAATGGAGGAGCAACATATGATTATCACATGCAGGCTTGACCGTGCCATAATCCAGGAACTGTGTACCTAATTGGAGCCTGACCTGATGTCAGCAATCCGCCATCCCACAGGAATCCCCCCTCAAGTGCAGGTGCTGTCAGTGGTCCATTTCCTTGCAAGTTGGTCATTTCAAACAAAAGTGGCCATTGCATCAGGGATGTCCCATCCTTTGTTTTCCAACGTTTTGTCCAGAGTGTTGTCTGCCCTGCTGAAACACATGCGCAGCTACATCGTTTTCCCTCAGGTGGAGGATTTGCCTACAGTGAAAAGTGACTTTTATGCCCTGGGACATATCCCCAACATCAAAGGTGCCATTGATGGGACACATGTGGCCTTGGTAACCCCCCGCAGGAGTGAACAGGTGTACAGAAACCAGAAGAACTACCATTCAATGAATGTGCAGATGGTGTGTTTGGCAGACCAGTACATCTCCCATGTGAATGCCAAGTTTCCTGGCTCAGTGCATGACGCTTACATTTTGAGGAATAGCAGCATCCCTTATATGCTGGGGCAACTCCAAAGGCACTGTGTGTGGCTAATACGTGAGGACAAGGACCCTATACCCTGTGAATAGTTGTCTGGGTCTGAGGTTGTCCCTACGGGTTGGTGTGTGTCTAATGGTTGTCCCTCGACATTTGCAGGTGACTCTGGGTACCCCAACCTGTCATGGCTACTGACCCCAGTGAGAAATCCCAGGACAAGGGCAGAGGAACGCTACAATGAGGCACATGGGTGAACCAGGATGATTATGGAAAGAACCTTCGGCCTCCTGAAGGCCAGGCTCTGGTGACTCCATATGACAGGTGGTTCTCTCTGTTACTCACCAAAGAAGGTGTGCCAGATCATTGTGGCCTGCTGTATGTTACACAACCTCGCTTTGCGTCGACAGGTGCCTTTTCTGCATGAGGATAGTCCAGCTGGAGCATTTGTGGCAGCTGTGGAGCCTGTGGACAGTGAAGAAGAGGAGGCAGAAGAAGAGGATATTGACAACAGAAACAACGTTATCCAGCAATACTTCCAGTGAGACACAGGTAATAAGATATCACTGCCTCCCACATCTCATACTATTGTTTGACCTATCATAAGTCTGTCATTTTTACCCAGTGTATGGACCCTGACTTTTCACTTTGTGTTTCCATTTAACAGATGTGGGTCCCACTTTGTGACCACTGCTATATTTCCTCATGGACTAGAGCTGTGTTACATCGGTATGTTGACAATTAAATTGACATTGCTATATTCCATAGTTATTGCAATTACACATTTGTGAAAGCACAGACTGACTCCAGATTGTTTTGTGATTGATGTGCGTTTATTTTTGTTCTCATAAGTGGAGGGGGTTGTAAAATGGCCAGGGGTGATGGTGGAGGAATGTCCCTGGCAGAGCCCAGTCTATTTGTTTTGCAGCTGCATTGTCCAAAGAGGCATTGGAAGTGGAGCAAGGGCAGTTTAAGAATGAACAGAGTGACAAAGTGGGACAGAAGGATGACATTCAGGGGGGTCTCATTTCCTGGCAGGGGTCTTGGCAATGTTCTCTGTCTTGTTCCAGGATCTCAGGGACCATTTGTGGGGCGGCTCACCATCTGCAGGGGGTGGGGTGCTGGTGTCGTGGTCCTGTGGTGGTGCCTCCTGCCCACTAGCACCGGCAGAGGTGGTGGGCTGTTCATCATCCAGGCTAGTGTCAGGGGCCCCTTGTTGTGCCACCGTGTCCCTTCTGGTGTTGACAAGGTCCTGCAGCACCCCTACAATGGTGACCAGGGTGGTGTTGATGGACTTCAGTTTTTGTTACTGATACCCAGATAGTGTTCCTCCTGCAGCCGCTGGGTCTCCTGAAAGTTGGCCAGTACCATTACCATTGTCTCCTGGTAATGATGGTACGCTCCTATGATGTTGGAGAGGGCCTCGTGCAGAGTGGGTTCCCTGGGCCTGTCTTCCCCCTGTCGCACAGCTGTCCTTCCAGTTCCCCTGTTTTCCTGTGCCTCTGTCCCCTGAACCGTGTGCCCACTGCCACTGCCCCCAGGTCCCTGATTGTCTTGGGGTGGTGGGTTTGCCTGGGTTCCCTGTAGTGGTGGATACACTGCTGCTTGACTTGGGGATAGAGGGATGGGCCCGCTGGGTGGGTGCTGTGCTGGTGTTTCCTGAGGGGGGAAGCTCTGTGGTGGCTTGTGCCAGTGCCAGGGGAACCGACTGTCCTGAGGTCCCAGATGGGCCGTGGTGGTCATCTTTTTCCAGTTGTGCAGAGCTGCTGTCATCACTGTGGGCCTCTTCTGTGGGGGGACTGGACATGTCTGGAACCTCCTGTCCGGTGACGTTGGGTAGGTGTCCTGCTGTGGTGTAAAGGCATGATTATTGCATCTGTGTGTGCCATCGTGTGCAATGGGTGAGTGACCCTGTACTCCAGTGCTTGCATTCTTGTCTAGGTCCTTGTGTGATATTTGGTTTGGGGTCCGTGTGGGTATCTGTAGTGGACATGCTTTGGTGATGGGTGTCCATGCTTTGGTGTTGCGTGCAGGGCTTGGTGTTGGGATGGGTGGGTTGTGATAGTGGGATATATGTGATGTGTTGGAGTGATGGGGGTGAGGGTGGGGGTATGTGATGGCATGCAGGTAGGGTGGGGTGGATATAGTAGTAGAGCTTTGACTTACCAGAGTCCATTCCTCCTGCTACTCCTGCGAGGCTCTCAGGATGCAGTATTGCCAAGACTTGCTCCTCCCATGTTGTTAGTTGTGGGGGAGGAGGTGGGGGTCCACCACCAATCCTCTGTACTGCAATCTGGTGTCTGGAGACCACGGAACGCGCCTTCCCCCGTAGGTCGTTCCAGCTCTTCCTGATGTCATCCCGTGTTCTTGGATGCTGTCCCACTGCGTTGACCCTGTCGACGATTCTGTGCCATAGCTCCATCTTCCTAGTAATGGAGAGGTGCTGCATCTGTGATCCGAATAGCTGTGGCTATACCCGGACGATTTCCTCCACCATGACTCTGAGCTCCTCCTCAGAGAACCTGGGATGTCGTTGAGGTGCCATGATGTGGTGTGGGTGATGTGTGAGGTGGTGTGTGTTGTGATGTGTGAGGGGATGTGTTTGTGTGTGTTGTCTGAGGTGCGTGGATGTTGTGTGAGTGATGATGTTGGGTGTCTGTGGATGCTAGTGTTGTTTCTGGTGGTGCCTCTCTCTGGCCTTCTTTCGCAATTTTGGTAGTAAGGGTTTGTGGGTGATGGGGGGTGTTTTATATTGGATTGGGTGTGTGGGAGTGGTGTGTGTATGTGTATCAGGTGTGTGTATTTTGAATTGTCCAATGTGGCTGTGTTTTGTAAATGTGTGTGTATTTTGAGCGTGGCGGTGTGTACCGCCAATGGAATACCGTGGTTGAAAGACCGCTGCGTGGATTCGTGGGTCGTGATAGTGTGGGCGGATTCCTGTTGACGTGACGGTGTCGGTTTTGTTATCGCCAGTTTATCACTGACCTTTGTTGTGGCAGACTTGTGTGGGTGTCTGGATTTTGGCAGATTACGAGCTGTGGGTCATAAAAGCTGTAGCGGAATTCTGCCGCCGCAGCAGTGTGTTGGTGGTCTTCTGCATGGCGGTAAGCAGGATTTACCGCCAGGGTTGTAATGAGGGCCCTTGTGTGTAGCTTTGTGCCCCCACAGTCCTGCACTCTTGTACTGATATTCCGTGACCAATGACATAGATTCACCCATTACAATCATTTAGCTGAGCCGATAGATCACAATAGACGTAGACATGCAGATTGTTTACAAGGTGTTTATTTTCAAGTGTAAGTGTTGTAGTGTGATATTTACAATATCCAGGTCAGTGACCCCATTTGTGAAATCCATACATTTGTGGCACAACACAAGTCAAGGGTTGAGGGACATGTCATGGGACATGCTTCGGAGTAGTGTCGATAAGTGCGGAGGAACAATAATTGCCAATTGGTAAGTGAGAGACAATGACAGTCCACAGCAGTCAGGTCAACAGTGTGTGGGTGAAGAGTGCACATAGCCAACTGTGATAACACTGGCCTGATCTTAAGCACAGAACCAAAGGAGAACACTGCCCATGTGGCATAAGCTGGTGCTACCGTATACTCTTCCAAGTAAAGGTGATCTGTTCCACATCTTTATTCTCCGATGTGTGTGGTGCCTCCTGTACCATTGGTGGTGGTGGTGGGGAGATAGACGGGGCCCACACACTTCAGTGGTTGAAGATGTAGAATCCCAATTCCTAACAGCTGCTTTTTGTGGAACAACATATGGCATCACTGCAACAAAGAGGAGCTGATGATTTTTCAGGATAACAGCAACATCCTGGTGGTAGGCAGACATGTCCGCCCTGAGGGAGGCCACTTCACGCTGTATGGAGTCCAGCTTGTTCTCAATCACGCTGCTGCCAGTTTGGGAGGGCAGTTATTGTGGCCTATCCCTCATGGCAGCTGCTATGCCCTTCAGACGCTGCTGCATTCCATGCAGTGGGGACTATGTGCCTCGTTTGGCAGCTGTGTTTTCATTAGCCATCATGAGGCATGTGCACATTCCCTCTAGGCTGCCTGCCACAGTTTCCATCCCCACCCACGCATGGTTGGCCAGCTCTCGCTGGGCTCCTACCACTGCCTCTGGAAGCTTGTCCCTGGGTCCTCAGAGTCCTCAGCCGTGTTGGTGCTGACAGGTTGTACTATCTGTGTAGGGTGGGTCATCTGGGATGGCTGCTACATTGGTTGTCCTCCTTGCAGCTGGTGGTGGTGTCTCGAGGTATACCAGGACATCCTGGAGGGTCTCTTGGCTGATGGTTGTCAGCTGGTCATCCAGGTCATCAGGGAACTCCAGGACAGGCAGATCAGCAGGAGAGCCATCATTCTCTGCAATGATACAGTGTCAAATCAATCTTTCTCTGTTGTGGCAGTTGACATGTCACGACAATGACTTGCTATTGGAGGCTCAATGACAACTTACAGCCCAAACATTGTTCCTGTAAATCATGGGTGCAATTTATCAGCCCTTTGCCCCACCTGAGTGTCACATAAAGGGAAGCTCAGGTGGCGCAATAGGCTGCATCATATTTACTAGGTGTGATGTATTTTCTTTTGGTGGATTGACACCATCCTGTTATAGTGGACCCTTCCTATGCATCCATTTGCATGGTAGGGCCTTGCAATGGGTGTTGCAGTGGTCAAGCCACTGCAACACACATTGCAATATGCCCCTGCCCCAGTTTTACATGTTTTACATACACCAGGGCAGCACCGAAAACTTACACCACCCCAGGGATGGCATTACCAAGGTGCTATATTGTTGTTTCCTTTGATTGCTCTTCATGTTGATGCATGTGTATGTTTGATACATTGCACAGCACACATGGACCTAGCAGATTGCCATTTAATTTTCTGGTTGTGCTAGGAGATGCTCCTTCCTACAAAACTATGATCTTCCACTCAACGTAGCCATCCTTGCACTATGGTGCAAGAGATGCAGCATTGTGGAAGTGCAGCTAATTGAACACAGGGGTGGCCAGCATGGGTATCATTTGTTTATGTGTACATCATTTTCTACATGGCAATGCCTGATGCCACAAAATAATGGTCATAGCCAGTTGACTAATGTTGAACTTAGATCAGGGCCTCAAGCTAGTTTGATTGAGATTGTGCAGGTAGTTGTTCTTGTGCATACATGGACCACCATTAGAAGTCTGGCAGTCCTAGGACCACCAGACTGCCATTGACAATATGACCACCGCCAACAACGCAGGTGGAAGAGGCACATGTTGTCCATGGGGAATGCCCCATTGGCCAATGGCCTAGTACTGGCAGGTTGCCGGAAGATTACAGACTGGCAATGCCACCTGTTTTGTGACACCAGACCAATATTACAATCAGCGCTACCCTCCAGGTATGTTCCCCCTTTTCCACCAGCCTTTGCATGGCGGTGAACCCCCATGCAATGATTGGTGGTAATGCGGTGTGGTGTGTTCCTGGGTGCCCCTGCACAGCCCATTCACCTGGCATGGGCAGTGCAGGGGGCCCCATGCCCAGGCCCTTTGCACCTTCCACAGCCTGATTTGCAGTGCTAGGAGCAGAGTGTCCTGTCACACCCAATGCACCCCAAAATTGGTGCTGCCTCTATTTGATCTATCACCAATGTAGTGGTGACTGCCCCACACAGCTGTCATGAGGAGACAGATTTCTACCCGGCATCCCAGTGCGTAACTCATACTGCCAACCGCAAAGGTTACACTGCACTAGCAGTCTTATCAACACCAGACTTGCCTATGCACCATCCTTGGCCTGTGAATGTGAAACTATACACCATGATGTTCACAGACATACACCATAAGCTGTGTTTGTGTGGTTATTTCCCCATTCCCATGTGGCTCACAACAGTAGTTGTGGGCTCAGCCTGTATGTGTTGTGACCTACAGATTGCAATCTGTAGTGCATAATTTCTCTAGTGGCACAGTTCTGATCATCGTCTGTGTGGCTCCACACTACACACTACACAAGTTTAGTTACACTTGTTACAGTCATGTTTCCTGTGATAGAGGACCACCCTGCAACCCCCCCCAGTGACTGCTCAGATTACTTTTCCCTGCACCCAGAGAGGCATCCTTACAGCGTGATAGAGAAGTGGCTGCCTTATGATGATGTGTTGTTTATGTGCTGTGTGGTGGTGCTTCCAGCACATAGCTGAGTAATGTTAGCTAAGGTTGTGTTTTTTTGTGTGCTGTAAGATGCAGCACACATGTGTTTTGGCAATAGGACAAGGCAGTTGCGAGGTGTTTCTGCAAGGGACACCACCATGACGTAACCTCAGGAATGGTATTGACTAACTTTCTAGCCTCTGATGTCTTGGTTGTGTTGGTTGTGTAGGTTTGTTTGATTATATGCAAGGGATGTTGTGATGACACAGCCACAGGCACACTAATAAGACATGCCTTCCATCCTATGTGCTGCATATGTACATGTTGGAATGTAGCTCTGGTGATTAACATATGTCCAGGTTGTGTATGTGTTGGGGTGCACGGCACAAACAAGGTGTGTGTACATGTGTTGCTCACGTTTGAATGGTGCGACCTGATTCATGTGCAATTTGTCCCTCTGAGCTCCTTTCACATGCACTGAATGTGTCCTATGTGTCTCCACCTTCTTGCATTTGACAATTTTGCCTTAAATTCCCCCATGCAACTCACCTTGCATTTGTGATGGTTCCTGGTAGTCTGTGCTCTCCTGTCCTGCGATTCCAGTGACTAGTTCCTCCGGGATGGCCGCTGCAATCATCTCCTCCATCTAGTCCAGGTCCTGTTGTGGTGCTGGACTTCCACCTCCAGTTGGTAGTGCTGCCTTCCTCTTCAGTGCCATTTTCTCCTTTGTCCTTCGCTTACAATCATGCCAGCATTTCTTGCACTCGGTTACGGTTCTCCTCACCTCTGCCACACTGTTTATCTTGTCAACTATTTACTGCTATATAGTCTCTCTCCTGCCAATTGGAAATTTGGAGGTGATGAATAGCTGTTGTTGGTGCTCCATCACCTCTTTCACAAGGATTTAATGCTCTCTGCACTAAAAGACTAGTGCTTTTTCTTCTCCCTCCCCTGGGACTTGCTGGTTCCTGGTTGTATGGGGTCACCCTGGGGTCTCTCCTGGCCTTCTGCTTCCATTTTGCCTCTGCTTTGCAAAGATTCCTTCATTAGCACATAAGGTGTCACTAATGTGGGGTTAAAATGGTGCATATCCATTTGTGACAAACGTCAGTTTGCCTTACGATAGGGTGCAAGGATTAATGTCAAAATCTTTTACTCTAACCAGTTTTTAGCACCACCGTGCTTCTTAGTATAAATATGATGCCCAAGTGGTGCTAAAAAACTGCGCAAGTCAGCACTACACTTTTGGACGTGAAAATGCGTTTGCGCCAAAAAGTATAAATACAGGCCTAATTTTCCTCACTGCTTACTTTAATGGCAGGAGCCTCTTTTTTGGATGCTATCTTCTTCGCTTCCTTGTCATCAGCATGAGTCATAGTACCTAAAAGATAGGTTTCTAGACTGAACTGTCAGCTAATCTATAGGTGTCTCTCTTCTCTGTCACATGCATCTACGGGCAATATAAAATACAAAGGAAGACAGTCAGACTTGCTATAATACAGCAATATAATATATAACAATACTGTACTCATCTGTAAAATTATTGTTTTGTTGGCCCAGGAACTAGCTAGACAAAAAGTACATGTATAACAGCCATGGCAACACTGGCAAACTGATTAAATAAATTAAATAATAATAACCATGGACTAAAAACTACTTCAAGTAGCCCGCAATCACAATATATAACTACAGTGAACCTAGCTAAAGGCTCTTACAAATTATATGAAAATAGTCAAACACACACTGGTTTCGCCTACAGTGGAAGAGGAGCATGTGGCTTGGTGAGGCAGACTGCATAAAGAACAATGATATAATGTCTGCCTAAGAGACACACACAGGTTTCACAAAATGGTGGGCATGCACACAGCAGCATGGACGGAGCATGGAGGACAAACAGAGGATGGCTGTCTCTAAAAAATGAAGCCTGTTCCTCTTCCTCCACCAATAAACACTTGCATTATTGCAGGGAAACAATTAAAAAAACACATACCCAATATGTGCCTGGGCCAACCACAGACCTTTCCATAACTAGTAATGAAACAACAAGAATGTAGAAAATCGAAGATAATAATATACAGCAACATGGAAACAGGCAAATAACTGTAAAATAACCTTTAAAAATATTCAAAACAAAGATATCACTAAGCAACAATTAACAAAGCCAAATAAATGTAAAAGCATATTGGTTAGGAGGTGGTTGTGAACAAAGTAAAATAGTTACATGGGCCTGGACTCTTGGAGCCCAACCCACCTCAGTCACCAACAGGCACATGCACACAAAAACTGATTTAATTAATTCAAGGCCATTAACAAGTCCCGAAAATATCTCTAGCAGAGATAAAGTGGGAATTTGAAAAAAACATTAAAGCATCAATGTCCTATAGCTGTATAGACCCCATACAGTAAAAGGCCACAGTATAATCAAACATCTGGCCATGAACAAAAAGAAAAGAAGGAAACATATATAACACCAGACATGCCCCGTTACAGAAGGTCTAATGAACGTAAGCTATTTTTTCCTTTTTCCCTACACGAGCTTGTCCTTATTGACCTATTCCTCATTCCAGGCCATCAAGCAACAAACAAATTCTAAAAAATAAAAAAAGGTCGTAGTCCCTCCCCTCCCTCAAATGTCAAACCTTTTATTCCTGTGTTCTTGTGATAAGTCTTTACCAGGACACAATCTCGTTAAGGCGAATAGTGTAAAGAGAAATCACATGTGTAATGCAAAATGCCAGAAACTGCAAGATCATGTCGGCATAGAAGAAATTGAACACACCCTTTTAATAACATTTTTCTACAGCTACATTTGATGCCACACATTGCTTATTTTCTTTACCAAAATAACACTGCAACATGAAGTAGACCACCACAGGATAATGACTGCCAAGAAGCCTGGACACATGTTAACTGCATGTCATTTGTGACTGATGTGAACCAAAATACACATAGCACTACCAATAGTACAAGTATAGAAAAGAGAACGAAAATGGCAATGAGTTCTATATTCATCACACAGATTACTGAAAGAATCTAAGGTGGTAAAGGTTGTCACTAATTGTTGTGAATTTAAGAGCTCCTGATGCTACGATGCACATTATGTGCTCCACAATACATTGAAAGTTGTATTTACTCTGCAAGGCAGAGCATTTATTTTTTAGATGTGATGCAATAGAAAGGTGAATGTACATGAGTTTGGTGAAAGGTGGTGGTAGACCAGATGTACTTTAGTAACTCTGCACTAGGGGCCAGATGTAGGAAGCCGTTTGCATGGTGCAAACTGCGAAAATCACAGTTTGCGCCATGGAAACAGCCTTCTGCGATGCACATTCACAATTTGCGAGTCAGTACCGACTCGCAAATTGTGAATGCGACTCACAAATAGGAAGGGGTGTTCCCCTCCTATTTGCGACTCGCATCGCAATGCAGAATTGCTTTGTGACCGCGAATGCAGTTGCAAAGCAATTCGCAGTTGCAAAGCAATTCGCAGTTACCACCAGTGTCACACTGGTGGTAACTCATTCGCAAAAGGGAAGGGGTCCCCATGGGACCCCTTCCTCTTTGTGAATATTGCCAAAAAGGTTTTTTCAGAGCAGGCAGTGGGCCAATGGAAACAATATTTTTTGCTAAAATATGGACATTATGCAGTAGATGATGTTTATGTGACAACTGCAGCAAATCTATAATTATACAAAAATCTCTGTGGCTGCATAATCGCATAATTCCAGTAGCCCCACCAACTGAACTCTTCGATAACAGACCTTCAACTTGAGGAACATCGTTGTTGCAAAATGTCATTGCTCTGAAGCCTCTAGAACTAAGACTCAGGGGGTTATTACAACTTTGGAGGAGGTGTTAATCTGTCCCAAAAGTGACGGTAAAGTGACGGATATGCCACCAACCGTATTACGAGTCCATTATATCCTATGGAACTCGTAATACGGCTGGTGGTATATCCGTCACTTTACCGTCACTTTTGGGACGGATTAACACCTCCTCCAAAGTTGTAATAACCCCCTCAGTGAGTTAACAAACCTCAGAGTGATTATGGACTCTGATCACTTCATGTGACCACATGCAAAACAGTCAACCAAAACTTTCTTCTCTGCAATGAGTATTGAAATGCATCTTTCCCTACTTGAAGTTCCTCACAGGGTTCAAACTACTGTAGTTATGTTTTTCCCACTTAAACTTTGGCATTAGATTACAACTTGGGACTGTATGGTTCCTTCAATGCAGGCATCAAAATAACCAGATATATAAGCACAGATCCTACCACATTTCTGAAGATATGAACATATTACTCAACAGAACAAGGTGTTAACTGACTCTCCATTCCAAGTGCCTCAACTTCTAGGTCTTATTCATTTCACATTAATTGATTCATGAAACTGTGCCAAACATTTTGCAGCATGTGCATAATGCTACAATAATCCATTTTACATATTGGGCCGTTCTTAAAACACAGGGGGTCATTCCTACATTGGCGGGCGGCGGTCGCCGCCCGCCAAGCGGGAACCGCCGAATGACCGCACCGCGGTCAAAAGACCGCGGCGGCCATTCTGGCTTTCCCGCTGGGCCGGCGGGCGACCGCCAGAAGGCCGCCCGCCGGCCCAGCGGGAAACCCCCTTCTACGAGGATGCCGGCTCCGAATGGAGCCGGCGGAGTCGAAGGGGTGCGACGGGTGCAGTGGCACCCGTCGCGATTTTCAGTGTCTGCTTTGCAGACACTGAAAATCTTAGTGGGGCCCTGTTAGGGGGCCCCTGCAGTGCCCATGCCAGTGGCATGGGCACTGCAGGGGCCCCCAGGGGCCCCACGACACCCGTTACCGCCATCCTGTTCCTGGCGGTGAAAACCGCCAGGAACAGGATGGCGGTAATGGGGTCGGAATCCCCATGGCGGCGCTGCAAGCAGGGCCGCCATGGAGGATTCCCTGGGCCAGGGGTAAACCGGCGGGAAACCGCCGGTTGCCCTTTTCTGACCGCGGCTTTACCGCCGCGGTCAGAATGACCAAGGAAGCACCGCCAGCCTGTTGGCGGTGCTTCCGTCATTTTAGCCCTGGCGGTCGCCGACCACCAGGGTTAGAATGACCCCCACAGTGTCCTCCTCATCCATTCACTTCCACTCTGGACAGCAAGGGTTTCTAGCTCCAAGAGACATATGTAACAGGTGCTCTATAAATAAAATAAGTGAATCCATCAGTACATCACTTTATCAATAACAAACCGCAGACAAAATCTTTGTTAATAATGAGATCTCTGGTTGACAGTCCATTTGCACTCTGGTCAAGCAGGGACCCTCACTCTAGTCAGGGCAATAGAGATGCATACTTGGGTACACCCTGCTCACCCCCTTGGCAGCTTGGCACAAGCAGTCAGGCTTTGTGTAAAGTATATGTACCAACACACACAGTAATACAGTGAAAACACTACAAAAGGGACACAACACCAGTTTAGAAAAATAGGGAGTATTTATCTAAATCAAACAAGATCAAAATGACAAAAATCCAACATACACATGTCAAGATATGAATTTTCAAAAGAATAAGAGTCTTACTCCTTAGAAAACAATTGAAATGTGGTTGTTACACAAAGTACCTGGTTTGCATAAAAAATAAAGCCACACGTGGGAGCATCCGTTGGAAAAGTCAGCATTGCGTCGATTCCTTATTCACATGAGAGATCATGCATCATTTCTTCTCCGGTCAGGTTGGTGATGCATCATTTTCCTCTCCCACAAGAGAGCATGTGTTGATTTCCAGACAGGGCACCTCAGATCCCCGCAGGTTCACGATGAGTTTGATGCCCAGTGACGATACATGAGAAATCTGGAAAACAATGTTGCCTGGGGTTTGCATCATCATCAGCAGCCACAAGAGAGTGTTGTGCCATTTCTCCAGCTGTGATGCGTCAATATCCCAGCCGCAATGCAAATGGAACGTCGATTTTAGCCACGAAGCAGGTGGCTCGATGTTTTTCAGTCACGTTGCAGGTGTTGTGTCGACATTTTCCCCGCACAGTGTTGTGTGTGGATTTCAGTCCTTGTTCTGCCAACTTCTCCTCTCAAGGGCCCAGGGACTGGATAGGGTACCTCTTGGTAGGGCAGGAGTCTCATAAGAGAGTCCAGGTGCAGGCAAAGGAAGTCTTTGATGGCCCTGAGACTTCAAAACAGGAGGGAAGTTCAATTCAAGCCCTCGAAGATTCTTCACAAGCAGGAATATACCACAAAGTCCTGTCTTTGCCCTCTTTCAGGCAGAAGCAGCAATTGCAGGCCAACCCATCAAAGCACAGTCACAGGCAAAGAGACAGTACTCCTCCTCCAGCTCTTCAGCTCTTCTCCTTGGCAGATGTTCCTCTTGATTCCAGAAGTAATCTAAAAATCTGGAGTTTTGGGTCCACTACTTATACCCCTTTCTGCCTTTGAAGTAGGCAAACTTAAAAAAAAGTCAAGATCCTGCCTTGCCCAGGCCTGGCTCCAGACTCATGCCAGGGGACTGGAGACTGCACTGTGTGAGGGCAGGCACAGGACGGTCTAGGCCCTCTTCATTTAGCTGTGTCAACACTGCTCTCACACATGCTCTGAAGCATCAGCCTGCACAAAAATTCCTTAGAGAAGTCAGGTGGTTTCAGCACGTGTGCTGTGCACCTCGCTGCCTTCAGGCCATCAAAAGCTGTCTGGCAACCGTCGGTCCAGATCACCTTTCTGGGCTGCTTTTTGGAGGTTAACTCAGTCAAAGGAGCAACAATAGTGCCATATCCCTTGACAAACCTCCTATAGTATCCTGTGGAACCTAAAACGTCTCTCACCTCAGTCTCGGTGTTGGGAAGCTCCCAAGCCAGAATGGGGTCAAGCTTTGGATGTAGGAGTGCAACCTGGCCACTCCCCACCTTGTGTCCCAAGTACACCACAGAAACCTGCCCTATTTGACACTTACTTGCCTTGATAGTGAGGCCTGCCTTCTGCAGTGCCTTTAACAATTCGCAGAGGTGTTGCAAGTCTTCCTCCCAAGCGGAGCTGAACACTGTGATATCATCCAGGTAGGCTGCACCGAAGTCCTCGAATCCACCCAAAACCTGGTTAGCGAACTTCTGAAAGGTGGTAGGCACATTTTTCATCCCAAAGGGAATCACCCTAAACTGGTAGTGCCCATCTGGGGTAGAAAATGCAGACCTCTCCTTAGCCCCTTCAGTCAGAGCAATCTGCCAATATCCAGATGTTAAATCAAATGTGCTGAGATATTTGGCAGCCCCTAACTGATCAATGAGCTCACCAGCTTGGGGATGGGGTGTGAGTCAGGCTTAGTGACTGCAATGAACCCACGGAAATCCACACAGAACCTGAGTTCTGGAGTGGCACCAGGAACAGCAGCCTTTGGGACCAAGAACACAGGGCTGGCCCAAGGGCTACTGGAAAACTCAATAACCCCTAATGCTAACATCTTGGACACCTCGTCATGGATGTTAGCCCTCACCTTGTCAGTCACCCTGTAAATCTTGTGTTTTACAGGTGGGATGTCCCCAGTGTCCACATCATGTTTACACAAATGAGTGATCCCTGGGACTAAATAAAACATTGAGACAAACTGTCCCAACACCTGGCGACAGTCCCTCTGTTGCTTTGGGGTCAGGGAGGGGAAGAGGGTAACAGACTCAACAGACCCATCTTTCTCCTTAGCAGAAAGGAAGTCAGGAAGAAGCTTGCTCTCTTCCTCCACCTCATCAGCTATTGCTAGGAGCATTGTCAACTCAGACCTCTCAAAGTGAGGTTTGAGGTAGTTCACATGCAAGACCCTAAGAGAGTTCCTTGGAGTCTGCAAGTTCACCAGGTAGGTGACATCACTCTTGCGCTCCACCACCTCAAAAGGCCCAGTCCACTTGTCCTGGAGAGCCCTAGGCCCTACTGGGGCCATCACCCAAACTTTCTGGCCAGGCTGAACCTCAGCTAAAGTAGCAATGTGGTCATACCAGTGTTTCATGTCTTCCTTGCTTGCTTTTAGGTTCTCCTGATCGAGTTTCTTGAAGCGTGCTGTCTGGTTTCTAAAAGCCAGCGTGTAGATGAATACATCCTGGGGGGGCTTACTGGAGGCCTATCCAAGCCTTCCCTCACCATACTCAGAGGTCCTCTCACATGGTGTCCTATTACAATTCAAAGGGACTAAAACTAAGTCCTTTTGTGGCACCTCCTTGGAAGCAAACAGAAGGCATGGGAAGAGGACATCCAACTTACGCCTCAAGGGCTGGTGGAGTGTTGAATTTAGCCACAAAGCGGTTGGCACGTCGGTTTTCAGTTGCATTGCAGGTGGTGTGTCGAAATTTCCCCTGCACAGTGTTCTGTGTGTGGATTTCAGTCCTTGTTCTGCCAACTTCAACTCTCAAGGGCCCAGGAACTGGATAGGGCACCACTCTGTAGGGCAGGGTCTCAGCAGAGAAAGTCTTTGATGGCCCTGAGACTTCAAAACAGGAGGCAAGCTCAATTCAAGCCCCTGGAGATTCTTCACAAGCAGAAATGTACCACAAACTCCAGTATTTGTCCTCTTTCAGACAGAAGCAACAACTGCAGGCCAACCCAGCAAAGCACAGTCACAGGCAAATGGGCAGTAGTCCTCCTCCAGCTCTTCAGCTTTTCCCCATGGCAGAGGTTCCTCTTGATTCCAGAAGTAATCTAAAAATCTGAGGTTTTGGGTCCACTTCTTATAGCCCTTTCTGCCTTTGAAGTAGGCAAACTTCAAAGGAAAGTCTCTGTTGTTCACAAGATCCTGCCTTGCCCACGCCTGGCTCCAGACGCACACCAAGGGGTTGGAGACTACATTGTGTGAGGGCAGACACAGACCATTCAGGTGAAAGTGACTACTTCCCCCTCCACTCTAGCTCAATTGGCCCATCAGGATATGCAGGCTACAACCCACCTCCCTTTGTGTCACTGTCTAGAGGGGATTCACAAGCAGCCAAACTGTCAATCTGACCCAGACGGGGAATACACAAGCAGCAGAGTCACAGAATGGTTTAAGCAAGAAAATTCCTACTTTCTAAAAGTGGCATTTTCAAACTCACAATTTAAAAAACAACTTTACCAAAAGATGTATTTTTAGATTGTGAGTTCAGAGACATCAAACTCTTTATTTCTATCTGCTCCCAAAGGGAAACTGCACTCAAATGTTAGATAGAGGGATAGGCCTTACAACAGTGAAAAACAAATTTTGCAGCATTTCACTATTAGGACACGGAAAAAACACCATTACATGGCCCACCTTTGACATACACTGCACCCTGCCCATGAGGCTACCTAGAGACTACTTTAGGGGTGCCTTACATGTATAAAAAGGAATTGGCAGGTTACAACTGCCCAAACAAACACTGCAGAGCCATGTTTACACCTTTACAGATGGCAGAGGTCTGGGACACACTGGAGGAGCTCTGGGCACCTCCCTTGGGAGGTGCTGGTCAGGGGAGTGGTCACTCCCCTTTCCTTTGTCCAGTTTCGCACCAGAGCAGGGCTGGGGGGATCCCTGGACCGGTGTAGACTGGCTTATGCAAGGAGGGCACCATCTGTGCCCTTCAAAGGATTTGCAGAGGCCAGGGGAGGCTACTCCTCCCAGGCCCTTCACACCTATTTGCAAAGGGAGAGGGTGTAACACCCTCTCTCAGAGGAAATCCTTTAATCTGCCTTCCTGGGGTTGGGCTGCCCAGGCCCCAGGGGGGCCGAAACCTCTCTGAGTGTTAGCAGCAGCAGTAGCTGGAGAGAAAACCCCAGAAAGTTAGTTTGGCAGTACCCGGGCTCTATGCTGGAGACCTGGGGATGCATGGAATTGTCCCCCAAATACCAGAATGGTATTGGGATGACAATTCCATGATCCTAGACATGTTACATGGCCATGTTCGGAGTTACCATGGTGACGCTACATAGGTATTGACCTATATGTAGTGCATGCGTGTAATGGTGTCCCCGCACTCACAAAGTCTGGGGAAATTGCCCTGAACAATGTGGGGGCACCTTGGCTAGTGCCAGGGTGCCCTCACACTAAGTAACTTTGCACCTAACCTTCACTAAGTGAGGGTTAGACATATAGGTGACTTATCAGTTGCTTAAGTGCAGTGTAAAATGGCTGTGAAATAACGTGGACGTTATTTCACTCAGGCTGCAGTGGCAATCCTGTGTAAGAATTGTCTGAGCTCCCTATGGGTGACAAAAGAAATGCTGCAGTCCATTGGGATCTCCTGGAACCCCAATACCCTGGGTACCTAGGTACCATATACTAGGGAATTATCAGGGTGCTCCAGTGTGCCAATAAGAATTGGTAAAATTAGTCACTAGCCTGCAGTGACAAATGTAAAAAGCAGAGTGAGCATAAACACTGAGGTTTTGGTTAGCAGAGCCTCAGTAATACAGTCAGGCACCACACAGGGAACACATATAGGCCACAAACGTATGAGCACTGGGGTCCTGGCTAGCAGGATCCCAGTGACAAATATCAAACACACTGACAACATAGGGTTTTCACTATGAGCACTGGGCCCTGGCTAGCAGGATCCCAGTGAGACAGTAAAAACACCCTGAAATGTACTCACAAACAGGCCAAAAGTGGGGGTAACAAGGCTAGAAAGAGGCTACCTTCCTAGAGGGAGCACTTGCACTTTTGCACTGGTCAGCAGTGGTGAAGTGCCCAGAGTACCAAAAACAGCAATAAAAGAGTCTAGCACACAGTCAAACACAGGAAGCAAAGGCACAAAAAGACAGGAGAGACCACACCAAGGATGCTAGGTCTAACAAACGTATGCCACTTTTCCTACAAAAGCAAACAAAGCAACTTCCAAGATTGCGGAACCACATTGACAACATTTTAGGAACATATTGATGGAAGGGTATATTATAAAGGCAATGGAGGCTGCTCTGTCCTGCAGCCATGAAATGGTGTATACCTCCAATCTTCCTACCGTGTCCGACTAGCAACCTCCTGCTTCACTGATCAGCATTTGCACAGTGACAAGACTCCGGCACCCCCGGGAATCTCAGTGAACGTTCAACACAGGTCATGCTATAAATATACATTCTAGCTGCTGTGCTTGCCAGGCTGAGTTGCTGTAATCAGGATAAGGATGATTTAGCACTTCAAGCCCAAATCAGTGGTAGCAATGCCCTATACAAATTCTACAAAACAAAAATACAGTATAGGCCTGCCTTTATAGCTACTGAGACGTTTTAGTTATGCTGAAGCAGATATCTTAATTAGAAATTATTAATGAGTGTTTATGTATTTTGAAAAAATGAATTCTGTAGAAAATGAATAACAGAAAAATAATGTGCACATAAAAAAATGTGACCTCGGAGAATGGCCACCAGTGTTCTCGAAATGTACTAATTGATGATTAAGATGTATGAAATATTGAAAATTTATTAGATTAATGTAGTAATATGTCATATTCAGGGTTATGAAGTATGCTTTAGCTTATTAATTGTAGGACTTAACTTAGCAAGTGTCTTGGTTTGCCAGGCCTCATGCAGAAATTGTATTTCTTAGTGTTTTATAGAAAAATGCTGACAGAGTGAACTAACTGTGAAATGTTCATTGTCTTGTTAAAAGTGCTCAATCAAGGCTTTCCATGAGAAACAACTAACAGGATACAGTGGCCTTCAAATGTATCAGACTGTATGTAATATGTGCAAGAGGTTGTTTCCCAGGACGCAACAATAAAGACACTGACTGGAGAGGAAGATGAAACAAATTTGATTCCTGACGAGCTGGATGATGAGAACATCGTATTGCAGACCAATCAACGACGTGTGAAAGGTGAAATCTTAGAAGTCATAGATGAGGTATATGAAAATTATCGGACAGAGTAATAACATACGATTAATTGACCAATTGGGAATTAGGGGATAGCTTAGGAGACTTTGATATAACAACACAACAGAGGGAAAAGACCTCAGACCTTATTCATATTTACTGCGATATTGAGAAGAAGAGATTCAAGATTATGTCATTGGCTCACACTCTCTGACAGAGAGCCTGATGTGTTGCTGATTGATTGATGTCCTGAGGACTAAGACTGATTCTGTTTGCTGACCCATACTGTGTATATGTAGGTATGACAATATGACTGAATTGCATTTTTATGCCTTTTCTTTCTAGGTACCAACTGCAATGTCTTAATAGTTTTTCCTTAGGTAAATGTTTTCCCAATTTTGTGTTCTAAATTGTTTTGCATGAAGCCCCACATGCTGATGCTAATCTTGATTAGCTGAGGGTTTCTACATGACAACAGATACCTTTGAGAGACAAATGGTTGAAGGACTACTTTGTTGAACCGCATGGACTATGAAGCCTTATTGAAGTTAACTTTGCTAACGATTTGCACTGATGCTTTAGAATGTATTGTGATTCAAGCTTTGATTAGGTTGTGTTTCTCGTGTCTTTTTGGTTAATAAATATTGCCCTTATGTGCATTCTGACTTGATTTTGAGATAATCTACATGCCTTTAGCATTGTTAATATAAGGGCAATAAAATTACTAAGCTTTTACTAAAGGTGTGGTTATTCATGGCTGAAAAGTCATGGTGTGTGAAAAATTACAGACTCCATTGATTATTGATTTTTGACTTGATTATAGATTATTGATTATTGTGTATTGCCTATTGATTTATGTTCTGAAGCTATGGTAAAAACATCATTAACGAGTCAAAAGGTTCATTGACCTATAAGAGTCCCCTTGTAAGTTTACTTATTTAGGACCAAGGCGCTAACAGTTACTTTCAGTCAGGGCTTTGAAGTGACTGATTTCCTTTCCTCTTTTTCACACCGACCCCAGCAATTTAGACAGACTCAAACAATACCTTAGTTTACCACAGTAGTCTGATGGAGTTAAATCCAGTGACGTCAATCCAAGAATTCTCTGGATAAGATTAAAATTGTCCTTTCATAAAAAAAACATTTTCAAAGTTAGAAGACAAGGCACTATAAATATGAATATTTTATACGGGTAGAAATACAATGGCAGCAAATCAACTAGCTTCTATCTACCACGTAGATAACCGCATGTAAACATTCTACTTCCTCCAACCATTTTGCAGCCCTAGCAATCCATCCAAATAGCTAAACTTATCGTTATCTGCACTGCTAAGAAGTACATTGAGCCTATTTGACAGATCCCTGCTAGTGTATCTTAGTGAAAATTTTAGAAACATTTTTTAACTGTCCAGTTAGCGGGGGCATCTCAGCTCTAAATGCAGTGTCATAATTACTGTGTTGAAATGACAAATCCTTTTCCTTTGAGGCTAAAGGCGACCTTTTCGAGCCAGTTTTACCTTCAGCGTACATTCTTGTACTTTTGTACATTTTCGAAAAGCATTTCTAGTTTTCGGGCAGTGAATCACAACCTGAAAACATTCCAATGGGACCTGACGTGTGACCCCTCTAGACAGACATAGTGAGACTCTTCAAAGGGCTTGTGTTCCCCCTGTTTGCTGCCTGACCTTTCTTTCATTTGGCAATTAAATAAAGGATACATTCCTGAATAAGATAACTCATACTATGTACTGCTGCTAGCTAATGTATATTTTCTAAGCCATTTCAACATTTTCTAAAATATTTCCTAAAGTACAAGTCAAGTGTTCTTAAAAATCTCAGTAATTAATGAAATGGTATGCTCAAACTGCCATGAGTAATGTTGTGGTTCATACGTTTTCGCAGCCAAAGCTAAGAAAACATGTTTCTTTGACATCTAATCAACTCCACAGAGGTTTTCTAGCATTACATTCTACCTTATATTGCGGGCCTTATTTTGTCCTTAGGGACAGAATTGATTTTATAGGAGGAAAAATAAACTTTCCAATATGTTCAGATACATTTTAGGTTCTATTTAAATTTGCTGGTTAATTGGTCTCAGAGGGAGTTGCGAGAAATGATTTTCTACTTTGCAGTTAGCTCTTTCTGATAGTCTTTGCCAAGAAAAATATAGCGTGCATGCTGGAAGAGGCATTTAAAGAGCAGTGCATTTACCTTATCTGGCAGAATAACACTGCTGTATTTTAACTGATAGGCTTCAAATTGCACTTTATTGCACTCATGGATACCACAGGAGCTTTTGTGATTCTAAGAAGTATGTTAAAAATGAATTCTAATTAAAAGTGAAACATAGTGCTGCAGACCTGAATCAATTATAACATCCTCCAGCATAAGAAAGAGATAGACACAGAAAAGGCTGAGCAACTCTTGGGTGAGTGAAAGAGTTGCTCTGTTTCACAACTTAGCACCTCTTTGTCTCCGATTGAGTGGACATTAGACGCAAATAATACACAATACTGTCAGTAATAGGCCAGGATTGTGTGTGACCTGCTTTCAGACAGGTGTACAGTACAGTGGTCTATGGACCCCTGAAGGTGTGGTATCAGAGCATCCTGTTAAAATTATCTTCTTACTTAAATATTGAGTTCCACATATCGTGCACAGAATATCATCTCTTTGGAGATAATAGAAACTGTACACCCAATGGGAGGATATTTTTAAACAATGTTTATGGCCTGGTGTTTTATGTCAGATGATTTGTCTGAATGTGATCGTCTGAAACACAACCTCAGCTGCTTCTGCTACCTTCCGACCAAGGAAGTCTCCGGCCGGCCTAGCAGTGAGCGGATGTTAAGGTGAAGATCTTGTAGGTGGAGGGGGAGCGTACCATAAGGTGGAAGAAGCAGGAGAACTTGCTGGAGCATCAAAGGACAGCAAGATGTTAGAGAGGTTGTAATTAATGCAGAAGATAAACCAACATTAATGGCTTGCAGGAAAGGAGCCTTAGAGGAACTTGAGGAAGGACCTCAATTGGCTGCTGGAGGCTTCCTCTCTCCCCCCTTCACTCTCTTTTCCCAGTCTTGATCCCAAATAACACTATACCTCTGTTAGCAACGTTTCTATAGATTATCTGTACATTCTGTACACAAATTAGCCTCTTGCTTGTAAACTTCATAGGTTTCCCAAAACCTATTTCAAATCCTTCACTCGCCTTCTGTGTTATGTATTCCACTGATATACTGGCATGCATGGTTAAGTCATCCTGATTTAATATCAGTAGAAACCAGCTAGAGAATGAGTCTCTTGCAGGACGTGCAATGTTCACTCTGTGCTACAATCAAATGCTATACAATGTGTGTTAAAGACGCCAATAGTAGGCTCATCCATTTGCCATTTATACTACTTAAATCCACTTTACCCTATACAACATTGCACCCAAAACTGTAAAAAGCACAACAGGTGCAGAGCCCCCCTATTGTCTAATGCAGGTAACCATTCCATTGTGCCTTGCACTTTGACAAGGCCCAAACAAGATTAGCATTTAGAGAAAAAGTGAGGTATTTTCTCATACTTCTTTTGTTCAGATGTTTCAAGGTTTATACCACACTTACACTTGGTCCTCTGTAAGACTTAAGAAGTAGAGTTTAAGGAGCAGATGGAAGAACTGTTGTCCATTAAAGATTAAAGAGACTAAAGGTGAAGTTTGCCAAGGAAGAACAAATACAACCATGTGCCTAATGGTCAAAGTGCATTTTGAAGGCCACTTCTACCAATACTCATAAATTTCATTACCCAAAAAATAAAAAATATTTATGAAGCAAGTACTGGCTAACAAACAGAAAAGGTTGACTTACCAATTAATGCACATCCCTTCTCAAAAAAGTATTCTGTTGTGGCAAGCCAAATGGTTGTCTGAATCTTAAGAACCATGATTGCAGTCTTGGAAAATGTCTTTCTTCGCAATTAACTAATTTCATTTTGTTAGAAATGGGGTCTTTGGTTGGCAGTCAGATTACCCCTTGTCCATGCAAGGACCCTCACTCTAGTCAGGGTAAAGGAGAATCACCCTCAGTTACCTCCCGCTCAGCCACTTGGTAGCTTGGCATGAGCAGGCAGGCTTAACTTCAGAAGAAATGTGTAAAGCATTTGTAGCAACCCACACAATAATTCAGTGAAAACACTATAAAATGACACAACAGCGGTTTAGAAAATAGGGAATATTTATCTAAACAAAACAAGACCAAAATGACAAACAAATAACATACACAAGTCAAGTTATGAATTTTCAAAGAATAAGAGTCTTAAATTCTCTAGAAAACAGTGGGAATGTTGTTAGTGTGCAAAAGTACCTGGGTAGCATCAAAATAACACTGCATGGGCGAGTGTGTGTCGTTCCTCTTCTGGTGGGCATGCATCATTTCTCCTCTCCCACAAGAGAGCGATGCATCAATCCGGACAGGCACCTCGGGTCCGGACAGGCTTTGCGTTGTTTTTCCGCATCCAGCGATGTTGTGTTGAAAATAGGGTTGCACGGTATCACAAATCAGTGATGCGTGGGGTTTGCATTGTTATCAGCCTCCGTTAGCGGGTGTTGAGCATTGTTTCTCCAGCTGCGTTGCATTGATCTTCCCGCTGTGATGCAGGTGGTCCGTTGTTTTCAGCCGTGACGCCTGCGGCGCATCGTTTATCAGCCGCATCACGGAAGGTGCGTTGAAAATTTTTCCGCATCGCGGTCTGTGCGTGGATTTTCAGTCTTTGTCTGCCATCTTCATCTTTCAAGGGCCCTGGAACTGGATTGAGCACTCCTTGGCAGGGCAGGAGTCTCAGCAGAGAGTCCAGGTGCTGGCATGGGAAGTCTTTGATGGCCCTAAGACTTCAACAACAGGAGGCAACTTCAGTTCAAGCCCTTGGAGATTCTGCACAAGCAAGAATGCACAACACATTCCAGTCTTTGTCCCCTTTCACAGGCAGAAGCAGCAACTGCAGGATAGCTCCACAAAGCACAGTCACAGGCAGGCCAGCACTTCTCCTCAGCTCTTCAGATCTTCTCCGTGGCAGAGGTTCCTCTTGATTCCAGAAGTGATCTAATTTTCGGGGTTTTGGGTGCTCTTCTTATACCCCTTTCTGCCTTTGAAGTAGGCCTACTTCAAAGGAAAGTCTCTCTTGTTTGTGAGATCCTGCCTTGCCCAGTCCAGGCCCCAAACACACACCAGGCGGTTGGAGACTGCATTGTGTGAGGGCAGGCACAGCCCTTTCAGGTGTAGGTGACCACTCCTTCCCTCCCTCCTAGCACAGCTGGCTCATCAGGATATGCAGGCTACACCCCACCTCCCTTTGTGTCACTGTCTAGAGAGAGTCCAGCTGTCAAACTAACCCAGACAGGGAATCCCAGACAGGGAATCCACAAACAGGCAGAGTCACAGAATGGTTTAAGGAAGAAAATTCCTACTTTCTAAAAGTGGTATTTTCAAACACACAATCTCAAAACCAAGTTCACTAAAAGATGTATTTTAAATTGTGAGTTTAGAGACCCCAAACTCCACATGTCCATCTACTCCCAAAAGGGAACCTGTGCTTTAATAATATTTAAAGGCAGCCCCCATGTTTACCTATGAGAGAGATAGGCCTTGCACAGAGAAAAACAAATTTGGCAGTATTTCACAGTCAGGACATATAAAACACATTAGTATAAGTCCCACCTTAAACATACACTGCACCCTGCCCCTGGGGCTCCCTAAGGCCTACCTTAGGGGTGCCTTACATGTAAGAAAAGGGAAGGTTTAGACCTGGCAAGTCGAATTGGCAAGTTAAAACTGCACAAACAGACACTGCAGTGGCAGGTCTGAGTCATTTTTACAGGGCTACTAATGTGGGTGGCACAACCAGTGCTGCAGGCCCCCTAGTAGCATTTGATTTACAGGCCCTGGGCACCTCTAGTAGACTTTACTAGGGACTTACTAGTAAATCAAATATGCCCATCATGGAAAAGCCAATGTACACAATTCAATTTACAAGAGAGCATATGCACTTTACACTGGTTAACAGTGGTAAAGTGCCCAGAGTCCTAACACCAACAACAACAGGTCATTTTAGGAAGGATTGGAGATGACCCTGCAAAAGGGAAAAAGTCCAACACATTTCATAACAGAAAAGAGTGAGATGTTTGATGAAATCAGTGATGACATGATCTATATGAGATCAGTCAACAGATGGAAAAGGCCATAGATGAACATTTCGGTGCTTTCTTCGGATGTGGCAGAGCTTAAAAGAAAAACAGGGCATGAAAAACTGAGGTGGGAGGTCTAATCTGGGCTAGTGGGAGTCCAAAGTATTTATAGATGATGGATGGCATGATTGGTTTAGCTAATAAGATGATTAAAAAACGTAACAAGTTGTTGTGCCAATAGAACTCCTTTTGCTCCAATGAAATCTAAATTAAACCCCCACGAGTGATCAAGAATTCTGCCAATATTCTTGCTAAGGACAAAATTTCAGCCTAGGCACATAATCAAGCAGTTGTCAATTTGTCAATGAATTTCAATTAAGCATTTGTTTCTGATTGCAGGTTGTATACATTTATGTGCTTTTTTGGGAAATAAAGCAAAGGTTCCTTCCATTCAGAAATTTGAGCGCACATGCCATGATTGCTTAGCAGGCTAAACCGAAGGCCATTTTGAAAGGTCCTCAGATTTTGTATGATTTATAATCTGTAAAATCAGTCTAGAAGACATCTAGCATGCCAAAGGTGAATTACTGAAATTAAATAGCTTTGATTATGGTATTTTAGAGACTGCTGAACGTACTTGTTGGAGTGTTTTTTGGTTTACTTGCACTTTTGCACCTTTGAATTTTCACACATATATCGGGAGTAAAAGGTGGTGTCTGAGTGAATTCCCCTGACATGTCTGGTTTGCTTTTAATGTTGTACATTGGAGAGTGTTCGATCATTTTATTAAAATATAGATTAGCAGTTATAAAGACAGAGATGATGGCAATTCCCTTGTTCGTTGGCCGATAGGAGAGGGGTGGGTAGCATCATGCTGGATTTTTTAACCAAGATCAGTGGTTTGAACAGATTTGTTTGTAACTGTGGAACTGATAGTCAGGTTTACTGACCCAACAGTACCCAGGCATGTGCCGGTAGCACCAGCACACTTAGACAACACATCCACATGAGGCAGCCATCCCTATATCACACAGTCAGGGTGTCCACTGGGTGCATGGAACAATTAACTCAGCAGGTGCTGGAGGAATAGCAGGCTGGACTGGTACCAATGGTAACATGCTGCTACCCACACCAACTAAACTGAAGTTGTGTTCAACCACATATATTGATGCAGAACTGAAATGTAACACTACAAAAAATAAGTACCACAGATAGCAAACAATAGGTCACAATAATCACAGGCTGAACCAACAACTATTTGGACACAACCATGTCAGACATATGGGAATGGGGAAATAAACACACACTTACAACACATGGGGTATGGCTGTCACATAATGGCGGTTCATTTCACAACAGCGGGTGAAGGATGGTGCATGGGCAAGCCCGGTGTTGGTAAGACCGCCAGTGCAGTGTACCCATTGCACTTGGCAGTATGAGTCACACGTTGGGATGGTGTCTGGCAATATGTCTGCACATGGTAACTCTCTGGGGCACTTACTAGACATTATAGATTCATCAAATAGAGTCAGTGCCAGTTGTGACCTGCATTGAGTGTAACAGGACACGCTGCACTCTGCCCTGCAAGTCAGGCAGTGGAAAGGGAAAAGGGCAAAGGTATGGGACATCCTGCACTGGGCTGTGCAGGGACACCCAGGGCCACACCAAACCACTTCACCAACAACCATAACATGGGGGTTACGCCGCCATGCAAAGGCTGGAGGAAACTTGGTACTATACCTGGAGGGTAGTGTTGAATGGATCACTGGTCTGGTGTCACAGGGCAGATGCCATTGCCAGTCTGTCAGCTGCTGGTAACCTGCCATGTCCAGGCCATTGGCCCATTGGGTATTACACATTGACAACAGTTTCCACTACCACCTGTGCTGTAGGGGGTGAACAATTACACAGTTGCAGTCAGGTGCTCCTTGGTCTGATGCACATGAAATGT
Organism: Pleurodeles waltl; assembly: GCF_031143425.1. NCBI lineage: Eukaryota > Metazoa > Chordata > Amphibia > Caudata > Salamandridae > Pleurodeles > Pleurodeles waltl. The sequence goes on from NC_090440.1 coordinate 1,571,293,113, forward strand.
TAACCTACCTCAGGCCCCGAAGTACAACTTCCCAAAGTGAAGCGGTGCAGCGCTGATTTTTATTGCACGGAAATGTTCTGCACCACATTCACATCACAATGGGCCTATTATGACAATGATAATCAAATATCAAGTCAGTTACATGACTTGTCAACTGCCACAACACAGATAGACTGATTTTACACCATCTTCATTGCAGAGGTTGATGGCTCTCCTGTGGGTCTGCCTGTCCTGAGTACCCTGATGACCTGTGTGACCAGTTGGCAACTATCATCCAAGAGACCCTCCAAGAATTCCTTGTGAACATGCAGACTCCACCTCCAGTCGCAAGGAGGAGTATTGAGTTAGCAGACATCCCATAGGCCCCACTTCGCACCCCAAGAGTACGACCTGCCACCACTGACACAGCAGAGGACTCCGAGGACACAGGCACAAGCTTTGAGAGGACAGTGGTAGGAGTTCAGTGGGAGCTGGCCAAGGAGGTGCGTGTGTGGATGCAAACTGTGGCAGCCAACCTTGAGGGGATGCAGACATGCATGGTCACGGCAGCAGAACAGACTGCAGCCAACCAACGCACACACTCCCCAATGCTTGGTGTCCAGGACTGTCTGAGGGACGTAACTGCTGCCATGAGGGAGAGGCCACAACAACTGTCCTCCCAAACTGACAGCAGTGTGCCTGAGGACAAAAAGGACTCCATGCACCGGGAATTGGTCTCCCTCAGGGCAGACATGGCTGCCTACCATAGGGATGTTGCAGCTGTACTTAAAAACCAGCAGCTCCTTCTTGCTGCAGTGATGCCGTATGTAGTGCCACAGATGGCAGCTGCTGGGAATTGGAACTTCACATCTGCAGCAATTGAGGTGTGTGTGGCCCCCTCTACCTCCCCACTACCACCATCAAGGGTAGAGGAGGCACCACACACATCTGAGAATGAAGATGTGGAACAGATCATCTTCACCCTTAGGAGTTCCCTGTAGCACCAACCCATGACACATGGGCAGTGTTTTCCTTTGTCCTGTGCTTGACATCATGCCAGTGTTGGCACTCTTACAGATATGCACTCCTCCTTAACACACTGTTGACCTTTCTGCTATCGACTGCTATTGTCCTTAACTTTCCATTTGGCAATTTATGTTCTCCTGCACTGAAAGACACTTTACACAAACATGTCTCATGACATGTCCCTCAATCCTGGTCTTGTGTTGTGTCCCAATTGGATGGATTTCATGAATGGGGTCACAGACCTGGACATTGTATATACTTAGCACTGTCACATTTGTAAATAAACACCATCTATACAACCAACATGTTTATGTGTGTTGTGACACTTCTACTATGCCTAGTGTTTGTGATGTGTGTAACATGTTTCAAGTTACAGAGTGTCAGTACAAGAGTGCATGAATATGTGGGCACATATCTATGCACATGGTACCTACAAGTTGTACGTTGATGTTGGCCTCATCCCCTACAAGCAAAACACTGAATTTGTGATACTTGTTGAACACATGTATGCTACACACACTGCATACTGCAAGAATAGGTGTGAAACAGTAATCAGGCAATATTGTCAGCTGGGAGTACCAGTAGAACACATTGGTGTGAAACAGAGGGACTCAAACTCATTCTTTATTGCCACTAGTCAGTTTATCAGGATAGGAATGATATGTAAGCTGTTGTAATATGTCCCACAGTACCCGACCTTCCAAAACAAAACCCATACAATGTCAGCTGAAGTCCCACACCTATCCTGTCCTATACATGATCAACATAGCTTAGCGGTGGGAACACTGGATGGCAGGTGCACAGGTAAGCAGATGTGTTGTAGCTGTCAATGTGAGAGCTCAGTCATAAGGAGGGGTTTAACATGTGAAGAGAGGGCTTGGATGCAGAACGAAGTCCCCAGGACAGCACACAATTTGCACTGTACACCCATGGGAAGACCCTGAGACCCAAGCATATGACACATGAAGTAATGGAGTACCGATTAATATTTATTATGATAATTACATCTATGAAACAATAGTAATTAACACGTAACCTAATCTAACCTATCCTAACCATACATAACCCACAACAGATCCTAACTACTCTATGCTACACTTACCTTACACATTTAACAACACTCTCTAAAGATTCACCCACTACCCCCCTTATATCACAGGACACATTAGGGACAACATACACTAAACTACACATTTACTAACTATGACTAAACAAATGTATATTTGTTTTATATTTCTTTGGGTATTGTTTAATTTTTTATAAGCATATAACATTTAACACCCACATAGTAAAATATTCAGAAAACAACACCCACCCCAAACCTACTCATCCTAACTAATCCACTAACCTACAACTAACCCCCTATTTCCCACAAAAAAAATAGAAAAAGAGGAGGGAGGGGAGTTAACCTGGGAGGAGTGATATATACCATTCAGAGGTTTGCCCTTTTCAGTATTTTCTTTATATTCTTGATGGCCTTGCTATTCTTGGCCACCTCCTTCTCAATTGAGTCCAACTTTTGGTGGACCAGTTGTACATTCCTCTGTATATCTGTAATGGCACTAATGTCCATGGCAGAAGATGTGTTTGGCTATGTGATTGTACTTGTGGCTGCAGCAGCTGGAGCAATATTCATGCTGGCAGCTGTGGGCCCCTGCACAGCTGTGGTGCTTGGTCCAGCCTGTGTGGGCAGTGTGGGTCCCCCTTGGCTGAATGCCTGCCACTCACCATTGGATCGCTCCAGTGATAGTGGCATTCCTTCCTCCTGAACCCAGATTCCACTGCCAATATGGGCCTATAATGCACTGCCGTCTTCTGGAAGGCACGAAGTTGGTTGTTGTTCATGTTGGCAGCTGTTAAAATGAGACAGTCAACCATCAGTGTCAGCATTGTGTGGAGTATGTACAGTAAATTAGCTTACTATCTACGTTTAATAGCACATGTTGATAGGTACACATGCAAGCATGATCAAAAAGACTGTCACCTACACTGTGAGCATCACGTCTACCTACACATTTGTTGATCCCACCCTCTGTGCCTCAGGGGTATGGCCATGCAGATCAACATCTCAACTGTCCAGGTCATCCACCAATGTATGCCCACTCATACATGAAGTCAGAGAGTGGCCCATAATTTAGGTGGTGACAAAAATGAAGCAGGTATCCATCGGTCTATCACTTTTACATTCATGTGTCTGGGTCTAGAGACCCCTCAATACCTGATCAGCCAATACCATTCCTCACACACCCATAACCATGCCAGCACACGATTGGACTTAACCTGCATGCACGCCTATTACATTCCATATATTTGTCACGTAAGTGGACTGTAAAATAATTGGCACCATGCTGGGTGACAAATGCCCACACAATCCTACATGTACATTACAAAACGGATGCACCAATTTGTGTCCAAAATGGTGCATCACTGTGTTGTGGGAATGACGGTGTGTTCCAGTGCCATCATATACACAACTGTGCACATCTAAGTCACACATGGAGCTACATGTGTCTTGTCATCACCTTGTTTACACAATGATGGCAATTGAGCACCAGAAGCCTCACAAGGTATGGCTCTCTGCACATGCATGGTAAATCACTTAAATGTAACACAGTGTCACTATCCAGCCTACTTTGAAATCTGATCATTTTACTGCTCATCACTTCTAGGATTGGGTGCAGAACTCATGACTCACTCACACTAAACACTTCAGCACTACACAGGACAGACAACATCACACTTACTGGATACATCTGGGTCCTCAAATCTTGCCCCCTCACCTATGGTGTGGGGGGTGGGGGTCCACCTGAAATATGTGGATGGAAAAACATGGTTAGCATCATATCACTGTCACTACTAGTGGACAACATATGGCAGAATGTACTATTTCAGAAGAGTAAAGTACTCATCCAGGTTGTGGGCAGTGCAACAGACACATCACTGCAAACTCACAATGAGACTGTCACTCTGGTGAATGAGAGCCATACATCTGCACTGCGCCTGAGTCTCATGTAGTGTTAAAACATGCAACAACCATGTGTGGCCAATCTGTAGAAGGTGGAACTCCATGGAATGAGGTGGCGTTGTGTGACAGATGAATGACATGCCCCTTGTGCTCTGCAAGACTACTGATTCAGGTATTCTGGCTTGTACTGCAAGGCACATAGAGGCACTTTCTGGAGGGAAAGCGGCTAAACAGTCAGTATGCAATTTTCATGCACTGAGTAATCCATGACTGAAATGTCACAGTTGGGTGATGGCATCATTTGGGCCATTTCCAGTGCCCCCTAAGGCAGGTATTCCCCCTTTGTAAACATAATGGCAGAGATGATGTATATGAAAATCTGATGTTATTGTACCATACATGGATTGTCGTACTTAGTTGTCACAATCCACTTACAAACGGTATGCCGGCTGTGTCTTGGCTTACCATAAATGACACAATGCTGGGGCACAGATGTTTCCATGGCCCCTAAAAAGTGTGGCTTAGTGATGGATGTGCATGACTCTCCTAACTTCTGACTTTCATTGGTAAAATGTTAGGCTGTGTAAAGCCATTGTCTGTACTGGCACAGTGACACTTCATTCTGGTTGCATGCAAACATGTCAACAAGCATTGCATGTAGCACGCCAACACATCTGCTACTGTAATTCAAGTGCAGTGAACAGTAATTAGGTAGCCAAAGGGGTACTCACCAACAGGGCCACCAATCACCACACCAAAATGGTCAAGAAGATCCTGCTCCCTGGCCACAAGATCAGTCCAGCGATGCTTCAGCTGATGGTCCTTGCAACTGCTAATGTACACCCTCTTAAGGTGTTAGAGCACCTTTCCCCACTGCAGCCGCCTTGCCTATGTACGATAGCCCGGGATCACATGGCCACCAATCTCTAGCATCAATGGAAGGTAGCTGGCTACCAGCCAAATAAAGCTTCCCAGCTCTTCCTCCCCCATTCCGGTCTGCCTCCCCCTGCCAGACATTGCACTGGGGTACAAGTTGAAAAGATGTAAAAAGTAGCATTGAGGAACAGAAATAAAAGGAAACATAACACCCAAAAATTCAATAACCCAACTAACCCACCTATAGAACTAACCCCGACAGACACCTCACAGTACAAATACGAGGTAAAATACACTAGACACACAAATTCACAGTCACTGGGACAAATGACAATCCAAAACAACAGTAAACAAAACAGGAGGGACAGCACACAAAACATTAAATAGCAAAAAGACACAACCAACTCCAAAACACAACCACGCAGTCAAAAGAGGCACAGTCTGTAAAGAGAAAGTAAAAGTATACTCACTGTACCAGGCCTGTAAACAGGATATCCTATTACATCACTTTTTGTGCCCTTGCAACATGTTTTCTGTTGTGTGTGTTTTTTTTTTCCACTCATCTGACATTTGCATGAGTATTTCTGATGCATTACTTATGTGCGTCTTTTTACATTGACGCATTACCCTCATGCATCGATTTAACAGTAAATAAGCATTGCGATGGGTGCGAATGTAGAAAACACGCCAAGGCTCCATGGGTCATGTACTCTGCATTTGTGGATATTTTTGATGCATTTGTGTCATTTTGACACTTGTGAATGTATCCACCCTGTATCAACATACAAATTGTATGTGCTGGGCTGCAGTATGGCATTTTGTGTATGGCCACATGTGGTAGTCCATTGTATAATGTGATTTGTGTGTGATTGGTCTGTTACACCAATGTTTCTGTTACAGAATCAACTGCATGCAAATGTATACAGGTCATACATGTACATTCACATATGTATAGCAGTCAATACTATGCAAGCATCCTGGTATGTGATTGTGATATGTGTTCACTTATATGCTGTGTGTAATTGTCTTACAGCTCATCACATTTCATACAACATTCACAGATTGGGGATTGTTGATAATGGCTGATGAGTGCTATTTGGCAAATGTTACCCGACAAATGGCTCCATATGTTGATCTTGCGTAAGTGGATGACTTGTGTGTGCCCGGAAAATGTCTCCATATGTTGATCTTGTGTAAATGAATGACTTGTGTGTGGACTACACATATGTCTGACATGTGTACATCTTTCATACATACTCTGATTGACACACTCTGCCTACATTCAAAATATATCAAGTATTGAACACAAAGGACAGTTGAAAATCATTATATTTTGCTTTGTAATTACAATTACTTTGTGGTGGACCTGCAGCCTTAGCTGCAGATGTTCTCATCCATTCTGATGTGCATTCCATAAACATGTCTGTGCAACGTGTGAGGTCATGTGTACCATGTGACAGGATTGGGCCCCATGTCAGTGGCAGGAGTGATTTCCATGGATGTACTGTGCATATTCCATTTCTTCCATTGCTTGTTATCCCTGGGCTAATCATGTTAAGAATTGTCACCAATGATGTCCCCACCTTGTCACACATGCTCCATGCAGCCATTGCAACTCTCACACTGAGTTGTGTTTGTCGTCTGTTCAAACATTACAGTCTCACCATATTTTGACATCCACTGCCTCATGTGTGGGCTCCTTATTAAGGTTATTTTTAGACATGTTATTGTTGTCTGTGATGAGCTATTGTTATACAAGTAGGCAACGTGGTTGTAATTAATATGTTGTGGTCCATACACTGTGTCCTTCACTTGTCACATTTAAGTGATGAGGCTAATTGTGATGTGTGTGATGGTAGCAGTTCACTTTTACTCTTGATGTTGCTACAGTCCTCTTCAGATTTGTTTTTGTGAGATGCTCCCTGAGTTTGGACTTCTAATCCTAAGGTATATGTTTAAGAGATTGAAGACACCAAAGCTGGATTGTGTGAATAAGTGAGATGTTTATTGACAACATTTACAAGGTGAGTTATGGGATGATTATGTAAAGAAGTTCTGTACAATGTGCAGTCTGCAGAGTATGCCAGCAGCTGTGTTGTGGTCTTCCCCCTCATTTTCTTCTCCACCATCCTCCTCCTACTCCTCAGGCAGGTAATCAACCAGCTCATATAATGGTATGTGCATCCGTACACATATGTTGTGCAGGATAGCACAAGTCAATATGATCTTGCAGACCATTTGTAGGGCATATAGGCGGCTGCCTCCTGTGATGTCCAGGCATCTGAATCTGGACTTCAGGATGACAAATGTCCTCTCCACAATGGTCAGTTTCCTCCAATGTCCCTCATTGTATGCACGCTCGGCAACTGTGCTTGGGTTGTGAAATGGGGTCATTATCCATGGCTGTATGCCATAACCCAGATCCACCGCAAAAGATTCCAGGAGTAATTTGCTGTAAGGGCTTTCAACAGGTAAGTCATGTCTTGTGTGGTTTTCCTCAGCACTAGTTTGTTGGACATGACAATCTTGTGTTTGGGTCAATGACCTAGAACACTTGATTTGGATTCCATACTGATAGTCATTATGTATGTACCATGCGTTGTGTAGTGCACCTTTGTATCAGTGTGCTCTAACTAAAGGGGACATGACACATCCTAATAACACAATGGGGTCAGATGTGGTGGCAAAATGGTAGCACTTCAGTGCCTGGACATCCCGTCCCTTTTGACATGTGTAATTGCAGATGAGGTGTGACACTTAGGGTCTATGAAATAGGTGTGAATGCACAACATGTCTCCTAAATTGGCTGCGGTGTCCTGCAACATTTCAACTATACAAGAATGCCCCATGTGTGACATGTTACTTGTCAACCCTTTGTTGTCCCCTGCGCCAGTTGCTCATGTAGAGCCGTGCACCAACACTACCTATCCTACACCAGGGTACTTGGCTTTCTGCCTTGTGAAGGTGGATGTATCTGTGCTGGACGGTACACAGCCCAAGACATATGATTTTCTGATGGCATTTAGCTCTTTCTTTGTGTGTAGTTGTGTGCAGCATGCATTTGTGCCACATTCATCTGAGTTCATAGACCGTCTACTTACTATTCGCAACCTGCATACTGCACCCCTGGGGTGGTATTTGTTGTTGGCACTTACTCAAGTTTTAGGTAACAGCTATATGTGAATCTGCACCTTCATGGTATGTATCTTGTGGTGACAGACCTGCAGCGAGAAACATTGCATACCCCTTCCACATTACATACAGCATGGGAGGGTGGGCAGTCTAGAATGTGGCTTCAAGTAATGAAGAAATGGTCATCTGCCAAGATGTACATACAGTGCAGGCCATGACTATGGTACTGTGGGCTAATACATTGTTTCCTTGGTATTCCTGGGTGGCAGTTAATGTTTGTGTCAGCCATGAGGTGTCTAAGTGTGTGTATCCAATTGTCACAGGACGGTCAACATAACTAGCAGTGTCTCTCTTATCTTCCAAAACATTAATGTGCATTTCTACTGTCGACACATGCACAGTGCAGGCTATTGGATGTAGCTCAGCTACTTAGCAAATGAGTCCCTTGGCACAGTGCATGTGTGGTCAGTGATGTCCTGTTGTCTCCTACTGGGTCCCACTGTGACATTCATGATGTGCACTGTCTGATTGTGTCTCTGCCCCCTGTTAGGCCACTTATTGTATCTGGTTTAGACATGATGGTGTTGTGCGTCAACGAGTGTTGCATGTGAGGTTGCACTACAGTGTCTGTAGTTCCACTTCTGACACATGTGGCACATGGTATGTGATGGGGATTGATCTTGTATTCCTACGTGTATGAGCCAATGCGTCAGGCAGATGTCTGTGCACACTAGAGGTAAGCTAGGTATGTGTTGATGAGTTGCAGTTGATATAGGCACAAGTTGTGTGGTGTTTGATATTTGTTCTGGCATTGATTTGCACATCATGACTTGAGAAATCTGTGCCTATTTGTAAGTTACATGACATTGGCATGATGCATGCTTTTGAGGTGTCTGTGATATTGTTTGTTTGATGTAGTGTGTGTGATGTGTACATAGTGGGCAACCTGAGGGCACTTGTGGTGGCCTGTATAGTTCTGCTGTTTTCAAAGGGTACATGTCTGCACCTGCCCTTCCTATGGTGTACCTGTCAAATTGTGGGTGTGGTATGTACATGAGGGTGTATGTATTGGTGTGCACTTATTGTGCTGTACTGCAACATGGTGCATATGTGTTATCCCCTGCACATATGTGTGACCCTGGCCATATGTTACTGTAGTGGTGTATGTCAAGTGTGTCTGACAGGGTTGGGGTGTTGTATGTACATCACTAGATTAGTTGACTTACCCACAAGTAGGCCATTTCCAAATTGTCCATCCTGGAACTGTTCATTGATCATACTGTGCCAGAATATGTAGGCATCATGGACACTCCCAGGATACTTGGACAAAATGTTTATGAATAATCTGCGGTGGTCCACTATGCCCTGCACATTAATGGAATGCGTGTGCTTGCGATTCTGGTATAAGTTCTCTGTTTCTGCAGGTGGTATGAGCTAGACATGAGTGCAGTCAATTGCACTGAGCACATGTGGAAAGCCATGGATTTGATAGAACCCCTGTTTGTTCTCCTGCTGCTTTTGCTGGGTGTTGGGGAATCTGATGTGGCGGGGTGTCAGGGAGTTGATGGAGTCTAACATCTTTGCCAGGAATGCAGAGAACGACGGCTGTGAGACACCAGAAACCAGTGCACCTGTTGTTTGGAATGAGCCACTTGCCAGCATGTGCAGGACAGCAAGCAGCTTTGTTATAGGTGGTATGTTGTGTGGGGTCTGAATGCTGGCTGCAATTTGTGGCTCAATGTGGTGCAGCAGGAGTAGTATGGCTTGCTGGTTGAGTCTATAAGTCCTAATAATGTCCAGGTCCCTGAGGCAAAGGAGGGTTTTCCTGGTTCTGAAGACCCTCTCCTGCCTTCTGCATTGCCTTTGTTGGCCATGTTGTCATGCTGGTGATTGCTGGTGTGGTTGCTGTCCTCTGTGCGGTCTAGCAAGCTTTATCAGTATCACCTCCATTTTCTCCTGTGGGTTGAAATGTTGCTTCTGTTTGTTTTCCTTAAGTAGTGGTGTGCTTGCCTCATTTTAACGCCTGCCTGACCCAGGCGTAACATTTTTACGCTAATCGAAGTTAATGTCAATTTTTGGGTGCGGCTCCCACCCATGCATCTTTTTTGCCCAGGTGGTTAAATTTGGCGCTAGGGTGTTTTAGTCATTTTTGGGACAGGAACGCCTACCTTGTATCTAATTGACGCAAGGAGGTTTCATGAATCCGAAAAATGGGTTTAGCGTCAAAATATAAATATGGTGTTGGGTATGTGCTGAATTATCGTAAAAAAAATGATGATAATTCAGGGCAAACAGAGTATAAATATGCCCCTCAGTCTCTTATATTTACCTCTTCACTGCCACTGACATGGTCAGATCACATGGCAGTTATGTTTGAACTTAGGATACCAGTTAATTTGCCTGCAGTTAACACTCCCCACCCCATTACAAAGGGTAGAGCCAGCCACAACAAGGAGTAACCTCATTTTAATTTCTTTCTTTCTAGTTCTAAGACTACTGTCTTTAAAGACCTAGACTTTGCCATTCAGACGACTCTTCATGGTTAGGCAAAGTGATCACTTAGCTAGTCCCTGGTAAAACTTGCACAAATCAAAGAAACACGCTGTCAGAACCATGGCTTTCAGTCAGTCTCAGGGCCCAGAAACAGCTCTGCCATAGACAGAAGCATAGATGATCCATCCGAAAGAGATATTTATAAACAAACATTTAGGGACTAAACATACTTTCTTTTAAAGGAGAAAACTGTATATTTCACTCACATAATAGAGACTTACAATAATTCAGCTAAAGAACTATTCACCACAGTGAGGAACTTGCTAATCTTCCTGACAAAAATAACGCCAATTGTAATCACGCCTTTTGTAACACTCTGGCAGGCTTCTTTGAAGCCAAAGTATAAGATGCTTATAACAGCTTCAATGCTAATAATCATACAGCTTTGGAGATTCAAGAGGAGGATCCTCCTCACAGTAACTTAGAAATGCAGTACTCCTTCTCCCCACTTGCTACTGAGTGGGTATTAGGTTTCGCCTACTCTCTTAAATGAGACTCCCCATTGGACACCTGCCCCTCGAAAATCATACAGTTACCCCTGGATATTCTGTGTGCTCATCTTGTGAACATTTTTAATGAAATGTTCATTTAAGGCTACTTCCCTAAAGAATAGACAAGAGCGTCCATTCTGCTGGTAATATAAAAGTCCAATCTCAACCTTCAAGATCCAAGTAGCCATTGGCCAATCCCATGCCTCCCCTTCATGGCCAAAATAGCAGAAAAGGCAATCAATCTGTAATTCACTTCCTTCTTAAATGAATCACCTACTCAACTTCACTCAATGTATATTTAGGAGTGAGCACAGCACCGAATAGGCCTTGATCGTTGCCTCAGAAGATCTAAGAGCCCCCTTTGATACAGGAGGTAGGGCAACCATTATTTTATCTATTGATTCTCTCAGTGGCATTCAACACGATCCGTCATGACCTGTTAATTGACCATCTTTACAACAGAATCAGGGGAACAGCTCTCACACTCTTTAAATCTTTTTTGTCTGAGCAGGAACAATTTGTTGCCATGAACACATTTGTTTCTACTTCTGCCCCACTACAGTATGGGGTGCTTCAGGGGTCTTCCCTGAGTCCTACACGTTTCAATCTATATGTTACCACCTGGTTAGGCTCATTAAAAGCTTTGGTTTCTCTGTAATGTCTTATGTTGAGTACACTCAAATCTGTGTCTCAGTGTGCAACAATCCAAATGATACTGCCACTAGATTCCATAGTTGTATGCTGCAAATAAGTAACCGAATGAGCAATATCTGTCTTAAATTAAATTTAGGGGTATTGTCATAATTAATTTTGATGATTGCTTTTTGGCTCTGACCACATTGCCAAGCTAAAAGAGTTGTCAGGCTTGATATTCGGCCTTGAGAAATTTTCAGCATCTTTGCACAATGGTTTTAATATTTTCAAAGGGGCTGATTTCAGTATCAAATTTGGGCCCACCCAAGTGTAGTATGCACAAGCTACGTTTGATAGCCTTACTATTAGGGGTGACAGACAACCAGAGATAAGGGGGAGTCAGGCCTTTTATCAACTTATCAAACTGTTTAATCTCCAGAATATCACTGAAGTATATGTTCCTCTGTACCCAACCAAAGTAACTTTTCAGACGGGGAGTGTTCCTCCGTGATAGACTACATTTTTGTAGATCAGGAACTTTGTGCTTGGGTCATGGGGGGCAAAATTGATGTAAGCCCACATAGTTCCCATAACCCACTGTTTCCGGCATTACGTATCCATTAAGTATCCCGCAGGGTGGAGGGGGGGGGGGAAGACAGATGATCCTGATTTCACAATTCCTAGAAACTTAAACAAAAGGGCAGCACCTGGTCTGGAGAAATGTGGATATGGCTACCTTCCTAGCATAAATATGCTCCAACTATCTCCCCTTAGTACTTGCCTGTCTCAAGCCTTTCACATAGTGTCGACCCACCTTGTTAGGTTTAGTGGTGAGTGGTCTGCTGACAAAACCTTGCAGACCAAGAACAGATGGGTTTAAATAGTTTGACTGGATGTGTAGAAAGGCATCAACGTGTCTGCATGAGGTCTTAAAGGCTAAACAAGAGATGTGCAGAAAGTGCACCAATGCAGACAGGCCTACAGGGATATGCTAAGGGTTTGGCAGAAAGAACTACCAGATGTGTCTTGTGGAGAGTTGGTGAGGGCCTGCAAACTGAAGGACACCAGAGCTTTCTGGGCTGCTGTAGGAAAAATGAATTCATTGGAAGTAAAATCGAATACCGTTATCACCACTTTAAGCCAGAAAGTCAGATTGAATGTTTTAAAAAAGATTATGGTTCTTCAAGCAATTTTGGGGCGGCTGAGGAGGAGGTAGAATTTCCCTTATCAGTCGAATTTTATGTGGAAAAAGTAAGGAAAGCAATTAACAAAAGCTAATCTAGAAAATCTCCTGGTCCAGACAGCATGCCAATGGATGGATGCAAAACCTCACCAGACCGTTTGGCCCCTTTGCTTTACAATTGTTTTAATGCTCTTTATAAGACATGCCTATCTCAGTCCTGGTGCTCAACTGTTATTGTTTCTGCTTTTAAAAAGGGCAATCCCCGGTTTCCTGAATGTTATTGCCCAATTTTGTTTTTGGACTGGGCTGTCAAGTTGGTGGGTAGAATGGATCTGATTAGGTTGGGGAAACCAGTATCCTGTCGAAGGCACAGTATGGATTCCAAGAGGGGCTAGGAACAATGGACCAATGTTTAAACCTGTACCTGCAGTTAATAAAATATACTATCGCCCAGAAGGGCTCCTTTTCTCTGGCCTTTATGGATCTGTACTGCACCTTTGACAGTGTGGTAAGGTCCAAGCTTTGGGAAATATTGATTGATATGATCCACAGTGACCTGGTGCTGTTTTTTAGAGCTCTCCATTATGGCCTCTCAGTCTCAGTTAAGTTAGGCACCTTAGGTTAGGGGACAGAGGCCCATATTTATACTTTTTGAGGCAAATCAGCGCTTGGGCAGATTTGTATCAAAAAGTTTGCCGCCGGCTATCGCCATTCCAACTCGCCAGCTGGGAGCCTTATTTATGGAATGACGTTAGCCTGCGCTGCGGCCTTGTTAGCGTCAAAATAAATGACTCTAACCGGGCAGCGGAGGCGTAGGGAAGAATGGGGGTTGTGCATCAAAGGATGGTGCCAGTCAGGTTAGAGTAAAAAATATTGACTCCAACCTGACTAGCGTCATTTTTTTGACGCACAACCCCCATGGAAATGACTCCTGTCTTAGCAAAGACAGGAGTCAAGCCCCCCTGCCCAATGGCCATGCCCAGGGGACTTCTGTCCCCTGGGCATGGCCATTGGGCACATTGCCATGTGGGGGGCCCAAGTTAGGCCCCCCATGCCACTTTCAAAAATAAAAAAAGAAATACTTACCTCTACTTACCGTAGATGGTTCCCCCGATCCATGGGTGTCCTCCAGGGGTGGGCAAGGGTGGTAGGTGGTGTCCCTGGGGGCAGAGAAGGGCACCTGTGGACTGCTTCCATGGTCGGAGACCATGGACATGAGCCCACAGGTCTCTTAACGTCTGCCCTGACCCAGGCGTTAAAAAATTACTCTAAACTGGTTTAGAGTCATTTTTTAAGGCCCTCCTGTGCGTAATTTTTCTACGGGAGTATAAATAAGGCGCAAAGGCCTTAGAGTAATTTTTGGCCCTGGAACACCTACATTGCATCTCATTAATGCAAGGTAGGTTTCCATGGTAAAAAAAATGACTCAAACTCCATAAATTTGGCGTTAGACGGGTCTAGCACCAAGGTGTAAATATGGAGTTAACTTTGCGCTGGATTTGCATTAAAAAAATGACACAAATTCAGTACAAACAGAGTAGAAATATACCCCAGCGTGTTTTATGATTCGACGCAGGGTACACCAGGAGTGCGTTTTATCCCCCTGCTGTTCCTGTTATACATAAATGCCTTAGATTCTGCCCTGACTGCCATGTTCTCCAATGCACCCTCTACAGGTGGCAACTGAGGGTGCATTACTATACAGTTTCGCTGTCTGGAACCCCCAATGATCTAAAGGTATTATTCCATTAATTTGTTACCTTTATGGGTTCCTTAGGTTTTATAATGATGTGTGACTTGAATCAAACCAAGATGCAAGGCATCAATTTGCAAGGTTATCCCATGGCTGTAACCCAGGATTTCTCCTACATGGGTGTAGTTTTCAATTCGAAGGAGAGATGGGGACATTGTATCTCTGCAGTACGGCATACATTTTCAGGAATGGTTGAGTATGGTTTCAACCTGGCCAGATGCATTGAAACAGTACCTGTACTCCCCTTATTGAAGATATACAGGAGAAAGTGTCCTCCCATTTTAAGTATGGCACAGGCATATGGTGCTACATTAACCCTAAGTCACTTCAGGGGGTACAAAATAGAGTATTGAGGAGACTCCTGGGCTTCCCACCATCCTATTCCACCTTTGTTTCACACGAGGATCTAGGGATGGATTATTCAGAGGACTCCATTAATCTAGCCCCACTATTGCTTTGGCGCTCAATATGGACTAATCCGCATGCAGCCTTCCACATGAAAATAGTCCTAGACTAAATATCATGTGATAGAGGGCTGAACATTCCCTGAATTCAATATAAAGTCTGTGCTGTGTGATTTGGTGGAGCAGCAGCTTTTGCTTCAGCCTGAAACTTTGTCCAAGCAAGATATGGCCCCAGGTAAAATCCCTGTTCAAAATAAATAGACTCACCCTCAGAGAAGCACATGAGTCTTCCAAAGTTACCATTACAGAGCATTCAGAGCATTGCAGATCATTCCGGGTATGGCATAATATCTTGGGTGGTTTGACTCCTCCTGAGAAAGAATTCTACTCACATGTTTCCTTTTAGGTTTTGTGAGATGGCACTTGAATTTGGGGTAGCATGAAGTAAGTGGCTAGTATTGTGACATGCAGATGCAAAGAACTCTCTCCTCAAGGTTTGCTACATTTCCCTTTTTTGTAAATTTTATCAAGAATTTAACAAAATGTACTCACCACCCATTATCAGGAAGCCTAGTATTCGAAATTCCCTGGCAGCCCTGGGGTGTCTTGAAACCCTAGAGTCCCCAACAAACTGTGTCAATATGTGCTCCTTTCTAAGATGTGCTACTAAAAGGGGGAACTCGATGTTGCTTTAACTTGATTTTATTTTAGTTTTTGTATTAAGCACAGATTTTTATTTTGCAATGATTTATTTATTTTGTAATGATTTGGCACTTGATCTAGCTATCCATCTAGGTGTATATTAATACATGTAAATTGCTCCTAATACCCCAATATCCTACCTATGAAGTGCATTTTCTTGCCTGGACGTCCATGATGTAAGCACTTTAATGTAATTAAGGCAAATGTCAGTTTGTACATTTGTGATGTACTTTTCTAATTGCAATGTTATGTACTCTTCTTTTGATTTTTTTTCTTTTTTCTGCAGCACTCTTATGGCTTCCTTCGTGGTTGAAATAAAGATCTAAACAACAAATTCAGGAAAAACAGAGGTCCTCCTCTTCTCGATGGCATCTCCTGCTGGGGTCACGGTTGGCAGCCACAAGAACTGGGCACTCTGTCATTCCCAATCAGGAAAGTTAGGAATCTACAAATACTTTACAACAACAATATGTCTTTTGAAAGTCACATTAATGCTGTGGCCTCATCATCTTTTTACACCTTAAAGATCATTAGGAAAGTGCTTCATTTTATTCTTCCTAATAGAGAAAAAACTGTGGTTACTGGCCTGGTTCTTTGAAAAATGGACTACTGCAATGTTCTTTATTCGAACATGCAGCAAAAACTCCATAACAAACTTCAAATCTTGCAGTATACAGCAGCCTATCTGCTGCTGGGCTGGGAATGTCTAGGCACCAGTCTACCTCAGAGGCTTTAGTCAAGCTGTTCTGGCTGGCTATAAGGACATGTATTGAGTTAAAGATGCTATGTATTCCTTTGATGGCTCTAAATGATTCCGGCCCAGACTATTTCAAATTCAAGCTTACTTGGTACATTCCTTCCAGGGCACTCTGCTCCTCTACAGCCAAGAATATTGTTGTTCCAAAGTTCAGACAGTCCCTTTAGGGCTTCAGAACTTCCAATGTCAAGCAATGGAACTCTATCCATTTAATCTTGAAAGATATGTGAAGTTTTCTCCTCTTCCGGAAAGCGTTAAAAACTTGGTTGCTCTGTTAATAGCTCTGATTCCTTCTGTTAAACCTTCTTGCAGCCACAGCGCCAAGGGCCCCAGGCAATGAAGTGCTTTATAAAAATAAATGTAATTTGATTTCATGTTTAAGTGTAGTGCGTAACATGTGGGACGATCAGTTGCATATAAGAAGGGGACTGATTAATGAAGGCCAATGTGATTTGTTTTGGATTACTTTGGCCTGGTTTAGCACAAGATAGAGGGTGTGGCTGTCCTCCCAGACAGGGCAAATGTATTGCTAGCATTTCTGTAGTGGAATGCAGAACCAGCCAGACACTCAGAGGAGGAGGATGGAGACAGGTATACCTTTTAGTAAGGATCTGGCAATTTTCCGAGCACTGCCATTTGGTGCATATTGTGAATCAGAGGTACTATCACAGACTCATGTTAGAGATGTGAAAATTTGCAGATGAGGACCACCCTTTTATCGGTTCCTGATTACACAATTTGGGCTGATTGCAGCCAGGTACAGACACCTCACTCCTCTTTGTGGCTCTGGTGTGGGTGCTCCGGGTTGGAGACAGTTCTAGTGCTACCTGTTGTGAGAAACATCACTCCACACAAACACTGTTTCTGAAGAACATCTTGAGAAAAGCTTGAGGAGGATCCTCGAAAGATAAGCTATCCCAAACCAGACCCACTTTCTAGATATTATGGGCCTGATTTAGAACTTGGCTGACTGGTTACTCTGCCACAAAAGTGAGGGAAATATCCTGTCCATTGAAATCTCAGTATCATTATATTCTGTTGGATTTAGATTTTAGCGGATGGGATATCCGTCACTGTTGTCACAGTGTAACCTGTCCGCTGAGTTCTAAATCGGGCCCTAAATGTAAAAAAGAGGGACCAAAACCATCCTACTGTTAGAAAATGAGGCTTAACAAATTTGTCTCTTTCACTTTGCAGAGGAACTATGGAGCCAACAGATCTTAAGATAAGACTTGTGGGTGCCACTGCATCAACAAAGATATAGGACTCAGCGACCAAGTTCTCAATTCTGGAAATAAGTACAAAAAGAGGTATAAGGAGATTAGGAACTTTGAATCTGCTTACCTCAAATGACTGCTTCTCTAGCAGAGTTTTTAAGCACAAGCTTAGTATGGTGCCACCTATGCCGAGCTAAAGTTTGACATTTTATAGCAAAGACTATAAGCATACAATTAGCAAGTGCTATCTACACTGAGCTGAAAAATGACAAAAACCTTTTACCGCTCCAGTCCAAGTATTACAGCTTTGAATTGTTAACGCAATCCAAGCCAACCTGAAATGAATAATAGCAACCCCTGACATGTGTTTCACTCTAATTAGAGCTAATCAGAGAGGTATAACTTTGTCCAGACACAAGGGAGCACCTAGCATAAGCCAACTCAATACCCTTGCAGGGTTAGCGTACCATATAGGTTATTGGAAAAAAAGAAGCAGGGAACTCCGAGTTGTTCTCTCGTTTAGGTAGAGAGCAGCTCCTTTATTTGGAGCACCCTACAACACAACATTCTGAATCTGCTAACCTAAAATGTTGGTTTCTCTAGCAGAGGTTTTAAGCACAGGATTAGCACAGTGCTCTATACTTAAACTTGTGAACTCCCAGAAATCCCAGCTTCTTTGATATGTACAAACACAAAAACACACACATATATCTATACATATATATACAAATATATACTATATATATGTATGTGTGTGTGTGTGTGTATATATGTATATATATATATGTATGTGTATATATATATATATATATATATATATATATATATATATATATATATATATCATACACATAAACATGTGTATGTTTATATAATGTTATAGTAAGGTGAATATGTTAGTGACAATATTAATATTTTAAACTAACAAAAGTGCTGAAATTCACCAGTTGTACTCAGCAGAGCTAACTATAACTTGTACCCACGCCATACACTGCTGATGACCTCACATATTACATCACCCATTACATCTTCTATAGCATTATTTATGACATCACTGATGACAACTCAAATGACATCATTAAGAACATCACCGATGATGTCATCTAATAAGTGTGTTGTTTTGTTATAGTTTACATAGTGCTGGGTAGCTATCATATTGCTTTTCTACCTAATTGTGTACAACCTGTGTCCAGGCTGCATATATCTATGATGCCAATACGCCTTGAACGGTTGCAAATTTGGCCTTTGCTACATGTCCTACGGAGTGGTCAGGGGTTATTAAAATACAAGCCAGCCTTAACACCAGCCTACAAATTTCAGTATATTCATGGACCCTAAGCACATGAATAGTTAAGGAATTTAGATTTTTAAATATCATATCACAGCTAGGGGTACAATTAAATACCTTCTTGCATTAAAAATCTATACCTTTATGATGTAAAATACAAAGATACATTGTATTGAAAGAGGATGAGATCACATCATCACATGCAGATGATAAAATCACTTTCTGGACCTCTGGACAAAGGTCTTTCTCTACATTTACTTTTATTAGACAACAGCTGAGTGTTGCGGCCTCTCTATTGTTAGCATTCACGAGTATATACATTTCACATAAATTGAATTGTAAATTGGAATGGATTGTAGTCCACCACAAGTAATAGAGTCACTAACAAGTTCAGGGAGAAAATTGAAACTGACCTCAGATCCTGGTAGCTATGACACAGGACAGACATGCTTAACTTTGAGAAAATGTGTTAAGAAATTAGTAGTACAAAAGGCATTGACATAGCACACTACAAACCCTCTCTAAGATTTTTAAAAATAGAGAATGTTTTAGTACGACTAATGGCTCCATTAAAACTAAACTTAGTAAGGGAAAATGGAGGTATGTATTTATAAAGTCTAATTGAAAATATTTTTAAAAAGCCCAAAGCACCAGTGTTGGTCAATGGAACTAGATATCCAGTGCTGTTTGCCTACACTATGCAAACTTAATGCTTTCTCATAGCAGGCAATCCTTTTGTCATTGTCATCCCTCACCACAGAGTTTAGCACTGTACCCTTTGGCAAGCATGGGAATTGTACCATCCATCCCTTTGTAAACAACTCACCATTGTTACAACTATCTTCATTGGACTACCTGAGTTCCAGTCTGCCCTTCTTCTGATCAAAGATCAGCTCCCTGCCCTCCAGTGTTAGCTTCTTTTACTCTGGGCCTATAACTGTCTGTTGCTCTGTAGCACCCTTGTTTCTATATTCTATCT
Organism: Pleurodeles waltl; assembly: GCF_031143425.1. Classification (NCBI taxonomy): domain Eukaryota; kingdom Metazoa; phylum Chordata; class Amphibia; order Caudata; family Salamandridae; genus Pleurodeles; species Pleurodeles waltl. The sequence continues at coordinate 1,571,313,051 of NC_090440.1, forward strand.
GTTTTTTCTTAGGCTAGGAAAATGCACAGAGTATGTTTTGGAATAGATTATCACCTGCCTCCTCCTCTTCTTGGGTGTCTTTAAACTCTTCATTCTCTTCTGGGGTGGTTTTATAGCTGAATGGCCTCTTGCAAGACAGTGAAGGATCTGTGGAAATCCTACTTCTTGAATTACTTGCTCATCTTCACCCCTCTCTGTTTGAATATACTCCTCAGCTCTTCCATGCAAAGTTTCTTCATTGTGGGCACATCCACCTTCATGTTCTCAAAATGTTAAGGTGTGAAAAGTAGAATCATAAATGAATTCAGAAAGAGATTAAAAAATGACCCAATCAAAGATCTTATGCCAATTACAAATCAAAAATCTATTTTTAGGGTCAATTGTGTATAGGGGTTGTGAGAAAACAGGGCTGATTGCAGAGGCCGTCTAACTTTCTTTCCCCCATTTTTAATTTTTTTGGTGGTGTTTTCCTGACTCAGATGGTGCCGTGGGTACTGTTAACCAGTCCCAGGGCCTGTGCTCTGCATACAATAAGTATACAAATTAGGCTAATTATAATTGGCTAGGTCAACCTACCTATAAGTCCCTAGTATATGGTAGAGCATGTAGGTGTAGGGACCACAGCATAGGTAGTGCACCCATAGGTACACTGCTGAGGTGCCTCGGGTCATATTTAAGGCAGGCCTGCCTTGCTCACTGTTTTTAAATTAAAGTTAAATGCAAATTCTACTTCGGGATTAAAAGCACTTCCAAAGTCTTAAACTACCTTATTTTTACATATAAGTCACCCCAACGGTGTGCCCTTTGTGCCCTTAGGGTTGGGTGCCATGTAGCTATAAGCATTGACCTTATAAAATTAGTTTCATGAGCCCGGATGAGGTGAAACAGCCACATTTGTTTTTCCATCGCTATAGTGAATGGCCTCCACAGGCTAAAATGGGAAGACTTTATTTTAATTAACAAAGTCCCCTTAAGTGTCGGATACCTCAAGTTTGGTATCAAATAAATTGTTATGATAATTACCACAACATACAATTGTTGGATTTAATATAACTGGTTCAGGTAAAGAGTTTTAAATTCTACCTGAAAAGTTGCCAACTTCAGCTCTATAGTGCCTTTCTCTGATTGGCCATCCCCTGGCAGCCTGGCCAGGCTGCCTTGATGAAGTATGAAGCGGTCTGGGCTGAACACAAAGAGATTTGCCTGGGGGAGGAGAACTCCCCTCAGCAGATGGAGAAGCAGGAAGGGGGAGGCCTGCCAAACTGGTCTTTAAAGGCAGGGAAGGACATTTGGAGCAACCCAGCACCTCCCTTACATCCTGCAAACGCAGACAATTAGGTTCCATCTTGATTAGTTTAGGAGAGGGCAGGAAAGGGGTATGTTTAGGATTTTTAGCAACACCAGTGGGTGGGCTCAGCCAGATGTAACCTCCAAAAATCAGTTTCCGCAATGATGGATTTTTGAGAAATGTTGCTCACTGGGATTGATTTTTGCAACACTTCCCAGGAAGTGGTCATCACAGGGGGAAGAACCCTGCATCTGATTGGAGAACCATTACCCCCCTGTTTTTCACCCATGAACAAGGATAAAACTGGCAGAGCTGCAACGCCACCTTAGTTCCCCACCAGATCCCAACAAGGCAGAATATCAGAAGAAGAAGGACTGCCCTGCTGGACCCCTGACCTGCACCTGGACACTGCACCTGAAGGACTGCACCAGCTGCACACTTGGGCTCCACCACAAGAAGGTCTTTGCCTGGCTTCAACTGGTTCAAGGAGGGACTCACTGTTTGCTACAGGTGAAAAATTGCTAATCAGAGTCCCCTGCCTCAAATCCTGAAGAAACTGACCAGCTGACCATTGTCCATTTGCCTTTTTGAAATTTGAGCCGGGTGCATTCTGGGAGTTGTAGTCCGCACCCTCGAGGAGCAACTCAGAGCTTCTGGAACCTTGGGGTGAGCTGTGGACTCCAAAAGAACCTTAACAGATCTTCTGGAAGAAGATCCAGAAGTTTTGAGAACTTTTTGGAAAAAGCTCCACAAAGGGACTGACCTGCTGCGGCATATCTAGCCGGCTTGCCTCAACCACAACCCAGCCTGACTTGCAGGTTTGTCCCGCTGAAGAAAATCTCTGAAAAAGTGATTATGTCCGAACATAGAAAGTTGAGCGGGACCTCCCGCACAGGGTATCCGAAGAGGGCTCCAGGGACGTTGGATCAAGCTACAGGTGTGAGCCGGTCTAAGATTTTCATCTCGAAAAATCATCTAAGTCCGAACATAGAAATCTTCACTGAAGGCTCCCGCAACACAAATCCGAGGAAGGGCTCCAGGACGTGGGATTGGATTGATGACTTGGTGCCACTGAAGAAAATCTTGAAGAAAAAGACTAAGTTCAAAGATAACATTTTGACCAAGGCCTCCTGCGTGCTGTAGCCAAGCAGGACTCCATTGCGGTCTTAAACTTTGACTTTTCCCCTCTCGAAGTGCGACCAGATGACCAGATTGGCACTATTCGTTTCTATGCACAAAAAAGCATGAATTCTTTACAAATTCATATTTCTGGTTGCCCGTATCCAATTTTATTCATTTTGGTGTCATTTTAAAGATAAAAATATAAACTATTTTTTATAAATTGGTGTTGGATTTTTATTGTGTTTAGTGTTTTAGTTATTTACTGTTAAGTGATTTTTAAATGCTTTACACCCTAGTCTCCTACGTTAAGCCTTGTTGCTCGTTGACAAGCTACCAAGGGTTGAGCTAGGGTTAATTTATTGAGACCTAACTGGACTTAGTGGGGGTTAGTGGCCTATTGCTAAGTTTAAGTACTTACGTGCCCTTTCCAATAACCGATTTTTCAACAGGGATTTTTCAGTTTGGCTTTTAAAACTGTAAGACAGCTAATCACAGTTTCTGTGTCCCACCTCTGAACATCACTGTAAGAAAATGTATTATTAATTGGGGTGGATGGTAGTCCACAACAAGTAATGAAGGCAATAACCTGTTAAGTTCAGTAAAAGGATTCAGTAATTTAAACCTAACCTGAACCTCAAGACGCTCTGGCACAGAGTGGACAGACTTAACTTAAAAAGTGTATACTTATTCAGAAATACCAAAACAATGAAAAAGGCACAAATACAATACAATAAAAAATACACATTAATGTATCAAAATAGAGTAACATAATAAACAAAAAAAGACATAAAAATTACAAAAATTTAAAATGGGAAACAGAGATAGTTTTTGTTTTTTAGGAAATATTCAAAAGAAAAAGTGTCAAGACAAAGAAAAGAGACAATGGAAAGTATTGCTCCCATATGACCAGGAACCTAGCTCTACTACAGGCCTACCGTGATGGAGCTTGAGTCCAATATGCCAAGCAGGCTCCTCCCAGTCAAAGATTGTACCTTTTGACTTAGTCTGTGAAATGGAAGTCAAACTCTTTCTATGGGACAAGGTTGCAGAATGTATTCAAGGAAGTCTTCTCAAAGCTAGATGTCTGTTGGATGAAGACCATCTGAGGCTATTGGTTTTGGTGTGCAAAACTCAGAATGGGAAAAGTTAAAATTTCTTGTCTGAGAAAGTCCTCTTGTTGGTCTGATATATATTAATCATTCACCTATATTTATTTAGAAGCATATATGTATTTTTTACCTTTGACCTAAACCCATGCCTGAACCATAAAAAAAAACTTATTTCACTTTATCTCTTCCCACCCCTGAAGCCTACAAAAAGAAACCCTTACCTCCCATTACCTATGCTCACCCCTGAGCCCCACAACACCCTTAATTCTCATTACCTTTGCCCACACCTGAAGCCCAAATAAATTGTCCTACCTTATTACCATACGCTTTCCTTCTCCAATATTGTAAATTCACCCTTTTTAAAGGCTAATGCAATGTAAAAGATTTGTGTAAAGTTAGCTTGCTTTAAAAAATGTGTTGTAAAAATAACATACTATTTCAACTGGACATTCCCTCGTCAATGGGGAAAAGGTTCGCAGCACAACCCAACCCACTGTTACAGCACATCTTCTTTCCCTTGCTGCAAACTATTCCAGAATGCCCTATTAAAAGCAAAATCAAGATGGCAGACTCCTTCTGCCCTTATAGGGAATGGGTGTACCAAGTAGGGGTGGGTTTAGGGAAATGATCACTGTCCTCCTCCTAAGCTACACCAAACTGGTTCTGGGACCATCCTTCTCTCTGGCTAGACTAATGCTCAGTCAGTTACAGAAAACTTGACGATTAAAGGCTTCCCTTCCTCGGGTTTCCACTTACACTAAACTATGAATAGGCAAGCCTCACCTTTGCCCATTTCAAGTTACTGAAGTGCTTGGAAGCTCCCTACCTTCTTTTCCTGAACTTATAGGGACCATATGCACAACATGCAGCCCATGCTGTCACCACACATAAGTGATCTGCTCTGGAGCAGTTTTCACACTGCATTAAGTGAAGCATTTGCAGGGCAGCCGCTGGCAGGCTAATGCAAGTAAGCCTTCAGGAGCTTCAGTCAGGGAAAAATTAACTCCCTAGAAGTTACAAAAAGTTACTTTTCCTAATGATGAATTGAAAATCTAACGTCACCACTGAGCTGTAGTTTTAATAAAAATTATAAAGAGTGGTTGGGCAACCTTTTCTGCTTGTTCTTAACCTGAAATAGCTATATAGCAATATGAAATTCCTCCATATCCCACTTTTAAATACCATGCATTCTAAGATGAGGGCTCCAAGGCTTACATAGGGGTTACTTGTTAATATTTTAAAAGGAGGGTTTTCCCCTGTGAAAGGGGGAATATTGACAGGTCGGATTGCAGGTTTGAACTGCAGCAGTCAAGTTACAGGTTAAATTGGTTAGACTGAAGCCATGATTTCCTTGTCACAATAGTGGATGATACAATAAGTGCTGCAGTTTACAGGTGCCATTTACCATGGCTGCATTTTCGTCACAATATGTTATGGACTTGCAGGAAAGTTAAATATGGCAATCAGGGATCATTGATTTATCACATGTTTAAGGAGTCAGAGCATATACACTGGGCTCTGGGCAGCAGTACCTCAGTGTCACTAGTTCAAAAACAGCAATACAATTCAGCAAACATTGGTGTGGGGGGCACTAAAAAAAGAGCATTTCTCACATTCAGTACAAATGTTCACTACAAGTACAGCCTGACTAGTAACATGGGTGAGACACTATGATGAGTGGTCTGGTAGGTTCTGCATATATACTTAATGCTCTTAAATGTAGCAACCAAGAGCAGCTTACATTTGTAAACTGAGGCAGAAGCTCCATATATTTCTTGCCAGGCTACAGTGTAACAGCCATGGACTGATGTAACATGTCCTGAGGGCTAACATCTGTCAGTGTACTATGTGGCCATACCTAGCAGTAGGCCTCAGGCATATGCTAACATTGTTATATCCTCAAACAAAATTGTACTATTTTTTGTATTGAATGCACTTTGTTTAATATTATTTTTGGAACAGAATAAGATCTATGGATAGCACTCTTTTTTATTCAGAATCTTTTTATTGAAGGTTTTGGTTGAGTTATAAGTCAAAAATATCACAATTAAACAAAAACACCATGGCAATGATGAGGGTCAATAACATGGTAGTTGGATGATGAATTCATGGCTCATAGAGGGTTTACAGTGCAATGGGCTACCAATTTGGCTAGTAGGAAGGGTATGCATAGTGTGGCCTGTGACAATATTGAACAACAGAACAAGGAACATGGTATGTCAACCTTAGGTCCTCACCAGGTATAGAGATAGAGTTGTAGGCAGAGTTGGGGGAGTGTCTGGGCACTAAGAGGGAGTGTAGATGTACCCCAGCAATGAGGAGGTAAGGGAAGATCAGTCAAATAGTTGTAGTACTCTCAGTCGTGGCAGGTTGAAGCAGGTAAATTCTATGTGCGTCAAGTGGCAAAGCAGCATCACCACAAGGCTTGTAACTAGATATCTATCTGGCGGAGACTATGTGATAGCTGTTCCATCACCACAGCAAGCCAGAAGCGGGTAAACCACTGGGCAGTGGATGGGAGTGTCTGCTTTTTCCACCTTAAGGCCACTAGTTGTCATGCTGCATGGTGCATATAGCTAATAAGTTTCCAATCAGAGCGGGTCATCACACTTAAATCAAGGGGTCAGATGCCAAGAATCACTGTAAGGTATGAGGAGGGAGCAGGAAGCCCACCACAGCCTTTATGTGACCTAGAATCTCCTTCCAGTAGATTTTGATGGGACTACAGGACCACAATATGTTGCAAAAGTCACCCACTGCTAGGCCACATCTCCAGCACAGTGGTCTCATGGAAGGGTAAATGGTGGAGAGGTGTGCTGGGGTATAGTACCATTGGAACATAAGCGTCTATGCTGTTTCTTGGAGGAATATGCTACAGCTCCTTTTAGGGATGTCACATCATAGGGTCTCCCATTGTTTGTGTGAGGTATCTCTTGTGAAGGAAGCTTGCCAGTTAATTTGATATACATGGGGGTGAGCAGGTGTGGAGTGATGTAGTGTGTTATATGTGTTGGAAATGGTACTCCTAGATCCAGGATATGCACATATTATCTTTTCAAATGGGGAGTACGGTCAAATTACCTTGGGGTAAACCATTGGATGCAGTGCCCAATGTCTTAGTTGATAGTATTGTAGGTTTGTGTTATCCAGGAGGTGGTCATCAATTGTGCATTGGCCAAAGGATTTCATCTAGATCCCAATAAAAAAGTATTGCAGTGTTCTGCCCTACCCTTCCCACAAGTAGCAAAAGACTTGGGAGAGAGTGCTGGGGCAAAATCTCGACTGCGCGTAATGGGGGAGTTGGGGAGGGGAAGGTTGTAATACCTCTTTTGAGTGCTAATTTGTCCCAGATGTCAAGTACTGCTTTTGTGGGAGTGGCAAAGTATGTTCTGCATGGTCCTGCTTAAATAGGCATCCAAACCAGATCCCACAAGGGCCTACAGCCAACCAAGCAGTCCATATAGAACCAGTGCTTTTCGCTGTCAAGTACCACCCATTCCGAGTTGTATCGCAGGAGGGCAGCCCAGTAATATTCAAGGAGATTGGGGCAGGGCAGTCCGCCTCTGTTGTGAGGCTGCATCATTAAACTACTGGCTATCCTTGGCCGCTTCCCACTCCAGATAGAGGAGAGGACAACGCGCTGTAGCTGTTGGATATCAATTTGAGGGAGGGAGTGGGTTATGTATGAAAAAGATAAAGGACTTGGGGGAGCATGTTCATCTTTACAACATTACTTTAGCCTTACCATGAGATGTGTTGGGTCTTACAGCATCTAAAATTCACCCTGATGGCGTGGCAAAGTTGTGATCAGTTTTCTTGTGTCCAGGTTTGGAGGGTTGAGGGTGATGATGAGGCCCAAGCATCTAATCGTGTCTGCTGCCTATTGGAAGGGCACCAGAATTCGTAACAAGGGCAGGTGCCTGGGCAGGTTTAGTGAGGATGAGCGCATGTGATTTGGACATATTAATCTTCAAGTCTGCCTCAAAGGACTGCAAACAGGTAATCAGGGCAGGGAGGAGACCCGCTGGTCATGAAAACCTGAGTAACAGGTCATCAGCAAACATGCTAAGCTTATATTCCTGCCCTCCGATGGGGACACCCACCACCTCAGCTGTGTGACGAACAGTGATGGCTAGTGGTTCCACCGCTAAACCAAATAAAAGGGGCGACCTGGGCACCCCGTTGCGTTCCTCGTTGGATAGCGATCACAGTCGACTGCTGTCTATTAACCTAAATCGTGTCAGTAAGGACAACATATGATGCCATGATTTCGGATATCATACCCGGGCGTTGGCCCACCTTGCCCAGTAGTGCTTGAAGAAGGACCAGCTCACGCTGTCAAAGGTCTTTTCAAGAGAGAAAAGGCATGATAGAATGAAATGGCAATGGACCTTTTCCACAAGGTGTGCAGCATGGCAGTCATTATCTGTCCCCTGTCTGCTGCATATGAAGACCACTTGGTCAAGAAGATACTATTCTAGCTTGGTAGCCAGTATCTTGGTGCAGAATTTGGCATCAGTACTAAGTAGAGCTATGGAACAGTAAGATGAGCAATGGGTAGGGTCTGTGTCTGGTTTCAGTATGAGGGTTATCTCTGCAGTCATCATGGAGGGTGTGAGCCCCATGTACTGTGTAAAAGAGATGAAAAGCTGAAGGATGTGGCCCCGCATTTCAGTTAGGAACAGATGGTAAATACTGACACATAGCCCAACTGGATCAAGGTTTTCCCCAGAGGCACTGTCCATATAGCAGCATGGAGCTCTTCCAGGATAATGGGAGCTTTGAGAAGTTCGACTTAGCGGCAAGGCAATGGGTCCCATTCGCAGAATTGTAGATAATTCATTGTCTGGGTGGAGGAAATGTTGTTGCTCTGGTAGAGTGCTTGATAATAGTCCCAGAATGCCTGTTGTTTGTTCCGTTCAGCAGTCATGCAACCCTGATCCCTGGTGTGGAGTTTTGTTATGTGTGCCCCAGGAGTTTGGAGCTAGGAGTGTGCCCTGTAGGGCTAAAAGGGTGGGTTAAGTCTTATTGGTCCGGTAAGTTCTCAACTGTCCCATCAGCAGGGTGAGCTGGCGTTTACTCCGATGTGAGGGGGTTATCTTATCATGCCGCTCCAGCTCTTTGAGCTCTGTTGTTAAGTTAGCTTCTACTAGCTGCGCCTCCCTCCACCAGGCTTTCGCTTTGGAAGAGATGGTCCACTAACTCCAAGCTTTGAACACATTCCAGAGCATATATAAGGAGATGTGTTGTTAAGGGACAAGTACTTCACAAACCCCTTCATATTTACTTGACGTCCACTGGGTCTCATAGGGCCTGGGGAGGCAAGCACCAATGTATGAGGTATCTAGTAGAGAGGGGAGTGTCAGACCAGAGTAGTTCTTTATAGGCATGGTCAGAGATTGAGTTGTCAGAGATCTCAGCTGCTTTCAAATTGCGTAGGAGCAAGTGAGTTACAAAGACATGGTCAATGTGGGACTATGAGGTACGCACATGGGAGCAGAACAAGTAGTCCCTCACATTGGGGTGTTCATAGCACCATGTGTCCACTAGTCCCAAGTCAGAGATATCCCTCTCAATTGGGCAGATATTGCCCCCGTATCCTTGTAGACCACAGTGTTCCTATCCATGCTTAAGGCCCCAGACCAAATTAAGATCACCAGCAACTATTATGTTGCCCCATAACCCTTTTAGTTGATCTTGCAGCACTTTCCTAAGGTAGGGTTATCATCTGAGATTGGGACGTAGATGTTAAGGAAAGTAAGCGAATGCCTGCCCCTCAGCACATGTAACTTTAAGAAGCACCCCTCCTTGTCTCTCACTACTTTAGAAATAGAAGAGCTAAAGCCCGATTTACATAGGATGCCCACCCTCAATGTTTTGGTGTTGGTGAAGACCCATATTCCGGGTGTGCCATTCGGTGCTTGTCTGCTCCCATGACATGGGTTTCATGGAGGAAGACCATGTTTGGGTCATGTTGCAGTATGTACCTCCAAATCTGCTTACACTTGTTCAGGAAGTTTAGGTCTTTGACATTATGGGATAACAGTTTGGTATCTTTTGTTAGTGTCATGTGTAACAAGAGGGTGGGGAGGGGACCCGCTAACATGGTGTGGCAAGACTATTGTGCAGATAGAGTGAATATGGAGGGGTGACAATCCATCCCCCCAAACCCTCCCCTCCCAAGAAATGCACCACAAAGCAACAAAGCAAGCCTAAAGGTGATCCAATCCAATGAAGAATGGAATAAGCAGTGCAAATGGCCCCTCTGGTGTACATGGTGAGATACCTGGAAAGAACTTTGCTAGCTGTGTGACCTGTAGGGAGATAGCACATAAAACAAAACCATAATAAACAGACCAACTGGGTCAAGCTTGTCTACCTGCTTCCCACAGAGACTGGCACCAACATGCACAGATACCACCTGAGAAGTCACTCTCCTGGGGTGTGAATCATCTGGGTTGGGCCAACAATAAAGGGGAACAAAAGAGGATAATCACTGGGGTTTAAGCCACATCACCCCTAAGTCTCCACGGTCTAAAGCATCTAGAGTCAGGGAAAGTTCAGCAACAAGGCAGATCCAGCAGCATGGATAATTCAGGCACTGATGAGAGTGAAATCAAGTCACTACAGGGATCCCATAGTAGAGAGGGTTGGGGAGGATCATTTTTCCAAGCTTTGAAAGTGTTAGATAATGTTGCACTTGGTCTCTAGGGAGGCCTCCTTGTTTTGGGATTTGGTAGGTTGATGGGTTTTCACCATAGTCAAAGTGGGTCATAGTTCATATCTGGCCAGTTTACGAGAAATGTGAAGGATCTTTATCTTCTGGACCAGAGTCAAGTCCCAATCGTTTTTTTTTTATTACTCCAGGGAGCACAGGACTTTTCTCCTTCCCTTCCAAGTAAACAACAACGTAAAGGGATGACCCCTCTGGTAATAAATGTCCATTACCCTGAGCTTATCAGTGACTGGTTTAAAGTCCCTTCTCCTCTGCAGTTTGACAGAGGACAGGTCCTGATAGATCTGAACAGTGTGGCCTCAAGAGATGAGGTCAACTTTGCTTTTGGAGACCCGCAGAAGAGCTTCCTTCTCTGTAAAGAAGTGGACTCTGGTCAGGATATCAAGGGCTGCCTCAGGACACCCTGGAATAGATGCCACTCTGGGTGCTCTGTCCAACGTTGGCAGGAGCAGATACTTGACTCCTCAGATCACCTGTATTAGGTTGACAGTGAGCCCCATTATATTGTCGCCCTCCTTGCCCCTGGGTCTTCCCGTGATGCAATGGTTGCCTCAGCGGCTCCTGTTTTTCAAGTCTTCTTGCTTGACTTTTAACTCAATTTTTTGGTCCTCAAATGTTTTCTTGAGAGATCGGGACTGGGATCAAATTGTCCATATCAAGGGCTGATACGCCTTTGGGTGACTTTGAGGGCATAGAAGAACTTTGACTGTCACTGCAACTGGATCAGATAGTAAAGTCCTGCAGGGGTGGTGCTGCATGGTCTGGCCTTCTGAATCAAGCAGGTGTCTGATCAGCAGAAACAATATTAGTGGGTCAGTGGATTTTGTTGTAGAACCCCCTTACTACATGTGAAGGGCAGAAAAAAAGTGAACATACTGGCAAGGTGCAGACTTCCTATCTGGTTTCTGTGTTTCCCAAGATTTAATGGTCTCATTCTTCTAAGGTACAGAGCCACCCAAAGGCCACCATCAGTCCCACAGAGACAGAGGGGGTCAACACCTCATTTCCAATGGCAGTCATTGTTGCAGCCGATGATCACCTCCCTCTAAGACCCCCATATAATGGGTTAAAGGCCAGCAGATAGGTGAAAGTCAAGAGGGTTAGAAGGGTACCAACATCCTCTGCTGCTACAGCCCCCTTCTTCCTTAGGCACGGGCCAAAGCAAGGCTCCCAACAGGTTGAGGCCTAGCGTCAGTCAGGGAGACAATCTACATGCCAGGGTCGCATAAGCATGGGTTTCCACTGTACTGGTGGGTGGTGCATTGGCACACAAAGTATTGCTCCCTTGGGTCCTGCAGTGATAGCCAACAAAGAGCAACAAGACATGGGGCTCAGTGGTGTGCTGGTCAGTTGTCAGTGCCTGCAGTACAGGAAGTGCAGAAAGAGACCAGCTTTTCCTTCCACATGCTTTTCCTTCCACTGCCATCTCCTTTATGGGCTGGCACAGCACCAGCCCCACAGTGAAGCTGGAGGGATGCAAAGATGCAGGGGTCACAGGTTCCAGCATGGCAGCATTCAGCTTGGGTTCAATCTTGTAGCGAATGCATACGGATGCATACCCTGAGGTGTGCCAAGCAGATTTCTGCTCATCCCTGCCGCTGAAGGTGCAGCACTGATAGCCATGGCATGTATGTCATAAGATGGGGCCAGAAAGATATTAGGCTGTAGGCAAAGCTTGGTAGTCCAAACGTCAAGACGGCCAAGAAGGAGTGCAATGGCCCCCCAGCACAGATGGGAAGGGCTCAGCACTGTCACTCCATTGTTTGTCTTCTGCGAGCATGATCTCGGTGCTTAAGATGATGCCCAATGGACAGTGGGAGCTGGGGGAATGAGAGAAATGCATTTAAATCCATGCTCTGCTAGGCTATGCCCCTATGGATACTCTTAATTCTGAAATGTAACTTTTGACATTGTTTTCAAAAGTAGGTTTTGATGATTTTAAATATTGTCCCAGAAAGAAACTGCTGGGCCATGTTACCAACATTTTAGTTTGGAAAGTAGATTCTAACTTAAATGTAACAGTTCAGATGCTTTCCCAATATTTACTTATTTTTTGATCAGAGATAGAGGCTGATTCAATTCTTCATGAGACCGATCAGTTACAGATTATTGTCTGTCCATATAGACGTATTCAAATCTGACTCCATCTCAGCAATATCATTCCATAGTCTCTCCAGGACACAAATATGGAGCAAACCACCATAGGATATATAAAGGTCAGAGAATAGGTACTCTGGAATGCCTGATTACATCTAGTAATCTTCTTCTTTATAGTCCTTACCTATGAAGTGAAACCCACCTCTGAGACAGAAGCTAACCTTTTGGAAATGAATGAAAATGTTAGCCCAAATACATTATCTGGGTCCAAAAAAAGAGCCAAAATTTCCAGACTTCCTCTGCTCCACCGAAGTTGACATAAAGGTCGAGGAGATGGGCTATAATGACTAGGGAGTATTCACATTAGGGAAAGTTAATCTAAGAAATTAGGTCAGCTCCTTTACACGTCTCTTCCATGTTGTAGCCTTCATTTTTTAGGTTTACTGATTCAGCAAAACAGCCTTCAGGCAGTCAATTATAATATCAGGGTCACAAACATACTGCATGTGGCAAATAACATGAGGTACATACATACAAAAGAAAAGAAAATATCAAATACCCACAAAATGGTCATCCATTACCAAAAAGGAAGATCCCTCAACTCACAGCCAAATTCCAGTAGATACCTTAGAATAATCTGCAAAGCAAGTTAGGTGACAAGCGCACAAGCAGTCGCATCAAAATCATCTTGTGGACTACAAATTACTCAGTTGACTTGCCATATAACTGTGCTCTGCTACAAAGAACACTCTTAAAGGTAACAAGAGGCTACCATGGCTCAACAGACCAAAAGAAGCAGGAAGAAAAATCAATCAGGTCTACCTTAAGAGAAGATATCAAAACAAGTGCAGGAATACACTGACAGCCTGTCTTACTGAGTGACAGTGATGAACACTCTCAGGAAACAGTGAGAAGAGGAGATAACCTAGCCCACTGACTGCTGAACTTGACTAACAGACAATCATTCATATGAAGCCATGGACTGAAGAGCATACCTATGAAGCACAACAAACTACAGACACCCCTCAAGTCCCCAAATAGAACAACAGCAGAACTAAAAGATGGCTAGAAACATTCATTTCAACAAGCTGAATCATTTTAGGAACGTTGGGTCCAAGATTTTTTTACACAAATTGAGCTGCAAGGAAGCCACACAACTGGAAATGGGAATAAGGGAACAACTCCTATCCACTGAAGAAGAGACTCAGAAATCAATGTCAGAAGTACAAGGGCAAGGATGTGAATGAAAAACTACAGGAATGTCAATTCCCAACCCTAGAATTATGGCAACAGTAACACAGTGAGAACCAGCAAAAGAGTGGGCTGCTAAGAACATTTGAAGACAGCCCAGCAGACTACAAGAACAGGATCCAGTGAATCATAACCACTACACTCTGACAGAAGGCAGTGCACAAAGACAACTGAATGATTAACTGTGAACAGGAGCAGAATGCGCTAAGACTTCTAACATGGGCACCACAGGAGACCCTACTAGCTGGGTAGTATCACAGACTGAAATCACAACATGGCCATTCCTCAATGATGACAGCACTATCCAGTCTCTTATACCGGCAGTGAAGAATAAGTGCTCCAAAATTTGCAATACACTCTGGTGCAACCATCCAGAAGCGAGCACCCTTGTGAGACAACTGAAATTTCAGGAAGACACTCTGACCTTGGGAAGGGAAGTACCTCATAACATGTCCAACTGAGTGTGTCTTTGCTTTTTGAAAATGGCATACTTGGAGAGTACAACTGGCCTTGTAGAAACAGCCCACGTCTGTTCCTACACTATGTGAAAAGGTGAGAAAGTCTAAAAGGGACAAGTGCTAAGCCCCAAGCCAACCATTAAATAGAATCCAAATCTCAGAATATTGTTAACCAACATAAAAAATGATCCTAAACCAAATAGCACAGATATTTAAAATTCCTTCTGAATTCTAGCCTTCCACAAAATTTACCCCAACCCAAATCTCATGTCCTTCCTTTCTTTTTCGCTAGATCACTTGTTCTGGCCAACCTCTGCATTTGTCTATGACATCACAGGAGCAGCCTTTTAGGGGCTAGGTAATAGGGTAAGTTAGTATATTGAACTGCAGCACTTACAAATTCATGGGCATACCTGCTCACATAGAAACCATAAAATAAACTATAGATCTAGGCCAGCTGTAACCAAATCAAGCTAATATATAATCAACATAGTCCTAATAAGAACATGTAATTACTGTAATAACTAATGTCAGGTTAGTTTCCACATCACCATGCATGCTCTCAGTGCCAGTAGAGAGTGGGCAGCAAAGTTGTTAAAATGAATTACATGTTCTACAAGGTAAATAAAAGTGAAGCTAGCTTTTGAGTTTACTTTCGTCTGAACACTTTCCAGTTTCATACAAGAAAGCAGGAGTTTGAAACAAATACAAGCTGCACATTGTATTTTCACATAAGAGATTACAGGTTTATTTTACATATCATCAACTAGACAATGTCTTACAAGTAAAAGAGAGGTAGTTCAATAGTATAAAAACGATCACTATGGTGGGGGGACCATGTATGATAGTGAAAAAGTCTAAAAAGTCAATACCCCAGGCTATACCCAGTACAAAGGCATTCTGTGATCATATGTGGGCAAAACTGTGTGAGATAAAAAAGTTAAAAACAGTAAGGGCCTGATTTATATGTTGGCAGAGGGAATACTCGTTAGAAACGTGAAGGATACCCTTCCCTCCGCATTAGGATCACTTTCTGTCCTATGGATATTTTAATACGATGGACGGGATATCTATCACATTTGTGATGGAGTATTTCCTCTGCCAACATCAGAATCAGCCTCAAAATTTTGAACATTGATAAGGTTTAATATTAATCAAACAATTACATTTATGGCATAACATGGAAAGATTAAATTGATTGGCTATTTGGTGATGCAGCTAGGCTATTCTTTACTCAAAGTACAAAAGTGGACTCATAGGGATTTTCTTGTTCTTCTGGAGATGTTCTAGAAATTGATAAAAGAGATCAAGAATTACAAAACCTTGGGTTCCTAAAGGCATCCAGGTAGAAGTTGTCAAGCTAATTCCTCAATTTTATGTTTGTAAATGTTGCTAGTTTGTCCATGTATTATTATAATTATCATGGCGAAATTACTTCCATCTTAGAAAGGCTGTGTATTGGTGTGTTTTTTTAAAGGATGTCACCCCCCCTCCCCCTTTATTTATCATTTAATTGCATTGCTATAAGTGTGAAGAGCTAATTTCCTAGGTTTATTTTGCCAACTATGCTGTCGTACCTTGATTTGAAAAGTTCTACCCACAGATATGGACGCAGCACAATGATAGTAAAATTTGCTAGCATGGGCTACTGTGGCCTCTAGGGGTCAACGGTTGCATTGTTGTTTATTGGACTCCAGTGCTGCCTTCTATCCACTGGTCCAGAGAACTCTATAACACAAACTCAATCTGCATCACATTACGAACAATATGAGTGAGACCCACTGTTCTCCTTAGTTGTAGGTACTTGTACTTTGGTCCTAGCCTATGAAGATGAGCTGATGCATTGGACCAGACTGGCATTGGATTATGTTTAATAGAAAACATAGTTGTGGATGATATATCCATTAGTGTATGTGGATACGAACAGAAGTCAGCCCAGGACTATGATCTTTTGATGGGGTAAGGCCTCCATTATTGGTTTGTTAATTGTAGTAGCTTTGAGGAAGTGCACAAAAACAAGTGTTTTGGAAGTAGCATTTGTTTTCTCTTTGATTTGGAAAGCACACTGTAGTATCTGTAAATTACATGTCATTGCTTTAGTTTTCTTTAACCCCTTTGCTGCTATCGCTTTTCACCCTTTTTTGGCTATTTGGGGTAGTTCATGTGTATGCTCCATAGCTTTTTGTCCACAAAAGCTATCCACCCCAAATTTGAAGAAAAACATCTGTTGTTGTCACTGCAAATGGCATCAATGAAGGGGTTGCAGTGCTAAAATCACCATCTTCCCAGCTTTCAAGAACAGACAAACTAGAATCAGAAAACGATATTTTTCAACATAGTTTTGGCATTTTACCGGGACATACCCCATTTATCCTATTTTTTTTGTTTTTACCGTCCTTCGAGTTGATGACAGAAATGGATTTGAAACCAATGATGGATCCCAGAAATCAGCAAGGGGTCATTTGTGTAAATCCTTTAAGGCTTTCCTATAGAATGTACTGTTTGAATTAAAAAAATATTGCAATTGAGGTAAAAAAACAGCCATTTGTGTATACATTTCCATCTGTAACTTTTTCTAAATATGGCAGATTTTCAAAAGCAATATACTGTTATGTCCACTGGAACATTGTGGTTAGAGGGATATATACGGCTTGTATGTTCCCTAAGAATCCAAACTACCCAGAGCCGATAACTGAGCTGCACCTTGCTTCAGGTTTTCATTGTGTACCAGGCATGCAGCAATTCATTTGGTAACATATCAGGAGTGAAAAATAGATATCAAGGAAACATTTGTATTCCCTAAATGGGGAAAAGAAATGGAGTTTGGAAGCAGTGGTTATTTGATCATCTCTGAATTTGGGGGTACCCATACTAACATGATAATTACATGGCATTTCTCGAAATAACTTCTTTCTTACACACTGCCTTATATTTGGAAGGCACAAATGCAGAGAAAGGCAATTGGCAATAACACTTGTTCTACTATTCAGTATTTTTCCAAGTATCCTGATAAAAATGGTACCTCAAGTGTGTGGGTAGGCCCAATACCCGCAACAGGAAATGCCCCAAAATACAACGTGGACACATCACATGTTTCCACTGAAAACTAACACCTTTACGGCACAGTGCCTGGCTGTGGATTTTGGGCTCTAGCTCAGCCGGCATCTATGAAAACCTAACAAACCTATACATTTTTTAAACCTAGACACCTAGAGGAATCCAGGATGGGGTGTCTTTTAGGGATCTCACCAGGGTTTGTAACCCAGAATCCTTTGCAAACCTCAACATTTGTCTAAAAACACATTTTCCTCACATTTCGGTGATGCAAAGTTCTGCAACCTGAGGGGAGCCACATTTCCTCAGGTCTCCTGATAAAAATGGTACCTCACTTGTGTGGGTAGGCCTATTGCCTGTGACAGGAAACACCCCAAAACACAAAATGGACACTTCACATTTTTCCACTCAAAACACTAAGTTTTTTTTAAAGTGCCTAGCTATAGATTTTGTGTTCTAGCTAAGACGGTAACTATGGAAACTGAGCACACCTCTACATTTTTTAAAACTAGACACCTAGGAAAATCCAGGATGGGGTGACTTATGGGGCTCTCACCAGGTTCTGACACTTAGTAGTATTTGCAAACTTCAAAATGTGTCTAAAAAAACACATTTTCCTTACATTTCTGTGATGTACATTTCTGCATTCTGAAGAAAGCCACAAACTTACATCCACCCAGCATTCCCTCAAGTCTCCTGATAAAAATGGTACCTCACTTGTGTGGGTACTCCTAGGGTGAGCAACAGGAAATGACCTAAAAGACAACATGGACCCTTCACATTTTTCCACTGAAAACTGTCTTGTTTTTTATGAAGTGCCTAGCTGTAGATTTTAGGCTCTAGCTTAGCTGTAACCAAAGGAAACCAAGCAAACCTGTACATTTATGAAAACAAGAAATCAAGGGGATTCCAGGATGGGGTAACATGTTGGGCTCTTACCAGTTTCTATCACTCAGAATCCTTTGCAAACCTCACCATTTGTCTGAAAAATATATTTTCCTCATATTTTGATGATGCACAGTTCTAGAATCTGAGGGGAGACACTTGGGGCCAGATGTAGCAAGATACGAATATGTGAATTAGAAATTGCGAGTCGGTGGAACTCGCAATTTCCGATTCGCAAATTCGTATGCAGAATGGTGTCTCAGACACCTTCTGCGAATTGCAAGGGGGTCGCAAAGACCCACCTCATTAATATGAATGAGGTGGGTCGCAATTTGCGACCCCCTTGCGATTCCCTGCACTCACAGGGATGGTGGCCTGCTGGAGACAACAGACCTCCATGTCTGTGACTGCTTTTTCAATAAAGCAGTTATTTTTTTTGTATTGCAGCCCGTTTTCCTTAAAGCAAAATGAGTTGTAATACAAAATAAAAATTGAAACCATTTGGTTTCGTTTTTTCAGAGAAGGCAGTGGTCCATTGGACCACTGCCTACTCTGAGAAAAAAAAATTGTACGACATTCAGAAAGGGGAAGGGGTCCAATGGGGACCCCTTCCCTTTTGCGAATGAGTTAGCACCCACTTCAAGTGGGTGCTAACTGTGAATTGCTTAGCAACCGCTTTCACGGTCACAGAGCAATTCTGCATCGCGGTGCGAGTCGCGAATAGGAAGGGAACACCCCTTTCTATTTGCGAGTCGCATTCCCATTTTGCGAGTCGTACGGACTCGCAAAATGGGAATGTGCATCGCGATGGCCGTTTTGCATGGTGCAAACTGCAAAATGGTTCGTACATCTGGCCCCAACTTCCTTCCACCCAGCATTCCCCCAAATCTCCCGATATAAATGCTACCTCAGTTGGGTAAAGCTAATTTTGAATCTCTCTCTGAGCCAGTTTTGTCTGTGTGAGCATTATCTGCTCTTTAAGCCTTTTCTGCTTCATTTCTTGTTCATCGCTACATTACCCCAGGATATCACTCAAAAGTTTTGTCCACTAGTAAATCACATTTTGTTGCATGTTCATACTGATCTATGGGTGCAAACCAAGCATTAACCATCATACAAAGCTCCCCGTGTCTCCCTTTTCAGGAGTTTCTACTATGTTGCTTGAAGGCCTGTGACAGCCTTTCATAATAAGCATGTACATCATTTTTGGTTTCCTGAGTCGCACTATTGATCTTCTCTTGGTCTCTTGGTGGAAACCTTTCCTTCAAACAGGTAATAACTTCATCATACTTTGTCATCACTATAGGCATAGGTCCACAAGTATGTGAATATCTTGGGGTCTCTGTATGTGGCCATGGCACAGCTAGCTTATGCTCAGCCCATAGATCACTTGGTACCTCAATGTCAAAAAAGGTATTTAAATCTGTCCAAAGAACCTTCAAAGTTTTCACCAACTTGCCAACCTTTTTATACCGTTGGGCAGGATTTTCCCTCAGTTTAGAAAACTTATTTTTGGATGTTGCAAGATCACTCTGCACCATCATACATGACCTTACTCTCCACCTGTTCTCCCCTTCATAGGAAATGTTAGAACCTCATTGTTATCTGGGGGTACTGGAGGCAGTCTCTCATTTACCTGAACTGTGAATGATTGCTTCATTCTGTTTCCCTGATTCTTCACCCACTTGCTCTCTAATTTGTCAAATCACTCTGTTTCCAAATACATGCAATGTGCAATTTAATTTCTGAAGATCGCATAGGGACATTTGCTTAGTCATCTAATTGTGCCCTGAAACTGTTCTATGAAAAATACTCAGCAAGATCTACTTCATATTTCTCTACTAGTTCTGTCAGGATCTCATGCTTAATAGCTGCAGGCCTTATAATTTCCTTACTCATTTATATCATCTTATTTTCCTGGTACTGATTCAAATGTGAACATCACCTAACAGTTTTTTCCAATGCCAACTTCAATTTCAGTACATTTAGGGATCTCAGCCTTCCTTAACTTGTGGGTGGTCGCTCTGTATCTCCTGTTCCCCTATTCTCTAGATTTTCCTTAAACTATGGCAGCAAAATCTCATATTTGAATGGTCTAATTTCCCCCTGTGCAACTGGAATGTTTTAAGAAACAATCTCTCTCCCTTCTCTTAAAGTCTGAACATTCTGTGATGGGGTCTAGGCAACAATTTGTGAGTTTTGCAATGTTGGGATAAACCCTGTCAAGTCTGTGCATCCTACAGCTCCTGAAACAACAGGATTTGGGATAGTGTTTACTGGTCCAGATAACACACAAATTGCTCTTGTCTGAGCTGATATAACTTGTGACTTTAGTGCAGAAACCATCACAGTAGAAGCTGAAATGGCTGGAGCAATTACAGTAGTGGCTGCTTTGGCTTCAAAATATTTGGGGATTATCCCCAAATATGAACTACATTTGGAGCAATAGGGGCTGTGGTAACTGCACCACCAGAGGCTGTGGTGCATTCTGAATCAAATGATGGAGCGACATAAGGCGGTGGGCGTAAGGGCAACAGAGCATCCAAAATAGCATCATCAGAATCACTATCAGTATCAGTTTTCCTCAAAGTATTATCATTTTTATTTTCCTGCTTTTGATACATTTAGACTTTTCCCTGGTTAATACAAGGTACATTCTAACTTCCTCAACTACACATTTCCTCCACTTATGTATTTCTTCATCCCTATTAGCATTAGTGCAATTATGCAGCACTCTTTTTGCTTTGTTCTGGTATATTTCTTTCAATAACCTTTAAATAGACTATGTTGTGAAAATGTAAAGGCTTCCTCCTTTTCGGGAATTTTGTGCCACTCATTAAGCCATAAACTTGCATGAAGTTCTAAGTTTGTAGTCATAGAATGACCTGGCTTACCTTCCAGTGGAGTCTCCTCGCCCTCATGGACACAGACTTTTACATCACCTATTCAATCTCTAAGGGGTTTGAAGCATTTCATGATTACGACAATTCAACAATATCAATATTTCACTCGAATCAGAGTTCAACACACATCAATATTTATACCCAACCCAAATGCAGTATTTTCTTTAGTAAGCCTATCACAATGCAACACCTGGTGGCTTGCCAACCAATCCCAACATGACACTTCGCACCAGTTGTCCTATCCCAGTGCAGTACTCTCTGATGCAATTCTCACTTCCTGCGGGGGGTCACCCTCCTCTACAATTTTCTGGTACACAAAATTCCACAGCTTTAACCAAGCACAATAAACAAATAATCTTTGTCTGCTCCACTAGAGAAATAAAAGTAGTTCATTCACACAAGTTTTAAATCAGAAAAGATGAAATCTCGACCAGCGGACATCACTCTAACTGATATATTTTTCACTTTGCACAATATGTCCTACTAATACCAATCACTAATAGAACAATCACAACAATCTTTCATCACCACAAAAGTTTAGCGGACAAGTAGTACCACAACGTCTCTCATCTATCTTAGGATCTTGGACAGTGCTGAGTTCAGCTGCTCAGCATCAAACATGTATGCACATTTATACAATTGAACCACAAACTAAAACTTTAACTCCAACACAATAGCATAAGATCACCATAGATCATATTGGTACACAACCCTATTGATACTTACACCTTCACCATTTGCTTCTCGACCGCTGAACACTTTCAATCTTCAAGTTTGAGGAATGGGCTTTAGGGCCAATGGCAATTCTAAACTTGGGCACTCATTTTAATTTTTGTGTCCTTTCTCCTGTGACATTAACCATCCCTCTGCTACCACTTGCCGGAACAGGGATTTGTGTAAGTCAGTCATCAAGTTTAATCATGAAATAACTCTTGTTACTGGTTGTATAGACCTTTTTAGTTGACAAAGAGAGATGAAAAGGAACAATCATTGATATTAAACACTATGAACATTGAACTTCAATTGGGGCTTCACAAGAATCAATAAAGAGAGTTGGTGTGAGTTAAAGGATTTTATCAATAAACTAATTTAGTAAGTACTAACTTTGGTTATCATTATTACAAATTCCAATAATCGATCAGTCAATGTTTCAAAACAAGGCAAAAGACCACATTAGAACATTTTGCAAGTGTGTTCCATAAGGCAATTCCTTTAATAAACAAAATAAGGTGTCAGCCTCAGAAACCAAAATAAGGGTTGTGATGAGAGTTTGAAAATTCATAGGCATGAAGAATTAGCACTTAAGCAGTGGAGATCAGCAACATTTGGAAAGTAGTCTCAGCTATAAGTCAGCAGGAGTACCTTGTCTCTGAATAAGAAAGGGAAGTGCTCTGATGGATTCTGCCCTGACTAATCTAAGGAGCACACATTATTATAATTCTACCAAAACATCATTAGCAACAGATCTTAAAATTTACCCCATTCCAACCAGCCAATCAGTTTCAAGCAAACTCTGGGAGCAGGTAAACTCCTACGTTTCCCACGTCTTCACAATACACTAGGAAATGTTGACATTGAGTTGTTACATTTGATCACAATCTTGTGCTTCACACCTTTCTTCCCACAAGTTGCGTTTCTTGCCATCTCCTCTCCTCCCGGTGAGAATCTTATGATAAATTGTCTTATGCATAGCAAATGCCTACTTACTAACTAAAAGAAGGTTTTTGGAAAATTACAACATCTGCAGTAGGGAAGTGGAAAACATCTTGTAAAAAACAACAGTTTCAATGGACAAACAGGCCTCTAGTCCCTACAATGTAAAGTTGACCTTTTAACATGGCATCAGTGCTAAGCTAACTAAAGTCAATACATTACTTTAATCCATTTGTGTCTGCTCATAATGCTTATATATGATTACCTACCACAAATGTTAGCATTATTTGTACATGTGCTTTTCAGTATTGAAATATGCACTTTCAAATAAATGTGTTTAATTTGCAAAATGAGGAAATTCACACTATAAATAATCCCCCTCTGAATGGCTAGATTAGCTATTACACTGTATCATAAATTAATCTTTAGGGTGCACCCTCTTCCTTTTCCGAATCATTTATCTAACTTTTAAAACATCTATCTTGCTTTTTTTTAAATGTGTTTTTTGAAAGCCTTGGTCTTTCTTTCTTACATTTATATGTCTTCTCTCTCTTGCCTTCCTGCATGCTTCTTTTTTGTTAGGTAACATTTAAATCCTTTACATTAAGCAAATGTGCATATTAAGCAAATGCCAATAATCAATATAGGCTTTAATATAACCCAAAAAAACAATACCACCAAGCCACCTAGTAATGGCAGAAGCTTGTCTACCTTTGGTTCTTAACAACTAGTTGCTTAAATCCCACACCAGTATTTGAACTGAGACTATTAAACTGTGTCAATTGTTTTATGCAATTCTCCACAGAAAATAGGCACTATACAGGGAAGGAAGAATGGGCTTAAATGTAGCACAATCAGTCTGTGTACAAGGAGACAAAGTTGTGTAGTGACAGAATAATTTGGTTGAGATTGTGATGTGTAGATATTTCTGCCTCACAATGACACAGCAAATGAGTCTGGGTAAATCTTAGAGAAATTAAGTTTACTTTTAATTTTACTCCTTGCATTTCAGATGGGTGGTAAACTGAAAAGCTTGAGATGAAGGAAACATGTAAATTCCTCAAATAAGTTCAATAGAAATCTGACTACATCTTTTTTCATTTCCAAGACCACCAATAAACCAATGTATTGCTGGACTTCTGTAGGTTTGAGCATCAAATTAATAGCATTTAAAAATTCCTTAATTTAAGGTGTAAGTCCCCATTCACATAGCACACATGAAAGGTGTAGTTAGTGTAATCTTAAAACATGCAGATGCAGATTTACAAAAAAAATTAAAAGGCCTAATTACGAGGCTGGCAGTCCAAGGACCTTCAGCATTGTGGTGACAGTCAGACCACCTCAACTGTGTTGGTCCGTCTGCCACATTTAAACCTTGGCAGCAAAACCCGTCAGGAGACTGCTGTCCCCACCAGGAACATGGTTCCCGATGGGGTGCCGGCAGTCGGAGTTGTACTCAGCTAGGGTGGCGCTGAACTTAGAGATGCCTGGCTGATTACAACTCAGCTTTCCGCCAGCATGTCCATGGTGGGTACTCCACCAGGAAAAGGCTGGTGGAGAGTCTGTGCTGGGGGCCACAAGGGAACCCCTGGCATGGGCAGTGCTGGGCCCCCCCTGCCCAGCACCATCACAATGTACACTGACTGCACTGCTGGTAGTGCGCATTCTGATGGTGCTAGTGGGAGCCGAGGCCAATATCATAGCACTGTTCCCGCTGGTCAGCCCAGCTGGAACCCATAATACAATGTTCCCACCAGTGAGCCCGACGGGAACATTGTAATATGCTCAGGGGGACACCACTGGTATGATGGTGGCATCCTACCCGCATGTTTGACGGTCAGCTTGTCCGACCCCCAAACTCCTAATAAGGCCCAAAGATTCTACGTTGTGCTATAGGAAAGGGCAGCCCAAGCCATATTTACTACATATGGCTTGCTGCTGCTCTTCCCCTGAACTTCCCCTGACTCCCTAGCATCACACACACACCTTTAAACTGTAATGCTGAGGTGTGAGCATGATGTTGAGCATAGGTTTTTTTTTTTACTTTACAGATACCCTTCCAGTGTAACATCCTATGTTTCTACACTGTTATTTAGATTTCCACATTGCATGTGTGGTGTAGTGTGCAGCACATATCCGATATGTGAAATGTTAGGCGAACTAAATACCTTTCTTCTAACACCTAGCACAAGGAGGCCGTATTTTCTGATGCAAAGTCAGGTCCGACGATCTTTCCAGATATGGCTTTGTGTCAAAATCCATGGATGCTAACACTGAAACATTCAAGGTACCACCAATGGCATGACACAAGCCAACCATAAGCTGTTGTCTCTAAATTATAAGCAGCTTTCCAGCATAATTTTTTATGCGCTAGAAGGTAAATACTTTATCAAGACTTTTCTCGGCTTTTTGTAACTGCATGACATTGGCCCTCATTCCTACTCTGGTGGGCGGCGGTCGCCGCCCGCCAGGCAAGAACCGCCATATGGCCGCTCCGCGGTCAAAAGACCGCTGGGGCCATTCCGACCTTCCCGCCGGCCCAGCGGGAAGGCGGCCTGCAACACTGAAGCCGGCTCCGAATGGAGCCGGCGGTGTTGCAGGTGTGCGACGGGTGCAGTTGCACCAGTCGCGCTTTTCACTGTCTGCTAAGCAGACAGTGAAAAGCATGCTGGGGCCCTGTTAGGGGGCCCCTGCACTGCCCATGCCAGTGGCATGCGCAGTGCAGGGGCCCCCAGGGGCCCCAAGACACCCGTTCCCGCCATCCTTTTCCTGGCGGTGAAAACCGCCAGAAACAGGCTGGCGGGAAAGGGGTCGGAATCCAAGCAGCGCCGCCATGGAGGATTAGCCCAGCCGGGGGAAATCCGCGCGGTCGAATGGGCTTTGAAGCACCGCCAGCCTGTTGGCGGTGCTTCAGTCATCCGCGACCCTGGCGGTCATAGACCGCCAGGGTCAGAATGACCCCCTTTGTGTCAACAGCAAGTCTTGATCCGTCCATGTTGTGTGAAACCAACCTCTAATATTAATTTGGTTGTCTCTACTTAGATTGCTCTGAAAATATTTCTTAACATTTACTGTTTTTTCTGAAGGTCTTCTTTGAAACTGACCAAGTAAATTTGATCACAATAGAGTTGCTAAATGTTTTCACATACTTCTTTGCAATTTGTAAGAAACCAGAAATGTTCGTTTTCAAATGTGTGACTTGCTCAAAAATTACCCTTACATTTTAAACTGCATTTGACAGACTTAACGAAAGCAGGATCCTGTGCTTCAGGCTGAGACCTGTCGCAGAAATTGCCTCGGATTTTTCTGTAGTATAATCCAGACATACTTAGAGCTTTGTAGCTGTCCAAATTCCCCAGCGCTTGCTGTTACCCATGGTTACCAGTCACAACTCTCCAGTGATCCTGACACTGGCCTTAACCCTTCTTCTCCCCTCCAGAAATGGATCAGATGCAGAGCTGTAGTATTACCTACATGTCTTTCCTTGTCAGGCAGCTGCACAATGGGGTGTTTGCAATTCATTTGCAGTTTATTATTGTTTCCTCATCTATATTTTGAAGGTGTTACATTACTTTATTTATTTTTATGTATGCATTTCTTTGTGATCATATCAATCACAAGTGTTGCACATAAGAACATTGATAATACACAAATGAGTACTTAAGGAGGTACATTTAAATCATTTGCTGAGAGGAGCCTGATACTTTGGAAACATCTAAGAGAAATCAGAAGAAATCAATTAATCTGCCCCAGTTCTGAAAGTTATTGTAAAGGTGACTATTCGGGAAAGTGATGTAGTGGGGATTCTTAAGTCTCAAATGTTGGGTATAATCATCATACACACCCTGCACTAGCTGCATTGACCTTTCTTTGTCTACGTAGAAAGAGTCGTAGGAGCAATCATTTACACACATTTCTCTAACAGTGAAGACGAACGGGAGATCCACAGGAAATGACAAAGTCCTTTGAAAATGTGTTTCTTGTCCTGCTCTTTTTTCTTTCGAAAAATATGAAAGCCTGAATAGGTGAGGCAGAGGGTTGCTGAAAACTCTGAAGTGTTTCTGTCTAAACAGTGAGACTCTTTCATTCGTTTCATAGATTGTGGTTTTGCTCTAAGAAAAACATCTTCATTATTTTAACGACCTTGCCCTAGGGGCAAATGCAAACATCGAAAATACCACTCGGTCACTACTTAGTTAGTAAAATACAGATATATGAGTAGTACAGTGGGCCCGTTAAACTTCAGAGCCCATTGCCACTGCACGTAAATCAGTAATATTAACATTAACCCGATACAAAGTTAATGAATAACACAATTTAAATCCATTTCTAGGTATCTGGTTCCATAAGTCTATTTTTCCAGATAAATAAGGTGTTTTCTTTTGCTTCGTGCTTTCCCATCACATGAGTATTTCGACTTTCCCTACTCTAACTGTCCTATTTTAGCGAAAGCCTCCATATTATGTGCAATGCCCAGGCGAAAGTATATTAAAATGCATTGGCTGTTGTGTATAGATATGGACAATGTACAGATACAATTTAATTCCATCACGCTCATAAGCAGACACGTAGCTTCTGACAGAAAATGTAGCTGTCTTCACCGAGGCTCCCATGCCCTCTCTCCAATTAGTTAGCAAACGTTTTCATTTGTTCTTTTAATTATTAGCTATGCACTGTGGGTTTTCAGGGAAAGCTAGTTTCGTGAACCAGCTCAAGGTGTCTTAAATATGTAAAAGCCAGGGGATTGTAAAAGGATCAAGCCAGTCAATAAGAGTAGCCTTGGTAAACGTAGGCTCTACTTTTGTCCAAATTGTATACCATAGAAGTGCGGGCATTTTGTAAAGAAAATCCTCTATTGAGGGAAGCCATAACTCTTTGCACACGACTGTGGGACTGCAAGCAGTTGTCTTAAATATTTAGATGCTGCCTTTGAAAAGTGCATGAAATGTCAAAGCCCCATAGCCTGTCACCGTAAGTTGACGCATGTAGGCATTTGTGCATGTAAATAACAAGCACTTCCTTGATCGGTTTGCTGCCTAACAAGTACTAGGCAATCCATAGCCACAGCTCATTGTAAAATACATTTTCAGTACATTGTTACTCAACATACCCCAATCTACTATGTTCCCTTAGTTGTATTGTGCCAAATGACTCACTGTTGCTTATTCCGTCACTATTGTAATTCCCAAAAGTGTGCCCAAGAAACCAGGACCTACAAATGACTCCTTCAGAAACATTAACCAAAGTCATTGACACGCTAAGGGCCATATGTGTGACTCGTTCTATGGTCCTATCTATTACACTCATCATTAATAAAGATAGTGAAAGTTTTCTTTTTGTATACGTCACCACTGCTCATATTTACAGTATCTAGAACAGTTCCTAAAATGCTTTATTTTTATTTTAGCTCACATTCATGCAGTTTCATGGATCACATAATTTTTATCATGGCCCCCAGATCAAGAATTTGCAGTCAGGCCTCCCTAACACAAAACTGGTTTAACACACAGCATACTGGGTTCTTCAGTCTTACTGTCGTAATTGTTCAATAAGGAGACACCCTGAGTTTAAATAAGTACTGATTCGATCCATGTAATTGCTTTAGATTCTGTTCTTGTTCAGCTGGAGTTGCACAAAGGAAGGGACTCTTTAGCAGGGGCGGCTGTTCCATGAGGGCAGAGGAGCACCGCCCCCCTGCCAGCAGCAGCTGCAAAACCTTTATAAGCAAACGATAATAAACAGTGTATATTATTGTTTCCTTGTAAAGGGGTGGGGCCATGGGGGAGACGAGTGTGAGGGGGAGTGCTCAGCACTCCTCCTCAGAGTGCATGTGTGTTTGGCCTGCCGTCTTGGCATGGGGCAAACACACATGCGCACAGAGCTCTCTTCAGCCCAGCAGCACAGTTGCTGGGCTGGAGAGAACTCTGCACAGGCTCCCAGCCTGCCTGGGAGCGCCCTGGCTGTGAACTCCCAGCCAATCCAGACACTGCACTGGCCGCAGGGCAGGCAGCCTGCAGAGGAGTTGCACGCAGTTCGGCTTTCAGGTAAGTTAATTTTTTGTTACTTAATATTATTAATGTTTTCTCTTCCCCCAACCCCACCATCCTCCTTGTTCCCCCCGCGTGCGCCGCCCCAACCCGCCCCCATCACCACTGTTAGCTGCGACTGCTCTTTAGCAGAAGAGGGTTAAAAGGTGGACAGTCTAGGAATGGTTGCCCATTAAAGTTGCCTGCTCATCCCAGTATCATAGTTAGGCGTAAAGCACATTGAATTATATCTTTTATTATATTAAAGACGACCTTGATCTTCACCCTATAGCTGTCATCAATTTCTCAGAGACTAAAATGCTTCAATTGATTTTTTTGTTCTGGCGGGTGCCATTACATTTAGAACTACCTCCACAAATATTTTTTCTCAAGAATGTGCAATAGCACAATCAAGTGCCACATACTCAAAATGTCTAGAATGATTCATAGCCAGATGTTTGTTCTCTTAGTCATTATTCCAGAAAGATATAAAGCAGTGTTTCCAAGCAACAAAATTATCACACATTGTATTATGTCAACAGAAAATCATTTTAAAAACAGCTGGTGTCAGAGAAATTAAACCAAGGGGAGTACTAAGTTGCAAATGATTAGATGTATGGTTTGTGTATTAAAACCTAAACGAACTGACGTGTTTTCATTCAACTGTGACACTGGTGGCAGCATCACAGTGACTCATAAATAATTTAGAGGCAAACAAAATTCATGTTTGGATGATAACCTTTGTATTTCTTATCCATTATGACAGGTAACAAGAAGGTACAGAAAGAAATACAAATGTATTACAGAAGCACACATGTGTGCATACACGCATGATGTGCTTACAAACATATAAGTACCTTCAATTAAGTACAAATCCATGCAGACAATACATCGATCGATACTCTGTCTACCTAATGTACATATCTGGTGTATGAACCTCATATTGTAAAATAGTTCAATCGAATAATCATTTTGTACAATATTGTTGTATATTATATCTGTTTTTGATGTTTTAATTGTTTTAACTATTTTATCAGCTTTAATTTTATGAATTGTTATTAGGTATTATTTTAATGTTCTTTATTTGTATAGCTTTTCTGGTTTTGTAATATATTAAAAATACATTTAATTAGATTTTCTTTAATCATTGATAGGTCATTGGGTTTCTATGGAATTTGGGTGTATAGGGTGAGAAGTATTTTTAAATATATATTTCTATTGTATCATTTTATAAATTGCTAACTAATTAATCAAATATCATTGAGTTAATTCGGTGCTATTTCTTTAATTAATTAAGGCCTTTTACTAAACTCAAGAACACACAAGTTTTTTTAGGTGAGAAAAAGCTTTTCCTTTTGTTCAGCTTTGATGTATAACATAGTTATCATGCCACAGCTTACAGTTGTATATTTAAAACATATTGCATACATACTTTTAAAATATTATAGATGATATTATCACCATCGTATTTGAATCATATTTTCTAGCATTTTTTTATTATTAATTATTTAATTTAATTTAGTGGTATTAAGGATGAATGTGTAACACCATAACAAAGCTGATTAGGAAATATCTTACTCATGAGTATCTTACTCAATTATGTGTGTCTTACGTACACTTGAGTGCATAAAAGGAAATAGGAGAAAGTATACATGAATAATTTGGATATGAGTAAGGTACACTATCTAGATTACTCATTACAACAGAATTTACACCCAAAAACCTTTATTGACAACTTCAACTTGATGAAAAATAAGGAATATTGGGTGTTGTACAATAATACACCCAATATTCATGAGTAATACTAGGCAGGACAACACCAATGACAAGAGGAGAAGGCCAGATACAAAAGTTGAGGCACCTGTGGTTTTACCTTCAACCGCTATTGTTTTTACCTTAGATGAGGTAATCGAAGCACCAGATAAAAGTCCAGAGAGAAAGGCTTCGGACCCTGATGGTTTTCAAGCAGAAATCTATATGTACCTGCCCTCTCTATGGGCATTCTTGTTAACTATGGTGCTGTCCGATATCCTCTTCTTTGCCAGAACCAATGATTACTACAATATTCAAGAAGGGTTAGAAAATAACCCTGTTAGAAAATGGGTTATTGGTAAGGGCACACTTAGCAATAGGCCACTAACCTCCACTTAGGTCCAGTTAGGTGTCAATAAATTAAACCCAGCTCAACCCTTGGTAGCTTGGCAATGAGTGACAGGGCTTAACTTAGGAGACAAATGTGTAAAGCATTTAAAAAAACAGTAGCTAAGTAAAACACAAAACACAATAAAAAAAGCCAACACCAGTTTATAAAAATAGATTATGGCGGTCATTACAACATTGGCGGTAAAAGGCGCTTACCGCCGTGCAGAAGACCGCCATCACACCGCCGCGGCTGCGGAAATCCGCCAAAGCTATTATGACCCACATTTCGGAATCTGCCAAAAGTCAGACACCCACACAAGTCCGCCACACCAAAGGTCAGTGATAAACTGGCGAAAACAAAACCTCCACCGTCACGGCAACAGAAATACGCCCACACTATCACGACACACGAATCCACGTGGCGGTCTTTCAACCGCGGTATTCCATTGGCGGTACACACCGCTGCGCTCAAAATACACACACTCTTACAAAACACAACAACATTGGACAGTTCCAAATACACACAACTGATACACATACACACACCACTCCCACATACCCAATACAATATAAAACACACACCCACATCACCCACAAACCCCCACGACAAAACATTCCAAAAGAAGGCCAGAGAGAGACACCACCAGCAAGAACAACAGCATCCACAGGCACACAACACCATCACCCACACAACTTCCACGCACCTCACACAACACACCACTACATATCACCACACTTATCACCACACACTCCACCCCACACATCACCTACACCACCCCATGGCAACGCAAAGACACCCCAGGTTCTCGGAGGAGGAGCTCAGGGTCATGGTGGAGGAAATCGCCACAGCTATTCGGATCACAGGTGCAGCACACCTCAATTGCAAGGAAGATGGAGCTATGGCGGAGAATAGTGGACAGGGTCAACACAGTGGGACAGCACCCAAGAAATCGGGAGGACATCAGGAAGAGGTGGAACGACCTACGGGGGAAGGTGCATTCCGTGGTCTCAAGACACCACCTGGCGGTTCAGCGGACTGGCGGCGGACCCCCACCTCCTCCCACACAACAAACAACATGGGAGGAGCAGGTCTTGCCGATTCTGCATCCTGAGGGCCTCGCAGGAGTAGTTGGAGGAATGGACTCTGGTAAGTCAAAGCTTTACTATTACATCCCCCACCCTACCTGCATGCTATCACATACCCCCACCCTCACCCCCAGCACCCCAACTCCTCACATATGTCCCAACATCACAAACCACACATCCCAACACCAAGCCCTGCATGCAACAACAAAGCATGGACACCCATCACCAAAGCATGCCCACTGCACATACCCATACACCCCCCTAAACTATCATAACACAAGCTCCCACACAGGAATGCCAGCACTGGGGTACACGGTCACCCACCCATTGCACACCATTACACACACAGATTTAATAAACATCCTTTTATACCCCTGCAGAACCCCTACCCAACGTCACCGGACAGGCGGGTCCACACATGTCCACACCACCAACAGAAGAGGCCCACAGTGATGACAGTAACTCTGTCCAACTGGATCTAGATGACCAGCTCGGACCATCGGGGACCTCTGGACAGTTGGTTCCCCTCACACAGGCACAGGCCACCACAGACCTTCCCCCCTCTGGAAACACCAACACTGCACCCACCCAGCTGGCCTATACCTCCGTCCCCAGGACACGTCTATCAGCAATGTGTCCACCACTACAGGGAACCCAGGATAACCCACCACCCCAACAACAGGGACCTGGGGGCAGTGGTAGTGGGCACACGGTCCAGGGGACGGAGGCCCAGGAACACAGGGGAACTAGGAGGGCTGCTGTGCAACAGGGGGCAGACAAGCCAAGGGAACCCACTCTCCACGAGGCCCTCTCCTCCATCATGGGAACCTACCACCACTCCCAGGAGACGATGGCAACGGTACTGGCCAAGTTTCAGGAGACCCAGCGCATGCAGGAGGAACAGTATATGGGCTTCAGGGAGGAACTCCGAACCATCAGCTCCACCCTGGGCACCATCTTAGGGGTGCTGAAGGAACTACTCAACACCAGTAGGGACACTGTGGCACTACAAGGGGACCCTGACACTAGCATGGACGATGAACTGCCCACCACCTCTGCCGGCGCTAGTGGACAGGACGCCCCGCCACAGGACCACCACACCAGCACCCCACCCCCTGCAGAGGGAGAACCACCCCGCAAACGGTCCCTGAGATCCAGGACAAAGACAGAGCACGATGCCAAGACCCCCGCCAAGAAATGAGACCACCCTGATTGTCATCCTACTGTCCCACTTTGTCACCCTGTCCATAATTAAACTGCCCCAGCTCCACTTCCTATGCCCATATGGGCAATGCACCTGTGAGACTAATAGACTGGACTCTGCCATGGACACTTCTCCGCCATCACCCCTCACCATTTCACTACCCCCTCCAATATTGAGCATTTAAATAAACACATCTAAAGCACAATTCGATTTGGAGACTGTCTGTGATTTCAAAATAGTGTATTAGCAATTACAGTGCTACAATGTTTTTAAAATAGTAATGCCAACATACCTATGTCACACAGCTCTAGTCCATGAGGAATCTGGGCAGATGTCACACAGTGGGACCCACATCTGTGAAATCGTAAGGGAAAGTGACAACTCATTGACCATAAACTGGGTGAAAACGACAGACAGGAGAGAGGTAGTAGTGTTAAAGTACTTGTAGTAGGCAGGTTTGTATTCCTACCTGTGTCTCACTGGAAATATTGCAGGATCACTGAGTACCTGTTGTGCATGTCTTTATCTTCTGCTTCCTCCTCATCACTGTCCACAGACTCCACAGCTGCCACAACACCGCCATCTGGACTATCCTCCTGCAGAAAAGGCACCTGTAGTTGCAAAGCCAAGTTGTGAAGCATACAGCAGGCCACGATGATCTGGCACACCTTCTTTGGTGAGTAGAATAGGGATCCACCTGTCATATGGAGGCACCTGAACCTGACCTTCAGGAGGCCGAAGGTCCGCTCGATCACCCTCCTAGTTCACCCATGGGCCTCATTGTAGCGTTCCCCAGCCCTTGTCCTGGGATTCCTCACTGGGGTCAGTAGCCATGACAGGTTGGGGTAACCAGAGTCACCTGCAAATGGCGATGGACAACTTTTAGACACACACTAACCTGTAGGGATAACCCCAGACCCAGACAACCATTCCCAATGACTTGCTTCCAGGTGCTCACCTAATAGCCACACATGGTGCCTCTGGAGTTGACCCATCACATAAGGGATGCTGCTATTCCACAGGATGTAGGCGTCATGCACTGAGCCAGGGAACATGGCATTCACATGGGAGATGTACTGGTCTGCCAAACATACCATCTGTACATTCATCGAATGATAACTCTTCCGGTTTCTGTACACCTTTTCACTCCTGTGGGGGGGAGCAAAGCCACATGGGTCCCATCAATGGCACCTATGATGTTGGGGATATGTCCCAGGGCATAGAAATCACCTTTCACTGTAGGCAAATCCTCCACATGAGGGAAAACGATGTAGCATGTGTTTCAGAAGGGCAGACAACACTCTGGACAATACATTGGAAAACATAGGCTGGGACATCCCTGATGCCATGGCCACAGTTGTTTGAAATGAGCTACTTGCAAGGAAATGGAGCACTGACAGCACCTGCACTTGAGGGGGGATTCCTGTGGGAAAAAACGGATTGCTGAATCAGGTCTGGCTCCAACTGGGTACACAGTTCCTGGATTGTGGCACGGTCAAGCCTGTAGGTGATAATCAAATGTCGCTCCTCCATTGTCGACAGGTCCACCAACGGTCAGTACACTGGAGGATGGCGCCATCTCCTCACATGTCCCAGCGGACGGTGCCTATGAAGGACAACAGCGAGCACAGAGTCAACCAACTCAGAGGTACGTACCCACAGTTTACACAGAACACCATCCATACACAAAAGGTGGCCTGTATGTGTGTTGAGTCTAGGCCTAGGTCTGTGTGAGGCAGTTGAAAATGAAGCCATGTGGGCCCCTGAAACGTCGGCTGCCTGACCTCTAAAGTGGGACAATGGGATGTGAGGTAACTGCGCTGGCGTTGTACACCATTGCGGTAAGCTGTCGAAGACCGCGGCGCAATGCTGCATTGGTTAACATTGGACCCTATGGTCCCATGAGCCAATGACGATGTACGCCGGCAGTGACGGTACGCACCGCCGCAGAGTGACCGCCATTTTCTATCTGTTCAATCACTCGATACCTGATCTTCGACAGGACAGGACCTACACTGCAAGTGCTGCTGTGACCTCGGTCTGGAAGAGACAATGGTATTTGCGTCTGGGGAAAGGGCCCCTGCCTTCACATCGGAGAAGTTGGACAAACTCGTGGACGGGGTCCTCCCCCAGTACAAGCTACTCTACAGTCCTCCAGACAAACAGGTAAGTACACAGGGAGCATGTTGTATGGGCTATGCCTGTGTGGAGAGGGCTGGATGTAAGAAGGAAGGGGGCAGAGTGCTGCATGCATGAAAGACGGTGAATGCATGTGCCACATGGCAAGGGTAGGGATGGGGGCCAATCACTTTGACGGAGCAGTTGGTAATGACTTCTCTTTTTCCCCTGTACATTTCATGTAGGTCAGCGCCCACCACAAGAAAGATATTTGGCGTACCATCGCCAATGACGTCCGGACCCTGAGGTTCTACCACAGATGGAGCACCCACTGCCGGAAAAGATGGGAGGACATTCGCTGCTGGAGCAAGAAGACGGTGGAGGCTCAGCTGGGGATGGCCTTCCAACGTGGGAGGGGTGCCCGTCGCACCATTACACCCCTGATGTTCAGGATCCTGGTGGTGGCCTACCCGTAGTTGGATGGGTGCTTGAGGGCATCACAGCAGACACAAGGGGGTGAGTACACTCTCATTCTGCTGATTTTGCGTGCAGTGGAGGTGTCTGGGTGGGGGAGGAGGGCTGTGGGTTTCCCTAGGCCAGGGCGAGTTCCGTAGGCAAGGCCCCTCCGTAAGGCAGGCCATGTGGCACCCCACCCTACCTCTGGAGAGTGCCAAGTACAGATTTTCATGCCCCTGTGTCATCTATGTGTGCAGATGTCGCCCATAGCCTTGTAGGCCATTTCCCAGGAATTGAACAGTGGAGCCCAAGAGCGCGGCATAGTGCAGGGGGCTTCTGTGTCTGTCGTGTCCGCCAACGGTAGCGGTAATCCATGCACTCAACATATCTTTCTTCTGTTCCCCTCCTTTTTGTAATCTCCCTGTTCTTGTGTGCATTAGCATCATCAGACGGAGGAGCAGTGGCACCGGAGTACGAGGGAGCTGCATCCCGCATGGCCATAGAGGGCGACACTATGGAGTCAGAAGTCACCAGTGGGACGGAGGGTGAGTGGAGCTCCACGGTGGGGACAGGAGCTGAGACCATTGACAAGGACTCATCCTCTGCTGGGAGCTCCCTTGTGGTGGCAGCAACATCTGTGCCCCCTGCATCTACAGGTACAGCTGGCACCCCCCTACCAGCACCGCCCTCCCAGCAGCCCCTCAGCCTTCGCTCCATACCCGCTCACCCAGGAGGGTGGGCATCACCTTCGCCCCAGGCACCTCAGGCCCTGCCCCAGTCACCCCTGCTGCCCTCAGTGAGGAGGCCATTGACCTCCTCAGGTCCCTCACTGTTGGGCAGTCTACCATTTTGAATGCCATCCAGTGTGTAGAAAGGCAGTTGCAACAAACAAATGCGTTCCTGGAGGGCATTCATTCTGGCCACGCGGCCCTTCACTGAGCTTTTCAGACTCTGGCCTCAGCACTGATGGCAGCCATTGTCCCCATCTCTAGCTTCCCCCCTCCAACTTCCTCCACCCGACCCAATCCCCTGTACCTCTGCCTATCCCAACCACACCATCATACCAGCCTGCACACACCTCAACACACAAGGGAAGCTCAGGCAAACATAAGCACCACACATCCCACAGGCATTCACGCAAGCAACACACACATGCAGACACACCAACATCCACTGCCTCCACTGTGTCCCCCTCCTCCTCGTCTCCCTCCTCCCTCCCAGTCTCGTCTACACTCACACCTGCATGCACTACCTCTACAGCCACTACGTCCCTCACCAGCACACCCACCAGCATACCCCGCTCACGTGCAGTCACCACCCCCACTACCATTCACACATCCCCTGTGTCCTCTCCCAGTGTGTCTGTGACGCCCCCTCCCAAGATACACAAACGCAGGTAAACACCCACCCAACAGCCATCCACATCACGACAGCCTCCAGCGCATGCACCTTCACCCAAAGTCACCAAACGTACACCTCCTACTACCACCTCCTCTTCCTCCACTCCCAAACCCCCTCCAGCTACCCGTCCCAGTGTGTCCAAAAAACTTTTCCTGTCCACCCTTGACCTTTTTCCCACACCTCCCCCACTCCGTCCATCTCATAGGTCCGGAAGTAGCACCTCAGCCACAACATCTCCGGGACCAGTGGTGTCTGTAGTCACCGTTATGTGGAGTGCACCGGCCACCAGGACAGCCAGTGTGGCACAGAGCCACAGCACAGACAGTCCCCCACCTGTGGAGCATCAGAAGTTGGCCAGTGCCCGGCGGGAGAGGGGGAAGACTCCAGCCACCAAAGCCGCTCCCAGGGGTCCCGTTGGGAGTGTGGAGTCAGCTGTGACACCTTTCAAGGTGGGGAAGGGCCACAAGAAACCCGGCAAGTCTGGGAAGAGCAGCACGGCGGAGAAGACCGCCATCATCTCCGCTGCCCAGGTGGCCACCGCCAGCTCCAGCCCAGCTGGCCAGGACACCACCCCCAGCCCAGCTGCACAGGACGCCACCACCAGCCCCAGCCCAGCTGCCCAGGAGGCCACCACCAGCCCCAGCCCAGCTGCCTAGGACGCCACCGCCAGCCACAGCCCAGCTGCCCAGGAGGTCACCGCCAGCCCCAGCCCAGCTGCCCAGGAGGCCACCGCCAGCCCCAGCCCAGCTGCCCAGGAGGCCACCTCCAGCCCCAGCCCAGCTGCCCAGGAGGCCAGCGCCAGCACCAGCCCCGCTGGTCCATGAAGGACCGCCAGCACAAGCCCCACTGGGCCATGAAGGACCTCCAGCAAAAGGCCCGCTGGGCCATGAAGGAACGCCAGCACAAGCCCCGCTGGGCTATGAAGGACTGCCAGCACAAGCCCGCTGGGCCATGAAGGACTGCCAGCACAAGCCCCGCTGGGCCATGAAGGACCGCAAGCAGCTGAGACCCTGCAATGTAGACCGCCATCTGAAGCACCGCTGAACAGGGCATCGCCATCTGAAGCACTGCTGAACAGGGCACCACCATCTCAAGCACCGCTGCACAGGGCACCGCCATCTCAAGCACCGCTGCACAGGGCACCGCCATCTCAAGCACCGCTAGCCCATGAGCAGCAGGGGCACTGACGCAACTGGGTCCGTCACGGGGTGAGTGATGCACTCTGGGCACCAGTCCCCCTCCAGAACCAGTGGAGAGATCCATCCACTACCTCTGTCCTTAACAGGATGAAGCACTCTGGGCACCAGTCCCCCTCTAGAACCAGTGGAGAGATCCATCCACTACCTCTGTCCTTCACAGGATGAAGCACTCTGGGCACCAGTCCCCCTCCAGAACCAGTGGAGAGGTCCATCCACTACCTTTCTCCTTCACAGGATGAAGCACTCTGGGCACCAGTCCCCCTCCAGAACCAGTGGAGACTGTCATCCACTTGAGAGACTGTGGCTTTGCACTCCCCAGGATTGAACAGTGGGCAAGCCACCCACTGTAGAGACTTAAGAGACTGTGGCTTTGCACTCCCCAGGATATGGCAGTGGGCAAGCTACCCACTGTAGAGACTTGAGAGACTGTGGCTTTGCACTCCCCAGGATATGGCAGTGGGCAAGCCACCCACTGTAGAGACTTGAGAGACTGTGGCTTTGCACTCCCCAGGATTGAACAGTGGGCAAGCCACCCACTGTAGAGACTTGAGAGACTGTGGCTTTGCACTCCCAGGATTGAAAAGTGGGCAAGCCACCCACTGTAGAGATTTGGGAGACTGTGGCTTTGCACTCCCCAGGATTGAACAGTGGGCATGTGGCCCCCTCGTGGATTTGGCGTCGTGCACTCAAGCAGCTGAGGTGCCCCCCCTTTCCCTCCCCCTGAGGTGCCTGTTTTCCTGCTGTCTGATGCCCCTGCAGTGTTCTCTCCGTCATGGTCGGGGATCTTGTGTGGGCCTCGCCCATACCGTGTAGTCCCAGTGTTCCACGGACTTTCTTTGTGCAGTACCTGGACTACTATGCCTGGTATTTATTTTGTACATTGTGTATATATATATTTCTGCCTACTTGTTTTTAATATATTCCAATGGTTACACTCATTTTCTTTGGTCTTTGCATTCTTCCGGGGAAGTTTGGGGGGTGTAACTGTGATGTATTGATATGCATTAGTGTGTGTGTTGTGGTGGGTGAAGGTGGAGCTGTTGCGTGTGTGTGTCCCTGTTTTTTCACTCTCCCCTCCCCTGTGTCGTAGGTGCTGTACTCACTGTGGTCTTCGCCGCCGGCGTTCGTGGTAGAGGAGCAGGAAGACTATCACAGGGAGAATTTGGAGTTCCGGTTCCATGGTGTCCTCGTTCCTCGTGGAGTGTGTAGAGGTAAGCGATTTACCTTCGACATTCCTGTTTCCGCCGTGTTTTTATCCGTGGTGAATCCGCCCCGGAAAATGTGGCGGATTGGCCTGTCATAATAGTATGGGCGGTACATTGTCTCCCGCCTGTCTGTTGGCGGTGACCGCCGCGCTGTTTGTTTGTACCGCCATGGAGGTCTGAGTGTTAAAGTGGCTGTCTTTGTTGGCAGTTTCCGCCACGGTCGTAATTGCAATTATTTTACCGCCGGCCTGTTGGTGGTCTTACCGCCGCTTTAACACCGTCCGCCAGGGTTGTAATGACCACCTATATTTTTTATGTTTAAAATGGCACCACAACAAATAAAATCAGATAAGGGGAACCCCAGATATAAATTTTTAAAGAATTAATGCTTTTTAGTGCATAGAAACGAATAGCGCCAATCTGGTCATCTGGTCCTCCTTTGACCGGAGCAAAGTCAAAGTTTAAGGCCCACTGCAATGGAGACCTGCTCAGCTACAGCCCGTGGGAGGCCTCAGACAAAAGTTTACCTAAGGACTTGGTCGTTTTTTTGGAGATTTTCTTCAGTTGGACCAAGTCTGCAGTCTAATCCGACCTCCTGGAACTTTTCCTTGGATACGCATCGTGGGAGCTCTCAGTGGAGATTTTTACCTTCGGACTTAGTTGTTTTTTCAAGGTGAAAATCCTTTGACCGGGGCAAACCTGAATCTTTATCCGACGTCCTTGGAGCCCTCTTTGGATACACTGCCTGGGAGGTCCCAGTCAACTTTCTACATTCAGACTTAGTCAAATTTTAGGAGATTTTCATCACCAGGATAAACCTGCAAGTCAGGCCGGGTCACAGTTGAGGTAAGCCAGCTAGAGATGCTGCGGTGGGTCGGTCCCTTTATGGAGCTTTTTTCCAAAAGTTATCCAAACTTCTGGATCTTCTTCCAGATGTTCTTTTAAGGTTCTTTTGGTGTCCACTGCTCACCCCAAGGTTCCAGAAGCTCCTTGAGGGTGCAGACTACAGCTCTCAGAATGCACCTGGCTCAAACTCCAAAACAGCCACTGGACGGTGGTCAGCTGGTCAGTTTCTTCAGGAGTTGGTGAAAGGGACTCTGGTTAGCAATTTTTCTCCTGTAGCAAAACAGGGATTCCCTCC
Source organism: Pleurodeles waltl (assembly GCF_031143425.1). NCBI lineage: Eukaryota > Metazoa > Chordata > Amphibia > Caudata > Salamandridae > Pleurodeles > Pleurodeles waltl. The sequence continues at coordinate 1,571,353,585 of NC_090440.1, forward strand.
TTGAACCAGTTGAAGCCAGGCAAAGTCCTTCTTGTGGTGAAGCCCATGTGTGCAGCTGGTGCAGTCCTCCAGAGTGCAGTATCCAAGTGCAGGTCAGGGGTCCAGCAGGGCAGTCATTCTTCTTCTGTAGTTCTTACTTGTTAGAATCTGGTAGGGATCTGATCTGTGTGTGCAGGTCTGCCAGTTTCACCCTTGCTCTTGGTTGAAAAACAGGGGGGTCCTGGTTCTCCAATCAGGTGCAGGGTCCCTTCCCCTGTGATGACCACTTCCTGGGTAGTGTGGCAAAAATCCCAGGAAGCAACATTCCTCAAAAATCCATCATGGCTGAAAGTGATTTTTGGAGGTTACATCTGGCTGAGCCCACCCACTGGTGTGACTAAAAATCTTAGACACACCCTTCTCCTGCCCTCTCCTAATCTAATCAGGGGGACACCTAATTTTCTGGGTTTGCAGGATGTGAGGGAGGTGCTGGGTTGCTCCAAATGTGCTTCCATGCCTTTGAAGACTAGTTTGGCAACCCTCCCCCCTTTCTGCCTTTTCATCTGCTGAGGGAAGATCTCCTCCCACAGGCACATTCCTTTATGTTGTTCAGTGAAGGCTACTTCACACCTCATCAAGGCAGCCTGACCAGGCTGTCAGAGGCTGGCCAATCAGAGCAGAGCACTACAGGGCTGAAGTTGGCAACATTTTAGGTAAAGTTTAAAACTCTTTACCTGAACAAGTTATATTAAATCCGGCAATTGTAAGTTGTGGGATTTATCATAACATTTAGGCCCTCATTACAACCCTGGCGGTCCAAGACCGCCAGGGCTGTTTTGGCTGAAGCGCTGCCAACAGGCTGCCGGTGCTTCAGAGGGGATTACGACTGCAGCGGTAGCGCCGTGGTCGCACCACCGGGGCTGGCGGTTTCCCGCCACATTTGCCCCGGCAGTGATAATCTACCAGGGCAGCGCTGCTTGCAGCGCATCCCAGGGGATTACGAGTCCCCCTACCGCCAACCAAAGGCTGGCGGTACGGGGAGTCGCGGGGCATGGGCAGTGCATGGGCCCTCTGACAGGGCCCCGCAAAAAACTCGACGGGTGCAACTGCACCCGTCGCCCGGCTGCAACACCGCTTGGAGCCGGCTCCCATGTTGCGGCCCACATCCCAGCTGGGCCGGCGAGCGGAAGCTCTGTTTCCGCCCGCCGGCCTAGCGGGGATGTCATAATGGGCACGCTGGAGTGCAGCCGCATTGACGGCCGCACAGCGGTTACACGCCCGCCAATGTTGTAATGACCCCCTCAATTTGCTACCAAACTCGAGGTATCTGCCACTTAAGGGGACTTTATAAATTAAAATAAAGTCTCCCCATTCTAGCCTATGGAGGCCATTCACTGCAATGAGGAAAAAAACAAACTTGGCTGTTTTACCTCACCATGGCTTATAAAAAAAGAATTATAAGGTCCTTGCTTACAGTTATATGGCACCCAGTCCTAGGGGCACATAGGGCACACATTAGGGGTGATTTATCTGTAAAAATAAGGTAGTTTAAGACTTTGGAACTTCTTTTAATTCCAAAAACGATTTTACGTGTAACTTTAATTTAAAAGCAGCCAGCAAGGCAGGCCTGACTTTAAAATGACACTGGGTGCACTACCTATGCTAGGGTCCCTACACCTATATGCCCTACCATATACTAGGGACGTATAGGTAGGTTGACTTATCCAATTATAATTAGCCTAATTTGCATACTGATTTTACACAGAGCACAGGCCCTGGGACTGGTTAGCAGTACCCAGGGCACCATCAGAGTCAGGAAAACACCAGCAAAAAGTGAAAAATGGGAGCAGAAGGTTAGGGGGCCTCTGCAATCAACCCTGTTTTCCCACAACCGGAAATGTTATTAACGAATATCACTGCGCGATTCCTCAGCAAAATGATTAGGAAGGGTAATTTTAGAGGGATCAAAACAGTGGTCAGAAGATAATAATATTCTGACTAAGGCGTAGTGTGGATTTAGGAGGAAGGTTGGGGGCCATAGAACAATGCCTTAACCTGAACCTCTTAGTGGGAAAGTACACAAGGGCAAAGGAAGGTATTCTGTATATGTGCTTTATGGACTGAAGTAGTGCTTTTGATTTGGTGAAACATAACAAATTTTGAAAGTTTATGGATCTACTGATCTACTGATCTTCTGGGTGCATCAAAGGATATAATCTCCCATCTAGCTTCTATGTAAAATAATTTATCATCTAGAATTCACTTTGAGCATTAGGGGAATGAACCCCAGGGAGTGACCCCCTGACCTGATTTAAGGCTGGGTTTCACTCTACCCGCCGTGCAGCTCCTCCTGTCTGCCTCCGTGCCCCTGACCCCGCCCTCGCTGCTGCTGCGAGTTCAAGGTCCTCCACCACCCACAGGCAACCGCCTGCGCCTCATCCCTGCTGTCTAGTGGTTGCCGTAAGTATTGTGTGTGAGTCTTGTAATCTGTCTTTTGTTATTTGTGCTGTTTTTCCTCTTTTTTGTGCTTTTTTGTGCTCTCTGCATCTTTTTTTGTGCCTTTTCCTGGTCTTTTTGCCTTTTTCCCGATTTTTCTCTTTTTCGGCTTTTTGTCCTCTCCCCATACACGCTGCTGCATCCCCTGCGGCCCGCCCCCCTTGCGCCCCCATTTGCCCATCGCTTCCTGCCTCCCATCTGCTCCTCCTTCCCACCTCCCCTTCTTAATGGTGACCACTGGGCGGTGCACAGAATGACCTCTGACCTGATTTAAGGCCGGGTTTCACTCTACACACTGCGTAGCCCTCCTGTCTGCCTCCATGCCCCCGACCCCACCCTCGCTGCTGCTGCGAGTTCAAGGCCCTCCACCACACGCAGGCCCCTGTCTGCGGATCATCACTGGTGTCTAGTGGTTGCCGTAAGTATTGTGTGTGTGTCTTGTAATCTGTCCTTTGTTATTCGTGCCGTTTTTTCCTCTTTTTTGTGCCTTTTTCTGCTCTCTGCATCTCTTTTTGTGCCTTTTCCTCATCTTTTTGCCTTTTTGGCTGATTTTTCCTTTTTTTCGGCTCTTTGCACTCTCACCGTTCCCGCTGCTGCATCCCCTGCGGCCCGCCCCCTCCCGCCCCCATTTGCCCACCGCTTCCCGCCTCCCAGCTGCTCCTCCCTCCCACCTCCCCTTCTTAATGGTTGCTGCGCGCCAGAGGCGCGCCAGAGGTAAGCCTGTCTGCACCCGTCCGTGCCTGGACAGTGCCCAGCGCCAGTCCCCCTGGCTCTCATGCTCCCCACACCACCAGATGCCGTTACACTGCCGAAGAACTCCACGCTCTCAACCCTGGCCACCCCACTGCTTGCGTCCAGGCCTCCCCGAGGCACACCCATGGACCCTTCTCCTGCCAGATGTGCAACTTCACCTGCACCCAAGCTGACAAGTACAACAAAAGCTCCACCCATAACAACCACCTCAGCTGCATCCTCCTCAACACCCGCTCGATCTACAAGCAGGCCGTCGAACTCTGGGACCTTCTCACCTCAACCTCCCTAGACATCGTCTTCCTCACTGAAACCTGGATGAATCCCTCCTCGGAACCCAACATCGCCATAGCCATCCCTGAAGGCTACAAGATTACCCACAGAGACCACACCAACAAACCAGGAGTCCACAGGAGCACCATCAGGATCTCAACCAACACCCATGATACCATTGAGGCCGCCGAACACTTGCACTCCCAAACTTACGTCAACGCCAACACCGCCCGGAGAGGAACTCTTGTCTACAGAACCCCAGGCCCCCGTCCACAGTTCTGCAACACCATCACTGACACAATCAGCACCCACGCCCTCGCCTTTACCAACAACATGCTCCTCAGCAACATGAATTTTCACCTAGAGAACACCAACAACAGCAACTCCTCAGCCTTGATCGACAACCTCACCAACCTTGGTCTCCAACAACTCGTCACAACGCCCACCAACTCAGCCGGCCACACACTCGACCCCATCTTCTCCCCCAGCAGCCACATCACCTTCTCCCATGCCACCGAACTCCACTGGACCGACCTTCGATGTGTCCACTTCTCCTTCCGAAAACCCACCGCTCACCACCACCCGCAATGGATTCCTCGCCACAGCTGGAACAAGATCTCAAAGGACCAGCTGATCTTCCTCCTCGCCCACACCCTGCCACCCAACACCAGTGACCCCAGCACCGCCACCACTCAGGAAACCACCCAATACCCGCATCAGCAAGAAAGCACCCTGGGTCACCGCCGACCTTCAGGCATCAAAGTGGGAGTGCCGGAAAATCAAGAAAATATGGCGCCACGAACAAACAGAGAGCAACCACGCCACCTTCAAGACAGCCATCCGCAAGCATCACCAGCTCGTCCGGATCACCAAAAGATCATTCGACAAAGAGCAAATCGACAACAAGGCGCACGACAGCAAAGAACTCTTCAGCATCATCAAATAACTCGCCAACCTCAAGACCTGCTTCATCGAGCCCACCTCGCAAGACCTCTGCGACTCTTTCACCACCTTTTTTCACTGCAAGATCATGGACATCCACAGCAGTTTCAACTCCCTGATCCCCACGACCACCACGGCCAACACTAACCCCAACGCACCCAACCACACCAACCTCCTGAGCGCCTGGACCCACACGAACGACGAGGACACCACCAAGACCATGAGCACCATCCACTCCGGATCACCGCCGACCCCTGCCCTCACTTTGTCTTCAACAAAGCCAGCCAAATCTTTTCCCCCCTACTCCGTACTATCATCAACAGCTCCTTCGAGATGCCACCTTCCCGGAGAGCTGGAATCACGCCGAAGTCAACACCCTGCTCAAAACACCAACGGCAGACCCCGAAGACCTCAAGAATTACCGGCCTATCTCCCTCCTCCCCTTCCCAGCGAAGGTCATCGAGAAGATAGTCAACAGCCAACTATTCCACTTCCTGGAGGACAACAGCTTGCTCGACATCTCTCAATTTGCCTTTTGCAAGAACCACAGCACTGAGACCGCTCTCATCGCAGCTACCCACGACATCAGGATCATGCTCGACAAAGGTGAAACCATGGCCCTCATCCTACTTGACCTCTCGGCAGCCTTTGACACCTTCTGCCACCACACACTTCACACACACCTCCATGACGCCGGAATCTGCCACAAGGCTGTGGACTGGATCACATCCTTCCTCTCCGGCAGAACTCAGCGAGTCGGCCTCCCTCCGTTCCTGTGGAAAGCCACCAAGACCATCTGCGGAGTCCCTAAAGGATCCTCTCTCAGCCCTACCCTTTTTAATGTCTACATGGTGCCACTCGCCAACATCGTCTGATCCCAAGGCCTCAACATCATCTCCTACGTGGACGACACCCAACTGAACTTCTCACTCATGAAGGACCCCGCCACTGCCAAGACCAATCTCCACAACGGACTTCATGCCACCACCAACTGGATGGAGATAAGCTGCCTCAAACTGAACTCGGATAAGATGGAGATCCTCATCCTCGGTTCCAACCAATCAGCATGGGATGACTCCTTGTGGCGTGCCACACTAGGAGCCGCTCCAACTCCCACCACCCATGCACGCAACCTCGGCTTCATACTGGACTCATCGCTCACCATGACTCAGCAAGTCAACGCCATCTCATCCTCATGTTTCAACACCCTCCGCTTGCTTCGCAAGACCTTCAGATGGATCCCCATCGAAACCAGAAGAAAGTTCACCCATGTCCTTGTCAGCAGCAGACTGGACTACAGCAATACTCTCTACGCTGGAATAACGACCAAGCTCCAGAGGAAACTTCAGCGCATTTAGAACGGCTCTGCACCCCTCATCCTCAACCTCCCTCGCCATGAACACATCTCAGCCCACCTCACAGACCTTCACTGGCTACCCATCATCAAGAGGATCATCTTCAAACTCCTGATCCATGCTCACAAGGATCTCCATGACGCAGGCCCTGCCTACCACAACAAGCGCCTCAGCTTCCACGTTGCCATCCGCCACCTCCGCTCCGTGAACCTCACCTTTGCCACCGTCCCCCGCTTCGACTGTACCACAACCGTCGGCCGATCCTTTTCCCACCTCGCCGCCAAAACATGGAACTCCCTCCCCGTCTACCTACATCTGACTCAGGACCTCCTGACCTTCAGGAAACGCCTCAAGACCTGGCTATTCAAGCAGTAGCAAACCCCTCCCCCCTGTTCCCATAGTGCCCTAAGACCCTACCGGGTGAGTAGCGTACTTAGCAAGTGATTGATTGATTAAACCCATTCATTTAAGATAAGAAGAGGGGTGAGGTAAGGATGCATCTTTGTACAATTTCTCTTCTCTTTTTATCAATGAAGTTGATGGGAAATTGCAAACACTTGACATGATGCTCCCAGAGCTGGCCAGCAGCCCCTACCAATACTTTTGTATGTACATGATGCAGTGTTACTATCTCAAATTGATATAGTTTGACGAATCTTATTAAAACTTTTACTGAGTATGTGAAGAGAGGTGAGGAAGGGATGCATCTTTGCACCATTTCTCTTCTCTTTTCAGATCAATGATGTTGATGGAAAACTGCAAACACTTGGCATGAAACTCCTAGAGTTAGCAACGGCCTTTACTGATACTTCTGCATACATATAATGCAGTCTTACTATCTCAAATTCCCATAGGCTTGAAGAGTCTTATTAAACCTTTTACTGAGTACAAGGAGTTAGATTGGAGGATCTATCTAAAATAATGTTTACCATGAGCTGTGTCAAAGGAAGATTAAAGGCCCATCCCTTTTACATTAAAAGGGTTCTGGATCATAAGTACCAAGAGCTTCAGCTATTTAAGTTTACACTTCTGCTCTCATTGGAGCTGGAATCTTCATACACAAATTATATGCACTAACATGCTGAGAAACAATGAAGGGATATTTAGGTTTCCAACAAAATTAGGTGCTATGCCCAATACAAAATATTGAACCTCTATAGTGCTGTAAAAGTCGCAACAGTAAGGTATGATGGAGGTATATGGGTGGGATCAACACATGGTTGCAAAGGCAAGAAAATACATTTTTGAGAGGACTTCTTGTAGTTGGAACTATGACTACCCTTTTTAATTGATGTAATAGATATAAAAGTGTTGGTAATGTGACATTAAATATGGTTCAAAGCTTAGCAATCCTAAATGACTGTGTAGCTTTGCTTAGCATTTGACCATGTGCTTGAAATCCCTTTGATAGCAGATATTAAAGATACTTTGAGGGGACTAGATAACCTGTTTGGAGATCTTTGGAAGACCCCTGGACATATAGTACAGTTATCAAAAAGGGAAATAAAAGATTTCTCCAATGGCATAAGAGCACATGAAGAATAATTGAGAGACTGCAATAAACATAGACTGGTAAGCTATTCATCAATTTATAACCACTTAGGAGCACAGCTTTATTTGTATTTGGTCTCCAATAGGTATCTTCTAACCCAATTCCATCAAGTAATAGTTCATCATTTGGTTGAATTTCTGCAAAGGGATTGCTGGGGTCTCAATAACCTGATATTCCCCTGCAACAAAAGATCCACTCAGTTGACATGTCGCTTAACATTTTTCTGTAAATGTTATCCTGGTTATAGGAAACACTTTTTAAAACCACTATTTGAAAAAGAGAAGTTGTTTATCAGAAGGGTCTTACGTGGTTGATCAATTTAAATGATGACATTGAAAGTAATGCTTTGGAAAAAATTTCTTTGGTGCTATACATGAAAGGAAAAGCTTGACACACCTAGAATGGTGATGACTTACACATTAGAAACTTCTGTATTTCACTTGTGATGTAATGTAGTTTTGCACACATTTAGTTTTGGATGATTTTATTCTGTATTTATGACATGGGTTTTTTATAGTTTATCATGTTTATCCACCAAATGAAGATTGATTGACAAGGGTTGCATATGTTACGTTGTCAAATGTTTAGCTAACAATTTACTCTCTAAAAGTTTATAACATTTGCAGCACTTTTTAAATTATTTCATTTTTGCTTAAGTTAGCACTACGTAAGTGTGGTATATAGAACATATGTGAAAGAATCCCAATCATCTCAAATTTCATAGGGTTGATGCAGTTAAAGTAGAAGTGTCAGCAAAAATATTATTACTTCATGAAAAAAGTATTTTAGATGTATTGAAAAAAATGTTTAAACAAATTCGGGCCCACTACCAAAAGTTACAACTTTTTGCAGGACAATAAGAGCAAATAAAAAGCAAATAAGATTCCTCGCTATGACTTACATTTTTTGTGAAAAGCAGCATCAGTCTTAAGTTAAAAAATGTCCTATACTTTTCCTAAGATTCTCTTAAAAGACTTTAGTAGCGAGGCCCCTTAATTTTTATATGACAATTTTCTGTGCATTGTTAAAGTACTATGTTTTATACGTGGTAGTGTAAATATAATTTAGTTCTTTGGTGAGTCCATCTGTTGGAGTCACTTCTTTCTTGGGTATTTCACCTTTATTTGTGACTCATTGAATCTTTTGGTATCTGGATTCTTATCCCTGGCTGGCCTTTATGTATATGCAGATAAAAAAAAAAAACAAGGTTACAGGGATGTTATAATCAGGAAATAGCATTAAAAGAACCCTAGAAATTGACTGAAAAAAAAAAAGGTTATAGGGACGTCATAGATAGGCTCACTTTTTACACACTCATTTGAGATGTCACCAGTGACCCTGTCATGAGTGATGTAATATGTGAGCGGATGACTGTGTTAGTCTTTGTATAAGTGAGTGAGGGGGTGAATGAGTGGCTCTATGAGGTAGTTAGTACCTGTGTCAATAGCTGTGTGAGTGACTGTATAGGAGAGTAAGTGGTTGTTTAAGTGCCTGTAGGGGTGAATAAATGCTTGCGGAAGTGGCTTTATGGGTGAGTGAATGGTTGTATGAGTGCATGTATGATACAGTGAGTTCCTGTGTGACTGGCTTAGTGGGTGGATAAGTACTTGCGTGAGTGACTGTATGGGTGAAGGAGTGCTAGTCTGAGTGTCTGTATGAGTGAGTTAGTGGCTACGTAAGTGGCTGTGTAGGTTAGTCTGAGAGTATGCTAGTAGCTGTACGGGTGAGAGAGTGGGCATGATAGTGAAAGCATATGTGAATGAGTCAGTGTCAGAGGGGCTGTATAAGTGACTGAGAGGGTGGGTGAGTGGATTCTGCATGAGTGAATGGATGAGACAGTGGCTGTTTTAGTGAATGACCGCAGTTGTGATCTATTGTATGAGTGAATTGTGTGATTGTCTGCATACAGAAGTGTTTGAATGATTGAGTAAGTAGTTGTGTGAGTACCTGAAAGTTGATCATAATACAGTTAAAGTTTAAGTAGGAAATAGGCAAAATAAACTAAAGGAAAGGTGTGGCAAGAGCAGTGTATGTTTAAAAACACTCTCCATGGATACCTCTAAGTAATATCTCTCTGGTTCAAGAACTGTTTTTGGCTATATAACATTGTTCAACTGCAGTTGCTATTAGAAAAACAAAAAGACGATAAAGATATGTTAGTATTTGAACTTCGAAGTTACAAAAAACAAAGGAATAGTCATTGCTTATACTGTAAGTTTGCATTACAATATAGTAACAAAATCATTTAATTTTTTTTACTGTTCTTAGCTGTTATAAATCTTCACCATAAACAATGGTTTCTATAAACCATCATCTTTAAACAGTGAGAAAAAAACAATCAGTGGATTGTCAAAAAAAGGCAAAGATGAACAGTGGATCACTACAAATAAGTGATACTATGCATTGCACTCATTGCAATTAATTAATTAATGGCTTTCGCTGGAGTTACTATAGTAATCTAAACAAGCATATTTTATAAAAAAAAAGTTTTACATGAATATATCTGGTACTATATTAGAAATAAATGTAAAGCGCTCTTGAATTTTAGAGATCCTTTTCAAACATCATCCATGATAGGCCAAATAATGGCTAAACTGCTGATGATCCATGCACGCAAAATCCCATACAGTAGTTTTTTGTCTTCAATTAGCATATAGAATTTTGGTTGGAGAAAAAAAGGGCACTTTTTTTGGTTTGAAGACATTTTTTGTTTCAAGCTAAGGCTCTTGCACTTGGAGTATGTACATCCAGTTTGAGACTTTAAGACAAAGTAGACACAACATCTGATCTACAGTTTGGGCACATCATATTTTGGTTAGCATTTCTGTAAAATGTGTCAAGAGGCACAGTTTTAGAATCTTGTAATGTTAAGTACAGAAATTGTTTTCCAAAACAGGTCAGACACAAAATCAGAATTGGTTACAGTGCCATATGTGAAAGAGCAATCTTTGAAGTCATGGTTCCACGTTTAACTGAGCCCAAATATATCATCAACATGTACTTTGTGTTGTTCTAAGACTCCAAAGATGACCATAACAAATTCCTGTGCATCGTTTTGAGTGTTGAGATAAATATTATTGATCCATTATATGTATCCAACAGATCTCATATCCCTGAAACAAAATGCATTGCTTTTCTCTCAGTCATTAAACATTGCAGCAAATTATATAGTGTAGAAGACTGATTTTTGTTCAATTGTTTTACCACATGTGGTAAATGTAACAGTACATTGAGAACACCACTTGCATAGCAGTTGATACCTGAACTGCTTTCAAACTAGTAACCTACAATGTCTCTGTCATTTTCCAGTTTTCTCTTCTTAGCACCGTCTGTGTTGTCCTTCTGCCCATTCTTTTTTTGAGGGTACATAGACTGCTTTGTAATCTTCTGCTTTGGAAAAATTGTCAGTGTCTTATAAACAGGGTACTGGCCTAATTGTGGTTCCTTCCAGATGCCATCTATGTTGACCGTCACCTTGCTGCAGAACGCAGCCTTTGTGTCTCCACGGAGTCTGACCTAGAGACCTCTTTCCAAGGTAACAAGGGTTTGGGGCTCTTGTCATGGACATGGTATTGGCAGATTAGGTTTATCATACCTTGCTCTCACTAGGGTAGAGATTAGGCTTTCTATGCTAGGAATTCTGCATCTGATGTTTATTGTAAGATAGTGGGGGGTTTATATTCACAACTCTCATCTTCACAATTCTGCTTCTTTTACTGCTCATTATCCTAATAATTGAAGCTCATGCATTTTAATGCAAATTGCAGTTTTTTCAATAAATATATTGAAAACTTACCTGCAACTCTTTCACTGCCTGTGTGTGACGGAGACTTGCTGCTAACAAGATAAAATGGTAACTTCTGTCCCACCACAATTTTCCTGAAATATCTTATCTATAGTCCATGCGTAAAGCTGCCAGAAATCACCTTTGCTTTGTGAGTTTTGGTGAGGTACTGCTTGTGAGCTGGGTCGGTTTGGCCAACAGTTCTGACTTGTTGTAGGAGTGACTCGGTCACCTACAAACAAAAGTGCTGTCATCCCTAAACCAGCAGTCTCACTCGGGAGCGAGGGTCTAAATACAACATGGCATCAACAACAATGGTATTTTGGAATTAATTTACAGATATGCTGAGTATCTCTGTCTCACAAACAGTAGGTGCCCTAAGTACCATTACACAGAGATGTCTGAGGTTTTAGTGATAATCCTCCTCAGCTGGATAGGGGGCACCTAAATAGGTTGTAAGCTGTTCAAACTTGAACTCTTAAAAAGACTTTTCCCCATTTGGTGTTCCTTCTCTCTACCAATTATTCTACATAACTAACACCATCGGCATTTTTGAAAAAGTCAGACACACATTAAAACAACACTTAGAAGCCCATGGCTTAATAAATCAGGACAGGGATGTCACATTTATCATGGAAGCTCATGAGGCTTACCAAACAGAAAAATTCTATTCTTGGGTCATCTTTCCAGAGGAAGATGACTATAATGCTATTTAAAGTTAGCCGTTATGGGACCATTGACTCATTTTTTTGCAAGTGGTTCCATTTTGTACCCTAGTGCCGAGCAAGTGTTTTTCCACACAAAGGGGGTCATTCTAACTGCCGCCCGCCAGAGTTCTCCCGACAGAACACCGCTCCGCGGTCTAAAGACCGCTGCGGTGATTCTGTGTTTCCCGCTGGGCTGGCGGGCGACCGCCAGAAGGCCGCCCGCCAGCCCAGCGGGAAATCCCTTCCCACGAGGAAGCCGGCTCCAAATGGAGCCGACGGAGTGGGAAGGTGCGACGGGTGCAGTTGCACCCGTCGCGAATTTCAGTGTCTGCTAGGCAGACACTGAAATTCTTTGTGGGGCCCTCTTACGGGGGCCCCTGCAGTGCCCATGCCATTGGCATGGGCACTGCAGGGGCCCCCAGGGGCCCCACAACACCCCATACCGCCATCCTGTTCCTGGCGGGCGAACCGCCAGGAACAGGATGGCGGTATGGGGTGTCAGAATCCCCATGGCGGCGCATCTATAGGGCAGCGGAAAACCGGCGGGAGACCGCCGGTTTTCCTGTTCTGACCGCGGCCAAACCGCAGCGGTCAGAATGCCCTGCGGGGCACCGCCAGCCTGTTGGCGGTGCTCCCGCCGACCCTGGCCCCGGCGGTCCATGACCGCAGGGGTCAGAATCACCCCCAAAGTTTGTTTTCTACATTGAACGTGTTTTCGCTCTTCTCACCAGAGCAGGGTCATACTGTGCTGGAACATATTATGTGGGATGCGGCTGCGATAAAAGAATACAAGGATGAGAATGTTTTTCATCAGAGAAAGGTACAGCTCTCTCTCAGGGATGCACATTGGGGCCTGGCAAGTTGTTTTCCGTGTTTTCAACAAAGACCAAGTACAGCCAGCGTTTGAGTTCCATACCAGAAGGGAGGGAGGTACTAGAATCTTCCTCTTGTGTTAGTTTAAGGTACAAAAAGAAAGGAAACTTGGTGCGGAGGAAGGAACTCATCTGTGAATTAGACGCACAGCCTAGAAAATCCCATTTTGGAAAGGTCTCCTGCCTTGGCTGTTTAAAGGGTTCATCTGGTCTGCGCTGGCAAGTATAATGGATTTGGCCCTTATGGTAATGCATTTTAACTTTTAGTTATTTAGCCTATGCATGTTAATGCTTTGTTGATGCACTGCACATTTCTTTTCATGAATTATAAATGCTTAACTGCTGTGATTATTCTTGCACATACACATGTATTATTTCATTTGAGTTAGATGCTTATTTTCATATATTCATGTGCATTTATTTGACATCTGGGAAGTACCTTAATAAATATATTACTCAGAGTGCAGCATTCTTTGACATAATTTCCTCTTAGCAAAAGCAGAACAAATTGGGGTCATGAACAAGATTAGAAGAAAAAGATTAAAAAGTGAAAAATGTTTGGCAAAAAATCAAAGGCAATTTCCGAGATGCCAAGTGAAATACGAGGATGGATAAAAGCTCCTTATGATGTACTTGTGAATTAGTGGGCTTGCGGTGCCGGATTGAGTGAGAATTGGAAAGCATGTATGACAGATGCTGAACCAGCAAAAGTATTAGCTTGTTTGCAAAAGGTTCCAATAGAAAAAGGAAGAGAATTATCAATCTTAGGCCATAGGTGCTGGATCCTTTTATGTGTCTATCAGAAAATGCATAAGAAATGTGATCGGTTAGAACAGGAAAAGGGACAATAAGAAAAGCAGCTACTGGAAGCCAAAAATACCTTGATGTTAGACCTTTCATCCTTAATGTGGGCTCCGCTAACATTTTGCCTCTACTTCCCAGGTTGTTGCTATGGGCTGGACTCAGTTTTTGCAGTTTTGGCTTCTCCGAGCACTTTACCACTGCTGACCAGTGCTAACGTGCAAGTGCTCCCTATGTGAAATTGTATGTAAAATTGGCTTTTTTATAATTGTCATATTTGATTTACTAGTAAGTCCCTAGAAAAGTGCACTAGAGGTGCCTAGGGCTGTAAATCAAATGCTACTAATTGGCATGCAGCACTGATTGTGCTACCCACCTAAGACGCCCTATAAACATGGCTCAGACCTGCCACTGCAGTGTCTGTGTGTGCAGTTTTTAAACTGCCAATTCGACCTGGCAAGTGTACCCACTTGCCATGCCCAAACCTTCCGTTTTCATTCAAGTAGGCCTTAGATAGCCCCATGGGCAGGGTGCAGTGTATGTTAAAGGTGGGACCTATACTGATGTGATTTACATGTCCTAACACTGAATTACTGCCAAATTCAGTTTTCACTCTTGCACGGCCTATCTCTCTCATAGGCTAAAATGGGGGATGCCTTTAAATATCTTTTAAGTGCAGTTTTCCTTTGGGAGCATATCGAAATGTGGATTTGATGTCTCTGAATTCACAATTTAAAAATATATCTTTTGGTAAAGTTGGTTTTTAAATTGTCAGACTGAAAATGCCAATTTCAGAAAGTAGACATTCTCTTGCTTTAACCAATCTGTGACTCTACATGTCTGTGGATTTCCTGTCTGGGTCAGACTGACAGTTGGGCTGTTTGTGAATCTCCTCTAGACAGTGACACAAAGAAAGCGGGGGTGGAGCCTGCATATCCTGATGAGCCATCTGGGCTGGAGTGGAGGGAGGAGTGGTCACTTATACCTGAATGGGCTTTTCCTTCCCTCAGACAATGCAGTTCCAACCCCCTGGTGTGTTTCTGGGGCCTGGCCTGGGCAAGGCAGGATCCTGTAAAATACAGACACTTTTGTTTGAAGTTTGCCTAATTCAAAGGCAGAAAGAGGTATAAGTAGTAGACCCAAAACCCCAGACTTTAGATTTCTTCAAGATCACTTCAGGATTCAAGAGGAACCTCTGCCAAGGAAAAGAGCTGAAGAGCTGAGGAGAAGTGCTGCCCCTGCCTGTGACTGTGCTTTGTTGGGCTATACTGCAGTTGCTGCTTCTGCCTGTGAAAGGGTACAAAGACTGGACTTTGTTGTGCATTCCTGCTTGAAAAAAATCTCCAAGGGCTAGGACTGAGCTTGCCTTCTGTTTTGACATCTCAGGGCCATCAAAGACTTCTGTCAGCACCTGGACTCTCTGCTGAGACTTCTGCCCTGCCAAGTGGTGCCCCATCCATTCCATGGGCCCTTGAAAGGTGACTTTTAGAGAACCAAGACTGAAATCCACACACCAAACACTGTGCAGGAAAACTTTCGGTGCACCACCTGCAACACAGCTGATAAATGACACGCACACACTTCGTGGCTAAAATCAACTCTCCACCTGCATCGCGGCTGGGAGACTGATGCATTGCAGCTGGAGAAATGATGCAACACCCGCTTGTGGCTGCTGATAAGGACGCAAGACCCACGCAGTGCGGTTGTCCAACAATGTGCAACAGGATTCCACACGTATCGTCGCAGGGCATCAAAATCATTGTGAACCTGAGCAGATCTAAGGTGCCTGTCTGGAAATTGATGCATTGCTCCCTTGCAAGGGAGAAAAATGATGCATCATCTACTCAACTGGAGAAGAAACTACACAGGGCCTCACGTGTGAGTAAGGAATCAACGCATCACTGACTTTTCTGATGCACATTTGCCCATGCTGCTTCATTTTCAATGCAAACAGGTACTTTGTGGAACAATAACATTTCGATTGTTTTCTATGGATCAAGACACTAAGGTGGTCATTATGACATAGGCGGTCAGGTAACCGCCATGCCGGCAATGGTGGTAGTACCGCCACCAGGACAGCGGTAATGATGGCCAAATAATGACCATGGCGGTGATCCCTCTCATAGACAACCAATGTACCACCCCAACTGCCAGTGTGGTACGACCATTGAACACAGCAGTAGCAATGTCCAGGCAAGCATTAGACAAGTATCTGTCGACCATATTATTACGTAGAACCCCACCAGGATTTCCGGGGTATTAGCAACATCACCAAAATCCTAGCAGAATCACATCATATAAAGGGAGACACTCATCTCCAGGGACACAGCAGTAACCACATTTGGAACCAGAACTGCAAGTCTTCCTGATGCTGTACCATGCCATGGCCTCCCTGGAGCACCAACACCGACAAAGTTGATGACCGTGAGTACAGCTGCCTAACACACGAGGAAGGGTGGGAGAAATAGAGAGTGACACACACATTCACAACACACACCATACTCACACACCACACACCCAGAACCATCTGCAGAGTAAATCAACAGTAACAGGACCCAGGAGCAAATAAATCCAGGACACATACCTCTGTAATCCAGTAGGATGAAGAGCCCAAATCCAAACAAATACAGAATTGCATATATTCATGTAGGGCCACTGGCCAGTTCAAAGTCAGAAAATCCCCACAGGGCAAAGTCCAAGCCCCAACTTGACTCCTGACAACATTGGGACTCTACTGTGCAGGGACATCATGTTGGAAATAGGCAGGCACCTCAGGGGGTGGGAGTGTGGGGAGGGCTTATTTTTGGGAGCGGGTCCTTTGGTTTGGGTTTGGGAGGGGGCAGGTCTTTACCCTTCTGTTTTGGGGCAGAGGAGTGGGCTTATAGAAGCTGAAGTCTTAGGTGGTAGAACAGGGCTAGATTTGGGCCCTCATTACAACTTCCGCCAAGTTGTAACTGCCGCGTGACCAGCAATGCAGCCACACTTCCGCTGTGGCCATTACAAGATCCCCGCTGGGCCGGCGGGCGGAAACCGAGTTTCCACCCGCTGGCCCAGCAGGGATGTCGGCCGCAACACGGGAGCCGGCTCCAAATGGAGCTGGCTGTGTTGCGGCAGTGTGATGGGTGCAGTTGCACCAGTTGCGCTTTTCACTGTCTGGTATGCAGACAGTAAAAAGCTCCATGGGGCTGTGCCAAGGGTCCACTGCACTGCCCATGCCAAAGGCCTGGGCCATGCAGGGGCCCCCAGGGGCCCGCGACTCCCCTTTCCGCAAGCCTTTTCATGGCAGTTCCTACCGCCATGAAAAGGCTGGCGGGAGGGGGATTCGTAATCCCCTGGCCTGCGCTGCAAGCAGCACTGCCCTGGAGGATTAAATCCTCCGGGACCACTGTGGCGGAAAAAAGCTGGTCCCGGCGGTGCGACCACGGCGCTTCTACCGCATGCACCACCAGCCTGTTGATGGTGCAATTGACAAAACAGCCCTGGCGGTCTTTGACTGCCAGGGTTGTAATGAGGGCCTTGGTGCTGGAGGTATGGGACCTTTCTCTTATGGGCAGGGAGGGGGGAAGAGGTCAATGTGGGAAAGGAAAAGCTTCAGAGGACCAGTGGGGTGGGCTGTGGGAGGAGGTATGGGAGTGGAGGTATTGGGATTGGTTGTAGGAGGAGGAGGTGCACTGGACTTGTGTGCAGGTTCATGGGCAGTGTGTGTGTGTATGAGGTGGATGGCTGTTGGGGGTCTGAGTGCGTGCATTTGTGTGTCTTTGGGGGTCAGGCAGGGTGCAGAAGGTCAAACAGGACATATGGATGGATGTTGTAGTGGTGTCTGCATGTGAGGTGGGTGTGCTGCATGAGGTGGTGATGGTGGTGGTAGTGACTGTGCATGTGGAGTGTGGGGTGCATATCTGCAGGTCTGCTGTTGTAGTGACTGTGGGCAAGGCTGTGCAGGTGGCAGGATCTGGTTCTGCTGATGCTGTGCATGTAGGAGTGAGTGCTGATGTGACTGTGAGAGAGTAGGAGGATGGGGAGACAGTGGAGGCAGTGGCTGATGTTGTGTGTTCATCTGTATGTTGGCTGTGTGAGTGCTTGTAGAATGAAGTGTACTGCCTGTGTTTGTCTGTGCAAGTTGTGACTGTTGTTTTGGGTGCACGCTTGTCAGAATATGTGCGTGGGATGGTTTTGGGGAGAGGAGACTGGGACTGGGAAGTTGTAGTTGGAGGGAGGAGGGAAGAAAGGTTGGCCATTGGCTGCCATCAGAGAAGAGGCTAGAGCCTGAAACGATCTCTGTAAGGCAACCAAGACACCGTGAATGCCCTCCAGGATGGCATTGCATTGCTGCATCTGTGATGCTAGCCCCTGGATGGCATTCACTATGGTTGACTGCCCTACAGAGATGGATCTCAGGAGGTCAATAGCCTCGTCACCGAGGGCAGCAGGGCCTGAGGTGCCTGGGACGAAGGAGACGCCCACCCTCTTGGGTGAGTGGGCATGGGCAAATGGGTGGGGGCACTACTGGGAGGGTGGTGCTGGTACCGGGTGTGGTGGTAGAACCTGTAGCTGGGGTGGTCCCAGAGGGGTCTGCCACCACCAGTGAGATCCCATTGGAGGAGGAGTAATCAGAGTCAGTTGTATCAGCTCCTGTCCCCACTCATGGTGCTCCCCTCGCCCTCCATCCCACTGGTCCCCTCGGCGTCGGTGGACTCCGCCTCCTGTGTCCCATGGGCTGCAGCTTCCGCACTCGCTGCTGCTCCTGGTCCTTTGCCAGATGATACTAATGCACACATGGACAGGATGACAAAAGGAGAGAGGGCGAGAAATAAATGGAGCACAAGACCAACAGCACAGATGGCACACACATCTCTATCACACACTTAGACTAAGAATGGGCAGTATGCACCACACTGGCTTACTATTCTCTAGGCACCACAGCAGGTAGGAGCCAAACACTGCCATCTGCACACCAACTGGGACAAACTAAGCCCTGTCTGACGTGAAAAGCCAGCTACCTAGCTATCAAAAATATACATTACACCCAAAATACCTAAGATGGGCCCCGCAGCAATGTCTAAGCAGGCATATTGGGGCATCCACTGACTAGAACCCTGCACCTAAATCCCATGTCATGCAACAAAGATGGTTGTCACACACATTGTACTCACCCCTTTGTGGCTGCTGTGATGCCCTCAAGCACCCATTCTGCTCTGGGTAGGCCATTGCCAGTATGCAGGCCATCAGGGGGGGTCAGGTTAGGATTGGCACCCCTCTCTCGCTGGGAGGCTGGCCCCATCATCTCAGGTCCTCCCACCATTTCCTGCAGTGGGAGCTCTGCCGGATATGGACCCCCAGAGTCCACACATCATTGGCGATAGCATGCCACAACCCCTTCTTCTGATGGGCTCTAACCAGCAGAAGAAACACAAACAGAGACACCATGAACCACACAGTCCAGCCTGTCACACATATGTCCTTCATACTGCATTTGCCGCTCATCATTCACACACCCGTACCTCTGCATTAACACTGCCACCAGCCATACCCCCCAAAGGACACACTGCCATCACACACACACACAGATCTACATGTAGCCATGTCTCATGCAACGTGCCCATGATGTACTCACCTGTTGGTCTGGAGGCCCATACAACTGCCCATACAGGGGTAGGACCCCATCCACGAGCCTCTCCAACTCCTCCGACTTCAAGGCTGGGGCCCTTTCCCCTGTTGCACGGGCCATGGCAGGTTCCAGACACAGGTCACAGCAGCACACGCAGTGGAGATGTAGTCCTTTGGAAAGTCAGGAATCAAGTGAAGTGATAGACAAAAAATCTTGGTTACGTCCAATGTTCTCTATTGTGCTTGCAAGGGTTTTGGCAGCCTTGTTCAAACACTCCCCCAGCCCACTGTAAAGGCTGGATTCTATGCAATGGGACACATATCA
This sequence comes from Pleurodeles waltl, assembly GCF_031143425.1. Classification (NCBI taxonomy): domain Eukaryota; kingdom Metazoa; phylum Chordata; class Amphibia; order Caudata; family Salamandridae; genus Pleurodeles; species Pleurodeles waltl. The sequence goes on from NC_090440.1 coordinate 1,571,373,028, forward strand.
CATGTGATTGAGGTCATTGAAGGGACCCATGTTGCCTTAGTCCTCCCGGGACCAATGAACAGGTGTACAGGAATGAGAAGAGTTTCCACTCACTCAATGTCCAGATGGTGTGCCTTGCTGATCAGTACATCTCCCACGTCACTGCTAAGTATCCTGGGTTGGTGCATGATGCCTTTGTCCCGAGGAATAGTAGCATCCCACAGCTGATGGCACAACTACAGAGGCACAGAGTGTGGGTTATAGGTGAGCCTGAGTTCCCACCCAATGTATGTCAGTCTATGCCTTCTGGAGTGATACCCCATGCCTCTGTGCAAGGCTAATGTGCGTCCCTTACTTCTTACAGGTGACTCCGGCTACCCAAAACTGTCCTGGCTCTTGACCCTTGTTAGGAATCTGAGAACTGGGGCTGAGAATAGATACAATGATGTTCATGAGCGTACCAGAAGAAATGTTGAAAGGACCTTCGGTCTCCTGAAGGCCAGGTTCAGGTGCCTCCACCTGACAGATGGATCCCTATGCTACTCCCCTGAGAAGGTCTGCAAGTTTGTCGTTGTGTGCTCTATGTTTCACAATTTGTTCCCTCAGACGCCCTGTGCCCTATCTGCAGGAAGAGAGGGGTAACAATGCACCTGTGGCAGCAGTGGACATTCAGGACAGTGAGGAGGAGGATGATGTGGAGAACAGGATACATATGATACAGCAGTACTTCCAATGACACTCAGGTAAGACTGTTGAACTAAATATTTCTACATTTAAGTGTTGTGCTTTGTGGCTGAAGCATAATGCAAGTCACTACCTTTGCATCTCAACTGACTGTCACCTATGCCTTCCCTTATTGCAGATGTTGGTGTGTTCACACCAACATCTGAAATTACAGTGTAATACTGTGATGTGTACAGATTGCTGAGACACTTATGTAGGATGGGCCAACTTATTACTGGATATTTGCACAGGATCATGCAGTTCAATATAGTTCAATACTTTGTACATTTACTTCAGATAAAGCACTATTACTAAGTTGTGTCCATAGATGTTTATTAATTATTCAGGTAGACAATGCAAAGTGCAATAGAGTGGGGTGATGGTTGGGAAAAGTCCAGTGTAGTGGGCCAGTCTGTTTGTTGCACAGGTCCAGTGGGCCATAGAAATGGGAGCAATGGCATTTCGAAGTGGACAAGGTGACATAGTGGAATACAAGGGGGACATTCGGGAGGGGCTCATTTCCTGGCAGCGGTCTTGGTCTTTGCAACTGTCTCTGGTGTCTGTCTGGGTCACATGGAACAGTTGCGGGGTGGTTCACCTTTTGCACGGGGGGGATGCTGGTAGCCTGTGGGTCCTGTGGCAGGGCCTCCTGTCCACTAGTTGCAGTAGATATTGATGGTTGCTGGGGGGAGTAGCTAGTTGAAGTGGCTGCTGGTATGCTCTGTCCTCCCGCATGGTGTTGGCCATGTCACGCAGCACCCCTACAATGGAGGTCATGTTGGTATGTAGGGTCTGCAACTGCTGCATGACCTCCTGGTGATGTACCCCCTGCAGCTGCTGGTTCTCCTGCATGATGTTGATCACCTGACCCATCCTGTCCTGGATTGTTGGTATGCACCTCATTTGTGAGTGCCTCCTGGGCAGTTGGTTCCCTGGGCCTGTCTTCCCCCAGGCGTACAGCTGTCCTCTGAGTGTCCGTGGCCCCCTGTGCCAGTGTCCCCTGGACGGTGTGCCCACCCCCGCTGATACCAGGGCCTCATTGTCTTCCACACTACTGATTGATGTGTCCTGGGGATACAGGTGTGGGGTGTTGGCTAGCTGCTGTGGTGTTAGATTCTGCGGGGGTCGCTCTGTAGTGGACTGGCTGTGGGATGGGGTAGCCGACTGGCCAGTGGTCCCAGATGGAGTTCATCCAGATCCAGAGCTCCTGAGTTGCTTTCATCACTGGGGGCATATTCTGGTGGGGGACTGGGTAGCCGTGGCACCTCCTCGCCGCTGACATTGGCTGGGGCACCTGTGGGGATGTAAGTGGTCTATTATTGTACATGTCTGTGACATATTCCGCATTACTAGCTTTCCCAATGTTATTGCTGTTGTCCTCCCAACTTTGGTTGTGTATGGTGATGGATTGCTAGTTCTCCATGCTGTGCATGCATTGGTGGTGGGTGTGCATGCGGAGCTGTAAGGGATGTGCATGCAGTGGGTATGGCATTCAGGACTTGACATTTAGGTTTGGTAATTGGGGTGGTGCACTGTGCGGGATGGAGTGCGGTGATCTGAGTCAGGGTGAGGGGTTGTGGTGGCATACAGGTATAGGAGGTGATAGTTAGTAAATGTTGACTCACCAGTGTCCAGTGTCCAGTCCTTCGGCTACTCCAGTGAGTCCCTCAGGATGCAGTATTGCCAATACTTGCTCCTTCCATGCCATCAGCTGTGGGGGAGGAGGTGGGGATCCACTGCTAGTTCTCCTGATAGCCAGCTGGTACCTTGCTGCAATAGAATGCACCTTCCCCCGCAGGTCGTTCCACCTCTTCTTTATGTCATCCCTTGTGCATGGATGTTGTCCCACAGCGTTTACACTGTCCACGATTCTCCGCCATAGCTCCATCTTCCTGGCAATGGAGGTCTGCTGTACCCGTGCTCCAAACAGCTGTGGCTCTACCATGACTATTTCTTTGACTATGACCCACAACTCTTCATCAGTGAACTGGGGGTACCTTTGTGGGGACATGGGTGTTGTGTGCAGTGTGTTGTGCAGAGGGTGATATGTAAAGTGGTAGGGTGTGTGGCGTGTGGTGGATGAATGGGTAGTTGTTATAAGTGTGCAGTTCTTTCTGGGATTGGCATTGCAAAGTGTAGTGGTCTTCTCATATTTGCAAAGGATTGTGGGTGATGTGGGGGGGTGTTTTATAGTGCTGGTGTTGGGTGTGTGGGGTGTGGGATTTTGGTTCTGGCCAGTGTTATCTGGTTTTGTTTTGAGTGGACATATCCTCCGCGGAGGTGTGCACCGCCAATGGTTTACTGCCATTGAATGTCTGATGTGGTGATTTGTGGGTCATTATTTGCAGGGTGTTGTTTTGTTGGCGTAATGGTATGGGTGGTAGTACTGACAGTTTATCAAGTCCAGTGGGTCTGGCGGGTTTGTGGTTGTGGCTGCTTTCTGTCGGTTTTGTGTGTGTGTGTGTGTCATAATCTGGTGGTTGGATGTTTGCATCAGCGGCAGGGTGGCAGTCAGCGCGGCGGTGTTCGGTATTTACCGTCAATGTCATAATGAGGGCCTTATTCTTTTGAAAATTAATATCTGGACTTGTGTATGTTGGATTTTTGCTGTTTTGGTCTTGTTTGATTTAGATAAACATTCCCTATTTTTCTAAATCTGTGTTGTGTCCATTTTGTAGTGTTTCATCACATTACTGTGTGTGTTGGTACAAATATTTTACACATTGCTTCTGACTTAAGCCTCATCCCAAACTACCAAGGGGAGGAGCAATGGTTAGCCAGATGTGTTTCTCCTTTTCCCCCGACTAGAGTGAGGGTCCTTGCTTGGACAGGGGGTATCCTGACTGCCAACCATAGACCCATTTGTAACACTCGACAATGTTATCATGTCAAAATAAATGACTACAAAGGTAGAGTTGAAACTTACCAGACTGTGGCAGAGAGGGATGGGGTACATGTAGCTCAATATCAATTCAAAAAGTGCCGGGGAAGTGTTGAAAAGAAGAAGGTTAATTTAGCCGTGCTAAAGCAGGGCTAGACTGGAACCCTGATAAAAGGATGCTAATATTTGGGATTCCTCTGACTTTTCTGACTCTGGCGAACAGTCTTTTCAAAATTGTGGTGGTCAGTGTGAGGCAAATGAACAGAAAGTGGTTCAGGCACAGCCTATATTTAAATGGAAAACACAGGGCACCCCACAAAATCTGGGGGGATGAGATGCACTCTCTAGAAGATTATTCTCAACAGGTTATCAATGACATCATGGATAGGTTTCATCAAAAAACTGGGGAAGTGGTGCTTACATGGATGGTGCGATTGTTTGACACAGGAGCTTCTGGAGTGGTGTTGGATGTGGGGGATGCAATGAAGTTTAGTACCATTAGCACTGATCCCAATACACAGGAGCAATTAAGAGGTTATGGAGATAAAAGAGCGACTAATCTGTTAGAATTGGTAGTTATAGTCAGATTAGCCACTGAATGATAAACCCTGGACACATTGAGAGATTCAATGCAGGTAATTAGGGAAGAAAGTATGAAAACTGCTGTCCTTTTAAATGAGGTTCATAATTTGCTGGATGCATCACTGACATTGTCAGTGCGAAACAAAATTATTCGGTTAGCTCCCCCAGCTTGCAACCAAGTGATAATGACTCTCTTAATTAACCAGACAGGGCAACATTGAAGGATGTACTTGAGGCAGTGCATGAGTTGGGAGAGTTGGCAGAATGAATGAAACATGAGAGAGCCTCACAGTCTGAAGGGTGCACAGATGATAACAGGGTATCTAGGAGAAATTCGTTTATGGTACTGCTGAAGGATGGTGTCTACAGAGAACAGAAGGGATAGATGCCAAGATACTGTCGGAGATGTATTGTAAGTGAGGGTTGGACATAAAGGATGGGAGCAGGAAGGTGAATAGGCAGAATAACAAACGGGTGAGTCAGGGCAGGTCAGAGATGCTGGAGGACGGAGGGAGAAAAATGTTTCTTCAAGGGTGAAGGAGGAGGAAGATTTGAATACTGATTTGTTGAATGAGGGGAACAGGGAAAGTGAGGAATATCCCCGCAGGTATGAAAGCATGTATCCAGATTTGAATTGGGCAAAAGTCAACAGGTTAAAATCAGATTAGGAAACAGGCAAGCTCCGGTACAGGGATAGGCTCATGAGGATAATAGACCCCATGTTGATTTAGAGATATATCAAAAAAATAGTAATGTCCAGAAGGTCAGATTCCTGATAAACACCGGAGCAGAGGCCTATTTGATATACGGAAATCCCCAAAAATTTGTAGGTTAGCACTGCACCATCACAGGGTTGGGTAGAAAGAAAACTCCCACTGTGTGAACCAAGATTCAAGTGAAAATAGGGAGAATGCCAAAAAGAGAATACACTGTCTTGATAGTGCCCCTCTTAGAATATATTTTTGGAATTAACATACTGAATGGAATGACTTTATATGTGGAAGATGGGCATTATCAGTTTGGGTCAAAGAGATACATTTCAGCGGCAACAGTGAGGATCCGTCATCTGAAGATACCCCTTAGTGAAGGTGCCTCCACCCACCAAGGTGGTTCATTTCAAACAGTGCTGAATCCCAGAAGAGCATGAGTATTTAGTAGAGGTAGAGGTGGTGACCCCAGTCACTATGCCTGGAACAATCCTGTGTGGCCTGTGCTCAAGCTGGATTGGAACTATAGAATGGTGATTGGATATCGAGAATTGACCCCCTTTGATTGCCACGGTCCCCGCAACCATCACTTTGATTGATAGGATACAAAATCACAAAGGCGTATGGTTTGCGACAATTGCTATTACCAGTGCTTTTTTCTCTATACCATTGGTCCATGGGAATCAGGAGCAATTTGCTTTCTCGTGGGGCGGGAGACAATTTAAAATGTTAAAATTACCTCTGGTGTATGTACACAGCCCCACCATCTGTCACCGGCTGGTGGCAGAACACCTGACTGAAGTACCTTTCATTCCAGGGGTACAGCTGTCTCATGATATTGATGATGTGATCATTCAGGGAGAAACACAAGATCAGATGCAGACCCAGTTGGACAGGGTTGTGGAACATATGCAAAGCAAAGGATGGATGATAAATCCAGACAAGATGCAAGGACCCTCTCAAAATGTGATGTTTCTAGGAATTGAGTGTAATTAGCGACTTAGGAAGGTGTTGTTTCAGGTGAGACAAAAGAGACTGGAATTTGCCACACCCCGTAATAAGCAGGAAGCTCAGTGATTTATTGGATTGTTTGGCTTTTGGTGACAACATATCCTTCACTTGAGTCAGATGTTGGCCCCTTTGTACAAGGTGACTCGAAAGAAGCATGAGTTTAAGTGGGAGAGCAGCAACAGTGTGTGTTTGAATTGGCAAAGGAGGTGATTTAACATGCTTTAAGTTTATAGCCAGCACAGGAGGGAGACATTGAGTTACATGTGACCGTTCAGGGTCAGAATGCAAATTGGAGTATATGGCAAAAACAAAGAAGAAGGAGAGTGCCCCTAGGTTTCAGGGCCAAAACGTTACAAGATTCTGAATAGTGATATACTCCCTTTGAAGAGCAGTTACTGGAGTGTTATTGGGCTCTAGTGGATACTGGTTAAATGACAATAGGACTTAATGTGATTTTGAGATCTGAGATCCCGATAGTGCAGTGGGTGATGAGTTCACCCAAAACTCACCGAATAGGACATGCACAGGAAACAAGTGTCCTCAATTGGAAATGGTACATACAAGACAGGACCCGAGTGAGACCAGCAGGAATGGCGGCCCTGCATGAAAAGGTGGCCCAGGTCCCCATGCAGGATAAAGAGTTGTTACAGGAGGTGCCAGAGGTAAAAGAGTCACCCGTGAGGTGAGGAGAGATATTGGAGCCCTTATCTTCTGAGGATAGGAAGCATGTATGGTTCACTGATGGTTCAGCAAAGTATGTGGAGGCCAAGAGACATTGAAGGCAGTATCATATAACCCTGTAACCAATAAGCTGCTTTCCATTACAGAAGAAGGAAAGAGTAATCAATACACAGAATTGTACGTTGTATATCAAGCTCTAAAACAAGAATTGCCTGGGAAATGTCACATTTATACTGATTCTTGGACTACTGGCAATAGGTAATTTACCTGGTTCCATACGTGGCATGCACATAACTGGTAAATACATTCTAAAGGGGTGTGGGGCAAAGAACTGTGGGAGGAAATTTGGGAAATGTTAGAGCAAAGTACTGTTAATGTAATTAGGCAGATGCCCACTATCCCACTGACTCACTAGAACAATGGTATAATTTCCTAGCAGATGAAAAAGCCAAAATCTCAGAGGCAGAAGTGGCGACAAAGGATTCTGGCTTAGTTGGGATGGCTAAGTGGGCTCAGCAAAAATGTGGACACCTGGGAGAGAAGGCCACAAACAGTTGGGCAGAGATTAAAGGCATGTACATTCCACTAGATGTGATCAAAACCATTATCATTCAATGTCCTATTTGTAACCACATGCAACAGAGACTCTCAGAGGTCAATTAGGGAAAGGAAAGTTACCAGAGCAGATACAGCAGTTTGATCACATCAGGCCACTACTGAATAGTTGAGGGTGTCAATATGCCTGCATGGTGGTGAATACTTATTCTGGATATCTGATTGCATTTCCATGTAAACGTGCAACTCAGTTTAATTCTCTCAAAACACTAGACTTGTTAATGTTGTATTATGGCATTCCACTTCAGATCCAGAGAGACAATAGGTCACATTTTAAATGTAGGTTGGTGCAAGACAATTGTTCACAATATAGAATGGATTTATCATATTCCATACTATCCACAAGCTGCTGGATTGATTTAGAGAACGAATGGCTTGCTGAAAACCCAATTGCACAAGTTAGATAATGGTACCAATTGAGAAACTGGAGAGATCATTTAAAAGTGGCCATTCAAATTTTGAAAATTAGACCTTTCACAAATACAGAGACTCCTTTAATGCAAATGTTGACCTAGACTTTACAGATACAACCTCATATAGCAACCAACACTATTTTGTATTGTGAGACAAAGACAAGAGATTTAGCTCTGTACTGAGCAACACCAGAATCTGCAGGTCTTGATTTGCATGATTTGCACCTGCATAGAGTGAAAATAAGATATATAGCACTGATTGAAACAGGTGTTGGAGTACAGATTCCCTCAGAGCATTTAGGATTGAATGCTCCTCGATCTGGGCTGGCACTCAAGGATCTTCAGGTCTTGAGGGGAGTGATTGATGAAGACTACCAAGAAGAGATCAAAGTTATTATACTGAACAGTCGAGAAGCCGATTTGATAATACAACCTGGAGACAGAATTGCTCAGATTGTCATTATTCCAGTGTATGGAGGAATAGTAAAAAACGGGAAATGACCCAGCCCTTCTTACCATGAGTGGGCAGGGAGGCATTGCTTCAGTGCTAAGGTGTGGATAGAATCCCCAAATTGTCCTCCTGAACCAACAGAAATCAAAGCAAAAGGCAAAGACAATGTTCTGTTAGACCTGAAACCAGAACAAGAAAAATGGGAATATGTACCAGCTGATAAATGTAATTTGCGAGAATGATTATACTTGTCTCTTTTACAGACCATACTATGAGGTATCTTTGTGCTGACTGCACTGCATGGTCCATGTTTGGGTGTGTCTGAGTGGGGTTTGGGGGGACCGAATGCCCCCACTCCGAAATAATCAACCAATCAATACTCTTGCTGCACCGATCCGAAAATGTTTGGATTTATTTAGCCCAGACCCTGTTGAACAGGTTGGACTGCTGCATGACAAATATGAAAAGCACTGTTGACGTAATTTCCACATACTTAGTCGCTATCCCAACTCCCGCCAGTGTTCTGCTGTAAATATTTAATGGGACTAATGCTGATGGAGTGGTGGGAGAAAGCGGTGTACTGACTCATTTTACTCCCTTTGAGTATTCCCGGTTTTGCGAACAAACCACGTAGGAGAAATGGGACAACCTAACACAGGTGATCACTTACAATGTTATTGCCGGCGATGTCTGATACAACCTAACATACAACACTTACAAAATGGGAAAATGCGCTCAAATGTGCCTTGAAGAAACAATGGGGTCTCTCCAAGAGATCCCATTGGCACGAGTGGTATGCCAACGAAGAAGAGATAAAGGCACTCATAATGACATTGGCGGTAAAAATGGCCTACCGCCACGGCGACGGCCACCAAAAGACCATCTCCGCAGCTACTATCTGTCTGCAATATTATGACCACAGCCAGATTTCTACCACAAGAAGAGAGGAAATTCGACTGTGGCCATTCTGGCGGATGGCAGTGAGGTGGCGCTGATACCACCAGCAGCTCCACTCCAGTAGACCACTGCCAGCTGTATTATGACAAATAACACAGCCTGGTGGTGTTCTACTGGTGGTGCTAGCAGCGACCCGTCCCGTCTCCTGCCAGAAGACCCCCTGGATCCAGGTAAGTCGGGTCTCTGATAGGAGAGAGGGGCGGGGGGTGTTGTGTGTGTGTGGGGGGGGTGTGAGTATGTATGTGTGAGTGTGTGTGTGAATGTGAGTGTGTGTTTAGTGTTGTTTGAGTGCATGTATGTATGGGCGCTTGAGTGCGTGTATGTATGGAAGTGTGCCTTTGTGTATGTATAGAAGTGTGAATGCGTTTATGTATGGAAATTAGAGTGCGTGTCTTCATGTATGTTTTGATGTGTGTGAGGATGTGTGTGTTGATGGATGAATGCATGCATGTATGTATGTGTGAATGAGTGTTTGTCTGCGTGTGTGTGTGAATAGGGGCGTAGATGTAGGGGGTGGAGGGGCGTTTGGTGAGGTATGGAGGGAGGGGTCCTCCTATCAGTCACAGGGAAGGAATTCCCTGTCACTGATAGGTCCTACCGCCATGGTTTTTGTGGTGTTATGAATGCCACTAAAATCATGGTGGTAGGCAGGGACATAATACCGCCGGCGGCACAATGGCGGCTGCCGGGCTGGAGATGGTTATCTTCAGCCCGGCAGCTGCTAGCGCTATGGCAGTCGGAGTGCTACATTGGCTGAACCCAACCCGCCAATGTCATAATGTGGTGGTAAGTACCGCCAGCATGTTGGCGGTACTACCTCCACATTAGCGCCAACCGCAGGGATCATAATGACCCCCATAATGTGTAAATTTTTTAAATATTGCATGTCATGCAAGAATAAAGGCCCTCATTATGACATTGTCAATCAGCTGACTGCCACACCAGCTATGGCTGTAGTTCTGCCCCCAGGCTGGTTGTGAAGACCCCCAAATTATGACCACGGCGGTGATCATTCCCATATACAGCCAATGAACCACCTGAACCGCCAGTGCGGTCCGGTTACAGACTACAGTAATTGCAATCTTCAGGCTGGCGGAACACCATTCCCCGCCCACCATATTATGACATAGCAGACTGTCAGAATTTGCGGGGCGGGACCACCGCTACACAAAGCCTGGCGGAAATGAATGATATAAAAGGAGAGGCCCACCTCCAGGGACACAGAGGACTCCATGGTCACCATGGAACCCGAACTGCAAGCCCTGCCGATGATGTGCCATGTAGTGGCAGTCCAGGAGCAGCAACGCCGACGATGACGGTGATTACAGCTGTCTGGCACACAAGGGAGGGAGGGGAAAGTGACACATATACATGCACAACACACACCATACACACATACCACACATGGAGAACAATCCGCTGAGAAATCCATCAGGAACGTAAGCCAGAAGTAAAGAAAACCAGGACAAATACCTTTGGTCCAACCACTGTATTCCGGTGGGAATAGCGAGTTAAAGTGAACTATATACATAAAGGGCCATTGGCCAGTCCAATTTTCCATGCCATCCCACAGGGAAACAAAATATGCCCAACTTGACTCCTGACTATTGTGGGAAGAGGTTTGGGAGTGGAGGTAGAGGGAGTGGTTGTAGGACTGGGTTGCAGGTGCATGTACAGTGTGCATGTGTGAGGTGGATGGCTGTTGAGTGTCTGAGTGGGAGCGTTTATGTGTTTATGAAGGGGGCAGACAGGGTGGGAGAGGACAAACAGGTCGTGTGCATGTATATTGTGGTGGTGTCTGCAAGTGAAGTGGGTGTGCTGCCTGTGGTTGTGATGGTGGTGGTGGACACTGCACATGTGAATGTGGTGCTAGTCTGCTTGTCTGCTGTTGTGGTGACTGTGGGCAAAGCTGTACAGGTAGCAGGATCTGTGACTGATGATGCAGTGCTTGCAGGTGTGAGTGCTGATGTGACTGTGAGGGAGGAGGAGGAGGGGACACAGGGGAGACAGTGGAGGCATTGACTCTTGTTGTATGTGCACCTGGGTGTTGGCTATGCATGTGCTCTTGGTGTGATCTGTGGTGCCTGTGATTGTCTTTGCGAGTCCTGTCTGTTGTCTTGGGTGTATGCTGGTCTGATTGTGTGCTTAGGATGAATGGGAGGAGGGCCTTGGGACTGGCAACAGGTAGTTGGAGGGGGGACTGGAGAACCATGGACACTGGCTGCCATTAAAGAGAAGGCCAGAGCCTGAAATGATCTCTGTAGGGCAGCCAAGCCACTGTGAATGCCTTCCAGGTAGGCATTGCATTGCTGCATCTGGGATGCCAGCCCCTGGATGGCATTCACTATGGTTGACTGCCCTACAGAGAAAGATCTCAGGGGTCAATAGCCTCCTCCATAAGGGCAGCAGGGCTAACTGGGGCAAGTCCTTAGGTGCCAGGGGCGAAGGAGATGCCTATCCTCCTGGGTGAGCGGGCACAGGCAAGTGGGTGGGGGGCTACTGGGAGGGAAGTGCTGGTAAGGGGGTGGCAGAAGATGAGGTAGCTGAGGTGGTACCAGAGGGGTCCACCACAACCAGGGAGCTTCCATTTGAGGAGGAATCAGAGCCATTTTTTGTAACTCCTGTCTTCCTGTCTCCCTCATGGTGCTCCCCTCTCCCTCCAACCCTCTGGTCCTCTCGGCGTCGGTGGACTCTGCCTCCTGGGTACCATGGGCTGCAGCTTCCCTACTCACCAGTGCACCTCCTCCTTCACCAGATGATGCTGATGCACACAAGGATAGGATAAGAAAAGGAGAGAGGTGGAGAAGAAAGAAAGGGAGCACAGTGTAAATTTCAGCAATAACAGCACATATGGCATACACATCACAAAGAATCAATGGGACTAACACTGTGCAATATGAACCACAATACCAAACCATTGCCTGGGAACAACAGCATGAATGAACTCAAACACTACCATCTGCACACCTACTGGGACTCATGAAGCCATGTCTGCCATGGAATGCCAGCTACTTGCCAATACCAAATGTACATACCACTCTACATTGCTAAGCAGGACTCTACAAGATTATCTAAACAGGCATATTGGGCCATCCACTGACAAGAACCTTGCACCCATATAACATGGCAGACATCAGAAAGAATTCCACACAGTGTGTACTCATCCACTTGTGGCTGCTGTGCTGCCCTCAAGTGCCCATCCAACTCCGGATTGGCCACTGCAAGTATGCGGGCCATTAGGGTGGTGTCAAGGTCCAATGGGCACTCCTCCCTTGTTGGGAGGACATTCCCAGCTGGGCCTCTGTGGTATTCTGGGCCCAGTGTCTGAGGTCCTCCCACATCTTTCTCCAGTGTGTGCTCTGCCGGACACGTACCCCCAGGGTCCGCACGTCCTTGGTGATGGCATGCCATAACTCTTTCTTCTGATGGGCGCTGACCTGCACAGGGAACACAGATGAAAATACACCATGAACTCCACACTACATTCTGTTACAGCAACGGCTTACATACTGCATAGATCCCACATTAACCTCACACATTACTCGTTCCTCTGCATAAACATTGCGTGCAGCAAAAATGGACCACCCAAATGACACACTGAGAGCACACACATACATCTACAGACAGCCATGTCACATCCAAAGTACCCAAAAGGTGCTCACCTGTTGATCTGGAGGCCCATACAACTTTCCATACAAGGGTAGGAACCCATCCACAAAGTTCTCGAGCTCCTCAGATGTGAAGGCTGGGGCCCTATCCCCTGTAGCACGGGCCATTGTGGGTTCCAGACACAGGACACAGCAGCAAACGCAGTGGAGGTGTTGATGTGGTGAGAGTCAGGAATCAAGTGAAGTGGGACATAGAAAATGGTGGTCACGTCTGCGCCAGTGAACACCGTCACTGCCGGCATTGATCACCATTGGTTCCTGTGCTCCATACACATCCATGTTAACCGATGAGGAGTTGTACGGCAGTGCAGACCGCCTTCTGCCATGACACCAAACGCCGGCGGAGTGAGGTCACTTCCACCTGTCCCTGCATGCAGGACAGGCCGTTACCATTTCCTGATGCTGGTACTCATGGTGGTCAATTTTATGTACGTCATAGGTACCGATGGTAGACACCAAGGAAATTCCAGTGCGCTAAGTACATTAATGTGGTTGTAGACTCTGTCACTCAAATTTGATCTCAGACCAGTGCACTGCTTGCAGATGAGTAGTTGACAGAACATTTAAAATTGGACACACAACTCCGACTACATCTGTGATACATGATGGGTAATGAAAATTATTGGTATTTTTTAGATAGTCCATTTGCATGTAGAGGACACCAGTGCAAATTACAATCATTGTTTGCGTATTTTGTGTATCCTTCCTGTAGTCACACACTTCTGATGTTTGGTTCACTAGATACCAACCACTGCAGAGGAGGAGGCAAGCACCCGTGTACAGACCCCTACTCGACTTGGCTATACTGGAGGAACGCCACATTACACTAACCTATTGTCTGGACAGGGCCACAATTACTGAACTGTGTCAACAATTGGAGCCAGATCTGATTCCTGCTATTCGTAGCACTACAGCAATACCCCCTGCTGAAAGGTACTGTCAGTGCCCCACTTCCTGGCCAGTGGTTCTTTACAGGTGAGTGTGGGATCGGCTGCAGGTATATCACAGCCAATGTTTTCAAATGTGCTGAGAAGAGTTTTGGCTACCTTGATGAAACACATCGAGCAGCTATATCTCCTTTCCCCACAGTGATGATGTGCCCACTTTGAAGGCTGCATTGTACACCATGGGACACATACTACATGTGATTGGGGATATTGACTGGACCCATATTGCCTTCTTCCCTCCAAGGAAAATTGAACAGGTGTTCAGAAATAGGAAGAGTTACCATTCAATAAATGTCCAGATGGCGTGCCTTGTAGATCAATACATTTCCCATGTTTCTGCTAAGTTTCCAGGATCTGTGCATGATGCCTATGTATTGAGGAAAAGCAGCGTCCCACGGGTGATGGCATGACTACAGAGAGAGAGAGTGTGGCTCATGGGTGAGTGTGAGGTTTCACCCAATGTATGCCACTGTATGCCACCTGAAGTTGTACTCCGGCTGCCCAACCTATCCTGGCTGTTGACACCAGTGCGGAATCCGAGGACAGATGTAGAGAATCAGTACAATGAAGCACATGGTTGGACCAGAAGGGTAATTGAAACCACTTTTGGGCTACTGAAAGCCAGGTTCCGGTGCCTCCATATATCTGGTGGATCCCTACTCTACACTCCTGGGAAGGTCTGCCAGATAGTGGTGGCCTGCTGCATGCTGCACAATTTTGCCCTCAGATGCCATGTGCCATTCCTGCAGGAGGAGGGGGGAGACAATGCACCTGTGGCAGCAGAGGACACTGAAGACAGTGATGAGTATGGGGAGGAGGAGGATGTGGACAATAGGACACATCTGATACAGCACTACTTCCAATGACACTCAGGTAAGACTGTACTTCTGTTCATGCCTCCATTACAATTAAGTGCTGTGTGGCTGCTGTGTTGTGTCAAGCACAAATGTGTGCACTATGTGACCTGACACTGTTCTATCTGTGGTCAGTCGTGCCAGTATTATGGTGATTGTGAACATGCTTATTCAGCGCATGCAATGTGTCAGTAGTTTCGCTTTCACAAATTCATGCCCACTGCAAACTGTATTCTCATCCCATACAGTATTTAGCATATGTTGCTAGGAATGTCATGTGACTTACAATGTATTTACAGAATCGCTCTGAGACTTCAGTTTCCCTGACAATGTGGCCCAGACTAGGTGGTCCAGAGGAGGGATTGACATACTGACAACATGGCATTGCTAGTACTGTGGTATCTTGTGTGAGGGCCGGAAATGAGCTGTTTCTCCTCACTTGGTGTTTGGAGTCAATTGCTGTGCAAATTACTAAGTAGAAGTGACTGGCTGAATGTAGGCTGTTATGTTACAAGGTCTCATGCTGCTCTACTTCCTTTACTTCTCAATTGAACATCACTAATGGTTTCCCTTTTTGCAGATGCTGATGTGGTTACAACTGTTAACACATGTGATGCCTACAGACTGCTTTCACACAGTTTAGTGGATGGTCACTTGTGGCATGCTCTCACACTGGTTATGAGTACCCCAAACTGGCTCTCCATTGGATGGATTCACACTTTACATGACATTTGCACAGGATAATACAGGTCAAGTCATTGCATATTGTTGTAATTAAAGCACAAAACATTCTGTTGTGTTTTTCAAGTGTGTTTATTGAAGTGACAAAAAGGAAGGGATAGTGCAATGGAGTGGAGTGATGGTGGACAAAATCTTCAGTGTAGGGGCCCAGTTGGTTTGTAGCACAAGTCCAGTATCCATGGGGCCATAGGAAAAGGAGCAATGGCAGTCCAAAGTGAACAAGGTGTCTCAGTGGCACACAAGGGAGACACTCAGGAGGGGCTCATTTCCTATTTGTGGTTTGGGTCTTGGCTAAGTTCTCTGGTGTCTGTCGGTCACAGGGAATGTTTGCAGGGTGGTTCTTCTGCTGCAGATGGAGGGGTGCTGGTTGCCTGCAAGTCTTGTGGCAGGTCCTCCTGTCCACTAGCTGCAACAGATGTGGAAGGCTGGTGAGTACACTGTCTGGTGTGTTTTGTAATCATGCATGATGTTCGCCATGTCACCCATCACCCCTGCAATTGAGGCCATGTTGACATTTAAGCCCTGTAACTGCTGCATGACCTCCTGGTGGTGTTCCCCCTGCCGCCGCTCGTTCCCTTGCAGGATGATAATCACCTGGCCCATCCTGTCCTGGGATGTCTAGTAGGCTCCCAGGACATGTGTGTGTGTGTGCCTCCTGGGCAGTCAGTTCCCTGGGCTAGGCACCCCCTTGGCACACAGCTTACCACCCATTGGCCCTGCCCCCTTGTGTTTGTGTCCCCTGAACTGTGTGCCCA
The DNA here is from genome assembly GCF_031143425.1 of Pleurodeles waltl. Taxonomy (NCBI): domain Eukaryota; kingdom Metazoa; phylum Chordata; class Amphibia; order Caudata; family Salamandridae; genus Pleurodeles; species Pleurodeles waltl. The sequence goes on from NC_090440.1 coordinate 1,571,388,993, forward strand.
CTCCTACTAACACCAGGACCTTCATTGTCTTACCTATGTGGTGTCGTCTCGGGTCCCTGTACAGGTGAGCACACTGTTGATTGTCATGTCCTGGGGACAGAGGTTTGGGGATGTTGGGTGACTGCTGTTGTATTGGAGTTCAATGGGGTAGGCCCTGTGGTGGACTGGGTGTTGGCTGTGGTGTACGACTGCTTAGTTGTCCCAAATGGGCCGGGGAGATCATCCAGATCCAGACATCCAGTGTTGCTGTCATCACTGGAGCCTTCTTCTGGTGGAGTACTTGGTTGCCGTGGCACATGCTCACCACTGACATTGGCTGGGGTACCTGTGGACATGTATAAGATTTGTTACAGTCATTGTCAGTTACATATTCATCATTTCTGGTTTTCCCTATGGGATGGGTGTTACCCTTCCACCTTTGGTTAGTGTATGGTGATGGATTGTGGGACTGGTAGTGCCACATGCTGCCTATGCCTTACTGTTGTGTGTGCATGCAGATCTGGGAGGGGTGTGCTTGCAGTGGTTAGGGCATGCAGGGGTACACAGTTTGGGGTGGTTATTGAGGTGATGATTCTCTGTATGTGATGGAGTGGGTGAAGGAGTTAGGGTGAGGGGGTGACATGTCATGCAGGCATCAGTGGTGTTGAGGTGGTAATGGTGACTTACCAGTGTCCAGCCCTCCACCGATTCCAGTGAGGCTATATGGAAGCAGGATAGCCAAGACTTTTTCCTCCCATGCTATCAACTATGAGGGAGGAGGTGGGGTCAACCGCCAGTCCTTATTATGGTAATGTGGTGCCTGGAGGCCACTGCACGCACCTTCCCCCGTAGGTCGTTCCACCTCTTTCAAATGTTCTTCCTTGTGCATGGATAGGTTCCCATGGAGTTCACCTTGTCCACAATCCTCTGCCATCGCTTCATCCTCCTGGCAATGGATATCTGCTGGACCTGTGTACCGAACAGCTGTGGCTCTACCCTGAGGATTTCCTCGACCATCTCCCGCAACTCCTCATCAGTGAAACAGTGGTTATTTTATGGGGACATGCCTATTGTGTAGTGTGTGTGTTGTGCAGAGGGTGTTAGGTGAGGAGGTTTGGTATGTGGTGTGTGATGTGTGACAGGTGTATAGGTGGTTGTTGTGTGTGTGCAGTTCTGTCAATGTATGTGCTGGCAACGTGTAGCAGAATTGTTGAGTTTGCAAAGAATTGTGGGTTGTGTGGGGGTCTGTTATATAGAGCTGTTGATGGGTGTGTATGGTGTGTGTATATGTGTCAGGTATGGGTTTTTCAATCTGGCCAATGGTGGCTTCTGTTGGTGAGGAGTGGCAAAATCGGGAGCAGCAGTCCGCACCGCCAATGGGTGATAACTGCTGAGTGTCCACTGTTGTGATTAGTAGAACAAAATTTGGAAGCTGGTCTGTTGCAGGCGTAGCGGGGAGGGTGGTAGGACCGACTATTATTCACCTCTTTTGGCCTTGTGGGATTGTTGTTTTGGCTGCTTTCTGTCAGTTTTGTGTGTCATAATCTAGTGAGTGGATTGCTACCCCACGGCAATCTGTTGGGGGCCATCACCAAGCCAGTCTTTAGTAAAGACTACCAATAACATAGTCAGGGCCATAGTATCTGCTGCTAGTCACATTAAGCACATTAAGTTATCTGTTGGATGGTTATTTTCTCGTGGGAATATCACGCATACTTACATTCCTGCAAATATAACTGGAGGACTCTGAGCTTTCACATGGCTAGGATTCATGATGTTACCATTAAACACTGCATTACATATTTAAAACACAAGGGAAACAGTTCAACTAAGTGAAGACTGTAATACTGAAGTTCAGTTATTATCTAGATCAGAATATGTAATCTTAGGTCTTTCTGTGGTAGAAGTTCCAGGATTAGCTGTTTATAATACTAGAGGTATTAGAAAACTAGCATGTTTGATGGTTAAAATATTAATAACACATCTATTGCTTTGGCAGAACTATTACTGGATATATGAGGCACTAGGAAAGCTGCTTTGAAGCATGATCATGGCTGCTCAGAATTTGAAGAAATGTGTTGTTTTAACCTATCAGATCATTTTAAATTCATCCAGTCTCCCATTGAAGACTTGCACAAGTTGGTAAAAGGAGTGAAGCAAGATGTAGACAAAGGGTGGTGGGACCGATTATTTAACTGGCTGCCCGATTTTGGTAAACTTTTTTCTATTTTAGTTGAAATACTTATAGTAATTTGTATTATAATACGCTATGTTGCTGTGTCCAATGAGTATCTAATCTCATCTCTATGTTTCAACTTGAAAATATATATTTTAAACCAGTAAGCTATGAGAGGTAATGGTCAATTGGTGGAGTGTGACTCTATCTGAAGTTAGCCATCATTTGACCATTGACTTCATTTTGTGTGAGTGATTCCATTTTGTGCCCTGCTGCTGTGCAAGTGTTTTTGCACACAAAGCTTGTTTTTTACACAGAACATGTTTTTGCTCTTCTCACCAGAGCAGGGTCATACCTTGCTAGAACATATTATGGGGAATGCAGCTGCAATAGGAGAGTACAAGGCTGAGAATGTTTTCATCAGAGAAAGTTACAGCTCTGTCTCAGGAATGCGCATTGGGGCCTGGTCAGTTCTTTTGCATGTTTTCCATACAGACCAAGCACAGCCAGCGTTTGAATTCCATAACAGAAGGGAGGGGGTTATTAGAATCTTCCTCTTGAGTTAGTTTAAGGTATAAGAAAACGAGGAAACTTGGCATCAAGGAAGGAACTCACCTGTGGAGTGGGTGCGCTGCCCAGGAAATCCCATTTGTGGAAGGTCTCATGTCTTGGTTCTTTTGAGGGTTTCTCCAGTCTGCGTTGGCAAGGATGATGGCTTTGGCCCTTATGGTGATGCATTTGAATTTCTAATTATTTATCCTATACATGTTAATGCTTTGTTGATGCACTGCACATTTCTTTCCGTGAATGCATAACTGCTGTGATTATTCTTGAACATACAGAATTCTTCTTTCATTTTGAGTTAAATGCTTATTTTCATATATTTGTGTGCTTTTATTTGATATCTGGGAAGTGCTTTAATAAATTCATTACTCAGACTGAGAGTGCTGCATTCATTGGCACCATTTCCTCTTAGGAAAGCAGAACAATGAACAATATATATATTTCACACATTTAAAATAGCAAATGTACAGCAGCTGTACCAAGCTTACTGGTATCTAAAGATACCACTTTCTTATCAATAACAAAAAAATTGGTTCAATGGTGCCTTACCACATGTAATACAATCTGTGAGAATAGGTCCCCTAAGTAATGACGGACCAACGTGACCCGTGTTTGCCACATACACACCACATCCTGCCATGCAGGCAATGCAAATAGCTGTCATGCACACACTTTATAATGAGCTAGTACAACTTTACAGACGATTGGTTCAATTCGCTATGCGAACATTGCATACCGTCCCAGTACAGGCTGCACCAGCTGGACACCAAATGGCTGCTACTGGGATTAATCCACAAACAGTACATTCTATCATGGGCAAGGTGCCCACAGAACATGAGAAGATTCCGTTCTGGATAGCACAAAAAACCAACCAGCTGGAAGCAGTGTTTCCCCATACAGAACCCCTAGATAAACATGGAATTCTAACAATGTGCTTGCCATTCGGAATGGTTCTCTCAGTGGACAACTGCACCACACAGGGCACAGTCTTTGCTGTAATTTACACTACCACACATGGCACCCACACACTTGCCAAATTACTGGAAATGTTAAAACAAATTCAAAATGAGCACCGGGCTGCTTCAGCCCTAGAGTTGGGGATGAAACTGATGTATAGCTTTGACAAAGTCTCCTCAATAATGCTCAGTAACAATAAAGGGGAAGCAGTGGCTTTAGTTATTCACCAGCAGTTCTGGGAGACTCCAGAGTTGGAACAGGTGTGTCAACTACCGAAAATGATTTCAGAAACCTATACTAGCATAGGACAGGACAGTTTGGGAGTCAAGCAGAAGAAGTATGAAATTCAGAATACCACCATCAAGGACGGTACCAAACAAGCACAAGAGGGTTCTAAAAAATACTAGGATAAACAAACACAAAATAAAGACAGACGAAGTCAGAGAGCAGACTCTCTGCACCCGGTGAACTCCGAAGGGAGATATAATCTAAGAAATAGAGGAACTTTAAAGACTCCTGACAGATATAATTATACAAATCCCTCTTGTTCCTTTCAGGACATGCAGGATAGATGGAGTGAGAGAACAGGCTGGTCTGAGCAATGCACTGACTGCTTGAAACAGAAGACAGATTTACAGCGGTCTTAGACAGGAAAGACAAATCCCCAGAACAAAAGCCACAATTTGAAAAGAAAAATGTGGCAGCAAATTTGAGAACATTTCTGAGGAGCAAGACGTGGGCAGTGACCATGCTGGACATTTCGGCAGAAGTCACAATATGTCACCAAAGTCTGAAAGATCATCTGATGCTGACAGCAACTAGCAACTTTCTTGTAGTTGAAACCATGGATGGGCGCGTTCTCCCACCCGACAGGGTTTATCATTTAAATATTCAAGTTAAGGGAGAAATAGAGCAGACTATTAGTGTATTTTTTTCAGAACTACTTAACTGTGATCTCCTATTGGCAGAAAGGGACTGTCGACTAGAGTATGTCCACAGGCTCAGCATGGGGAAGATGTCATGTTGCCTTCTTTCTCAGATCTTATTCCGGATGCAGTAAAAGAAGACTACGCTGTTGACTGGACTTTGGCGCAAGCACCCGCGCTATACCGCAACAACATTGGGTAGGATAAGGATTCCCCCTACCATGTAATACCTATCAGGTCTGCATCCCAGCCTCAGCCCAAATATCCTGTTAAACACAAACCTAAAGCTCCACTGAGAGAGATCCTCACTCAGCTTGAGTACCAGGGAGTAATAGAGCCCTATGTCTCTGCAATAAATAACCCGTTATCCCCTGTTGTAAAACCAGACCATTCATTTAAAATAGTCCTAGATTAGAGACTCTTAAACAACTACACACGTACATATGCAATACAAATTGCACACAGCACAGCGCTAATTAAAAATGCATAAGAAATACAAAACAACCTTGGATATTCCCCCTTTTTTTCTGCCAAAATGTAGCACCTGAAAGTAGGGACCTGAGAGCGTTCTCATTTGACTCACCAAAACAATTGTGCTGTTTACCCCAGGGCTATAAGAACAGCCCAGTGTTGTTTTCAGTCTGTGTAACATCAATATTGCATGATATTGATCCAGAGGTGTTGTCCTATGTGGATGACATCTATGTCACAGATGACAAGCTCAACATTCATCTTGCCAGGGTCGATTGGATTCTCTTAGGATTCGCCATTGTAGGCTACAAATAAAATGTAAACACAACTAAAATAGCCTTTTTCAGTGTATTGTTCATGAGATACGAGCTATCAAATAAGGGCAAGAGCCTGACCCCACACTTTTTAGAAAAATGTGCACAATTTCAACCACCAATTGCAACAAGACATGCTAGAAGCAAAACACATACATACACTTGACAACAAAACACATTTGGTCATCAGAATAATTGCTGGTGCAATCAGGTTCACCTATGTCACCTTTAATGAGGACGATACAGTGCCCATGTCATACAAATCTGATTTATATTTGAAAGCAGAACATCGCTTTGCACCCACAAAAAAAAAAATCGGACTGCTGTACTGATGGCTGTCATTAAGGAGAGGCTATTTGCCCAAGGGAAATGCATTATTGTTGTTGCCCTGGTGCCAGCCTTAGATGCTTTCACCAAAGCAAGCATTCCAAAGAGCATCACTTACACGTTGGATGGAATGGGCTACCTCTCCGACTGCCACTGATGTTGATTACATCTTTGACCCAAAACTTCAACACAAGAATTTCTCCAACACGAATAGGTGTACCCCGCACCTCTTAACATCTTGCCACTTGACAGATACCATACTGTAATTTACACTGATAGTTCAGCACAACCAGCTGTAGGTACAAAACACCAATATTCAGCTGCTTGTGCAGCTGTGAGTGGAGTGATGAAGGATGGTGTATTCACACATCAACATACCTACACGCAGAGTCTGTGGGGCTTCACTGCTCAATTAGCTGAGCTCAAAGCTCTTATATTGCCACTGGAACATACGGATCCAGAGCAGCTCACTTTAATTGTGTGTGATTTGTGCTACTGTGTCTAGTCCCACTGTGATTTTCTCGATCATTGGTGGTCGAACTGAATCGACTCAAAAGGGAACACCATAAAACACAGAGCTCTGTGGGGTAGTGTGGCTGATCTTAAGGATAGGCTACCACCTGATCATGTAGTACATACATTGGGCCATCAACGTGCAGGAGTACACATTGTAGGAAACACTGTGGTTGATGAAAAGGCCAAATCTTCAGTAGCTACGGCTTCTGTTGCTGCAGTGACTCGTTCTCACATGAGATTCAGACTGCTGTGAAAGATTTGGCTAAGGGCAAGCCTGATCGAAAAGCATACCCTACAAAATATTGCTACTATATCAGTGCACTAAATGTTGGTTTTGTAACAATTCCTGTGGTGGGAGATCCAGTGATCCCCAACCAAGACCAGAGATTATATCTCATCAAAGCAGCCTATGAGGGTGTCACATCTGCTCATGCTGGTGTCGCGGCCACAATATCACTCCTACAGAGACGCTTCTGGTGGCCGAGTCTAGACAAACAAATAAAGCAATATGTCCTTTACTGTGACATTTGCTGGCAAATAAAGGGCCCAAACATCAAACACTCACTGCAGACATCCCTCTTGGTGTCCAATAGGCCACTTCTGTGTGAGTACCTGGACTATTGTGGTCCCTTGCAACCTGATGGAGCATACAAATACATCTTAGTCACTGTTAATTCTTGTTCTAGATTCCTGTGGGTATTGCCGCAGCAGTCAGCTGATGCTCAAACTGTTATGAAAGTTATGCTGGTCTTTATCGGTACATATGTGGTTACAGCATTCCACTCAGACCAGGGTCCTGATTTTGATTCTAGGGCATTAAGGGACACCAAGAGTATGAAGGGTGTTGAACTCCATTTCTCTTCCCCATATCATCCAGAGGTTAATTCTGTTGTGGAGAGGAGGAATTGTGACCTAAAGCAGTCCTTAACAACTAGAGTATTAGGTTGAGGCTGCAGTTAGCTTCATCACCTTTATGGGGTCCAGAGAGCACTAAATAATCTGCTAAGACGGTCCTTGGGGGGAAGTACTCCTTACAAGGAACTCTCTTGGATACCTATGTTTTTCCTAGATCTAGATGGCCCTGGTATGGCGGCAGCAGATACACCTTTTGACATAAATGAACCTGTCTTGCAGGAGCTTCAACAATACTGTGCTGATAATTCATCTTCCAGTGCTGCCAGCCTAGAAATAAGGGATTTACCAACAACTTCTACAGGCTGGATTCTTAAAGTTGGGGATCTGGTTTGTTAGAAAACGTCTGTGAAAAAGGAATTCGGCCCATCTTACAGAGCACCGGTTTCAGTCTTGGGCATCCGAAGTACCAGAACTGTCAAGTTCCAAAGGGAACAGACTTGTCTCCATTGACAACATCAAACTGCATCACATGGCCGATCCTGCACAGTAGATCCTGAGGTCCCTTGGGTAGTTCCAGGCCTCATCTCACTACCCAATTTGACATACCTCTTCCATGAAGAAACAACAACACGTCTGAATATGCTAACATGTTCAACAATGCTACAAATACCTCCTCGAGCATAGGGAGAGTGAAAAATGAGCTTCTGCTGATTCCTGTTACCACTTAACTTACAAGAATTGTCCAAGATGTTGTGTCTATTACTCCAATGCAAGGCAAACTGATGACATTGTCTACTATGAACATCCATATGAAATGAATCCATCCACCAACTTTTCACCGGGGTCCTGTATTTGCACAGATTACTTCCTGTTACTTCATAGAGCAAGATGACTTTTTTACTACTTCATCTACATCTACATCTGCAACTGAAACTGTTTCAAAGACACGTAAGATGTACATATGGTTTAAAAATAACTATTTTGTTTATCCATGGCAGGCATTATCTGTGATTACTTCTGACATTGCTTGCATTTCTGTCATTGATTGGTTTTGTGACAGTTTTTTTTCTCTTGATAAATGGTCATGATCTTCCTGAACCCTCTTCTGTCGAGCCACTGGATGAAGTTCTAACACCATACTTTTACTCACATAAGGTCCGAAGATACTTGTCCCTTGTGAACATTTAAGCAGTACCAATTCTAGATGGGATTGTTTGTGATAAAGTTCCTTTGAAATATATGGTTCTACAAAGATTATCCAAATTCCATATGTATTCAAAATTTGAATGACTGATGCAGTTACACCTAGTGCTGTTTCTGATGAATGGGATGTTAAAACATTTGATTCTATGTTGTCTGAATTGCAGATTACACTGCATTTGAAAGTGAAGATGTGTAATGAACACAGCGAATTATGGAGAAATGGGAAATTAGTTTCTGCACCGAGCAACTTGACGTAGAGTAGTATTTAATTAGACACAGTGGGAACACTGTTCAACTCCACCCGTAGGGTCCCCCAAAGCATATGTAGACAGATTTGAATATTTTTCTGGGCATGACACTACAATGCAGAGTCATATCATTTTAAATTACAACCTTCTAAAATGCCGAAAATGTTGCTAACCAACACCAAATTAATGTATCAGATTTCTTTGTTTCCCAACTTGTTGTTGAAGGTTATGAATACTGGAAAAGCACTATAGATGTGAGAAGTGTATGGGTAACACACGATTGGCAAATTCAGGGCAGGGAAGCTTTATTTAGACCATGCATTATTCCTGTCCAAATGACATTTGTAAATGACACAGTTCAACAAACACCCTGCCTAGGGTTAGCAAAAATAAAAGAAATTAATGCACCCAGTATCCCCACACCAGCTACATTCACCAATTAGCAATCATTCATAAATGTCACTGAGGAAGAACTAAATGCTTGGGTTCAGAATGGTACCTTTAATTCCACATGTTACGGTCCAGGCGGGTGGTTATTGTGGTCAATAGACACAAATGAGTGTCAGGAATGTTTTCTTAATTCCTCAGGGGGTTTCAACATTAGCCGGCCAGACCCTCACTATGGGCCAGATGTAGCAAAAAAGTGTGAGTCGCAAATGGCCCGAATAGCAATTTGCGACCCCACAAAATCGGAAATGGGATGCAAAAATCCAATTTCCGAAGCACAAATTGCGACGTGAGCCATTACCGACTCGCAAAATTTGCGACCCCATTGTGCGACCCGCAAATAGGTAGATGCAATTTGCGAGTCGCAAACCATATGAAAAAGCGAGTCGCAAATTGCGACTCATCGCAAAAAGCCCATTTTGCACACCCAAATTACCACTAAGTCAGAGCAGGTGGTAACCATAACCAAAATATAAAAGGAGACCCAGAAGGCATCTGGGTTACTCAAAATGGCTGAAATATATGTGATAGCAAGGAGGAAGAGAGTCCACGCCGCACAGCAGAGGAGGAGGAGGAGCCAGAGACAGGAGAGGATATACAGAACCAGGCAGACACTTTTCCAACAAACTGAGGAGGAGATTTATGACAAATTACAGACTCAGCAGTGCAGCAGTTTTAGAATTAATGGATCTAATCAATCTGCAGCTTCAACGACAGACTGTGTGCGGCAGCGCCATCCCCACACATGTGCAAGTGCTATGCTCACTGCACCTCTTGGCCTCGGGTAGCTATCAGGGAGTCCTTGCAGTGGCAGATGGGGTATCCCAAAGTGCACTCTCACGATTCTTCAGATGTTTCCTAGATGCAATACTCACACACATGTCCAGATACATATACCTACCCAGGAATGAGGCAGAAATTAACAGCACCAAGTTGGACTTCCACAGAATTGCCAACTTCCCGCATGTAATAGGGTGTGTGGACGGGTCACATATACAAATATGCCCTCCTGCAAATCTGGAATATCTGATCCGCAATCGGAAGTGTACCCACTCACTGAACATCCAGGTGGTATGTGATGCCCATTATGTCATCACTGACATGGTAGCCAAATTTCCAGGGAGTACACATGACTCATACATTTTCAGGCACAGTGTGATACACCAACGCCTAGAACGTGGGGAGTTTGGAGACGGATATCTATTAGGTATTGCTACAGACACCCTGAAGCCATACACACATGTCACTGTAGAAACCATCCATGCCCTGCTAACATTGTTAAATTTTGCCACACAGGTGACAGTGCATATGCGCTACGACCATGGATACTTACCCCGTACCTAACACCCAACAATGAGAATGAGAGGCAATCTAACAGTGCACATAGGCGGACCAGAAATGTCATAGAGAGGACCTTTGGACTGTTAAAGGCAAGATTCCAATGCCTCCACAGAAGTGGAGGTGCGCTCCAGTATGCCCCAATAACAGCTTTCAAGATAGTTGGCGCATGTGCTATACTGCACAACATTGCCACCAGACGTGGGCTGCATCTCACCCCTGAAGACCCAGATTCGGAGGATGATGAGCAAGAACTACCACATCGCCAGCCTGGGGATAGAAACATTGCAAATCAAGGCAGACAGAGACGGGACCACATTGCAAACCAATACTTTGGAAGGTACGTGGTAACTGTCACCACACACACTAATGTCACACACAAAGAGCCCAGTTGTGAAGTGGATCAAACAAAACATTTTAATAAGTGAACCTAATAACTATATAACTGAACTGTTGGTAAGGGGCTGCACATGTCCACTCTCAATGAGGACACATTAACTCCATGTGCCTCATGAGTCCTGCAGTGTTTGGGCCTAACACCTCCTCCTGGTACGTCCAGCATGGCTTGTGCTAGGTGGGTCAGCAGACCCCTGACGTGCACTGCCACTCCGCAAGACATGTGTGTCTGTGGCAGATGCGCTGCTGATGGTGGACCCCTCCTCACTGTCCTGAGGTGTCTCAGCCGTGCCCCTTGCCACCTGCCTGGCCTCCAGCATGTACGCAGCGTGGCTAATGCGGCCCAGTCCCCGAGCCACATCCCCTTCAAAGTGGCCCAGGTCCACCTGCAACAGTACGTCGTGACAGCCCTGTGGTGTTCACTGCAAGACGGACAATGGATACAGCCATGCGGACCAATCTCTGCACCAATTGGCGCTCACGGCGCCTTGCACTTTGTCTCTCTGACACCAGTTCCGTCACCAGTTGGCGTATGGATAGTGCTAAGTCACTTACATTGTCATTCAATCTTGTGAACTGTGTGTTCACTTCTGCCAAGCCATGTGTACAATTGTGCTCCATCCTCTGCATTGCCCCAGAAATAATTCTCAACTGCCTTGTTTGCAGGCGCTGACCAGATAGGAGGGATGCCTCAACTGCAGACATGGATGCGCCACCTATATCCTCCTGGGACACTGCCTGGACATGGAGTCTGCATCTGCGACGCGGTGGTGCTTCTGGATCTTGCTGTCTCACACTGTGGCTGGGACCAGGTGCTGTGTCTCTTTCCTCCATGTCCACTTCTTCATCTGGAGGGAACTGTGGTGGTGTGGTGCTGGGCCCTGTAGTGGCTGCTGCAGCTTCAAGCCCTGCCTGTGGCCTGATTTCTTCAACCTGGATGGTGTGGCTGGTGGGGGTGTCTTGTGGGAGACCTGTGGGACATAGGGAACACACTGTCAGTATCTAACATCCGTTGTATGCCTCCTAATAAACAGTTGCCTATAAGCTGACTACTGTACTACATTGCCCATAATGCACCATTCTGGTGGTTGCTAGTCTGGAATGGAGCTAGTCTGGTTGTGCATGCTGCTGTGTACTGGGTGAGTGCAGGTATTGCATTTATAGGTGTACATGCATGTTTCATGGTACTCACTTTTTGATGTCCCTTGCGCTGATGTGTCCGGTGCTCCCATTCCTGACACTGCCTCTGGCTCCAGGGTCTGCTCAACCAGTTCCTCCATGGCTGTGGGTGGTGGGATGGTGGATGGGCCTCCTCCTGTGCCCCTCATCTCCCTGAGGCGCTCTGCGACCCTATCCTTTGTCCTGGAGCGCAGGTCATACCACTGTTTTTTAATTTCCTCAATGCTTCTGTGGCTCACCCCTATGGCATTGACCCTCTCCTGGATGTCCTGCTAGATTCTCCTCTTTTCAGTGTGTGGGACACTCGGGTTTGCCTTTCCAAACAGCTGGTCATGGTGCTGGCAGCATTCCTCTGTCAGCACCTCAAGTTCCTTTTCAGAGAATTTCAATTTCCTCTTCCTGCCTGCACTGCCTGTGTCTTCCATTGTTGCAGCTCCTCTCTCCAGGTAGTTGCTCAGCAGTTAGAAAAGGGTGTGGTCCTCACTCCTCCCAGGTGTATTTGATGTCTTCCTGGCTCTGATGTCATCAGCAAGCGCCAGAAATAGTTTTTTCAAACTGTTTTGCTGCACCTGCATGCAATTTGCGGCACAGCGCAATTTGCGATACCCGACTCGCAATTTGCGAGTTAGTTTTTAGCGAGGTCGCAAAAAGCGACCTCGCTAACAGCGGACTCGCAATCTGCGGTGTGACACCATTTGCGAGTCGCAAATTGATCTCGCTTTTTTTGTTGGATCCCATTTTGCGAGTCGGAAATTGCGAGTCGCAATGACTCGCAATTTCCGACTCGCAAATTGTTTCCTTCCTACATCTGGCCCTATGTCTTGGGTCAAGGCCCTGGTATAGTTACTACATACAGTGGGGTAAACTGTGCCAACAATGGTTACAAACTAACACCTTAGCAGCAGTAAAGGAACATCTAAGTCTCCTATCAGAGGACGCAGACTTGCAGGATTTCTTGCTTGGTCCATGAAAACAATGCTGTAAATGATTTCTGTGTGAAATAAAAAATGATCTCTGTAAGCTTTTTCAAATGGAAGCGCCTGCACCTTTAAGGCATACAGATAATTAAGATATAGAAAAGGCTTTAGATGTTGTCGATAATGGCATGAATTCTCTGCCCACAGAATATACACACATAATATTATCATATTGTCTGAAATTGATATCATTCAGAGTGAGATGTCCCTTTTACAAGATGGAAAAACTCAGCTAGGTTTTATCAAGCAGTTGGGTTGGACATTTCAGATTCTGAAAAATGACCTTGTCCCTTGGAAGTCCATTAACAGTAGGGACTTGTTTGCTGCTTTTAATTTGTCCAGGGAGCAACAGATAATGTCTAAAAAGGAAGAAATTACACCATGCTTAACATAGAAAAATTAGAAAAGCTGCCTTTTACCATAGAAGTGACACCATCAACAGTATGGCTTGTAAATGACATTATAAATCTGCCAATTTCCATCTTTCGTTTCACAAAATGTTTGAAACGGACGGATACGAGCAGCAAGGAGATAGCTACATATGTGAAGAGTGGGAGTTGCACTTTTCATTCAAATGTCTGAACAGAGAAACAGAGGTATTTCTGAGCGGAAGCGAATGCAAGATTAATGTTAGTCATTTAGGGGGTCATTCTGACCCTGGCGGCCGGTGGCCGCCAGGGCCACCGACCATGGGAGCACCGCCAACAGGCTGGCGGTGCTCCCGAGGGCATTCTGACCGCGGCAGTTCAGCCGCGGTCAGAAAGGGTAAACCGGCGGTCACCCGCCGGTTTACCACTGCCCGTTGGAATCCTCCAAGGCGGCGCAGCTTGCTCCGCCGCTGAGGGGATTCCGACCCCCCCTACCGCCATCCAGTTCCCGGCGGTCCGCCCGCCGGGAACCGGATGGCGGTAGGGGGGGTCGCGGGGCCCCTGGGGGCCCCTGCAGTGCCCATGCCACTGGCATGGGCACTGCAGGGGCCCCCGTAAGAGGGCCCCTACAAGTATTTCACTGTCTGCTTGGCAGACAGTGAAATACGCGACGGGTGCAACAGCACCCGTCGCACCTTCTCACTCCGCCGGCTCGACTACGAGCCGGCATCCTCGTGGGAAGGGAGTTTTTCCCTGGGCTGGCGGGCGGTCTTTTGGCGACCGCCGCCAGCCCAGGGAAAAACTTAGAATACCCTCCGCGGTCTTTCGACCGCGGAGCGGTATTTCGGAGGGGGGAACTCTGGCGGGCGGCCTCCGCCGCCCGTCAGGGTCAGAATGACCCCCTTAATGATCTGCAAGCAGGTGCCACTTCAGGGTTTCTGAAATCCCTTTGATTCGTCCAGCATTTCATATACTATCAAATGGAAGTTATGTGGTCCTGAACAAACAGGGTTGCTGTGGAATGACACCAGGAACTGCCTACATAATTTCAGTCTCTCAAATTGTAACATGTTGTGGACATGTTCTATTTCCCCCACACACAAGAGATAAGAGTAGCAGAAATGTGGCCTCACATTGATACTACTAAAGTAAATTTTGTCAAGCTGAGCAGACTTAAGGCACTACTGTTCCAAAGAGGCATATGCTTTCTAGATAGTGAGATCATCAGCCTCACTACAATCCTTATTAACTACCAACTTCCCCAAGCACTTTGGAGAGCTGGTCTGCAGAATTTTCAACACCTCGAGCACTGCAGGGATTGTACACTTCTTTAAGACTGTTGGATCTGGATTTGTTTCTACCTTCCAGTCTGTCTTCAGAATCATTACTTCAGCTATCCATTCACTGTTTTCGGTGTGTTTGGTAGATTTCCTGTGACTTTAGCATTGATTGGCGTAATATTGCTACTGCTATTCCTAATGCGCAGTGGTTGTGCTTTCTCAGCTAAGTGGAGTGATGGTGCTCCCACTAGTCCAGCTGTGTCATTATCGCATGTTATAGTTCTTTTGTGCTCCGTTGCTGGAAGAATTGGAGCATGATTGGTCATTGTCATTCCAACCAGTCATGTGGTGCATTTGACCAGTCTTTCATTGCACCTGATGCCTCTTCGAGTGTCTACCTTTGGTGTGTCTTGCTGTTCAGCCAGTGCCTCCTATCGACGAGAAACTGCTGATGTTCCCAATGAGAGTTCATTCATGGTTGTGCCCCATGAGACTGAAAATGATTTGCGAGGCCACATATGAGCCACCGCTTGTAAACTACTTGGCTCTGGCAACATCTGGCAATATGGATGGTTCTACATATGTGGGTGATCCTGGATCTGTGGTCTCTGCGTACATGTGCTCCATGGATCCACCTGCCAGTCCTGTGATCGATTTAACATCTGCCGATGAGAAGACCTTCCTGGATGCACTTCCATTTAATGACTTTGGAGACATTCTTCAAGACCATGATTATTGTTGAATTTAATGCCAAATTGCCTTCTAAATTTGGCTCACATTTGGCCTGCTGTGCTTGTCATGGTTGACATTTTATCGCTGTTTGTTTTTAGCTTAGTTTTTAAACTTTTTAGAATTCTTGTTTCAGCAATGGGTGGGGTATGGTGAATCCATTTTAGTTCTTATTTGGACTCGGAAGTCTAGTTTGGCCTTTAGCTCGCAGGCCTGTGCCCCATCACATAGTGACTTAAAACCTACTTAGCTTGCTCTGTTTTGTTTTATTTATTTTATTATGTCTTCTAGGATGGCTGCTATTGTTTATAGTTTGTAAAGATGTTTTGATTTGCATTATCAGTGCCACTCTGATAAGGAGTCATTATCAGCGTCATGATCAGTGACGTACGTAGGTATTGTCATCATGTCCCATTTTCACTCACGTGTGATAGGAACATAATGTGCACTTGTTGGGGATTGGTTATGTAGTTGCTGCAACAAGCGTGACGCAAAATTTACACCATAAAGTAAACACAACACTGAGCTATGTAAACATAAACTGTATTGCACAAAACATAATTAGACCAACATGACACGTTAGTAATACCCTGCTACCTTAGCAGTTGTCAGAACGTTACACAAGTTACTAATACTCTGCAAGAATAAGCAGTTGTCACATTAGAACACATAAGTACTCAGGATTCTGCAACATAAGCAGTCAGGAATTACGTTAAAGAATTCTATGCACTTGTCATGAATACCTCGTAAATACCCATAAAAGACACATTAGAGAACATATCACAAGTCATAATAAAATACATATCAGCATGTCTTGCCCATAAAAGGAACATCAGCACATATATGTAGCGTCATGAAAGCAGGTAGGAACATATAAACCCCCCAAGGTTCAAATTAGGCTCACTGAGCCAATATCTCCTAAAAAGTACCTGATTTTATGAAGAAGAGGCAGTCCTAGTGCCTAGAATAGCAGAGGGGCCCCTGCGATCCTATGCGTGAAACGGGGGCCACGAAACCAGCAAGATCCGTGGTGGCGCGGGGAGCCTCCGATGAGGCTTCCTCCCCGCCCACCCTTTCAGGTACGGGTATCAGCCCTGGCTGGGGCCAAAAGGAAAGGGTTCTAAGGCAGGGGGGAGCCTTCAATAAGGCTTCCGAACCCTCCGTCCTGGTTTAGCAGCATGGTGAGGGGCCTGGAGGGGCGAGGAACCTCCGACGATGTTTCCTTTACCCGTCTGACCTCCTGATAGGCCCACCCAGGCTGCAGTAGTGCAGGCACCAAGGTAGGTGCCTGGGTGTGCCCCGGGGGTGCCTCATCGAGTGCGCTTCACCCTGGGTGTACGATATGAGCGCGCTTGCTCCTTATCTTCAATTAGAGATGCCCTGGGGGGCCATGGGGAAAGCGCAACTCTGGCGTACTGCAGGCAGACAGTCTCCCGGGTCGCGCCGGTGATTTTTCTCAGCACAGGAGCGCTTTTCAAAGCGCATAGGCACTGTGCTTCAGCCCCTTCCACAGCAGTAATTGTTGAGAACGGAAAGCGCTTCCGGGCTGCGGCAGTGATTTCGGACAGCCAGGGAGCACTTTGAAAAGTGCATAAATGTCATGCAGGAGCGCTACTAACATGCTAGACAGTAAAAGCAGCACCCCTCGTGCTGGGGTGAGTTACAGAGGTCAGGGGCCACAGCACCCTGCCTCTGGAGACAAAAAATGAAGAAAGGGGCAAAGGGCTGGCAAACCCAGCAGCAGGGCAGCATAACAAGGAAGTGCAAGCAGTGGAGTTCCTCCTAATGACCAGGCAGGTCACACGTCAGCACAGTAGCAGCATTCCAAGGTGGTCCTGGTGAGTCCTCTTTACAGCATCCTGCGTCCAGATCCAGGTAAGGTTTCTGGAGTCCCAAGAATCAAATCAAAATCAAATCAAATCATTAACATTTATAAAGCGCGCTACTCACCCGTGCGGGTCTCAAGGCGCTAGGGGGAAGGGGTTACTGCTGCTCGAAGAGCCAGGTCTTGAGAAGTCTCCGGAATGCGGAGTGGTCCTGGGTGGTCCTGAGGATGGTGGGGAGGGTGTTCAAAGACTTGGCCGCCAGGTAGGAGAAGGACCTCCCACCCGCCGTGGAGCGGCGGATGCGAGGGACGGCGGCGAGAGCGAGGCTGGTGGAGCGGAGAAGACGGGTGGGAGCGTAGAAGCTGAGGCGACGGTTGAGGTATTCTGGTCCCTTGTTGTGGAGGGCTTTGTGTGCATGGGTGAGGAGGCGGAAGGTGATCCTTTTGCTGACGGGAAGCCAGTGCAGGTGTCTCAGGTGTGCGGAGATGTGGCTGTTGCGGGGTATGTTGAGGATGAGGCTGGCGGAGGCGTTTTTAATTCGTTGCAGACGTTTCTGGAGTTTAGCGGTGGTTCCAGCGTAAAGGGTGTTGCCGTAGTCCAGGTGGCTCGTGACGATGGCGTGGGTCACGGTCTTTCTGGTGTCGGCGGGGATCCAGCGGAAGATCTTTCGGAGCACGCGGAGGGTGAGGAAGCAGGAGGATGATACGGCGTTGACTTGTTTAGTCATGGTGAGAAGAGGGTCCAAGATGAAGCCGAGGTTGCGTGCGTGGTCTGAGGGGGTCGGTGCGGTGCCCAGGGCCGTGGGCCACCAGGAGTCGTCCCAGGCGGTCGGGGTGTTACCGAGGATGAGGGCTTCCGTTTTGTCTGAGTTCAGTTTCAGACGGCTGAGTTTCATCCAATCTGCAACGTCCTTCATTCCATCTTGCAGGTTGGTCTTGGCGTTGGTGGGGTCCTTGGTGAGGGAAAGTATCAGTTGAGTGTTGTCGGCGTTGGAGGTGATGATGATGCTGTGTTTGCGTACGATGTCGGCGAGGGGGCTCATGTAGACATTGAAGAGTGTCGGGCTGAGCGAGGAGCCTTGTGGGACGCCGCAGATGATCTCGGTGGGGTCTGAGCGAAAAGGTGGAAGGTAGACTTTTGGGAGCGGTTGGAGAGGAAGGAGGCGATCCAGTCCAGGGCCTGGCCTTGGATCCCGGTGGAGCGGAGGCGGGTTATTATGGTGCGGTGACAGACGGTGTCGAAGGCAGCCGAGAGGTCGAGGAGGATGAGGGCGACTGTTTCTCCGTTGTCCATCAGGGTTCTGATGTTGTCTGTAACTGAGATGAGGGCGGTTTCTGTGCTGTGGTTGGCTCGGAATCCGGACTGAGAGGGGTCGAGAAGGTTGTTGTCTTCAAGGAAGTTGGTAAGCTGCTTGTTGACGGTCTTCTCTATGACTTTGGCAGGGAAGGGGAGGAGCGAGATGGGGCGGAAGTTCTTCAGGTCGCTTGGGTCAGCCGTAGGGTTCTTCAGTAGGGTGTTGACTTTGGCGTGTTTCCAGCTCTCGGGGAAGGTAGCAGACGAAAACGAGGTGTTGATGATGGTCTGGAGGTGCGGGGCGATGATGTTGTCGGCTTTATTGAAGATGAAGTGTGGGCAGGGGTCCGAGGGGGCACCGGAGTGAATGGAGTTCATGGTGGCTTTGGTCTCTTCTGTGTTGATGTGGGTCCAGGCGTTGAGGGTGATGGCTGGGGGTGTGGGTTCTGTGGTGGTCGGCTGGGTCTGGTGTCTGAAGCTGTCGTGTAGGTCAGTAATCTTACGATGGAAGAAGGTGGCGAGGGAGTTGCAAAGGTCTTGTGAGGGCGTGATGGCGTTGGCGTTGGGGTTGGAGAGCTCTTTAACGATGTTGAAGAGTTCTCTGCTGTTGTGGCTGTTTTTGTCCAGTCTGTCTGTGAAGAAATTCCTTTTGGCTGCGCGGATCAGGTGATGGTGTTCGTGGGTAGAGTTCTTGAGGGCAGTCATGTTGTCTGCGGTGTGGTCCTTACGCCAGGCTTTCTCGAGGGTGCGACAAGTTTTCTTTGATTCCTTAAGGGTGTCAGAGAACCAGAGAGTTTTTTTGGTGTTAGACTGTCTTGGAGGGCGTCTGAGGGGAGCGAGGTTGTCTGTGCAGTTGGTGATCCAGTTCGTGAGGCTGCGTCGTTGGGGTCGGCGGAGAAGGTGGGTTGGTTGTCGATGAGGGTGGAGAGAAGCTGTTTTTCGGGGATTTTGTTCCACTGTCGACGTGGGCTAGTCTCGCGTCGGAAGGTGAGGTGGACACATCTGTGGTCGGTCCAGTGTAGAGCGGAGGCGTGGCTGAAGGATACGTGTTTGCTGGCGGAGAAGATGGGGTCGAGCGTGTGTCCGGCGATGTGGGTGGGAGTGTTCACCAGTTGCTTGAGGCCGAGGTTGGCGAGGTTGGCGAGCAGGGCGGTGGTGTTGGGGTCGTTGTTCTGTTCCAGATGGAAGTTGAGGTCGCCGGGGAGGATGTAGTCCGGCGAGGCGAGGGCGTGCGGGGAGATGAAGTCGGTGATGGAGTCGCTGAAGAGGGCGCGCAGTCCGGGGGGGGGCGGTAGATGAGGGATCCTCTGAGGGTGGTCCTGGGGTCTGTGCGGATCTGGAAGTGCAGGTGTTCGGCAGCGAGGGGGGTGTCTTCGGTGGAGGTGGTGACGTTGATGGAGTCTTTGAAGACGATGGCGATTCCTCCTCCTACTTGGTTGGTGCGGTCTTTCCTGGAAATCTTGTAGCCTTCGGGGATGGCTATGGCGATGTCGGGGGCCGAGGAGGTGTTCATCCAGGTCTCAGTGATGAAGGCGACGTCTGGTGCGGTGGAGTCCAGGAGGTCCCAGAGTTCAATGGCGTGCTTGTGGACGGATCGTGTGTTGATCAGGATGCATTTGAGATGGTTGATGGCATGTGGGCTGGCGGTCGTGGTGGTTTCGTGGTGGAAGGTAAGTTTGCAGGTGTGACATGCGAAGGGTCTGTGGGTACGTTTCGGGCTGGCTTGGAAGCAGGTGCTGGAACGCCCTGGGTTGAGGGCGTGGAGGGTGATGGGGTCGTAGCGGTGCAGCGGGGTTTGGGAGTGCTGAGGGCCAGGGGTCGTGGCGCTGGGCGCGGGCCAGGCGCGGACGGTGAAAGGAAGAAAGTTTAGGAGGAAAGTTATGAAGATAGGGGAGGGGGGGTTACAGAGGTGGAGGTGAGTGAGGGTGAGAGATAGAAGATAGGGGGTTACAGAGGTGGAGGTGGAGGTGAGTGAGGGTGAGAGATAGAAGGGTAAAAGGATAGGAAGATAGGGGGGTTACAGAGGAGGTGGTGAGTGAGGGAGAAAGATAGAAAGATAGGTAGATAGGGGCGTTACAGAGGGGGTGGCTAGTGAGGGAGGACAGAGAGACGAGTCAGGAGCAGGAGGGCAGACGCAGGAAGATCCAAGTTAGCGACCCTTGACCCAAGGGTAGGACGCTCCCCCTGCCGCTGCAGCTAAACCAGCCCAGGCTTCTGAGACCTCATAGCAAGCCCGGCAAATTCACAGTAAGTACCCCCCCCCTCCGCCCAGCCCCTCGTCCTGCCCCGAGCTACTCACCTCCTCTCCTGCTTCTTTTCTTCATCTCTGATCTTCCTCTGTGCTCTTCTGTATTCTTCATCTGTACTCTTCTTTCTTCCCTGCTCCCCGTCTTCTGTCTTCATCTGTGCTCTTCTCCTGTGTGCTTCTTTCTCTCTCCTCTGCACCGCGACCTGCGTGTGCTTTCTTCTTCTGTGTCCCTCTTCTTGGCTCTTTTCTCTGCTGCTCGTTGATCCTCTTCTTCTTTACCTTCTTCTGTGATCTTCTCTCTTCTGATCTTCCGCTCCTCTTCTTCTTTACCTTCTTCTGTGATCCTCTCTCTTCTGCTCTTCTCTCTTCTGCTCCTCTTCTTCTTTCACCTTCTTCTTGGATCTTAGGTCGCTCCCCCTGCCGCTGCAGCTCCACCAGCCCAGGCTCCTGAGACCTCCTAGCAAGCCCAGCGAATTCACAGTAAGTACCCCCCCAAAGAATGTCCAAAGAATGTCTAAATTGTGGTGAAAAGTCCCCTGTACTTATACTAGGTATACATTGTGTTTTGCAATGGGGAGGAGAGGGAGTTCCAACCAGTTACAACTGGTTCTGGGAGTGCCCTTTCTCTCCTCCAGCACAGACTCCAAACATCAGTGGGGGGTAAACAACCCTATTGTGCGAGGCCAGGGCACAGCCTTTACAAATGCAGGTGTGCTCCGCCTCTCCCTTCTCTCCGCCCTGGAAGGCTATACAAGATGTAGATGCACCTCTGTAACACCTCCACCCTCCCTGTGTACAGGCTCTCTGAAAAGTATGCACAAAGCCCCAACTGTAGTCTGCCCAGATGTGGATTGGAGTCAAGCTGCAAAACACCAGAGTCATAAGCACAGATAAATGTGCACTTTCTAGAAGTGGCATTTCTGAGATAGTAATAAAAAAAACACCCACACACACCAGTGAGAAGCATTTCTTATCACTATCACAACCATACCAAACATGCCTACGCTACTCCTCATAAATCAGACAATACCCCTTACACATAAGGCAGGGCATTTCTAATGCAAGCCTATGAGAAGGCAGCACTCACAGCAGTGAGACACCAAGTTAGGCTGTTTGTCACTACGAGGACAGGCCACACAACCTGGCACATGTCCTGCCTTCTGCGTACATGGCACCCTGCCCATAGGGCTAGCTAGGACGTACCTTAGGGGTGGCTTACATGTACTAAAAGGGTAGTTCTGGGCCTGGCAAGTAAATTTAGATGCCAGTTCCCTGTGGCAGAAACCTGCGCACACAGGCCCTGCGCTAACAGGCATGAGATAGGTTTGAAAGGCTACTTCAGTGGGTGGTGCAAGCAGTGCTGCAGGCCCACTAGTAGCATTTCATTTACAGGAACTGGGTATAGGGATACCACTTTACAAGGGACTTATAGGTAAATTAAATATGCCAATTAGGTATAAGCCAATCATACCAATTTTGTAAGGGAGAGCACATGCACTTTAGCACTGGTTAGCAGTGACAAGGTGCTCAGAGTCAAAACGTCAGCCAACAAAGGTGAGAAAAATAAGGAGGCAAAAAGCAAAACGTCTGGGGAATGACCCTGTAAAAGGGCCAGGTCCAACAGTGGGGGTTTTTATATTCACAACTCTCATCTTCATAATTCTGCTCCTTTTACTCTTCATTATCCTAATCATTGCAGCTCATTCATTTTATTGCAGATTGCAGTCTTTTTAATACATATATTGTAAACTCTCCTGCATCTCCTTCATTGCCTATGTGTAGCTATGACTCTTTGCTAACAATAGAAAAGGGTAACTTCCGTTCCACTACGATTTCCCTGAGAGCTCTTATCTAGAGTTCATGCATAAGGCTGCTCGAAATCACCTTTGCTTGCTGAGTTTTGGTGAGGTACTGCTTGTGAGCAAGGAGGGTTGGGCCGACAGTTGTGACTTGTTATAGGAATGACTCAGTCACCTACAAACAAAAGTGCTGCCATCCCAAAAACAGCAGTCTGCTTGCAAGGCCTACACTTACTCATGCAATTCCACTAGACCTTGAGAACAAACTTACTGACTTCCACCTATCTCTGCATTCATAAGATCCAATTTCTCTGTGGGAAAGCATTTTCAAACTGAAACTATATCATTTCTCTGAAAGACTCTTCTGCAGAAATCTCCTCCCAGCCCTCTTTCATGTCTGTCTTCCCTGACTTTGTTATATATGAGGTCACATAACGAGCAACAATTTTGCTTATCATCTATATTTTCAATTACAGTATTTACCGCACCTGTGATTTTGAAATCATAGAACTTGTCTCAATCCCTTATCAGTAGTTTCTTTTGAATTGGCACATGAAAGACAAAACAAACCTATCTGTGTCTGATCCAAACTCAAGCAGGACATCCCACGCATACCAGTTAGGTGTTCCAAGGTTTCTCAACATGCGTTTCAGCTCACCATGATGACAATACCAATATTCATTGGTGCCACGTTGACATGCCACCAAATTAATCAAGGTTATCCAGATTTTCATCTTTTCTATGAATGTGTTCAACAAACACCCTTTCTGACAGATTCAACATATTCACTCCTATTTTGAGAATTTGATTTGCAGCCCAAGACAAGCCAGACAAGTCGCTCTCCAATAGTAGATGAAAAATATACTGAAAACACTGGCAAAATGTACGGTCCTCTGAGTAAAGTGTAGTTGATCTGTACACTGCTGCTAGTATTTGTAGAGGCCTGTCATCATACCACCTACTCCAGTAGGAAACAGATGTGGAAAACAGCAAGCTTCTATGCTTTTCCCCACACACCTAAGGGAGCTCCTTTCACTTCTTTTATCTGAAAGAGATCAAAAGCATCTCCAATAATCTCTTTAGACTGTAGAGGATCAACAACATAGTGTTAGTTATTTTCTTCTAATCTGGATGTATTTATCCTTTCAATTTGACTTCTTGACGGCAATGTGTCATCCTCCATATGTGTAAGATCTTGAAGATCATCTACATTTTTATAGTAAATAATATTTTGTACTAGATATAATGTTGCTTTTTTAAATGTACTAACATCTTCCAACTTTTGACATATCTTTTTGCTCTTGGTATAGACACCATTGACTAGAATTTCAAATTTTTCTTCCGAATCTCTCTTCACCCTTACAGTTTCAGTATTCTGCTTGAAATCTAATGGCAAGTACACAACCCCATCTTTAAGACCATTCTGCAGCTTCATATGGACTGTAACTTGAAATGGATGTATGCATAGTGTAAGTGTAGGTTCATGAACATTTAAATCTTGAAATTCCTATGGTATTGAAACTAGCTCTAACTTGTTATGCGCAGCTCTAGCTGGGATTTTATATCCTCTAACTTAATAGAACAATACTTACATATTATTTGAAGTATGGAACAATCAAGGCATTCCTCTAAAACTAAATAAGCTGCAAATCCTTGCCACTTATCTCTATTGTCTTCTTCAGTTTTTGCAGACACAATAGCATAACAAGTTTGACTTTTATAGTGAGTGTATCAACAACATATACAAACACAGTCCGGTTTCTCTGAACAGACTATTTTAAATTTGCTAATCTCTTTATGAAAGTTATCAATAGGAATACCTGTCTCCTGTTCTGCTACTCCTTGAAATACCCAGTCTTCATTTTCCCTACACACCTCTTCAGGTCCAAAGAAATGAAACTGTACATAATCACAAACCTGTTCTACCTCTGCCACTGTACCATGCAAAAGATCTCCATTTATTTTGTCTAAACATAGTGCATAGTGCAAGAATCTTCACATGGTACAGCCTTCTAACTAAAGTTTGCATTTGAGAGTGGTGTACTGATAACATTCTAAAATGATGAAAGGTGCTGTGGTATACTTTCTTAGATAAACATACTACTGAATGTCCCTGTAGATTTGTAAATTTCTTTACTTTGTCTGGATCTAATCGTTGCAAAATTGAAAATGTTCTGCTCAAGACATTTGCATGGAAAGATACATAGAAATTTTCTGAATACGTCAATTGATTGCTGTTGAACACTACACATATTGCTATAGTTCCACTTATATACAGGAGTCTGTCTCCGCCTTCCCTGTACCTCTTTAACTATGATTTATTCTACATTTCTGGGAACCATTACCTCATTTTCAATAGGAGAACCGTCTTTCATTTCATAACATCAAACATATTCATCAACTGCATGCACTAATGTGTTCACTTGCAAGCAGCTTTCTTCATTAAAGAAAGGCTCCGTACTAAAAGTACGTCTCTATTCACCATTGAAAACTTACCAAAGTTAGTTCTATTAACTAATCTTTTATTTTGAATTTCTCTCCTCTTGTTCAACACTATCATTATCTGGAGTTGTCATTCTGTTTACAATCAAAATAAATAGCGTTCTTTTCAGAGTAAAGGCCTTATCGACTACGCCCTCAACACGTTCCTTTTGTGTGTCAGTTTGTCTTGTTCTTGCATACCTCTTCATGGTTCTCATTAGATTCTGAATTACTCTGCTTTGAAACATTCTAACCCTTAAACTGGTATTGTCTAATGGTTAAACTCTATGCTTCATTGTAGGATTTTTTTTACTTTACTTCTCATACCACATACTTTTCCTCTCCTTTAAGTTGATCTCAAACATTGTTTATTACTTACTTCATTTAGCCGTCTTTCAAGTTGACCCGATACTATTTTAAGAAATGTCTTTGCTCTCTTACCTGCAGCTCTTTTCTCCTTCAGTATCTTTTATGGATGTTATCCCTTTTGTTTCTCAGTTGTGAGGAGAGAGTATTGTTGTCACTTTTTGACAGCACTGTAAGTCTGAATAGTTAAGTAGAAGGTTATATCTGAATAGAAACAAAAACAGTTGATTTATGTTTTATTTATGTGCTTTCACATTAAATATTTTAATTAGTTAACTAGCAAAGTAAACTGTTGTCTTATTATAATATTCGTAACATTATTGGATTCGTTTTCAAGTTTATATTTCTGTGTTTTTTATCTGTGTCACTAAATCCATTACTCTAACACTGCTTTACTACAATATTTTTTTCTCTCTCTCGCTCTCTCTCTCTCTCTCTATATATATATATATATATATATGCATATATATATATATATATATACAGTATATATCCACAAAGAAAGGTTGTCCCAAAACGGAGGTGCACTCTCAACAGGTTTCATTTGTATTTATTTTCAGATCCAGCAAAGCCGATAACAGACATAGAATTCATTCTCTCCAGGCCAGAGGCGTTTCGGAGATCCTTGCCCTTGTTCACAGGCCAAATACGAGGCAAATCATTAAGTCAATTGCAGGCACATGATTAACCATTAAATACTCTCCTATAATGGGCCTCCAGTGAGTCACAGCCAGTGCATGTTGGTATGCGTAGTCCTGCAAGATCGTTTTTTCCCAAGTGGGTGTAATTTTCACAAGCCTCATTGTTAAAACACAGTACATTACCCTCCAGTGGGCTGAATTCAAAGTCAAGTTAGCAGATTTGCTTGTATTTCCTAACCTGTTGAACTAATTGCGACGTCAAGTGAGGTCACGCAGCCCTGCTCCTTCTGCAGTGGTGCTCCCTCCACGGCTGGACAGGCCGCTATTAATCCACAAAGAAAGGTTGTCCCAAAACGGAGGTGCACTCTCAACAGGTTTCATTTGTATTTATTTTCAGATCCAGCAAAGCCGATAACAGACATAGAATTCATTCTCTCCAGGCCAGACACGTTTCGGGGATCCTTGCCCTTGTTCACAGGCCAAATACGAGGCAAATCATTAAGTCAATTGCAGGCACATGATTAACCATTAAATACTCTCCTATAATGGGCCTCCAGTGAGTCACAGCCAGTGCACGTTGGTATGCGTAGTCCTGCAAGATCGTTTTTTCCCAAGTGGGTGTAATTTTCACAAGCCTCATTGTTAAAACACAATACATTACCCTCCAGTGGGCTGAATTCAAAGTCAAGTTAGCAGATTTGCTTGTATTTCCTAACCTGTTGAACTAATTGCGATGTCAAGTGAGGTCACTCAGCCCTGCTCCTTCTGCAGTGGTGCTCCCTCCACGGCTGGACAGGTCGTTATTAATCCACAAAGAAAGGTTGTCCCAAAACGGAGGTGCACTCTCAACAGGTTTCATTTGTATTTATTTTCAGATCCAGCAAAGCCGATAACAGACATAGAATTCATTCTCTCCAGGCCAGACGCGTTTCGGGGATCCTTGCCCTTGTTCACAGGCCAAATACGAGGCAAATCATTAAGTCAATTGCAGGCACATGATTAACCATTAAATACTCTCCTATAATGGGCCTCCAGTGAGTCACAGCCAATGCATGTTGGTATGCGTAGTCCTGCAAGATCGTTTTTTCCCAAGTGGGTGTAATTTTCACAAGCCTCATTGTTAAAACACAGTACATTACCCTCCAGTGGGCTGAATTCAAAGTCAAGTTAGCTTATTTGCTGAAGCCATGCCGGTCTTTTCAGTAAGAAGAAATGCCTGGAACACTTCCAGCACTGGCTGCACCTATGAGGGTGAAACACTTTTATAGTTTTCTCTGCTGAAGAAAGGATTGACCTAGAAACACGTGTCCAGAGATGATTTTATAACTTAAGGCCTGTAATAATGAAACTGCTTAAAGAATTCACTATGAGTTGCTGGCTTTGCTTTTTCTTCCCGTTTATATAACCTGTTGGGAGTGCGCTTTCACATGAGGACAACTTCGTTTTTGATATTTAACCGGCCTGTCCAGTCGGGAAAGCAGCACCACTGCACATCGTAGCAGGTCTGTGTGACTAAAAATGGATTATCACATAAGAGCAGTCATGTTGGGATATTCACAGCAAATCTGACAATTTTACTTTGGATTCGCCTACAAAGGTTTTGCACTTTGGTTCATTATTTCGTTTGGCTCCAGCAACCCAGTTGGGGCAAAATGAAAAAATTGCAGGACCACCACAACCAGCATGCACTGCTCACTTGAGAGGCCCACTGGGGCAGACTAGTATTTAAATAGACTAATCAGGTGCCTGTAATTAGACAAGCTGAAGCCATGCCGGTCTTTTCAGTAAGAAGAAATGCCTGGAACACTTCCAGCACTGGCTGCACCTATGAAGGTGAAACACTTTTATATTTTTCTCTGCTGAAGAAAGGATTGACCTAGAAACACGTGTCCAGAGATGATTTTATAACTTAAGGCCTGGAATAATGAAACTGCTTAAAGAATTCACTGTGAGTTGCTGGCTTTGCTTTTTCTTCCCGTTTATATAACCTGTTGGGAGTGCGCTTTCACATGAGGACAACTTCGTTTTTGATATATATATATATATACATATTTTAAAAGACTGCTACTCTGGATGGGAGAATACGGTGTGTCAAAACTTGCCTAAATATATGAATGAGTGTATGTGTCCAGCTGTTTAAATAAGTCTGGCAAAATATGACTGTCTGTTGTACTAACTGTGTGACTCTCTAAATGTCTATAAAGGTTACTGAAGAAATACTTTTGTGCTCCTGTTACAGAATAGAGGGCCAAGTGAGTGTGTCTGCAATTGCCTTCCATACTCTTGCATATATGAGAACGTTTTGAGTATGTGAGTGACTGTAGAAGTATGTATGTCACTCTCTGACCTGAGGCAGCATTTGCACTAGTAGGCCTGATCCATTTTTTAAGAACTATTTCTCTGTATGGCTGATGAGGCTGTGTGACTACTTGCCTACATATCTGAGTGAATGTAAAAGTCCACCTATAGTAGTGTCATAAAATTTTTGTCTAAATGTGCCGGCATGTGACTGTTTGATTTAGTACCTCTATGTTCACTAAATGTATATGTAAGTGGCGGAACAAATACCTCAGTGCTTGTGATAGGGAATAGAGGGGTATGTGAGTGTGTCTTGAGCTGTTCCTGATACTGCGGCATACATAAGTACTTTCTGAGTTTATGGGTGAATGTCTACGTCTCTGTGCCCCTCTCTGACCGGGTCAGACAGAGAATCTATGTTTTGGAAACATGTATGTAATTACCTTATTGAGTAGTATACTCTATGTAGTGCTTTGCTTAGGGGTCTGCAACTGCATTAGTAAGTTTCTAAAACTAAAAAGGACATCTTTTAATCACTGACGCAAAAGCACCATGCTTGCCAGCATACCTATAATATACATCAGAATTGACTGACTTCTACTAAAACATGGCTATAAGAATTGACAAAGGGGTTTTAGAGACCAGGTTCAGTGGACCTTGAGAGTGCAGACACAAGCACTGCACTAGTAAGTATCATCCATGATTGAAGCAGAATTTGTATGGATAGAGGACAAGAATGTCACCACTTTCCTGAGTATCTCACTGACTGTAGGAGTGCAGTTATAGCATTGCCATTAGATGTTTAGGTAAATATGCCAGTATATGACTGTCTGTTTTAGTAACTCTATAACTCTCTTAATGGATTTGCTAGTAGCTGAATGAATACCTCACTGATTGTGTTAGACAATAGAGAGCTTTGTGGATGTGTCTGAAATTGCTTTTGAAAGTGCTGCACACATAACTAGTTTCTTAGTATGTGAGTGAATGTAGTAGGCTCTGTGTTGCTCTGTGACTGGGAGAGGCAGAGGATCTATGCTTTGGAAAGATGTATGTCTGTTTCTTTGTGAGTGGTATACTTTATGTATTGCTTGTCCATGGGGTCTTCAACTGTATGAGTATGTTTCTAAAACCAAAAAGCACATCTCTCAACCATTAAGCACAAAGCACCATGGTTGACGGCATACCTACACCATATTTCGGAGGTGACCTATTTCTACTGAAATGTAAGTTTAACAATTGACAAAGGGGTTTTGGATACCAACTTGAGTGGGCAGTAAGAGTGCACTCACAGGCTCTGCACTAGTAAGCCTAACCCATGAATAAAGCAGTATTTGTCTGCAGACATACCAACATTAGATCACTACTTGCCTATATTTCTAACTGAATGTAGGTGTCTACCTACAGAAGTGATATGAGATATTACAGTATATGTGCCGGTTTGTGACTTTCTGTTTTAGTACTACTATCGCTTTCTAAATGGGTAGTAAGTGGCTGAAAAAATTGCTTAGTGCCTTTCTTAGGTAATGGAGGGGTGTGTGCATGTGTCTTCAACTGACTTTGATGCTACTTCATACATATATTGTTTTGAGTATGTCCCTGAATTTATAACTCCTTCTGTAGCTGTCTCACTGGGTGTGACAGAGGCTCTAAGTTTTTGTCAATATGTATGTCACTTGTTTTATGGGTAGTATACTGTAAGTAGTACTTGGTGTAGGGGCAGGAGAGTGCATGATTATCTTATTTCTTTCTGGGTGCTACACTCTGTGTAGTACTTGGCATAAGGGCCCGCAAGTGCATGAGTAACTTATTAATCTGAAAACCAGATCTCTCTTGTTTTAAACACAAAGCAGCATAGTTTATGACATACCAAAAGCATATTTCAGAAATGCATTACGCAATACGGTGGTATACGCAATACGCAAGAGGAGGAGCTTCTCATCGCTGCTGATGCTGCCGTGGAAGGCCTTTTGCAGGCCACCCGCTTGCCGGAATTCCAGCATTCCAGCATTCCAGTCCACCGCCTGCTTCTGTGTGGCCGTTGGTGCCGGGCGAGTCACAGACACAGCGGTGCAGCAGACGGGGCGGACGGAGGATGAAACCGTGAATGGGTAGCAGCTGTATCGCCATGTAGCAGCTTGTGGGCTCCCACAGTGGCTGCATTAACTTCGCTGACTTCGCTGAGCGTGGAAGTGTGGTGATGCGTCGATCGACCACCTGCCAGCCTGACTACCCCCCCAACCATACCGGTGCTGGTGTTTGGGTGCTTGGGGGCTGCTCAACCCCTGCTGCTGCTAACGCCCACCACCATCCACCATCACCAACCACAATCCTCCTTTTTCAACTTTAACTTTAACTCAGCTTCAACTCAGCCCAATCTAGCCCCCTGCCTGAAAGCCTAACACAGGCCTTGTTGAGCCTTGTTCAATTTGACTTTGTTCTGACTGCTTCGATCTTGCTTCAGCACCAGCTTCTGTGTGCTCATGCCCCTCCCACCCCCTAGCTGCCAAAGGGGCTACCCAGGGAGGAGAGGCGGCACAGGAGTAGTCCAGGGTAGTCCAGAGTACCCCAGAAGTACTCCAGGAACACCTTAGATGTGACCCAGAGGACTCAGGTCACGGTTAGATCCAGGAGACACCCTGAACGAGTTGAGAGAGCGACCACCTTTATAAATAAACATGTAAATAAATATCTCTGCTTCCACAGCACAATACCTGCCAATATCTGCCAATACCTGGCATACCTGGCACAAGTACCAAGCACCTCATTGAGCAGTAAAGCAAAAGCAACAGTAAGCTGCTGCTGAGGTGATTCAGCAGGGTACAGGTGACATTAGGCTCCCTATAAGTAGGTTGAGCCCCATGCCGTGGAAGCTGTTAAGCTTGTTCTTTTTGGTGCTTGTGGCTGGGTGTGACTCCCCCCTTTGATTTTCATCTCCACCTCTTCAGACCTCCTCAGACCTGTGCAATTCAATCCAATTTCAATCTAAACATGCATCAAGTGCTTGAAACAGTAACACATGGTCACTTTCAAACTCTGAAATTTATCAGTAGAGCCCAAGGGTGGGAACATAAGATCCGGCAAGAATCGGCAGCAAATTGCAAATGAGCCACTGAAGAAGCCCACCCTGATGCTCCCACCAGTGCTTAACGAGGGAATAACTGTGAACAACACTCAGTTGGAGCCCTTCCTGCTGCCAAGGATGGGGACACCAGAGCTGTTCCCCTTCTTGAACGATCCAATTGCCGCTATATACGCAATTCCAGATGGCGCCTCAGACCTTCCCAGTCCTATTATCCCAATCAAGAGGAGCATCACATTGGAAACAAGTGGTGTAAGTGGCTCACATCAAATGTTAATGTCACCCTTGAAACCAGTAAATCTAATAGCATCCAAACAATATCAAGTCTTCATATTACCCAATCAAGCCACCTCTGGTCCTGCAAAAACTCAAGAAGCGGTAGCTCAAGTCCATCAGTCTTTCATAACGACAAATGACAATCTTTATTTATTTTCTTCAATGTATGGTACTGCTCAGGCTCCCACAGCTACCAACGTTCCCCAGTTAAGCAGGGTTGGCACATCTTGCACACAGAGGAACTTTGGTCCTGCTCTCTTTCCCTTTCAAACAACGCTGACTTAATACAGGCATTAGGACATCTACTCAAGAAGTCCAGTATCAGCCAACATTATTAAAAAAACGGCAGTTTAATGTCACAGTGTATGTGAAATTAAGATGGCCTCATTATCATCAGACAGTATCAAAAGGGATCGCATGTGGGAAGCACCCCTGCCTAAGGACACGCAGTCTAACTCCTGATGTAAGGATCCCTACAGTTTACTACCTAACGCAGGTCACACCTAGGCAGAAAGGCAATGTGGAGTGTCCATAAAACCTTCAGCAAACTTCCTTCCCTCTACGGAAGCACAAACAAATTACAGGAAAATACCCAATTCAAGCACTTGATCAAGCATGCAACTAAGAATCAACCGTGCTGCCGTGGTGGGACAGCCTATTCGCAACTCTGCAATCATCTATCGAAGTTCTAAATTTCCAGTCAGACAAGCTGGACACATAGATTGACATTATGAACTTAATGGCTGAGCAAATTGCAGGAATAAACCAAAAACTGGAGACAGTTATATCTCTAATAGTGAAATCACAAGTATGCCTCACATGAACCAAGAGCAATGTGCTTGGGCCCAATCATTGATAATTTAGCTGTACTCCCGGACATTCTGTCAAATGTCTT
Organism: Pleurodeles waltl; assembly: GCF_031143425.1. NCBI lineage: Eukaryota > Metazoa > Chordata > Amphibia > Caudata > Salamandridae > Pleurodeles > Pleurodeles waltl. The sequence continues at coordinate 1,571,421,445 of NC_090440.1, forward strand.
AAAATTGTTGCAGCTCGCCAGAAATTAGGAAGTAATAATGACATTGTCAACTGTAAGCTCTCTCCAAAAACAGGAGGTAAACTCCAACCAACACTAGCTGACCTGCGACTCAGAAATACCCACTACTCAGACTAACCCCGCCTCTGAGTTACTTCTTAAGGAAGGTATATCGGAAGGGTCAATCTGGATCAGCAATGAAATCTCCTATCCAAAATCAATGAAAAGACAACGCAAATGCCTAAGGAAAGGCAGGAAGAAGCAAAACAACCACAAGGATGGGACAGGTAATAAAATGTATCCCATATTTGTTAAACAACTTGCCAACATAGCCCCAAAGAAAGCAGTTAAAGACATCAGTACACAGGACTGCAGTAGCCTGTCCGATCAGGCAGATTTATCCCTGTCAGTCTCAATGTCAGACGACCCACTCAAGGACTAGAACAGGCCGACACCAGCCCACCCCCAGGCTCGAGTGTGACAGGTTTGCAAGAGGATCAAAAACTACTAACTGCTCACTCTGAACCCCGAGCCACTCTGTTGGAACAACATGGAACAATCTTAAAACACAGGATCAGAGACCAAGATAATATTGACAATCAACCTCGCCCTGCCCTAAGAGGGCAGGATCTACTTCATAATTGCATCCAGGTCAAGCTGGCCCAACAGAATTTAACTGGTCACAGATCACAGCAGGTTCACACCTCTTCCCTAGCCTCTTGCCAGGAGCCAAGGGATGCAATTACAACAATACAACACAGTTCCCTCCCCTTGGAGAGGACATGTGACCACCAAGCCAATTCCAGATCAAAAATCTTAAATCTACTGGCTCCTGGCTTCACATCTGGCCAAGGGTATCAACCTGCTAACGCAGATGCCTCAAGAATTAACACATCGGATCAAGCAACTGGCCCTCTTTCAAACAGCAGGCTAATAGTGAACGCAAGAACCCATGGCTGCTCTGCTGTGGCAAAACCAGCCATACCGCCTATAAAAGACCCAACTTTGCATAGAGCCACTTCCCTCCACTGGAATCGAAGCCCTATATTCCAAGTTCCAGCAAAACCTGATAAAGCACTCAACTCAGGAGTCTCTTCCCCTTGTCCTTATTCTCCTGCACGCTACAAGATTCCAAGAATGGTACTTGCACATAATGCATCGTCATGGCTGTCACCGCCATCAAAGCATGAGGGATTTCCCCTTAAGCTGCGGTTTCAACCTCCTAGGGGAATCATGACATTCTGAATAGAGGGAACATTGTGAGGCTCTTAAAAGTAATTCCAGAGCTTAACACCTTGTCCTACACAGAACTAACAACTGTAGAATTTCAACCAGCTAAGGGCAATAACTCACCAGAAGCCACTCTAACAACCAGGAAATCAGCCGAAATAGTAGATCACATTCTGGTGTGGCCCTAAATGCCCCTCGTCTCTCATGAGAACCACAACCATGACAGGATGTCCAGCTCTAAAATATTTAAGGCTTCTATTCTGGAACATAGCAGGTGCCCAATCATTGCTGGAAACAGGTTTCCCACCTAAAGCCTGTCATAACATGGGTATAATTGCTCTGCAGGAAACCTGGTCACAACAGGGTCTTCCACTGTCAGGTTTCACATCCTTTCATATAAATTCAGTCAAGCATAAGCAGCACGGAAGGCCAAGTGGGGGTCTAGCAGTTTACTTTTCATTAACCCTGAAAATGGACATAGAAGAGCTGCCACAAGAAGGCCAAGACTGCCAAGCGCTCAAACTTTGCAACTGGACTTCTAACAATAGGCCACCAATGTTGTTGGTTAACGCCTATATATACACCCCGGCTTGTCCCGTAAACGGGCTGCTATACAAATGTTAACAGCAATCATTTCGTACTACTGTCAGATCCACCCTGATTGGGACATCATTCTGACAGGAGACTTCAACTCAAATTTAATCATGGCACAAGTGGAAGACAAAAGTGCTGACAACTCCTACTGGAAAGTCCCAATAGAGGTTTCATTGAACTTCAATCGTCGTGATCAGCAGAGTGTACAGTTGGTGACATCAGTGGAATATCTCAAATTACGGGTCCTAAACCAAAGGTTCCCAGGTAACTCCCCACCAAGCCACACCTTCCACGCCCCCAATTCACAGTCCATTTTACATTACACCCTAGTCACACTGCCTCTGATATCTTTGTTATGGCAATATAAATAAAATACACCACATATAGTTACCATTCCTACTAAATACTCACACTAAGGTCACCTTGTCTGTGCACGAGCCTGCTCCGGTACAAGTGGGCTCAATAGAGTCAACGAGCTTGAAGAGACTACGTTGGTCATCTGACATAATCGGAGCCTTATCCTTATCATCAAAGTTGAAGATGTTGTAGAGCCTTAAAAAGCACAGACATATAATGGATGCCTGGGACGACTTCTGAGTGAAAATACTGGACCAGCACTCGCCTCGCAACCTACCACAGCCAATTCAGCAAATTACCTCAGGCTGTCTTTCAAAACAAACCCAACTCCTTAAAAAAGCTGGTTAGATGCCTGAAGGCTCGCCCAGGAAATCAGCTATTGTGGGAACAAATCAAGAATTCAAAAAAAGAGTATGAAAGACAAATACGCAAAGAAAAGGCCGAAGGCAAAAGCTCTCTTTGGCTAAAATGAATACATACCTCAAAAGGGAAAAACCCCAGGGAATTCTGGGGCATCATTAACAATCTAAACACCAGAGGGAACTCAATTAACAATCCAAATATCCCTGAATTGAACTGGGTGAGCTATCTCAAGACAGTCTTCACAGCAAAGTACCGCCCCCCCAGAAGCTCCCCCAATTGCCATCATGGACACCCATAAGGGGAAACATCCTCCTGCTAGACGACGAGGAGATGATCAAACTCACTCTGTCCACTTACAGGAACTACCGAGTACTCCTTCAGGCCCATCGGGAAAGAGCCCCCGGGCCAAATGGCCTTCCACAAGCCAGTTTTAGTGAAGAAGATGTCTTCTGGTCAGAAGTGCTAACCTCCTTCTACCAGGAAGTATGGCTAGGAGGAGGCATTCATGGGAGCTGGCGAGGCTCTATATCAATCCAATCTTTAAGGGAGGCAACAGAGACAACCTGGGTGATTGCAGGTTATTCATCCTTATTGACATTGAGGCAAACAACTGTGCCTCCCTGCTCCTTATGGAACTAACAACATGGTCAGAAAAACATAAAATCTTCCAATTAAGCAAACAGGTTTCAGTAAAGGGGTGGGTAACGGGGCAAACATCTTAATAACGTACTTTCTGGTAGAGCAGAGCAGATGGCACAAGAAACTAAATATTGGCTTTATCGATTTTTAGGCCGCCTTTGATTGAGTAAATAGATACCTGCTCTGGAGCAAGCTAACGTTATGGGGTCTTCTGGCCCCCCTCCTCAATGCAATAATTGCCTTGTACTCAGATACCTGGGTATGCATAAAGATCAGAGATGGTACAAGACTCTCAAGGAAAATCCCCACAACCCTCAGTCTGAAACAAAGCTGTGTGCTCGCCCAGCACCTCTTCAACTTATTTATGGCTGACCTGATCCTAGCTTTGGATGTCAGAAACGTTCACCCCCCTCTCCTGGGAGGGATCTCACTGACACATCTACTATATGCGGACAACCAGGTACTGCTTAGCTGCACCAAGGTCAGGCTACAAAGATCCCTAAACATTCTGGCTAATTATGTTAATTCCAACCAGCATGAAGTCAATGTATCTAAATCAAAAATAATGTGTGTAGGCTGCAGGTACACCTTAAGATCAAGGATGGCCTTAAGTAACATCTCCTTAGAGGTGGTGCAGTACTGTGAATATCTTAGAGTAATTTTAGATGCCCAGGGCTCCTTCCATCAACAGAAGAGATACATCATGCAAAGAACCCTAGTGCTAATCTATGCTTTTTCTCTCCTGGCCAAACGGCTACATGGTCCATCACTTTGTCCTCTGCTAATAGTTATCTCATCCAAATTGCTTCCTGCACTAACCCATGCAAGAGTGGCAATGTACGGTCAGGACGAGGTCCTGACTGACAAAACAGAGCTCAAAGTATTTAAACGAGTCTTCAAATTACCAAACTCCGCCTCACCGGTACAGGTACACCTTGAATTTGGACTTGTATAGCAAGACTTGGCCGTAAGAGCAATGGCAGCTAAAACTTGGTACATAATAAGTCAATCAGCAGACAAATTGAACAAGGCACTCTGGCGGGCCCTAGAATATGACCAGCCCTCAACCTACAACAAGTATCTTCGATCATCATTCATCTAACTACCACTTAAGGATCTGTGGGAGGTAGCACCAACATACAATTCATTTTCAAGAGGAGTTAATAAGGCCACTAAAGTGCTTTCGTTCATTGAAGATAAAGCCAAATTTAGTGCCCAGTCCCATGAATGGATGACCATAAGATACTATGCCAAACTAGAACCGGGTGCCTATCTCTTTACCACCAATGCACCACACATGAACTTATGACAATGCGGCCAGGCAACTTGCTAACCTCAGCCAATGCTCCGTTATGGAGGAACATTATTACGCCGCAGTGAAGGCACTGTTCATGTCAAAACGAAGATCTACTACACATAATCTGCATTTGTACGGGTTCTGTTAGAACTTCAAAGGAGATTTCTCAAGAGGATGTTAACTGGCAGAGCCCTAAGGACCTGGATCCCCAGCTAAACTGTAAGTTTGTCAAGTTCCTGAAACATGCTATATAAAAAAAAGGGATGTTCGGATTTGAGGCGCCAGTAGGCCACAACCAAAATAGTATGTCTAATCAACTCCTCCTGGTCACACAGCGATCCCTTCAACTGTACATTGACCAATTGGTTAATGGTACTGGCCCGCACATAGGGCACTATAAGCCCTCTTCTTTAAATTATTCCTAAGTCTAAAAAGCTTTCAAGATGAATCGCGTTAGCTCCAGTGGTTCGGGTAGTCGCAGTATTTATGATATATCTGTATCAAATATATCTATATATATTTTACTACAAGCAATACATTTTACAAGATTTACTTATCTCAGGAAAACTCAAACGTAAAATTGTTTTCTTTTTTTCTTTTTAACTTTTCAATTTACATTTAATCACTCTTAATTTATTTTAGAATGTTTTTATCATGTAAAATGTGAAAATTGTTATGGTTTTAATTAACTGAAACAAACAAAATTACTTACTTAAAAATTACATGGGGTTTACAGCTAACAAACATGTTGTACATGCCATGAGAGGCTGCCTGTGTGAGACCATAGACAGGGTCTGTACTTCCAGGGCTGACCCATATCTAAACAGTACATGTTTAAGTATGCCTAGCAGTCTTGTACTACACATCTGACTCAGTATTAGTTTAAAGAACAAATCTTATCACCTAAGCACATACATTCCCATCTTATAATTTACCAGCACCTACCCTGAAGAGTATGTAATACATTGCTCTCAACTTTCACAGGTTCATGCTTCATACACACCCAAAGTGTGAGTTTTTTCCTTTCAATTTTGAGTTTTGTAGTCCTCTTCTAAAATGGAATCAATAGGACTGCAAGGCCGAGAGTTCAAAGAAAAACTTTCTCTGTGAACAGCACTTCATATATAGACATGTAAAATGTTCACATCCCCTAATACATTGTTAAGTATATTTGCATGCCTTAGCGCAGGATTTTATTATCTAGCAATTAGACCATGCAGTAGAGCAGCACTTATACAATAGTTCCATATATGATTGTATATTCAGACAGTCACATAGTATATGTAGTAAATCACAGCACAGGAGGGGGAATCGCCAGCAAGTCACGTGGGGCAATAGTCCAGCTGCTCTAAGCTTCTGGGGAGTCCAGTACAAGTCGTGTAGTGTCTTGAAAAGGAAGAATTTCATTCTCGCTTCTCGAGCCCCTCGCTCCCACACCTCCAATAGGTCTGTCTATTCTTCCATATTGTAATCTATCTGCAATTGGGTTTGCCATCGAGTCCTAAGGGAGGTGAAAAGGGGCAGAGAGAATATATGTCGATTCTGGGGATTATGTAACCCCGACATCACTCCCCGAAAGGAGCCCCAAATTAGTAAATACTCAAGCACCAGGGAATGTTGTAGGGTCCACAGGTGGGTCCCCAAGCGGCTCTGGAGACAGTGTGAGAGTTGTCGGTATTGCCAAGAACGTTGGTCAGGGAGACCAAATTCAGCTTGCAACTCTGGGAATCAGCATCCCAATATCTAAGAGTTGATCAGTGGTTAGAATGCCCTTAGCCCGCCAAACTTCCCAGTCAACTACTTCCCCCCTATTAAGAAACCAGCATTGCCCCACAGTGGCTCGTGTATGTGAATCTGTGGATCCACTCCACGAAGGTGGTGAGCCCGATGCCCAGAGTCCAGCAAGGGCTGCATAACTGGATGGGCAGGATGTGGCTGGGGGCCTTTAGAACCTGTTCTGCCATGACCCACTATACACCCCGAAGCATGGAGGCCAACTGTGAAAGGTGTAGTGCCAGCGCATAATGTTCTATGGAAGGTAATCCCAGCCACCGCATTCTTGCCGTGCAATGAGTTTAGCTTTGGAGAGCCGTGGTCTGAGAGATTCCCATACAAATTTACGTATGCAGACATCCACTGTTCTGAGCATTGACAAAGGGACTAATAGTGGTAATATCCCTAGCACATAAGTGTACTGTGGTAGGGTGACCATGCGCCCAGCCTGTACTCTCCCCCCGTAGGGAAAGCCCTAATTGGGACCATTTTTCAAAATCACGCTTGGTACGATCTAGCAGAGGTTCCATATAATCCCGTATCATATGGGCTAGGCCCCTATTGACAAGGATCCCCATATATTTAAGGCGTGATTGTTTCCAGGAAATCGGAAATGTTGTGAGAGCTGCACTAGTAGTTAATGGAGACAGGGGTAGAGCTTCACTCTTATCCCACTTTATTTTATACCCTAATAGTGCTTCAAATTCTGCCAGGATATCTCGCAATGCTGGGAGGGAATGTGAGAGGTCTGTGCGTGTGAGCAATATGTTGTCTGCATACAAGTAAACAATGGAGCGGCCTCCTGGGATAGGCATGCCAGCTACGATGGGTGACTGTTGGATGATAGCTGCGAGGAGCTCAACTGCCAATAGGAAAAGCAGCGGTGAAAGCGGACAACCCTGTCAGGTTCCCCTTTGACGGAAAATATCCTCATATGTGGAGGCAGTTGGGGGTCACACTAAAAGAGATCATACCCTTGCCGCCCTCTCTCCTAAACACCCTGCTTCTTTTGCACGATACTGGAGATATCCAAGGCAGGTCCCGTATACAACTCCGCCTCTTCATACAGAGCTGACCTTGGCTAAACTGTTTTATTCTTTGACACCGGTGGGCGGCAGTGCCCCCTCCCATGATGAATGGCTGTCGGCAGTGTTCCAAACCGCTGCCCATGAATGTATCATGGGCAGCAACTAATGAATAATTAAACCTTCCCCTCCTCTTTTTATGTCCTCTCCACCTCCACCCCCCTTTCCCCTCCCTCCCCAAAACCCATCCCCCACCCCTCTTCTGGTCATACTCGCTTGCTCGCCCTTTCCTTTTCTATCTCCTTCGTTCTCTCACTCTCACCCTCTCATCCACATATTATTTTTCTCTATTCCTCCTTCATTCTGGATCCTCCTTCCTACTTCTCTTTCTCCTCTTCTCCTGCTCTCTCTTTCTTTTCACCCCTTCTCTCTAGACCTTTCCTTGCTTTTCCCATTCATGTTCCCCCTTCTCTATATCTTTACATCTACCTCCTGCATACACAACCCTCCCCTCTGTCTCTACAATACGATATTAGCCCCCATGTTTAATATTTCTCCTCTGACACTTCCATCCATCCTTTGTTGTGCTACCACACATAGCTGCACTACACATGTGCACGGGGCTATGAAACTGGAACTGTTATTGATGCCCACCATCTTTCTCATCTGGTGAGCAAACACTTGAACATATGGTCCCTTTGAGTTTTGATGTTGAGCCCAGTCCTGCGCCACCGCCTATGGTCTGCATTGCCACCTACTGCTACCTGGATTTCCCAACAGCCGGCAAAAGCTGGAGACCCGACTCATACACATACATATGTTCGCTCCTACTGTTTAGTTCTTATGAGATTGTGACACTGCAGGTCTTACTGAGGTTCTGACTACTATCCGTGATCTGGGCATATCGCTTTTGGAGGAGGGTAGTTGTTCTGCTTCTTTGTTATGCTCTGTTATTATGCTCTTGTGTAATGTCAAACAAAATGCATAACTCTGATTTCACGTTTAAAACTTTAATTGAGAAACAAAACAAAAAAATCTAACTTCAGCCTTTCCAACTCGTTTTGTCGCAAGGATCCAATTACTGGACGAGGACGTTGACACACGGGATACTTCATCCTGTAGATCCCACTTAGGAGAGGATACTTGTTGCCTACATGAAAGCCACTGGCCACACGCAAATATTTTAGATCTATATCTCCATGTGATAACGAGTGCTTGATACATAGTATTTTTGTCATTCACATATTTTCTGAACGATAAGGATAATTCAAATGATTAAGCAAACCCTAATGAAGTTCCTTATGGGACGAAATGCGTTGGGTGGGCTGAAGTTTTTATCACAGATGGATAATTAATAAAGACATTTTCATTGGAAAAAAAGTAAATAAAATTGTTTCTGCATTCCTCAGAGACTGTAACATGGGCTGTATCTACAACAACAATCTGCGCTTTGACATGAATGGCATCTATAGAAGTGACGGTGTTCATATAAGAAGGCAACAGGCTGTTTCTTGCCAACCTGAAACTTTGCACCCGGTCTTACTTATAGATGTCATATACTCACAATGAACACAAAGGCTCTGTCAGGGACGCCCTATTGCCCCAAAATTTTGTTTATTTTGTTTATTAACTTTTTTTTCAATGTTTTAAAATATATACATAGTCCTGACTATGCAAAACAAAAGCAGGCATCAAATAGACACCAGCACATTCAAAATTCATAACTCTAAATTTAATTAATTTTCTTCTTCACACTAGGGGCATTACTTTCTAAATTACTCTATAAGGACATCTTTCACTCTCTCAGAGTGTCTGTTACTGCATGTATGACAGTTTGAGTGCTTCTGTCAGTGAATGAATAACTGTCTCAAGAGCTCTTTCAGAGAGTGTGTGAGAGTTTGCAACTGGGTGCGTGACTCTCTGAGAAAGTCTGTAAGTAGGTACATGAGTCTCCAACTGGGTCTCCTAGTGAATGCACAAGTCTCTGATTGCACTATTAGTGGGTACATCAGTGTCTGAGTGGGTCTGCAAATGGGTGTGTCAGTGTCAGAGTGGGCCTGTGAGTGAGTGCATCAGTGTCTGAGTTGGTCTGTGCGTGGGTGTGTCTGAGTGGGTCTGTGAGGAGGTGTTTGTGGATCTGAGTGGGTCTGTGGGTGGCTGAGTGAGTTTCTGAGTGGGTCTGTGAGTGAGTGTGTGAGGGTCTGAGTGAGTGTTTGTCTCAGTATATGACTGGGAGTGTCAGTATATGAGTGGGCTTGTGAATGGCTTCATCAGTGTCTGAGTGGGTCTCCGAATGTGTGTATACATGCCTGAGTAGCTCTGTGAGGGGTGTGCATGGGTCACTGAGTGGTTCTGTGATTGAGTGGGTCTTTGAGTGGGTGCATCAGTGTTTGAGTGTGTCTGTGAGTGGGTGTGTGAGAGTCTAATTTGGTCTGTGAGTGGGTGCGTGGGTGTCAGAGTGGGTCTGTGAATGGGTGCAAGAATGTCTGAGTGACTGTGTGAGTGGGTACATCGGAGCCTGAGTTGGTCTATAACTAGGTGTGTGAGGGTTTGGGTGGGTCTTTGAGTGGGTGTGTGAAGATCTGAGTGGGACTGTGAGTGGATGCATGAGTGTCTGAGTGGGTGCATGAGTCTCTGAGTGGATCTGTAAGTAGGTGACCTGAGTGGGTCTGCGAGTGGGAATGTGAGCATCTGAGTGGATGGATGAGTGGGTGCATAAGTGTTTAAGTAGGTCTGTGAGTGGGTGTGTGAGGGTCTGAGTGGGTTTGTGAATGTGTACATGAGTGTCTGAGTGGGTCTGTGAGTGGGTGCATGAGGGTCAGAGTATGTCTGTGAGCAGGTGTGTGATGATACGAGTTGGTCTCTAAGTTAGTGTGTGAATGCTTGAATAGTTCTGTGAGTGGGTGCATCAATGTCTGAGTAGCTCTGTGAGTGGGTGCTTGAGGATCTGAGTGGGTCTATAAGTAGGTGCATAAGTGTTTGAGTAGGTCTGTTAGTGGGTGTGTGAGTGTCTGAGTGGATCTGTAAGTGGGTGCATGAGTGTTTTTAGTGGGTCTGTGAGTGGTGCATGAGTGTCTGAGTGGGTCTCTGAGTGTCTGAGTGGGTCAGTTAGTGGCCACATGAGTGTCAAAGAGCTTCTGTGAGTGAATGATTTAGTGAATGAATAAATCTGTGATCATTTTTATTTTAAATTGTTTTCTACATTATTAGCAAATTTGTCTCAATGTTACAGGGGGGGCGCTTTATGCTTCGCGATGTCTTTGTGAATATTGTGTGTAGTGAAAGTAAAAAACGTTGAGATTATAATTTCACCCTCAAAAACCCCTTATCACAGCCCTGGGGTCTGGGTACCACCACCCTAAACCCTTATGCCACTCTTTATTTTATTTTTCAGCCCCTGGACTGTGTCCTGTTACCTAAAATGGTGGCTACAACTTTCTATTCATGGTTGTGGACACCCAATCACAGCATTCCTGTTGGCACATGCATTCGCGAATATGCCACGATCCACGCAAAAACATTGATATGGTTCAATGGCCCTAGATACACAAATGTGGTTTTCCTTTAATTTCTCAACAACTACTGAACAGATTTACACCAAATAACAAAAAAGCGTAATCAGTGTATCAAAAGCTGCCTTGCTTCCAAATTTGGTGTAATTCTATCCAGCAGTTGGGCCGTAGTTGTGTTCAAAACATCTATGGGAATTAACATTGGAAACACATATTTTTTGACCACCCCCCCTTTCTCTGCCCCCTAAGCTTTCCATGTGCAACAAGAATCAAACAAAAATTGTGTAAAGATTCGTCAAATGGTGCCGAAGGTAGAGGCAAGTAAAAAATCTATATTCCTATGGAAACATGGTCCTAACTATAACCACATAATAGTGACTCTTACAGGGCTGTTATTGTTAGGTTCATGTATTACCCATACAAAAACATAGGACTTCAGCAGTTATAGTTGCAATGCTAACTCTACCTACTTAACTAAAAAAATCTCATGAGTGATGTCATCAATGATGTCACTGACCATGTCATGAGTGATGTAATATGTGAGAACATAAGCAGTGCATGGTGAGGACATAAGTTATTGTTAGCTGTGGTAACTATAACTGCTGAATTGTTATGGTTTTGTGTAAGTAAAACATCAACCTAACTATAGCATACCTGTAACCTTTATTTTTAAGTGAATTTTAAAGTTTTTTTTTAATTCTATTCCCCAACTATAACATCCCTCTAACCTTTGATTTTCACAGAATTTCAAAGGATTGTCAAATCTAATTTCCAAAGTATTATGGCCCTCATTACAACCCTGTAGGTAAATCCCACTTACTGCCGTGCTGAAGGCCGCCAACATGCTGTGGCAGAAATCCGCTACAGGTATCACGACCCACATCTCGTAATCCGCCACAATACAGACACCCACACAAGTCCGCCACACCAAAGGTCAGTGATAAACTGGCGACACCAAAACCCACACCGTCACGCCAACAAGAATATGCACACACTATCACGACCCACGAATCCACGTGGCGGTCTTTCAACCGTGGTATTCCGTTGGCGGTACACACCGCAGCGCTCAAAATACACACACATATACAAAACACTATCACATTGGACTATTTGAAAAACACACACCTGATACACATACACACACCACTCCCACACACCCATTACAATATAAAACACACACCCAAATCACCCACAAACCCCTACAACAACAATTACTGAGAGAAGGCCAGAGAGAGACACCACCATCAACAATACTAGCATCCACAGGCACACAACACCATCACCCACATAACTTCTACGCACCTCACACTACACACCACTACATATCAGCACACTTCTCACCCCACACACCACCCCACACATCACCTACACCACCCCATGGCACGGCAAAGACACCCCAGGTTCTCGGAGGAGGAGCTCAGGGTCATGGTGGAGGAAATCGTCTGGGTAGAGCCACAGCTATTCGGAGCACAGGTGCAGCACACCTCCATAGCTAGGAAGATGGAGCTATGGCGAAGAATAGTGGACAGGGCCAACGCAGTGGGACAGCACCCAAGAAATCGGGAGGACATCAGGAAGAGGTGGAACGACCTACGGGGGAAGGTGCGTTCCGTGGTCTCAAAAAACCACCTGGCGGTTCAGCGGATTGGCGGCGGACCCCCACCTCCTCCCCAACAACTAATAACATGGGAGGAGTAGGTCTTGGCGATTCTGCATCCTGAGGGCCTCGCAGGGGTAGGTGGAGGAATGGACTCTGGTAAGTCAAATCTTAACTATTACATCCCCCACCCTACCTGCATGCTATCACATACCCCCATCCTCACCCTCATCCCCATCACTCCAACTCCTCACAAATGTCCCACTATCACAACCCACCCATCCCAACACCAAGCCCTGCATGCAAAAACAAAGCATGGACACCCATCACTAAAGCATGCCCACTGCATATACCCATACACCCCACTAAACCACCATCACACAAGGTCCAACACAGGAATGCAAGCACTGGGGTACACGGTCACCCACCCATTGCACACTATGCCACACACAGATGTAATAAACATCCTTTTATACCCCTGCAGGACCCCTACCCAACGTCACCGGACTGGACAGTCCACACATGTCCATACCACCAACAGAAGAGGCCAACAGTGATGACAGCACCTCAGCCCAGCTGGATCTAGATGACCAGCCCAGCCCATCGGGGACCTCTGGACAGTCGGTTCCCCTCACCCAGTCACAGGCCACCACAGACCTTCCCCCCTCTGGAAACACAAGCACAGCACCCACCCAGCGGGACCATACCTCCTTCCACAGGACACGTCTATCAGCAGTGTGTCCACCACTACATGGAAGCCAGGATAACCCACCACCCCAACAAGAACAGGGACCTGGGGGCAGTGGTAGTGGGCACACGGTCCAGGGGACGGAGGCCCAGGAACACAGGGGAACTGGGAGGGCTGCTGTGCGACAGGGGGCGGACAGGCCCACGGAACCCACTCTCCACGAGGCCCTCTCCAACATCATGGGAGCCTACCACCACTCCCAGGAGACGATGGCAACGGTACTGGCCAAGTTTCAGGAGACCCAGCGCCTGCAGGAGGAACAGTATTCGGGCTTCAGGGAGGAACTCAGAGCCATCAATTCCACCCTGGGCACCATCGTAGGGGTGCTGAAAGAAGTACTCAATACCAGGAGGGACACTGTGGCACTACAAGGGGCCCCTGACATTAGCATGGACGATGAACTGCCCACCACCTCCGCTGGTGCTAGTGGACAGGAGGCACCGCCACAGGACCACCACACCAGCACCCCACCCACTGCAGACGGAGAACCACCTTGCAAACGGTCCCTGAGATCCAGGACAAAGACAGAGAACGATGCCAAAACCCCGCCAAGAAATGAGACCACCCTGATTTGTCATCCTACTGTCCCACTTTGTCACCCTGTCCATCCTTAAACTGCCCCAGCTCCACTTCCTATGCCCATTAGGGCAATGCACCTGTGTGACTAATAGACTGGACTCTGCCATGGACATTCCTCCACCATCAACCCTCACCATTTTGCTACCCCCTCCAATATTGAGCACTTAAATAAACACCCTTAAAGCACAAAACAATCTGGAGTCAGTCTGTGATTTCGGAATACTGTATTAGCAGTCACTGTGGGAAAAAGCTCTTTCATTTGTAATGTCAACATACCTATGTCACACAGCTCTAGTCCATGAGGAATCATAGCAGATGTCACACTGTGGGACCCACATCTGTGAAATCGTAAGGGAAAGTGACAACTCAGTGACCATACACTGGGTGAAAACGACACACAGTAGAGAGGTAGTAGTGTTTAAGTACATGTAGTAGGCAGGTTTGTATTCTTACCTCTGTTTCACTGGAAATATTGCTTGATCACTGAGTCCCTGTTGTCCATGTCTTTTTCTTCTGCTTCCTCATCTTCACTGTCCACAGGCTCCACAGCTGCAACAACACCACCATCTGGACCACCCTCCTGCAGAAAAGGCACCTGTCGTCGCAAAGCCAAGTTGTGAAGCATACAGCAGGCCACGATGATCTTGCACACTTCTTTGGTGAGTAGAATAGGGATCCACCTGTCATATGGAGGCACGTGAACCTGGCCTTCAGGAGGCCGAAGGTCCGCTCGATCACCCTCCTAGTTTGCCCATGTGCCTCATTGTAACGTTCCTCTGGCCTTGTCCTGGGATTCCTCACTGGGTCAGTAGCCATGACAGGTTGGGGTAACCAGAGTCACCTGCAAATGGCGAGGGACAACTGTTAGACACACACTAACCTGTAGGGATATCCCCAGACCCACACAACCATTCCCACTGACTTGCTTCCAGGTGCTCACCTAATAGCCACACACGGTGCCTCTGGAGTTGATCCATCACATAAGGGATGCTGCTATTCCGCAGGATGTAGGCGTCATGCACTGAGTTAGGGAACTTGGCATTCACATGGGAGATGTACTGGTCTGCCAAACATACCATCTGTACATTCATCGAATGATAATTCTTCCGGTTTCTGTAGACCTGTTCACTCCTGTGGGGGGGTACCAAAGCCACATGTGTCCCATCAATGGCACCTATGATTTTGGGGATATGTCCCAGGGCATAGAAATCACCTTTCACTGTAGGCAAATCCTCCACCTGAGGGAAAACGATGTAGCTCCCCATGTGTTTCAGCAGGGCAGACAACACTCTGGACAACATGTTCGAAAACCTAGGCTGGGACATCCCTGATGCTATGGCCAGTGTTGTTTGAAATTACCCACTTGCTAGGAAATGGAGCACTGACAGCACCTGCACTTGAAGGGGGATTCCTGTGGGATGGCGGATAGCTGACATCAGGTCTGGCTGCAACTGGGCACACAGTTCCTGGATTGTGGCACGGTCAAGCCTGTATGTGATGATCACATGTCTTTCCTCCATTGTCGACAGGTCCACCATCCGTAGGTACACCGGAGGATGCCGCCATCTCCTCACATGTTCCAGCGGACGGTGCCTACGAAGGACAACAGCGAGCACAGAGTCAAACAACTCAGAGGTACGTAAACACAGCTTACACAGAACACCAATCATAATCTAAAAAGTGGCCTGTATGTGTGTTGAGTCTAGGCCCAGGTATGTGTGATGCAGTTGAAAATTAAGCTATGTGGGCCCCTGAAATGGCAGCTGTCTGACCTCCAACGTGGGACAATGGGATGTGAGGTAACTGCGCTGGCGTTGTACACCGTCGCGGTAGGCAGTCGAAGACTGGGCGCAATTCTGCATTGGTTAACATTGGACCCTATGGGTTCCAGGAGCCAATGACGATGGACGCCGGCGGTGACGGTACGCACAGCCGCGGATGTGACCGCCATTTTCTATCTGTTCAATCACTCGATACCTGATCTTGGACAGGAGAGGACATACACTGCAAGTGCTGCTGTGACCTCGGTCTGGAAGAGACAATGGCTCGAGTGTCTGGGGAAAGGGCCTCTGCCTTCACATCGAAGTACACGCTACTCTACGGTCCTCCAGACAAACAGGTAAGTAAATTGGGAGCATGCTGTATGGGCTATGCCTGTGTGGAGAGGTGTTGAAGAAGAAGGAAGGGGGGAGAGTGCGGCGTGCATGGACCGACAGTGAGTGCATGTGCTACATGGCAAGGGTAGGGATGGGGGCCAATGACTGTGATGGTGCAGTTGGTAATAAATTTCTCTTCCCCCTGTACAAATCATGTAGGTCAGCGCCCACCAGAAAAAATATGTTTGGCGTGCCATCGCCAAGGACGTACGGACCCTGGGGGTCTACCACAGACGGAGCACCCACTGCCGGAAAAGATGGGAAGACATTTGCCGCTGGAGGAAGAAGATGGCGGAGGCTCAGCTGGGGATGGCCTCCCAATGTGGGAGGGGTGCCCGTCGCACCATGGCCCCCCTGATGTTCAGGATCCTGGCGGTGGCGTACCCGGAGTTGGATGGGCACTTGAGGGCATCACAGCAGCCACAAGGGGGTGAGTAGACTCTCATTCTGCTGATTTTGCGTGCAGTGGAGGTGTCTGGGTGGGAGAGGTGGGCTGTGGGTTTCCCTAGGCCAGGGCGAGTTCCGTGGGCAAGGTCCCTCCGTAAGGCAGGTCATGTGGCACCCCACCGCACCTCTGTAGAGTGCCAAGTACACCTAGTCATGCCCCTGTGTCATCCATGTGTGCAGATGTCATCCATAGCCTAGTAGGCCATTTCCCAGGAATTGAACAGTGGAGCCCAAGAGCGCGGCGTAGTGCAGGGGGCTTGTGTGTACCGCCAACGGTAGCAGTAATGCATGCACTCAACATGTCTTTCTTCTGTCTTCCCCCCCCTTTTTGTGGTCTCCCTGTTCTTGTGTGCATTAGCATCATCAGGCAGAGGAGCAGTAGCACCGGAGCACGAGGGGGCTGCATCCCACATGGCTATGGAGGGCCACACTACGGAATCGGACTTCACCAGTGGGACGGAGGGTGAGGGGAGCTACACGGCAGGGACAGGAGCTGAGACCAGTGACACGGACTCGTCCTCTGATGGGAGCTCCCTTGCGGTGGCGGCAACATCTGTGCACCCCCCATCTACAGGTACAGCCGCCACCCCTTTCCAGCACCGCCCTCCCAGCAGCCCCTCAGACTTAGCCCCGTGCCCGCTCACCCGGGAGGGTGGGCATCACCTTCGCCCCAGGCACCTCAGCCCCTGCCCCTGTCACCCCTGCTGCCCTCAGTGAGGAGGCCATTGACCTCCTCAGGTCCCTCACTGTTGGGCAGTCTATCATTTTGAACGCCATCCAGGGTGTAGAAAGGCAGTTGCAGCAAACAAATGCATTCCTGGAGGGCATTCATTCTGGTCAGGCGGCCCTTCAGCGAGCTTTTCAGACTCTGGCCTCAGCACTGATGGCAGCCATTGTCCCTGTGTCTAGCCTCCCCCCTCCAACTTCCTCCACCCAGACCCAATCCCCTGTACCCCAGCCTCTCCCAAGCACACCTCTAGACCAGCGTGCACACACGTCAACACACAAGGGAAGCTAAGGCAAACATAAGCACCACACATGCCACAGGCACTCACGCAAGCTTCAGACACATACAGACACACCAACATCCACTGCCTCCACTGTGTCCCCCTCCTCCTCATCTCCCTCCTCCCTCCCAGTCTCGTCTACACTCACACCTGCATGCACTACCTATACAGCCACTACTGCCATCACCAGCACACCCACCACCACAACCCGCTCACGTGCAGTCACCACCCCCACTACCATTCACACGTCCCCTGTGTCCTCTCCCACTGTGTCTGTGACGCCCCCTCCCAAGATACACAAACGCAGACACACACCCACCCAACAGCCATCCACCTCACGACAGCCTCCAGCGCATGCACCTTCACCCAAAGTCAGCAAACGAACACTTCCTACAACCACAACCTCTTCCTCCACTCCCAAAACCCCCTCCAGCTACCCGTCCCAGTGTCTAAAAAAAACTTTTCCTGTCCAACCTTGACCTCTTTCCCACACCTCCCCCACCCCGTCCATCTCCTAGCACCTCAGCCACAACATCTCCGGGACCAGTGGTGCCTGTAGTCACCGGAATTTGGAGTGCACCGGCTACCAGGGCAGTCCCCCACCTGTGAAGCATCAGAAGTTGGCCAGTGGCCGGCAGGAGAGGGGGAAGACTCCAGCCACCAAAGCCGCTCCCAGGGGTCCTGGTGGGAGTGTGGAGTCAGCTGTGACACCTTCCAAGGTGGGGAAGGGCCACAAGAAACCAGGAAAGTCTTGGATGAGCAGCACAGCGGAGGAGACTGCCATCATCCCCGCTGCCCAGGAGGGCACAGCCGTCATCCCCGCTGCCCAGGAGGCCACAGCCGTCATTCCCGCTGACCAGGAGGCCACAGCCGTCATCCCCGCTGACACAGAGAGGACCGCCAGCACAAGCCCCGCTGGGCTAGAGAGGACTGCCAGCACAAGTCCCGCTGGGCTAGAGAGGACCGCCAGCACAAGCCCCGCTGGGACAGAGAGGACCGCCAGCACAAGCCCCGCTGGGACAGAGAGGACCGCCAGCAGAGGTCCCGCTGGGACAGAGAGGACCACCAGCACAAGCCCCGCTGGGACAGAGAGGACCGCCAGCACAAGCCCCGCTGGGCCCTGAAGGACCGCCAGCAGCTGAGTCACTGCAAAGGAGCCTGCCGCTCCAAGCACCGCTGAACAGGGCAACGCCATCTCATGCACCGCTGAACAGGGCACCACAGTCTCAAGCATCGCTGAACAGGGCACCGCCATCTTATGCACCACTGAACAGGGCACCGCCGTCTCAAGCACCGCTGAACAGGGCCCCACCGTCTCATGCACCGCTGAACAGGCACCACCGTCTCAAGCACCGCTGAACAGGGCACCGCCATCTCAAGCACGGCTGAACAGGGCACCGCCGCCTCAAGCAACGCTGGCCCATGAGCGCCAAGGGCACTGACGCTACTGAGTCCGTCACAGGCAGAATGAAGCACTCTGGGCACCATACCCCCTCCAGACCCAGTGGAGAGATCCATCCACTACCTCTGTCCTTAGCAGGATGAAGCACTCTGGGCACAATGCCCCCTCCAGAACCAGTGGAGACTGTTATCTACTTGAGAGACTGTGGCTTTGCACTCCCTAGGATTGAACAGTGGGCAACCCACCCACTGTATAGATTTGAGAGACTGTGGCTTTGCACTACCCAGGATTAAATAGTGGGCAACCCACCCACTGTATAGACTTGAGAGACTGTGGCTTTGCACTCCCCATGATTGAACAGTGGGCAAACCACCCACTGTATAGACCTGAGAGACTGTGGTTTTGCACTCCCTAGGATGGAAAAGTGGGCAACCCACCCACTGTATAGACTTGAGAGACTGTGGCTTTGCACTCCCCAGGATTGAACAGTGGGCAACCCACCCACTGTATAGACTTGAGAGACTGTGGTTTTGCACTCCCTAGGATGGAAAAGTGGGCAACCCACCCACTGTATAGACTTGAGAGACTGTGGCTTTGCACTCCCCAGGATTGAACAGTGGGCAACCCACCCACTGTATAGACTTGAGGGACTGTGGCTTTGCACTCCCCAGGATTGAACAGTGGGCAACCCACGCACTGTATAGACTTAAGAGACTGTGGCTTTGCACTCCCCAGGATGGAACAGTGGGCATGTGGCCCTCTCGTGGATTTGGCATCGTGCACTCAACTGGCTGAGGTGCCCCCCCCTTTCCCTACCCTTGAGGTGCCTGTTTTCTTGCTCTATGATGCCCCTACGGTGTTCTCTCCATCATGGTCGGGGATCTTGTGTGGGCTTCGCCCATACCTTTTGGGCCCAGTGTTCCACTGACCTAATTGGAGCACTACCTGAACTACTATGCTTGGTGTATATTTTGTTAATGGTGTATATATATATTTTTGCCTACTTGCTTTTAATATATTACAATGGTTACACTCATTTTCTTTTGTCTTTGCATTCTTCTGGGTGTTTGGGGGGTGTAACTATAATGTATCATGATGTATTATTAGTGTGTGTGTTGTAGTGGGTGAAGGTGGGGGTGTTGCGTGTGTGTGTCCCTGTTCCCCCCCCTTCCCCCGTGTCGTAGGTGCCGTACTTACCGTGGTCTTCGGAGCCGGCGTTCGTGCTCCCGGTAGAGGAGCAGGAAGACTATCGCTGGGAGAATTTGGAGTTCGGGCTCCATGGTGTCCTAGTTCCTCGTGGGGTGTGTAGAGGTGAGCGTTTTCTCTTCGGAATCCTGTTTCCGCCGTGTTTTTATCGGTGGTGAATCCACCCCGGAAAAGGTGGCGGATTGGTAGGTTGTGATACTGTGGGCGGTACTTTGTCCTCCGCCTGTCTGTTGGCGGTGACCACCGCACTATTTGTTTGTACCGCCGTGGCGGTCGGAGTGTTAAAGTGGCTGTCTTTGTTGGTGGTTTCCGCCACGGTCGTAATCGCAAAATCTTTACCGCCAGCCTGTTGGCGGTCTTACCGCCGCCTTAACACCGACCGCCAGGGTTGTAATGACCACCATAATTTGCTATGTTAACAAATCAAACCATTCTTCTACAAATAAATATATAGCATTTTCTAGCCACTTATCTCTGTTTTCCTGTTCAATTTTTGAGAACAAATAAACATTTCAACTTTGGTTTTTGCAGTGAGTGCATTGACAACAAAGACAAACATAATTTGGTTTCTCAGTAGAAACTGCATTAAACTTTGCAATTTCTTGTGCAAAGATATCTGTACTAATATCTCTGTTCTGTTTCCCTATACCTCGACATACCATCTCCTCATTTTCCCAAGAATCCTCTTTAGGACCAAAGTAACATAACTGCTCAAAATCACAAACCTTTTCAACCACTAATAGTTCACCATACAAAAATGCTCTATTCATTTCTCTTGAACACAATGCAGGACTTTTTACAAAGTAAAGTCTCCTAACTAAATTTCACATTTTAGAATGACAAACAGCCAACATTCAGAAATAATGAAAAGTGCTTGTGAAAAAGTGAATATTTTTGTAAATTAGTATATTTCCTCACTTTGCATAGATCTAATCCTTGCAACATTGCAATTTTCTGCTTCACACTTTTAAATGAAAATTCATATGGGAAAGTTCTTAATATAGCAATTGATTCCTGACAAGACTCCAAATATTAATATGGTTCCACTTGTATACAAGGGCATGTCTATGCCTTTCTTGTACTGCTTTACCTATTGCTTGCTCTACATTTCTAGGAACCATCTCCTCTTTTCCAATGGGAGCACCACCTTTTACCTCATAGTATCAACCAGTTGTTGTAACTGCATGCACTAACATGTTCTCTTGTAAGTAGCTTTCTTCATTAAAGAAAGGTTTTGTGTTTGACACATTCTTCCGTTCTCCTCTGAAAATTCTACAAAAACATTTGTATTAATTAATCATTTGTTGGCTTCTTCTCTTCATAGATACCATTATTTGATTTAGTTCTAACTCTTCAGTATCAAAATAAATAGTTTCCACTTCAGGGCAAATGCTTTATCACCTACACTCTCATTATGTTGTTTTTGAATCACTGCTTTCTATCTCCTCTTATTCTGTTTCATGTTTTGTACCAAATTCTGTATTACCCTAGTACTTAACATTCTTTCCCACATTTCTTTAAATTATTGTTGTCTTTTTGTTGAACTAGTAGTTTTCATAAGATTTCTCACTTTCTTCACTTACTGCTTCTCCTTCCTGAGCTGACTTTAATTCTTGATTTTTATTTGCATGTTTTTGCATGTATATTATTTTAAGAAACATCTTAGTTCTCTTACCAGCAGCTCTAGTCTCTTTAAGTACCTTCTCCCCATTATCACCCTTTTCTCCTTCAGTTTTAAGGCGATAGTATTCTTTCTTCTGTTTTGTCTTGTTCTGTCTTTTTTGACATTGTGAATCTTCCTTTGTAAATACAAGTGGATGTATGAAAACTAAAAAACAATAATTTTAGGTTTACATTACATACTATTAAAGTACATACTTTAGGCAATTAGGTAGCTGTACAAGTAGTTATGTCAGTGTCTAACAGGCAGTGTAAGTCTCTCAGTTCACATGTATGAATTTGTTTATGAGTTACTATAAGAAAGAGTGACTATGTTTGCCAATACTTAAGCTCATATTTGAGTGAGTGTATCAGTCAGGTGTACATCTGTCTGAGTGAATCTCACAGCGCCTGTATTGTGGGTGTCAATAAGTATGTTAGTAGATGTATAGGTGAATAAACAGGTGTGTGAGTGGTTTTCTTAGTGTCTTTCTCAGTGTGTCATTTACTATCTAGCTATACTACTTTTGGGTTCATAAGTGCTTTTCTGATATTGAAAATGGGTGTGTAAGTGCAGTAGTTATGCAGTGTGTAACACACACTATAATTCTGTCACTTTGGAAATATAAATGCATTTATGAGATACTCTATAGATAAGTGATTATGTCTGTCAGTACTTGAGTACATATATGAGTGACTTTATCAGATCCTCTGTGGCTCTGTGACTGTGTCACTGGATTTCTAAGTAACTATGTCAATATATACTTACCTGTCTTAGTAACTTTATTGATCTCTAAATGGGAATGTAAATCCCTATATATATTGCTTAATGGCTCTCTTAGTGAGTGTTGGGACATGCAGATGTGTGTGAGAGTGGCCTTGTCTGTGCTGGGTGCATAAGTGCTGTGTAGATCTGTGAGAAAATGTGTAAGTGCCACCATCACCCTCTGACTGGATGTATGAGGTGCTCTATGGTTTTGAAAATTGGTATGTCATGAGCTAAATCAGTGAGCGATTGGTTTTATATCTAGATGTATGGCTGTCTACGTCTGTATGTAACAGAGTTCTTCCTAAGTACAGAAAAGCTCTATAGCTCTCTGAGTGAATCACACAATCTCTGTATGGGGGTGATGGAAATTGGGTTTCTAGTTGTCAGGGTATGCACCCTGTTGAAGTAGGGACATAATTCTAGTCTGGGTCAGTCAGATACACAACCTAAATTAACCTGTGTTCACCCTCTGGTAGCTTAGCATAGACCAGACAGGCTTATCTTAAGAGGCCATGCGTAATGTACTTGTACAACACTTAAATTGCAGTAGCAGAAAAAAACTCCACACCAAGTTAGAAAACTAGATATGTTGTATGTGACTCAAACAAGATGAAAAGGACAGAAATCCAATCAGTAGAATTTGAGATATGAATTTTTATAAATTAACGGCCTGATCGGGGTCTTGACAATATTACTGTCAATCTGCCACGGTGTTGGTCCCAGGTACTCCGTCATGCTGATGGTGGACTGCCTGCCGTATTTAGATTTATGCCAGGTCAGCCGCCATCAGTGTTGACAGAGTGTGTTCCGTCAGTCTAGCTGTAACCCCAGCCAACACATTAGATTACAATGCTGGTGATGAGCACTCCATCACTGTCAGAACAGCAGAGTTGTGTCAACCATATCAATACCTCTACTTCCTGTGTATAGACAATCACAACTCCCATATTGAGCCCCCAAGCCCTGACTACTGTTGAGCCACTACCATCTCTAGTTATGCCAGGACCCAGTTGGATGAGTTACATTCCCTCAAGGACACAAGACAGTGAGGTTAGGCATTGAGGGAGGAATCAGTGAGCCAGGTAAGTGTGTCCACTGGCATCATTTTCAGCTTGACCACCACTGACCAAGTCTTGAGAGCAATACAGTATAAGATGTAATGGGCCAGGTCCTAACAGAGATTAGTAACCTTAGCCATGTGCAGAGACACCACATTCAAGAGCCACAGATCCACAACTCAAGTTTGTGCCCCTTTAATGAAGTGATATATAATATTTACCAACCCATGTGCAGGGATTTCCCTGTATCATCTACCCCTATTTTATAGTCCTCCTACATCAGGACACAATAAACATTCTGCAGTCACAGAGAGGCCCTGCCACAGGAGGAAACTGATACACCCAACCCAGTCCTTGCACCCCTCCCCCAAGGAGGGGCATTCATCCGGACCACCAGAAGAGGATGGCGAGACCTCCACTACCACCTCCAAAAGATGCCATACCTAATTTCTTCCAGTCTGTTTCTGCAATTCACTCTGTGAACTATTACATGGGCACAGTCACCTTTTCTGAGGAGAGATGTATTTGGCACATTGGACTCCAAGCAATTTGTGCTCAACCAATATGGTGTCATCCATCATGATGGACTCATTTTATTTTCTTGGTCTTTTTCATTCTGGTGTCACAGCTATTGCACTCACAATTTTGTTCAGAATAAATGCACATAAAATAAAGTTAAAGACTGACTATATATTTATTGTGGTAATTCCTTTTCTCTGTCTTCTGTACACCCTCATTTTTTATATCTATCAAACAATATGATACTGAAACAAATGAGAGATACCAACTAGGTAATGTGTTTTTCATGTTAAAAAAGATGGAAAAAGAAACTATGAAATCTGAATGCTAATGAGTCACATATTTCTAGGTAACAAGTTTGTGACACAATCAAATAGGCATTTCACAAACCATGAAGAAGCCAACAGGTGTGTGCCACTTAGAAGGTGGCATTCCTGAACCTTGAGACCATGGAAGAAAGGGAATATAACATGAAATCAAATTAAATAGGAAAACTATTATTTATGTTAGCCTCAGCTTGAGCCAAGCATCCTGCCCTTACAATAGGAACCCTACATTAATAACACCAATGGTCTACATCATGACAGCAACAAACTTTGAGGCCATAGGACCATTTCAGAAACTGTGGAAGTGTCTGGTGCAATCCCACAACCACCATTGAGTAATGTGCTAAAAAAGTTCCTTAAACTATGAGGAGACACATCAACAGCTTCCTACACTGAACACAAAGTAAAGATGTAGCCAATGTGAAGGTAGACCAGTATGCTATTGCTTGGCATACTCATTTGGTTAGATCACGCTAAGCAGCACATATTGCCTTGGTGGCAACATCCTACAGTAAAAAAAGTCTGATACAATCTCAGAAACTCCCATTCAATCACAGTACAAGTTGTCTCTGTACAAGATCTGTCCATCCCAAGTGGGTGTCTGTCCCAGGATCAACCCATGTTCCCTTTGTACTTTCCAATATAAATGTATCATTGCAAATGTAACAATGTAGAAATATCCAAATGAAGATGACATGGTGAAGAACCCTGAAACAGAATGACAAGGGAAAATTATTGATTTCACTTATACAATTTGCCTCAAATGATAAGTTAGTAAGACACATATACTTATCACTAGAAAAGTTAATCTATGTCAGTGAACACAGTAGTCAATGTAGAAAAATTCTGATCCACAAACATCTTTGCCTTGGACTTTCCTTAACTGACCATTCCTATCACATTACTATTGCTGACAGATATGTTTCCTATGTCACAAGTTGTTCTGATATTGGATGTTGCAATATGTAAAGGTACACTTATACTCAGGTGAAGAAGAGGCCATTGACATCTTTATGTAGGTCAATTCTTTCCTCTTCACCACTTTCATCTTCATTGGTTATTTCAACATCCTCGCCAGGTGGTTGTTCAGTCTCCATCCTCTGCAATGACTGAGATGTTCCGTTGCAGGGCAATGTTGTGCAGCATACAGTAGGCATCCTTGATTTGCATTCCTTATTGGGAAAGTAGAGAATGGCTCCACCAGTCTTGTCCAGAAACCTGAATCTGGCCTTCAATGTGAAGTACTGTTTTGTTTGTCCCACGGAGACACAATGCAGACCCAAGTTGCGTATTAGCAACTCCACCTAGACGTTGCATGCCTCCCACTTACTCGTAAGTCATTGGCATCGGAACGTTCTGGGGTAATCTCCTATGATGAATTAAACATTTAGGTAAATAACACTTTTCTTGTAACCACTATACTAAAACTACTCTTCACCAATTCCCACAAACTAACTGTACCTCTCAGGGTCCCCTTTCATGCTTTTGATGGCTCTCCCCTCTCTCTAGGGATCTTCACCAAACAGTATGGAAACTGCAACCAGATACAATGTTTAGCTTTCTATACTATCCACATGTATTCCCACCTTGTTCCCAAGTCAACGTGACCCCACTGGAAGACCAACCTAAAGTGTTCCAGAAAGTCTGTGTACATCTTGCTCATTGGGTCTTGATGAGACTCTCTAAAACACAGTCAAACTCACAATCATAGACATATGAAAGGCGATAAGGAATTAAAATCAATTCTTAAGTATTTAGATTTCTCAAATATTCAGGGATTAATCAGCGCAACGTGTTAGCATTGGAAAGAACACAGCTAATTGTTTTAACCACACTGACAACATAGGGTTAATATACTAAAGCTCACTGTAATTGGTGTCATCACTGTTACATCACAGTGACAATGGAACATGGAAATAACAGACCTTTGATTCACATTTTGAAACTAGTGTGTGCCTAGCACTGCGTGTTCTTTATCATAAATTGTTTAACACATGCTTAAATCTGTACTGTCATTGCACACTGACAGCAATGACCATTATTATTCATCAGACAGCAAGTATTCAAGTAACCAAGGACACTGATAACATGTCCTTCTATTGCGCGCTGCCTGCCTGAACATCCGGCAATCATCTATCAAAGGTAACCGGTAAGAACCCTTTCAAGTGCATGCAGCGCTTTACCACCTTTTATGATGCTAATCTTCTTGATCTCTTCTTTTCTAGGATCAGCATCAGCGACGCTGGGGTGTGGAATAGATGATCCAGGAACTAGCATGGAGAAGCGGAGAATACTGCATCTGAACACCTCTGACAGCAAGCAATCTCCTGAAGATGGTGTGGCTTTAAATACCTGCTGCACCTGGCCACACCCAGTCTAAGTCACCAGGCCACACCCAGCCTGAGTCATGAGGATGCCACCAGCTTAGGTAACAAGTTGACACATGCCTCAATTCCTACATGAGTTCTAAAACACGCATTGGCAGAAGTAAACTTCTGTTAAAGGCAACAACAATCATTGGACCTTGCCAGGGCAGCTGATTTGCTGATGGGCACACTTTACTAAATGCCAGATGTGGGTGCTGGAGCAAATTCGGGTTTGCAGGACATTCAGGAGCCCAAAAGCCCACTCCACTGGCCTCCGTGTTCTTCCATGGGCCTCATTAAAGCAGACTTTCCCTGGTGTTGTTGGTTTTCTCAGAGGTGCTAACAACCCTGGTCGGGTAAGATACGCTGAGTTTCCCTCATGAAAGCAACAAATTGACAGATTAAAATCATATCATGCCATTGTGCAGTCCTAAACTCGGATTAAAGTAAATGATCCTCCAGTCATTTTGTACCTACCAACAAGCCAGGCCCTCTAAGGTCCAACTTGTGACATTTGCAGGGGTATGGTGCTGTTCCATAGTACAAAGGAATCATGTGTTGACCCAGGAAACCAGACTCACACACTTGAGATGTATAAATTGGGTAAGCAGACAATTTGAACATTGATGGAATAGAAGTTCTTCTGATTGCGGGAGACTGGTTCACGTGTGCATGGTGGCAACCAGGCCAAATGTGGGTCATGAACCCAAGGTTTTTAACTTCCTTTGGCACTGGAGGAGGTGGTCCCAGATCGTCAGATCAGGGGCACAGTGGGTCATAATTTTTCATGTTGCCACATGTTAGTATTTCTGTTTTGGAAGCATTCATTTTGAGATGGCGTCAAGTCATCCACTGATTAACGACTCTGAGGCAACTGAAGATTTGTGAATTTATAATGTCATTGGGCCATTCCAATTTAAGGAGAATTTATGTGTCATCTTCATAGTTGTAGCTTGTGAGTTTCAATTCATTGATCAGTTCTGGTAATGACATCATACAGATGTTGAAAACATATGTGGGGTGTACTTGAGGGACCCTTGCTTTGGTAAGGTAGGGTTTGAACGAGAAAGGGGAAGAATAGATTACATTTGTTCTATTTGAAGGTAGGATGTGAGCCAGTCGAGAGAAGTTCCTTCTATGCCGGCTTTGTGGAGCCTTTGAATTAGGGTGTCATGGCCAACAGTGTCAAAGGCCACTGAGAGGTCCAAGAGAAGTAGTGCAGCAACTCCATTGAAGTAGACTGTGTTTTTAAGATCACCCAGATTGCGATGAGTGCAGATTCAGTTCCTCTTCCTGAGCGGAATCCACTTTGGTAGTCTGAAAGTATGGAGTTATCGTCAATGTATTGTGACATATAGTTGAATGCTGCTCTTTCTATCAGTTTGCCCAAGAAAGGCCCATTTGTAATCAGTCTGTAGTTGTTGGGGTTCTGTGGATTCAGGTTTGTTTTCTTTAAGAATGTGCTTCTGTATACCTTTTTAGGGTCTTCAGAAAAAGTTCCCGTAGTTAAAGAATTATTGATGATTCTTCTTACAGGTGTGGCAACAGAAGTAGATAAAAGAATGTTATTGAAGATGAGTGCTGGACAAGCGTCGGAAGGGCTGCCGGAAGACCTGCTTGTTTTGACCAAATCTATAAATTCACTTTGTGATATTTGTTTGAAGGAGTGCAGATTCTGGGTTGGCTTACTTTGGGAGGAGATTTTAGGAAACGGGTTGGTGCTGGTGCTATTCCTTTGTTTTAAGTAGGAGTCTGATGTGTCCGCCTTAGTTGTATAATGATTTGCCAGTTTGTCTGTGAATTCTTGAGAAGTGGGATAAGTTTCCTCCATGCATTTTGGTTTTTAAAATTAGTTGAGAATTTTATAAAATTCTTTATTAGCAGATTTAGCATTTAGAATTCTGTCTGAGTAGTAACTTTTTTTGCTTTTTTAATTGATGATTTGTATTTTCTTTTGAGTTTGTATAGGTGAAATTTGTCTTGAATGTTATCTGTTTTGAGCCAGGTTCATTGCAGCCTTCTGATTTGTTGTTTTATCTTTTTTAGTTCTGTATTTCTCCAAGGTATTGGTCTTCTTATGTCTTGTTTAGTTTGTTTTGGTGGTATTAGGATATCAAAAGCTTCCTGTAGCCACTCATAAAGTTTTAGATCAGAATTGACTGTGTCTAGAGCAGTGTTGGCTGTTAGTTGTGTTTCTAAGTCTTCAGAATTTAGTTTGTTCCTTGGTTGATAGATTCGTGTATGTAAGGTGATCTTGGGTGTATTGGTTTGTGGTGTTTTATATTGGAAAGTTACCAAATGATGGTCTGACTATGTGACTGGTGTGATGCTTTAAAAGGTAACTAGTTGTGGGTTTGCAAAAATGACATCTAGGATGTGTCCAATGATGTGTGTGTGATTGCGTACTATTGATATAGGTTTAATGTGACTAGGTCAGGTGGTGGAAGTTTTTGGATACAGCATAATGGGTTTGTCAACCCAAATATTTAGGTCCCCAAGAATGCAGACATTGGAGTACAATGTTATAAGGTTTGAAACTGTGTCTAGAAATGTGTCTGGAAATGTTGAATTGTCAGGAGGAGATCTGTAAAGGAGGAGAAAGTTACAGGAGGAAGCTGGTGTTGGGTTGCATCTAGTGATGAGGGCCTCACAACCTTGTATGGAAATGTTTTCTGTTTTGCTGAGATGTATTGCTTGTTTGAATATATTCGACCTCCTCTTTTGCCTATACAGTTTTTTTGTGACTGTTTGATAGCCCAGAGAAATGTCTTTATGCGACACTGGGGCGATGTAATCTCCCAATCATGATCGGGTTATGAATAGTAGGTCAGTTTGTGTGTCAGTGAGCAGGTCGTAGATGGGGTGCTTTTTTCTTAAGAATGATAAAGCATTTATGAGCAGGCCATTTAGAAAATGTGTTTTGATGGTGGTGTCATTTTGTTTTGGACAAGGATGAGCAGTATATTTAGAGCTTCTAGTGATAATTGTATGAGAGTCACCATAGTTTCTTTTTCTATATGTTGTTCCTCATCCAGCATGCTTAGGAGGCATTTTGTTGGGTCTGTGGTGTTGGTGGTGGGCATGGTGGCTGAGAGTGTCATGATGAGTTTAGTTATTTTTATAGAGTAGCCTTGTTATGTAATAGATAGGGGAATGGGAAGTGGTTAAGAGTAGCATGTTGTTTATTTTTTTTGTGTCTGTTTAGGGTGGAAGGAGTGTGGGTTGGGGGTGGTGGAGGAGCATGTGGACCCTAACCTAAGGCTCAAAATTCTACAATGGATGAGAGGCGGGTGAATAAATGTTGCTGTGTTGGGGTGTATGAGGTAGATGTTTACGAAGAGTGAGAATTTTGGAGTAAAAATTGGACTGGATTTGTATTATTTGTGTAGTCATAAGGGTGAGAGTAGGTGTGATGAAAAGTATTATGAACGTTTGTGTTATTTTGATGTGCTGATGCATGTGGTATGTTTAGTTTATGTGGAGCAGTGGAAGGACATATTGATGTAGTGGTTTCCTATGACGGATTTGCATGTGAGTTACTGCCGGTCAGTGTTGTTTGAATAGTACAGGGATTCTGATGTGTTTTCAAGAAGAGTGTATGAGGTGTGCAGGAGGGTATGGACAAGAGTTAATAGTGTTTGTATTACATTTGATTGCTGGAAAAGGAAACATCTGGGGTGGAGTGGAGTGTAAGGATTGCATGGTTGTGTAATTGGTTCAAAGATGAGGAGGGCGTTGGTGGATGTAGTGATAGAAGGCCGAGTATAGGTTTTGTCATAATAAAAAGGTGTCTGGTAGGAGCAAATAGAGGAAGAACAAGTGTTTTGCATGAACAGGGAGTTTGTGTCTGGATGGATGAAAGTTATGTAGAATGTGGCTTGGTGTTGTGTGGGCGATGTGTAGATTTGTTAGCAGTAACGGACAGAGTTGTATTTGGTGTGAAAATGATGGTGTCTTAATATTGTAGTTGTGGTAGATATGTGTATAGGTTTGGTAGGTGGGGTTTGTGGTAGTTGTGGAGACATTGAAATCTGTATGAGGTGTGTTTGGGGTGCATGAGTTACGTGCCTTTGCTGATATTGTTTTTGGATGTTGGAAGATGTGGAGGGTTTAAGGTAGTTGCTGAGAATTTAAACTTGGGCAGCACCTCTGGCCCCAGGTCTGACACAGCCAGAACAAGCCCAAACAGGCAACTTCCCTTGTCCCCTCTACCCTTAGCCTCAACACCCATGCTAAGACACCCTGAGCCCTGAGCTTAAATAGCCCTATTGGCCAATGGAACCCTAGCCCTAACCCTAACCAATCAGATTTCTAACTCTAAACCCTAGAGCCAATGGGAGACCTGGCCCTATTAACCAATCACAACCCTGGACCTGACAGCCAATCATTACAGGAACCTTAAACATCTTTGACCAATAGGAACCCTAGCCATAGTGCCAAGCACAAACCTAGCCCTGACAGACAATCACAACAGAAACCCAAAAAACATTAGACCAACAGGAACCCTAGCCCTAGTACAAAGCACAACCCTAGCCCTGACAGACAATCACAACAGGAACCCTAAAAGCTTTGTCCAATAGGAACCATAGCACTAGTACCAATCATAATAAAAACCTGCATCCCTTAAACCAATAGAAATACTAACCCCAGTAACCAATCACAACAACATATGCAACAACCAATAGAAAGTTTTATAAGGGCCAAGTTACCTTAAGCCCAAGCCCCTGTGCAAGGGAGGAGGGAGCTGTTCCCCTATTCAGAATCTCCTTAGATACAGACAGGCAGAATCTATACTTCCAAGCTAGCAGAGTCTACTTTCCACGTGAGAGACAGATCAGAAACCTCTGAAAAACTGCTTGTCGCACTCTCAAATATATAGGTATTTCAAAGCAAAAACAAGTGATGCATACACTATCCAAACATAGTTTAAATCACAGAGCAGATAAAGCAATCTCCTAAAAACATTCTAGTTAGCCACTGAGGTGTATGTAGCCTTATGAAAAGGGGGGGGGGGGAGGGGTAAAGCTTAAAGAAGTCTTTGTGAAAATTAGGAGGGAAATTTCAAACAGTCACAGGTAAAAAGAAAAAAGCGGATTAAAAGCACGAAGTTTGTTGAAACACAGGGAGCCTAATGTGAACAGGCATCAGAAGGAGAAATACATCTTTTAAAAAATAACAAGATACACAGAAAGTCTAGGCTCTTACCAGTCTCCTATGACTCTGGCTCACTAGGCTGTACTAAGATAGCCCTAATACCAATCACAACACAAATCGCATACCTTAAACCAATTGAAATACTAACCCCAGCAACCAATCTCAAAAACATATGCAACAACCAATAGAAACTTTTATAAGGGCCAAGTTACCTTAAGCCCAAGCCCCTGTGTGAGGGAGGAGGGAGGTGTTCCACTATTCAGAATCTCCTCAGATACAGACAGGAAGAATCCATACTTCCAAGCTATCAGAGTCTACTTTCCACATAAGAGACAGAAATACTCCTTGTCGCACCCTCAAATATATGGGTTTTTCAAAGCAAAAACAAGCGGTGCATTCACGATCCAAACACAGTTTAAATCACAGAGCAGATAAAGCAATCTCCTAAAAATGCTCTAGTTAGTCACTGAGGTGTATGTAGCCTTGTGAAAAAGGAGGGGGAAGCTTGAAGCAGTCTTTGTGAAAAACTAGGATGGAAATTTCAAACAGTCACAGGTAAAAAGAAAACAGAGTTTAAAAGCACCAAGGCCCATATTTATACTTTTTTTAGTGCCACATTTATGTAATTTTTTGACGCAAATGTGGTGGAAACTTTTGCTTCAAAAAATGATGTAAATGCAGAGCTAAAAAAGTATAAATATGGGCCCACGCTTGCTGAAACACAGGGAGCCTAATATGAACCTGCATTGGAAGGAGAAATACACCTTTTAAAACATACCAAGATACACAGAAAGTCTAGGCTCTTACCAGTCTCCTACGACTCTGGCTCACTGGGCTATTTTAGGGTCCAGGTAAAGCTAGGCTCATAAAATTGCAGAGGGTATCTTGAAAGAAAGTGTTGAGGCTACTCCACAGTTAACTGAGTGATGCCAAAAGAATTGTGCCACTGCACATCAGACAAACAAAATAACTCAAGCACCTTTTGTTGTATGTTGTTCTCATCCATACAGGTCAACACCCGCCAGAAGCAGGATCTGTGGAAAACCATTGCAAAGAAGGTGAGGACACTCGGGGGTCTTAAAAAGGCACAGCCTGCATTGCAGGAAGAGGTGGGAGGACCTCTGAAGGTGGATCAGGAAGTCAGCCGAAGTCCATTTCTGCCAGGCCTCCCAACGAGGCAAGCGTGTGCGGCACACATAGCCATATCATGATGGGCAGTTGAGGGTCCAACAGCTTCATCAAGGGTTATTTCCTAATGTTGTTGATTAACCTTTGTAATTTATAGCAATGTTGTTTGGCATCAACGGTTGACACAAAGAAGGATTTCCGTAGTTGTAAATTTTTCAGACTGTATCTGATGCTAAATTTGGTGTATTATTTTGTGCTAAAGGTTGTCAATAGATTCCTTATCATAAGCCAAGTACAGTTTTGGGCTGCCAATGGTAGGGGTACCAGTATTGTTTCCATGTTGTGAGGGACATTTCTATCAAACATGCCCCATTTGAGGATTGGGTAAGGTGTGATACTCAATCAAAGATGTGAGTTGGTAATGTAGGCCCTATTCCTGATGACACGGCATAGTAAGCACTTCTGAGACAGATAATTTTGCAGACTTTACATTGGTAAGTTGGTCCAATGAAAATATGATCAAGAGCATCTGCGCTAAAAGGACTGGAAACCTGTGTACAGTGGCATCATTCCTTATCTGAAATTTGTTAGAAATATGTTTCAATGGCAAATTTCAAATCATTTCAGTAGCAGATTGTCATGAAACCTAATTTGCTCCCAAATGAGCATGTAAGCCAGTCCGTTTCAATACCATTATTGTTCATGCCAGGCAGCATTGATTGAAACAGACAGGTACTTTGTGGTACTTAGAAGGACAAATGCAAATGGAAGGTTCCATCACATAGATATTGGAATATTCCATCTTGATAAAGCAACATCAGGCCCAAAACATGTTTCTTTTGGAAATGATTAAATGTGTTTGCTCTGCACTCTAGTGGTTTAGGAATGTATCCATGCCCTGTGTATTTATTAATGCAGTTAAAGCCATTTGTCATGCAGAGGAATAAAAGTAGATGAGACAAAAGGCATACGGATATGGGAGGTAGCATGGGGAATTTCTAGACTGTGAGCACATGGTCTGTGAAATTGTTCCTTACATGCATGAGATACTAATGATTCAGAAGTCAAGTATGAGTGCCTTGAAGCTAGTGTATTATGTACACTTGGCAAATGTTTTGTGAGCTAAGTTCATGTTCAAATCAATTTACACAGATACCCTCAAACTGTTGCATCTGTCTTTGCATGCCATCTGGGCAAGGCAAAGGTTACAGCAGTCACATTGGAGGGAAAGAAGCTGGGCACTTTGGTTCAGGTTTAGACACCACTGACACCTAGGGACCCAGTGACACGGAGATGAGGAGACTGGTGCGGAAGCCATGAGCTATCCACCATCATCTTCAGATACCTCCACAGATGACCAGTCCCTAGTGGCAGCAGACCTTACTATTCCACCTACATCATTGTTTGCCACCAATGTTTCAATCTCCACCCTTCCTCTTGCCCCTCCAGTTAGCCTTAGCTGCTCTCCTAAAAATGTTGGCAGCACCTTTGCTGCGAGCACCTCCCCTCACCCCAGTCTTCCAGGCTGTGCTCAATGAGGAGACTGTTGCTCTTTTGCAGACTATAGCTGTCAGCCAGACTGCACTAGTGAATGCCATCCAGGTGCTAAGTGTGTAAAATGCTCAGATGCTAGCTTACCCCAATGGCACTCACAG
Source organism: Pleurodeles waltl (assembly GCF_031143425.1). NCBI lineage: Eukaryota > Metazoa > Chordata > Amphibia > Caudata > Salamandridae > Pleurodeles > Pleurodeles waltl. Next base: position 1,571,456,008 of record NC_090440.1, read on the forward strand.
GGTTCTGTCTGGCCTATAGCGGTCATTCCAGGGTCTGACCACCTTATTGACTGCAGCCTTCCACCCACCCCAGCCTCCTAACTCAACGTCTACCCTTCCTCATCCAAAATCCTTCTACCTAGCCCTATCCAGAGCACGTGCACAACTTTACATGCACCCACTTAAACACATTCAAGCAGCACTTTCTCACATACACACAAACACAGAAAGAAACACAGACACACACATGCAGACACCACACATCCCACCACAAGCATACCCACAGACGCTACATACACCATGACACAGACATCCACAATCATCACCAGCACACCTGCACACTAGTCACAGATCTGGGTTTAAACCATTGTTCTTTTGCTCACGGTGCTACCCTAGTTCACACCCAGCCAGGTGCAAATCAGTCTTGATTCTGTTCCCCATGGGACAGGTCCTCCTGGGAATGGTTTCATTGTATCACCCCTCTTCAGCCAGGCTACCTCAAATCCAGTGGCACAGTGAGTACGGGACCCATGTCTGGGCAGACCCTTCCTGCTTAAGGCAACTTTAGCAACACAAAAGGATGATGGATGGAGTGTTGAATCATCTTAAACACCCATCTTAATCCATCGTTCTTTTGTTCACCAAGCCACCCTAGTTCAGACTAAGCCATTTTATTTTGTGATGTTGTAATTTAAGAAAATGCCAACTTTCTAAAAAATTGCATTTTAGACTTACAATGTAAAAGCTGACTTCACCATAAGTTGTGACTTTAAATTGTGAGTCCAGAGACACCAAATTTCACATCTCTAAATTTTCCCAGTTGGAGTTGCACTTAAAAGGTGTTTTAAGGTGACCTCAATATTACTCTATGGGAGAGATCGGCCTTACAATAGTGAAAAATGAATGTAAGATTTTTTCACTAGCTGGATATGTTAAACTTGAATGTGCATGTCCAACTTCTTGAAATACACTGCACAAAGCCCTTGAGGCTAACTAGGGCCTATATTGGGGCGATTTACATGTAATGAAAAGGAAGGGTTGGGAGTGACAAAATAGGTACACTTGCCTGGTCGAAATGGCAGTTTAACATTGCACACACAGGTTCTGCAGCAGCAGGCCTGAGACATTCTTGAACAGCTACTTTGTGAGTGACACATTTAGTGCTGCATGCCCACTAGAAGCATTTAATTTATAGGCCCTGGGCACATATAGTACACTTTAATAGGGACTTACAAGTAAATTAAGTATACCATTTGTGTGTTCTCACATTTTAAGGAGAGAGCACATGCACTTTAGCTCTGGATATCAGTGAGAAAGTACCCAGAGTACTAAAGCCAACAAAAAGAAGGTCAGAAAAGTAGGAGTAAAATAGCAAAAAGTTTGGGAATGACCTTGCAGAAAGGGCCATCTCAAACAAGGGTATGAAAGAGTATTTTAGTGCACAGATAGTTGTGTAAATCTGCATGTGAATGGTTTCCTTTAGGTCTATCTTAGTGTGCCATTTACTCTCTAGTTAAAACCACATTTGTGAGTCTGAAACTCGGGGTATAAGTACCTGCCTGTGTTTCTGAGGTACAAAATATATATGTTGGAAATGGCCCTCTCTACAGAGTCACCTCAAAATATTTTGCCTTCCTTTTGCCTCCCTGAATACTGAAATCTTGTCCCAGCACCCATCCTGTTTAAATTCACACAATCTGTATTGTAGAGACTTATTTCATAAGCAAACAATCTTAGAATGAGCCATATGAAAACATCATCAGTCCATTTCTTATTTTGTATCAAAAAGCAATCCGAAAATCAATTCATTCTTCTTCTATATTTTTCTAAAAACGCCTTTGCATTGCAAATATTCTCCCCATAGCCAATGCATTTCATCCTTTTCCAGGACTTCTTCAGGGATATAGGATATGATATATAGAAATGTAGGCATATACCCTCCATTAAAATACTCAGGCCCCCATTATGACATTGGCGGTAAAGTCGCTTACTGCCGCCAACATACCGCCGCAGTGGCGAATATCCGTTCGCCATATTATGGCATACACACACCAGTCCAACAGAATACTGCCACATACACAAGTCTGCCAGCCCAAGGTTCAGTGCTAAAGTGGTGGTACCAACATCCATACCATTACACCCGCAAAACAACACCCACCACATTATGACCCACGAATCACCATGGCTGACATTCAACCGCGGTAAACCATTGGCGGTACATACCGCCACGCTCAGAATGGACACTTACATACAAAACAACATTACATTGGCCAATACTAAAAACACACGCCTGGCATTCATACATGCACCACACCCACCCACAGAACTATAAAACACACACCCACATTAACCACAACCCTTTACGAACAACAATTACTGCCAGGAGATTGACATGAACAGCACAGAGACAACTACACACACACCACATACACCCATACATCCCTCATGCACCCCACATCACACAACGCACCACATTACTCAACACACTCTCAGCTACACACACCACACAACACCCATGTCCCCACAAAGGCAGCCCTGTTTCACTGATGAGGAGTTTAGGGTGATGGTGGAGGAAATTGTCAGGGTAGAGCCACAGCTGTTTGGAGCACAGGTCGAGCAGAAATCCATTGCCAGCAAGATGGAGTTATGGCTGAGAATCATGGACAGGGTGAACTCTGTGGGACAGCACCCAAGAATAAGGGACGACATCAGGAAGAGGTGGAATGACCTACGGTGGAAGGTACATTCCACAGCAGCAATACACCAGCTCACTATCCAGAGGACTGGCGGTGGACCCCCACCTCCTCCCCCACAGCTCACAGATCTGGAGGAACAAGTCTTAGCAATACTGCATCCTAAGGGATTCGCTGGAGTAGTCAGAGGACTGGACACTGGTAAGTCTACATTTACCACTTACCATTCCCATACTTGCATGACATCACACCACCTCACCCTCACTCACATCACTCCACTCCATCCCACACACTGCACCAAAGCAGATGACTAACCCCAATGCCAAATCCTGCATGCCGAACGAATGCATGGACATCCCTCCCATATCTGCATGGACAGTCATTACCAAAGCATGCACAGCAAAGGGAAACTAATAATCACACAATACATCACCACACACAAGAAAAAGGTGGCAGGACAACACCAACGATAGAGTGGAAGCCAGGGATGTACAATATGTCACAGACCTGAAGCATAATACAGTCCATTGACCAGCCCTCAACCTCCACTGCAGCTGGTGGGCAGGAGGTCCCGCCACATGACCCACAGGCCACCATCACCCCTCCCCCTGCTGAAGGTGAACCACCCCGCAAACATTCCCTGTGACCCCGACAGAAGCCAGAGAGACCTGCCAAGACCATTGCTAGGAAATGAGACTCCCACTTGCGTCCCACACAGTCATCCTGTCCACTTTGAACTGCCTTTGCTCCCCTTCCTATGGCCAATTAGACACTGGACCTGTGCTACAAACAGACTGGAACAATACTTTGGACCTTCCTCCATCATCATCCCATTCCATTGCACTTTTCCCTCAATTTCATAGCACTACAATGAACACCCTTGAACACAACTTGACTACTAGTATGTTATGTTTTGAAAATGTGCATTTATGGAAATAGTCACATCTAGTGCAAATGATCTGAACACTGTGAGAGCATAGAAATAATGAGTTGTAGCTGTCTGTAGTCAGCATATCAGTACACAGTTGCTATATCTCCAACATCTGTAAAATGACAAGCCATAGGTGGCAATAAGTTGAGATGCAAAGGAAGTTAATGCCATCATGCTACAGCCACACACAATACATCAATAGACAGAGAAATGGTCAGTTGCACTGTCTCCCCTGTGTGTTATTGGAAGTATTGATGGATAACTAATGTTCTGTTGTCCTCATCCTCACTTCCCTCAGGGTCTACTACTGCCACAGGGGCATCTACAGTCTCTTCCTCCTGCAGAAAGGGTATATGCTGTCTGAGGACCAGGTTGTGCAACATGGAGCATGCCACTACTATCTGGCAGACCTTCTTGGGTGAGTAGCACAGGAATCTACCTGTCAGCTGGAGGCACCAGAACCTGGCCTTCAGGAGGCCGAAGGTCCTCTCGATGATCCTTCTGCTTGCCCATGTGCCTCATTATAACATTCCACTGTCCCTGCCCCGCATTCCTCACAGGGGTTAGCAGCCACAATAGCTTTGGGTAGACAGAGTCACCTTTAGCTTCACACAATGCTATAGGGATGACACCTAAAGGCATACACTTTAGGCATACACTAACATACAGTGTGTGGGGACCATGGCTTACCTATTAGCCACACCCTGTGCCTCTGTGGTTGGCCATCACATTTGGGATGCTGCTATTCTTCAGAACAAAGGCGTCATGCATCGACCCAGGATATTTAGCATTGACATGGGAGATGTACTGGTCCACCAGGCACACCATTTGCACACTCAATGAGTGGAAACTCTTATGATTGGGGGTTGGCGGTCTAGTTGACCGCTTCCCAGGAGAAATAAAACCGGTCCCGGCGTCCGCGCTGGAGATCGGATTTGTAAAGTTTTAAGAAGTTGGTGGAATTTTATTTAACTGTGGCGTGAAGTGGTGGAGAGTGGGAGGTAGAGGGAGGCTAAGGCTGCTGAAGACTCTAAAAAGTGGGAGAAAGTGGGAGAGACCAGAAGGAGAAGTGCAATATATTTGTGTATATAGTATTCTTTTTCTGGCTTGACCCGTGTTTTTTTTGGGTCAGCCGGTAAGCAACTTTTAACTGCAAATTATTTATATTTGTATTAAATTTTAAAATCCTCGATTTTTAAATAGCTGTTTGTTTTGGAGGGAGGGGTTGCCATTTTTCCCTCGCACTTGCGGCCCACGGAGGTCCGCCATCTTGGGGGTTGGCGGTCTAGTTGACCGCTTCCCAGGAGAAATAAAACCGGTCCCGGCGTCCGCACCGTCTGCGCGCCAAAGGCAAGCCCGTCTGCGCCCGTCCGCGCCAGGACGGGGCTAGGGGCCACCCCCTTCACATCGGCAGAAGATGGTGAGTCCCGAAATTTATACTTACTCATCGGGGGCACTGAAGGACCTTAGAAAAAGGCTAGGAGAGGGCTGCCATATATGTCCCAGCTTGGCGGGGGAAACGTGGACTTGCCCCATATGTGAATGGACTCTACGAGAGCCAATTGGTTCTAAGGTACATCATGCAGAGCATTCTAAACAAAGTGTGATGATTCAGCTAATAAACTGCTGCTCTTTGCCAGCACATAAATTAGACATAAATCTCCTTCTGAGTGAGGAGGCACCAGATGCCCTCTTCCTTACCGAAACTTGGCTCCATGAGGGCTCGGGGCCTGACCTAGCTCTTGCACTACCCAAAAAATATGTTATAGCAAGAACTGATAGAAATAAAGGTAAAGGAGGGGGCATAGCTATTATCTTTAAACAAGGTATTCTTTTTAATTACAGTCCTCTTGACCTCGTAGGATGTGAGGGAATGAACTTCTCTCCAACTTTCAACCCTACGTTCCCATTTACAGGAGTACTACTATACCGTCCACCGGGGACATATGATGAATTCCTGAACCTATTACCAGAGCGGATGGCGGGACTTATATGCAATAAATCAAATTTTACAATATTAGGAGATTTTAATATCCAAGTGGATAATCTAGAACTGACGGCAACCAATCGTTTAGTGAATGATCTGGAAGCATTAGGACTGCATCAATTTATCGGTGGTCCTACACAGGAGAGAGGGCATACCTTAGACCTGGTATTTAGTAATCTTCCATCGCTGGCTGTATTACCTCCGACTCCTGTAGCATGGTCCGATCACTTTTTAATTACCTTAAAGGTTAAGATACCCTATGGGCATGGTCATCACCAACATTCAAATAGTAAGGTCAGGAAATGGCACAGATTGAAGGTAACAGAATGGGTTAATACTCTAACCAGAAGTAAAAAAGATTTTATGAGGGACCAGCAGACGGACCCTACTCTTTTTAATGACTGGATTTCAGATAGTTTGGACAGGGTGCTGCCCTATAAACCATCCTCTGGGCAAAAGAACGGAGGAAAGGCCCCTTGGTTCACCTCTCATTTAAGGACATTAAAAATTAATTGTAGGAGGACTGAAAGGAAATGGAGAAAAACATTAAAGCAGGCAGAGAGAGAAGAATATAGATGTTCAATTAGGTTATACCAGAAGGAGATTAGATTAGCTCAAGCGACCTATTATGGAGATAAAATTGAAAAGGCTGCAGGATCTCCAAAATAAATTTTTGGTGTACTGAAGGAGTTACTGTATATTCCCATCTGCCCGGAAGCATCAGAAGAACATAGCAATAATTTTGCCTCCTTCTTCCTCAAGAAGATTAAGGATATCTATGAAAACTTCCTGGGGGAGGAAGGGGTAGGCTCAGGGCAGCCGACTGAAAAGAAGGAAGGGGACAATGTGCTACAGAGCTTTCTCCCCATTTCTGAGGAAGGCGCCTCTGGGCTTCTCAGTAAACTAAAACCTGGCTCCCCACTGGACCCTGCACCTCCTCATACAATCATGCAGGGAAGAGTAGCTTTAATTCCGGTAATAACGGAGTTACTAAACAGCTCTCTACAAAGCAGGAGGGTACCTGATTCCTGGAAACATGCAGTGGTAAAACCCCTGCTAAAAAAAAACTAATTTAAACGGAGCTGAATTCAAAAACTATAGGCCAATCTCGCTACTTCCTCTTATGGCAAAATTGATTGATAAGCATGTCAACACTCAACTATCTGTTTTTTTTGAGGAACAGAAGATTTTGCACACAACACAAATGGGTTTTAGACCGGGCCACAGCACTGAATCAGCGATGATTGCGGTCACAGAAGAAGCGAGAAAACGGATGGATCTAGGACAGGCGACTGCAATAATAATGTTAGATTTGAGCGCTGCATTTGATACAGTCAATCATGAATTACTTATTCAGAGAAAAAGAGGAATCAAAGGCATGGCACTCAAATGGTTGAGCTAGTTTTTACAAAACAGAACCTTTCAAGTCCTGGATCGCTCCTTCTTCTCAGATCAGTTCAAATTTTTATGTGGAGTTCCACAGGGCTCATCACTGAGCCCCACTCTTTTTAACATTTTTATGACCCCCCTGGCAGAGGTCATAGATCCTTTTGGAGTATCTCTGGTTTCTTATGCGGACGATACGCAGCTGGTGGTCTCCTTTTCCTCCAATAAGGAGGTTGATAACTCAGTTTTCCCTGCCTGCCTACAAGCAGTAGCTTCCTGGATGATAGATAGCAGGCTGCAACTCAAGGAAGAAAAGACGGAAATTATGTTTCTGGGAAAACTGGCCAACCCTGCAAAGAACATTGTGCCAGTAATACATTTAGACTATTTACCCCCACTGAAAGCTCAGATCAAAGCTTTGGGAGTTTGGTTGGATCCCAAACCTACCCTGGAATATTAGGCCAAGAGAACTTCAGCCACCTGTTTTGGGATACTCAAGTTACTTAGGAAGGTCATTGGTTTGCTTCCGCCATTGGCCAAAAGACTTGCAGTACAAGCCCTGACCCTATCTAGGCTAGATTATGGAAACAGTCTTTTCCTGGGATCTCCAGGCTATGTGGTTAACAAATTACAGGTGGTGCAAAATGCAGCAGCCCGGCTGTTATTTAATCTGCCTAGGTCCACATCGGCTTAGAAAGCCCTGACTGAATTGCATTGGCTTCCAGAAGAAAAAAGGATAAAGTTTAAGGCACCGTGTTTCTTTCACAGAGCTCTATATAAAGGGGCCCCTCATCATCTAAAATCATTAATCACACTCTACACACCTACAAGGTTCTTGAGATCGGCTTCTAAAGCCCTTGTAGTGGTTCCCAAAGTAAAGAAAATATCTTGGGGAGGAAGATCATTGAAGTACCAGGGAGCTAAACTCTGGAACTCTGCCCCAGTGAGTCCTGCTACCTCAGGAGGCTATTGACCTATTGACCTCCTGAGATCCAACTCTGTAGGGCAGTCAACCATTGTGAATGCCATCCAGGGGCTGGCATCCCAGATGCAGCAATGCAATGCATTTCTGGAGGGCATCCACGGTGGATTGGCGGCCCAACAGAGATCGATTCAGACTCTGGCCTCCTCTCTGATGGCAGCCATTGTCCCTGTTCCTACTGTCCCCCCTCCAACTACCACTTCTTAGTCCCAGTCTCCTCAATCCCAACCCATCCCATCCACCCATACACATGAGCATGCACACAAGACAACACCCAAGAGTGGCACAGTCAAACACAGGCACCACACTTCATCCCACAAGCACTCATGCAAACACCAAAAAGTTGCAGACACAACCACATCCACTGCATCCTCTTTCTCCCACTCCTCCTCCACCTCCCTCGCAATCTCATCCACACTCACACCTGCATGCACCTCGTCAACATCCACCACCAGCATCACCACACTAAGCAGCATACACACCTCAGTAGCAGACTCCTCCACAACATCCATGCACACGTCCCCTGTGTCCTCTCCCACCCTGTCTGTCCCCCCCTTAAAGGACACAAACACAAGCAATCACACACCCAACAGTCATCCACCTCACATCAGCACATGGCCCATGCACCTGCACCCAAATCCATACACTTCCTACAACTACTCCCTCAACCTCCATTCCCATCCCTCCTCCCTCATCCCTCCTCCCACCCCACCATCCCTAAGAAGCTTTTCTTCACCAAACTTGACCTCTTACCTCACCCTTCCCCTGTCCTGCCCTTAAGAGCAGGGTCCCAACGACCCAGCCCAGGACCTCAGCCAAACAGTCCACACGGACAGTGGTGGCACCACCTAATCGTGGTGGCAAGTCAGTGAAGGATCCCACGGCATCAGCCAGGAAGGGTAAGGATCCCACACCTCCTGCCATGAAGGAGAAGAAGCCTGCACCTCCTGCCATGAAGGGGACTAAGCCCTTGGCTCCTGCTCAGAAGGCTAAGGAACACGCACAACCTGCCATGAAGGGGAAGAAGCCCACAACCTCTGCCAGGAAGTGTAAGGATCCCACGCCTCCTGCCATGAAGGGGAAGAATCCCTGGACTCCAGCGGAGGCTGTCAGGGTGACACCTCCACCACCACCAGTGTTCATGGGCCCCCCACCTCCAGCTGAGGAAGTGCATCCCTCACCACCAGCAGAGGCTGCCCAAGAGGCACCTCCACCTGCCACCACAGTTCAGATCTCACCACCAGCAGAGACTGCCCACGAAACACCTCCACCTCCACCTACTGTGCAGCCCTCACCTCCAGATGACATAGTGCAGCCATCAGCACCAGCGAAAGCCATGTAGGCCATCCTCCAGGGACTGCTGTACAAGGGACCCCTTCCAGGAGCACTGGGCATGTTCCCCACCTGAGACACTGTGGCCTTGCACTCCCCAGCACAGAGTAACGGGCATGAAGCCTCCTCCAGAACCAGTGGGCCAAAGTCTCTCGAGTGGGTGATTTGCCCACTGCTTGGTCCTGGGGAGTGCAAGGCCACAGTCTCTCAAGTAGGTGGTTTGCCCACTGCTTGATCCTGGGGAGTGCAAGGCCACAGTCTCTCAAGTGGGTGGTTTGCCCACTGTTGGGTCCTGGGTAGTGCAAGCCCACAGTCTCTTAAGTGGGTGGATTGCCCACTGCTTGGTCCTGGGGAGTGCAAGGCCATAGTCTCTGCAAGGCCACAGTCTCTCAAGTGGGTGTTTTGCCCACTGCTTGGTCCTGGGGAGTGCAAGCCCACAGTCTCTCAAGTGGGTGGTTTGCCCACTGCTTGGTCCTGGGGGGTGCAAGGCCACAGTCTCTCAAGTGGGTGTTTTGCCCACTGCTTGGTCCCAGGGAGTGCAAAGCCACAGTCTCTCAAGTGGGTGGTTTGCCCACTGCTTGGTCCTGGGGGGTGCAAGGCCACAGTCTCTCAAGTGGGTGGCTTTTCCACCAGTTCTAGAGGGGGCTTTGTGCCTAGTGTGCTTCATCCTGCCAAGGATAGGGTGAGTGGATGCCTTTCTCCACTGGTTCTGGATCGGGCTTTGTGCCCAGTCTGCTTCATCCTGCCAAGGATAGGGTGAGTGGATGCCTTTCTCCACTGGTTCTGGATGGGGCTTTATGCCCAGTCTGCTTCATCCTGCCTAGGATAGGATGAGTGGATGCCTTTCTCCACTGGTTCTGGAGGGGGTTTGTGCCCAGTGATGCAACACTTGGGGTGTTGCAGTTCACACTCCCTCACTTGGGTGTCTGAGGCACTGGATTTGCAGGGACCAGGTTGCATGAAAGTCCATAGAGGCAGGGCTAGACTCCATCCTCCGATAGATACAGCAGCAAACTGGTGGTAGTGTTGGTGCTGGTTGGGGTGTTGCCAGTGGTGGAGGGAGGCTCCAGCTCTTCCCCTGCAGCCTCGGATGGCTGCCCACTGGTGCTGCTGCTGGTGGTAGTGGTGCTACTGTCAGCGGTATAGATGGTGGTGCTTGTGGCTGGGCGTTCGGCGGTGCAGGTGGCGGTGCTGGCCGTGGTGCTGGCCGTGGTGCAGGTGCCAGTGCTGCCAGTGGTAGAGGGAGGCTCCAGCCCTTCTCCTGCAGTCTCAGACGGCTGACCACTGGGGCTGCTGCTGCTGACTGTAGTGGTGCTAGCGGCGGTGCAGGTGGCAGTGCAGGTGGCGGTGCTTATGGCGGTGCTAGCGGCGAGGCTGCTGGCAGTGTTGGCCGCGGTGCAGGTGGCGGTGCTTGTGGTTGTGCTGGTAGCCACTAGGGATTCACCTGCAGCTTTGGACAGCTGAAGTGCCTTGTCTGATGTCTTGTGTCCCTGCCTCACCTTGGCAGATGGTGGTGTGACCTTGGGTCTGGCAGCTGGAGCCTTTGAGGTGGCCTTGCTGGGTGGTTGCGGCTCCTTCCCCTTGCTCGATACTGTCCCCCTCTTCACCTTGCCAGGTGGTGGAATGGCTTTGGGCTTGGCAGGGGTTGGTGGCACACTGGCTGGGTTGACAGGTGCCCTCTTTGAGCCTCTAATATCTGCAGGAACCACAGCAGATGGCGACTTTGTATTTGAGTTGCTGGGCTGGGTTCTGGCCACCATGGCCCGAGGGGAAGGATGGGGGAGGGTGGGTTGGGAAGAGGTCAATGTTTGCCAGGAAAAGCTTTTTAGAGACACTGGGGCAGGAGGAGGGAGAGGGTTTGGGAGTAGAGGAAGAGGGAGTGATTGTAGGAGGTGTCTGTCTGCTGAGTTTGGGTGAATGGGCTGAATGCTGTTGTGGGGTGGATGGCTGTTGGGTGTGTGGGTGCTTGCATTTGTGTACTTTTGGAGGAGGGGTCACAGATATGCTGGGTGAGGACACAGGGGACGTGTGCATGGATGTGGGGGTGGTGACTGCCAGTGAGGGGCGTGTTGTGATGGGCGTGCTTGTGATGCAGGTAGTGGATGAGGATGTAGTACATGCAGGTGTGAGAAGAGCTGCTACTGGGAGGGAGGTGGACAAGAAGGAGGAGGGGGACACAGTGGAGGCAGTGGATGTTGGTGTGTCTGCATGGGGATGGTGCTTGTGAGAGTGCCTGTGAGATGAAGTGTGGTGCTTGTGTTTGCCTGAGCCACTTTTGTGTGTTGATTTGGGTGAATGCTGGTCTGAAGGTGTGCTTGGGATAGGCTGGGGTTGAGGGGATTGGGACTGGGTAGAGGAAGTTGGAGTGGGGAGGCTAGATACAAGGACAAGGGCCACCATCAGTGCTGAGGCCAGAGCCTGAAATGCTCTCTGTTAGGCCGCCACGCCAGAGTCAATGCCCTTCAGGTATGCATTTGTTTGTTGCAAATTCCTCTTGACACCCTGGATGACATTCAATATGGTTGACTGCCCAACAGTGAGGGATCTCAGGAGGTCAATAGCCTCCTTACTGAGGGCAGCAGGGCTGACTGGGGCAGGGCCTGAGGTGTCTGGAGAGAAGGAGATGGCCAACCTCCTGGGTGAGCGGGTATGGGAAACACACTGAGGGGCTGCTGGGAGGGTGGTGCTGGTAGGGGTGGTGGTGGCTGCACCTGTTGTTGGGGTGGGCACAGAGGTATCCTCCACCGCCAGGGAGCTTCCATCAGAGGAGGAGTCACTGTCTGTGGTGTCCTCTCCTGTCCCCGTCTTGGTGCTCCCCTCACCCACTGTCCCACTGGTTCCCTCAACGTCGGTGGATTCCGCTTCCAAGCCCATGTGGGATGCAGCTCCCTCTGTTGCCGGTGCCTCTGCTCCTCCGCCAGATGATGCTAATGCACACAAGGACAGGGTGACAAAACAAAAAGGGGGGAAGAGACAGAGGATACACTTGGTCAATGTCAGCAACACCACTACCACTACCGTTGGCGTACACAACACACAGGGAACAGCCCTATGCACTAGGCCATGCACTACCAGTTACTAAGATAGTCACCAGCCCATAGGGTACAATGCCTACCGCCATTAGCTGCACACCTGAAACCCACAGGACCCTTCCCAGTAGTAGATAAGCACTAACACTATTGGGGTAGGAGTGTTTCAGAGCCTGCCCAACAAGGGACCTACCCTGCCATGTTGGCCCTGGCCTAGGGGCACCCACAGCCCATATCCCCCACCCAGGTAAACCTTAACGCGGGCACAGTCATGATTCTGAATCAGTACTCACCCCCTTGTGACTGCTGTAATGCCTTCAAGTGCCCATCCAGCTCCGGATAGGCCACTGCCAGGATGTGGAACATCAGGGGGGGTCAGGGTATGATGGGCACCCCTTCCTCGTTGGGAGGACAGCCCCAGCTGGGCCTCCGCCGTCTTCCTTGCCCAGCAGCGCAGGTCCTCCCACCGTTTGCGGCAGTGGGTGCTCCGCCTGTCAAAGATCCCCAGGGTCCACACCTCCTTGGCGATGAAAGGCCAAATACCCTTTTTCTGGTGGGCGCTGACCTGCATGGAAAAGACAGCAGAAAAGGGAATTAGTCAACCGTCCGGACCATCACACTCATGGCCCACCAGATCCTTCGCATCCCCTGACGCCCATACATTGACCACCATTCATGCAGAACTCTGGCCAGGAAGCCTCAGCCCCCCCTACATGTGGCTTACACACCCAGTAATCCAGACATTCAGGGCCCACGTGTCATGCTCACAGTGTACTAACCTGTTTGTCTGGAGGACTGTAGAGTAACTTGTACTGGGGTAGGACCCCATCCACTAGTTTCTCCAACTCCTCCACAATGAAGGCAGGGGCCTTTTCCCCAGACACATGAGCCATTGTCGCTTCCAGATGCAGGTCACAGCAGCACTTGCATTGTAGGTCCTCTCCTGTTGAAGGTCAGGTAGCAAGTGAGTGAACAGATAGAAAATGGTGGTCATGTCAGCGGCGGTGCACACCGTCACCACCGGTGTACATCGCCATTGGCTCCTGGAACCCAATGATAACCAATGCAAAGTTGTGCAGCGGTCATCGTCTGCCTACCGCAACGGCGCACAACACCAGCGGAATTACCTCATTTCCACTTGTCCCTCCTCAGAGGTCAGGCAGCCACCATTTCAGGGGGGCACATGTCTTGGTACCTAACTGCGTCACAGCAGACATTGGCACAGCGACTTACTCTTGGATTCATATACTGGTTCTGTAAAGGAAAAGAAGCTATATATGTGTGAATATGACCCTCTGCTCATCGTTTTCCTCCACAGGCTTCAACCGCTGAGGCTGAATATGAGATGGCGACATCCTCCGGTGTACAGACCCCTGGTGGACCTTGCCACAATGGAGGACAGACACATTATCATGAAATACAGACTTGATCGGGCTCCAATCCAGGAACTGTGTGCCCAATTGGAGCCAGACCTGATGTTAGCTATCCGCTAGCCCACAGGTATACCCCCTCTAGTGCAGATTCTGTCAGTGCTCCATGTCCTGGCAAGTGGCTCCTTCCAAACAACAGTGCCCATGGCATCAGGGATGTCTCAGCCATTGTTCTCCAACGTGTTGACCAGAGTGTTGTCAGCCCTGCTGAAACACATGCGCAGCTACATCGTATTCCCCCAGGTGGAGAATGCCCTGGGACATATCCCCAACATCATTGGTGCCATTGATGGTAAACATGTGGTATTTGTCCCCCCCCCGGAGAAATGAACAAGTGTTCAGGAATAACAAAATCTAACACTCGCTAAATGTGTAGATGGTGTGTTTGGCGGACCAGTACATCTCCCATGTGAATGCCAAGTATCCTGGCTCTGTGCATGACGCATTTATGTTGAGGAATAGCATCATCCCATATGTGATGGGCCAACTCCAGAGGCACCGGGTATGGCTAATAGGTGAACCCAAGATCCCCACCCAATAAAAGTAGGTGTCTGGGTATGGGGTTGTCCCTAAGGGTTAGTGTGTGTCTAACAGTTGTCCCTCGATATTTGCAGGTGACTCTGGTTATCCCAACCTCTCATGGCTACTGATAGCAATGAGGAATCCCAGGACAAGGGCAGAGGAATGTGACAATGAGGCACATGGGCGAACAAGGAGGATTATTGAAAGAACCTTCGGCATCCTGAAGGCCAGGTTCTGGTGGCTCCATCTGACAGGTGGATCCCTGTACTACTCACCCAAGAAGGTGTCCCAGATCATCGTTGCATGTTGTAAAACCTGGCCTTGAGACACCAGGTGCCTTTTCTGAAGGATGATGAGCCTGTAGATGGTCTTGTGGCAGCGGTGGAGCCTGTGGACAGTGAGGAAGAGGAGGCAGAGGAAGAAGATGTTGACAACAGATGTAATATAATACAGCAGTACTTCCAGTGATACACAGGTAAGAGATTGTAACTTCACTTTACTTTTCAGTTTCGTGTTGGACATTGTACATGGCAGCCTGAATTCCCTATGTCTATGGCCACTTACTGTACCTTTTGGCATCTCTATTTTCAGATCTCTGTGGCCCTCTCTGGCTCCTGGTATGTTTGATGCTGTCCACTAAAGGTTATTCTATTGTAAATCTAACTGTACATATGAGTTGAAATGCTTTGATAATGTTGTACTAATACATATTTGATTCATTTGACAGACTCCAGATTTGTATTTTTTCCAAGGGTGTTTATTTAAGTGTGCATAAGTAGAGGGGGATGTGCAATGGGCTGGTGTGATCGTGGAGGAATGTCTGGTTAGAGTCCAGTCTTTTGGTATCACAGGTGTATTTCCATGGGGGGAAGATGAGTAGTGACAGTTCAAGGTGGGCAGGGTGACATAGTGGGACACAAAGGGTGACAATCAGGAGAGTCTTATTTCCTGGCGAGGGTCTTGGCAATGTTCTCTGGCTTCTCCCTGGATTGCGGTGACTGTTTGTGGGGTGGTTCTCCTTCTGCAGGGGGAGGGGTGCTGGTGGCCTGTTGTTCCTGTGGCAGGGCCTCCTGTCTACTAGCGCCTGGGGAGGTGGAGGGCTGTTCATCTTTGTGGCTAGTGTCAGGGGCCCGTTGGTGTGCCACTGCCTCCCTCATGGTGTTGGCCATGTCGGCCAGCACCACTGCAATGGTGACCAGGATGGTGTAGATGTGTTTGAGGTCCTCCCTGATCCCCAGGTACTGTCCCTCCTGAAGCTGCTGGGTCTCCTGCAACTTGGCCAGTATGTGGGCCATGGTCTCCTGGGAATGGTGGTATGCTCCTAGGATGCGGGTGAGTGCCTCCTGGAGAGTGGGTTCCCTGGGCCTGTCCTCCCCCTATCGCACACCAGTCCTCCCAGCTTCCCTGTTGTCCTGCGCCTCTGTCCCCTGAACCGTGTGCCCACTGCCACTGACCCCAGGTCCCTGATCATCCTGTGTTTGTGGTGTGGCCTGGGGTCCCTGTAGTGGTGGGCACACTGCTGATTGACATGTCCTGGGGACAGTGGCATGGGCCCGCTGGGTGGGTGCTGTGCTGGTGTTTCCTGAGGGGGGAGGCTCTGTGGTGGGTTGGGGCTGTGGCAGGGTAACCGACTGTCAAGAGGTCCCGGATGGGCCAGGTTGGTCATTGTGATCCAGGCATGCAGAGCTGCTGTTGTCACTGTGGGACTCTTCTGGGGGGGACTGGATGTCGCTGGCAAGTCTTCTCTGGTGACGTTGAGTATGGGTCCTGTGGGGATGTAAATGCAGTGTTATTGTATCTGCGTGTGTCATCCTGTGCATGGATATGTTTTCCTCTATGGTTGTTATTAGTAAGGCAGCTTTGGCTTGTGTGAGTTGTGCTTGTTTTGGCTAAGTGATTGTCACTAGTGTGCATGCTTTGGTGATGGGTGTCCATGCAGGTCTGTGATGGGGTCCATGCACTGGTGTTGCATGCAGGGCTTGGGATTGGGATGGGTGGGTTGTGATGGTGGGGTATATGTAAGGTGATGGAGTGATATGAGTGAGGGTAAGGGTGGGGGTATGTGATGGCATGCAGGTAGGGTGGGGGATAAAGTAGTAAAGATTTGATTTACCAGAGTCCAGCCCTCAGGATGCATTATTGCCAAGACTTGCTCCTCCCATGTTGTTAGTTGTGGGGAGGAGGTGGGGGCCCACCGCCAGTCCTCTATAGCGCTACCTGGTGTCTTGCAACTACGGAACGTGCATTCCCCGTAGGTCGTTCCACCTTTTCCTGATGTTGTCCCTTGTTCTGGGGTGCTGTCCCACAGCGTTGACCCTGTCCACGATTCTCCACCATAGCTCCATCTTCCTTGCAACAGATGTCTGCTGCACAGCCTTGGGGGGGTCACCCCTAACTTTTTGCCTGCCTCCCTCCACTTTATTAGACACTGTTTTTGCTGGTTTTTAGACTCTGCGTACTCTACCACTGCTAACCAGTGCTGAAGTGCATATGCTCTCTCCCTTTAAACATGGTAACATGGGATCATACCCAAATGGACTATTTAATTTACTTATAAGTCCCTAGTAAAGTGCACTACAGGTGCCCAGGGCCTATAGATTAAATGCTACTAGTGGGCTGCAGCACTGATTGTGCCACCCATTTAAGTAGTCCCTTAACCTTGTCCCCAGCCTGCCATTGCAAGCCCTGTGTGAGCAGTTTCACTGCCACTTCGACTTGGCATTTAAAAGTACATGCCCAGTCTAAAAGTCCTCTTTTTTTCTACTTATAAAACACCCCTAAGGTATGCCCTAGGTAACCCATAGGGCAGGGTGCTGTGTAGGCAAAAGGCAGGACATGTACCTGTGTAGTTTACATGTCCTGGTAGAGTAAAAGTCCTTTTTTACACTGCTGTGAGGCCTGCTCCCTTCATAGGCTAACATTGGGGCTGCCCTCATACAGTGTTTGAGTGGTAGCTGCTGATCTGAAAGGGGTAGGAAGATCATATTTAGTATGGCCAGAATAGTAATAGAAAATCCTGCTTACTAGAGAAGTTGGATTTAATATTACTATTTTAGAAATGCCACTTTTAGAAAGTGAGCATTTCTCTGCACTTAAATCTTTCTGTGCCTTACAATCCACGTCTGGCTGGGTTAGTTGACAGCGTCCTTGTGCATTCCACTCAGTCAAACTCCAAACACAGGATACTCAGGCTCACTTGCATACATCTGCATTTTGAACGGGTCTTCCTGGGCTGGGAGGGTGGAGGGCCTGACACTTACATGACAATGGACAGTTGCCTGCCCTCATACAAAGGACTGACGCACCCCCTAATGGGACCCTAGCAGACATGATTGAACTGAAAGGGGAACTTGTGCACTTCTGAGCCATTCTTTGTAGTCTTCCCCACTTCAAAGGCACTTTTGGGTATAAAAACAGGGCCCCTGCCCTACCAAGACAGACCCTTCCTGGAGAAGTACCCTGAACCAGAACCTGCATCCTGTCAAGAAGAACTGCCTAGCTGCCCAAAGGACTCACCTGACTGCTTTCTGTGAAGGAGTGCTGCCTTGCTGTTGCCCTGCTGTCTTGCTGTGCTGTAGAAGTGCTCTCCAAGGGCTTGGATTGAGCTTGCTTCCTGTTCCCTGAAGTCTCAGGACCAGAAAAGACTTCATCTCTGCAAGAAATTCCTTGTGCGCTGAAAAACGACGCACAGCCTGCAAAAAACAATGCACAGCCTGCACCGCGGTGAAAAATTACCGCACGCCGAATCCGGAACAATGCTGCCCGACTCCGCAACAGGAAGAACAACGCAGCGTCTGCGACGCGACCGAAACTTTGACACACGGCCCACTGGATCGACGCACAGCTAACCCGGAACAACGCAGCCCGACTTCCAGAGAGGAATCAACGCCGTGCCTGCTGTGCGCGAGAAATTTCCGTGCATCACCCACTGTAATCGATGCAGCGCTTGTGACTTCGACGCAAGCCCAGGTTTTTCTACCCATCGACCCCGGGGCATCTGAAAACCCCGCAACCCAAAGAGGATCCGAGTCCGCACGCCGGAAATCGACGCACGGCTTCCCCGCATGGAAAATATCGACGCAAGTCTGTGTGCGAAGGGGTGAAACCGACGCACACCTACCTGTTTTCCACACATCTCCTCCTCTGCGGCCCCTTGCGATGATTTTTCACCACAAACCAGGTACTTTGCCCTGCAAGAGACACTTGTTGTTTCTAAAAGACTTTAAGACACTTTATATTGCTTTTGCGATAATATTACAGTTCTAAAGACATTTTATATTACTTTTCCAGTAATAATTCAACATATACTTATTGCATTCTAATCGTTTTTGACCTGCAATTATTCAGATAAAGATTCAATATTTTTACAAACACTGTGTGTTGTGTGTTTGTGGTACTATAGGGTATTATTGTATGATTTATTGCACAAATACTTTACACATTGCCTTCTAAGTTAAGCCTGACTGCTCAGTGCCAAGCTACCAGAGGGTGGGCACAGGATAATTTGGATTGTGTGTGACTTACCCTGACTAAAGTGAGGGTCCTTGCTTGGACAGGGGGTAACAAAATGGACAACCAAAGACCCCATTTCTAACAAACGGATACATTTCCTTCACTAAAAGGCATTAGACAGGGCTTCGTGCTGGCCCCTTTTCTTTTCCTCATCTATATAAATGGGTTGGAAAAATATTTATGTACATAGGGAAAGGATATGCCACTCATTCATAACCCTCCGATTGCAGTTCTCCTTTATGCGGATGATGCCGTACTCATTCCAAGGACAGCAAATGGCCTCCAAACTTCATTAAATGCTTTTAATACATTTATGGGAAACCTTGGTCTTAAAATCAACAGAACAAAATAATTTGTGATGAAGAGTTGCCCAAAATTAGCAAAAAGTAAAAAGTTAAACTTGGAAGGCACAGAAATACTAAAGGTTCTAAATTTTACTTATCTGGAGGTTCCCATTGATGTCGATTTTAATTTTAATTTTTTAGTAAATGTCCATGTAACACAATTTGAAAGAGCCATAGATGCCCTTTCTAGATTTTCCTAAAAGCTGGGGCATAAACCTGTTAAAGAGATGCTGACTGTTTTTAAAAGTAAATGCCTCTCCATTGCGACATTTGGAGTAGAAGTCTGGGGCCATACTGACTGTTCAAGACTCCAAATAGTTGAAAACAAGATTTTAAGGGGGTTATTAGCAGTCCCACATTCAACACCATTAATGTTTTGTCATGAAGAAGTAGGTCTGAGGGGCGTATCTGATTATATAAGGTTTCAACCCATATTGTTATGGTAAACAATTTGGCTAAATCCTGAAGCCCATTTGTGTAGAACGGTGATCCAGGACTGTCTCTCACTGTCTCGATCGATGGACATACCCTGGCTCAGATACGTTTACTCCATTTTCCTCCATCTTGGGGTAGGGGAGTTTTTCCTCACCCCGGACCTCTTGGTGAGAAGGGACATTAAAAGGATTAGGGAGACATATTGGCATACAATTCATGATTCAAAACTAAATATGGCCACAGTCAGAAATCAGGAGAGGATGCCGATACAGGAACCACACCTTATGCTACATTTGATCACTACTAGTTCTGAGAGGCACAGATTCTTACTTATCAGGCTACATTTGAACATATTACATTATTTAGTAGCATTCTCTATCCAAGGTACCTGGTTTAAGAAACTCCCGCCATGCTGCTGTGGTGGAAAAACATCTCAAAGCACTTTGCACTCAGTTCTTTTTTGCACTCTCTATGCTGCTCCAATAAAAAGGTTTTTATGCCCTATCTTTTTAGCCAAGGGCATTAGGTCTAGCTATTTTGCTTTCACTTATATGTATAATCTGGGAGATGAAGAGACAATACAGGCTGTGTCAAATTTTATATACACTGCCTTTGGCATCAGCATTTTTTTATTAATATTGTTACTTATTATATAACTGAGAAATGTGTATGTATGTATATATTTGATGTCTTTTATGACTTTGTAAAGAACGAATAAAGTATTGGATGATGATGATGATGATGACCTGATATGATAAGAAACCTCCTGGAAGAAACCTTCCAGGAAGACAGGGTCCACAGCCCATGTCTCCTGGAATAAGTGTATATCCTGCTTGTTTATGTAATTAACCCATTCAGGATCCAGCAGTTTCCTGCCCAGCCCAGCCAAATTCCAAGACATAATAAAAAATTCAGCACTAGTTTCCAAGTCTCTGGGCTCAGGGCACTGGGCTTCCAGTCAGCAAACTCATCAGACACCCCAAGTCTACCCACCAAACCCTGAGTAGGAATTATTAGGTTGGAGTCAGTGGATAGTCAATCTATATCTGATAGTAGATGCAAATTGTTCTCTGCCAATGCCAAAGCACACTTCTGGCTAGTGTCAGCCTTCCCACCAATTGAATCTCCGCAATTTGTAGAGAAACTAGCAGAGGGCAGAGAGGATTTAAGTCTAATACCAACCCCACTAGACTTTCTAAGATGGCAAGTGTGCAGTTCAAAATCAATAAGGTTATTCATTAACAATCAGTCCACAAAACAAATGGAAATAAAATCACATTTAAAGCCAGACTGGCAGTGTCTTCCCACCTTCAGGGTATCTGCTCGAATGACAGAGAGGCAAGGAATCCCGAGTTTCCACAAACCCCGGAGGCAACTTGGGTACTTCAACCATAAACAAGGTACCTTCTTTGTTCCCAGGGGCTCAGACCTGTTTCTTGGGTGCTAGCCATCTCGTTCGAACCTGATGTAGGGCACCATCAGGTGGCTTGGTGCGATAAGTTGGTAAGATGGCTGCTCCACTCAGCACCTGGGAACCAACCACCCCCCAAGGATCCTCAATCTAATCAACAAATTTGGTTTTACCGGATCTATCAGGCCCGGTAGAATTTCAACCCTTGGTACCAGTGGCGCGCTTATGCCTAATGGCCTCAAGGGGTACCTGTGATACTTCTGTATGGAGTACAGATAAATATGTGGGAAGGGGAATGGAACCAGGCTGTGAATATTGGTTGCCTAGTTGAGGCCTGGGTTCACATAAAGCTGGACCAGTGGGTGTGCCCCCCGTGACAGGGTGGGGCACATCCAAACTTGGCCGAGAACACCTACAACCACACAACAACCCTGGTCCCCTTGTTAATTTGTTCATCAATGTCAGCACCAGGTTCTTCACTTCATCTAACTTGAGGTGACCAGAGACCAAATCAAGGTTGCTGCACAATGTCGGCGATCTATCCATACCCGGAGGTGAATTGATTGCGACTTCAACATCTGCTCATGTCCCAGTGCGTGTATGTGTAACAATGTTGCAGGGTCCTTCTTCCTTCCCCTGAGGCCCATACCAGTTAAAGCATGGGATATTGGACATCACCGAAACCTCAGGACTTAGGGGAGGACAGAGAGCCTCATCCCCCACAGGAAGGCCACCTGTAGTGCACAATACAACATCCATCCCACTACACAGCACCAGAGGTAATTCCGATCTTGGAGCTTGGAGGATTGTCTTTGATTCAGTCTCCCTAGGCAGATTGGGCTGCAGTTGCTTTTTCTTGAATATATCTTGAATTTTTATAGCAGGGGGGTCCTGTTTTAAAGGCGGAAAGTTTGAATTATTTCTTAAAATGGCCTCCACTTCTTCAATTAAAATATCTATGTCTTCTAGGGAGTGGCTTCCTTGGTTAGATGTAAGGCTTGTTTTATTTTTAGACCATTTCCTTATTTTTTTGTGCCACTAATATGAGCAGGAGTATCCACAGCCTTACGTTTCCCCATCTCTAGATGGCAAGGTAGTAAACAACAAAGGTATGTGAAAACAGATAAGTCAAGCCTTAAAGCAAATCTTGTAGTTAAAAACGTATTTCTCTAGAAGATATTAATGCCCAGCCTAGGTCTGTCAGATGATGATGGGTGAAGATGGGCCCGTCTTCGCCTGGTCTTTGCTTGGGCACACGCCCGAGCACATCCTGCGCGCGTCCCGCACTTAAAAGCGCGAGATGGCAGCAAGGGAGCCTGGGGACGTAGTTCAACCCCAGGTTCAAGGGCCCAGTTCGAGTGTCCTCCAAGCGTGTCCCACGTTGCGGGGGCCTGAGAGTGCTTAAAAGCACAAGATGGCAACAAGGGAGCCTGGGGGACGTAGTACCACCCCAGGTTCAAGGGCCCAATTTGAGTGTCCTCCAAGCGTGTCCCCAGCAGTATTCCAGCAGTTTTCATGAAAATGCAGTAAGGCAGGAAAGTAGTATGAGGATGGACCCATTGCATTTACCAACCAAAGCCATATGTACTTCATTGACCAATTTATTCTACCCCTTCATTGCACTTAAGATGACTCACAGTCATCATCAAATCTCTGGTCCTCCATTGCAGGCGGATTGACTACTGTTTTTTCTATTATTGTCAACCAACAAAATGCCCAAAGTGATATTTTAGATGGAAGAGAAGATACTATGAACTGAACTGTGGTCATGTATTCCAGTTCTATTTTGTTAAAAAAATAATAAGTGCGAGGTGTATCTAGCACCTGAAATATGTAATGTTTTTTCTAGCCACACAAACCACTAGTGCCTAGACCAGCACCAGTGCACCAGAGGAGACAACTGAAGGGGGAGTCTCGGCGGTGGCAGGGATCTGCGGTAATAAGTCACATTGCTTGGTTACTAATATACCTACTGTATTTGTTAAGCGAGGCAGATCCCAACCATCATCATCCATGATCCTCCGTGCCCATGGAATTTTATGACCCATGGGCATGACCCCACCTAACTGCAGCCTGGTTCAACTCAGCACTGCAGTGTTGGCTGTGCAATGTGTGACTGCTTCTGTTAATACAACATATAGAAAGCTTTCAATGGATTGCAAACTGAAACAAAAACAAGGTGTCTTTCCCTTCGCTCCCAGTGCCAACTCACTCACCTCTTAGTACTGCACTTCTTTATGAATTCCTAAGTTCTTTCCCAGCCTATCAACAACATTAAAAAATATATATTTTTGGTATGTGCCACATGTACGGGACAAGTGGTTCATATGGGTTCCATAATTGATGTATGCCTGTTCATAATGTTTCAACTACAGTTACTGACTAAGCCTAAGATTAGCCACATCATGGATGACCCCGTACTATTATATAGCAAAACCTCTACCATACTTACTGGGCCTTTTCTCTGTACCTTACCCTGGTGCAGAAAACAAAGCCAAGTTTCCTTCACTTACTTTCCAAGCAGATTTGTTTGATTGAAATAATTTGTTTTTGAGGGTGAGAGCAGAAAGTAAAGTGGGATTAAGTGTCTGTTATTTTGTGTTTTGTGGATGGGATACTCTGTGGCGAACTTGCCCAAAAAACTATATATCCAGTTCTTTCCACTGTACTGCATTACACCATTTTTCCTACCATCTACGTATGGCAGACAGGATATCTATTATCCTCATGTTATACATGACGTGTGTGACATATTATTCATCTGCCTCTTTGGGGTAGGGTAAATTTGACAGGCATTTGGAGACAAGCAGGGACATTGGAATCAAAGATATTTTTTGTGTATTGCAGCTGCCCCAGCTGCAGACTGTCGAGATTAGCCATAGTGGATGATGCCGTACTCATTTATCAGAGTTATTTTTCCTTTTTCATGTAGTGTCATTGTGGTTTACTTTTTTAGGAAATCCTTTACAAGGGAAAAAAAACACTGTTTTTTAATCTTATGCTGCCTCCTTTCAGCTACTCAGTGTTTTTATATGAGGCATGTGTTGGTAAAATCATGTCCCTGTGACTTTTCTAATCACATCAAAAACTCCAATCACCCTAGGGTACTAGCAATGTACTGTTCTGGAAGGAAACAAATGAATGAGTATGACACAGTTCAGTTAATGTATTGCAAGCAGTCTATCTTCCCCAGAGACCCAAGTTATTAGATGTCTAAATGTTCTGTCATCAAATTTTGACAAATCTAATTACGGATTACTAGAATATACCAGTTCTAAAAAATATGATTGTTTAAAAAAAATGATACTGTATTGCCCAGTTGGGCAGCGCATCTGTATTCTCCTCAGGAATGTCCATCATTCTTGGGTACCTGTCTGAGCTGATCGATATGTAAGCAGGAGTGTTAAGCTCAGCTTTCACCTTTCGTTCATGCAGGAGAGAAGGCCTGCAGATTGTTAAACAGAAACTGTATTGTAGAGTCAAGGAGAAGCACAGAAGAAAGGTAATCTTAATGAGGATTGTACCAAGGAAACTCAGAGGCAGAGCAAAGACAAGAGGAGTTTCATGTTTGCCAGCAATGCAGCACACACACTCAACAGCATTTTCCAAATAAACACACCTGTCTCCATTTCACTTAGCTAAGTACTAGGCCTCATCATAATGGTTCCCCTTTGAAGTCCATAACTTTCTTCTTCTAGCAGTTGAGGTAGTGCGCCTGAGTCATTCTATCAACATCCTGACTCCGAGGAACTCTGCCCCAGTCCCGACCCAAGTGAAATAGACCTGTAGTGCATTGCTGTTGGGGAACAAGTAGAGAAACAGAATTGCAGTATTTTGTATAGATTTGTGTTTGTTAAGTAAGTGACTAGTCTGCTCTCTGAAGATCCAAAAAATCGGAGTGGACGCCGCAGGTAAATTTTCGCTAAGTTCGAAAGGGCCATTCATTCATTCATTTAACTTTATTTCTGTAAGTAAAAAACATACCATAAAAGTACAATACAAACATCAAACTTTTTTGATTTTTAAGATTAATAGAACACTAAAAGTGTAAGCACAATAAAAAATTTAAAAAGATAAAAGAAAGTTAAGATCCAAACAGAATAATCAAAATGAATGTCTCCTAAAAATGGAATATTCTACTCAACAAGGACCCTATTCCCTGCGCCCATAGGTGTTTCAATAATACAATAGGACAATGACTTTATACTTAAAAATTAAATACTAAAATCAGACATCAAGAGTCAATAAATATACATACATAAATCTAAAAATTGGCTATCCAGTCTTATTATTTAAAATTGCTAATCTAATCTAAGGCGCCAGATTGATTCAAGAAATTTTGCCACTGGAAAAACTACCTGGACAGATGAATCAGATTTTAAAATTCTCTCGATGTGAAGATAGGACCTGGCGGCTATAGATTTGCAAAGCGGAATAATCCACAAAGCTCTTTGTTTATGATATGCATAGCAATAGAAGAGAACATGTGAAATAGACTCTTCATGTTGACAACCCATCGGACAAAATCTATTCGGATCTATTAGTGGAACAGAGCCATTTGTACGTTAAAGAGCGCAGAGGAAGAGACCCTATTCTGAACCTAACAAAAAGAGCTCACGCAAATGGGGATAGTGCTATATCCATGTAAAGCTCAAATTCGTAGTGGCATTTAATTGATAAATAACTATCAGACATAGACAGCGGGACAATCTTGGTAAATTGCCCAATCTGAACGTTATGCCAAAAGGCATCCTTCAGTAGTTGCACAGCATTTTTAGGAATGGAAAGTGGGTCCAACCAATAGGACCCTAGACCTAGATGGATTAAGGACCCTTTGACGTAAGCACACCATTTCGTTTTGCTAATAGTGTTGCTGCCCACCAGTTTGAGAAGCCCATAGCGAAATGGATAAAGGGCATCTGTTGACCAAAGTCGGATCCAATATAGCAAGGGCCTTAAAGCGGCAATCTGCGAGATAGAAAAAAGATTTAGATCCATACGGATAGGCAGAGATGGAGTACTGGAGGGAACTTTTAACAACAGTTTAAAAAATTGGTTTTCCGCCCTTGCCAAATCCACCAAGTTACAATGGCCCCAAAGTTCAGCACCATATAGGGCCTCCCCCCGGGTTTGAGATTTATATATTTCAAGGGCAGGAGACATTGCAAATTTGGGAGATCTAGAAGCAAATCTTACGATGCCACCCGCTCTTTGCTTCAGGCACAATAAATATTTCTGGCGGTGTGCATGCCAAAGGTGTGAGTCTTCCAATTTAATACCTAAATAGTCAAAAGTGCCCACTCTTTCCAGGAGAACGCCATCTAAATATACCGGCCTCTTCATTTTGCACCTATTATCCCCAAAGACCATATATTTAGTTTTTGCTGAGTTAATTTCCAACCCATGATCCTTGCAAAACTCCACAAATCGGGAGAGCAGTCTGGAAAGGCCCATGGCAGTTCGTGAGAGTAGCAGGGTGTCATCCGCAAACAAAAGACAGGGGAACCTCTGCCCACCCAAATTCGGGGCATCGCCATAACAATCGAAAAGATACGGGATACATGCATTGATAAACAATAAAAATAGGGTGGGTGCAAGAACGCACCCCTGCCTCACACCTCGTGTTGTAGAAAAAGCTGGGGTCAGGTCGCCAGCCGAACCCCAGCGAACTCTGGCATAGTTATCGGAATAAAGATCTTTGATAATATTGATCAGAGAACCCGGAACTCCAATATTGCTCAGGACCTCCCAAAGCTTAACACGCGGTACAAGGTCAAACGCAGATTTCAAATCAACAAAGGCCACAAATAAATGGCCTTTGTCTGCGTCTACAGTATTCCACTTGATGGTAATAAATCGGAAGACCTGATCAATAGTACTAACCTTGTCACGAAATCCAGCCTAGAGATGGCTTAGAACCTGTTTTTTTGTTCTCCAGTATTTTAGTCTAGATAACAACTGGAAGGAGAATATTTTTTGCAAGTTGTCTAATAGACTAATCGGTCTATAGTTCCCAGGGGAACTCTTTTCTCCTTTTTTGTGTATGGGGACAATAATAGCCACCTTCCACGAGTCTGGATAAGATCGAGTTGTCAGAACAATATTCGATAACCTATTGATGTACCGGGTCCACACAAATAAGTCTGATTTATACAAGTCTGTTGGAACACTATCTAAGCCAGGAGCCTTCCCTGTTCTTTGAGCACGAATTGCCAGCTCTGTTTCCTTTAGGGTAAAGGGCGGCACAGGGGGAAGGCACAATAAGGAATCAATAGGAGTGTTATTCGAGTCGGGGCAGGACCCATAAAGTTCCCGAAAGTGGGAGAGACAAGTTTCTGCATCAATATGACATTCAGGAATAGTTGAGAGGGCGGGGTCTCTACGCGAGACCAAGGTCCAGAAAAGTTTGGAGTCACGGGCACTATCCGCCTCCGCCAAACACTTCCATAATTTTTCCTCATATTTGAGTTTAGATGACTTGCAAATGGAGACATAGGGGGTCATTCCGACCCTTGCGGTCCATGACCGTCATGGCGGAGGGCAGCAGAAGCACCGCCAACAGGCTGGCGGTGCTTCCTGGGCTATTCTGACCGCGGCGGTAAAGCCGCGGTCAGAAAAGGGGAACCGGCGGTTTCCCGCCGGTTTTCCCCTGGCCCAGGATATCCGCCATGGCGGCACTGCTTGCAGCACCGCCACGGGGATTCCGACCCCCTTCCCGCCAGCCTGTTTCTGGCGGTTGTCACCGCCAGAACCAGGATGGCGGGAACGGGTGTCGTGGGGCCCCTGGGGGCCCCTGCACTGCCCATGCCACTGGCATGGGCAGTGCAGGGGCCCCCTCACAGGGCCCCATACAGATTTTCACTGTCTGCTTAGCAGACAGTGAAAATCGTGACGAGTGCCACTGCACCCGTCGCACCCCTGCAACTCCGCCGCTCCATTCGGAGCCGGCTTCCTCGTTGCAGGGGCTTTCCCGCTGGGCCGGCGGGCGGCCTTTTGGCGGTCGCCCGCCGGCCCAGCGGGAAAGTTGGAATGACCACCGCGGTCTTTTGACCGCGGGGCGGTCATTCGGGGGTAACCACATGGCGGGCAGCGACCGCCGCCCGCCGCGGTCAGCGACCGCCGCCCGCCGCGGTCAGAATGACCGCCATAGTTTTTTCTCGCATATGTGATGGCATCCCGGCTCTTTAACTTTAAGGCTTTAGACAAAAGGCTCTTATCCTCCCGACACTCCTTATCAAACCACTTAGAATTAGGCAGAGGAGAATTGTTTTGGGTTGAGGGAGGTTTAGTAAAAAGCTCCTTGAGACCCTCAAAAAGAGCCACATGAGAGGACATAACTTCTGAGGGAGATAGGAAAATACAGTCATCAAAGAGCTGATGGCAGGAAACTAAGTTGCGGAGCTTACCATTAAGCAGATTGGATTTCGAAAACGAGGACCATCTCACCACACGCCTATTGCTGGATAATTCCAGGCAGTCATTGGGAGCATCGGAACATGAGGTGGAGTTGGCCCTAAAAAAAGAGTTGCATTATATTTAATTTGTAAAGGGGCATGGTCGCTAGTACACCGAGAGCCCACCTCTACATTAATTATAAAGTGCCAGACACGCAGATCAAAAATAACGTAATCCAGGGTACTGCTATGGTGGCCTCTGTAAAAGGTGGATCTAACAGGGTTATCGTTTGAAAATCGTCCATTTCCAAAACGAAGGCCATATGTTACAACAAGATCTGTTATCTGCAACACCCTAGGGGAAGGAGTACATAACACTAGCTGAGTTAAAAGCGGGGGGAGATTCCATACTTCGTCTTCAGCCTGGATAGACTCAGTGAAAGCTGAATCAAATTCAATTTGGGCGTTAAAATCACCTGCAATAATAACACAATATTTAAAATAAAGGTCAGATAAAAAATTGTGCAACAGATGGATAGTATCAGACTGATGGCTAGAAGGGCCTGGCCTGTTATAAATATTAATACATAACACCGGAGTACCTGAGATAGGCCATATTGCTGTTCCAAGAATGTCGCAAGAGTCAATAGCAATTTCCTTAACTCTACCCACCTCAGACAGCTTGGCCCAAGTGCATAAACCCCCAATCACCCTTCCCCTAGAGGACTGAGTCACCTTTTTAGTGAAACAACAATAGCCTTGCTTATACACACAATCCGTAGACCAAGTTTCCTGAAACATACATATGGAAAAAGATTCAACATAAGCCCCCTAGTCCGGATCAGAAAAGGGCCATTCACCTTCAGGAAAAATGATTACCCATCAGCCACCAAACATTCCAATTTATCGAAATCAAGTCTGCATCACTGTCTATCACAACATAAATTGTCAATCGTCTCTCACAATCACTCAATAATATATCATCTAGGAGGTGTCCACGTTGGTGATGAAGATGGGCGTGTGGCTTTGAAGATCTTTTGCCTGAATTCCCTGCTTAATGCTGGAATGGGGCCCGCTACATCTGCGACCATCCTGTTGGGGCTGTGAACAGGGAGGGCCACAATATATTGCAGTGGGCTAACTACTGCTGGTGATGGGGTGATGGATGCATTGCTGCTCCTCAATATCTACTAGGCAGCGGGCCCTGCCTTGGAGGACCTGCGGTAACAGAGTCCGCAGGTGAGCCTGAGTCAGTGAGTTATCAAGCTTCTGCCAAGGTGCTTGGATTTCCCCCACGTTCGCCTGCTTCGCTGAGAGGCAGTTGAGTCCCTCGTCTAGTGCTGTTGCCATGGTTGGTATTACCCCACATCCTGGCCAATGGCGGTGTGGCTGTGAGCACATCACCTGCACAGGGTGGCACCTCATGCATTGAGAGGCCTACATATGCCTGGGCCATTCTGTGGTGATCTTCATACCCGGTTAGCTGTCTTGATTTTTTTTTTAAATATTCTTTGGGTGCCGTGCTTTGCCTGTTCTGCCTACCGCTGATGCTGGGACCTACAGACCTCCCCTGGCTGGCCCTACAGGGCACTCCACCATTTTTGCCATGTGGATGTCTCAGGGCACAGGGTCATTGTCCAGGCCCAATTCTGCCTAATTCACCAGCATACTTAAACATGCTACAGCCCAGCAGTATTGAACAGAAGGGCCTCTGAGTTGAAAAGGTTGTAGCAATCCTTAAGGCAGCGGACATAAAGAATGAAGACCTCGAGGCCCAGTCCCACCACAACAACCTGCATATCCTTGGGGCTGCAGAATACATGGGTACTGGTCGTATGGACCTTTTTGTCGAATGCCTTTTGTCAGACCAATGGGGATGCAAAAATTTGCCCACCTCTCCCTTTACCCTCAACATGATCCTGGTGCCCTTCCGTGGCCCATTAAATCACAGCTTCTCAACTTCATAGACAGGGATCCAGCACTTTGCTTGGTGGGTGAGGTGGGTCAGGTGCAGTATCGGGGCACTCACCTCTCCTTTTATCCGGACTTCACAAAAACGGCTAGCACACTCGTCACAAATACGCTGATTCCAAGGCTGTACTCGACATGTTGGGGCTATCATATGACATGCTTTATCCAGCCAAACCCAGGGTGCATGTTGATGGTAAAGTCTGTTTCTTTGATACTCTGGGAGAAGTCTGCAAGCAGTACAAAAAGGACAATTCACCTGGTCGCAGCAGTGCATCCATCTCCTCTCCTTCAGATTTCTTAGCTTCTCCAGATGCTGATTTGTTCCCACCCAACTGACAATAGCCACCACTAATTCCACATCTTTCCATTCATCCCATTCAGAACTTGATACTATGCCTCACAAGTATACATCATTGGGGTTCAGATGTTATAGTGTTGATCACTTATTGCTGAATTTTGAGGTTTCTTCTTTTGTCTATTATGTTTCTTCTCTATTTGTTGGTGTTGATGTGTATAGGGATTAGCTGGGCAGTCTCTTGCCTGGTGTGGGTGGAGGGTGGGGCAAGGGTATTTCATGTTAGTTGCTGTTTGAGTCGTTACTTTTGTTCCCCTGGCATTACAGAACAAAATATGCTGCAGTTACAGGATTATGTACACTTCTACACCATGCTAAATGATGGAACATGAGGACTGTGCCTCCATGGTCAAGCTTACATTTATGTCCTAGAATATTAGAGGCATCAATTACCCCTGCAATGGAAAACAGGTGCCATACATGCCATGGCATTAAAATAGCATTTTAGCAGGAGACTCAGCTCCTCCCCAGCCGCTCCTGTCCATATGTGGCCTCTTGGGGCCCCCACTGTTACTTTTCCAGCTATAGCACCTATTCCCAGGGAGTGTGCATTTTGATACACACATCCCCTCCTTTTCACCATATGGCCCACTTTGCAGATGACAACAGTCGGTATGTGGCAGTCTCTGGAATGTTGGCCAGCCAGAGTATGCTCCTTCTTAATGTACATGCTCTAAATGTAGACTCTCCTGACTTTTTTCACACTCTTGTGACCCTATTTGCTCGAATGGGAGCAAATCATATTATCATGGAGGAGACATTAACCCCTTCTGTGCCAAGGATGTAACGGTTACGTCCAACGGCACAGTGTTCATGTGCCGAGGACGTCACCATTACGTCCTCGGCACTGAGCTCAGAGGGAGGGCTAGCGCTCCCTCTGTGGGCTTCCCTCCCACCCCCCAAGGCAGGGATGGAAGGGGAAGCCCTTCCACCTCTGACACCCCCTGACCCCTCCAGTGACTTCTGATGACATCAGCGCGCAAATGCGATCTGACCTCATCAGAGGCCCCTTCCCCATCGCGCAGGAAGCTCAGCTTCTAGCTCGATCGGAAGAGAAATGCAAAGTATTTCTCTTCCGATCATGTGATGAAGGCCCAGAGAGTCTTCAAAGGAAAGGAAATGAATTTCTTTCACTTTGAAGTTTCTCAGAGCATTTCAAAACCCTGATTGTAAAGCGATCCGACTTTTGAAATACCCACTAGATACCAGGAATAAGTTACAAAACTGAAACTGGCACAAGGGAAGCAACCCCAAGGTCTTTTCTGCCCCCATGGGGGGCAGAATCCACTAGGCGCCAGGGATAATTTTTTTTTTTTTTTCTGTTTTTTTTTGTTTTGTTAGAGTTGGGGAGCGGCCCCTTAGGAAAGGGTCGATCCCTAGGGGGCAAATTATATTTTAGGCCATAGATCAGCCTATTTTTATGAGGCCAGTCATCCCCTCAGGGGGACAGAAACCACTAGACACCAGGGAGGTTTTTTTTGCGCCAATTTCATGCAAGGGGAGTGACCCCTTAGGCAAGGGTCACTCCCCGGGGGGGTAAATTTATTTTAGGCCATTTCGGGGGGGGGGGGGGGGGCAGATCGGCCAATTTTTGTTAGGCCAATCTGGCCCCAAGGGGGGCAGAAACAACTTAGGCACCAGGGATTGGTGTGTGTGTATGCACGTGTTTTCTTTAGGGGGTCCTCTTGGGGAATGGTCGCTCCCCATGGGGGCACATTACTGTTGGCCATATCTGCCCCCCAAGGGGGGGCAGAAAGCCCACCAGAGACCAGGGAAGTTTTTTATTCCAAAATAAGAGGGTGGGGGTAAGGCCATACCCCCACCCCAAATAAATGGGGCCAAAGTTGTTCTGCCCACCAGTTTCGCAGGCAGTAGGCCTACCCACAAAAGTGGGGTACAATTTTTATCGGGAGACCTGGGGGAACGCTGGGTGGAAGGAAATTTGTGGCTCCTCTCAGATTCCAAAACTTTCTGTCACCGAAATGAGAGGAGAAAGTGTTTTTTTGCCAATTTTTGAGGTTTGCAAAAGATTCTGGGTAACAGAATCTGGTCAGAGCCCCACAAGTCACCCCATCTTGGATTCCCCTAGGTGTCTAGTTTTCAAAACTGTGCAGGTTTTCTAGGTTTCCCTAGGTGCTGGCTGAGCTAAAGGCCAAAATCCACAGCTAAGCACTTTGCAAAAAACAGCTCTGTTTTCTTTGTGAAAATGTGATGTGTCCAAGTTGTGTTTTGGGTCTTTCTCTGTAGCGGCGCTAGGCCTATCCCCACAAGTGAGGTAGCATTTTTATCAGGAGACTTGGGGGAACCCTGGGTGGAAGGAAATTTGTGGCTCCTCTCTGATTCCAGAACTCTCCGTCACCGAAATAAGAGGAAAAAGTATTTTTTGGGCCAAATTCTGAGGTTTGCAAAAGATTCTGGGTAACAGAACCTGGTCAGAGCCCGACAAGTCACTCCATCTTGGATTCCCCTAGGCGTCTAGTTTTCAAAACTGTGCAGGTTTGCTAGATTACCAAGGTGCCGGCTGACCTAAAGGCCAAAATCCACAGCTAGCCACTTTGGAAAAAAACAGCTTGTTTTCTTTGTGAAAATGTGATGTGTCCACATTGTGTTTTGGGTCAGTTCCTGTTGCGGGCGCTAGTCCTACCCACGCAAGCGAGGTACCATTTTTATCGGGAGACTTGGAGGAACACAGAATAGCAAAACAAGTGTTATTGCCCCTTGTCTTTCTCTACATTTTTTTCTTCCAAATGTGAGGCAGTGTGTAAAAAAGACATCTATTTGAGAAATGCCCTGTAATTCACATGCTAGTATGGGCACCCCAGAATAGAGATGTGCAAATAACCACTGCTTCTCATCACCTTATCTTGTGGCCATTTTGGAAATCCAAAGGTTTTCTTAATAGCTATTTTTCACTCTTTATATTTCAGCAAATGAATTGCTGTATACCCGGTATAGAATAAAAACCCATTGCAAGGTGCAACTCATTTATTGGCTCAGGGTACCTAGGGTTCTTGATGAACTTACAAGCCCTGTATATCCCTGCAACCAGAAGAGTCCAGCTGACGTAACGATATATTGCTTTAAAAAATCACAGGAAAAAGTTACACAGTAAAACGTGGAGAAAATGGCTGTTTTTTTCACCTTAATTTCAAGATTCTTTTATTTCAGCTGGTATTTTCTGTAGGAAACACTTGTAGGATCTACACAAATGACCCCTTGCTGATGTCAGAATGTTGTCTACTTTTCAGAAATGTTTAGCTTTCTGGGATCCAGCATTGGTTTTTCACCCATTTTGGTCACTAACTGGAAGGAGGCTGAAAGCACAAAAAATAGTAAAAATGTGGTATGTCCCAGTAAAATGTCAAAATTGTGTTGAAAAATTGGGTTTTCTAATTCAAGTCTGCCTGTTCCTGAAAGCTGGAAAGATGGTGATTTTACCACCGCAAACCCTTTGTTGATGCTATTTTCAGGGGAAAAAACCATGAGCCTTCTTCTGCAGCCCTTTTTTCCCATTTTTTTGAAAAAAACAAAAATGTTGCTGTATTTTGGCTACGTTCTTAGTCTCCTTCTGGGGAACCCACAAAAGTCTGGGTACCTCTAGAATCCCCAGGATGTTGGAAAAAAAGGATGCAAATTTGGCATGGGTAGCTTATGTGAACAAAACGTTATAAGGGCCTAAACGCGAACTACCCTAAATAGCCCAAAAAAGGCTCGGCACAGGAGGGGAAAAGGCCTGGCAGCGAAGGGGTTAATCTCCTACCAGACCCACTACTCGACTCCACATCCCTGACTCCTAGTGGTAAGCCATGCTCCAGACAAGTCTTCCGTTGCCTCTGTGACACCCATGTTTTGAGGGATTCTAGGCAACTGTTGATGCGAATACCCCTGGTTATACATTTCACTCAGCACCCCACAGCAAATGTCCTGCATTGATTTTTGGCTTCTCTTGATGGCTGCCACTCCATGGTTGAGCGATGTTGGCCACCTCCCATGTATGCTTTCTGACCATTCACCAGTTTGGATGGTGCTTCAGATGCCATATGATGGAGATGTGGAGCGCCACTTATGATTTACTTGCAATGCCTTATTAGATGACATATTCTACAATGAACCCTGTACTTCCATTACTGACTACTTTGAGTTAATTAAAGGCTAAGTATTAACACAGGCAGTTCTTTGGAATGATTTCAAAGCATACATCTAGGAATCTCTATTTCCAAACTCTCGGGGGTCTTATGAGAGCTCAGGACCACATTGCCACACATATAAACCAAACTACTAGACATTGATGACCCACATACCCAGCAGCTGCATAGTCCAAAACTATTTGGCAGGGCGAGAGGTAATTTTTGTTGGAATATATATGCTAAGGTCCAACAATACGGGAAGGGATTGTGACCGGAACACACTTTGGCGCAACTGTTGCATCCCCCCGATTCAGTGCTTATATCCCCAAACAGCAGCGAGACAGCGAGATTAGGATTACTTATAATGCAGAGATCCTGATGGAATTACTCTGCTACTACTCCACACCCTACACTGCCCGTGGTATATGAGATGACAATGTTATCTCTGACTACGTCTCTAAGATTGCTATGGTATGGCTATCATGGTCCCAACAACAGTAATGCCTTCGTGGATCAAAGGTCCCTGTGTTGGATGGTCTGACAGGTGCCTTTTACAAGGCCCATAAGCAGATATTGGCCCCACAGCTTCTCAAAGTTTATACTGAGTCCCTAAAAGCAGGGGTACTATCCCTGACACTATGTGAGGCTGTTATAATGCTGCTGCTCAAGCCAGGTAAGGATCACCTACACTGTACCTCCTACCGGCCCTTATGGCTAATACATTTTGACACCAAAATAACGGCTAAGGTATTAGTGACTCTATTGTCCCTCCTTTTGGAACAAACTGCTTCCCCTGTAGACGGGCTTTATTCCAGAGTGCTCCATGTCACACAATCTGCATATGATGTTCTCAGTGCTCCACAAGATCTCTCCCAACATGCCAGCTGTGGTTGCCCTTCTTGATGCGGAGAAAGCATTCATCTCCCTTGAGTGGCCTTTTCTGTTGCAGTTATTGTCTAAAAACTACTGCCTACTCTCATCGATGTGATGTTGGCCATGCAAGGCCTGGATGCCTCTACTTTATACAAAATCCAGATTAACACATTCAGGCAAGTCTTTAATCTACCTAGACTCACATCTCCAGTCTAACTTCACCTAGAATTTGGTTTAATGAGGCAACACCTGGCCAGAAGAGCTGAGTCAAGTAAGATCTGGTACAAGATTAGTCATGCCCAATGATATTGAATAGTGAACTTTAGGCAGCCCTCCAAACTGTCTGGCAATTAGCGTATAATATTTGTTTGTATAGCTCTATCAATCTACTGAGTTTGAAAGAACTATGGAAGACTAGTGCAACATGTTATTTCTTTAAAAAACGCACCAGTAGGGATTCACAACTAATGTATTTTTCTGAAGCTAAAATCTAATTGGATGCATGCTTGGGTGCTTATAAAGCACTACACGTCATTGGCTGCAGACCTTTCAATTGCATACTCTGCTTATGAAACGCAAACTGATGGTTCTGCAGCTGGGCAGTATACCGACCTTAGGGAATACACCAGCATGGAAGCACCTAGGTTCAACCCTGCATAGGCACTGCAATGGACAGGAGGAAGATCTCATTCATGTTGTTTGCATTTTCCCTCAGTTGCGGAACCTTAGCCAGAAACTTCTGAAGAGAAGCTTCAATGATTCAACCATTTGGATATGCCGGTGATCCACAGCTCAATTGGAAATTCCTGGCATCTGTGCTGTTCGGTTCCGCTGGTGCTTCCTAATCTTCAACTCTGGTTGCCTCCCCAAAAGAGAAGCTGCAATGACAGAGCCACTGGGTTATCCCAGAAATTCCTAGCAGCACGTCCAACTCAAATGACTTGCAGCTAATTTATAAAGTCCTTCTACTATTGGCATTAGCTCTACCAGAAAAGGTGGTGCATGTCAACTAGTAATGTTTGGTTATGGAATATCAAAGCACAACTTATTTTAAACCACCTCACAATTAATGCAAATTTCAACCAAGAAGGTATGGCTGAGTCATAAGTCAAACATTTAAATTACCCCTGAATATCTGGTGAAGGTTTTGAATCTGCTTTACTCTGAGTGGCAAATCTGCCTGGTAGATTCATGCTGCTCAAACTGGGCACCATACAGTTGGTGTTTAGAGATCAAAGGGCAGACAATCACTACCAAGCACTTTAGCACCCTTATGGACAGGTTCAAGAATGATTGCATTCTCAATCATTATATACAGGCAATTGTCGCAAGATTATTTTATTCATTCGTGTTATGATTCTAATGATTTTAATTAATCAGATTAAAGACAATGGCTTGTATTGAAAAGTCTGTGCAACATTTCCTAATAATGCATGGCTAATTGAATATTAACACTACCTATGCAAACCCATGTTACAGGACATTCGAATTCTTAATTAGAACATAGTGATTGAGTCATAGCTTTAAATACTTTGAGTACGTCTGAATAGTCATGAATGATCTACATCTGCATGAGCTTGAGAGATATTTAAGAGAAATTTGCATCGTACAGTAGCAGGACTTACATAACAGCACCATGCGGCTTAGAATTTAAAGATCAGGCAATCATTACAAAACACATTAGCATTCTTTTTTGAGAGTGATTTCAAAATGCTTGATCCTAAATGTTTATATACAGTATGTGTATTTGTTTACAAGATTATTTTTTATCACTTGTTTCACGATTGTAATGATTTTAATTAATCAGCCATTAAAATATAACTTGATTTTGCTGGTGACACTGCGTAAGTTGGGACTTCCCTGCGGCCTTACATCACTGGTTCAGTTACTATACACAGCTGCTGGCACGCATTTGTGCCAATGACTCCCTTGCTGGCACCTTCAAAATTACCCGGGGATTAGAAAGGGCTGCCCTTTGTCACCCCTTCTCTTTATCATTGCCATGGACCCATTGGGTTGTCGCCTCCAGGAAAGACACCTACAGCGCGGTTTATAGTGCTGACCGAGCCCACTCCTCCTGTCTCTTTATGCTGATGATATATTGCTATTCATTTGGCACCCAGCTGATAATATGGTCCCCATCAATCGCAAAATCACTTGGATTCCAAATCTCAGTATCAATTGGAACAAAACCAAAATATTTCCCCTCATTGACATAATTGTGCAGTTTGCTTGCGTCTATCTCCTGAAATGGTGTAAGAGTCTAGTTTGCTACCTGGCTAGTTGGTTGTACCGGGAGAAAGAGCTAATTATTTGCCTGAAATATGGCACTGCTATAGATGAACTTGCAATGCAGATTTAAGGGTTGTGTTGACTCCCATTGTCTATGGCAGGTGTATCCCCATTGTTGTCACATCCCCATCCTCCCCCTGGGTATCTCATTTGACCCAATTACTTACAGAGCCTCTCTACCACCAGCTGGGCATGGAGGAGCCTCCTCTGACTGCTTGGGGGAACCTCCTCTATTCTACAGTTCTGCCACATATCAACAACCAATGGCTGTCCCCCAAACCAGACAAATTGGTTCAACAAACTTCGACACACTATAGTCTTCACACATTTCACGACCTCTTCTCAGACGGGCTTGTCTTGTCCCATGTTCATGATACCCAATTTGCAGATGCCTCCATGATGCCTCCATGATGGACCATTTTGCCTTACGGTGCATCCACAGTGCTTTGCAAGTTCAGGTATCCTCTTACCCCTTGGCCCCTGATGAGTTCCTCCCCCTGACAATTTTAATTATGGACCCGGAAGGCTGGTGCTTAGTGTCCAAGCTGTAGCATACATCTTTTGGCACTGCTGCCTCCCAATGGCGTGAAACTCAGAGAGGTGTGGGAGCTTGAGTTAGACAGATCATTGTCAGATAAAGTGTGGCTCCTAACCAAACCAAACTCATATTACCTAACCTCGGACACAAACTGATATACTACAAGATCTTATGACATGCTTACTCCTCACCTAGTGAATTTGCCAAATATGATCAGTCCAGATCTTCCTAATGACCCAAGTACAGTGCACCTGATGCTGACTACCCATATAGCCTGGAACTGCAGCCTTGTAGGAGGCTTCTGGAGTGCAATTTTATCCAGCTATCTGTGATGAATGGGACAGAGCTGGTTCCTGACCCATTGATGGTCCAGCTGAGGGATGTCGCCGATGTAGACTCACTGCTATTGCACTACCATTAGCCAAATGAGAGATCACCTACACTGTGGCAGTAGGCGCTGCCCTTCATTCCCAACTGGCTGCGCAGTATGACATATTATGACACAACATGTGAAATCTATGCCTCGATTCGGCATGCATCTTCTTGGCATGGCCCTAAGACATCTCGCAACCACTTAGGGATTACCTTTTGCTAGCAGAGAGTCCCTATTCAGACTAGAGAGACCATTGTTATATCTGATAGTGCTATATGTTGCTCCCTGAGTTTATTCGCCCTCAATACATAGTATGCTTCCTGATCTTTCTGCCGGTGTTAAATGATGTCTTATTTATTCTCTTGCTGTGGAACAGTTTCACTTCTCATGAATCAGATCATTAAATTGATGTACCTGATGTTTCTTTACTATATTTACAGTGTGTTTAATAAGAATTATCCCTTACATGTACCCATTTTTTGAGATTGTATGTACTGTCTGTGGCATCCTTAATGCAAAAGGATAAAGTTTAAAATAATATATTATATCATCACGCATTGGTGCAATAGCTGTAGTTACCTCTTCCAATTCAAACACAGTGGTAGGTACATAACTGTATGTTTGGTGCAAGCAGCACATTGGAAGTTGGTATTGGCAGTCTTGTATATCAATGATCTTCCGGGGCACCGTTGCAAAGTTATACCTCTAATGTTTTGAAGGAATTGTGGAGACTCCTTCACTGATCACTTTTCTAACTCCAGTCTGGCTCTACATGTGACTAAAATATTGCAGGGCAACATGAAGCAGATAAACATAGGGCATTATTACGACCTTGAAGGAGGGGTTTCCTCCATCACAAATGTGGCGGATATCCTGTCTGCTGTATTATGATCCCATTATATTCAATGGAGATTTTAATATGGTGGGCGGGATATCCGTTACATTTGTGATGGAGGAAACCCCTCCGTCAATGTCATAATAAGGCCCATAATGTCCCACTAGCTATTTAAAAAAAAAAAGAAAGAAACAAGTTCTATGAAAAACAATTCAAAAGTTTTATAGTGGCACTGGCGTATTTGTCAGGGAAGTACACTTCAGCCTCAAAGTTTTAATCATAGTCAATCTCTCCACGTTTTGGGGCAAGAGCCTGGTTTTTCCCACTGTGACAACTGCACCAGCTGCACTGAACACAAGCTCAGCAGGCACCCTGGTACAGGACAATGCAGGTACTTTATTGCCAGCCTGCTGCACTCTGGCCATTGGCGCATCTTCCCATACCAATACACTAATGGGTTTTGATCCAAATAAATCTTTTTTGGGTGATCCAGATACTCCTGGAGCATCCTCTGAATGGTCATTGGTGCTGCCACTTGCTTGACCTACTTTGTCTTTGCCTCTGTACTGTTCTTAAGAACTGCCACTTGAAACCAAGCCAATGCAGAGGTCGGGTCCGATTCTTCTGTTGCTGTCATTGTCTGTCTTTTTGTTGCTGGTGTTGGCTGCTGTGATACCAGGCTGTCCTCTCAGGAAGTTGAAGGAAGCACCCCAGATCTGCAGAGTGGGACTCTGACTTCCATCCATTCTTCTTCCAGGACTCTGACTTGCTCAACAATCCACCTCTTGTATTTTGAAACACCCCCTTCAGAAAAATGAATGAAAGTGGGCAGAATTGTTTTGTACTATTGATCAAGCAGTGTGGCACAGATATAATCTTTTGACAACATGATGTCATTTTGCAGTCTTGCAGTACAAGACAATTGAAGGATTAAGCTCTCAACTAAGGCATGTCTTTCTGGGTTTTTGATCACACCTGCGCCTTCCAACCTTTCAGACACCTTGTTTAGCTGGTCCTGTAGCAGACGCCACAATAGTATAGCTTGGCCATTCGTACTATTCTCCTTGCTAACTTTCTGTGTGAAAATATCATAAGGGAGTAGCATCTGCGTCACACATTTGACTAGGCTCTATTTGTCTGCATCCATGGTCAGTGCTTTCCCAATTGCACCTCTTCTTCTTTGAATGCCAGAGTCATTGATCTGTCTCCACTGCTCAAACATACGTTGCAACATGTAATAGGTTGAGTGGCAACATGTTGGCACCTCCTGTATTAGGACTTTAACTGATACTCTATGAGCATGCTGAATGATCTGCAACTGCTTCTGGTATTCGAAAGAATGGCTAAAATGAGTGCAGATCAGCAGGTAGTCAGTAAGTTGTTGACTATGGACCTCATTACAACTTTGGGGGTCTTATGAACGCTGTGGTGAAAGTGGCAGATGCACCGCCGTGGGCTCAGCTTAGCAGACCACCATACTAGGACCATGGCAGTGTTCCCTCTGGAATACAGCCAAGTTGCCACCAGTTCCAACAGTGTGGGCGGGCCGCTGCAGCCAGCAGTAGGTATCTCCAGGCCGGCAGTGAGCATGTTTTTGCCAACCATATTACGAGGTTGCACTCCACCAGGATTTCCACTGTGGTTGCTATGCCACGAAAAGGATGTTGGAAATTAACCACATTAAACTACACATTGACCTTCAGGAACACAGGCACATCCACAGCCACCATGGATCCCGAACTGAAAGTCTTCCCAATGCTTCTGCTGGCCATATGACTGCAGAACCAGCAACAAAGACACCAACCGTAAGTACAGCCACCTAGCACACACTGGAGGGAAGGACATTAGTACATACACACACCACACACCCGGCACAGCTAGTGACGGCGCACACACATACGCAAACAAACACCCATAGCAGCACACACATACACACATACACACACTCACACTCAAACCACACACAACAAATCACACATATGCAAAAGATACTTGTGGAAGGAAAGCCAGGACAAGTATTTTACCCTTGATACCAAGGGTTCCCTGGTGCAGATATATGAATTTGAAATTCGTAATGATTTGATAACTATAT
Source organism: Pleurodeles waltl (assembly GCF_031143425.1). Lineage (NCBI taxonomy): Eukaryota > Metazoa > Chordata > Amphibia > Caudata > Salamandridae > Pleurodeles > Pleurodeles waltl. The sequence continues at coordinate 1,571,497,831 of NC_090440.1, forward strand.
ATAATATAAGTGTACTGGCTAGTCCAACTGTATTGTGTGCACCAGGAACACAGGGCAATGTCCATGGCCCCAGCTTGACTCCTGAGTGCAAAGTGGCATCAACATGGCAGGGGCATCAATGGGGCATGCAGGCACCTCAGGGCTGAGGTGGGGGGTTGGGTTTTGAGAGGGGGTCCTTAGGTGGGGATTTGAAGGGGGACCTTTGGTTTGGGTTGGGGTGAGGCTTTTGTCCTTGATTTAGAGTTTTGGGGGGACTTGGCTTTTGCTTTGGGAGGGGTGACCTGGGCCTTGGTGGGGGTAGGTGTCTTAGGTGGGGGAGTGCCATGGCTGGGGTTTTGGGAGTGGAACAGGAGACTAGGGGGGAACAGGGATTGTGTCAAATGGAGTGAACAGAGAAAACTCATTCAGGAAATGCTTTTTAGGGCCGCAGGTTGGCAAGGTGGGTAACATTTGGGAGTGGAGGGAGAGGGAGTGGTAGTGAGGTGTGTATAGTGATGTGCCTTGGGTGCAGGTGGGAGCATGGATGTCATTTGTATGCTGTGTGACTGCTGGGTGTGTGAGTGTGAGTGTGGGCGTTTAGGTGTTGTGGGAGGAGGGGGAGTAGGGGGAGGAGATGTAGGGATATGGCAGGGAATGTGTGAATTTATGTTGTGGTGATGTGTGCAGGTAGGGTGGATGTGCTGCATGTGAGGCTATTGGCAGTTGTGCTGCGTGCACATGTGGTGTATGAGGTGCATGCATGTGGGTCTTCTATTGTGGTGATATGGGAATGAGTACACTTGTGGCATGATTTGGGACTGATGATGTGGTGACTGCAGGTATGAGTGGTGTAGTGCCTGTGAGGGAAGAAGTAGTGGGAAAGTCGGTGTAGAGAGTAGATGTTGTTGTGTCTGCATCTGAATGTTGTGTGTGTGTGCATGGCGGTGGTGTCTTTTGTCCTGCCTGAGTTTGTCCTTGCGATCTGGGTCTGTTGATGTGGATGCCCATTGGTATAAAGGTGTGCCTTGGATGTGGAGGATCACTGCAGGGCAGACAGGGCACCGTGAATGCCTTCCAGGTAGGCATTTGACTGCTGCATCTGTAATGCCAGTCCCTGGATGGCATTCACTATGGTTGACTGCCTCACAGAGAGGGACCTCAGGAGGTCAATAGTCTCCTCATTGAGGGAAGCAGGGCTGACTGGGGCAGGGGCAGAGGTGCCTATGGCGAAGGAGATGCCCAGCCTTCTGTGTGATGTGGCATGGGCAACTGAGTGGGGATCTACAGGGAGGGTGGTGCTGGTAAGGGGGTGGCAGACAAGGATGGTGCTGGAATGGTCCCAGATGGGTCCACCACGATCAGGGACCATCCATCGGAGGAGGAATCGGAAGATGTAGTCGTCGATCCTATCTCCCCCGTGGCACTCCGCTCACCCTCTGTCCTACTAGTCCCCTCGGTTCCATTGGAATCAGCCTCCTAAGTCCCCTGAGCTGCAGCTTTCCCACTCACTGTTGCCCCTTCTCCTTCACCTGATGATGCTGATGCAAACAAAGACAGAGGTGGAGAGGGAGGTAGGGTGGCAGAGAAAGACAGGGTGCAATGCGTCAATACCAACCCTACATGCACACAGAGTAACAACACATAATCTGCAGTTATGCCATGGAAGGTCATGCCCTCACCCATACATGCCACAAAAGTAGGACACCATATGGGATACTATAGCCAGATGATGGAAACTGCTAATGGTGGAACAGTAGCACTTGTGTACTTGATGAGGGGCAATCTAGTCACACTTGCCCAGTAACTGGCACATTCCCATGATCATGTGTGGAGACATTTCCTGTACACCGTACACAACAGAATCCTGCATGTGTAGTTAGCATGCCCACTAATCCACTGACAAAAGTACAGTGACATCTGGCTCCATTGTACTTATCTACACATGGCAGCTGATTGAGGATACACTAATGACCTCGCTCACGGTGGTAGGCTGATACTGATGGCAATGCCCAGCCATCTCAAATATACTGATGCTGATGCTAGGAGCACACAATTCCCAAAATGGAAGTAACTGCCCACATAAGTCCCTGTTTGCATGGTATGAGCACACATCTATGAACCAATCCTGCCAGGGTGGCTGATACCCATAATCGGCGGGTGACTAACAATGACCTACGCTACATCATTCTACTAGTGGGTAACCCAAAGCCATACAAGTAGAACATCATTGAGGTGCAGTGTGTACTTAACCCCTTGTGGCTGCTGTGCTGCCCTCAAGTGCCCATCCACCTCAGGTAGGCCACTGTCAAAATGTGGGCCATTAGGACGGTCAGGGTCTGATGGGCTCCCCTCCCTCATTGGAAGGACGTCCCCAGCTGGGCCTCTGCAGTCTTCTGGACCCAGCATCTCAGGTCCTCCCACTGCTTTCTGCAGTGGGTGCTCTGGCGGTCATGGACACCCAGGATTCGCAATTGTTTGGCGATGGCACGCCAAATCCCCTTCTTTTGATGGGCGCTGACCTGCATGGTGACACAGACAGAATGACAAAGTCATGTAGATTGGATTACAGGGTCAGCAGTGGACATCACCCATCAAACACATCTCATGACCACAGTCATGTGTCCTCATGCCACTAACGCTCAAACTCCTCACCCATCTCCATGAATCGACTCTGTCTGCCTCATCCCAACTCCTTTCATCCTCACACACATCACAATCACACATGACAGTGACATGAGACTCATCTGCTGCTCTGGTGCCCCATACAACTGTCCATACAGTGGTAGGACCCCGTCCACAAGCTTCCCGGGTGAAGGCTGGGGCCCTAACTCCTGCAGGACATGGCATGTTGGCTTCCAGAGTCAGAGCACAGCAGCACATGCAGTGGAGGTCTTGCTTGCATGAGTGTCAGGAGTCAAGTTATCTATGTAACAGTAAAAGGCAATGACGGCTACCGTGTACCTGACCGTCACCACCGGCTGTGTTCACCACTGGCCTCTGTTTCCCATAGGTAACAATGTCATCCAATGCGGAGTTGCACAGCCATTTAGATCGCCTACCACCATGACGTCTAACGCTGGTGGAATGAGGTCACTTTCAACTGTCCTGTGCATACAGGATAGGCAGCTGCCATTTTATATGCAATAAGTGAATAGTAGATTAATTTTATGTGCATCATGGATGATATGTAGTGACTACTGAATATATTTACAATGCCGACACATTGCATACATCAACGTTTGACTTCTCCTCTCTCCTGTTCCCAGATACGGTGCACTGGTGATGATGAGACATTCCCCTGTGTGCTGGCCCCTAGTCGACCTAGCTACCCTGGAAGAGAGGCATATCATTCAGACATATCGTCTGAACTGTCAGACCAAAATGGAGCTGTGTAGCAAGTTGGAGCCTGATCTGTTGCCTCACATACGTCATTCCTATGCCATCTCTCCATTGGAGCAGGTGTTATCTGTACACCATTCCTTGCCTCAGGGTCATTTCAGACGACAGCGGGCTTGGCAGCGGGGATGTCACAGCCAATGTTCAGCAATGTTCCTTGTGTTGAAGGATGTACTGTGTGCTTTGCACAAACATCTTCCCTCCTACATCATCTTCCCTCTACGTGCGGATTTGACCACTTTAAAGGCTGCCTTCTACAATTTGGCACACGTCCCTCATGTTATAGGGGCCATGGATGGCACCCACATTGCCTTGGGTTCACCCAGGATGAACGAACAAGTGAATAGGAATCTGAAAAACTTTCATTCTATTAATGTGCAGGTGATGTGTCTTTCTGACCACTTTATCAGGCAGGTAACAGCCAGGTTCCCTGCTTCTCTACATGACTCATACATTCTGCCAAAAAGCAACATTCACACATGATAGCACAACTACAGAGGGACCAAGCATGGCTCATCGGTATGCATCTAATAGGATGTGTGCCCCTGTCATCTCACGTCACTTCACAATCTACTCTGTGTCCACACCGGCAATGAGATGTGTCCCACCTTTGTGCACACAGGTGACTCTGGGTATCCCAACCTTCCCTGGATGCTGACACCTGTGAGGTATCCAACAACAGATGGTGAAAACTGTTTCAATGAGGCCAATGGCAGGATGAAGCGTGCCATCGAGAGGACCTTTGGCCTACTGAAGGCCAGATTCTGCTGCCTACATGTCTCAGGAGGTGCCCCACTCTGCAAACCACTTAAAGTCTCCCAGATCATTGTTGCCTGCAGCATGCTGCACAATCTGGCCCTGAGGCACACATCCCATTGCTGGATGTAGAGGAGGTGGCAGCTGGACTAGTGGCTGATGAAGGGGACATAGTGAGAGATGAGGAGGAAGATGATGAAGATGCAGCTGACTCTAGAGCAGAGTTGATTCATCAATACGTACCATGAGAAACAGTTATGTGTCATGTGTAATGTATGTTACCTGTACTCCTGTCTGCATTGTGCCATAGCTCCTCCTGGTGTCTGTAACCAGTGAAGGTGTTGAGTGCAGCTTACACTCTGGCTGGGTTGGAGGGGACATTTTGCCCATCAGAGGAGGTGTTTCAGTTCAAATGTGAGTGCTATTTCCACCATGCTTTTGTGTAGCATCACTCATGCAATTTATTGTCCATGTGCTATGTTCCCTGAAGTGCTTTGCCAACTGCATTTGTTGTGCCAAGAATAGTTTTCATCCTGGGGAGGGCTGTCTGTCTCTGACATTGGCTGCCGGGTGGCAGTGGCAGCAGGACCTGTGAATGGAAAGGGAGAGAGTTACATTGTGGAGATGTACTTGTTGTTATCATTGTCAGATGCTTGTAGTAACTTGACTTGCTTTCCAGTGATGGCAATGACAGCTGCAGCACAGCAGACATTGCTTGAGTGTGACATGTTGTGACATTGTTTTAATTTGGCATTTCAGGTAAGGGATTGTGGATTGCATTGTTGTCATTGATATGTGTTGGTAGGCAGTTGTAGCATCCAGTTTTTGCGGCATGTGCAATGGTTGTCTGTGCAGGTGTTCCACTGTGAAGTGGGACTGTGCATTCTTCATATGCGGAGAGTGATCCATTGTGGGAGTTGTGGTGCTTGCCATTGTGATTGATATCCCTGCATTAGGAAGGGACAGTGTGGGGGTAGTGTAACTGGGGTGGTGTGGCCTGCAGGGGAGGGGTCTGGGGTGATGAGGGCAGAAGTGCACAATGGGGTGGATTAGGGAGTGATGGGTGGTAGGGATGCATGCTGGGCACGAGTGGTTTGTGGCTAGGGAATGTTGTTGACTTACCAGAGTCTAGTCCTCCAATGATTCCAGTCAGGCCCTCAGAAAGCATGATGTCCAAGACTATCTCCTCCCACGATGTGAACTTAGGGGGAGGAGGTGGGGATCCACCTTCAGTCTTGTGGATGTGAATCTGGTGCCTGGATGCAATGGAATACACCGTCCCCTGTAGGGTGTTCCAACTCATCCTGATGTCCCCTGTTGTACGTGGATGGGTGCCCACTGAGTTTACCCTGTCAACGATCTTCAGCCATAACTACATATTTCTGGATATTGAGGTTTTCTGGACCTGGGTTCCGAACAGTTGTGGCTCTTCCCTGATGATTTCATCTTCCATGACACTAAATTTATCATCAGTGAAATGTGGGTGCTTCTGACAGAACATGGTGATTGTGTTGGGGGGGTTGTGTGTATAAGGTGCAGTGTAGGGTGGTTGGTGGGGTGGGGTGTTTGGTTGTGTGTTCTGGTGGCATCTGGTGTATGTGTGGAGCGGTGATGTGTGTATTGTGTTGGTGGCGCAGTTGTGTGGGGTATGATGTTTGGGAAGTGTGTTGGTGTCTATGGTTTAGATGTGCAGTTTTCTTTGTTGGTGTGCTCCTCAATCTCACTGTTGGTAGTTATGGTTGCAAAGGATTGTGGGGGGGTGTAAGGGTGTGTTACATAGTGCAGTTAGCAGGTGTGTGTCAGGTGTGGGGTACTCAGACTATCCAATGTGGTGTCAGTTTCTGGTGGAGGTGATTTTTTGACAGTGGCGGTTTCGCACCGCCAATGGTTTATCGCCATGCAATGACTGCCGTGCTGATTTTTGGATTGTAATATGGAGGGCGGGGTGTTGTTGGTGTGGTGGTGCTGGTGGTGGGACTATCTCTCTCCTACCTTCGGTAGGCCTGGGGGTTTAGGATTTGGGGCTTTTTTTGAGCGGTCTTCAGTTTGTGTACTGTAATACCGCGGTCACTGTACCGCCATCACTGGTGGTCTTTTGATGGCCGCCAGCACGGCAGTCTTCCACAAAGACCGCTATAGTCGTATTGAGGTCCTATGTCTTCCTTTTTTAGAAACTCTTGCACAACCAGGTTGATGCAATGTGCCAAACACAGGACCCTGAAATAGCTATCGACTGCTATTGCCTTAACTATATTACTGCTATTGTCCATGGCAACAAATATTCAGACACCTTGCTGCTAAATTCCTCCAAGGTGTTTGCAGCTGTTTGTGACTTCTCCATGGCAAACACGGCCACTGCTGCATGCTGCATAACGCTCTTATAACATTCTTCAGGGTTAACAGATGTAAATAGTTGTTGTCTAACCCCACAAAAGAGATCCAGTGTGCAGTGATGCACATGTAATCAGTCACCTGACATCTGGTCCACATGTCTGTCGTTGGTTGGATAGTGTGAACAGCACTTTGATGCAAAATGTATCCAACCAATTGCAGCACAGCTTGATGCAACACTGGAACAACAACTCTGGCAAAATAGGTTCAACTTGGAACTTTCCATTTCAGGCAGATGGCCTCCACAAATTCTATGTGTCATAGAACATAAACACCCCTCCCATTAAACAGCTCTGTGATGGACCCACACATCAATCACATTGCAACACAATGGAAGGACAATAGGATGCACAAGACTGAGATAGAGTACTATCCAAAGCTCACAAAAGCAAATCATACCTGCGCAATAAGCATGGGGCATCAGGAGCACTCAGGGAAGGATGATGCTACACTGGGGCAAATATCACTTTGCACACACCCGTAAAATAAAATTTGAACAGGAACTGGCCCTACATGTATCACATGGACAAGCAGTACTCGAATCAATTGACATGCCTATCTGTAGAATGTGGAAGTGCAAGACAAGAAAGCACATATAACTGCAACTGCACGGGACATGCATCTAGATGAAGTAGCTGCAAGGTACACACAGCAAAAAGGACACATGCACAGTCAAATGCAAAGGAAACTGGTACAATTAAACACCCTCCATATATGCACAAAGAAAATTCAAGCTACCACACATGAGACCAATATACAATCCATATCAGGGGGAGAAGTCTAACATCATACATGCTGACATTGGACCACACAAGGTGAAATACTTACCATACCAAACATAACACACTGCAATGACATCCCAATTGTATTCACAAACACATGTCCATACAGTCAACATTTACCTTTGCCCTAGGCCTCACCAGCACTGTCCACAAAGTCAGATTTTCATAGCAACAGCAAATGGATCAACAATCAGGCTGAAGCGCACACAACTATAGGCATAAAACACAAGTTACTGAGGAACAACATAAAGATAGAAAAGGAACTGCAGGACAAATGTGTACCTCAAAAAACAATAAGTTCAAACAAGAATAATGAGAATCCAAGGCTACCTGCCATGTCTCTGCACAGTACTGTACCCACAGGTGGCTCCTATTCTTACCAGGGAATCTTCACAGGGAGGAACATCAAGTGAGCAGGCAGACACCCCAGGGAACATCCTTGAAGGGTGTCAGATTTGAGATGGATGGGTTTGGGTTTGAAAGGGGTGGATTGTTTCTAAGGTTGGGAGGGCTTCTTCTTGGGGGTGGGGGTATGCTTGTAGGGGGTGCAGTTGTGACAGGGGAGGGCTTTGATGTGGAAGGGATGGGTTGGGATGTGGGTGGTAGCTTGTGTTCGGAAGGGGGTTTGGAGGGAACAGGGGAAAGGGCAAGGTCAAAAAGAAAACTCTCCTTTGGATCACAGGGACAGTCATCAGAAGGGTTGGGGACTTGGTAATTAAGGGAGTGTATGCCTTTTGTGTGGGTGTAGATATCTTGGGTATGCGTGTGTGTTTGAGATATGCTTCTGTGTGGGTGGTGTCTGCTGCATGTGTGAGTGTGGGCATTTGCATTTCTTGGGGGGCTGGGAGGTGGAGGGGTTGGGTGATGGAGTGGCGGATGTGAGTCTGTCTGCTGGGGTGGTGTTTACAGGTATACTGGTAGTGGTGGATATCTGTGTGTCTGTTGGGGTGGTGTCTGCAGGTATTATGGATGTGGTGGAAGACTTCATGTCTTTTGGAGTGGTGTCTGTGGTTATGGTGGATGTGTAGTGTGTGTTTGAGTATCTGTTGAGGGTGGTTTCTGCGGGTATACTGGATGTGGTGCAAGTGTCACTGGCTGTTGTGGTGGTGACTGATGCTTGATGAGGTGTGTGGGTGGTGGGGGTATCTGCTGAAATGGTGGCTGATGTTGTGTTTGTGGATGTATGGTGAGCGCCTGCATGCTGGTGTATCTTGTATTGTTTGTGTTTATGTCCGCTGCTTACGTGTACTGAGGTGGGTGCAAACGGATGTGTTTGTGTGCTTGGGATAGGTTGGGGAATGGGGGATTTGGTTTGGGAAGAGGAAAGTGAAAGGGGGCAGAATGTGGGGGGTGACTGGCTTCCATCACTGAGGAGGCCAGAGTCTGAAAAGATCTCTGTAGGCCAGACATGGCGCTATGAATGCCTTCCAGGAAAGCATTGATCTGCTGAGGTTGGCTGGTCAACCCCTGGATGGCATTCACAATGGCAGCCTGACCCACAGAGATGCTCCTCAGGAGGTCAATAGCCTCCTCACTCAGGGCAGCAGGGTTAACAGTGGCTAGGGTAGAGATGCCTGAGGCAAAGGGGATGTACACCCACTTTAGTGAGCAGGCTAGGTCAACTTGGTGAGGAGCAGCAGGGAGGGTAGAGATAGATCTGAGGGGTGGTGGACAAAGATTGTACAGGTATAAGTCCAAAGGAGTCTGCAACCACTAAGGACTAGCTATATATATATATATATATATATATATATGTATCTATACATATATATATATTATTCCTGTCAAATATCTTACTCCAAATATTACATTGATATTATCAATAATGTTAACAAAGGTATCATGAATGCTGTAAGTTGTGGTAGTAGTTACCTTAGGGCACAAGTTATAGTTACTTGAGATATCTCTAACTATAACAGTTGATTTTCTAGGGTTTGATGCGTTTAAAATGTGAGCCAAACTATAACCCCCCTGTAAGCTTTGTTTTTTAAGTGAATTTCTATGTTATTTTAATTATATTTCCTAACTATAAGGTCCCTGTAACCTTTGTTTTTTTCAGTGAATTTATCAAGGTTTTTTAAACATGAAGTAATTTTCATTACTATATGTTAATCAAACCACCCCATGCACAGCCTTTGGTCATGTGTGGCAGATGTTGGCCGCAGGGCCTGGCCTGCAGCCAGACCCTGCAGCCAAACCCCGTAACCACCTAACCCCATGCTGCGCAAGCCCCTTTGGCTGTGCGTGGTGGGGTTTGGCCACAGCCTATCTCTCTGGGTGAGAGAATAATTGTGAGAGGGTGTATCTGTGGGGGAAAGTGACTGTGAGAGTATCTATCTGAGTGTGAGAGTGGGTGCATTAGGGTCTTAGTGGGTGTGTCAGAGTCTGTGTGGGTCTTTAAGTGGGTACCTGAGGGTTTCAGTGGGTCTATGACTGGGTGTGTGAGAGTCTGAGTGGGTCTGTGAGTGGGTGCATAAGGGTCTGAGTAAATCTGTGAGTGGGAGAAAGTGATTGAAAAAGACAAACAGAGAAAGAGAGAGAGAGGGAGAAAGATAGAGAGTTTTTAGGCTTTGGTGAATGATATACATAGAAAATTGGAAATAAATATGTATTTGTCAATTAAAAAGAGTGAGATCACCTTTCAGTATAAACCTTAATTTTTTAAGTTCAAAATAAAGCAAAATAGGGACAAGACCGCAGACACACCTGGACTAGAACCTTCAACTTTCAGTGAAAAGGTCTGTGAACTTAACCATTATGCCTGTGCTAAAAGTCATTGCACAGAAAGACCATTGCAATGTCTCTCTCTCTCTCTCTCTCATTCTCTCTCTCTCTCTCTCTTTTCTCTCTCGCTCTCGTGTTGCAGGGCCTAAAACAGACCTCCTTTACTATTTTATTTTAGCCTGAGGAAGTTGGCAGTCCCTGGGGTAGGAGGGGGCTGCGCGGCCCCCAGCACAGTTGTGTTATGCCCCAGGGTGGTGGCAGTCCCCAGGACAGCAGAGGACTATGCAGCTCCCTATCATATTTGTTTAGTGTCCCGGGGAAGTGGCAGTTCCCGGGGAAGTGGGGGGGCTGGAAGGGCCACCCACACTGAATTTGTTTGTAACCTCAGAGAGGTTGTAGTCTCCAGAGTGGGGGGGCAGGTGGGCTCCCTCACATTAAAATAACAATGCCCCCGGGACCTGACCCACCCGGAGCTTATTAAAAAACATTTGCAGGAGCAAGCACTTGATTTTTTAAAAAAATTCAGCAGATCTGCTCCGACGTCTGCCGAAAATTTTAAATTGTTTGCCCTGGAGCTCCTACCCTAGCGCCTTTTATTTTTAAAAAAACAATTTCAGGAACTCAGCTAAAGCCAAGTCCCAACATGGCTGCTAACACTTCTTTGTTGAAGTGTTGGCAGCCAATCAGTTCGAGAGCACAAGATCCAGAGGGTTCGTGAATCCTTTGAGTCCCCATATATACAAATTTAGATTTTCAATAATTTCTCAAAAAATTACTGAACAGGTTTACCCCAAATAACAGAAAAGTCGCTTATGGGCCAAGAGCTACCTTTCTGCCAAATTTGGTGTAATTCCCTCCTTGGTTCAGGAGATATTGTTGTTCAAAATCCCTACAGAAAATTGAATAGGGGGAAAAAGCATTTTGGGATCCCCCCTTTTTCTTGCCCCCCTGCTTAACGAATCACTCTGAAACTTTCCAGATAAACACTGAAGTGAGCGTCATATATTCTTGTAAATGTTAGTGAATATTCATCAAACTGTGCCATAGTTATCAGCAAACTACCTAGTGCCAGCAGCCACACTAAGAGATATATATATATATATATATATATATATATATATATATATATATATATATATAAACTTCAACAGGTCCAAAGAGGCGCGCTCATCTCATGTCGGTGCCTGCAGCACAGCAGGGAGGGACCTACTCCCATCAATAATCTTCACACCAAGTTGACAATTAAGTCAAGGATGCGGCACTCACAGGATTGAATCAGACTTCTTTTATTACATCACAGGACCCCAATACAAACTGACACCAACGCGTTTCGACATTCCCGGTCTTGATCACGTGACCCACAGGAAAACCACACATGTAGAAAATAGAAAACAAAGTATATATACATATATATATATATATATATATATATATATATATATATATATGTATATATATATATGTATTACCTAGAGGTGTGTGCCACTCGGTAGCTATAGTTAAGAACTAATTTCTATGTAAAAAGCATTTTTTTAATTGCCTATATCTTTGGCGCTGATTGATAAATCTTCACAAAACTTTCAAAAACATTTGCCAGTCACATCAACTACTGCCTGGAAAGTTTTGGAGTGATCCGTCCAAGGGGGCTGAGAAAACAGGGGGGTCCCAAAACATGTTTACCCCATTCATTTGTTCATCAGGATTTTTGAAAGCGATAACGCAAGAACTACTGGATGAAATTATACTAGAATTGGCAGAAAAGTGGGTCTTGCTCCAGAAAGCAACCTTTTTTATGTTTTGGTCTAATTTGGTGTCATTTCATTCTGTAGTTTTAAAGAAATTAAAGAAAATCCAAATTTGTATATATCGGGACATGAAAGATTTGTGACCCGTCCGGATCTTGTGCAGACTTCTGAGTGGCTGATTACACTTCAACAACAGAAGCCGTTGAAGTGTTGTCAGCCAAAAAAAGGAAAAAAAAGAAAAGGGGCCAGTGTACGAACACCCTGACTCTTTAGCTCTGGTGGTGTGGTCCCAAAAGGACCCCTCAGAGCTATAAAGCTTTTTTTTATTTTATTTTATGGATGAAGTCATCATGATGGATCTGTGGATCTGCCATAAAATAATTTAAAAAAAGAAGCACGGTCTCCTCTGCTTCGTTACTATAAAACCGCTGCGTGGGCATACTCCTGGGGCATTTCTTCTGAAATGCGGGGGGGAGGCTCCTGGCCCCCTCCCATTGCCACAGTGACTACCTCCTCCCTAGGGCTTATAATTGATATGAAGGAGGGCAGAGTGCACTCCCTGCTGCCCGGGGGCCACCACCTCCCCGGGGTGGCCAGGTGATAATAGGCAGAACAGCCTGTGCCCCCCCCCATGCCGCTGGGACCACCACCCCTGGGGCAAAATGTAATTTATTTGCAGGGGCCCACGGCTCCCCCTGCTGCCTCGGAGACCACCACCTCCAGGGCAAATATTTAAAATAAGAAAGGGGGTCCCCATACCCAGGGGAACATACTAGTGAGAGGAAGTCTGTTTTGGGCCCCCATTAGCCCCAGTGACTACCACCCCCTGGGCTTCTTGGAGCCACCGATGGCCCTGGAAACCCCCCCTCCCCAAGGCCAGCTCCTGCTATGTCCCAAGGAGCCAACCTCAGGACATAGCTGTTTGTTGTGGCTTGGCTGCAGCTCTGAAGCTGCTGCCAAGCCACAGCAAACTCTTTAGGTCTTGACAGCGAGACTTGTAAAAAACGTCCAACTGTCAAAATCTGATGTTTTTATCTCTGCCCCCTGCACGAGTGCAAGCACAGAGCTGCTGTCAAAGCAACTCCGTGTTTGCTGAAGCAATGGCACTGCGAGGGAAGCCTTAATTAAATTTTCCCCGCAGTGTCAAGTAGCCCATAAGGGCTTTTTATTAAAAAAAAATTTTTTAACAAAATACATGTATAAATAAATAAATAGGGATGCAGAGGAGCCCTTGATGGCTCCCTCGCGGTGCTAGAAAGCCCATAAAGGGTAAACAAATATGTAAAAAAGATACCCACAGCACAGACCTTCCCACTGGGGTTTGAGTCCAGCTGGACTCATTTCCTTCTTCTTTTTTTTTCTTAACAAAAAAAAAAATTATAGTTTTTTAAAAATATTAAATAATTTGTTTGTTTTAAAACGAACACAAACATCTCATTCTTAGTACATGGGATATTAAAGCCTAAAATACTCTCTCCTTTTCACTTTCTTTCTCTCATTCTGTCTCTCTTTCAATCAATTTCTCCCACTCACACACCCACTCAGTTACACACCCACTCACAGACCCACTCAGACACTCATGCACTCCCTCACCAGACCCACTCTGACACTCATGCACCCATTCACAGACCCATTGACACCCTCATGCACCCACTCATAGACCCACTAATACACTGATGTACACACTCTCAGACCCAGACAGACAATCTGATAGCCACTCTCAGCCCAGTTACACCCTCTCAATACTATTCTCACACCAATAGAAGCTGCAGCCAACTCCTGCCATGCACAGGCAAATGGCTGTGCAGAGCGTGGGTTTGGGTGGTTAGGGTGTGATGGCAGCAAGGTCTTGCTGCAGGCCAAGTCTTGCGGGCAACCTCCCCTGCGCACAGTGCAGGCCGTGCATGGACTAAGATTGGGTGCTTATAGTAGGTTGGTTTCAGGGCCTGGTTTCTGGCCAGGCTCTGTACCCAACCACCTACGAGAACTGCTGTAGGCTGTGTGGAGTTGGTTGGATTAACTTATAGTAATTAGAATTACTATACGTTAAAGAACCATAGAATTTTACTGAAAAAAAATGAAAAGAGACAGGGACATTATAGTTAGTAAATAGAAATAAAATAAAAACATAGAAATTCACTTAAAAAAACAAAGGTTACAGGGACATTATAGTTAGGCTCACATTTTAAACATACAAAACCACAGAAATTCACAAGCTGTAGTTTAGAGTTACCTAAAGTACCTATAAATTGTTCCCTATTGTAACTATAATTCACCCACTCGTCATGCCCTACTAATTACCCCAAAAATTAAGGCACCCTGGCCATCTTTCATAACATCATTGATAATATCAGTGTAATGTTGGCAGTAAACTTTTTGACTAAAAAGCTGTGCATGGCGGAGGCGTGAGTTATATATATATATATATATATATATATATATATATATATATATATATATTCAATGAATAAATTAAAGGTTAGAGGGACGTTATAGTTAGGATCACATTTCACACGTACAAAACGATAGAAATTCAGCAGTTATAGTCACTTCAGCTAACTATAAATTGCGCCCCTGTAATACACTGCTTATGACCTCACATATTATATCACTCATAACATGGTCAGTGACATCACTGATGATGTCTCACTTTACATCACTGATGGCATCACTGGTGAGATCACCCATTGAGTGTAACTGGATGTATGTATGTGTGAGTGGGTGGGTGTGTGTGTGTGTCTATGGGTGAGCGAGTGGTTGAGTCATTTGCTATATAGGAGAGTGAGTGGATGTGTAAGTAGCTGTACGGGTATGTAACTGGTTGTGTGAGTGGCTCCATTCGTTGAGTGAGTGGGTTTGTGAGTATCTGTATGGGTGACTAAGTGGGTGTGTGAGTGCTTGTATGGAGGAGTGACTGGGTGTGTTAGTGACTGTATAGGTGAGTGAGTTGGTGATTCAGTGAATGTATGGGTGATTGAGGGGTGTATGAGTAGCTGTATTCATAAATGAGTGGCTGTGTCAGTGACTGTATGGGAGAGAGAGTGTATGTGTGAATAGCTGGTACAGAGAGTAAATGGGGGTGTGAGTGGCCACATTGGTGAATGAGGGAGTGGGTGTGTGAGTACCTGTACAGGTTTGTGAGTGGTTGTGTGGGAGGTTGCATGGGTGACTCAATGGTTCTGTAAGTGACTATATCATTGAGTGAGTGAGTTGGTTGAATTAACTTATAGTAATTAGAATTACTATACGTTAAAGAACCATAGAATTTTACTGAAAAAAAATGAAAAGAGACAGGGACATTATAGTTAGTAAATAGAAATAAAATAAAAACATAGAAATTCACTTAAAAAAACAAAGGTTACAGGGACATTATAGTTAGGCTCACATTTTAAACATACAAAACCACAGAAATTCACAAGCTGTAGTTTAGAGTTACCTAAAGTACCTATAACTTGTTCCCTATTGTAACTATAATTCACACACTCGTCATGCCCTACTAATTACCCCACAAATTAAGGCACTCAGGCCATCTTTCATAACATCATTGATAATATCAGTGTAATGTTGGCAGTAAACTTTTTGACTAAAAAGCTGTGCATGGCGGGGGCGTGAGTTATATATATATATATATATATATATATATATATATATATATATATATATATATATATATATATATTCAATGAATAAATCAAAGGTTAGAGGGACGTTATAGTTAGGATCACATTTCACACGTACAAAACCATAGAAGTTCAGCAGTTATAGTCACTTCAGCTAACTATAAATTGCGCCCCTGTAATGCACTGCTTATGACCTCACATATTATATCACTCATAACATGGTCAGTGACATCACTGATGATGTCTCATTTACATCACTGATGGCATCACTGGTGAGATCACCCATTGAGTGTAACTGGATGTATGTATGTGTGAGTGGGTGGGTGTGTGAGTGTGGCTATGGGTGAGCGAGTGGTTGAGTCATTTGCTATATAGGAGAGTGAGTGGATGGGTAAGTAGCTGTACGGGTATGTAACTGGCTGTGTGAGTGGCTCCATTTGTTGAGTGAGTGGGTTTGTGAGTATCTGTATGGGTGACTAAGTGGGTGTGTGAGTGCTTGTATGGAGGAGTGACTGGGTGTGTTAGTGACTGTATAGGTGAGTGAGTTGGTGATTCAGTGAATGTATGGGTGATTGAGTGGGTGTATGAGTAGCTGTATTCATAAATGAGTGGCTGTGTCAGTGACTGTATGGGAGAGAGACTGGATGTGTGAATAGCTGGTACAGAGAGTAAATGGGGGTGTGAGTGGCCACATTGGTGAGTGAGGGAGTGGGTGTGTGAGTACCTGTACAAGTGTGTGAGTGGGTGTGTGGGAGGTTGCATGGGTGACTGAATGGTTGTGTAAGTGACTATATCTTTGAGTGAGTGGCTGTTTCAGTGACTCTCTGGCTGAGTGTGTGGGTGTGTGAGTGCCGGTATGTGTGAGGGACTGGGTGTGTGAGTGGCTGTGTGGGTGTGTTGGTGGTTATGTGAATGGTTGCATGGGTGTATGAGGGGATGTGTGATTAGCAATTTGGGTCTGTGAGTGGGTGTGTGAGTGGGTGTATGAGCTTGTGACTAGCTGAGTAAGCAATGTATGGGTGAGTGAGTGGTTGTGTCAGTTGTTGTGTGAGTGAGTGGGTCCATGTTAGTTATTTTATGGGTCTGTGAATTAGAATTTGAGTAGCTGTGTGTGTGAATGTCTGAGATTTTGTATGGGGGTTTGAGTGGGGTGTGAGTGGTTCTGTGGATGATGTCATCAGTGATGTACTCGGAGATGTCTTCAGTGGTGTCATCAGTTATGCCACTGACCATGTCATGAGTAATGTACCATGTGAGATTACAGGGACACAAGTTATAGTTAGCTGATGTAACTATAACTGCTGAATTTCTATGGTTTTGTGCATGTGAAATGTGAGCTGAACTATAAAATCCCTGTAACCTTTGTTTTTTAATTAAATTTATATTTTTTGTATTCTGTTTACTATCTATAACATCCCTGTAACCTTTGTTTTTTTCACTGAATATCTATTTTTTTTAACGTAAAATAATTTTCATTACCATAGGTTAATCCAATCACCATCACACACCACTGTGGCCCCTATAACCACCCAATCATGTGCTGCGCACAGCCTTTGCATCTGCACAGAGGGGATTGGCTCATGAGTTGGCCTACGACCAGGTGCTGTGACCAACCCCTATAACCGCCAACCCGTGGTCCGCATGGATTGAGGCCATGCGCGGCTGAGGTTGGTGGCACTAACTGGCCTGCAGCCAGGCACTGTTGCTGACCCCCATAACCACCAAACCCCATGCTGTGCATGGCCTTGGCTGTGCGCAGCTGGGATTGGCCACAGCCAGGCCCTGTGAACAACTTCTATAACCAGTCAACCACACACTGCACACGTCCTTCGGCTGTGCGAAGTAGGGTCTGGCCTGTGGCCAGTTCCTGTGGCCAACCCTATAACCACCCAACCACACTCAACGAACAACATTAGACCAAGCCCGAGAAAATGAGGCTTTAGGAATATTTTTTTATTAGTTAAAAGGTGTGTTTAATTCCAACATAATAACTCACTACATACTGTGTGTGCAATAGGTTTGTTTTGTTCATTTTTCATATTTGAACAACACCTATTTGTATTCTCATGTGGGAGAAAATGTTCTTTTTAATTGAATTCAGACACGGCATTCCCTTTTCACTATAAGATGGTGGCTCTTTTCTGTGCCTAGCCCTGCATGACATTTTGACATGGTTCACTCCAGCTCCTTAGCCGCATTTTCATGTAAGAAGTGCAGGGCGTCCCCTCCGCTCCCATAAGCACACTCTGTGTCAACATAAACACGAGCAGGTGGACCCCTGAGGCCTGGTGACCTCTTTCTCAAGACCCACCACTAATGCTCGTACTTGCATGCACCACTTTTTCCTCCAGAATGGATTGCCACCCAACCGACTTGTTGAATTGTAGTCCTTCGGACTCCAACCACCCCCTTTTTTACTCTAATTCAGTGCAAAACTAACTCCATATTTATACTTTGGTGCTAGACCTGTCTAGCGCCAAATTTATGGAGTTAAAGTCATTTTTTGGAAGTGGAGACCTACCTTGCCTTAATGAGATGCAAGGTAGGCGCTCCTGTGCAAAAAATGACTCTATGGCCTTTACGCCATATTTATACTCCCATGCAAAAATAGTGCAAGAAAGGGAGGAGGGGTCCTGTCAGTGATGTAAATTCATTTATCTGGTTTATGTATTTATGCATCATGTGTTGCTGTATTAAGATACTGTATTTTTGAAGAGGCACTTATATAAGTCAATATGGTGCTGTACAAAACTGATTACATGTATCTTTTTGAGTTTCATTATCATACGGTATGTATAAGTGTTATGTATGTAGCCTGCGAGTGTGCAACGTTTTTTTTTTATTTAGATTATTTGGGGGTCATGGCAGGCAACATATATTAATGCTTAAATCATTTTGTAGAATGTGCATACATGATTTAAATAAAATAAATAAGACATACATGCCATTGCATGAAGTTATTTTGATGTTGTATTCAAGTTACAACTTCATTAAGAGAGAGTATTATTGGAGTCGGATTGTTTCTTTTCATGTTCTGATTCACAAAGCTAAATTTACACTTTTGTCTACATTTACGATTATTTGCTATTCACAAAGGTACTTTACTAGCAATATCTTAAGGACTCCACAGTCATAAAGATCCTACTAGTAAAATACCTTTGTATATAGCAAACAATCGTAAACTTTCACAAAAGTGTAAATTTACCTTTGTGAACGAGGCCCAGAGTGCTCCTCGATCGTCTGGACATTAGTGTTCCATTAACTACTTATGAGGCAAACAAATATTTGAGAAAATGAAAGATTACGAATAACAAATGGGCACGATAGCGTCCCCAATTTAATGAGAAAGTCGAAAGATGTAAAAGAAGTATCAAGGAAGGCATTCACAAGTCCAGAAGCTGTAGGATAAATTCTAGGGAGGAGGTTCGGGAATGATAGGTGGAATAAGGGATGACATATCATGTTCCATACTTCAACAGGGACAATTGCAATTGCATTATTTAAAAGAAGAAAGCCACACACTAGTGCGTGCATGGGGGAATGAACCGTGTTCATTAGTAGGTGTGATAGTTTTACACTTAAGTGAGACATAGATCCTTCCCCTCCTAAAGGAGTGGAGAGAATGCTAAATAACTCCGTAACTGCAATCATATTTGGGTAGCTTCAGTCAATGCATTCAGGTGTAGCGAGGCGCGGATTAGAAGGGTTTCTTTAAGAGCGCTGAAGAATTCTAAAATCTAAACCGGATTTTAGTGGCATGTTGTGCGCTATTAATGATATGGTACCTGTTGGAGTCTTATGCTTAGTCAGAGATGTTTTCCAAGAAATTCTTCACCTACGCTAACATAATGTTTCGGTTTCATTACGAAGTCCAAGAGAGGTCAGTAGTTACCTTGCTACTTTTGAAAGAAAGTGGTAAAAATAACTTGTCTTATTATTTTGGACAGGTTGGTCAAAAGTTTGATTCAGTATGGATGGGTCCCAGGTGTGCTGAAATGTGTGGAGTAAATAATGAGTGCAGCAGAGCAGAAGAAAAAGCATATTAGAGGCATAAATCAATGTTATGAGTGACAGTAGAAATCCACAACCTGATTAACATGCAATGCGTGACAGAAGGAATATATGTCACAGCCAGATGGAAAGTGCGCTTCTTGAAGAATGTGAAGGATGCTGGGCATTTAAAATTAACGTGGTTTCATGGCGTCGATTCTTGTACATTCCCAACAGAGTGATAGGATGGAAGCATGTGCTCAATAGGCCTCACAGGTTGAAGGTGGTAAAATATTTGTCTAGCTTTATTGGTCAAATAGGTGTGGTCCACATTAGTTACACAAGTGGCAGGACTTGAATCTCAGAGAGTGCTACTAGTGGCTTGTTGCTTTCAGAACTAGTTTATTCTTACTGCTGCCCAAGGCAATTCAGTGTTGTGGACAAGAATAGAAGCCACAACGTCCAAAGGTTTCACTGCATGATGTACTTCCCCGCTGCTGTCCACATTTCAAAAGGACAGAGCATGTCATGGAGTCCATATGTTTTGAAATGGTGCTGTTGTTCCTTACAGGTTTCCCATATGAGCTTTGCTTCTTTGGGCTACAGAATTAAAAAATGGTACTTACAAATACAAATAAACACTTACAGGTCACATGCTCTTGATGTGGTTGAAGGTAGACCTTTTCTGCATGCGGTGTACCATTTTTATTTAGAGATCTGAGAATCATAGGTGCCTATACCCCAAGAATTTTAAGTAGGTAAAAATTAAACATGCAGTGATATTTCATATACTAACAAATGATATTCACAGTGATTGAGGCCGAGATTTCTACATACACGTCTCTTATCTCTTCTGTGCAGAGTGGACCACAAAGAGTACAGATTCACCTGCAGATGTAGTGCTAGGAATGAGATTATACATTTAGGAGAAGGAAACAATGCCAGAATAATAAATCCACTCTGGCTAGGTTAAAAAAGACACCAGCGAAACTTTTCTCGACACCTAGTAGCTATGGCACATGCATTAGGCAATTTCTCAAAGAAATGTAAGTTAAGGTCAAGCAGTACCAACAATTGTGAAGTCCAAAAGCAACAATATACAATTACCAATCCAACTAAGAGAAAGAAAGAAAAATGTAATGAGCAAAAAGACACAAAGATCATCAAAATACGACAAAGGAATCCAAAGATATGAGTGTTCATGGTTGATCAAGACTGACCTGTGATTTTAGGCCTGCCATGATGAACGAAAGGTCAGTTACATCAAGTAGGTCATCCTGTCAAAGAATTTACCTTCTGAAATAGTCTCTGAAATGAAGGTCAAAATCGTCTAGTGGTATAAGATCCAAGTCTTCAGTTAGCAAGGAACTTTCAAAGTCAGAGGTGCAATCTTCACACTTCCACTGAAACCATTGGTTTTGGCAGCAAAAGCTTTGAGCAAGATATACCTGGATTTTGTAGACACAATTATAATTATGGTGATCTGAATTCACGTAATATAATGTTCACGAATGGACAGTTTTAAGCCGGGCAGCAATGTGGTTGGGCCATTGCAGAGGGTAACATGCAAAAGATTCAAATGCTTTCCAAAATAATTCAATAATACTCCTTAAACGTTTCTACTCCTTATGCTCCCATTTACCTAATTATTTGCCCCATGTTCCACAGCAAGCATGTAAATCACCTGTGGCACAAGGCATGCCCCTGAGAACCACATTTCTGGAACCATTTTCCTGACTTCCTGATTCAGCACCTAGATACAACATCCAACATGTGATCTGTAACAAATCAATACTCCGCTGCAAAGATAAGTAGGCTTTACGGGACATATTTATGAAAACTCACCCATCAAGTGGTAAGGCTGCAATGTGTCAGAAAAGGTTGTGCTGCGGTATATTTTCAAACGTCTTGGATGCTTTGTATTTATAGTATGGCACACCATGGAGTATGGTCCCAAGGTGCACCCAAAAAAATGACGCTTCAGTGTGATGGCTAGCACAGAGAAAACTGTCACATGGGCAGTAAAATTGACGCTAGGCTCCTTTGCGGCACGTAAAGTAATGCAAATCAGCCTAGCATCACATTGGTGTGTGTTATGCATCAAAAGTCCTTCAAATAGTGACCTATTTTGAATAAAAACCTTTCCCCATACTTCAAAAGGGAGAAATGGAGCAGGCATCAGGCAGCAGTAGCCAGGGTAACAATTCCAACAACCTCAGCACCAACCAGGATGTCCAGACAGCCCCCCAGGGGAAGAGGAAGAGTAACTTTAGTGAGGAGCAGAATAACATCCTGACAACAGAGATGACAAAGTATGTACATCAACTCTTTGTCACCTCCAAATTGCCATTAGGGAAGTAAGAGGACATTTGGCAGTCAATAGTGGACAAGATTGACAGTGTCAGCAAAGCCAAATGGAGAGGGCCAGAGTGCAAGAAGTTCTGGCCTGATTAGAAACATAGGACCAAGGAGAAACTGGCCAAGATTCTGAAGGCAGTCATGCAGACTGTAGGAGGAGGACCTAAGGTCCTGGAGAAGCTGGTGTCCTTGGAGGAGCAGGTGGCAGCAGTCATCCTAGCAGAGTTAGTGGCAGGAGTAGAAGGACACAGCAGTGCTGGCTACACGGACCAACAAGATCTACAGGGTAAGTGGCAACAAGGAATAATATGACCAAAAATGTCATGCTTGGCAACACAGCAAGCTATTTTACTGCACTTCGCTGAGTGTGAGGGAACAGATGAAATTGCTCACATGTCTAGTCTTACATCATAGATATGTAAGTCAAATTGCCCAGTCACATGTTGCACAGCCCAGTCCAGCTCCATCACGTTTGTCCAGTCCACGGGTGATGTGCAGCACCAGTCCGGGTTCATCTTTGTATCCCGACACTTTTAGTGTAATGTATAACATTAGTGATCAGGACTACAAGTCCAACAATACAAAGCACAAAACTGGGACTGGAACACCATATCATGGCTGGACTCTGGAAACTTGCCCACACTCACTCTGATAACGCATACCCCCTTTCACCATGAGGCCCTGCATCCAAATCTGGGCTGCAAAGCAATGGAACAGAATGGAGTTGTCAGATAATAAACTCTACACCTGAGAGGGGGGTCAGGTATAGGGCATGTGAAGTATCACTATGGGGACATATGAAGATCCATGTGTGTATTCACTAGTATGAAACTACATTCCACGCAGCTGTCCTGATGTGCAGGGTGGCAGCACATAGGTGTTGCCTGCCATGGTGGAGACCATCCTAACTCCTTTCATCTACATATTTAAATGGGTTGGGGTGAAGTTCAAGTGATGCATGCCAGAGGACTATGCATGTTTGTTTAATCAATCAATGGTATATGAGCCCAGTGGGGCCTTGCTAGTGCAGTGCAATGTTGTTGTGGCTGAGCACTTTGAACTGGTACTACTTCTGAATGAGGAGACATTACATAGCAAGGAGGTGAGAAGTGACGTGTACTGCAAGCTAGCACGAGCAATACACATACACTGCTGTGTCTTATAGTGCCACACTTGTGTTGCAGCTGGGAAAGGATGATGTAGAAGAGGGCATTGGTGTATCACATCCTATATATGATGTGGATCTGTGTGAAGATGTAGCATGTGTCAGGAGGGAACCAGAAGAAGACATGTCTTGCCATGTCACATATGTTAAAGCAGGAGGATGTCAAATAGGGACTTGTGAAGTGATAGGATGAACTAGGTTGCCACATCTATGAGAAGAATTCAGGGATGGTTGGAGGGTGAGGTGTATGGAACTAGTTGTGTGGCAAAATGGGGTAAGTAAATGCTACTGATGATCATCACTACTAGCATGTGGGGTACAGCTTGACCCATAGCCCTCAAATCAGGCAGCCATGTTGGTCAATTGGATGTTGTGACTCATATTGTTGGTGTTGGCATCACATGAGAGTCAATGTATGATCTGGGTTTCATCAGTGCGTGACAGTAAGAGGAGTTCATGGGCCTTAGTAAGCATTGTAACACTATGAAGGGGTGAGAGGAGATGCTTTCCTGCCCGCCCTCCCACTATCTATATAACTAACACTAGAGGACAGAAAAACAACTGGTGTTATTATGCAGAGGCAGTTTGGACTGTCGGGTTCACTTTCAATGGAGCCAGTTGTGGTACAGGGACACACACAGAAACAGGCTGCAGGTGTGGACTGGGGGCCAGTCTGGCTGGTCCAACAGGTGGGCTTGGCTCTCACAAGCCTGGGGGACGTAGGGACACCTGTGGTCCTCTTCTCCTCATTCCAGGGCATCCAGGTGGAGACGTGGTGTGGACCACTGGGTTTACCATCACTGGAGGCAGTCACAGTGAAGAGAAAGTCTGCCAAGTGAGACGTCATAAGAAATTCCACAGAGGGCAACCTCCTGGTGGACTTTGTCTCTGGAGGGCCACGGCAACACGCTGACACCATTGGTCCACTTCAACTTGGCCTAGGTGGCTCGGGTTCAGTGTTGAAGTCTGGCGTCAGGCTTTCGGTGGTCCTGGTTGTCAGAGTTCTTATTTTGGGTCCAAGGAAGATCTTCTTGGTGATTTTCTGACCACTTGCAGCTCTCTCAGTTTCTTGGAGGCTGCAGCTGCAGGACAGGTCAGTTGCTTCTCGATGGTCGGGTGCAGCAGGCAGGCCAGCAGGGTTGGTGCCAAGTCTATCATGCTACATGGTTCTTGGGAACCAAAGGCTTATCGTCCACTTCTCCTTTGGTGGCCAGTGAAGATCTGAGGGTATGGTATGAGAGGGTCCCTAAATACTCAATTAAGGGGTGTTAAGAGGAGTGAAGGATAGCAGCTGTTGGACCTGGCCTTTTTTGCAGGGTCATTCTCAAACTTTTTGCCTCCTTCCTCCTATTTTTTTCTGACCAGTTTTTGTTGGCTTTAGGACTCTCGGCACTTTACCACTGCTAACCAGTGCTAAAGTGCTTATGCTCTCTGTGTAAATTGTATGTGTAATTGGTTTTTCCATAATTGTCAAATTTTATTTACTAGTAAGACTCTAGTAAAATGCACTAGAGGTGGCCAGGGTCTGTAAATCAAATGCAACTAGTGGGCCTGCAGCACTGATTGTGCCACCCACATGGGTAGCCCTGTGAAACATTGCTCATACCTGTCACTGCAGGGTCTGTGTGTGCTGTTTTAAACTGCCAATTCAACCTGCAAGTGTACCCGCTTGCCAGGTCCAAACATTCCCTTTTTATACATGTAAGGCACCCCTAAGGTAGGCCTTAGATATTCCCATGGGCACTATGCAGTGTATGTTAAAAGTGAGACATCTACTGATGTGTTTTTTATGTCCTAACAGTGAAATACTGAAAAATTCGTTTTTCGCTGTTGCAAGGCCTATCTCTCTCATAGGTTAACATGGAGACAGCCTTTAAATATCTTTTAAGTTCAGTTTCCCTTTGGGAACAGATAGCATTTAAGAGTTTGGTGTCTCTGGACAATTTCAAAGAACATCTTTTGGTAAAGTTGGTTTTTAAATTGTCAGCTTGAAAATGCCACTTTTAGAAAGAGGCCATTTTCTTGCTTAAACCATTCTGTGACTCTGGTTGCTTGTTTTTTTCCTGTCTGGGTCAGACTGACAGTTGGGCTGTTTGTGAATCTCTACTAGACAGTGATACAAAAGGAGCTGGGGTGTAGCCTGCATATCCTGATGGGCCATCTGGGATAGAGTGGAGGGAAGAGTGGTCACTTACACCTGAAACAGCTGTGCCTACCCTACACAATGCAGTCTCCAACCCAATTGTGTGAGTCTGGAGCCAGGCCTGGGCAGAATCTTGTGAACAATAGAGACTTTCCTTTGAAGTTTGCCTACTTCAAGGGAAGAAAGGGGTCTAAGTAGTGGACCCCAAACCCCAGATTTTCAGATTACTTCTAGGTTCAAGAGGAACCTCTGCCAAGGAGAAGAGATGAAGAGCTGGTGGAGGAGTACTGCTCCTTTGCTTGTGACTGTGCTTTGCTTGATTGGCCTTCAGTTGGTGCTTTTTCCTGAAAGAGGACGAAGACTGGATTTTGTGGTAAATTCCTGATTGTGAAGTGTCTCCAAGGGCGTGGACTGGGATTCCCTCCTGTTTTGAAGTCTCAGGGCCATCAAAGACATTCTCTGCCAGTACTTGAACTCTCTGCTGAGACTCCTGCCCTGCCAAGTGGTGCCCTATCCAGTCCCTGTGCCCTTGAAAGATGAAGCTGGAAGAAAAAGGAATGAAATGCAGTAACAGGAAACCGTGCAGGGAAATTTTGATGCATCACCTGCAACGTGGCTGTAAAAACGACACGCCACCCTCCTCACGGCTGAAATTGAGGCACCACCTGCGGCTGGGAAATCAATGCAGCACCTGCAGCGTGGCTGGAGAAATAAATCATCACCCATTTGTGGCTGCTGACAACGACACAAACTACACGCAGCACGGGTTTCCATCACCGTGCGACCGGATGTCGAACGCAACATCGTTGGACATCAAAATCAACGTGAACCTGCACGGACCCGTGGCACCCTGCCCAGAAATTGACACATCACTCCCTTCTGGGAGAGAGAAACAATGCATCTATGACCTTTTTGATGCACGCTCACCTGTGTGGCTTTATTTTTTATGCAATCCAGGTACTTTGTGTAACAACAATGTTTCCATTGTTTTCTATGGAATAAGAATTTATTAATTTAAAAATTCCTAACTTTAATTGTGCATGTTGGATTTTTGTTGTTTTGGTCTTGTTTGATTTGGATAAATAGTGCCTATTATTCTAACCTGGTGTGGTGTCCATTTTGTAGTGTTTTCACTGTATTACTGTGTGCTTGGTACAAATGCTTTACACATTGCCTTTGACATAAGCCTGAGTGCTTATGCCAATATATTAAGGGGGTGAGCAGGGTTTATCTAAAGTGCCCTGACTAGAATGAGGGTCCGTAGTGTTCCGGGTAGGTCCCAGTATAGTGGGATGGGTGAGGGATCACATGTCCAGTCTCAGAGGAGAGGGAGGGGGGTAGGCTGAGTACCAGGATGCCTGAGATCCAGTCCCAGAGCTTGGAGGGTTCCATGATGAAACACCAGGAGGGGAGCCTAACCTGTACTATAGGGCCTTCTGCTGAGGAAGACCCCATAGTTTCAAGATTGTCAGGAGAACTTTGGGGGTTAGCTGTTACCAGCATCCCTCCAGTGCTGGTGTCTGGCAGCACCACTCCTAGTGGGGGGGTGCAGAAGACCAGAGAAAGGGGTGAGGTGGGGAGACAGTCATCAGGGGAGAACCTTGAGGGTCAGGGGTCAGCTCTGTGGGCAGAGCTCGCTAGGAGGGACCCTGGAGATACCACTACTGGTCTGGGGGGACTTCATGCCCTGCCAGGTGAGCAGGGGTTGGGGGATCAGCGCAAGACAGACTCCTGTGCAACTCTGAAGAAAGTGTTTTCCTTGTGGGAAATAGGTGTGCTCCCAGGATGACCTAGATTGCCAGTCAGTAGTCCAGTCTGATGGTACAGACCCTAGGCTGGAAGGTTTGGTATAGAGGGTAAACTCTGACCTGGTGGGGGGCAGTTTGCCAAATCACCGCTGTGTGACTTCTAGTGGTACTCTCCTTGGTGGGGGGGGGTGAAGAACCCTGGGAGAAGGGGCAAGGAATGGAAGAGACTCAGCTCTGACCTCAGTTCAATCCAAGGGTATGGACCCTGGGTTGAAGGGCCAGGTTTAGAGTGTCCTACCTGACCTAGAGCAAGGGGTAACGTCTAACAGTGCCCCTACAATGTTGTCTTCTGGGGGTACCTCTTCAGGTGTGATGGTGCAGAGCCGCAGAAGGAGGGGGGAGGAGTGCTGCCTCACTCCTGACCCTTAAACCACCTGAGGGTGCAGACCCTGGGCTGGGGGACCAGTGTCAGAAAACTATCCCTGCACTGGTTGGAGAATTGTGCAGGACTGCTTCCTTAAGCAGCCTGACAATTCTAGCAGGGAGATGCAGGCCCCCAGAAAAAGGTGGAGGGAAGCCTTGCCCCTGGCCCCGGTCCAACCTGAGGGTACAAATTCCAGGTTGGAAGATCAGTTGAAAGTTAACATCCCTGCACTGGTGGGAAAATTGTGCAGGACTGCTTCTAAAAATGCTCTGACAGTTCTGAACTCTGAGGGTGCCACTTCTAGAGGGAGGGTACAGATCCCAGAGGGGAAGATGGACCAGCGTTGGGCTGCCATCTCTGACCTGGTGGAAGGGAGAGTGAACAAAGGGTGCCAGGCACCTGGAACTACTGCCCCCTACTCTCCACGGTCACAGTGGTTGGAGAGCCCTGAAAGGCCTGGTGCCTGTTTCTCATCCCTGACAGCTGTCAGTGGCCACTGTAGCTTGCTGTCCTGGTGGACAGAGTTGCCTGTGGAAGAAGGACAGGAGGCACACACTGGGGGTGGAGTGGGCCACACCACTATGTTGTCCATGGTGGTACTGTCACCCCCCTGGGATACACCTGTGGGAAATGTAAGGTTAGATGCTGCACAGATGGTATCAACAGGTCAGGAGAGAGGTCCCCCGTGGGTTAGTTTAGTGGGCTTTGAGAGTATAGAAAGAGGGATCCAACTGGGTTCATAAATGCGTAGAACT
The DNA here is from genome assembly GCF_031143425.1 of Pleurodeles waltl. NCBI lineage: Eukaryota > Metazoa > Chordata > Amphibia > Caudata > Salamandridae > Pleurodeles > Pleurodeles waltl. The sequence goes on from NC_090440.1 coordinate 1,571,525,807, forward strand.
GGAACAGGCCATGCCTAGGTACCAGGGGTATAATTTACTAGGGACAGAGGTGCTAAAGGGCCTGGTCACTTGGGGATCAAGTGACCAGGTATCTTTTATTTGGGAAGGAACACTGGCACTGGGGTCCTGGTTAGCAGGAACCAGTGCACTTCAGTCAAAGCTGCATCTAAAAACCAGGCAAAAACCAGGGGGTGGGATACTGCAACCAGAACTCAGTGCCCTACACAAATGTTAACACATCCACAGATATTTAGTAGGACTGGGCGGAGTTTGTGAAATTGCACTTACTGGCTAAAGAACTCTGCCACAATATGTGGAGTTCTGCAGGTGGGTGGAGTTTCCAGTCACGCCTGTTCACATTAGGGTTACAACAGACGCAACACAGAGTATATTCTCAGGTTTAAAATTGCGTGCAAACGGCACACACAGCTTGCATGGGCATGGCCTTCCTGTTTTCTTATTCTGTTCAGGGTGTTGGGCCTGTTTTTTTAATCCCTCCCTAATCTTTTCAATCTTCCACACTCCCAATTAATCTACCCCTCATTTTATTTATTGTTTGTGTATGTTTAATTTTTTTCATTTTTTTCAAGCTTTTATGAATTTTTACTTTTCCCTTCCTTAGTTATTTATTCCTATCTTCTGCTGTTTATTTTTTTCACCCACTCAGTGCCATGGCAGAGCAGGGTGTCAGACAGGGGAAGGTGGTGCCAGGCCCCACAAACAGCCAGCAGCAGCATGTGTCTACTTTGCTGGCAGCAGTGTCACCAAGGGGTGCAGCCCTGGCCCATCCTTTTTGAGGTGGAGGTGGCAGCACTGTTTTTACATGAAGTGCCACCTCCCCTCCATGTTGGCTGCAGGTCTCAGGCCTGGTAGCGGGTACCCCTTGTGGGGGCATAAGCTGCATTGAGGGAGTGTGTGCAGGTGTGTGTGATGCTCAAGCAAGGTCCAGCGCACCACCTAGCAGCTGATGCATCCTCAACTGAGAGCAGAACCTTTTTGACCTGCTAGGAGTTGATGTTCTAGGGCTCTGTGAGTATTTAACTATATTATTTGCTGTGTTTCTGTTCTACAATGCTATCTTTTTTATGATTAGCACTTTGCTCACACTCGAAGGTAAGTTATGTTTAGTTAATGTTAAGGATATTATTATGTGATCAACTTTAATCCAGACAGGTGCTCAGTGCTACCTCATCGTACTCATTGGTGCTTGCTTCAGCTGATTCTTTAAGAAGCCATTGTAATGCAGACTCTTCATTTCCTCCTCTCACCATACTCAATTAGTAATATCAGCAAGTTAGTGTTCTCTATGACTTTCTTTATTAGCTTGTACAGTCCCAAGCAATTTCACAATGATGTGTAGTACTGGTATGCATTAATACATTTCCAAAAAAGGAGACTGAGTGGGTCCATCGAGGAGGCTGAGAAAAAAGGAATAGAATTAAGGATCATTCTTTGCAACGCATTAGTTCCAAATGTAGTTTTTGTTAAGGAAATTTGGAATAGAGATTTTACAATAAGTATAGCTAACTCAAAGATGGTTGATACTAGTACAATAGCCAATCTGAATTAGGTAAGTACAATACTACTGTGCTTGCCTGTTATAATAATTTTGTTGAGATTAACTGTACCACTAATCTAATTTTTTAATCTTCTTCATGTTTTACATCAGCACCCAAGGGCAAGAAGAGGGGCAGCCCGAGGCGGCTCAGGGAAGAGTTGGGCAGGAGGAGGTGCCGACCATCAGCACCACTGCTCAGGACTCTTTTCACCCCACTAAGTCCTATTATTTAATTATTATTTGTATTTCCCTTACTTTTACCCTTTCCACTGTTATACTACTTTTAATTTTGCCTTGCTTATTGTTTTATACTATCTCCTTTTTTTCCAACTTCCCTATCCAATTTTTGTTGAGTTCCTGTGACACCTGCATTATCATTTTTTTCCTTATTTCATGTTTTTTATTTTGGCAGCTGACTTTTTCTGTTCTGTACTAGTCTGTAGATTTTTTCTGCTTTGTTGGTAATTGTTCCGTTCCCTCTCTCCTATATATCTAGTGGTACTGTGAGAATAAGGGCCTGTTTTAGATGTTGGTGAATGGGTTACTCAGTCACAACGGTGACAGATATCCCACCCTCCTAAATGTAAATCCCATAGGAAATAATGGAATTTAGATATTGGCGGGCAGGATATTCATCACCGTTTTGACAGAGTAACCCATCTACCAACATCTAAATCAGGTCCTAAGAGCAAATTGTTGGTACTCTACTGTCTACTGTGAACATTTGTAGTAGGCTGGCCTGGTGTGTGGTGGGTACCTATGGTACTTAAACCTTATACCAGGTCCAGTTATACCTTATTACTGTAGTGTAGGCAGTGTCTAGATTCAGGCTCTCTAGAGGTAGTTGTGGATGAGCAGCCAAGGCTTATCTAGGAGACATGCAAAGCTCATGCAATACCACTGTAGTCACACAGTACTCACACTTATGGAAGAAAATACTCAGTATTGCAAAAATAATGGTACTTTATTTTGGTGACACGAATACAGAAAATACCATAGATACTATTCTCCCTTAGGAGGTAAGTAATACACAAATTGTAGACACTAGGCATAAATAAATGCAGACATAGGCATAAAAACAGTTAGAAAACAGTGCAATTAGTGAAAATCACATTAGTTAGAAGTTGGCCTGGGGGAGCACAAACCATATACAAAGAAAGTGAAATGTGAAAGCTAGTCTCCCACCAAGGCAAGTGTAGTGTGTAGAGGGGATCTGTGTGTACTTAGAAAGCCCAGCGGTAAGTCCCACAACCCATCCCAGTAAACCGGAAAGCAGGGGTAAATCACAGTAACTTTCCTAGAACACACACAAAAATGAGAAGAATTTTTTAAAACCCAGAAGAGACTGCAAGGCACCAACAGTGGCTTCCTGGACAAGAAGACCTGCGGAAGAAGGGGACCAGGTCCAAGAAGCACAGTAGAGTCCAGGAAGAACAGGAGCCCCTGCTAACCAGTATGAAGGTCCAAAAGGAGAACCACCGGTGAAGAAGAAAAGTCAGCACTGCACCCAAGAAGACGAAGTTGGGTTCCGGGAGGGTGCAAGTGATGTCCCACACCAGGGGAAGGATTGCAGTTGGATTTGCATTGTTGGAGTCCACCAACAAGCCTTGGCAGATGCAAAGCTCGGGATTAGCAGAAAATGGCGCTGCCTGGGACCAGGAAGGACCAGGTGGACTCTACACAGGAAAGGGAGTCAGAGGTGACCCTCAGCAACTCAGAGAGCCCAGAGAAGACCAGACAGGGCACACAGGAGTACCACAGCACGGGGACAAGAAAGTTGCAAAAGAAGCCCATGCAGCACTACGACAAAGGCTTCTGCGCCGCTGGAGAACCACTCAGGAAGCTGTACATCACAGGATAGAGTGCTGGGGACCAGAGCAACATGATGCAAGAAGAACTTTGAGAAAGGATGCCAACAAGTCTTGCAGCAGCAAAAGCCATAGTGCACGGGGTACTGTCTTGCGTGGGGAGGCAAGGTCTTACCTCCACTAAAGTGGGGCAGCTGGAAGAGAGGACTGTTGGGACCACTTCAGCCTAGGACCCTTGATGCAGAATCCACGCAGCTCTGCAGGAGAGGGGATCCATGCAGCCGGTCATCATTGAAGTTGGTGCCTGCTGAAGCAGGGGAGTGACTCCTTCACCCCAAGGGATATTCCTTTGCTCTCCTGGTGCAGGCTGAAGATGGGCTGTCCTCAGAGGATGCATGACAGGGAAACAGCTTTAGTTGCTGGCAGGAGCCAGAGATACAATGTTGCAGAAGGCATCTTGCTTCTTTGTTGCAGCTTGTAGAGTTCCTGGAGGGTCCACATGCAGTTTCTTCAGTGAGGAGATGAAGTGGAGGATGCAGAAGCTTCCCACTAGAGTCTATCGATCAGAATCTGAGAAACCACTCAACGGAGAGACTTTAAATATCCCTGAAAGAGGGGTTGGTCACCTAACCATGTAAGCACCTATCAGAGGTGGGCTGTGACATCACCTGCTGGCACTGGCCACTCAGATGCTCCCAGAGTTCCCTGCCAACCTTGAATCCAAGATGGCAAAGCCCAGGGATCCTCTAGAGGAGCTCTGATCACCACCCCTGGGATGGTGATGGACAGGGGAGTGGTCACTCCCCTTTCCTTTGTCCAGTTTCGTGCCAGAGCAGGGATTGGGTCCCTAAACTGGTGTAGACTGGTTTATGCAAGGAGGGCATCAAATGTGCCCTTCAAAGCATTTACAGTGGATTGAGGAGGCTACCCCTCCTCAGCCTGTACCACCTATTTCCAAAGGGAGAGGGTGTAATACCCCTCTCCCAAAGGAAATCCTTTGGTCTGCCTTACTGGGCTAGAGCTTCTCAAGCAACAGGAGGGCAGGAACCTGTCTGTGAGGTGGTAGCAGCTTGGGCTGCATGGAAACCCTCTGAAGTCTGAAATGGCAATACTGGGGGTCCTGTAAGGAGCCCCCAGAGTGCATGGAATCATACAACCAATGCTTGCAAAAGCCTTGGGGTATGATTTCAACTTGTTTGATACCAAACATGCCTATGTTCGGAGTTCCCATTATGTAGCTGGACACCTATAGTGACCTATGTCCAGTACACTCGTAAAATGGCATCCCCGCACTCACAAAGTCTGGCAAAATGGTACTGGAGTTTGTGGGAGCACCTCTGCTAGTGCAGTGGTGCATTTGCACATAGGTACTTTGCACTCTGCCCTATGGACTAGAAGGCCGGCCATAGGGGTGACTTATAAGTGACCTGGTGAGTGAAAATGGCAGTGAAAGGGGTTCCCTATAGGTGTCAAAATATATGCTGTAGCCCATAGGGATCCCCTGGAACCCCAATGCCCTGGGTACCTAGGTACCATATACTAGAGACTAGGGGCACCACTAAGCCAATTGTGGGTGAAATACAGAGTTTTGAGAGAGAGAGCATAATCACTGGGGTTCTGTTAGCAGGATCCCAGTGATCACAGTCAAGCACACTGACATCAGGCAGAAAAAGGGGGTAACCATGCCAAAGAAGAGGGTACTTTCCTACAATATTGCAGGCCCATGTAAGCTAGTATTGTAAATAATATTCACCATGTATGCTTGTTAAGAAGGCTTTTTTTCTTGCTCATGATCTAAGGCTTAACAAGAGAGTAGCCATGGTCATGGACCACTATCCCCAACACCCAATTGTGTGCTGTGTAATTACTTTAAGCAGTATACCAGCAGTTCCTATGACAGTGCAGTATGGCTGGAAAGTATGATGTCCCATTTCATTTGCCAACCAACACCATACATCTTTCAATGGGAGACGTATTTGGCCTCGAAAAAATGTATATATTTGTTTTCTAGTGACACAGAGTACCACCGGCTCAAGTGCCGCTGCAGGAGCAGAAGAGCAGGGGGGGAAGTGGTGGCAGGGATGGGCGGTAGTAAGTCACATAATTTGCCTACTGACAAAAATTATTATACACACTAGGGCATCGTCGACTCATGACTCATGATTGTGAACCCCTGCTTTACCATCTACAGCGGTGGTTATGTTCTCTTCCATCTGCAACTCAGCAAAAGCTCACAGAATGTGCGCTAAAAAAGAAGGCTTGATGCAAATGAGAAATAACAGAACGTTAAAAGGAAGGATAGGTGAAATGAGTGAAAGGAAAGGCCAAACACTTTCAGGACAACATTATCACCCATCAGCCCCAAACATTGCAAATCATTGAATCAAGTTTACAAATGTGTAGAAGTCCCTCCCTCACTGTCAGCCAACACATACATCATCAATCATCACTCACAATCACTCAATATATCACCACTCATCGGTACTTCTTCTAATCCAAGCATGGTGGGTATTACAAAATATTATCACTTCTATGTCAGCAGCAACGCACTGTAATTTGACATTGGCACTGGCAGGCTTTTAATCAATGATCGTCTGAGGAAGCCAGGCTAGATGATGTAAACATAAAAAAGATAGGCAATGGCATGTGAGGGAGGCAGTCATTGTCTCAAATGCCCATAAAGGAACGCACAAGGGGCCAACTCCAATCTGGCCATATATATGATTATTAAATGTTTGGGAAGCATAAATCTGACAGAAACGATGTTCCCTAGCTATTTTATTTTGCAAAAATAAAGGTTCAACAACAAATAATTAAAATGTTCTATGAGAACACTGGCATACTCATTCTGGAAAGCAGAGTTTGTCCTCAAACCTGGTTTGGGTTCACCCAGAAGTTGGTCAGCAAACACACTTGATTCCGACCAATCAACCTCTTCTTCCTCCTATGGTGTTTCAGGAACAGTGAAACCAGGTGGCCTAAAATGCTGGTTCATTTTTATCATGGTTAACCTCTCTATATTTTGAGGTGAGAGACTGGTCCTTCTCACTGTAACAACTGTGCCAGCTGCACCAAACACACGTTTGGCAGTCATGGTGGCTGCAAGATAAGCCAAATATGTTATTGTTAGCCTGTTTCTTCCCATACCAATACACCAATGGGTTTTGATCAACATATTCTTCTTTTGGGTCATTCAGATACTCCTGGAACATCCTCTGAAGTATCATTGGTGATAACACTGCACTGGACTTAAGACCTTCCTTTTGAAACCAAGCCAATGCAAAATAGGAGTCAGATTCTTCTGATGCTGTTGTTGCCGGAATTCTTGTTGCTGCTGTGGGCTGTTGTGAGAGAAGACTGCCCTTTCTGAAACTTGAAGGTAGCACATCAGAACTGCAGAGTGGGACTCTAAGTTCCAGCCATTCTTCTTCCAGTTCTCTGACTTGCTCAACAATCCACCTCTTGTATTTTAAAACATCCCCTTGAGAAAAAGGAATACAAATGGGAAGAATGTTTTTGTAGCATCAAGTAGGGTGGAATAGATGTGCTTTTTGGATGAGATAATGTCATTTTGCAGCCTTGCATTACAAGTCAAGCGATAGCTTAGGCTGTTAACCAAGCCATGCACTTCTGAGTTTTCATTCACACTTTCAGACATCTTCTTTAACTGCTTCTTTAGCGGATGCAACAACAGTATGGCTTGGCCCATCGTGCTGTCCTTCTTGGTAACTTCCTGCATGAAAACCTCAAAAGGGAGCACCATCTGTGTCAGGCATTTGACTGGGCTCTATTTGTCTGCATACATGGTCATAGCTCTCCCAATTGCATCCCCCCCTCTAGAATGACTAGTAATTGATGTATCTGTATTACTCAAATAATCAAACAGACGTTGCAACATATAAAAGGTTGAGTTCAAATGTGTTGGCAAAACCTGTATCGGGGTTTAACTGGTACACTGTTACCACAGTGAATAATCCACAACTGCTTCCAGGCTTAAAAAGAATGGCTGAAATGAGAACAGATTTGTCTGAAGGTTGTCAGTATGCTGATGACTATGGACCTCATTACGACATTGGCAGTCAGTTGACCGCCATGCCGACGATGGCAGTAGTTCTGTCACTAGACTGCCGATGAAGACTGCCAAATTATGACCATGGTGGTGATCTCTCTATATACAGCCAATGTACCACCTGAACCGCCAGTGTGGTCCAGCTACCGACCACGGTGGTAGCCATTTTCAGGCTGGCAGAACACCATACCCCCACCTACCATATTATGACATAGCACACCGTCAGGATTTCTGGGGCGGGACCACCGCCATGAAAAGCATGCATGAAACAAATCATATAAAAGTAGACACTCAACTCCAGGGACACAGATTAGTCCACGGCCGCCATGGAACCTGAAATGGAAGCCCTGCCGATGCTGTACCACGCAATGGCAGTTCAGGAGCAGCAACAATGACAGCGTCAAGTACAGCCGCCTAGCACACAATGGAGGGAGGAGAGAGAGACACACCCACATGCACAACACACAGCATACACACATACCACACACCGGGAACAATCTGCTGAGAAATCCAACAGCAACATAAGCCCAAACTAAAGAAAGTCATGATAAATATCTTTGGTCCAACCACTGTATTCCAGTGTGAATAGCGCCCACAACAATATGACAACTATGTAAAAAGAGTAATTGGCCAGTCCAATGTAAGAACCAACCCACAGGATAACGAACAAGGCAGGTACCTCAGGGGTGGGGAGGAGAATTGGGGGGCTCTTGGGAGGGGGGCCCTTTGGTTTGGGAGGTGGCAGGCCTTTGCTTTTCTTTTTAGGGGGTGGAGGAGTGGCAGTCTTGTGCCCCTTAGTGGGAGGTTTAGCTGTAGGGGGAGGGACATAAGAGGACTGGAAGCTGGAGGTACTGGGCTGGGGAAGTGGGACCTTCCTTTTCTGGACAGCACTGGGTGGGGGAGGAGGAGGGAAGAGGTCAAAGGGGGCAAGGAAGACTTTTTTTGGTACAATGGGGGAACTATGGGAGCAGATATGGGAGTGAAGGTGGAAGGAGTGGCTGTAGGAGGAGTAGGTGTGCTAAACTGGGTTGCAGGTGCATGTACTGTTTGCGTGTGTGAGGTGGATGGCTGTTGAGTGTCTGAGTGGGAGCGTTTATGTGTTTTGGGAGGGGGATGGGCAGACAGGGTGGGAGAGGACAAACAGGTTGTGTGCATGTAGATTGTGGTGGTGTCTGCAAGTGAGGTTGGTGTGCTGCATGTTATTGTGATGGTGGTGGTGGTGGTGACTGCACATGTGGTGAATGGGGTGCTAGTCTGCGTGTCTGCTGTTGTGGTGACTGTGAGTAAGGCTGTACAGGTGAGATGATTTTGGACTGAGGATGAAGTGCTTGCACGTATGAGTGCTTATGTGACTGTGAGGGAGGAAGGAGAGACAGTGGAGGTAGTGGCTGTTGTTGTGTTTCTGTGTTAGCTGTGTGTATGTTTGTGGTGTGATCTGTGGTGCCTGTGCTTGTCTGTGTGAGTCCTGTCTGTTGTCTTGGGTGCATTCTGGTCTGATTGTGTGCTTGAGATGGGTGGCAGGAGGGCTTTGGGACTGGGAACAGGTAGTTAGAGGGGGGGCAGAAGAACCAGGGACACTGGCTGCCATCAAAGGGAAGACCAGAGCCTGAAACGATCCCTGTACGGCAGCCAAGCCACTGTGAATGCCCTCCACGTAGGCTTTGCATTGCTAAATCTGGGATGCCAGCCCCAGGATGGCATTCACTATGGTTGACTGCCCTACAGAGGTGGATCTGAGTAGGTCAATAGCCTCCTCAGTGAGGGCAGGAGGGCTGACTGGTGCGGGGCCTGAGGTGCCTGGTACAAAGGAGAAGACCACCCTCCTGGGTGAACGGGCACGGGCAACTGGGTTGGGGGCTACTGGGAGGGCAGTGCTTGTATGGGTGTGGCGGAAGATGATGTAGCTGGGGTGGTCAAAGAGGGTCTGCCACCATGGAGCTTCCATTGGAGAAGTAATCAGAGTCAGCAGCATCGACTCCTGTCTCCCCCGTGGTGATCCCCTGGCCCTCTAACCCATTTGTCCCCTTGGCTTCAGTGGACTCTGCCTCTTGGGTCCCGTGGGCTGTAGCTCCCCCACTAGCCGGTGCCCCTGCTCCTTTGCTAGTTGATGCTTATGCACACAAGGACAGGATGACAAAAGGAGAGAAGGTTTGGGAGAAAGAAAGGGCGCACAGGGTCAATTACAACACATTTTGCATACATATAATAGAGACTTACTGGGACTAACACTGTGCAGTATGAACCCCAATACCAAACCATTGCCTGGGAACAAAAGCTGAAATGAACTCAAAAACTACCATCTGCACACCTACTGAGACTCAGTAAGCCATGTATGCCATGGTATGCCAACTACTTGCTAATACCAAATGTACATAGCACTCTACATTTCTAAGCAGGACTATACAAGATTAGCCAAATGTCATATTGAGCCATTCTCTGACTAGAACCTTGCACCCATACAACATGCAGGCATCAAAAAGTAATTCCATATAGTGTGTACTCACCCCCTTGTGGCTGCTGTGCTGCCCTAGAGCGCCCTTCCAACTCTAGATTGGCCACCACCTGTATGGAAGCCATTAGATTGGCCAGGGTCTGAGGCACACCCCTCCCTCACTGGGAGGACATCCCCAACTGTGTTGTAATTTAGCAGTGATTAGATTAAGCATTAGCAGAAGACATCTTGTATTTAGTAACTATTGTGAACATTTTGCAGAATCCATTTTGTATTCATGGCAGCCATTTTCTCTGCTACATGCTGCCATGTGCTCACCATGTGCTCTGTCTTACCTTTCTGTTAACTGCTCTTGAAATCTGCCTAGTGACAAGTTATATTTAGCATCTCTTACTTTCGCACATGCTCAGTAAGGTCTGCAGCTGTTAGTCCTTGGAAACTGTTAGCTCTTCCTACCTGTCGACTGTGCATTTTCCACATGACCTTACATGTATACAAGTCTTGTTTCCATAATTGTACCATCTCCTTTAAGCCCCTGTGTGGGTATAAAAGGACCATGCTCTCTCAGTTCAGTGTGCTACTTCAGACATTACCCAAGGGTGCTGTCTGAACTGTAGTACTACCTCATGAGGTTAATAAACTTTTGTCTTTTATTCCAGTTTCTGTGCCAACTTCTTCCTACATGGTCTGAGGACTTTGTGCAGAGAAAGGTGAACCCCTTGCACTAGTAGGCTTTGCTGAGGCTTACTTCAACAAATTGGCGCCCGAACAGGGACTCATAAGCGACTCGGATGCCCAACGGATTGGTCGCGACGAAGGATTGGGATCTCGCTGCGGACGATCAATGCCTGAGGAGACCCGAGTCTTGGCAACCACAGCGTTTTTCCCTTCCTTCTGACTTGACCATCCAGGTGGCGCCGGTCCTCGACTGAGATCCTTTTAGTTCATTCGTCATGCAGTGACCATTTGGTCGATTTTAGAACTTGGCAGTTGGAACCTGGACACCCTGTGATTGGTAAGAGCCGTTTTACGGCACTTGCTGTGGGTTTTGATGCCTGTGTTTGGTAATGTAGTTTAGCACTACTTACTGTGGCTCTCGTGATTTGGGTCACTGGTCAATTTGTATTCTTTGGATTTGATATATAAATTGCAATTTATATAGGCAGGTAATGAGGAGAATTTTCTCCAATTTAATTTTGATTTTAACGGCACCTTAAGTGCTACTTTGATTATAATATTGCATATTCTGCACTATTTTTGGCATGCCTGTTTTTAGCGCACTTCGTAGGATGTGTTGCTTTTGTAATGGTACCAATTTGAGACTGGAAGAATCGCAACCGGCACCCCCAGAGGGGACGCCAAATAGAGATATGTATGTTAAACATGGTCTTTCTTCTATAATGTACAGCACATTATGGAATAAATACACCCGTGCGGATCCTGAGTTACGTTGGCCTATGCATGGGTCATTTGATTTGCGAAAGATTGAGTATGTGGAATAATGTATGTGTAAGCGAAAGTCTAGGCAAGATATGTTTGACTGTGTACGAATGTGGGAGAAAGAAGCGCATGGACGAGTGAAGCGTGAGCAAGCCTTGCTTGAGAAAGAGCAGCGGAAGAATGTATATGTGAAAGCATTGGAAATGAGAAAGAAAGAAATAAATGACAAACGAGCTAGAAGAGAAACAACGTAAGCTACAGGTAACTGCCAATACACTGTTAGGCAACCTCTCTATCCTATCCTTAATAAACCACATGATGATTTATTGTTACTAGATCGCCCTCCACCTCCGTATGTCGTCCCTTCTGCCCCTCATGAGTTACCTAAAGTCTCCAGTTCGGAGCAACAGAAGATGCGGGACAGTCGCTCTATGCTGCCTGCTGACCGTGCGTCTGAGCTTAGATCTATTGCTTGTGAAACAATTCGTAGCGTTGTTTCTGCTTCTGAACTTTTAGACAACATGAAAGGGTGGACGGAAAAGGAGCAGCTATATTTTACTGAGGCATTTGGCTCAGAAGTTATTGAACTATATCGGAAATATTCTGATGAGTTAGAGCCCGATGATGTAGCAGCTGATCATAAGCAAATGCGTGATGGTCTTTTTGTTTTCTCCCAGGTGGCTGATGCAATCAGGCTTTTAATGAAATTACGTATTGTGGCAGTCCGTTTGCAAGAAGAGAAAAGGGCTGCGGATGCAGTTGCACGAGCATCCCAGCCCGAAGGGGCGCAAGCTTCCATCTTTGAAACAGATAAGATTATGATAGTTCACGCGAAACCAATGCGGGAGGCCGCGCCTTTGTATGTTCCTCCTAAAGGATTGGGTACAAGTGATGATAAAACTTCTGTTGATACTAAGGGTTATTTTATTTATAATTGGGTGTATACTCCTTGGAATAGGGCAGATGTAATGGCACTTAAAACAGCATTACCTGACCCGAGGAAAAATCCAGCCGCCTTTTATGAGGAAGTTGAGGGAGCAATTAGTTCTTGTAAAATGACTTTGGACACCTTGATTCTTTTGTTTTACCTGAAGGTGTGGCTCTCATACAATATGTTGATGATATTTTGTTGGCAGCTGATACCCCGGAGCAATGTGAAAAGTGCACTTTGTCCTTACTTTCTTTTCTTGCTTCACACCATCATAAAGTGTCACGAAAGAAATTGCAATATTGTAGACCAAAGGTAACCTATTTAGGTCACCTTTTGTCTAAGGAGGGCCGTGCACTTACATCAGATCGTATTCAAGCAATTTTAGACACACCAGTACCCTCTACTCAGAAAGATGTTCGTGCATTCCTTGGTCTTACTTCTTTTTGTAGGCAATGGATATTAGGGTTTTCACACATTGCCAAACCTTTGCTAGCACTTTTGACTAAAGATACTCCAATGCCCCTCCCATGGACAGATGAATGTGAGACTGCTTTCCGGCAGCTGCGACAAGCCCATTGTTCTGCACCAGTGTTAGGTACTCCAGATTACATGAAGCCTTTTGCACTTTACGTACACGAGAAAGATGGATGTGCATTGTCAGTTCTAGTACAGACACATGGCAATAAGCAGCGTCCCTGTGCATATTTTTCAGCAGTACTTGATCCTGTCGCTCGAGCGTTGCCTGGGTGTTTTCGTTCAGTTGCCGCAACAGCTGTCTCAATACGTCGGAGTGAAGGGATAGTTTTGTCACATAAGCTGTTGGTGCTAGTACCCCATGCGGTTGATGCTCTTTTAAATCAAACAAAGACACAACATTTAACTAGCGCCCGTATGACAGGTTATGAGTTGACATTGTTGGCTCCTCACATTACAGTGAAGAGATGTGCGACACTAAATCCAGCTACTTTGTTGCCATATCCGGTGACTCAGCCTCAGTCACAAGAAACACATGATTGTATATTCCTTACCGAAGAACAGACAAAGGGTTGTGTTGATTTACAAGATACGCCCCTTTTAGATGTAGACGGGGAACTGTGGGTTGATGGGTCTTGTTTGAAGTTGCCAGATGGTACGACCTCAGCTGCATATGCAATCACCACAATACACACGGTAGTGGAGACAGCTCGTATACCACAGAAGTCAGCTCAAGCAGCTGAACTAATTGCTTTGACACAAGCATGTGAGCTTAGTACTGATTTAAGTGTGAACATTTACACAGACAGCCGCCATGCTTTTGCAGTGGCTCATGATTTTGGTTTGCTTTGGAAGGAAAGAGGTTTTCTCACATCCCAAGGGATGCAGATAATGCACGGAGAAATAGTGCATAACCTCTTGACTGCATTGACATATCCAAATAAACTAGCTATTGTGAAATGTAGTGCACATAAGAAAGTGACCGATAAGATAGGGCAAGGTAATGTTCTTGCAGACCGTGTAGCACGTGAGACTGTGATGCAGCGAAGTACTACTTCTATGTATGTAGTGAAGTCACAAGCTGAACGTTGGCATAATGCTAGACAAGACGTATTAGATATACAGAAATCTGCTTCTGTGAAAGAACGTGAGCAATGGTCTAAAGATGGAGAATTGGATGATGAGGGCTGTTGGCGGAATAAGCAGATGGATAAATGGAAATGGACACGTACTCCTGCAGGAGGGTTTGCTACACCAACTGCACCTTTTGAAGTTCTACAAATGGATTATATTCAGCTTGAACGCTGCAACAATTTAAAGTATGTCTTGGTGGTGGTTTGTGCCTTCAGTAAATGGATAGAGGCGTACCCCACAAAGGATAATACTGCCATTACCACAGCGAAGGTGCTTTTGAAAGAATTTTTCCCTAGATTTGGTGTTTGCAGACTTTTATGGAGTGATAACGGACTTCATTTTGTTGGGGAAGTTATTAAGTATGTCCTGAAAGGATTAGGGATCAAACAGAAGTTCCATGCGGTTTTCCACCCACAATCAGCAGGGTTGGTGGAAAGGTATAATGCTACATTGAAGCTGAAATTAGCGAAGATAAAGGCTTCCACATCCTTAACTTGGCCGGATGCATTACCATTGGCATTATTGTCTATTAGGTCAGTGCCACACTCCCGACTTGGCCTTAGCCCCTATGAAGTAGTATTTGGGAGACCAATGAATATTTGGGGAGTTTCTAAACCAAAATCTGTATATGATATACCTTGTGTCCTGATGAATGATTATTTGGCACAGTTAACCGACAATTTGGTTTCTATTCATCAACAGGTTCGAGAAGCACTTCCTGACAGATCTACAGGTGAAGGCCATGAACTCCGACCTGGTGATCAGGTGATGATTAAGGCGGTCATTCTGACCCTGGCGGTCAGTGTTAAAGCGGCGGCCAACCCGCCAACAGGCTGGCGGTCCAAAAAATGGAATTCTGACCCTGGCGGGAACCGCCAACACAGGCCGCCGCTTTAACACTCCGACCGCCACGGCGGCACAAACAAACAGCGCGGCGGTCACCGCCAACAGCCAGGCGGCAGACAATGTACCGCCCACACTATCACAACACACCAATCCGCCACCTTTTCCGGGGCGGGAGCCCCGCCGATAAAAACACGTCGGAAACAGACTACGAACGGGAAAACGCTCACCTATACACACTCCACGAGGACGGAGAACAGCATGGAACCCGAATTAAACATCCTACCAGCTATTGTCTACCTGCTCATCTACCACGAGTACGAACGCCGGCGCAGACGACAACGGTGAGTACTGCACCTACGACACAGGGGAGGGGGGAGGAGGAAAGCTTACGTGCACACACATATGCGACCCCCCCCAACTATCTACACACCAATGCAGAGCACCAAGTCACAGTGACACCACCCAAACCCCCCAGAATAATCCAAAGACATAATTAAAGTGAGAATCAAAATTTATGTATAAAAGAGGGTCATTGAAGTCATGGTAAAATAGCAATATGAATTCAAAAAAATCAAGTAAGAACCTTGCGAAACCGATAAACATAGGCAATAAGTCCTGCACAGTCACTTAAATTTCCACTGTCCGTGGGCCAAAGTGCATCAACACATGGGCAAAGCCCACACAGGAGACCTGAGTCCGTTGGAGAGAACACTGCTGGGGCATCAGATGACAAAACTACAGGCACCTCAGGGGGAAGGGAAGGGGGGGCACCTCAGCCACATGAGTCCACGACGCCAGATCCACGAAGGGTCCACCATGCCCACTGTGCCATCCTGGGGAGTGCAAAGCCACAGTCTCACAAGTCTCTACAGTGGGTGGTCTGCCCACTCTGCCATCCTGGGGAGTGCAAAGCCACAGTCTCACAAGCCTCTACAGTGGGTGGTCTGCCCACTCTGCCATCCTGGGGAGTGCAAAGCCACAGTCTCACAAGTCTCTACAGTGGGTGGTCTGCCCACTCTGCCATCCTGGGGAGTGCAGAGACACAGGCCATCAGGTGGATTACAGACTCCACAGGTAATGGAGGAGGCAGGGTGCCCCGAGTGCAGCGTGAACACTAGCTCGACACAGAACCAGCACTGTCAATGGGCCAGCGGTGCTTGACAGGAAGGGCCCAGCGGAGCGGTGCTTGAGACGGCAAGGCCCAGCGGAGCGGTGCTTGAGACGGCGGGGCCCAGCGGAGCGGTGCTTGACAGGAAGGGCCCAGCGGAGCGGTGCTTGACAGGAAGGGCCCAGCGGAGCGGTGCTTGAGACGGCGAGGCCCAGCGGAGCGGTGCTTGAGACAGTGAGGCCCAGCGGAGCGGTGCTTGAGACGGCGGGGCCCAGCGGAGCAGTGCTTGACAGGAAGGGCCCAGCGGAGCGGTGCTTGAGACGGCGAGGCCCAGCGGAGCGGTGCTTGACAGGAAGGGCCCAGCGGAGCAGTGCTTGACAGGAAGGGCCCAGCGGAGCGGTGCTTGAGACGGCGAGGCCCAGCGGAGCGGTGCTTGAGACGGCGAGGCCCAGCGGAGCGGTGCTTGAGACGGCGGGGCCCAGCGGAGCGGTGCTTGACAGGAAGGGCCCAGCGTAGCGGTGCTTGACAGGAAGGGCCCAGCGGAGCGGTGCTTGAGACGGCGAGGCCCAGCGGAGCGGTGCTTGAGACGGCGAGGCCCAGCGGAGCGGTGCTTGAGACGGCGGGGCCCAGCGGAGCGGTGCTTGACAGGAAGGGCCCAGCGGAGCGGTGTTTGACAGGAAGGGCCCAGCGGAGCGGTGCTTGAGACGGCGAGGCCCAGCGGAGCGGTGCTTGAGACGGCGGGGCCCAGCGGAGCGGTGCTTGACAAGAAGGGCCCAGCGGAGCGGTGCCTGAGACGGCGGGGCCAGCGGAGTGGTGCTTGAGACGGCGAGGCCCAGCGGAGCGGTGCTTGACAGGAAGGGCCCAGCGGAGCGGTGCTTGACAGGAAGGGCCCAGCGGAGCGGTGCTTGACAGGAAGGGCCCAGCGGAGCGGTGCCTTTCTGCCCGACGGGGCCCTATTCAGCGGTGCCTTTCTGCCCAGCGGGGCCCTCTTCAGCGGTGCCTTGCTGCACGGCGGGGCCCTCTTCAGCGGTGCCTTTCTGCCCGGCGGGGCCCTCTTCAGCGGTGCCTTGCTGCACGGCAGGGCCCTCTTCAGCAGTGCCTTTCTGCCCGGCGGGGTCCTCTTCAGCGGTGCCTTGCTGCACGGCGGGCCCTCTTCAGCAGTGCCTTTCTGCCCGGCGGGCCCTCTTCAGCGGTGCCTTGCTGCACGGTGGGGCCCTCTTCAGCGGTCCTTGTCCAGTCAATCAAGGGAGGCAGACCTGGCCAGGACTCCCTGCTTAGTCGCCCTCTGACCGTGCAGTTGCTGGACCCTTCTGTGACGGAGTCCTGGGCCCGTGGGTGTCCTCCCTCACACCCGGGATGGGGCTTGTGGGTCCCTCCTGGTCCACGCCCCTGCTGGCTGTCTTCTCCGCCCTGCTGCCCTTGCCCTCCTTCGATGAGGCTCTCTGGCCCTTGCCTCCCCTGGATGTTGTGGCAGGTGACGGCCCAGGACTTTGCTCCTTGGGGGTAGCCGTGTCAGTCTTCTCGTGGCGGGCCTTGATTTTACGGGTCCTCTTTCCAGGGGGGGGCTGGCTGTCCCCTTGCTGCTGGCCGATGTATCAGTGCTGGGAAAGGGTGGTCTCCAAAACCCGTGCACAATGCTGACACTTGAAGCAGGGCTGGTGGTGGCTGAGGTGCTCTTGGGACTCTTAGCAGATGGAGGGGGTGGGTCAGGTTGGGCAAAGAGGTTAAGTTTTGAGAGGTAAAGTTTTTTAGGACCAATGTAAAGGGTAGGTGTAGTGGGTATGGGAGTGGAGGAAGAGGATTTGGTTGTAGGAGAGTCAGGTGTGCTGTCTTTGGGTGCAGGTGCTTGTGACGGAGGCTGGCGTGAGGTGGATGGCTGTTGGGTGGGTGGCTGCCTGCGTTTGTGTGTCTTGGAAGAGGGGGTGACAGACACAGTGGGAGAGGACACAGGGGACGTGTAAATGGCAGTGGGGGTGGTGACTGCACATGTGCGGACTGTACTGGAGGGTGTGCTGGTGATGGAAGTACTGGCTGATGGTGGTGTGCATGCAGGTGTGAGTGGAGACGTCACAGGGAGGGAGGAGGGAGACAAGGAGGAGGGGGACACAGGGGTGGTAGTGACTGTTGGCATGTCTGCATCTGGGTGTTGCTTGGGTGAATGCTTGTGTGATCTGTGGTGCTTATGTCTGGATGAGCTGCCCTTGGGTGTTGAGGTGTGTGCAGGCTGGTCTGATGGTGTGGATGGGATAGGCTGAGGAACAGGAGACAGAGACAGGGTGGAGGCAGTCAGAAGAGGGAGGCTGGAAACAGGGACAATGGCTGCCGTCAGTGCTGAGGCCAGAGCATTGAACGATCGTTGATGGGCAGCCTGACCCGAATGAATGCCCTCCAGGTATGCATTGCTCCGATGCACCTCCCTCTCTACCCCCTGGATGGCATTCAAAAGGGTAGACTGCCCAACAATGATGGTCTGTAGGAGGTCAATGACCTCCTCACCGAGGGCAGCAGGGGTAACAGGGGCAGGGCCTGAGGTGCCTGGGGCGAAGGAGATGCCCGCCTTCTTGGGCGAGCTGGCACGGAGAGAAGACTGAGGGGCTGCTGGGAGGGCGGAGCTGGTGCGCTGGGTGGCGGCTGTACCTGTAGAGGCGGGGGGCCCGGATGTTGCTGCCACCACTAGGGAGCTCCCTTCCGAGGACGTGTCGGTGTCGCTGGTGTCACCACGGGTCCCCGTTGTGGTGCTCCCCCTGCCCTCCGTATCACTGGTGACCTCGGTGTCTGTACCATGGCCCACCGGGGCCTTGTGACTTGCAGCTCCCTCGTGCTCCGATGCCAATTCTCCTCCGCCTGATGATGCTAATGCACACATGCACAAGAAGATAAAGAAAAAGGGTGGGGGGAGAAATAAAAACAGGTTGAGTGCATGCATTGACAACACCGTTGGCGGAGAGGACAGACACAGGAGCCTCATGCACTACGCCGCGCAATCGGGGTACGCTACTCAGTACTTGTGACTAGGCCAACAGGTCTATGATCAACAAATGCGCACATGGGTGATGCTGGACCATGCATTGCTGTACTTGGCACCCTACAGAGGTGGGGGGCGGGGGAACAGGGCCATGCCTGAAGGAGGGGACTACACTACAGAAAGCGCCCTGGCCTAATGTCACCCACAGCCCTCCTCCCCCACCCAGACGCCTCCACTGCGTGTAAAGATAGCAGAATGTGCTGGTACTCACCCCCTTGTGTCTGCTGTGATGTCCTCACGCGCCCATCCAAATCGGGGTAGGCCACCGCCAGGATCCGGGACATCAGGGGGGTCAAGGTACGACTGGCACCCCTCCTACGTTGGGAGGCCATCCCCAGCAGTGACTCGGCGGTCTTCCTGGTCCCACGGCGGATGTCCTCCCACCTCTTTCGGCAGTGGGTGCCCCGTCTGTTGTGGACCCCCAGGTCCCGGAATTCCTTGGCGATGTCACGCCAAATGTCGACTTTCTGATGGGCGCTGACCTATGTGACATGTACAGGGTGGGAAAGAAAATGTCAACATTTTCTGCATGTTAGATGTGATTGCCCCCCCCCCCCCCCTCCCCAACCCTGCCATGTGGCACATGCTCTCATCTGTCGTGCCTTGCACTCCTCATTCACTCCCCACCCCACCATCTTACATCCACCATACACAACCCAGGCATAGCCCATTCAACGTGCACCCAGTGTACTTACCTGTTGGTCTGGAGGACCGTAGAGTAGCGCATACTGGGGCAGGACCCCATCCACAAGTTTCTCCAACTCTTCTGAAGTGAAGGCAGGGGCCCTTTCCCCAGTCGCAGCAGCCATTGTCTTTTCCAGACCGAGGTCACAGCAGCACTTGCAGTATAGGTCCTCTCCTGTGGATGATCAGGTCTCGAGTGATTAATCAGATAGAAAATGGCGGTCACGCCCGCGGCGGTGCGTACCGCGGCGGTGCGTACCGTGACCGCCGGCGCACATCGTCATTGGCTTCTGAGACCCATAGGGTTCAATGTTAACCAATGCTGCTTTGCGCCGCGGTCTTCGACCGCCTACCGCCACGGTGTGCCACGCCAGCGCAGTGACCTCACATCCCACTGTCACACTTCACAGGTCAGGCAGCCGCCATTTCAAGGGCCCCCATATCTTAATTTCTACTGGTCACACAGGCCTAGGCCTTGCATTGCCACTCATACAAGCCTTTCAATGCATAGCGATTCGTGCAACTGTGCAAGCTGTGTGAACGAACATGTGGGTTGCTTGACTCTGTGCTCCATGTTGTCCTTCCTAGGCACCGTCCGCTGGGACTTGCGAGGAGAAGGATGAATCCTCCAGTGTACCGACCGCTGGTGGACCTGTCGACAATGGAAGAACGACATATTATACTTCGATACCGACTTGACCGAGCCACTATACATGAACTGTGTGCCCAGCTGGAGCCTGACCTGATGTCCCCCATCCGCCAACCCACAGGGATTCCCCCTCTGGTGCAGGTTCTGTCAGTACTCCATTTTTTGGCAAGTGGGTCTTTTCAGACAACAGTGGCCATGTCATCAGGGATGTCTCAGCCTATGTTTTCTAAGGTTTTGTCCAGAGTGTTGTCTGCCCTGATGAAATACATGCGGAGATACATTGTTTCCCTGAGGAGGGTGATTTGGCCACTGTGAAGGGTGATTTCTATGTCCTTGGACATATCCCCAACATTATTGGTGCCATTGATGGGACCCATGTGGCTTTAGTACCCCCAAATGACAATGAGCAGGTGTACAGAAATAGAAAAAATTACCATTCGATGAATGTCCAGGTGGTCTGTTTGGCTGACCAGTACATCTCCCATCTAAATGCCAAGTTCCCGGGTTCAGTGCATGACGCGTATGTCATGCGAAATAGCAGCATCCCTTATGTGATGGAACAGCTACAGAGACACCGTGTGTGGCTAATAGGTGACTCTGGTTACCCCAACCTGCCTTGGCTATTGACCCCAGTGAGGAATCCCCGGACCAGTGCAGAGGAACGGTACAATGAGGCACATGGGCGAACAAGGAGGATTATAGAACGGACCTTCGGGGTCCTGAAGGCCAGGTTTAGGTGCCTCCATATGACTGGTGGATCCCTAATGTACTCACCAAAGAAGGTGTGCCAGATCATCGTGGCCTGCTGTATGCTTCACAACCTGGCTTTGCGACGCCAGGTGCCTTTCCTGCAGGAGGATGGTCCAGATGGTGGTGTTGTAGCAGCTGTGGAGCCTGTGGAGAGTGAAGAGGAGGAAGACGACGGGGACGACACGGACAACAGGGACACAGTTATACAACAGTATTTTCAGTAGCACACAGGTAAGAATCACCCACGCCATTTTACATTTACTTCTGTCCTCCTGCATCTCTACTTTCTGTGTTTCCCCCCAGTTCCTTTTCCTGATTTTTGACTTTCCCTTCCCTTTTCAGAGCTGTATGACCCACAGCGTGACTTCTGCTTAGTTTGCCCATGAACTAATGCTTATTGACACTGGTATGTTGTCATCACAATGTAAATGAACATTATTGCACCGTTAGGTGTAATACATTTGTAAAGAATACAAGCAGACTCCTGACATTTGAAGTGCAATTGGTGATTTATTTAAAGTGCTGCGTATAGGTCCATGATAGTAAAACGGTGATGGGTGGGGGTGGAGTAATGTCCATGGCAGAGTCCAGTTCTCAGTAGCACAGGTGCATTGCCCATATGCCTGTGGAAGGATGGAGCAGGGGCAGTTCAAGGTTGGACAGGGTGACAATGTGGGACAGTGGGATGACATCAGGGGGTATCTTATGCTGGCGGGGGTCTTGGCATCCTACTCTGTCTTCTTGTGTGATCTCAGGTTCCGCTTGCGGGGTGGTTGATCTTCAGCAGGAGGTGGGGTTCTGGTGGCCTGTCGTGGTGTGGGGGCCTCCTGTCCACTAGCGCCGGCAGAGGTGGTAGGCTGTTCGTCGTACGGGCTGGTGACGGGGGCCCTTTGGGGTGCCACATGGTCCCGCAATGTGGTGACTATCTGGTTGAGGGCCAGGACGATGGTCCCCATTGCGGTACCGATGTTCCTGAGTTCGTCTATGAACCCCATGTACCGTTCCTCCTGCTGTGCCTGGATCTCCTGGAACCTGGCCAGTACCGTCGCCATCGTCTCCTGGGAGTGGTGGTATGCTCCCATGATGGTGGTGAGGGCCTCTTGGAGAGTGGGTACCCTGGGCCAGTCAACCCCCTCTCGCACAGCAGCCCTCCCAGTTGCCCTGTTTCCCCGGACCTCTGTCCCCTGGACGGTGTTCCCACTACCACTGCCCCCAGGTCCCTGTTGTTGTTGGGGTGGTGGGTCAGCCTGGGTGCCCTGTAGTGGCGGACACACCGCTGATTGACCTGTCCTAGAGACAGAGGCATGGGCCCGCTGGGTGGGAGCTGTGCTTGTATTCCCAGAGGGGGTTGGGTCTGCTGTGGTCTGTGTCTGTGTGTGGGGAACCGACTGTCCAGAGGTCCCCGATGGTCCGGGCTGGTCATCAGGTTCTAGGTCGACAGAGCTGCTGTCATCACTGGAGGCCTGTTCTGGGGGCGGGATGGACAAATCTGGACCCTCCTGGCCGGTGTGTTGGCGTTCGGGCCCTGCAGGGGTAAAAGAGTATGGTTATTGCTTCTGTGTGTGCCATGGCATGCGATTTGTGGGTGCCCTTGTCCCCCAGTGCTGGCATTCCCTTGTGGGAGGAGTTGTGAGGGTGGTTTGGGGGGGGGGGATGGGTATGTGCAGTGGTCATGCTTAGGTGATGGGTGTCCATGGTTTGTGGTGGCATTCAGGGATTGGGGTTGTGTTGGGTGGGTTGTGCTGGTGAGACATTGGCAGGGAGGATGTGTGCTGGGGGGTTGGGGGTGAGGGTGGGGGTATGGGTTGGCATGCTGGTGGTTGGGGGGGGTAAGGTAGTTGAGATTAGACTTACCAGAGTCCATTCCTCCGCCTACTCCAGCGAGGCCTTCAGGATGCAGGATGTTCAAGACCTCTTGCTCCCATGCTGTGAATTCGGGTGGAGTGGGTGGGGGTCCGCCGCCAGTCTTCTGCACAGCGATGTTGTGTCTTGACACCATCGACCGCACCTTCCCCCGTAGGTCGTTCCAGTGCTTTCGGATGTCTTCCCGGTTTCTGGGATGCTGTCCCACAGCGTTGACCCTGTCGACGATCCTTTGCCATAGCTCCGCCTTCCTAGCTATTGTGGTGGGCTGCACCTGTGTGCCGAATAGCTGGGGCTCTACCCTTATTATTTCCTCCACCATGACCCTGAGTTCTTGGTCCGAGAACCTGGGGTGTCTTTGGGGTGCCATGGGGTGGTGTGGGGTGGTGTTTGTGGTGATGAGTGTGGTGTGTGTGGTGGTGTGTGGTGTTTTGTGCATGGATGTAGTGTGGGTGATGATGTTGTGTTCCTGTGTGTGTTGGGTTTTTCGATAGCTGTGCTCTCTCTCTCTCTCTCTCGCCTTCTCTCCGAAATTCTAGTAGTGGGGGTTTGTGGGTGATGTGGGTGTGTGTTTTATAGTTGATTGGATGTGTGGGAGTGGTGTATGTATGTGTATCAGGTGTGTGTATTTCGAATTGTCCAATGTGGCTGTGTTTTGTAAAGGTGTGTGTATTTTGACCGCGGCGGTGTGTACTGCCAATGGAATACCGCGGTTGAAAGACCGCCGCGTGGATTCGTGGGTCGTAATGGCATGGGTGTGTTTGTGTTGGCGTGACGGTGGAGGTTTGGCCATCTCCAGTTTATCGCTGACCGCTGATGAGGCGGCCTTCCGTGGATGTCGGGTTTTTGGCAGTTTGGCAGTTGTGGGTCAGAATGCCCGTGGCGGTTTACCGCGACCGCGGCGGTAGAATGGCGGACTTCTGACCGGCGGTAAGAGCCTTTTACCGCCGAGGTCAGAATGACCCCCTAAGTCTTTTGAAAGATCAAGCAGCTTGGAACCAATGTGGCGAGGCCCAGAACAGGTGCTCCTTGCGACAAGGACAGCAGTTCGAGTGACGAACCGAAAGAATTGGGTCTATAGTACTCACTGCAAGAGAGTGCTACCTACCTTGGTGGAACCTGCTGTGCTGACCGATCATTGAGAGATTTTGACTACGGAGAAAGGCCGTGCTATATCACCTGACGAATCTGCAGAGGTCTTCCCGGACCATACGACTTCTGGAGTGTCGCGATATAATTTGAGACCAAGGAAAGAATCTGAAAATTGTTTTGAAAAGACTGGTTGAGCTACCGCCCTGGGTTAGTGAAACGGAGAGCCAATGTGGCAAGGGGGGTGGATCAGCCGTGCATTAGAGTAGTGATACCCGTCTTGGCCCGTGGTGAAGAAATCAGCGGCGGCCCAGGGATAAGAGCCCCAACGATTGTTTTTTAATTCATTTCTGAAAGGGTTGATTATCACTGTTGCTAAAATGAATAGCAAATTGATCATTAGTATTATGGGGTTTGTTGTTGTTTTGGTGGTTACAGCAACAATCACCTGGTTTATTGAAAAGAAGTCTCCTGCTCGTGAGTTTTTTGTTGCCACTACTCCAGTACCAGAGGATCACTATTACTTTACGCTTCCCTATCAGGAGCAGAAGCACCGTCAATCGTACTTCAATAATACTTTCATTCAGATGTTGCATCATACTCATAATGCTACAACTACTACTAACTGTTGGGTATGTGGAATGATACCTGCGCATCAAAAGAAAGGAGGAACACCTTTCATTCCTCTTCCTTTTTCACACAATGGTTCTTGTCAAGCTTGGTACATGCTTTTGTTTGCATCTGGAAAACGTACAGAGGGCGGACTTCTTTTTCGCCTTAATAAAGTATGCTACCAAGACAAAGATGGGTATCCCCAAGCTAAAGGAACTAAATGGGAATCGGAAGAGTATCAACCGGACAATGTTTCAATACCATATGTCTTCACAAATATACAAGACTATGACAAGAAAGAACAATTTGTGATTTCTGTTACAAAAACTAAAGCAGATTTATGTATACGAAGCATTGGACGAATTCCAGTAGGGATAAGCGATTGTACCTTGATTTTAACTATTGAGAGTGTAAATAATAGTAGTTTTACAGCTTCACATAATACATATTTTGTTTGTGCTAACTATGGATATTACCAACTACCTGTTGGAAGGTCCTGTGTGTAATAATTGCAATATTTTTTACATGCTGTATCTGTATTCAGTGTGGTCCAATGTTCTGCTCCATGTGTATTACTGCTTGTATGCCTACCAAAAGAAATATTACAGAAATGAAGGCACAACATATGTTAGATAAGGAAATAGATGAAATGATGAGCATAAATATACAGGATGAATATTTAGATTATCCCAGAAAGACGAATGTCTTCAGCTAATGCTGAAAGGGTCGTCTGTTGTAATTTAGCAGTGATTAGATTAAGCATTAGCAGAAGACATCTTGTATTTAGTAACTATTGTGAACATTTTGCGGAATCCATTTTGTATTCATGGCAGCCATTTTCTCTGCTACATGCTGCCATGTGCTCACCATGTGCTCTGTCCTACCTTTCTGTTAACTGCTCTTGAAATCTGCCTAGTGACAAGTTATATTTAGCATCTCTTACTTTCGCACATGCTCAGTAAGGTCTGCAGCTGTTAGTCCTTGGAAACTGTTAGCTCCTCCTACCTGTCGACTGTGCATTTTCCACATGACCTTACATGTATACAAGTCTTGTTTCCGTAATTGTACCATCTCCTTTTAGCCCCTGTGTGGGTATAAAAGGACCATGCTCTCTCAGTTCAGTGTGCTACTTCAGACATTACCCAAGGGTGCTGTCTGAACTGTAGTACCACCTCATGAGGTTAATAAACTTTTGTCTTTTATTCCAGTTTCTGTGCCAACTTCTTCCTACATGGTCTGAGTACTTTGTGCAGAGAAAGGTGAACCCCTTGCACTAGTAGGCCTTGTTGAGGCTTACTTCAACAACTGGGCCTCCAAGTCACAGGTCCTTCCACCTCTTTCTGCAGTGGATGCTTTGCCCGATATGGACCCCCGGGGTCTGCACATCCTTGGCGATGGCACTCCATAACCCTTTCTTCTGATAGGCGCTGACCTGCATAGGGAACACAGACAAAAGGAGATTGTTGGAAATTGCCTTTCTGCAGGGTTATCCCCAGACATTTTGCCTTCCTCCTTCTCTTTTTCTGACCTCATTTTTGCTGGCTTTAGGACTCTGCACACTTTACCATTGCTAATCAGTGCTAAAGTGCATATGCTCTCTCCTTGAAACGTGGTGACATTGGCTCATACCCAATTGGACTATTTTATTTACATACAAGTTCCTAGTAGAGTGCACTATATGTGCCCCGGGCCTGTAGATTAAAAGCTAATAGTGGACCTGCAGCACTGATTGTGCCACCCACTTAAGTAGCCCGTTAACCTTGTCACAGGCCTGCCCTTGCAAGGCCTGTGTGTGCAGTTTCACTGCCAATTCGACTTGGCATTTAAAAGTAGTTGCCTAAAACTCCCCTTTTTCTACATAGAAGTCACCCATAAGGTGTGCCCTGGGTAACCCCTTGGGCAGGGTGCTGTGTAGGTAAAGGGCAGGACATGTACCTGTGTAGTTTACATGTCCTGGTAGTTTAAAACTCCTAAATTTGTTTTTACATTACTGTGAGGCCTGCTCCCTTCATAGGCTAACATTGGGGCTGCCCTCATACATTGTGTGAGTGGTAGCTGCTGATGTGAAAGGAGTAGGAAGGTCATATCTAGTATGACCAGAATTGTAATACAAATTTGTGCTGATTGGTGAAGTTGGATTTTACTATTTTAGAAATTCCACTTTTAGAAAGTGAGCATTTCTCTGCACTTAAATCTTTCTGTGCCTTACAATCCACGTCTAGCTGGGTTTAGTTGACAGCTCCTTGTACATTCACTCAGACACACCCCAAACAGAGGATACTCAGCCTCACTTGCATACATCTGCATTTTGAATGGCTCTTCCTGGGCTGGGAGAGTGGAGGGCCTGCTCTCACTCAAAGGACTGCCACACACCCTACTGGGTCCCTGGCAGACAGGAATGAACTGAAAGGGGCCACTCTTTGAAGTCATCCACAATTCAAAGGCACATTTGGGTATAAAAACAGGGCCTCTGCCCTACCACCTCAGACACCTGAGACATTTCCTGGAAGAAACCTGAACCAGAACCTGCACCCTGACAAGAAGAACTGCCTGGCTGCCTAAAGGACTCACCTGACTGCTCTCTGAAGTGGACAGCTGCCTTGCTGTTGCCTTCCTGTCTTGCTGCTGTCTTGCCTTGCTGCAGAAGTGCTCTCCAAGGGCTTGGATAGAGCTTGCCTCCTGTTCCCTGAAGTCTCAGGACTAAAAAAGACTTATCTCCTGCAGCTGAAATCACCGTGCGGTGAAAATTCAACCCACTGCCTGCCAAGAATGACACACAGCCTGCTCGCAGTGAAAAATTCACTGCACGCTGAGTCTGGAACGACGCAGCTAGACTTTACAACAGAAGATCGATGCAGCACCAGAGACGCGACCTGAGTTTCGCCGCACGGCCCTACTGGATAGACGCAAGCCAATTCAGAACAACGCCACCCAACTTCCTGAGAGAAATTGATGCAGTCCCTGCCGTGGGGAAGAAAATTCCGCACCTCGCCCACAGGAGTTGACACAGCACCTGTGACTTCGCTCCGCAAGCCCAGGATTCCATGCATCGTCCCCGGGGTGTTAGAAAACCCTGCAACCCGAAGAGGATCTAAGTCCGCGCACCGGAAATCGATGCAATGTCTCCCCCCCATGAGAAATAACCACACAAGTCTGTGTTCGAAGGGGCGAAACTGACGTACACTCACCGTTTTCCACGCATCTCCTCCTCTGCAGTCCCTTGCGAGGATTTGTCAACGCAAACCAGATACTTTGCCCCATAAGAGACACTTGTTGTTTCAAGGAGAACTTAAGACACTCTTTATTGTTTTTACAGTAATATTTTAACCCTAAGGACACTTGATATCACTTTCAGTGATATCCCTACATTTGCTTATTTCATCTTTAATCGCTTTGACCTACATTTATCCCGATACATTTTATATATTTTTCTAAACACTGTGTAGTGTATTTTTGTGGTGTTATATTGTGGTATTGTATGGTTTATTGCACAAGTACTTTACACATTGCCTTCTAAGTTAAGCCTGATTGCTGAGTGCCAAGCTACTAGATGGTGGGCACAGGATAATTTGGACTGTGTGTGACTTACCCTGACTAGAGTGAGGGTCCTTGCTTGGACAGGGGGTAACCTGACTGCCAACCAAAGACCCCATTTCTAACAGAGATCCATGAACTCTGCACTACATTCTGTTACAGCAATGGCTTACATACTGCATAGATCCCACATAAATCTCACACATTACTCGTACCTCTGCGTACACATTACATGCAGCAAATATACACTCCCCAAATGACACACTGCCAGCACACACATACATCTACATACAGCCATGTCACATCCAAAGTACCCAAAAGGGGCTCACCTGTTGATCTGGAGACCCATGCAACTGTCCATACAAGGGTAGGACCCAATCCACAAGCTTCTCAAGTTCCTCAGATGTGAAGGCTGGGGCCCTATCCCCTGTAGCTCAGGCCATCATGGGTTCCAGACACAGGACACAGCAGCACATGGAGTGGAGGTATTAATGTGTTGAGAGTCAGGAATCAAGTGAAATGTGATAGAGAAAATGGTGGTCATGTCTGTGCCGGTGCACAATGTCACCGCCGGCGGTGATCATCATTTGTTCCTCTGCTCCATAGACTTCCATGTTAACCAATGAGGAGTTGCACAGCGGTGCAGACCGCCTTCTACCATGATGCCAAACGCCTGCAAAGTGAGGTCACTTCCACCTGTCTTTGCATACAGGACAGGCGGTTGGCAATTCATAATGATGGTCCTCATGGCGGTCAATTTATTGTGTGTCATAGGTACTGAAGATAGACAACAAGGCAATTATAGTCTGTTACATACTTTGATTTACTTGTAGACTCTGGTACTCAATTAGATCTCAGACCAGTGCACTGCTTGCAGATGAGTAGTTGACAGAATATTTAAAATGGGATGCTACTCCGACTAAATCTGTGAGACACAATGGTTAATGAAAAGTATTGGTATATTTTGAGGAAGTCTTTTTGCCTGTAGGGGACACCAGTACAAATTTCAATCATTGCTTGAGAAAATTGGATGTGACTACTTTGTGTACTGTGATATTGTGTGTCCATCCTTCCTGTAGTCACACACTTATGATGTTTGGTTTACTTAGATACCAACCACTGCAGAGGAGGAAGAGGAGGCAAGCACCCGTGTACAGACCCCATGTTGACTTGGCTACACTGGAGGAACAGCACATTATAATGACCTATCATCTGGACAGGGCCACAATTACTGAACTGTGTCAACAATTGGAGCCAGGTCTGAATCCTGTTATTCGTAGCACTGCAGCAATACCCCTGAAGTACAGGTACTGTCAATGCTCTACTTCCTGGCCAGTGGTTCTTTCCAGGCGACTGTGGGCTTGGTTGCAGGAATGTCAGAGCCAATGTTTTCAAATGTGCTGAAAATGTTTTGTCTGCCTTGATGACACACATGAGCAGCAATATCTCATTTCTCCAGAGTGAAGATTGCCCACTGTGAAGGATGCATTGTACACCATGGGACACCACATGTAACTGAGGTTATTGACGGGACCCATATTGCCTTGGTCCCTCCCAGGACAAATGAGCAGGTCTACAGAAATAGGAAGAGTTTCCATTCAATAAATGTCCAGATGGTGTACATTGCAGACCAATACATCTCCCAAGTTACTACCAAGTTTCCTGGATCTGTGCATGATGCCTATGTATTGAGGAATAGCCACGTCCCACAGGTGATGACACGACTAGAGAGAGTATGGCTCATAGGTGAACTAGGGGTTTCAACCAATGTATGTCACTGTATGCCACCTGAAATTGTACTCTGTGCTATTATACATGAGTAATGTGTGGCTCTCACTACTTTCAGGTGACTCCAGCTATCCAAACCTATCCTGGCTGTTGACACCAGTGAGGTACCAGAAGGGTAATTGAAAGGACTTTTGGGGTACTGAAAGCCAGGTTCCGGTGCTTCCATGTATCTGGTGGATCCCTATTCTATACCAATGGGAAGGTCTGCTGGGTAGTGGTGGCTTGCTGCATGCTGCACAATTTGGCCCTCAGACATGATGTGCCATTCCTGCAGGAGGAAGGGGGAGACAATGTACCTGTGGCAGCAGAGGATACTGAAGACAGTGATGAGGATGGGGAGGACGAGGATGTGAACAACAGGACACATCTAATACAGCAGTACTTCCATTGTCACTCAGGTAAGACTGTGCTTCTGTTCATACTTCAATTACAGTTAATTGCTGTGAGGCTGATGTGTTGTGCCAAGCACAAATGTCTGTATTATGTGAGCTGACACTGTTCCATCTGTGGTCAGTCGAACCAGTGTTATGGTGATGTTGTACAAGCTTATTCATCCCATGCAATGTGTCCGTAGTTTAGCTTACTCAAATACATGCCCACTGCAAACTGTGTCCTCATCCCATACAATACTTAACATATGTTGCTAGGAATGTCATGTGACTTACAATGTGCTTACACAACCGATCTGTGAAATCAATTTCCCTGACAGTGTGGACAGACTAGGTGGTCCAGAGGAGGGATTGGCATGCTGACAACATGGCATAGCTAATACTGTGGTATCATGTGTGAGGGCCTGCAATAGGTTGTTTCTCCTCACTATGGTGTTAAGAGTCAATTGCTGTGCAAATTACTGAGATAGACGTGACCAGCTGAATGTAGGGTGTTATGCTACAGGGGTTCATGTTGCTCTACTTCCTTCTCAAATGATTGTCACTATTGCTTTCCCTGTTTGCAGATGTTGATGTGGTCACAACTGTGAACTAATTTGATGACTACAGACTGCTTTCACACAGTTTGTTGGATGGTGACTTGTGGCATGCCCTCACACTGGTTATGTGTACCCCAAAATGACTGTCTGTTATATGGATTCACAAATTACATGACATTTGCACTGTAAAATACAGGTCAAGACATAGCATATTGTTGTAATTAAAGCACAAAACCTTCAGTTGTATTCAAGTGTGTTTATTGAAGTGACAAAAAGGAAGTGTTAGAAATGGGGTTTTTGGTTGGCAGTCAGGTAACTTCCTGTCCAAGCAAGGCCCTCACTCTAGTCAGGGTGAAGGAGAATAACCCTCAGTTAACCCCCGCTCATACCCTTGGTAGCTTGGCATGAGCAGGCAGGCTTAACTTCAGAAGTAATGCGTAAAGTATTTGTACCAACACACACAGTAACACAGAGAAAACACTACAAGATGACACAACACAGGTTTAGAAACATAGGTAATATTTATCGAAACAAAACAACACCAGAACTACAAAAATCCAACATACACAAGTCAAGTTATGAATTTAAAAAGCAAACAAGTATATTACTTCTTTAGAAAATAGTGAAAACGTTGTTAGCATACAAAAGTACCTGGGTAGTGGCAAAAAAAAGCCGCACAGGTGAGTGTGCATCAGAAAAGGCCAGCAATGCGTTGATTTCTCACTCGCAAGCGAGAGCGTGCGTCGTTCCTCCTCCGGTCGGGTTGGCGCGCATAATTTCTTCTGTCCCTCAAGAGAGAGATGCATCGATCCGGACAGGCTTTACATTGATTTTCCATGGCCAGCGATGTTGGATTGAAATACGGTTGCACGGTCTCAAGAAACCGCGCTGTGTGGGGGCTTGCGTCACCAACAGCAGCTGCTGCGGGTGTTGCGCCTTGTCTCTCCAGCCACTTTGCGTCGATCTCCTAGCCACAATGCAGGTGGAGCATCGATTTTAGTTGGGAGGCCGGTGGTGCTGCGTTTTTCAGCCATGAAGCAGGTGGTGTGTCAAAGGTTCCCCTCATGACGGTCTTTGTGTGGAGTTCTGTCCTTTTCCATCAGCTGCACCTTTCAAGGGCCCAGAAACAGGTTAGGGCACCACTTGGCAGACGGGTCTCTCAGCAGAAAGCCCAAGTGCTGGCAGAGAGAAGTCTTTGCTGTCCCTGAGACTTCAACAAAAGGAGGCAAACTCAATTTTAAGCCCTTGGAGATTCTTCACCAGTGCAAGGAAACACAAAAGTCAGTCTTTATCCTCTCTCAAGTAGAAGCAGCTACTGCAGGCCAACCCAGCAAAGCACAGTCACAGGAAAAGGGGCAGTACTCCTCCTCTAGCTTCTCCAGCTCTTTTCCTTGGCAGAGAGTTCCTCTAGGTTCCAGAAGTAATCAGATTTTCAGGGGTTTGGGGTGCTCTTCTTATACCCCTTTCTGCCTTTGAAGTAGGCCTACTTCAAAGGAAAGTCTCTGTTGTTTTCAAGATCCTGCCTTGCCCAGGCCAGGCCCCAGACACACACCAGGGGGTTGAAGACTGCATTATGTGAGGGCAGGCAAAGCCCTTTCAGGTGTAAGTGAACACTCCTCCCCTCAGCCCAGATGACCCATCAAGATATGCAGGCTACACCCCAGCTCCCTTTGTGTCACTGTTTAGAAGAGAGGTATAAACAGCCCAACCGCCAAACTGACCCAGATGGGGAATTCACAAACAAGCAGAGCTACAGAATGTTTAAGCAAGAAAATGGCTACTTTCTAAAAGTGGCATTTTCAAACACACAATGTAAAAACTAACTTCACTAAAAGATGTATTTTTAAATTGCGAGTTCAGAGACCTCAAACTCCACAAGTCTATCTGCTGCCAAAGGGGATATGCTCTTTAAGCATATTTAAAGGCAGCCTCCATGCTAACCTATGAGAGAGATAGTATTTGCAACAGTGAAAGCCAAATTTGGCAGTATTTCACTGTCAGGAAATGTAAAACACATAAGTGCATGTCCCACCTTTAACATACACTGCACCCTGCACAGGGGGCTACCTATTGCTTCCTTAGGGGTGCCTTACATGTATAAAAATGGAAGGTTTAGGCCTGGTAAGTGGGTACACTTGCCAAGTCGAATTAACATTTTAAAACTGAACTCACAGACACTGGAGTGACAGGTTTGAGCCATGTTTACAGGGCTACTAACGTGGGTGGCACAACCAGTGCTGCAGGCCCACTAGTAGTATTTCATTTACAGGCCCTGGGTACCTCTAGTGAACTTTAGTAGGGACTTACTAGTAAATTAAATATGCCAATCATGGATAGCCAATGTACACATATAATTTATACAGAGAACACTTACACCTTAGCACTCATCAGCAGTGGTAAAAGAGTCCATAGCAAATAAAACAGCAAAAACAGAGCCCAGCACACAGAAACAACCTGGGAAATATAAGCAAAAAGTAAGGGGAGACCATGCAATGATTCTGAGTCTAACACAAAGGGATAGTGCAATAGAGTGGGGTGGTAGTGGATGAAATCTTCAGTGTAATGGCCCAGTTAGTTTGTAGCACAGGCCCAGTACCCCTGGGGCCATAGGAAAAGGAGCAATGACAGTCCAAAGTGAAAAAGATGTCTCAGTGGCACACAAGGGAGACATTCAGAAGGGTATCATTTCCTCGTGGTGGTTTGGGTCTTGGCTACAGTCTCTGGTGTCTGTCTTTGTCGCGGGAAACATTTGAGGGGTGGTTCTCTGTAGGAGGCTGGCCTGGTTTGTAGTGGGTACCTTGGGTACTTACACCAGGTCCAGTTATCCCTTGTTAGTGAATGTAGTAGTGTTCTAGCAGCTTAGGCTGATAGAGGTAGCTATAGCAGAGCAGCTTAGGCTGAACTAGGACCCATGCAAATCTCATCCAATACCACTTATAGTTACACAGCACTTATTCACAAGTAAAGACAATATTCAGTGTTACCAAAAATAAAGGTATTTATTTGGGTGACACAGTACCATAAATATCTTAGAGACAATACTCCTTCTGGAGGTAAGTATTATATACAATATATACACTAGACACCAAAATTAGACAAGTAAATAGTCATAGAACAATGCAAACAGTAGGAAATCCTATAGAATGCAATGGGAGAAAATAGGTCTGGGGCAACACAAAAAATATATTAAAAAAGTGGAATGTGAATCATGAATTCCCCCTAGACAAGTGTAGTGTGAGCAGAATCGCTGGGAGAGTAAGAATGCAGTAAAGGTAAGTAAATTACCCCACCCCAGAGCCAAGAAAAGCAGGAGTAAAGTACTGCAGGTTTCCTTAGGACACACTACATCTCGTTTTTTGGGTTTTGCAGCAGCCAACCCAGTGTGCAAAGAACAACTGCTGGATTATTGGACCTGAAGACCTGCAAAGGAAGGGGACTAAGTCCAGAAGTCGAAAGAAGTTCCAAGAAGGACAGGAGCCCCTGCCAACCCAAAAGAGGGTGCAAAAGAAGAGTCCCTTGTTAGTAGAAGACTGCAGAAATGCACCCTAGGAAGATACAAGTGGGTTTCTGCATGATGCAAAAGATGTCCACGGCATGAAGATCTTTGCAGATGAGATTTTGTGTTGGAAGACACCAACAAGCCTAGGCTACAGCAAAAGTGTGTTTTTCATCAAAATGGCACTGAGTGGACCCAGGAGGGACCTGGGGGCCTCAACTCTGCGTGAGGAGAAAGAGGATGCTCATAGCACTTTAGAGAGCCCTCAGAATGCCAGTCAGCACCCCAAGAAGCTGCAGAATCTGGGTTCAAAGGAGGTGGAAAACACAGTTGATGCAGCACAACAAAAGAAGGCCCCACGCCACCGGAGAACAACACAGTGAGTAGAATGTTGCAGGGTGGAGTGCTGGGGACCTGGGGCAGGCTGTGCATGAAGGAGTTTTTCAAAGAGTGCACAGAAGCCTCAGGAAGTGAAGAAGACACAAAACACAGGGGTACCGTCGTTCTCAGGGAAGGCAAGGTCTTATCTCCTCTAAATTGCGTCAGCAGGACCTCAGGACAGTCTATTTCGATGATGTCCACCCTCTGTGTCCTTAGGAGCACGCTCGTCGCCGTGAGAGGAATCCCAGGGTAGCAGTCGTTGCCTTGGAAGGTGCCTGCTTGGAGCAGGGGAGTGACTCCATCACTCCATGGGAGATTTCTCAGTCCTTCTGGTGCAGGATGAAGACAGGGAGTCCCCAGAGCATGCACACCATGGAAACTGTTGCAGTTGCTGAAGAAAAGTGTCTCTTGTAGACACTGTGTTGCAGTTACAGCGTTTCTTGGAGCAGGCTGCGGTTGATCCGAGGTCAGAGGATGCTGAAGTTGTTGCAGAGGATTCCTGAAGGAAACTTGCAAGCAGAATCTGAAGGGAACCTACAGGAGAGACCCTAAATAGTGCTGAGAGGGGGATTGGCTACCTTATCAGGTATGGACCTATCAGGAGGGGTCTCTGATGTCGCCTGCTGGCACTGGCTACTCAGAGCCCTCCAGAGTGCCCCCACACTTTGCAGAGGAAGAGGGCTGAAGTCTGGGACACACTGGAGGAGCTCTGGGCACCACACCTAGGTTGGTGATGGACAGGGGAGTGGTCACTCTCCTTTCCTTTGTCCAGTTTCCCACCAGAGCAGGGGAGAAAGGGTCCCTGAACCGGTGTAGGCTGGTTTATGCAAGGAGGGCACCATCTGTGCCCTTTAATGCATTTCCAGAGGCTGGGTGAGGCTACCCCTCCCCAGCCTCTAACACCTATTTCCAAAGAGAGAGGGTGTAACACCCTGCTCTCAGAGGAAATGATTTGTTCTGCCTTCCTTGGACTGGGCTGCCCAGACCTCAGAAGGGCAGAACCCTGTCTGTGAGGTGGCAGCAGCTGTAGCTGCAGTGCAAGCCTCAGAGAGCTGGTTTGGCAGTACTGGGGGTCCATGGTGGAGCCCCCAGGATGCATGGAATTGGCTCCCCAATGCCAGATTTGGAATGGGGGGACAATTCCATGATCTTAGACTTGTTACATGGCCATATTCTGAGTTACCATTGTTAAGCTACTTATAGGTGTTGACCTATATGTAGTGCACGCGTGTAATGGCGTCCTCACACTCACAAAGTCCAGGGAAATGGCCCTGAACTATGTGGGGCCATCTTTGCAAGTGCAATGGTGCCCTCACACTTAGTAACTTTGCACCTAACCTTTAGCTAGTGAAGGTTAGACACATAGGTGACTTATAAGTTACTTAAGTGCAGTGAAAATGGCTGTGAAATAGTGTGTGCACTATTTCACAAAGGCTGCAGTGGAAGACCTGTGTAAGGGTTTGTCTGAGCACCCTATGGGTGGCTAAAAGAAATACTGTTGACCATATGGATCTCCTGGAACCCCAATGTTCTGGGTACCTAGGTACCATATACTAGGGACTTATAAGGGGGGTCCAGTATGCCAATTGAAATTGATAAATTAAGTCACTGGCCTACAGTGACAAATTTAAAAGCAGAGAGAGCATAAGCACTGAGGTTTTGGTTAGCAGAGCCTCAGTGACACAGTTAGGCACTACACAGGCATACACATTAGACCACAAACTATGAGCACTGGGGTCCTGGCTAGCAGGATTCCAGTGACACAGGCAAAACATAATGACATATAGGTTTTTATCTATGAGCACTGGGGTCCTGGTTAGCAGGATCCCAGTGACACAATAAAAACACACTGACACACACACTCAAACAGGCCAAAAGAGGCTACTTTCTCACATTCTCCTGCTACAGTGGGATCGGTGCTGGTAGCCTGTGAGTCTTGTGACAAGTCCTCCTGTTCACTACCTGCAGCAGATGTGGCAACTGGTGAGTACACTGGCTAGTGGAAGGGGCCCGCTGATGTATTGTGTACACACGCATGGTGTTCACCATGTCACCCAGCACCCCTGCAATGAAGGCCATGTTGGAAATTAAGCCCTGCAACTGCTGCATGACCTCCTGGTGTTGTTTCCCCCTGCAGCTGCTGGTTTTCCTGCAAGATGGTAAGCACCTGGCCCATCCTGTTCTGGGATTTCTGGTAGGACCCCAGGACATGTACAAGTGCTTTCTGGGCAGTCAGTTCCCTGGGTTGAGCCTCCCCTTGGTGCACAGCTAACTTCCGACTGGCCCTGGCCTGCCTGTGCCTGTGTCTCCTGAACTGTGTGCCCACTCTCACTAACACCAGGACCTTCATCGTCTTGCCGGTGTGGTGCCGACTCAGGTCCCTATACAAGTGGGTACACTGTTGATTTTCGTGTCCTGGGGGCAGAGGTTTGGGGATGTTGGGTGGCTGCTGTGGTGTTGGAGTCCAATGGGGGGGCCCTGTGGTGGACTGCGTGTTGGCTGTGGTACCCAAATGGCTAGTTGTCCTAGATGGGACAGGGAGATCATCCAGATCAAGACATCCAGAGTTGCTGTCCTCACTGAGGCTTTCTCCTGGAGGACTGGGTTGCTGAGGCACATGCTGGCCGCTGTCATTGGGTTATGGGGGTGGTTCTCTGTTTGGGATGGAGTGCGTTGAAGGGAGTCAGGGTGAGGGGGTGACATGCCAGCAGGTATCGGTGGTGTTAAGGTGGGAATGGTGACTTACCACTGTCCAGCCCTCCAGTGATTCCAGTGAGGCCCTCTGGATGCAGGTTACCCAAGACATTCTCCTCCCATGCTGTTAACTGTGGGGGATGAGGTGGTAGTCCACCGCCAGTCTTCATGATAGCAACGTGGTACCTGGCAGCCACTGCACGCACCTTCCCCCCTAGGTCGTTCCACCCCTTTCGTATGTTGTCCATTGTGTGTGGATAGGTTCCCACAGAGTTCACCTTGTCCATGATCCTCCGCCATGGGTCCATCTTTCTGGCAATGGATAGCTGCTGGACCTGTGTACCGAACAGCTGTGGCTCTACCTTGATGATTTCTTCCACCATCACCAGCAACTCCTCATCAGTGAAATGGGGGTTCTTTTGTGGGGACATGCCTATTGTGTACTTTGTGTGTTGTGCAGAGGGTGTTAGGTGTCGAGGTATGGTGTGTGATGTGTGATCCATGACGGGTGTATAGGTGGTTGTGGTGTGTGTGTGTGCAGTTCTGTCAATGTATGAGCTGGAAACATGTAGCAGGATTGTTGAGTTTGCAAATAATTGTGGATTGTGTGTTTTTTTTTTTTTTATAGTGCTGTTGGTGGGTGGGTGTGTGTATATGTGTCAGGTGTGGGTTTTTCAATCTATCCAATGTTGGCTTCTGTTGGCTTCTGTTGACGTGGAGTGGTCAAATATCTTACCGCTGATGAGTGTCTGCTTTGGTGATTCATGGTTCATAATTTGGAGGGTGGTGTGTTGCAGGCGTAGGGTGGTGGGTCCGACAGTTTTTCGCCTCCATTGGGTTTGGCAGAATTGTTGTTGTGGCTGCTTTCTCTCAGTTTTGTGTTTGTGTGTCATAATCTGGCAGGTGGATTGCCAGCTCCGCGGTGGTCTGTTGGCGGCTGTCATCAGGGCGATCTTTGGAAAAGACCGCCAATGTCATAACGAGGGCCTATGTCTTAATTTTTTAGAAAGTCTTGCATAACCAGGTTGATGCAGCACACCAAATACAGGATCCTGTAATAACCACCCTAAAAGTTACTGCCATTGTCCATGGCAACAAATCCAATATGGAGACCTTTGGGTCGCAGTAATTCAGACACCTTGCTATTAAATTCATCCAAAATATTTGCAGCTGTATGCGATTTCTCCATGGTGAATATGGCTACTGTTTCATGCCTCTGAATGCTCTTAACAATTTCTTCAGGGTCAAGACCTATAGATAGTTTTTTCTATGTCCCCACAAACGTAATCCAGTGTGCAGTGATCCACATGTAATCAGTAGCCTGATAACTTGTCCACATGTCTGCTGTTAGGTTGATAGTATGGAAACCACTGTGTTGCATACTTGTCCAACCAATTGTAGCATATTGTGATGCAACACTGGAACAGCAACTCTGACAAAATAGGTCCGACTTGGAACCTTTCATTTCGGGCAGATGGCTGCCACAAACTAAGAATCACACTCCTTCCTCAAAAGAAAAAGGGAGGAGGTCCAGTGCTAACATTTTTGCGATCTTCCCAATGTTCATACATGCCATTGGGTGGTTGTGGTTGTAGGGCCCCTCCTGCCTAAACATGCCTGTCATAGGAGCCAGGATTTTCTTCTTTTGTGGGGCCACTGAAACAGGAGACTTTTGAGATGTAGGTGTTGATAGATTCAATGTGCGTTGTGGTGCAGTCACTGTATGCCGTGTTGTCTCCATCTAACTCTGGGTTTTCCTATGCCATTGTGAGGTCCCTGC
Organism: Pleurodeles waltl; assembly: GCF_031143425.1. Lineage (NCBI taxonomy): Eukaryota > Metazoa > Chordata > Amphibia > Caudata > Salamandridae > Pleurodeles > Pleurodeles waltl. The sequence continues at coordinate 1,571,564,900 of NC_090440.1, forward strand.
AGCAGGTGATGCTGGTGCACTGCTGGGAAAAGGGCTGCTTTGCTTGAGGTATCACCCTCTCCTTCCTCACATTCCACTGTGATTTGACCAGGTGTAGCTGATAATTCCCAGCTCGCCTCACCTTCACCACTGCAAATATGTTCAACAATTTTTTTAAGGTGGTCCTCCCACCGGACTGTGTGATGTTTTTTTCATAAGGGTTGTCTGGCCTCCAGTACCAGAATGTGAAGAAGGCTTACCTCAACGAACACTTGCTTGGCCAATGGAGCATATTGCAATATTCTCCTCCTGTTTGCTAATCATAACAAAGTCCCAAATTGGGGAGAAATACTTTCTTACTGGGCTACTGCCAATGCCTAAAGAAGAAGGTAAGTGGGTGTGTTGATTGCCTCTCTGCAGTGCATACATCTACAGAGGTACGGTTTGGTGCAGGTCTCTAGTGGGGCCTTACAAATATGGGAGCTGGTGGTGCATCCCTTGGAGCAGGTTGGATAGTAATATCAACTCCTCTGTGCCAGCTTCCACAATGACTGGCTCATAGTCATCCTCCTCCTCACCATCATCCGCTCCCATGATTCTAAGGCTTTCTTTAATTTTTCTTCTCCCTTGCCTTTCCTGGTGTCTCTTGGCCTCTGCTGGGGTCTACTCCTTGTCCCTATCATTGTCATCATAAGTTTTGCTTGGAGAAGATAGTAGAGTAGTACCCTACATTTTTTGTTTTAAAGATCTGGGAGCCATTGATTCTAAATTGGAAGTTCTTGCTTGGCAGGAAGCTCAACCCCCTAATCTACCATTAAATATATAGGTGGTCATTATGAACATGGCGGGTTGGCCTTCCATGCCGGAGTTGGTGACTAAAACTGCCAGCCGGCATGGCGGGCCAACCCGCCGCATAATGAACATGGTGAGGGCCGCCATCGGCATCCCTCACACACCGCTAGGCTTCCGCCTGGCGGTGAGTCGAAACACCATCCGACAGGGGTAGCTGCGCTACCCCTCGGATAATGTTTCCTGATCCACCAGCCTTTCTGTGGTGGGTTATCCTGCCACAGAAAGGCTGGCGGAGGGAGTGCAGGGCAGTGCAGGTGCCCCGGTGCAGTGCCCTGTCGAGCAGGTCACTACCCAATTTTCAGGCAGTGATCTGCGTGATGGGTGCTGCTGCACCCGCCGCACAAAGGCATTGGTGGCGCAATGTCCCGGCCTTTCTGTGGCCCGGCGGGCAGAAACAATGTTTCCGACTGCCGGCCCACAGAAAGGTTCATTATTTGGCCGTCGGGATCCTGAGACTATGGCGGTCAGTGTTTTCACTGCTGGCATGAATACGGCGGTTGTTACCACCGTGTTCATAATGAGGGCCACAGTTTTTCCGGCTGCTGCTGCTGTCCACTTTACTCTGTTTCCTAAAATGATTGGGTACTACTTTGTGAAAGGGACAAATTAAATTCAGCGGCACTGCTCATCAGTTCTGCCATGATTAACATGGCTGCTTCACTTACAGACATGGTCTTGGGCTTAGGTTGAGGTGGCGCTTTTGATGTGGGAGTGTTGTCCCCAGGTTCTTCCTTGGAGGCCGATGTGGCAGGCACACATCTCCTGGAAAGGGTTGCGGTTGGCACACCACTGGTGGAAAACTGCTTCTTCTCACTGACCACTTTTTTGGAAGCAACTTTCTTTGTGGTCATCTTAAAGCTCTCAGTTGGCAGTAGCACTAAGCTGCACAAGTGTAAGAGCCTGGAGGATTAACTGTACAGGCCTGTCTTTGGCAGTACAGCGGGTGATGTGACATCTCTTCTTTTGTGCACCTAAAAGCAACCAAGCAAGTAATTCATGTAGTTAGTGAAACATGACACTTTTGCAGATGGAAATAGTAAAGACTACTGCAATATTGGTGCACCTGGTTTCTTATGTAATAAGTACCAATTTATTCAAACATTTTAAAGTCAAACCATACCACCACACAATAAAATGTAATTTCAAATCAGGCAGTACAACAGGTAGCTATAGCTCTTTGCTTTAGCTCCATCTATAAAGGAGACACCTGTGGTAATCAGAGAGAGCTGTTGGGTGAGATGCACAAAATGGCCACCAATGAAATGGTCAAACAACAACAACAAGGAGATATAGGGAAAAAAGAACTCATGCAAGCCTGTGGCAAAGAGACACTGCTTGGTTGCACAACATGGCCACCAGCCACATGGTCAAACAACAATAACAAGAAACAATGAGTCATAGGGGAACAAAGAACACAGGCAAGCCTATGACAAAGACACACTGGTTAGATGAACAAAATGGCCACCAGTCACATATTCAAACAATAACAAGGAGCAAAGAGGCATGGGGAACAAAGAACACGTACAAGCATATGGCAAAGGGACACAGGCTAGATGCACAAAATGGCTTCCAGCCACATGGTCAAACAACAAGGAGCAAGGAGGCATGGGGAAAAAGAACACATGCATACAAATGGCAAAGGTACACTGGCTAGATGTGCAAAATGGCCACCAGTCATGTGATCAAGTAGGAATTCTACTCCAGTTGTATTCATGCTCATGAGTAGGACTGTTTTGCCCACCGTCCAGACCAGAAGTCGTGCGGGTAAACGCAAAGTCTTGCCTGTGGGGCTGGAAGCAGCGTAAGTGAATGCAAAGTCTCATCACTCTTTGTAGCAGCCCAAAAGTATCATGGCACTTGCGAGAGCACACAAAATGCCTATAGTTTTTCACCCAGTACTTATTTTGATAGTGAGGATAAATGTATTCTGCATGTATGAGCATAGTATGATGGTAAACAGTAATAGTAGAAATAGTATTTTAAAAGATGTTCACTACATATAGTAGCCATGGCACTGTAATATTGACAATTGTTAATGTTGTTAATGTTACCCCGCACCCCCACTGGTCTCATGCTCAAATATGGATAAAGGCAAGCATACCAGGTCCAGACAAACTCAGCTTATTTCATGCAACTTTGTTATAACATATTTTGGTATGGGTGTAGGACAATTAACTTTTGACGATCTATAGATATTGTGGCTGGTGATGGCACATAGCATCTAAACCATAGCTGATCAAACATCACCACAGCAGATAATGAACCATCAATCATGTGAGCCTGCATACATTGCTACTACATTCACATTGATATTCATCCTTATGCATTGCACACGTTACTGTGTGCAACTTCATTGGTGAATTACCATGTACTGTAAATTGGTTACAAGTGAATTATGCTACCCCATACACATCACAATGTACAGATAACAGAGATCATGCACAGTCCTTATGGAGCTAAAAACACAATTTATTTACATTGGGATCTCTGAAGGTCACCTCCTCAGCCTGGGTGTATGGTGCAGGATCACCTGCAATACAAAATATGGTACATTCCTTTCTTAATATTGAGGATATGCACTTTGTACATATGAAGCACAGTGCAATGACATCACAAATATCTGCTGTATTCTGCATGTTGGACACATAGCATGTGGCAAAGTGGATATGATTATTAATGGACATATATGCACGTTATGGAAGTGCTTAAGTGTTTATCAACAAACAATCTTGAAAGGGTCATCATCTGGAAGTTATTACACTGACAGAGGTCCATACATGTGCTAAACAATGGCCATCTTACGGTCAACATGATAGGTGAGTTTTCATAACTTTGCTCCCTATATGTCACACATTCAGGGTATCTCAACATTAAACATTTCTGCTCTGTACACGTTTGTATGTGAATTGAGGCCATGTATACAAATACATGCATGTGAAATTATTTAGTGTGACCCCAAAACCATGTCCAGTTAGTGGCGTGACAAAATGTGATTGGCTCCCCTGCAATGTACATGGTAGATGGCCCCTGTGCTCTGGACCCAGACATGAGCTCTCACTGCAGGGGCTTACACTCCCTGCACAGTGCCGGAGGTGGCCCCCTGGACCTGGATGCAGGGTCTACAGGGAGCTATTGTTACGCCAGTGTGAATAGCCCCCTGGGGCATGGTGGTAACATATGACATATTGAGGCCCTCAATATGACATTGGCGGTAAATCCCATCACTCCACTCCATCCCACACACTCCACCATCACATCACACTAATCCCAATGCCAAGTCCTGCATGCTGTACCAATGCATGGACACCCCTCACAGTCCTGAATGGAAACCCATCACTAAAGCATGCACAGCATAAAGAACTAACAATCCCATTATACACTAACATGCACAAGTAAAAGCTGGCAGGGCAAAACCAACCATAGAGGGGAAGCCAGTGATGTATAGTATGTCACACATATCAACCATAACACGTCCTTTACATCCCCACAGGTCCCCTAGCCAATGACACTGGAGAGAAGGTGCCAGCACTATCCGGTTCCCCAACTGAAGAAGCCCACAGTGATGACAGTAACCCTGGACTTCAGGATCTGGACGACCTACCTGGCCCATAAGGGACCACTGGACAGCCGGTTACCCTAGCCCAGTCACAGACCACCACAGAGCCTCCCCCATCAGGAAGCACCCACCCAGCGTACCCACACCTGTTTCCTAGGGACAAGTCAATCAGCAGTGTGTACCCCTGTACAGGTACCCCAGGCCACACCTCACATACACGACAATCAGGGACCTGGGGTCAGTGGCAGTGGGCACACGGTTCAGGGGAGAGAGCCATAGGCCAACAGGGAAACTGGGAGGAGTGCTGTGACCAGGGGGAGGACAGGCCTAGGGAACCGACTCTCCAGCAGGCACTCCCCAAGATCCTGGGAGCCTACCAACATTCCTAGGACACGATGGGCCAGATCCTGGACAACATGCCAGAGAACAGGCGGCGGCAGGGGGGACAGTACCAGGTGATCAGGGAGGACGTGCAGGCCATCAACAACACCCTGATCTCCATTGCAGGGGTGCTGGTAGACATGGCCAACATTATAAGGGAGGTAGTCTCACAAAAGAGGGCCCCAGCCACTAGCCACCATATGAACAGCCACCCACTTCCACTGCCGCTAATGCCCAGGAGGCCCCTCCACAGGACTCACAGGCCACCAGCACCCCTCCCCCGCAGAAGGTGAGCCACTCCACAAATGTTCCCTGTGATCCAGACAGAAGCCAGAGACACTTACCAAGACCCCCACCAGGAACTGAGACTCTCCTGATTGTCTCCCTTGTGTCCCACTCAGTCACCCTGTCCACCATGAACTGCCATTGCTCCCCTTCCTATGCCCCTTTGGACAATGCACCTGTGCAACAAACAGGCTGGAACAATACCCTGGAATTTCCTCCATCATCACCCATCCCATTCCACTTTCCCCCTGTATGTTAGCACTTTAATAAACACCCTTTGACAAAAATCAATTTCGAGTATGTGATGTATATGAAATGTGTATTGTTTAAAATAGGTACAACCATTGCCAATTAACTCTACATAGAATGAGCATAGATTTAATGACCTGTAGCTGGCTGTAGTGATCACACCAGGAGTATTTTTCATATCACCAAAATCTGCAAAATGAATATCCAGAGAGAATAGTAAGTGAACATTGAATTGGGAATTACCAGCATGCCAATGCCACACAGATTACAACCAAAGTCATTGAAATGTAAAGTTACACTGTCTTACCTGTGTGTCATTGGAAGTACTAACGGATGACAGATGTTCTGTTGTCCTCATCTTCATCCGCTGCCTCCTCATCCTCACTTTCCACAGGGTCCACTGCTGCCACAAGGGGCATCTCCACTCTCCTCCTGCAGAAAAGGGACATGTCGTCTGAGGGCCAGGTTTTGCAATATACAGCATGCAACCACTATCTGGCAGATCTTCTTGGGTGAGTAGCACAGGGATCCATCTGTTAGATGGAGGCACCGAAACCTAGCCTCCAGTATGCCAAAGGTTCTCTCAATTCTCCTTCTGGTTCACCCATGTGCCTCATTATAACGTTCTTCTGCCCTTGTCCTGGCATTCCTCACAGGGGTCAGCAGCCATGATAGGTTTCGGTAACCAGAGTCACCTGCAATTATTGAGGGACAACATTTAACCACACACTATCCTATATGGCCCACACCATACCCAAACACCAATATATACTGGGTGGGAACCAGGGCTCACCTATTAGCCACACCCTGTGCCTCTGTAGTTGGGCCATTATATTTTGAATGCTGCTATTCATTAGGACAGAGGCATCATGCACCAACCCAGGATACTTATCATTGACGTGAGAGATGTACCGGTCTGCCAAGCACACCATCTGCACATTCATGGAGTAGAAAGTCTTAAAATTCCTGAACACCGTTCATTCTGATGGGGAGGGGGGACAAAATGCAATATGTGTTCCATCAATCGCCCCATTTATACTGGGGCTATGTCCCATTGCATAAAGCTCGGCCTTCACAGTGGCCAAATCCTCAACCTGGGGGAATGTAATGTAGCTGCACATGTGTTTTATCATGGTAGACAACACTCTTTTCAGCACTATTGAGAACATTGGCTGTGACATTCCTGCTGCTAAGCCCACTGTCACTTGGAAAGAATCAGTTGCCAGGAAATGGAGTGGGGTGACGGATAGCAAATATCAGGTCAGGCTCCAATTGGGCACACAGCTCTGTGATTGTGGCCCTGTCCAGTCTGTAGGTAAGTATTATGAGCCTGTCCTCCAGAGCATCCAAGTCCACCAAGGGCCTGTACACGGTGGTATGTCTCCATATCCTATTCATCCGCAGCAGTAGGAATCTATGGGACAAAAGAGTGAGGAGCCTGTCACAAACTGAACAATGGAGCCACAACAGCAGTTTGCATTCTCTGAACATGTAATGGGTCAGGGTGATTTGTCCAGTATATGCCTATTTCTTCTATGATGCAGCATTATTCCATAGGGCTCCCCTCCTGAAATGGTGTCCTCCTGTCCTGTGTGGAGGGACAGGTGGAAGTAAGGTAATTCCGCTGACGTTATGCGCTATGGCGGGAGGCTGTCGGGAACTGCTGTGCAACTCCTCATTGGTTAATATTGGGCCCTATGGGTTATAGTGGCCAATGGTGATCTACGTCAGCAGTGACGGTATGCACCGCCGCGGACGTGACCGCCATTTTCTATCATATTCCTCACTTGTTACCTGACCTTCCATAGGAGAGTACCTACACTGCATGTGCTGCTGTGACCTACGTCTGGAAACTACCATGGCCCGTGTGACCGGGAAAAGGGCCACAGCCATCACTTCGGAGGAGTTGGAGTGACTGGTGGATGGGGTCCTACCCCAGTACGGACTGCTGTATGGGCCTCCAGACAACAGGTGAGTACACTGTGGGCACGATGCATGTGGCATGGATGCATGGAGATGTGTGTGAAGGCACTGTGTAAGCGGGTTGTTAGAAATGTGGTCTTTGGTTGGCAATCAGGTTACCCCCTGTCCAAGCAAGGACCCTCCCTCCAGTCAGGGTAAGTCAGACACTATCCAACTGATCATGTGCCCACCCTCTGGTAGCTTGGCACTGAGCAGTCAGGCTTAACTTAAAAGGCAATGTGTAAAGTATTTGTGCAATAAATCATACAATAACACAATATAGCACCACAAAAATACACCACACAGTGTTTAGAAAAATATATAATATTTATCTGGATATTTGCAGGTCAAAATGATGAAAGATGCAATAAGTAAATGTAGAAATATCACTGACATGTGATATAAAGTGTCTTCAGTCTTTTTAAAGCAAACAAAGTCTCTTTTTAGCACAATGTACCTGGTTCGCGTAAAAAATCTCTGCAATGGGCCGCGGAGGAGGAGAAGCGTGGAAACAAAGAAGGTGTGCGTCGATTTCTCGGGTGCACACAGTGATGCGTCATTTAGTTTCCACGCAGATACGGCTGTGCGTTGATTTCCGGCGCTCGGTCGTGGATCCTCTTCGGGTTGCGGGGTTTTCCGACGCCCCGGGGTATGTGCGTGGAATCTTGGGCTTGTGGAGCGAAGTCACCAGAGCTGCGTCGTTCCGGTTCAGCGTGCAGTGAATTTTTCACTGCGGGGCAGGCTGTGCGTCGTTTTTAGCAAGCTGTGCTTCGACTTTGCCATACAAGGAATCCAAATGCAAGAGAGAAGTCTTTTTGGTCCTGAGACTTCAGGGAACAGGAGGCAAGCTCTCTCCAAGCCCTAGGAGAGCACTTCTTCACCACAGCAAGAAATCAGTAAGGCAGCAGGGCAACAGCAAGGCAGCAGTCCTTCACAGAAAGCAGTCAGGTGAGTCCTTTGGGCAGCCAGGCAGTTCTTCTTGGAAGGATGCATGTTCTGGGTATACGTTTTTTCTCCAAGTGTCTGAGTTGGAAGGGGCAGAGGCCCTGTTTATATACCCAAATGTGCCTTTGAAGGGGGGGGACTTCAAAGAGAGGCTTAGAAGTGCACCAGGTCCCCTTTCAGTTCAATCCTGTCTGCATGCAAGTGAGGCTGAGTATCCTGTGTTTGGGGTGTGTCTGAGTGAATGCACAAGGAGCTGTCAACTAAACCCAGCCAGACACGGAGAATAAGGCACAGAAAGATTTAAGTGCAGAGAAATGCTCACTTTCTAAAAGTGAAATAGTAATATTAAATCCAACTTCACCAGTCAGCAGGATTTTATATCACCATTCTGGCCATAATAAATGTGACCTTCCTACTCCTTTCAGATCAGAAGCTACCACTCAAACAATATATGAGAACAGCCCCAATGTTAGCCTATGAAGGGAGCAGCCCTCACAGCAGTGTAAAAATAAATGTTGGAGTTTTACACTACCAGAACATGTAAACTACATAGGTACATGTCCTGCCTTTTGCCTACTCAGCACCCTGCCCTTTGGGTTACCTAGGGCATACCTTAGGGGTATCTTATATGTAGAAAAAGGGGAGTTGTAGGCTTGGCAAGTACTTTTAAATGCCAATTCGAATTGGCAGTGAAACTGTACACACAGGCCTTGCAATACGCATATAGTCCACAATACTAGGGACTTATAAGTAAATTAAATAGTCCACTTGGGTATGATCCAATGTTACCATGTTTAAGGGGTGACAGCATATGCACTTTAGCACTAGTTAGCAGTGGCAAAGTGTGCAGAGTCTAAAAAACAGCCAAAACAGTGTCCAAAAAGTGGAGGCAGGCAGGCAAAGAGTTAGGGGTGACCACCCTAAGGCTGTCAGGTCTAACACAGGTGTATTATCTGTTGGCGGTGTACATGTTGTGAGCTGGGCTATGTATGTGCCAATGGTGATGGAAAGGGATATGGTGGGCCATGTGTGTGACAGGCTGGACTATTTGTCTAATGGTGTTCTTCTGTCTGTATTTCCTCTGCAGGTCAGTGCCCATCAAAAGAAGGGTATATGGCATGCCATCGCCAAGGAGGTGCGGAACCGGGGGGTCTATGGAAGGCGGAGCACCCACTGTCGCAAACGATGGGAGGTCCTGAGACACTGGGCACGGAAGACTGCGGAAGCCCAGCTGGGGATGGCATCCCATTGAGGAAGGGGTGGCCGTCAAACCCTGACCCCCCTGATGGCCCACATACTGCCGGTGGCCTATCCAGAGCTGGATGAGTGCTTCAGGGCAACACAGCAGCCACAAGGGTTTGAGTACAGTGGCTATCATTGCAGCTTACGCCTGGTGCGGTGGTATCCGGGTGGTGGGTATATGTCCCTAGGTGTCCCTGGGCCAGGCCAGACATAGCAGCGTAGGTCCTCTGGTGTCTAGGGGTCTAAATGGAAAATTATGGCTACCTAGCTTGTTAGCATCCACTACTGGGCAGGGATACGTGGGTCCCAGGTGTGCTGCAGTTGGCGGTGTGTGCTCCTCCTCATGCCTTGGTCGCTAGCAATATCACTGGTAGTGCAGTGCATAGTGCACAGGCATGTTCCCTGTGTGTGAGGGTGCTGTGTACGCAACAGTGGTGTTGGTGCAGTCATTGTTCCAGTTTATCTTTTGACTCTCTCCCCCCCTTTCTTGTTTTTTTATCCTCTCATTATGTGCATTAGCATCATCTGGCAGAGGAGCAGAGGCAACGGTGATGGAGGGAGCTGCATCCCACAGGACCCAGGAGGCAGAGTCCACCAATGCTGAGGGCACCAGTGTGACGGAGGCCGACGGGAGAACTATGGCGGAGACTGGAGGGGACAACACAGACTCTGATACCTCCTCCGATGGGAGCTCCCTGGTGGTAGCAGACACCTCTGTGACCAACCCAGCTACAGACTGCCGCCACACCGTACCAGCCCCGCCCACCCAGAAGCCGCTCATGGAGTTGTCCATGCCCACTCATCCAGGAGGGTGGGCATCTTCTTTGCCCCAGGCACCTCAGGCCCTGCCCCACTGAGCCCTGCTGCCCTGAGTGAGCAGGCTATTGACCTCCTGAGATCCATCTCTGTAGGGCAGTCAAAAATTGTGAATGTCATCCCGGGCTGGCAGCCCAGATGCAACAATCTAAAGCATTCTTGGAGGGTATTCACAGTGGATTGGTGGCCCATCAGAGATCGATTCTGGCTGTGGCCTCCTCTCCGATGGCTGCCATTGTCCCTGTTTCTACCGTCCGCCCTCCAACTTCCACTTCCCAGTCCCATTCTCCTCAACCCCAACCCATCCCAAGCACACAGTCAGACGAACATGCACACAGGAGTGGCACAGGTAAACACAAGCACCACACTTCATCCCACAGGCACTCACACAAACACCATCCAGTTGCAGACACAACAACATCCACTGTCTCCCCCTCCTCCTCCATCTCCCACCCAGTTACGTCCACACTCACACCTGCATGCATTACATCATCATCCACTACCTGCATCATCAACACACCAAGCAGAACACAAACCTAACTGGCAGACACCTCCACAACAGCAATGCACACGTCTCCTGTGTCTGTCCCCACAACCCCGGAGGTACACAAACACAAGCACTCAGGCACCCAACAGCCATCCACCTCACAACAGCATACAGCCAATGCACCTGCAGCAGATAAACACCTCCAACAACCACTCCCTCATCCTCCACTCCCATTACTTCTCACTCTTCACAACTCAATGTCCCTAAAAAGCTTTTCCTTTCCACCATTGCCCTTTTCCCTACCGCTCCTCCCCGTCCTGTACGTATGGCCAGGGTATCAAGAACCCAGCCAAGCTCCTCAGCCACACAGTCCACAGGCCCACTTCCATCTGCACCTGCGCGTGGTAGAAAGAATTCCAGGCCACAAATACTGAAGGGGAAAGAGCCTTCACCAGCCAGTGGAAAGGGGAAGGAGCCTGCACCAGCCACCAAAAAGGGGAAGGACCCTGCACCAGCGAGCAGAAAGGGGAAAGAGCCTGCACCAGCCAGCAGAAAGGTGATGGAGCCTGCACCAGCCAGCAGAATGGAGAAGGAGCCTGCACCAGCAAGCAAGAAGGAGAAGGAGCCTACACTGGCAAGCAAGAAGGGGAAGGAGCCTGACCAGCAGCTATTACAAAGCCCCCACCACCAACCATGGTTGTGCAGCCTTCAGTGAGTGCAGGGACTGAGCAGGAACCTCCCACTACCTCCACCACCACCACAGTGCAGCCATCGCAGGGTGCAGGGGCTGAGCAGGAGACTCCCACTACCTCCTCCACAACCACAGTGCAGCCATCTCAGGGTGCCTGGGCTGAGCAGGAGCCTCCCACTACCTCCACCACCACCACAGTACAGCCATCGCACGGAGCAGGGGCTGAGCGGGAGCCACCCACTACCACCACTACAGTGCAGCCATCACCGCCGGCGTACACAATGTGATCCAGCCTCCAAGGGCTGCAGTGCAGCCTGTCCCCTCCAGAACCAGTGGGGAAGACAACCACCCGAGAGACTGTGGCCTTGCACTCCGCAGGACCAAGCACAGGGCATGTTGCCCCCTCCAGAACCAGAGATCCAGGAACAAGACAGAGAACATTGCCAAGACCCCCGCCAGGAAATAAGACCCCCCCCTGAATGTCACGCTTCTGTCCCACTATGTCACCCTGTCCATCCTTAAACTGCCATTGCTCCACCTCCTATGCCCCTTTGGACAATGCACCTGTGAAACAAATAGACTGGACTCTGCCATGGACATACCGCCACCATCACCCCAGCCCATTTTACAACCCCCTCCAATTATTTGCACAGGAATAAACACACTTCAATCACAAAACAATCTGGAGTCAGTCTGTGCTTTCAAAAATGTGTAATTGCTAAATCTATGGAATGTAGCAATGTCAATTTACTTGTTCACATAACAATGTAACACAGCTGTAGGCCAGTAGTAAACATAGCAGAAGGCACAAAGTGGGACCCAGATCTGTGAAGTGGAAAGTCAAAGTGACAAGTCAGGGTCCATACACTGAGTGAAAATGACAGACCTGTGCTAGCTACAACAATAGTATGAGATGTGGGAAGCAGTGACATCTTCCTAACTGTGTCTCACTGGAAGTATTGCATGATTATGTTGTTTCGATTGTCGATATCCTCTTCTTCTTCCTCGTCTTCTTCACTGTCCACAGACTCCACAGCTGCCTTAAGACCACCATCTGGCCCATCCTCCTGCAGAAAAGGCACCTGGTGTCGCAAAGCCAGGTTGTGCAGCATACAGCAGACCACGATTATCTGGCACACCTTCTTCAGTGAGTAGTATAGGGAACCACCTGTCAGATGGAATCACCGGAATCTGGCATTCAGGAGGCCGAAGGTGTGTTCTATTATCCTCTTAGTTCGCCCATGTGCTTCATTGTAGCGTTCCTCTGCCCTTGTCCTGGGATTCCTCACTGGGGTCAGTAGCCATGACAGGTTGGGGTAACCAGAGTCACCTGCAAATATTGAGGGACAACTGTTAGACATCCTCCAAATATTAGGGAATCTCCCATACCCAGACACCAAATGGAACAGTGTAGGGACTTTAGGCTCACCTATTAGCCACACACGGTGCCTCTGGAGTTGCCCCATCACATAAGGGATGCTGCTATTTCTCAAAATGTAAGCATCATGCACTGAGCCAAGATACTTGGCATTCACATGGGAGATGTACTGGTCTGCCAAACACACCATCTGCACATTCATTGAATGGTAGCTTTTCCGTTTTCTGTACACCTGTTCATTCCTGCGGGGGGGCACAAATGCCACATGTGTACCATCAATGGCAGCAATGATGTTGGGGATATTTCCCAGAGCATAGAAGTCACCTTTCACTGTGGGCAAATCCTCCACTTGAGGGAAAACGATGTAGCTGCGCGTGTGTTTCAGCAGGGCAGACAACACTCTGGACAACACATTAGAGAACATTGGCTGGGACATCCCTGACGCCATGGCCACTGTTGTTTGAAAAGACCCACTGGCCAGGAAATGGAGTACAGACAGGACCTGCACTAGAGGGGGGATTCTTTTGGGATGGCGGATAGCTGACATCAGGTCTGGCTCCAGCTGGGCACACAGTTCCTGGATTGATGCACGATCATGTCTGTATGTGACTATGATGTGTCTCTCTTCCATTGTCGACAGGTCCACCAGGGGTCTGTACACTGTGAGCATGCTGCATGGGCAATGCCTGCTTTGAGTAGTGTGGATGGAAGATACATGGGGGGGCTGAGGCCTGCATGTGCGGATGGGGAGTGTATGTGCATCAGTGCATGGGTGGGAACTGGTGGGCAATGAGTATGACGGTCCGGATGGGTGAGTAATTTCCTTTCCCCGTAACATTCCTCTAGGTCAGCGCCCACCAGAAGTAGGGTATTTGGCGTGCCATCGCCAAGGACGTCCGGACCCTTGGGGTCTACCACAGACGGAGCACCCATTGCCGTAAAAGATGGAAGTACCTGCGCCGCTGGAGCAAGAAGACGGCGGAGACCCTGCTGGGGATGGCCTCCCAACGTGGAATGGGTGCCTGACCCCCCCTGATGTTCCAGATCCTGGCAGTGGCCTATCCGGAGTTGGATGGGCACTTGAGGGCATCACAGCAGCCACAAGGGAGTGAGTACACTCTCATTCAGCTGACTCTGCGCACATAACGAGGTGTCTAGGTGGGGGAGGAGGGCAGTGGGTTCCCCTCGGCCAGCGCGAACTTGGTAGGCAAGGTACCTTGTGAGGCAGGCTCTGTGGCACCCCAACCCCACTCGTGGTAATAGCCATCTACACCTAGTCAGGCTCCTGTGACTTCCAGGTGTGCAGCAATTGGGATTAGGCCTTGTACCCCATGGTCATGTGAATTTTCTAGGAACAGTTAGTGCATGGCATAGTGCTGAGAGCTGCTCCCTATGTGTTGTGTCCGCCAACGGTAGTGGTGTTCATGTACTGAACATGTTTTTCTTCTGTCTCCCCCCCCCTTTTTGTGGTCTCCCTGTTCTTGTGTGTAATAGCATCGTTAGGTGGGGGAGCATTGGCACCGGAGCAGGAGGGAGCTGCAACCCCCTTGGCTCTGGAGGGTGAAGCAACGAAGTCTGAAGACACCAGTGGGACGGAGGGCGAGCGGAGCTCCACGGTGGTGACAGGAGCAGACAGCAGTGACAGCGACTCCTCCTCTGATGGGAGATCCCTTGCGGTGGCGACACCTCTGTGCCAACTGCATCAACAGGTACAGCCGCCACCCCCCCTACCAGCACCGCCCTCCCATCAGCCCCTCAGCGTGTGTCCCGTTCCCGCTCACCCAGGAGGGTGGGCATCTCCTTCACCCCAGGGACCTCAGGCCCTGCCCCAGTCAGCCCTGCTGCCCTCAGTGAGGAGGCTATTGACCTCCTGAGATCCTTCACTGTTGGGCAATCTACCATTTGAATGCCATCCAGGGTGTTGAGAGGCATTTGCAACAAACAAATGCATACCTGGAGGGCATTTATTCTGGGCAGGCGGCCCAATAGAGAGCATGTCAGGCTCTGGCCTCAGCACCGATGGCAGCCATTGTCCCTGTGTCCAGCCCCCCCCTCCAAATTCCTCCACCCAGACCCAATCCCCTGTACCTTAGCCTGTCCCATACACACCATCAGACCAGCATGCACACACATCAACACACAAGAGTAGACATGGCAAACATAAGCACCACACATGCCACAGGCACTCACACAAGCACCATCCCCATGCAGACACAGCAACATCCACTGCCTCCACTGTGTCCCCCTCCTCCACGTCGTCTTCCTCCCTCCCGTCTCATCTCCACTCACACCAGAATGCACTACATCCTCAGCCACTACCTCCATCACCAGCACGCCCATCACGACACAGTGCTCACGTGCAATCACCACCCCCACTACCATTCACACATCCCCTGTGTCCTCTCCCAGTGTGTCTGTGAGCCCTCCTCCCAAAGTACACAAACGCAGGCACACACCCACCCAACAGCCATCCACCTCACAACACCCTCCGGCCCATGCACCTTCACCCAAATTCAGCAAAAGTACACCTCCTACAACCACTACCTCTTCCTCCACTCCCAAACTCCCTCCATCTTCCCATCCCAGTGTGTCTAAAAAATGTTTCCTGGCAACCCTTGACCTCTTCACTTCACCTCACCCCCGTCGTTCCCCTAGGGCCAGGCTTTCCAGGTCACAGCCCAGCACCTCAGCCACCAAATCTCCAGGCACAGTGGTGCCAGCAACTGCGGGGTCATCTAGTGTGCCACCCATCAGGGCTGCCAGTGTGCCACGTAGCGAGGACAAGGACATTCCGCCACCTGCCAAGGTGAAAAAGGTGAACACATCCCAGAGGGAGAAGCCGAAAGTACCAGCCACCAAGGGCTCAGCAACAACAAAAGGGGATAGTGGCAAGACAACTGCGGCACCATCAAAGGTGGGGAAGGGACAAAAGCAGAAGAGCAGGTCAGGAGAAGGCACAGTGGCACCGACTGAGGGACCAGTGTCACACCTTCTGTGCATGACCACACCAACCTGTACGGTGGCGATCACCGCTAGCTGCCCCCCCACATACACCTGCACTGCCACCTGCACAGCCACCGGCACGTCTACAGCCTCAGCGACAGTCCCCAGCCTCTTCCCCAGTGGGCAGCCGTCCGAGGCTGCAGGAGACGTCCTGATGTGTCCCTCAGCAGGTGCTGACCCATGCACGACCACCAGCATCACCACCACACCACTGCAAGCACTGCCACCGGCCCCGCGACGTGATCGGACAGTGACACCACCACTGACATGGCTACCATCCCCAGTGGTCAGTTGTACGAGGCTGGAGGAGAGTTCCTGGACCCTGGGCAGCTTCCATGAGGCATGACTTCCATCACTGTTTGCACCTGCAGGTGGAAGGAGAAGCCGCAGCAGTGTGGGGTATGTCGCTGCCTCCATGGCGTATCATGCTACCTGTACCTCAGCAATCTCGTGGCACACACACCCAGGTGAGGGAATTGTACCGGCCGCACTGCACGTGGTGCACTCTGGGCACCAAGCCCCCTCCAGAACCAGTGGGGAGATACTTCCACTACCTCAGTCCTTGGCAGGATGAAGCACTCTGGGTACCATGCCCCCTCCAGAACCAGTGGAGGGATGCATCCACTACCTTAGTCCTTGGCAGGATGAAGCACTCTGGGCACCAGGCCCCCTCCAGAACCAGTGGAGAGATACATCCACTACCTCAGTCCTCGTCAGGATGATGCCCTCTGGGCACAATGCCCCCTCCAGAACCAGTGGAGAGATACATCGACTACCTCAGTCCTTGGCAGGATGAAGCACTCTGGGCACAAGGGACCCTTCAGAACCAGTGGAGAATGACATCCACTTGAGAGACTGTGGCTTTGCACTCCCCAGGATAAAGCAGTGGGCAAACCACCCACTGGAGAGACTTGAGAGAGCGTGGCTTTGCACTCCCCAGGATAAAGCAGTGGGCAAACCACCTACTGGAGAGACTTGAGAGACTGTGGCTTCGCACTCCCCAGTATGAAGCAGTGGACAAACCACCCAGTGGAGAGACTTGAGAGACAGTGGCTTTGCGCTCCCCAGGATATAGCAATGGGCATGGAGCCCCCTCATGCAGCAGTGGCGTTGTGCGTTCATCTGGCTGAGGTGCCTGTATATTTTCAACCTGATGCCCCAGCAGTGTTCTCTCCGTTTCCAGTCAGGTATCTAATGTGGGCTTCGCCCATTTATTTTGGGCCCAGTGGTCCACTATCCGGACTTGTGTAGTTGGTGTACATATTTGTATATACTGATTTTTGAACTTTCACTATCTGATTATTCATGATTATAATTGTTACAATAATTTCCTTTTGTCCTTGCATTCTTCTAGGGGGTGGGAGGGTGTATATGTAATGTTGCTGCATGTATTTGTGAGGATGGTGTTGTGGGTGAGGGTGGGGGTATTGCGTGTTGCGTGTGTCGCTCTCTTTACCCTCCCCCCTCCCCTGTGTTGTAGCTGCAGTACTCACTGTGGTCGTCGACGGCGTCGGTCCTGTTCCTGGTACACAAGGAGGAAGAGAAGCATTGGTAACACCTGTAGTTCGGGCTCCATGGCATCCTGGTTCCTCGTTGGGTGTTGAGAGGTGAGTGTTCTACCTTCTGTGTACTGTTTCAGCCTTGCTTTTTATAGCGGTGGTTCTGCCCCTGAAAAGGTGGTGGATAGGCGTGTTGAAATACAGTGGGCGGTACTTTGTCTTCCACCTGTCTGTTGGCGGTTACCGCCGCAGTGTTTGTTTCTACCGCCGTGGCGGTCTGAGTGTTAAAGTGGCTGTCTGTGTTGGCAGTTTCCCCCATGGTCGTTGTTAGACCTGACAGCCTTAGGGTGGTCACCCCTAACTTTTTGCCTGCCTCCCTCCATTTTCTGGACACTGTTTTTGCTGGTTTTTAGACTCTGCGCACTTTACCACTGCTAACCAGTGCTAAAGTGCATATGCTCTCTCCCTTTAAATATGGTAACCTTGGATCACACCAAATTGGACTATTTAATCTACTTATAAGTCCCTACTAGAGTGCACTACATATGCCCAGGGCATGTAGATTAAATGCTACTAGTGGGCCCGTAGCACTGGTTGTGCAACCGACTTAAGTAGCCCCTCAACCTTGTCCCAGGACTGCCATTGAAAGGCCTGTGTGTGCAGTTTCACTGTCACTTCGACTTGGCATTTAAAAGTACTTGCCAAGCCTAAAACACCCCTTTTTCTACATATAAGTCACCCCTAAGGTGTGCTCTAGCTAACCCCTAGAGCAGGGTTCTGTGTGGGTAAAAGTCAGGACATGTACCTGTGTAGTTTACATGTCTTGGTAGTGTAAAACTCCTAAATTTGTTTTTACACTACTGTGAGGCCTGTTCCCTTCATAGGCTAGCATTGGGGCTGCCCTCATTCATTGTTGAAGTGGTAGCTGCTGATCTGAAAGGAGTAGGAAGGTCATATTAAGTATGGCCAGAATGGTAATACAAAATCCTGCTGACTGGTGAAGTTGGATTTAATATTACTATTTTAGAAATGCCACTTTCAGAAAGTGAGCATTTCTCTGCATTTAAATCTTTCTGTGCCTTACAATCCACGTCTGGCTGGGTTTAGTTGACAGCTCCTTGTGCTTTCACTCAGACACACCCCAAACACAGGGTACTCAGCCTCGCTTGCATACATCTGCATATTGAATGGGTCTTCCTGGGCTGGGAGGGTGGAGGGCCTGCTCTCACACAAAGGACTGCCACACCCCCTACTGGGGCCCTGGCAGACAGGATTGAACTGAAAGGGGACCTGGTGCACTTCTAAGCGACTCTTTGGAGTCTCCCCCACTTCACAGGCACATTAGGGTATAAAACTGCCCTACCAACTCAGACACTTCCTGGAGAAGAAACCTGAACCAGAACCTGCACAGTAACAAGAAGAACTGCCAGGCTGCCTAAAGGACTCACCTGATTTCTTTCTACAGAGGACTGCTGCCTTGCTGTTGCCCTGCTGTCTTGCTGCTTTCTTGCTTTGCTGCAGAAGTGCTCTCCAAGGGCTTGGATAGAGCTTGCCTCCTGTTCCCTGAAGTCTCAGGACCAAAAAGACTTCTTTCTTGCAGCTGGATGAAAGTTTAATGCACAGCTTGCTAAAACAACGCACAGCCTGTTCCACAGTGAAAAATTCACTGCAAGCCGAACCGGGACGCCGCCGCTCGACTTTGCGAGGAAAAGATCGACGCAGCAGCTGTGGTGCGACTGGAACTTCGATGCACAGCCCACCGGATTGACACAGAGCCGACCTGGGATGACGCCGCACGACTTCCTGAGGGGAAATCGACGCAGCGCCGCCGTGAGGGAGAAATTTCCCCGCATCGCCCACCGGAACAATGCAGAGCAGGTCAACAAGCCCAGGATTCCACGCACAGACCCTGGGGCGTCTGAAAAACCCGCAACCCAAAGAGGAGTCCTGTCCGCGCTCTGGAAAACGATGCAACGTCCTCCTCGCATGGAAAATAACGACGCAAGTCTGTGTGCGAAGGGGCAAAACCGACGCACACTCCCCGTTTTCCACGCTTCTCCTCCTCTGCGGCCCTTTGCAGAGATTTTTCACTCAAACCAGGTACTTTGTGCTTGAAAGAGACTTTGTTTGTTTTTAAAAGACTTAAGACACTTTATATCAATTTCCAGTGATATCTTTACATTTTCTTATTGCATCTTTTTATCGTTCTGACCTGCAAATATCCAGATAAATATTATATATTTTTCTAAACACTGTGTGGTGTATATTTGTGGTGCTATATTTTGTTATTGTATGATTTATTGCACAAATACTTTACACATTGCCTTCTAAGTTAAGCCTGAATACTCAGTGCCAAGCTACCAGAGGGTGGGCACAGGATAATTTGGATTGTGTGTGACTTACACTGACTAGAGTGAGGGTCCTTGCTTGGACAGGGGGTAACCTGACTGCCAACCAAAGACCCCATTTCTAACAGTTGTGATTCCATTTTGTTTCAGCCGGCCTGTTGGCGGTATTACCGTCACTTTAACACCAACTGCCAGGGTTGTAATGAGGGCCTTAGTACTTATACACAAGTAAAGACAATACTCAGTGTTACCAAAAATAAAGGTAGATTATTTCAGTGACACAAGGCCAAAAATATCATAGAGACAATACTCCTTCTGGAGGTAAGTATTATACACAATATATACATTAGACACCAAAATAAGGTAAGTAATTAGTCATAGGATAGTGCAAACAATAGAAAATACCATAGAATGCAATAGGAGAAAATAGGTGTGAGAAAGTAGCCTCTTTCTAGCCTGGTTACCCCCACTGTTGGCGTGTTTGTGAGTTTGTGTAAGTGTGTTTTACTGTGTCAGTGAGATCCTGCTAGCCATGACCCCAGTGCTCATAGATAAACACCTATATGCCTGCCTCACTGGGATCCTGCTAACCAGGACCCTAGTGCTCATAGTTTGTGGCCTAATGTATGTGTTGTCAGTAGTGCTTGACTGTGACACTGAGGCTCTGCTAACCAGAACCTCAGTGCTTATGCTCTTTCTGCTTTTAAATTTGTCACTATAGGCTGACTTCATTTACCTATTTCAATAGGCACACTGAACCCCCCTTATGAGTCCCTAGTATATGGTACCTAGGTACCCAGGGCATTGCGGGTTTCCAGGAGATCGATATGGCCTGCTGCATTTATTTTGCCACCCATAGGGAGTTCAAACAAACCCTTGCACAGGCCTGCCATTGCAACCTGCGCGAAATAACTCACACGTTATTTCACAGCCATTTTCACAGCACTTAAGTAATTTATAAGTCATATGGCCATGTGACATGTCTAAGATCATTGAATTGTCCCCCCATTCCAAATATGGTATTGGGGAGATAATTCCATGCATCCTGGGGCCCCACCATGGACACCTTAACTGCCAAACCAGCTCTCTGAGGCTTGCACTGCAGATGCAGCTGCTGCAACCTCACAGACATGGTTCTGCCCTCCTGGGGTCAGGACAGCCCAGTGTCAGGAAGGCAGAACAAAGGATTTCCTCTGAGAGCAGGGTATTACACCCTCTCCCTTTGGAAATAGGTTTTACAGGCTGTGGAGATGTAGCCTCCCCGAGCCTCTGGAAATGCTTTGAAGGGCACAGATGGTGCCCTCCTTGCATAAGCCAGTCTACACTGGTTCAGGGACCCCTTGTCCCATGCTCTGGTTCGAAACTAGACAAAGGAAAGGGGAGTGACCACTCTCTTGTCCATCACCAGTGCCCAGAGCTCCTCCAGTGTGTCCCAGACTTCAGCCATCTTGCTTTACAAGGAGTGGGGGCACTCTGGAGGCCTCTGAGTGGCCAGTGCCAGCAGGTGACATCAGAGACCCCTGCTGATAGGTCCATACCTGATAAGGTAGCCAATCCCCCTCTCAGGGCAATTTAGGGTCTCTCCTGTGGGTGCTCTTCAGATTCTGCTTGCAAGTTTCCTTCTGGAATCCTCTGCAACTACTACTTCATCCTCTGACCTCGGATCAACTGCAGCCTGCTCCAGGAACTGCTGTAACAGCAACAAAGTATCCACAAGGGATACTTTTCCTCTGCAACTTCAGCTCCAGCCAGCAACTGCAACAGTTTCCATGGTGTGCATGCTCTGGGGACTCCATGTGTTAATCGTGCACCAGAAGGACCAAAGAAATCTCCTGTAGGGTGACAGAGTCACTCACCTGCTCCAGCAGGCACCTTCTAAGACAATGACCAGTACCCTTGGACTCCACTTACAGTGACAAGCGTGCTCCTGAGGACAGAGACGTTGGACCCCATCGCCATAGATTGTCCTGAGGTCCTGCTGATGCAATTTGGAGGAGGTAAGACCTTGTCTTCCCTGAGAGCGATGGTACACCTGTGTACTGCGTCTTCTTCACCTCCTGAGGCCTCTCTGCACTATTTGCAAAATTCCTTTGGGCACAGTCTGGCCCAGTTCCCCAGCACTCCATCCTGCGACGCTCAACTCGCTGAGTTGTTCTCCGGTGGTGTGAGACCTTCCTTTGTTGTACTGCACCAACGTGTTTTGCTCCTCCTTTGTCCCCATGTCCTGGGACTCCAGTGGGTGCTGTCTGGCATCCTGAGGGCTCTCTAAAGTGCTGAGAGCCCCCTCTTCCTCCTCACATAGAGTTGAAGCCCCCAGGACCCTCCTGGGTCCACCCAACGTCATTCTGACGCAAAATGCACTTTTGTAATAACCAAGGCATGTTGGCGACTTCCAACACGAAATCACATCTGCATCCATCTGCACGTCATGGGACATCCTTTGCATCATGGAGAAACCCCCTGGCATCTTCCTAGGGTGCATTCCTGCAGTCTTCAACTAACTGGGGTCTCTTCTTTTGCACCCTCTCCTGGTTTTGCAGGGGCTACTGTCCTTCCTGGAACTTCTTTCGACTTCTGAAATTGGTCCCCTTCCTTTGCAGGTCTTCAGGTCCAGGAATCCAGGAGTTGCTGTTTGCAGACTTGGTTGGTTACTGCAATATCCCAATCGCAAGGAAACTTGCAGTACTTTACTCCTGCTTTTCTGGGCTCTGGAGTGGGGTAATTTTAGTATCTTTACTGTATTCTTACTCTCCCAGTGATTCTGCACACAATACACTTGTCTAGGGGGTAATTCATGATTCTTATTCCATTTTCTTAGTATATGGTTTGAGCTGCTCAGACCCCAGGAGGGCAGAACCCTGTCGGTGAGGTGGCAGCAGCTGTAGCTGCATTGCAAGCCTTAGAGATCTGGTTTCGCGGTACTGGGGGCCCATGGTAGAGCCCCTAGGGTGCATGGAATTGGCTCCCCAATACCAGATTTGAAATGGGGACTATTCCATGATCTTAGACACCTTACATGGCTATATCCAGAGTTACCATTGTGAAGCTACATATAGGTATTGACCTATATGTAGTGCACACGTGTAATGGCATCCCGACATTCACAAAGTCCCGGGAATTGGCCCTGAACTATGTGGGGCACCTTTGCTAGTGCAAGGGTGCCCGCACACCTAGTAACTTTACACCTAGCGTTCAGTATATGAAGGTTAGACACATAGGTAACTTATAAGTTACTAAAGTGCAGCGAAAACGGCTGTGAAATAGTGTGTGCACTATTGCACGCAGGCTGCACTGGAAGTCCTGTGAAAGGGTTTGTCTGAGCTCCTTATAGGTGGCAAAAGAAATGCTGCAGCCCATAAGGATCTCCTGGAACCCCAATGCCCTGGGTACAGAGGTACCATATACTAGGGACTTATAAGGGGGGTCCAGTGTGCCAATTGGACTTGGTAAATGAAGTCACTAGCCTATAGTGACAAATATAGAAGCAGAGAGAGCATAAGCACTGAGGCTCTGGTTAGCAGAGCCTCAGTGACACATTTAAGCACTACTGACAACACACACTTTAGGCCACAAACTATGAGCACTGGGGTCCTGGCTAGCAGGATCCCAGTGAGACCGTCAAAACACACTGACATATAGGGTTTTCACTATGAGCACTGGGGTCCGAACTTGCAGGATCCCAGTGACACAGTAAAAACACACTGACACACACTCACAAACAGGCCAAAAGTGGTGCTAACCATGCTAGAAAGAGGCTACTTTCTCACACTACCCTTAAAACAACAAAACCCTTAAATAGACTAACACCCAACAATACAGTGACTATAATTATACAATTGACAAATATAACACACAATTCTCATATGACAGGATAAACATCAACAAGACCACAATACACCAAATTCACCTAGACAAATCATAAAACACCTCCTACTGCCAGCAGAGACAAAAGGACTGTAAGTGAAAGAAACTTCACACTTCCTAGTTTGTAGCCTGCCAAAGCCTTTGCATCTTTTTCTGGGTGTATCCCACCCATTTTTTATGAATGTGTTGTGTTTTATGACACATCAGTACAGAAGAGCCAATACGGGATTGACGCATAACACATGCTAATGCACAATACATGTTTTTGACATATTGGTGTTGAAGCGTAGCTTCTGACTGATGCTCTGGGTGAAATGCATCACGCAAATGGGTCAATGCATTGATTCTGAACCATGCAACTGGCCTAATGTCTATGAGACAGTGCAGTGAATTATTCAATGCAGGTAAACACAACTTGGTATCACTTTTCTTGGTCCTCTTTTCTTACCTGACAGGCTTGATAACTTGGGATTTGTAAAGTGCCATTGATAAAATGCACTTATGCATGAGTCATTGTGTTCATCATGCTGACATTATAAGTGACAATATCTTTATGATAAAAACACATACATATTGTGAAATGTAGAGACATTCAAAACCTTTTGTTGGTCTTACGGTTTGTGGTATGTGTGGGTGAATGTAGGTAGCTGTGGAGTAGTCATCTTTTCACTCAAATAGATTGCATTACTATGCAAATGATACACACAGTGTAATTCACAAATATCCACAAAGTCTTATTTCATACTATCTTTCTGCATTCCTGCTATAGGATGTGTTGGAGATGCAATACACACTCAGGGAAGAACAGACGCTGGCTGCTTCAGTCAGTCTACAGTGTATGTGGCATACAGGTCACCTATTAACTGGATAGATATGAAAGGTATAGTGTGAGGCCAAAATGACACTTGTGATTGTCGGGCAGACATAATTTAGCAGAAAATAGCCAATGACCACCATGGAATGTTGTGGTAAAAACATATCTGTTGTCTGGGCTTTGTGTCTGGAACAATATGTGTGGCACATGCATAATGCACCTTGTTAAAAGTGTTAGCAACATTTGTTTGCCTGTAGTTTGAGCATCACAAGTTCAGCTTGGATAGACCAGACAAGTATGATGAATCCCAAGTGTCAATATATATTGAAATTCACTGCGTCACATTATTCTGCACCAGAGATGGGTTCCTTGAGCCTTTAATGTGGGTAGCCATTCATACCAGATGGTCGTATGTCATATGTGAATTTAATGACAGATGACATAACATAAACCTTCAACACGCCAATGAGTACTACCTTAGCAGGGTTGATATTACATGTAGTAAGACCTTGATAATATACCTTTAGTTAGATTTTCTTTGTGTCCTGTGTACAGCAGCACACAAAGATGGAGATGGACTCCATACACCACTACGATCTCATCCATATCTGCATGTAACAGTTGCATCCTTGCCTCATGGAGCAAGTGTGCCTGCTTTGGGCCTGCGTAGCTAATCCAACATTGACACATGTCAAGACTCAGCATGTTTAAGTGTTATGTTAGATAAAATACTTATCTTGCTATATGCTTGCAAACATTGCTGTGGCATAGGGAGACTATCTGTGCTGTACCATTTTTGCCTGTCCATTATATGCCCCTCTGTTTACGCTCACATGATATCATGTAAACTATAGTATCATCGAAATATATAAGACAGCAACATACAGTATGAAGTGCATGACACACACAGTCATTTCACACTGTTTGGCACTACACTCACTTTGGACTATGGTAAAGGGTCTATAGCTGAACACACTGTAGCTGCACACACAACCTCTGCATTTTCAGACTGTTACACATTGCAGACTTTCTGTTGTGTATGTCTCGCACAGAAACACATGTTCCGAAAAATGGTGTTATCATGCACACATATATCAGAAAACATGGCGTAGATCTGGGATGAGTGTGTCACACAGCAACAGACCTTTTAAACAGGTAAGTGAGCCATCATTCACCACTGCCATGAAGCATGCTTAAATAGTCCATAGTACTTGTGATGTTCAATTAACAAGATTCTGCTGTTCACACATGATGTGTGTGTTACTTCTGTCAACGTTATAGCACTACATGGGCCCTGAGTGCAGGACTTTGTGTGTGTCTCCCGGTCCAACAAGACTGTATTCCCTGACACAGGCATATGTAATGGCACACACTCAACATACATTTAATCTTTGGCTGGATAGTATATTTGTTATATGCTCCATTATGCGCTTGCACACTCAGGGCAGTGGTGCACAACTCTTTCCGTGCTAAGTTAAACTCACATCTAAATCACCCCATCTGACCATATGCAGTGAGTTGTGTGTTTGAAAATGCATTTTTGTCTGACTTTTAATCCAAGTGAAATCGTAGTCCCTCATTATGACTTTGGCGGTCTCAAAGCGAGACTGCCAAAGTCATGGGCGCCAGATGACCGTCAGCCATAATATGGTTACTGGCAGATTTTGTGCAACATTAAGGGTGGGAATCCGGCAGTAGCCATGCTGGTGGTCGAGGCACCTGGGCAGGGCTGCCACCTGCATCACCCCACCAGAAGGATGTCGCCAGCTGTATTTTGCAAAACAGATGGCCTGGCGGTGTCCTGCTGGCGGGGCGCTGCTGGCGGTGGCAGCACCCCTTCCCGTTCCCTGCCGGACGACCTCCTCGCCAGACAAGGTAAGTCAGGCATCCGACAGGGAAAGGGAATGAGGGGGTGAGTGGGTGGGGTTGATGTGAGTGGGTGGTGTCTACGTGTGTGGATGAATGTGTGTGTGTGCGTGTGTGAATGCATCTGTGAGTGTTTTGGTGTATGAGTGGTTGTATGCATGTGAGTGAATGCATGTTTGAATGTTACAGTGAGTGCGTGTCTACATGCCACTGTGTATGCATGAGTATGTGTGAGTGAATGTGTGTATGGATGAGTGAATGCATGTATGGATGAGTGTGAGTGAATGCGTGCATAGAAGTGGTGGTTCCTGGGTGTATGCTTGGTGCATGTGAGTGTGTGGGTGCATGATTGCGGGGAGGGTGTGGGTGTTGGGTAGTTGGGGGGATGCTATTATTCTAGGGGGTTAGAGAGTTGGGAGGGTGCTGTGATTCTGGAGGGCTGAGGAATAGGGGTTTTAGGTGATTGCTGGGGGGGGTCTGTGGGGGAGCCTTCTACCTGTGATAGGGAAGGAATTCCCTGTCACCGGTAGTCTTACCGCCATGGTTCTCATGGCAGTGGAACCGCCACAGAAACCATGGTGGTAGGCCGGCTCATAATACCGCTGGTGGTCATGTGTGGACCGCCGGGTCGGAGATGCATATCTCCAACCCACCGGTTCATACAGCCATGGCAGTATGAGTGGCGATGTGGCGATATACACCGCCAGTCTGTTAGCTTTGATACCACCACATTAACCCTGGTGGTCAAAAGACCTCCAGGGTCAAAATGAAGGCCATAGTCTTGACTTCTGGGTATCCTTCAGATGTTCAGATGTTTGCATAAAAAGAGGAGAGAGGCTTTATGTGTTTTAACATGTGTAACTTGAGGGTTTGCATTACACATTTACTGTGATGCATGGTCCATCTATTGAGGTACACCTGTCAGACACATGGCCGTATCAGTATCAGAGATGGCTAATATGTCATGTGTTTCATACTGTTAGTAGGTCTGTAATGTACTTCAGTTTTGCTTACTAACAAGTAGTTCATTCCGATAATGGGCATTCTGGAAGTGGTCATTGATGCAGGAGTGCTTAAAGATGTACTCATTGTGCACAGTCCCAGGGTATTTTCACAGCAAATTTGTAAACATCCTCCAATGGTCCACAATGACCTGGACATTGATAGAGTATGTGTTCTTCTGGTTCATGTCAGATGTGATGTTGCTGAAGAGGGAACCAGTTGCACATGTGTGCGGTACATAGCCCTCAAGACATGTGGAAAACCAGCAATGCCATAGAAGCTTTCCTTGGTGTCCGACTGTTGTTGTTGTGTCTTGTAGAAATGAAGGTACTGAAGTGTGAGGCTGATGATTACATCCAGGACAGAGGGGAGGAATGCAGAGAAAAATGGCTAGGATATTCCTGCCAGTGTGGATGTAGTAGTCCAGAATGAACAAGATGCCAGCACGTGGAGGACTGCCATCAGCTGGAACTGAGGAGGGATGTTGGTCGGTCTGCCAGTTGGTGGCTACAGCCTTGACGCAATATGATTGGGCAGGTGTATGAAGAACTCCCTCCTGAGTCTGTAATAAGTAAGACCTCAACCTAACTGAGGTCAATGAGAGTAATCCGCTGGTGGTAGAGAAGCTCCCTTATCCTGTGCTGCCTGTGTCTTGGGGGAGGTGGTGGTGGATGCAGAGGTGGTGGTCTCCCCACCCAGCTGAAGAATGAGCACCTTCATTACATGGTTGAGATTACCAAACAGTTTTGTGTGTGTTGTCTTTATGTACCAGAGCTACTGTGTCATTTCTTGTGGCTGGGTTGCCGATGTGCAGAAATGTTGACATATTGTAGGCTTTGTGTGCCACTTGCCAATAATGCATCACTTTATCAGAAACCTATAGATATCACTGCATCAGTTTTATGTTAGAATTTATGAGTTACGATGATGGTATTTTCAAATGAAGGCCTAGAAAAACTGTGGCATTGGCCCAAAGCCATCACCCTGTAAATATGGAATACTGGCTGTGCCTCCGGAGCATCAAAAAATGACACAATGGCTATGAAAGCCCCTCATAAATATGCCTCTAAGAGGTTAAAGTTGACATTGCTGCTGTACAACATTACAACATTGGATAATATGGATACAATATTGAATTTCTTGGAAAACGGTTAATACAACTAGATAAAATATGTACATCAACTGAAATTAACATTGTAGCATTATAGTTCAGGGGTTCAAGAGGGTATGATTACAAATTGATATTTGGAGGTTAGCCAAACATAAGGATTCAGTGTACTGCTACTGTGTAGGAAGTCTATAATTAAAAATTGTAAAATATTACTTAATTAAACACAAGAGACTTGGCTTGAGCTCAGTCATGGTAGGTTACATTTCTCCAGTTAATTAATTAAGCTGAGGCAATTTCAGTCTCTTAAAGTTATTACATTTCAGAAAGTAGACAAGAAAGATTTGCACTGTCAATGCATTAGAATGATGATCAAGAGGTTTTTTTTGTATGAGATTGTTTGTTTATGTGAAATGCCCTAGAAATAATATGCATAATTAAAGTGATTCATATTAGAGAAACGTGAATTTGTCAGATCGAATCTCTTTCAATGTTCAAAAGCATAGACTACCACAGTCTTGTCACATTTACTTATTTGCTCCTACACTTCTACAATTTAATAAAAGGTTTCTGGAAGTTAAAAACTGTATTCAAAGCCATACATTTAATGTTTTAATCCTCAACCTCTTCATCATTTTAATATGTTATTTTATGTCTGAGTTTAAAACTCACAAAAATATATATATGTATGGAACATTGTCAGTATGACCTGTGACATGATGCCTTTGCATTGGCAAATGTGTACCTGTCAACCACATAAAATAGCGGAGCATATGAAGTCTTTAGGAGGGTAATCCCATTAAGGTGAATAGAAAATTGTTCACAGGTGTAGGATGTTGAATTACTTATTGCTTGAAAACCCTATATTATGAAGCCATCAAGACAGCATGATTGTTTAATGTCACCAGTGTTTTCATCAATCATTTCATTTGAAATATCAGTGATGTCTTCAAACATTTAACATGTAATGAGTGGTATAATATGTGAGGTCATAGGCATTGCATGGCTTGGATGAAATTTATAGTTCCCTTCTTTCATGTATGCTGCATTCTGTAGCATACATAAAAAGGAAAAAAGTCTCCATTGATTGTTTTTGTGCAGGAAGTTGTCCCTTACTGCATAAAAACAGTTGAACCCACATCGCAGACACACCTGCACCATAATGCAAGGGTGCCTGTGTTGGTGCTAGTCACCAATCTGTGAACTTGTGAATGCAGAAGAAACAGAAATGCACTGTATTTTATTAATATGGCTAGAACTGCTCTTTCTTTTGGACACAGGGCAGCACAGCTAAGTGACTTCCTGTGCAGCCTTGTGGCAACAACTCGTAATGCCCCGTGTGTGTCTCAGCAATGTAACACTCTGTAAAATGCTGTGTTACAACACTGTGTTGAAGGAAGCACCTCCATTTCTGTTGTCTAGGGGAGTCATTCTGACCCTGGCGGTAAAAGGCAGTTACCGCCGGTCAGAAGACCGCCATAACACCGCCACGGCCGCGGTAACCCACCAGGATCATTCTGACCCACAACTGCCAAACCGCCAAAAACCCGACCTCCACTGAAGGCCGCCACATCAGCGGTCAGCGATAAACTGGAGATGACCAGACCTCCACCGTCACGCCAACAGAAATCCGCCCATGCCATTACGACCCACGAATCCACGCAGCGGTCTTTCAACCGCGGTATCCTATTGGCGGTACACACAGCTGCACTCAAAATACACACACATCTACAAAACACTGCCACATTGGACAATTACAAATACACACACCTGATACACATACAAACACCATTCCCACACAATCAATACGATATAAAACACACACCCACATCACCCACAAACCCCCACAAATCGAAATTCAGAGACAAGGCGCAATACACAGAGAGAGAGCACAGGGAACGCAAACCACAACACACACAGGAACCCAACATCATCCCCCACACTACATCTACGCACAAAACACCAAACACCACTACACTCATCACTACAAACACCACCCCACATCTCATCCACACCACCCCATGGCACCCCAAAGACACCCCAGGTTCTCGGACCAAGAACTCAGGGTCATGGTGGAGGAAATAATTAGGGTAGAGCCCCAGCTCTTCGGCACACAGGTGCAGCACACCACAATAGCCAGGAAGGCAGAGCTATGGCAAAGGATCGTCGACAGGGTCAACGCTGTGGGACAGCATCCCAGAAATCAGGAAGACATCCGAAAGCGCTGGAACGACCTACGGGGGAAGGTGCGGACGATGGTGTCAAGACACAACATCGCTGTGCAGAAGACTGGCGGCGGACCCCCACCCACTCCACCCGAATTCACAGCATGGGAGCATGGGAGCAAGAGGTCTTGAACATCCTGCATCCTGAGGGCCTCGCTGGAGTAGGCGGAGGAATGGACTCTGGTAAGTCTAATCTCAACTACTTCACCCCCCCCAACCACCAGCATGCCAACCCACACCCCCACCCTCATCCCCAACCCCCCAGCACATATCCTCCCTGCTAATGTCTCACCAGCACAACCCACCACAACCCAGCACAACCCACCCAAACCAACACCAACCCCTGAATGCCAACACAAACCATGGACACCCATCACCTAAGCATGACCACTGCACATACCCATCCCCCCCCCCAAACCACCCTCACAACTCCTCCCACAAGGGAATGCCAGCACTGGGGGACAAGGGCACCCACAAATCGCACGCCATGGCACACACAGAAGCAATAACCATACTCTTTTACCCCTGCAGGGCCCGAACGCTAACACACCTGCCCGGTGGGTCCAGAAATGTCCATCCCACCCCCAGAACAGGCCCACAGCAGCTCTGTCGACCTAGAACCTGATGACCAGCCCGGACCATCGGGGACCTCTAGACAGTCGGTTCCCCTCAGGCAGCCACAGGCCACAGCAGACCTACCCCCCTCTGGAAACCCCAGCACAGCACCCACCCAGCGGGCCCATGCCTCTGTCTCCAGGACAGGTCAAGCAGCGGTGTGTCTACCACTACAGGGCACCCAGGGCAACCCACCACCCCAACAACAACAGGGACCTGGGGGCAGTGGTAGTGGGCACACCGTCCAGGGGACAGAGGCCCAGGAACAAAGGGGAACTGGGAGGGCTGCTGTGCGACAGAGGGAGGACAGGCCTAGGGAACCCACTGTCCAAGAAGCCCTCACCACCATCATGGGAGCGTACCACCACTCCCAAGAGACGATGGCGACGGTCCTGGCCAGGTTCCAGGAGATCCAGGCCATGCAGGAGGGCCAGTACATGGGGTTCCGGGAAGAACTGCGCAGCATCAGTTCCGCAATGGGTACAATCGTGGTGGCACTCAACCAGATTGTCACCACATTGCGGGACCATGTGGCCCCCCAAAGGGCCCCTGCCACTAGCATGGAGGAAGAACAGCCCACCACCTCCACTGGCGCTAGTGGTCAGGAGGCCCCGACACAACAGCAACAGGCCACCCGGACCCCACCCCCTGCAGAACATGAACCACCCCGCAAGAAAGGCCTGAGATCTAGGAAGAAGACAGAGTAGGATGTCAAGACCCCCGCCTTGCACGGATCCCCCCGGATGTCATCCCACTGTCCCACTTGTTCACCCTGTCCAACCTTGAACTGCCCCTGCTCTACCTTCCACAGGCATATGGACAATGCACCTGTGCGAACGAGAGTCTGGACTCTGCCATGGACATGCCTCCACCATCACCCATCACCCTTTTTGAACTATACACCAATTTTTGCACTTCAATAAACACAATTATTGCACAAAAACCATCTGGAGTCTGCTATTTTTTTTTTTAAACCAAATGTATTCGATATAACCAACCAAAAATGTCCAATTACATTGTGATGACAACATACCAGTGTCACACAGCGGTAGTCCATGGGGAAACAAACCAGAGGGCACTCCGTGGGGACCAGATCACTGATATAGGAAGGCAAATTCACAACTAAGTTACCATACATTGGGGTGAAAGGTCAGACAGTAGAGAGCCAGTACTGTTACAGATATAATAAAATGCAGGAGTAGATTCTTACCTGTGTGTTAGTGGAAATACTGCAGTATCACTCTGTCCCTGTTGTCTGTTTCGTCCTCTTCGTCTTCCTCCTCTTCACTCTCCGCAGGCTCCTCAGCGGCCACAACACCACCATCTGGACCATCCTCCTGCAGGAAAGGCACCTGGCGTCGCAAAGCCAGGTTGTGAAGTATGCAGCAGGCCACGATGATATGACACACCTTCTTTGGTGAGTACATTAGGGATCCACCTGTCATATGCAGGCACCTAAACCTGGCCTTCAGGAGGCCGAAGGTCCGCTCGATCACCCTCCTAGTACGCCCATGGGCCTCATTGTACCGTTCCTCTGCCCTTGTCCTGGGATTCCTCACTGGGGTCAATAGCCAAGGCAGGTTGGGGTAACCAGAGTCACCAATTAGCCACACACGCTGTCTCTGTAGCTGTTCCATCACATAAGGGATGCTGCTATTTCGCATGACGTACGCGTCATGCACTGACCCAGGGAACTTGGCATTTAAATGGGAGATGTACTGGTCAGCCAAACAGACCACCTGGACATTCATCGAATGATAACTTTTTCGGTTCCTGTACACCTGTTCATTGTCTTTTGGGGGGACCAAAGCACATGGGTACCATCAATGGCACCAATGATATTGGGAATGTGTCCAAGGGCATAGAAATCACCCTTAACTGTAGACAAGTCACCCACCTCAGGGAAAATGATGTAGCTCCGCATGTATTTCATCAGGGCAGACAACACTCTGGACAATACCCTTGAAAACATAGGCTGAGACATCCCAGATGAAATGGCCACTGTAGTTTGAAATGATCCACTAGCCAAAAAATGGAGTACTGACAGCACCTGCACTAGAGGCGGAATCCCTGTGGGTTGGCGGATGGGTGACATCAGGTCTGGCTCCAGCTGGGCACACAGTTCCTGTATAGTGGCACTGTTGAGTCTGTTGGTGAGTATGACATGTCGTTCTTCCATTGTCGACAGGTCCACCAGCGGTCTGTACACGGGAACATTCCTCCGTCTCCTCGCAAGTCCCAGCGGACGGTGCCTAGGAAGGACAACATGGAGCACAGAGTCAATCAACCCACAGGTAAGTTCCCACAGCCTGCACAGTACACGAATCTCTCTGGATTGAATGGGTTGTATGAGTGTTGATGCAAGGCCTAGCCATGTATGACACAGTAGGAATTAAGCCATGTGGGCCCTTGAAATGGCAGCTGCCTGACCTGTGAAGTGTGACAATGTGAAGTGAGGTCATTGCGCTGGCGTGGCACGCCGTGGCGGTAGGCGGTCGAAGACCGCGGTGCAAAGCAGCATTGGTTAACATTGAACCCTATGGGTTTCAGGAGCCAATGACGATGTGCGCCGGCGGTCGCGGTACGCACCGCCGCGGTACGCACCGCCGCGAGCGTGAACGCCATTTTCTCTCTGCTTAATCACACGAGACCTGAGCATCCACAGGAGAGGACCTATACTGCAAGTGCTGCTGTGACCTCGGTCTGGAAGTGACAATGACTACTGCGACTGGGGAAAGGGCCCCCGCCTTCAGTTCCGAAGAGTTGGAGAAGCTCGTGGACGGGGTCTTCCCCCAGTATGCGCTACTCTACGGTCCTCCAGACCAACAGGTGAGTACACGGGGGCCAATGCATAGTGGGCAATGCCTGTGATGAGTGGGGTGGATGTACGATGGAGGGGAGGGGAGCGAATTACGAATGCATGGCACGACAGATGAGAGCATGTGCCACATGGCAAGTTTGGGGAGGGGGGGCAACTCACATCGAGCATGCAGAAAAGTGATGATGTTTCTTTTCCCCCCCTGTACATGTCACATAGGTCAGCGCCCATCAGAAGATCGATATTTGGCATGCCATCGCCAAGGACGTCCGGGCCCTGGGGGTCCACAACAGACGGGGCACCCACTGCCGCAAGAGGTGGGAGGACATCCGCCGCGGGAGCAGGAAGACCGCCGAGGCTCTGCTGGGGATGGCCTCCCAACCTAGGAGGGGTGCCAGTCGTACCTTGACCCCCCTGATGTCCCGGATCCTGTCGGTGGCCTACCCCGATTTAGATGGGCGCTTGAGGACATCACAGCAGACACAAGGGGGTGAGTACCAGCACATTCAGCTATATTTGCGCGCAGTGGAGGTGCCTGGGTGGGGGAGGAGGGCTGTGGGTATCCCTAGGCCAGGGCGATTTCTGTAGGCTAGGCCCCTCCGTGAGGTATGGTCCTGTGCCCCCGCCCCCCACCTCTGTAGGGTGCCTAGTAACACTATTCATGGACCTGTGTATTCTGTGTGGGCAGTTGTCGCCCATAGGCTTGTAGGGCATGTCCCAGTGAATGAGTAGTGTACCCCAAGTGCGCAGCGTAGTGCAGGGGGCTTCTGTGTCTGTCCTCTCCGCCAACGGTGTCCCCAATGCATGCACTCAACTTGTCTTTATTCCTCCACCCCCCCCCATTTTCTTTGTTTTTCTGTGAATGTGTGCATTAGCATCATCAGGCGGAGGAGAAGTGGCATCGGCGCAAGAGGGAGCTGCATCTCACATGGCCCCGGAGGGCCATGCAACAGACTCCGACATGACCAGTGAGACGGAGGGCGAGGGGGGCTCCACCACGGGGACCCGTGCAGACGTCAGTGACACCGACACGTCCTCGGATGGGAGCTCCCTTGCGGTGGCGGCAACATCCGTGCCCACCGATACTACAGGTACAGCCGCCACCCAGCGCACCAACTCCGCCCTCCCAGCAGCCCCTCGGCCTTCGGCCCGTGCCCGCATGGCCAGGAAGGCGGCCATCTCCTTCGCCCCAGGCACCCCTGCTGCCCTCAGTGAGGAGGTCATTGACCTCCTGAGGACCATCATTGTTGGGCAGTCTACCCTTTTGAATGCCATCCAGGGTGTGGAGAGGGAGGGGCATCAAAGCAATGCATACCTGGAGGGCCTTCATTCGGGTCAGGCTGCCCAGCAGCGATCGTTCAATGCTCTGGCCTCAGCACTGACGGCAGCGATTGTCCCTGTCTCCAGCCTCCCTCTTCTAACTCCCTCCACCCAGGCCCACTCCCCTGTTCCTCTGCCTATCCCATCCACACCTACAGACCAGCCTGCACACACCTCAACACCCAAGGGAAGCTCATCCAGACATAAGCACCACAGAACACACAAGCATTCACACAAGCAACATACAGATGCAGACATGCCAACAGCCACTACCTCCTTTGTGTCCCCCGCCTCCTCGTCTCCCTCCTCCCTCCCTGTGACGTCTACACTCACACCTGCATGCACACCACCATCAGCCAGTACACCCATCACCAGCACACCCTCCAGACCAGTCCGCACACGTGCAGTCACCACCCCCACTGCCATGTACACGTCCCCTGTGTCCTCTCCCAGTGTGTCTGTCACCCCCGCTTCCAAACCACACAAACGCAGGCAGGCACCCAACCAACAGCCATCCACCTCACGTCAGCCTCCAGCCCAAGCACCTGCACCCAAAGATACCAGACTTGACTCTCCTACAACCACATCCTCTTCCTCCACTCCCATACCCACTCCAGCTACCCTTACCATTGCTCCTAAAAAACTATTCCTCTCTAAACTGGACCTCTTTTCCTCACCTGACCCACCCCCTCCATCTCGTAAGAGTTCCAAAAACATCTCAGCCACCACCAGCCCAGCAACTCCCAAGAACGTCGTGCCTGGTTTTTGGAGTTCGCCCTTTCCTTGGGCAGGGACATCGGCCAGCAGCAAAGGCACAGCCAGCCCCCCCCCTGGGAAGAGGAGCAAAAAACTGAAGGGCAGGTGTGACAGGCCTGATACGCCTGCCCCCAAGGAGGGTAGCCTTGCACCTTCACCTGCCACATCGGGTAAGGGAGCCAAGGGCCACGGAGAGTCTGCCAAGGAGGGCAAGGGCAGCAAAGCGCAAAAGGCAGGGAGCAGCCGACCTGGCCATGAGGGCCCCACCAGCCCCATTTCAGGGGTATCAGAGGAGACCCAGGGCCCCAGGACTCTATCACAGGAGGGCCCCGCAACAGAAAGGTCCGATGCTGACTGAGCGGGAAGTATTGGCCAGGTGTGGTTCACTCGAAACACAAGACAGGCACCGCTGAACAGGGCCCCGCCGTGAGAAGCACTGCTGAACAGGGCCCCGCCGTGAGAAGCACCGCTGAACAGGGCCCCGCCAAGACAGGCACAGCTGAACAGGGCCCCGCCGTGAGAAGCACCGCTGAACAGGGCCCGCCGTGAGAAGCACCGCTGAACAGGGCCCCGCCAAGACAGGCACCGCTGAACAGGGCCCCGCCGTGAGAAGCACCGCTGAACAGGGCCCCGCCTTGAGAAGCACCGCTGAACAGGGCCCCGCCGTGAGGAGAACCGCTGAACAGGGCCCGCCGTGAGAAGCACCGCTGAACAGGGGCCCGCCGTGAGGAGCACCGCTGAACAGGGCCCCGCCAAGACAGGCACCGCTGAACAGGGCCCCACCGTGAGAAGCACCGCTGAACAGGGCCCCGCCAAGACAGGCACCGCTGAACAGGGCCCGCCGTGAGAAGCACCGCTGAACAGGGCCCCGCCAAGACAGGCACCGCTGAACAGGGCCCTCCTGTCAAGCACCGCTCCGCTGGGCCCTCATCTCAAGCACCGCTCCGCTGGGCCCTCCTGTCAAGCACCGCTCCACTGGGCCCTCCTGTTAAGCACCGCTCCGCTGGGCCCTCATCTCAAGCATCGCTCCGCTGGGCCCTCATCTCAAGCACCGCTCCGCTGGGCCCTCATCTCAAGCACCGCTCCGCTGGGCCCTCCTGTCAAGCACCGCTCCGCTGGGCCCTCCTGTCAAGCACCGCTCCGCTGGGCCCTCCTGTCAAGCACTGCTCCGCTGGGCCCTCATCTCAAGCACCGCTCCGCTGGGCCCTCCTGTCAAGCACCGCTCCGCTGGACCCTCCTGTCAAGCACCGCTCCGCTGGGCCCTCCTGTCAAGCACCGCTCCGCTGGGCCCTCCTGTCAAGCACCGCTCCGCTGGGCCCTCATCTCAAGCACCGCTCTGCTGGGCCCTCCTGTCAAGCACCGCTGGCCCATTGGCAGGCCCGGTTCTGTGTCGGGCAGGGCTTCACGAGGCACTCTGCCCACCATGCCTCCTTCATGACCAGTGGACTCTGTAATCCACCTGATGGACTGTGGCTTTGCACCCCCCAGGATGGTACAGTGGGCAATCCACCCACTGTAGAGACTTGAGAGACTGTGGCTTTGCACTCCCCAGGATGGCACAGTGGGCAATCCACCCACTGTAGAGACTTGAGAGACTGTGGCTTTGCACTCCCCAGGATGGCACAGTGGGCATGGAGGCCCTTCATGCATCTGGCGTCGTGGACTCATGTGGCTGAGGTGCTCCCCCTTCCCTTCCCCCTGAGGTGCCAGTATTTTATTTTTGTGATGCCCCAGCAGTGTTCTCTTCAATGGACTCGATCTCGTGTGTGGGCTTTGCCCATGTGTTGCTGCACATTGGCCCACGGACATTTGAACTTTGCAAAACTGTGCCGGACTTTTGCTACTTGTATATATATAGTTCTAGATGTGTAATAATTCTTTATATATTGCTAAGTTCGCTATACTTAATTATTGCTATAATATAGTTCTATTTTTACAATCATTGCCTTTTGTCTTTGCATTTTTGTTTTGGGGGTTTGGGGATGTCACTCTGACTTTTTAATCTGCATTGGTGTGTAGGTATTTCGGTGGGGGTGAGGGTGGGGGTGGGTGTGTGGCGTATGTGTGTGGCCGTAACCTTTCCTCCTCCCCCCTCCCCTGTGTCGTAGGTGCAGTACTCACGTTGTCGTCTGCGGCGACGTTCGTGATCCTGGAAGAAGAGCAGGAAGGCAATGGCTGGGAGGATGTGGAGTTCCGGTTCCATGCTGTTCCGATTCCGCGTGGAGTGTGTGGAGGTGAGCGTTTTCCATTGGAAATGTCTGTTTCCGCCGTGTTTTTATCGGCGGGGCTCCCGCCCCGGAAAAGGTGGCGGATTGGTGAGTCGTGATACGGTGGGCGATACATTGTCTGCCGCCTGGCTGTTGGTGGTGACCGCCGCGCTGTTTGTTTGTGCCGCCGTGGCGGTCGGAGTGTTAAAGCGGCGGCCTGTGTTGGTGGTTCCCGCCAGGGTCAGAATTCCATTTTTTGGACCGCCAGCCTGTTGGCGGGTTGGCCGCCGCTTTAACACTGACCGCCAGGGTCGGAATGACCCCCTATGTGTCCACATGGTCATGAGATATGTCATGTATCCAATACCTCTGAACCCAAGAAAGGTTTACATTTTTTGCCCACTCCAGGTCATGTGTACCATGAAAAATTACATTAGTCATCATATACAAACCTGCCATCCTATGTGTAGGCCATTTTGCGCCACACAAACCTACTCTATCAGTCCTCCAAGGGTACAGGCGGCGCAGCAAGGTAGCCCCTCATACACAAAACACATTTCATAGAGCAGTAAGCCACATATTCACCATTAAGATAATGTGCCTCTCTTGGTGCAATGTTGCTCATTGTCTGCCAGTGCAGGCTGCAATCTCAGGTCACTGCATCATGTTGGAAAATATATCCTACACTGTCCTCAAACAGTGCGGCAGTGCAGTTTTTATAGTTCACCAGTTGCACTGTACAGCACAAGACTCCCACATGTTTTACCCCTTATGTATTTTCAACATAGTGGACACAGTGTACTGTCATGTGTAGACTATCATGTGCCACATTAATATGCATTCACTAATCTCTCCATGGCAGTAGCTAATGAACTGTGCTGCATTTTGCACAACATATGTGTGCAGATCAATGTCCTGTGGGGAGAGTCAAATGAAGACCATTAAGGCCTGCAGGATGATGATGAGTAAAATGATGACCAATACCAAAATATGCCTATAATTGCTGAAACATCGCAGAGAGACCAAATTGTGTAGAAGTTTTTTTGCAGATGTATAAGTCACATCAAGGGATCACAGATATAGGGACTACATGAAAGTGTACTAAAATACCAATACATTTAAGAAAAATAACATTTTGAAAGTTTACTAGATTGTCACTGTAAACATCAAAACACTCACATCACTCATGCTAGTAAATACACAATAAAGGTATGTTGCAATGTGCAACAAACAGAACTGGGCAACATCTTGTAAATCCAAAAATGTGTGCATGCCAACATTCTGTGCCAAATGCATGTCCACTGGGAAGACAGACACCAAACAAAGATAGCAATTTGACACAGTTTAGACAGGTCATGATAATGTGTGTTGTTGCATTGTACTGACCATCAGAAATAATGCCAAAATCCAAATGGTGTACTAATGTAAATAGTGTGCAATGACTAGATAGTGGAGTTAACTCATAATCTGATGACTAAACCAAGGCACATTGGCCCTCATTACAACCCTGGCGGTAAATCCTGCTTACTGCCGTGCAGAAGACCGCCATCATACCGCTGTGGCTGTGGAATTCCGCTCCAGGTATTATGACCTACAGCCCGGAATCCGCCACAATACAGACACCCACACAAGTCCACTACACCAAAGGTCGGTGATAAACTGGCGATACCAAAACCGACACCATTACGCCAACAAGAATATGCTCACACTATCACGACCCATGTACCAACGCATCGGTCTTTCAACCGCGGTGAACCACTGGCGGTACACACCGCCACTCTCAAAATACACACACATCTACAAAACACAACCACATTGGACAATTTGAAATACACACACCTGATACACATACACACACCACACAAACACACCTAATTCAATATAAAGCACACACCCACATCACCCACAAACCCTTACTACCAGAAATTTGAAAGCACACCAGCATCCACAGACACACGACACCATCACTTACACAACATCCACACACCGCAAACAACATACACCAACACATCACCTCACACATCACAACAAACACCACCTCACACATCACCCACACCACATCATGTCACCCCAAGGACACCCCAGGTTCTCTGAGGAGGAGCTCAGGGTCATGGTGGAGGAAATCGTCTGGGTAGAGCCACAGCTATTCGGATCACAGGTTCAGCAGACATCCATTGCAAGGAAGATGGAGCTATGGCGCAGAATTGTCGACAGGGTAAATACAGTGGGACAGCATCCAAGAACACGGGATGACATCAGGAAGAGGTGGAACGACCTACGGGGGAAGGTGCATTCCGTGGTCTTCAGACACCAGATTGCTGTACAGAGGACTGGCAGTGGACCCCCACCTCCTCCCCCACAACTACCAACATGGGAGGAGCAGGTCTTGGCAATTATGCATCATGAGGGCCTCGCATGAGTAGCAGGAGGACTGGACTCTGGTAAGACATATTTGTACTACTTTATCCTCCCCACCCCAACTGCATGCCATCACATACTCCCACCCTTACCCTCACACCCATCACCCCAACAACCGACAGATACCCCACCAACACAACCCACACATCCCAAAACCAATCCCTGCATGTAAAAACCAATGCATGGACACCCATCACCCAAGCATGTCCACTACAGAGACTCACCCAGGCCCCACAATTTACAATCACACAAGGGCAAAGACAATAATGCAAGCACAGGAGCAGAGGGTCACTCACCCATTGCCCACAATGGCACACACAGATACAATAACTATGCATTTACACCCCAACAGAACCCCTACCCAACGTCACCGGACAGGAGGTGCCAGACATAGCCAGTCCCCCCACAGAGGAGGCCCACAGTGATGACAGCAGCTCTACACGCCTGGATCAAGATGACCAGCCCGGCCCATCTGGGACCTCGGGACAGTCGGTTCACCTGCCACTGTCACAAGCCACCACAGAACCTCCCCCCTCAGGAAACACCACCACAGCACCCACCCACTGGGCCCATCGCTCTGTCCCCAGGACACGTCAATCAGCAGTGTGTCCACCACTACAGGGAAACCAGGCAACCCCACTAACACAGGACGATCAGGGACCTGGGGTCAGGGGCAGTGGGCACACTGTTCAGGGGACAGAGGCACAGGATAACAGGGAAACTGGGAGGACTGCTGTGCAACAGGGGGAGGACAGGCCAAGGGAACCAACACTCCACGAGGCACTCTCCAACATCATGGGAGCTCACCATCATTCCCAGGAGACCATGACAATGGTACTGGCCAAGTTTCAGGAGACCCAGTGGCTGCAGGAGGAATACTATCTCGGGATCAGGGAGGACCTGAAGTCCACTAACAATACCCTGGTCACCATTGCAGGGGTGCTGGCAGACCTTCTCAACAACAGGAGGGACACAGTGGCACAAAAAGGGGCCCCTGACACTAGCCTGGACGATGAACAGCCCTCCAGCTCCGCCGGCACTAGTGGACAGGAGGCACCACCACAGGAACAATGGGACACCAGCACCCCACCCCCGGCAGATGGAGAACCACCCCACAAACGGTCCCTGAGATCCAGGAACAAGATAGAGAACATTGCCAAGGCCCCGTCATGAAATGAGACCCCCCCCCGAATGTCACCCTCCTGTCCCACAATGTCACCCTGTCCATCCTTAAACTGCCATTGCTCCACTTCCTATGCCCCTTTGGACAATGCACCTGTGAAACAAATAGACTGGACTCTGCCATGGACATTCCTCCACCATCACCGGAGCCAATTTTACAGCCCCCTCCACTTATTTGCACAGGAATAAACACACTTCAATCACAAAACAATCTGGAGTCAGTCTGTGCTTTCACAAATGTGTAATTGCAATAACTTTGGAACATAGCAATGTCAATTTATTTGTTCACATACCAATTTAACACAGCTGTAGGCCAGGAGTAAACATAGCAGAGGGCACAAAGTGGGACCAGATCTGTGAAATTGAAAGTCAAAGTGACAAGTCAGGGTCCATACACTGAGTGAAAATGACAGACCTATGCTAGCTCCAACAATAGTATGAGATGTGGAAAGCAGTGACATCTTCTTCCCTGTGTCTCACTGGAAGTATTGCATGATGATGTTGTTTCGGTTGTCGATATCCTCTTCTTCTGCCTCCTCTTCTTCACTGTCCACAGGCTCCACAGCTGCTACAAGACCACCATCTGGCCCATCCTCCTGCAGAAAAGGCACCTGCCGTCGCAAAGCCATGTTGTGCAACATACAGCAGGCCACGATTATCTGGCACACCTTCTTCGGTGAGTAGTATAGGGAACCACCTGTCATATGGAGGCATCGGAATCTGGCCTTCAGGAGGCCGAAGGTGCATTCGATCACCCTCCTAGTTCGCCCATGTGCCTTATTGTAGCGTTCCTCTTCCCTTGTCCTGGGATTCCTCACTGGGGTGAGTTGCCATGACAGGTTGGGGTAACCAGAGTCACCTGCAAATGTCGAAGGACAACTCTTAGACACACACTAACCCTTAGGGACAGCCCCATTATGGACAGACACCTATGTCAACTGTATTGGGATCTTGGCCTCACCTATTAGCCACACACGGTGCCTCTGGAGTTGGCCCATCACATAAGGGATGCTGCTATTCCTCAAAATGTAAGCGTCATGCACAGAGCCAGGATACTTGGCATTCACATGGGAGATGTACTGGTCTGCCAAACACACCATCTGCACATTCATCAAATGGTAGCTCTTCCGGTTTCTATACACCTGTTCATTCCTGCGGGGTGGTAGAAATGCCACATGTGTCCCATCAATGGCACCAATGATGTTGGGGATATGTCCCAGGGCATAGAAATCACCTTTCACTGTGTGCAAATCCTCCACCTGAGGAAACACAATGTAGCTGCACATGTGTTTCAGCAGGGCAGACAATACATTAGAGAACATTGGCTGGGACATCCCTGATGCCATGGCCACTGTTGTTTGAAAAGACCCACTGGCCAGGAAATGGAGTACATACAGGACCTGCACTAGAAGGGGGATTCCTGTGGGATGGCGGATAGCTGACATCAGGTCTGGCTCCAGCGAGGCACACAGTTCCTGGATTGTTGCACGATCATGCCTGTATGTGACTATGATGTGTCTCTCTTCCATTGTTGACAGGTCCACCAGGGGTCTGTACACCAGAGGATGCCGCCATCTCATCACCTGCCGCAGCGGACGTGACCTATGGAGGAGAACAGTGAGCAGAGTCATCCAACACTGAGGTATCACAATGTGTTATTTGCAGAAACGTCATTAAGCCGCAATGTGCCGGTATCTGTCTATATTCCCGGCCTAGATATGTGTGATGCAGTTAACATCCATCCCATGTGGCCTCCTGAAATGGCGGCTGCCTGACCTGTAAGGTGGGACAAGGGGATATGAGGTAACTGCGCTGGGGTTGTACACCGTCGCGGTGGGCGGTCGAAGACCACGGCACAATTCTGCGTTGGTTAACATTGGGCCCTATGGGTCCCAGGAGCCAATGACGATGTACGCCGGCAGTGACGGTACGCACCACCGCGGACATGACCGCCATTTTCTATCTGTTCACTCACTTGATACCTGACCTTCAACAGGAGAGGACCTACACTGCAAGTGCTGCTGTGACCTGTGTCTGGAAGCAGCGATGGCTCATGTGTCTGGGAAAAGGGCCCCTGCCTTCACTTTGGAGGAGTTTGAAAAACTAGTGGATGGGGTCCTCCCCCAGTACACGCAACTGTACGGTCCTCCAGACGAACAGGTGAGTACACTGTGAGCATGCTGCATGGGCAATGCTGTTTTGAGTGTTGTGGATGGAAGATACATGGGGGGGGGGCTGAGGCCTGCATGTGCAGATGGGGAGTGTATGTGCGTCAGGGCATGGGTGGGAACTGGGGGCAATGAGTATGAGGATCCGGATGGGTAAGTAATTTCCTTTCCCCCTGTACCAATCCTCTAGGTCAGCGCCCACCATAAGAAGGTCGCCAATGACGTCCGGACCCTGCGGGTCTACCACAGACGGAGCACCCACTGCCGTAAAAGATGGGAGGACCTGCGCCGCTGGAGCAAGAAGATGGCGGAGGCCCAGCTGGGGATGGCCTCCCAACGTGGGAGGGGTGCCCATCACACCATGACCCCCCTGATGTTCTGGATCCTGCCGGTGGCGTATCCGGAGCTGGATGGGTGCTTGAGGGCATCACAGCAGCCACAAGGGGGTGAGTACAGTCTCATTCAGCTAACTCTGCGTGCATTACAAGATGTCTGGGTGAGGG
Source organism: Pleurodeles waltl (assembly GCF_031143425.1). NCBI lineage: Eukaryota > Metazoa > Chordata > Amphibia > Caudata > Salamandridae > Pleurodeles > Pleurodeles waltl. The sequence goes on from NC_090440.1 coordinate 1,571,609,439, forward strand.
AGGTGGACAGTGGGTTCCCCTAGACCACGGCAAAGGTGGTAGGCAAGGTCCCTTGTGAGGCAGGCTATGTGGCACCCCAACCCACCAGTGGTAAGAGCCATCTACACCTAGTCAGGCTCCTGTGACTTCCAGGTGTGAAGCGATTGTCTTAGGCCTCATACCCCATGGTCAGCTGAAATTCCTAGGAACTGTCAGTGCATGGCGTAGTGCAGAGGGCTGCTCCCTGTGTGTTGTGTCTGCCAACGTTAGTGGTGTTGGATGCACTGAACATGTCTTTCTTCTGTCTTCCCCCCCTTTTTGTGATCTCCCTGTTCTTGTATGCAATAGCATCATCAGGCGGAGGAGCATTGGCACCGGAGCAGGAGGGAGCTGCAACCCACATGGCCCTGGAGGGTGAAGCAACGGAGTCTGAAGCCACCAGTGCGATGGAGGGCGAGGGGAGCTCCACGGCAGGGACAGGAGCAGACAGCAGTGACAGCGACTCCTCCTCTGATGAGAGCTCCCTTGCGGTGGCGGGCACCTCTGTGCCAAACGCATCAACAGGTACAGCCGCCACCCCTCCTACCAGCACCGCCCTCCCAGCAGCCCCTCAGCGTGTGTCCGTGCCCGCACACCCAGGAGGGTGGGCATCTCTTTCGCCCCAGGCACCTCAGGCCCTGCCCCAGTCAGCCCTGCTGCCCTCAGTGAGGAGGCTATTGACCTCCTGAGATCCCTCACTGTTGGGCAATCTACCATTGTGAATGCCTTCCAATGCTCAGATTGTGCAATTTACTAAGATTGTTCCGTTGTCAATGTGTGATAATTATTTATCACTCAAATGCCACTCTGACTTTGAGCCTTATATGGATATAGCATTATCTCCATTTGCGCAAGCTCTTTTTGTTAGACTCAGAATAGGGTCCCTCCCCTTGTGTTCCCTAACGTACAATTGGCATTGTTCTACTAATAGTTCCAAGCTCTGCCCGATGGGCTGCCAACGTGAAGAGTCTATTTCACATGTTCTCTTTTATTGTCATGCATATTGCAAACAAAGAGCTTGCTGGATTATCCCTCTCTGCAAATCTATAGGCGGCAGGTCTCATTTGTATGCTGAGAGAATTTTTAAATCTGATCCATCTCCTGAGGAAGTTTTACCAGTGGCAAAATTCCTCGAATCAATCTGGCGCCTTAGACTAGCAACTTTAAAGAAGAAGACTGGATAGCTAATTTTAAGATCTATGTATGCACTTTAATTGACCTTTTGATGTCTGATTTTAGTATTTAATTTTTAATATTAAGATACTGTTTTATTGCATTATTGAATCCCCATGGGCATAGGGATTAGGGTCCTTGTTGTGTGGTACACTCTAAATTTAGGAGATATATATTGTGATCATTCTGTTCGAATTTTTATTTTCTACTATCTCTTTTACATTTTTACTGTGTTTATATTTTTAAGTGTTTTACCAATTTACAAAATTAACAATTTATGCTGCTTGTATTGTACTTTTATGGTATGTTTTTACTTACCGAAATAAAGTTAAATGAATGAATGCCATCCAGGGTGTAGAGAGGCATTTGCAACAAATAAATGCATACCTGGAGGGCATTCATTCTGGGCAGGCATCCCAACAGAGAGCATTTCAGGCTCTAGCCTCAGCACTGATGGCAGCCATTGTCCCTGTGTCCAGCATCCCCCCTCCAACTTCCTCCACCCAGACCCAATCCCCTGTACCTCAGCCTATCCCAAGCACACCATCAGACCACCATGCACACTCATCAGCACACAAGAGTGGACATGGCAAACATAAGCACCACACATCCCACAGGCACTCACACAAGCACCATCCCCATACAGACACACCAACATCCACTGCCTCCACTGTGTCCCTCTCCTCCACATCCTCCTCCTCCTCCCTCCCTGTCTCATCTCCACTCACACCTGCATGCACTACATCCTCAGCCACTACCTACATCACCAGCACGCCCATCAACACACACCGTTCACGTGCACTCACCACCCCCACTACCATTCACACATCCCCAGTGTCCTCTCCCAGTGTGTCAGTGAGCCCTCCTCCCAAAGTACACATACGCAGGCACACACCCACCCAATAGCCATCCACCTCACAACAGCCTCCGGCCCATGCACCTTCACCCCAATTCAGCAGACGTACACCTTCTACAACCATTACCTCTACCTCCACTCCCAAACCCCCTCCATCATCCCATCCCAGTGTGTCTAAAAACTCTTTCTGGCTAACATTGACCTCTTCCCTACACCTCCCCCCCGTCCTTCCCCTAGGGTTAGGCTTTCCAGGTCCCAGCCCAGCACCTCAGCCACCACATCCCCAGGCACAGTGGTGCCAGCAACTGAGGGGTCATAGAGAGCGCCACCCATCAGGGCTACCAGTGTGCCACGTAGAGAGGGCAAGGACATTCCGCCACCTGCCAAGGTGAAGAAGGTGCCCACATCCCATTGGGAAAAGCCAAAACTACCAGCCACCAAGGGCTCAGCAAAAAACAAAGGGGATAGTGGCAAGATAACTGCGGCACCGTCAAAGCTGGGGAAGGGCCAAATGCTGAAGAGCAGGTCAGGTGAGGGCATGGGGGCACCTACTGAGGGACTAGTGTTACACTTTCTGTCCACGACCATGCCATCCTGTATGGCGGCAAACACCGCTAACTGCCCCGCCACCACAACCGCCACCTGCACCGCTACCTGCACCGCCCCGGCAAGTCCACAGCCTCAACAACAGTCCCCAGCCTCTTCCCTAGTGGGCAGCCGTCCGAGGCTGGAGGAGACGTCCTGCTTTGTCCCTCAGCAAGTGCTGACGCATGCACCGCCGCCAGCAGTGCCGCCCACACCGCCGCCAGCACCGCCGCCAGCACCGCCGCCAGCACCGCCACGACAGACACCACCGCTAGCTCCACTGCGACAGACAGCGCCGCAAGCACCACCACCTGCACCGCCCCAGCATGTCTACAGCCTCCTCGACAGTCCCCAGCTTCTTCCCCAGTGGGCAGCCGTCCGAGGCTGGGGGAGATGTCCTGCTGTGTCCCTCAGCAGGTGCCGACCCATGCACCGCTGCCATCAGCGCCGCCACAGACACAGACGCAAACACTGCCGCCACAGACACCGCCGCAAGCACCACCACGGCCCGTGGCATCCTCGGACACTGGCACCACCGCTGACATGGCTACCATCCCCAGTGGTCAGTCGTCTGAGGCTGGAGGAGAGTTCCTGGACCCTGGGCAGCTTCCATGAGGCATTACTTCCATCACTGTTTGCACCTGCAGTTGGAAGGTGAAGCTGCAGCAGTGTGGGGTATCGCTGCATCCATGGCGTATCATGCTACCTGCACCTCACCAATCTCCTGGCACGCACACCCAGGTGAGGGAATATTACCGCCACAGTGCACTTGAAGCACTCTGGGCACCATGCCCCCTCCAGAACCAGTGGAGTATCACATCCACTACCTCAGTCCTTGGCAGGATGAAGCACTCTGGACACCAGGCCCCCTCCAGAACCAGTGGAGTATCACATCCACTACCTCAGTCCTTGGCAGGATGAAGCACTCTGGGCATCAGGCCCCATCCAGAACCAGTAGAGTATCACATCAACTACCTCACTCCTTGGCAGGACGAAGCACTCTGGGCACCAGGCCCCCTCCAGAGCCAGTCGAGTATAACATCCAATACCTCAGTCCTTGGCTGGATGAAGCACTCTGGGCACCATGGTCCCCCCAGAACCAGTGGGGTATCACATCCACTACCTCAGTCCTTGGCAGGATGAAGCACTCTGGGCACCAGGCCCCCTCCAGAACCAGTGGAGACTATTATCCACTTGAGAGACTGTGGCTTTGCACTGCCCAGGATGAAGCAGTGGGCAAACCACCCACTGGAAAGACGTGTGAGACTGTGGCTTTGTACTCCCCAGGATACAGCAATGGGCAAACCACACACAGGAAAGACTTGTGAGACTGTGGCTTTGCTCTCCCCAGGATACAGCAGCGTGCAAACCACCCACTGGAGAGACTTGTGAGACTGTGGCTTTGCACTCCCCAGGATACAGCAATGGGCATGGAGCCCCCTCGTGCAGCAGTGGTGCCATGTGTTCATCAGGCTGAGGTGCCCCCCCTCCTAGTCCCCCCTGAGGTGCCTGTGTGCTCAAAATATAACTTAGAGAGAACCTAATCTAGTTGCACTATGATAGCCTTATTTTTGTGCTTCACTCTCATCGTTACTATTTTAATCCTACTGTGTTGTGTAGTTCTGGTTATTGCAGCTCACGCTTTGCTATCTAAAATGCAGTCATTTTATTAAATCAATCTTTAAAACTCAAACTGCCTTTGTCATTTATATATGAGACCGCAATGTGTATGGGAGAACCGGTTGTGACCTGAGTGACCACGACTTCCCTGGGAAGTACTAAGATGTCATGCGCTCGGCTGCCCAATTGACTCTTCCCTTCGGGAGAGATGAGGCACTGCTAGTTAGCCGGAGCAAAACCCGGATTTAGAGTGACAAGGGTCCTTCATCGTGGGTCAGACTTAGTCCCCCGCACTGTGAACGATCTTTCCACTCAAATCCAGCAGTCTCTTTAGGATAATGAGAGCCTATGCGACATGGAGCTGCCAACGTTTGGTCAGGCTCTAATTTTCGGGTCCACCGGTATATCTCTGTCTCATATAATATAATGATCCCTCAGTTCCATATACGGAGACGTCCGTCGTACTGAGGATTTCCACCACCGCCGTATAGGTAACCCTATTTACAGTGGGTGGTTGTTCAAGCTTGAACCTTAAGAGGAAAAAAAAACATCTTGGTGTGCCTTCTCTGAATTCTTGGTGCTTTTCTAATGGCGAATCCCCAGGTTGTACAAATAGCTCTTAACATGAGACAACCGCTCACAGCACATTTTCTAGCACACGGCCTTAAGGCCCAGGGTGGTCCAGTCACGTTTGTGGTGGACGCCCACGCAGCCTATAGAACAGAACTTTTTTACTCTTGGGTCACATTTCCAGCAGTTGATGGGAACACAAATACATTCCATACATGTACAGTAGTGAACGCGCCTGGACAATACAGGGCAGACGCATATTTAGAGATACCTCTACCTTATCAAGAACATAATAATTGGCTTGATGGTGCCCTACCCCATACGATATTACCAGTAAGGTTAGGTCCACTAAGTAAATAAGGTCCTACCTGTCCTTTGTTGGCCACATATACACCTCATCCTGCGGCTGCAAATATGGCGGTGGCTGAGGTTCGACGCTTATATACTGACTTAACAGCAATATATAGACGATTAGTACAATTTGTAATGCAGACACTGAATACAAACCCAGCGCGTGCTGCTCCAGCACAACTACACGCAGTAACACCAGGTGTAAATCCAGTGACTGTACACTTTATTATGGGTATAGTCCCAGCAAAGCGGGAGGAGACTCCATTTTGGCTGGCACAAAAAATTTATACGCTGGAGGTGGTATTTCCCCATACGGGACCTCAGGACAAACATAGAATTTTAACTATGTGTTTACCCTTTGGGATGGTTCCCACAGTGGATCATTGTAATACATGGGGCACGGTGTTTGCCGCGCTCTATACAACGGCACACGGTACACCAACACTAGCCAACCTACTGGAAGTGCTTAAGCAAATTCAAGATGAATACGGGGCTGCCCCGGCCTTAGATTTAGGAATGCAACTTTGCCACTGTTTCTTCAATTATCCTAAGTAATCTTAAAGGGGAAGCAGTTGCACTTGCAGTGCGTATGCGTCTTCGTGACGTTCCGCAACAAGATCAGGAGTGGGAACTGCCTAAAATAATAGCGGAAACTTATTCTAGTATCGGTCGTGATAGCCTGGGGGCTAGACCGCAAAAACCTAAATTTTAGGGAAAAAGTAATAAAGACAATACTAAACAACAACCTGAGGGTACTAAGAAGCGCTGGGAGAAAAAACAACAAACACCTAAAAAAGAAACGGGAGAATCTCCACGTACGGATACCCCACAGAATAGGTATAATCTCAGGAATAGAGATAATATAAAAACGCCTCATAGATATCAATATACTGATACACGCCAATCTCGTTCCTTTCAGGACTCATCGGAAAAGAGAAATGAGAGAGGTGAGTGGTCAGAGCGGAGAACAGAGTACGTGAAACCGAGACAGGAATCACAACGCTCTTCGGAGGTTTCTGTCAAGAAGGAAGAGAAACCGGTACAACAAAAACAACAGTTGAAAAAGAAAAAAGTGGCAGCAGTCTCAGTTAGACATGCCACTCAGGAAGAGGGTTCTCTTGAAGAACAAGAAGTGGGCTCCAGCACTACTAGACAGCACGGCAGAGGTCACAATAGTTCACCTGAATCTTCTAGAGCATCTGGAGGTGAAAGCAACTGATGACTTCATCCAAGTAGAAACAGCAGATATGCGGGTCTCCGAACCCGATAGGGTGTATAGAGTAACTTTACAATTGGAAGGAGATATTGAACGCACAATACACGCAATCTTTTTGGGATCGTGTAGTTAAGATATATGACAGTTTGTTGGCTGAACAAGATTGGCCGCCTGATTTTGTCTGCACTTGCCCAGCTGGGGAGGAGGTTATTAAACCTTCCTTCTTGCCCCTTGTTCCACAGGAACTCGCTGAATCCTATTCTATAGAATGGGCTGTCACACAGGCACCTGCGTTATATAGAAATCACGTAGGATGGGACAGTGATTCTCCATATCATGTAATTCCCATTAAAGGTGAACATCAGCCACAACCGCAGTATCCCATAAAACATGAAGCAAGGGCACCGGTGAGAGAAATACTTACACAATTAGAATACCAGGGAGTGATTGAGACCTGTATCTCACCGATGAATAATCCCTTATTTCCTGTAGCAAAACCAGACCATTCATATAGAATAGTTTTAGACTACAGACATTTGAATGGATATACACGTACATATGCTATACAAAATTCGCATAGCACTGCACTAATGAGCAACATTGTGCGGAAAAAATACAAAACAACTTTGGATATCTTGAATAGATTCTTCTGCCAGAATATAGCGCCTGAAAGCGGAGACTTAACAGGCTTTAGCGCACTAGGCTCCCAGAAAAATTCTATTGTTTGCCTCAGGGGTATAAGAACAGCCCAGGACTGATGGCAGCTCGTGTGACTTCAATTTTACACGAGTTGGACTCTGAAGCATTGTCATATGTGGATGATATATATCTCACGGATGACTAGTTACTACAACATTTAAGACGGGTAGCCTGCATTGTTGTGGGGTTTGCCGAACTCGGCTACAAATTTAATTTCAAAAAATCAAAAATTGCCTTCCTCAGCATCCTGTTCCTGGGATATGACCTGTTGAATGAAGGGAAGAGTCTAGTGCCACAATTTTTAGAAGAGTGTGCACAATTGCAACCACCAAACACGATTAAGAAACTCTAGTCATTGTTGGGCTTTCTAAATTTTGGCAGAACATACATTTCTGATTATGCTACACGCATAAAACCTTTATATGAATTAATACGTCCTGATTTTTCAAGCAAATTCTGGACAATTGAACATACACATACTCCTCGAGAGTTACAAGCAGATATGCTAACAGCAAAACATCTACACACACGGGCCAATACGACACATTTGGTCATCAGGGTGATAACTGGGGCCATTGGGTTTACTTATGTCACATTTAATGAAGGTGAGACAGTCCCGATTGCATACAAGTCACACTTGTATTCCGCTGCTGAACAGCGATTTGCACCCACAGAGAAAATTCTCACTGCTGTACAGATGGCTGTTATCAAAGAGAGACCTCTGGCCCAGGGAAAACACATTATTATAATTTCTCCTATTCCGGCACTTGAGGCTGTTACAAAAGCTAGCGTCCAGAACGCAAAAGCGCTCCACCCAAGATGAATGCAATGGGCTACGTCCTTGACAGCCACTGATGTAGACTACATTTTTGACGCAAAGTTACAAACTCAGGAATTTCTACAATATGAAGTTGAATATCCAGTACCCACTGACACATTGCCTATTGATCAATATCAGGTAGTCATGTACACCGATGGCTCTGCGCAACAGGAGGTTGGTACAAAACATCAATATTCTGCTGCGTGCGCAGTTGTGAGCGGCTATATGGAGGGGGAGAAATTCTGCCCCCGACATACCTATACCCAGACCGTAGGGGATTGTACAGCGCAATTGGCTGAGCTAAAAGCTCTACTACTGGCACTAGAACATACAGATCCAACACAGTTCACTCTGGTTGTTGTGATTTGTATTATTGCGTCCAGTCCTTTAATGAATACCTGCATTACTGGCGCTTAAATGGGTTCAGAGATTCGAAAGGCAACACCATAAAACCTAGACTACTGTGGGGGAAGGTGGCAGACCTGAAAGAGACGCTACCTAAGGTCCATGTTGTGCATACACTTGGGCACCAGCGCATTGGAATACACGTTGCTGGAAATACCTTGGCTGATGAAGCCGCAAAGCCAGCAGTGGCAGTTGTCACTGTAGCTGCAGTGACTCGCTCGAGTTCCAAACCAGACACAGATATTATGGCTGCTATAAAAGCTACGGTTGATGGCACGCCTTATCCTAAAGGATTTCCTAATAAATACCAATACTTGATGGGAAGTATGCTGAACGCTGAAGTTAAAATTCCAGGCGTAGGCGTACGCGACATCCCCAATAAAGATGTAAGACCACAATTGATTAAGGCAGCACATGAGGGACTGGCATCTGCACATGCTGGCGTGGCAGCTACAATTTCACTATTACAGGCCCGCTATTGGTGGCCTGGTCTCTATAAAGGGACCAAGCAGTATGTCCTTTGTTGTGACATCTGTCAACATATTAAAGTTTCAACAGCTAAGCGCCCACCGCAGACACCCCTCTTAATCTCAAACAGACCAAATACAATGTGTGTACCTGGATCATTGTGGTCCATTAACACCGAATAGTGCATATAAATATATACTAGTTGCTGTTGATTCCTGCTCCAGATTTATGTGGGTGTGGCCACAACGCTGGGCTGACGCTCTGACTGTTATTAAAGATTTGCAAGTCTTTGTCGGTACATATGCAGTTGCAGCATTCCATTCGGACCAGGGCCCTGCTTTTGCCTCAAGGGCATTCAGGGACACCATAGCTTTGTTGGGGGTCCAACTCCAGTACTCGTCTCCATTTCATCCCAAGGGAAATTCTGTTGTGGAGCTATTAAACTGTGATTTAAAGCAATCCTTAACAGCCAGAGTCTTAGGTACGGGTCGTAGTTGGCTAACCCACCTGTATGGAGTTCAGAGAGCACTAAATAACCTGACTAGAAGGTCCCTGGTGGGTCGTACTTCATATGAGTGCCTGTTCGGAACACAAATGTTTGTTCCGGATCTTGATGGTCCTGGTGTGGAGGCGGTGGAAAAACCTTTTGACATAAATGATTGTGTCACTGTTTTACAGGAATTACAACAGTTCCGTGAAGATAACTCTTCTAAAAGTGCTGCCTCCACAGGAATTAAGTATGTGCCAGTAACACCTACCAGCTGGATTCCTAGGGTTGGGGATCTTGTGTGTGAAAAGGTCGCAGTGAAAAAAGAATTTGGCCCTTCATATCGTGCATCAGTCCCTGTGTTGGGGATACACGGAACCAGAACTGTTATTCTACCCCTGTTGCCAGGTGCCAAAGAAAATCGCTTTGTTTCTATTGACAATGTCAAGTTACAACATGTGGCCGATTCTACACAGTGGACCAAAAGGAACGTTCATTAGTTCTGCTTCATGTTGTCTATACCAACACTGTTGACCCTCCGAGCTTGGGGAGGGTGGATGATGATCTCGCATTGGTTCCACTAACAACTACCAACTTAGAAACATTTGATCAAGTCACCATGACTATAAACGTGACGGATGGTGCTGTCTACAGTATACCACTGTTGGAAACACCAACTCCTCCATTGACTATGGCAATGCCTTTTGCACGAACTGCCTCTGGTTACTTTACCGACAACAACGATGGTCTATCAGACCCGTTCGACTCTTCGACTGCTGACCTTTCAGGTCCACGTAAGCTGATGCGTTGGCTTAAAGATACGTATTTTGTTCTTCCATGGAACTATCTGTGGCTTTTATTGACTATGCTAGCATTTTTTCTTTGAATTGGGTTTGTTGTTACCTTTTTTCTGTTGATACATGTTCATTTTCTTCCAGAGAGATCAGCGGTTGAACAGGTGGAGGATGTGTTGAAACCACATTTTTCGTCACATAAGGTTCAAAGAGACGTGTCCTTTGTGAACATTTCTGCAGTGCCAATTCCAGATGGGATTGTGTGGGATAAAGTGATGTTTGATATATACGGTCCCACTGAAATAATTCAAATACCGTATGTGCTAAAGTTATCTATGAATGATATAGTCATACCAGGCATTGTATCTGATGATTGGAATGTGAACACAGTTGACTCAAAGATGACAGAATTGCAATATTACACTGTGAAGATGTTTACCAGTTTAGGGACAATTATGGTGAAATGTTTTGCTATAATTATTATGGGCACCACTTCATACATAAAGCAAGCAGTCCAAAAACAATATTTGACTATACGCAATGGGAACATGTCTCATTCCCGTTCAAATTATTTTTTTTAAATGAAACATCGCAACAAACCAGCTGCTTAGGCTTAGCTACAATCAGAGCATTAAACATGCCTAGCATCCCTGCCCCTGCACAATTTGATAACTGGCAAAAGTACACAAATGCAACTTTTAGTGAGCTTACTGAATGGGTCCAGAATAGTACATTTAATACTTCACTGACATGTCCAGGCGGGTGGTTATTGTGGCCAATAGATACTAACGGGTGTCATCAACGTTTTGTCACCTCCTTAGGGGATTTCCGAACGAGTAGGTCAGACCCTCGCTATATATCACCAGAACATGCTGAAATAATTACAACATATAGTGTGGGAAAATTGTGCCAGCAATGGCTAAAATGATCCTCGCTAGATGCAGTTAAGACACATCTCACTCTCCTGTCTAATAACACTGACTTACAAGACTTTTGTCAGGCCCGAAGATACCACGTAGGAAGCATTTCTTGTATGAAGTATACAATGAAATATGGAAACTTTCCCAACAAGAGGCTGCAGCCCGGATAAGGCAGATAGATCAGGAAAATCTGAAAAAAAGCATTAGCTGTTGTGGATAATGGAATTCACACCTTGTCCGACCGGATATATATACCATTAATAACATTGTTTCTTCTGCTATATACATTATACGATCTGATATGTCTTCCTTATATCATGGACAGAGTCAGACCAGGTCCATTATGCAGTTGGGTTGGACGCTTCAGACATTAAAGGTGGGTCGCGTTCCGTGGCAGCACATCAGTACCAGGGAAATATTTTTTTTCTTTCATTTGCACGACAACAGCAACTAATGGCTAAGAAGGAGGCGACTTATGTCATGCTCAACATTGAGAAGTTAGAAAGATTGCCATTCACCGTGGCCGAGATTCCCTCAGCAGAGTGGTTGATACACGGGGTTATTAATCTGCCTATTTCTACGTTACAATTCACTTCTTGTTTGAAACATGTTCCTGTAGGCAGATATGAAAAGTTGGGAGATAGTTACATCCATGAGGTGTGGGAGCTTCCCTTCTTGTACAAATGCCTCAATAGTAGGAAAGAGGTCTTTCTTAGCGGCAGTGAATGTGAGACTTCAGTCAGCCATTCGATGATTTGTAAGCAGCTGTCCTTGCATTGGGCATGTAACGCCTCGGTTATGAACTTGGCTTGCTATCTGAAGGGAGTTCCAGTTCCCTTGATTAAACGCACGTTCCAGGTGCTTTCAAATGGCAGCTACGTCCTCCTCAATAGTGAAGACTGTTGTGGCATGCGGGCCGGAATAGTTTACGTTGTTTCGGTCACTAAGGTCGATACTTGCTGCGGGAACGTGTTGTTTTCCCCCCACTAAAATTAGGGAGGTAGCAGATATTTGGCCTCACATTGCTACTTCCAAGGTGAATTTTGACAAGTTAAGCAGACTGAGGGCTTTATTGTTTCTGAAGCATGTGGCCATTACACCTGCACGTGAGACCTACGCACTTCAGGTGGCAAGGTCATCGTCGGAAATACAGTCCCTGTTAAATACAAACTTTCCGAGCCACTTTGGTGAACTTGTGGGACGTATATTTAATGATTCCTGCACGGCTGTATTGGTACACTTTTTCAAAGCCGTTGGTGTTGGTTTCGTTCACATCTTCTCTACCATATTCGTTTTAATACCTTCGGCTATTCATTAAATTTTTTGAAGCATTTTTGGGGGATTTCTGATAACTTTGGCTTTATTATCCGGCATTTTGCTGTTGCTGTTGTTTTTCCACAATGGCTGTCCCACCACAAGGACGAATGTGGGCACTCCCATCAGCGCAGCTGTGTCGTGAACGCATGATGCAGCACTTTGGAGCAACACTCCTGGAACATTTGGAGTGTAACTGGTCACTGTCATTCAGACCGGTTTTGGATTGTGTGCAGCCCGTGTTTCGGTGCCATTGGTGCTCTTTTGAACATGCACTGGACATTTGTCTCTCACAGCAACACCCCCCAGTGGTTGATGCTAATCTGTTGATGTTCCCGATGAGGGCTCATTACCCAACATGCGCACTACAGCTGAGTTTGCTTTGGGAGGCTGATTACGAGATACCGTTCCTGGAGGAAGTTGTAATTAACTTCTTCATAGGCACTGCTCGGGATGCCGCCTTGGTTGACACTGGGGCTTTGGAACGCACCTGCTCCTTGATAGTCTTTGGCATGGATTTTCCGGTTTTGTCATCTGCCGAAGTGGAGAATCTCCTGCTTTCCATGACCACTGCTTGATTTGGACTAATTATAAATTGACATTATCCTTTGAATTCGGCATTGCTCATTTTTTAAATTGAAAATTACTATGCTTGTGTGTCCTCTTAACTTGTTGAAATTGAATAGGGTTTTACTTATATTTTAGCTTTGGGCATTTTTAGCTTTGGCTTAAACCACTTTCTACCGACAAGGGGAGGGTGTAGTATAGCCATTTTTAATATAGCTTCATGCACGTTAGGTTAACATATTAGGCCTCTGTGCACTTTGTCCTAGATACATTTTATTCAGCCTCGCACTGTTATTTTACAATAACCAGTTTTACGGTCTTGTTTTTATTTATTTCTATCACACTGTTTAGCTTAGTTCAGCACTGTGTTCTCAAACAATGCATTCTTGCTCACCCTGTGCTTCAGTCAAGGCTACAGTCTGGTACATTGCTGGTACACGTGTTAGAAGTTTAGTCTCTAGTGTTCATAGAAAAAATGCATCCTTACATAGGGACATTTTCTTAGAACATCTGCGTGTTAGTTATAAAAACTCTTTCTAGTCCTAGTACACGTAAGGGGGAAATTCCGACCAGGAACATACAACTAGATGCTGACTGCCCCGTTGCAGATGCTGATGCAGATTACAGGCCTTTGCTCAGGTATGAGGGTTGATGTCCTCCCGAGGGAACCTGGAAGGCAGGCTTAGAGCTTTACATGCTGTGCTCAGAATATAACTTAGAGAGAACCTAATCTAGTTGCACTATGACAGCCTTATTCTTGTGCTTCACTCTCATCGTTACTATTTTAATCCTACTGTGTTGTGTAGTTCTGGTTATTGCAGCTCACGCTTTGCTATCTAAAATGCAGTCGTTTTATGAAATCTATCTTTAAAACTCAAACTGCCTTTGTCATTTATATATGAGACAGCACTGTGTATGAGAGAACCGGTTGTGACCTGAGTGACCACGACTTCCCTAGGAAGTACTAAGATGTCATGCGCTCGGCTGCCCAATTGTCTCTTCCCTTCGGGAGAGATGAGGCACTGCTAGTTAGCCGGAGCAAAACCCGGATTTAGAGTGACAAAGGTCCTTCAACTTGGGTCAGACTTAGTCCCCCGCACTGTGACCGATCTTGCCGCTCAAAATCCAGTAGTCTCATTAGGATAATGAGAGCCTACGTGACAGGCACAAGTCTCTCAACCATACCCATGACACCATGCTAAGTCACCCTGTGTGGATCATCATGGCCTCCTAGCTATGGAGTAAATCAATGTGAGATAACAGGGCTGATTGCAGAGGCCCCATAACTTTTTGCCCCCATTTTCCTCTTTTTGCTGGTGTTTTCCTGACTTTGATGGTGCCCTGTGTACTGCTAACCAGTCCCAGGGCCTGTGCTCTGTGTAAAATGGATATGCAAATTAGGCTAATTATAATTGGCTAAGTTAACCTACCTATAAGTCCCTAGTATATGGTAGGGCATGTAGGTTTAGGGACCACAGCATAGGTGGTGCACACCTAGGTGCACTGCTGAGGTGCCCAGTGTCATTTTAAAAGCAAGCCTGCCTTGCTGGCTGCTTTTAAATTAAAGTTATATGCAAATTCGACTTTGGAATTAAAGGTACTTCCAAAGTCTTAAACTACCTTATTTTTACATATAAGTCACCCCTAAGGTGTGCCCTATGTGCCCCTAGGGCTGGGTGCCATGTAACTATAAGCAGGGACTTTATAAAAACAGATTTATAAGCCCTGGTGAGGTAAAAACAGCCAAATTCGTTTTTCCCTCATAGAAGTAAATGGCCTTCATAGGCTAGAATGGGCAGACTTTATTTTAAATTTTAAAGTCTCCTTAAATGTTACATACCAAGAATTTGGTATCAAATTAATTGTTGTAATAAATCCCACAACTTCCAGTTGTTGGATTTAATATAACTTGTTCAGGTAAAAAGTTTAGACTTTACCTAAAAAGTTGCCAATTTCAGCTCTGCATTGTTTTTGCTGCTGTGCTCTGATTGGCCAGCCTGCAGCAGCTTCTGCCAGGCTGCCTTGATGAGGTGTGAAGTGGCCTGGCTTCACACAAAGGAATGTGCTTGGGGGAGAGAATCTCCCATCAGCAGATGGTGAGGCAGGAAGGGGGAGGGCTGCCAAACTGGTCTTCAAAGGCAGAGAAGGACATCTGGAGCACCAAGCAACACCCCCACATCCTGCAACCCCAGACAGCTAGGTGCCCCCTTGATTAGATTAGGAGAGGGCAGGAGAGGGGTGTGTTTATGATTTTTAGCCACACCAGTGGGTGGGCTCAGCCAGATGTAACCTCCAAAAATCAGATTCAGCCATGTTGTATTTTTAGAGACTGTTGCCTTTTGGGATGGATTTTTGCCACACTTCCCAGGAAGTGGTCATCACAGGGGGACGACCCTGTCCCTGATTGGAGAACCAGGGCCCCCCTGCTTTTCACCCAGGAGCAAGGATAAAACTGGCAGACCTGCCCCCACACCTCAGATCCCCACCAAATTTCAAGAAGAAAGTACTTAAGGAGAAGAAGGACTGCCCTGCTGGACCCCTGGCCTGCACCTGGACCCTGCACTCAGAAGGACTGCACCAGCTGCACACTTGGGCTTCACCACAAGAAGGACTTTGCCTGGCTTCAACTGGTTCAAGGAGGGACTCCCTGTTTGCTACAGGTGAAAAATTGCTAACCAGAGTCCCCTGCACCAACTCCTGAAGAAAGCGACCAGCTGACCACTGTCCAGTGGCCAAAAAGGAGTTTGCGCCAGGTGCATTCTGGGAGTTGAAGTCCGCACCCAAGGACCATCACAGAACTTCTGGACCCTTGGGGTGAGCTGTGGACCCCAAAAGAACCTTAAAAGAACATCTGGGTGAAGCCCCAGAAGATTGGAAAAGATTTGAGAATTTTGGGAAAAAAGCTCCAGAGAGGGACCGACCCGCCGCGGAAATTCTAGCCGGCTTGCCTCAACCGCGACCCGGCCTGACTTCGTGGTTCGTCCCGGTAAAGAAAAACATCCAAAAAAGAGACTAAGTCCGAAGGTAAAAAGTTGACCGGGACCTCCCAGCCATCGTATCCGAGAAGGGCTCCATGGACGTCGGATCAAGATCCAGGTTTACCCCGGTCGAAGGATTTTCATCTCGAAAAAACGACTAAGTCCGAAGGTAAAAGTCTCCACCGAGGAAACCCACATCGCGTATCCGAACAAGGGCTCCAGGAGGTCGGATTCAACTGGCAGGTTCGTCCCGGTGAAGAAAAACTTCAAAATAAAGACTAAGTCAGAAGGTAACTTTTTAACCGAGGCCTCCCGCGACCTGTAGCCGAGCAGGGCTCCATCGCGGTCGGCCTGAAAGTTTGACTTTGCCCCGGTCGAGGTGCAACCAGATGACCCGATTGGCGCTTTTTGTTTCTAAGCGCTAGAAAAGTGATAATTCTTTAAAAATTCATATCTCCGGTTCCCCTTAACCGATTTTAATCGTTTTTGTGTCATTTTAAAGATAAAAATATAAACTATTTTTATAAATTGGTTTTGGATTTTTGGTTTTAAGTAAAACAAATTAAAAATCCTTTAAATTGTCTTAGTGCAAAAATTATTATTTTTTTAAATTTTTAATTTTAATTTTTTTTTTTTATTAATTTGGATTAATTTCAATTATTGAATTTTTGTAATTTTTCTAAATTCTTGTTTCCAATTTTTGCAAAAAGCTTTTGTTGACACAAAACTAGGGAACCATGGAGCTTGATCTGGCTAGCCTACCCACACTGACAGTAGTCCAGCTTAGGGGGTTGTGTATTGAAAGAGGGTTGCCTGCAACCACTGATCTCAGGAAGCAAATCCTGATTAAATCCCTGACAGCATGGGCTGAGGCCCAAGAGCTAGGCACAGAGGAAGCTCCAGAGGAGGAAGAAAAAGGGGAGGATGCTAACTCTAACCTCTCAGGGGAGGGAAGGCATCTGAGCCTAAGTGAGGATGAGGAAGAACGGTCCTCAGTAAATACAGTCACTAGGGGCAGACCTAAAGCTAGTGGTGGGAAGGGGGTCCTTTCAGGAGGAGAGAACCCATCCATCAGAGAAAGAGAGCTGGAGGCCCAGCTAGCATACATAGCTTTGGAAGCAGAGAAGCTGGCCCTAGAAAAGAAAAAGTGGGCATACAAAGAGAAAAGAGATGGAAGCAGCGATAAAGAAGCTGAGGTGTCCATGGGTGGGGGAGTTTGCCCCAGGTTACCCAAGGGGGTAGTTCCTGCTTATGTAGAGGGGGATGACATAGATAAGTGGCTGGGGGCCTTTGAGAGGGCACTCCAAATGAGAAGGGTTAGGCCTCAATACTGGGGTTCCCTTTTGTGGGAGTTGGTCCCCAACTCAGGGAGGGATAGGCTTCTGACCTTAAGGGGGGAGGAGGCAGATTCATACCCTAGTATGAAGAGGTGCTTAGCCAAGAAGTTTGGTCTGACCCCAGAGCAATATATAATGAAGTTCAGGGACACCCAGAAGGTCAGTACCCAGTCTTGGGTTGACTTTGTGGACATTTCACTAAAGGCACTAGAGGGCTGGATTATTGGTAACAAAGTAGATACTTATGAGGGGTTATACAATCTGATCATGAGAGAGCACATCTTGACCAATTGTACCCAAGAAAGGTTACGCCAGCATCTAGTGGACTCTAAGCAGACCAACCCTAGAGAGCTAGGGGAGGCAGCTGATGAGTGGTTGAGAACCAGGGTGGTTGTCAAGTCCCAGGGAGGAAACTCCAAGAAGGGGGGGACAGGTCCCCAAAAACCTAAGGAGGGAGGTGGTAAGCCCACCACAGAGACTCCCTCTGTACCCCAGAACCCTAAGATGGAGGAGAGTAAATCCCACTCTGACCAGCAGAGACAGTTAGACCCAGGGTTAAAAAAGCTCTTGGATAGTAGGGCTTGCTTTGACTGTCAGCAGACAGGTCACTTCAGAGGAGATGCAGCCTGTCCAAAGAAGGTGGTTAGCACTGGGCTGTCCAGTGTAGCCATAGAGGAGGATTCCTCAGATGATGAAGTCCTCCTAGCATTGAGCTGGGAGACAGGACCAGATGGTAAGCTGGTGATCCCTGAGGGTGGGAGTAGGCACTTCCACCACATTCAAGTGAATGGGATCCCTACCACTGGCCTGAGAGACACCTGTGCCAGTCACACTATAGTGAGTGACCGGTTAGTGACCCCAGACATGTATGTCCCAGGAAAGACAAAGAAAGTCAGGATAGCCACAGGGGAGGTCACCTCCAAACCTGTAGCCATAGTGCCCCTAGAGAGGGAGGGTATCCTTGACTGGATTAGGGTGGTAGTTAGTGCTGACCTTCCCCTAGATTGTATCCTGGGCAATGACCTCCCAGAGGTGAGTCTGGTCACAGATGGGGTGGTCGCCCAGGGCGCCCCCCCAACCCAAAGTCCTGGGGAGTCAGTCCCTACAGTTAGGAGACAGGGGTCCCCAAGAAAAGGAAAGAAGAAAAGGAAGGGTAGGCCACTCTTAAAGAGAGTTCCAGGGAGCCAAGGGCCCTCTGCCCCAGTAAGGGGGGAGCCCAGAGTTGGCACTGGTGAGGCCTCACCTGACCCCAAGGAAGTCCTGAGTAGTCGGGCAACTGTCCAGATGCAAGGTGTTGCCCCTGCACTGACAGAAGGGAGAGTGAAAGGAGGGTGTCTGCCACAGGAGGTGGTAGCCCCCCACTCTAGACAGCAAGAGGGGTGCCAGGACCCCAAAGTTGCCCCTAAAGCAGCTCAGCCACCTGTCAGTGGAGAGCTTAGGGTGTGGTTCTGGGTACTGACAGCTGTCAGTAGCCTCTGCTGGGTGCTAGCCTTCCTGGCAGCAATGTACTTGGCCTGGGAGGCAGACCCCAGGGCCAATAGCAAAGTAGGCCCCCTGACCCTATTAGTCATGGTGGGGTTGCTCAAGTGTTGGGTGACCTCTTTGGGTAAGCTAGGTGTTGCCCTAGCAAAGTTTGGAGTAGGGGAGGTGGGCACCTCACTACCCAAGTTGGCAGAGAGAAAGGAGGACAACCCCCCTAGAGGAAAGTTTCAGTTTGAGTTGGGTCCTTTTACTGTTGGGATGGCTTCACTACCCATAGGGAGTGACCCTGACAGGAGGATATAAGGCAGAGTAGGCCCTGCAAAGGGACAGCCAGTTTTCTTCACTGTCTTCCTCGCCTAACAAGCCAGGAAGACTCTCCCAGGGTTGGGCTGAGTCTCCTGGGCATGTGGGCTGGGGGGTGGGGTTGTGTGAGAAAACAGGGCTGATTGCAGAGGCCCCATAACTTTTTGCCCCCATTTTCCTCTTTTTGCTGGTGTTTTCCTGACTTTGATGGTGCCCTGGGTACTGCTAACCAGTCCCAGGGCCTGTGCTCTGTGTAAAATGGATATGCAAATTAGGCTAATTATAATTGGCTAAGTTAACCTACCTATAAGTCCCTAGTATATGGTAGGGCATGTAGGTTTAGGGACCACAGCATAGGTGGTGCACACCTAGGTGCACTGCTGAGGTGCCCAGTGTCATTTTAAAAGCAAGCCTGCCTTGCTGGCTGCTTTTAAATTAAAGTTATATGCAAATTCGACTTTGGAATTAAAGGTACTTCCAAAGTCTTAAACTACCTTATTTTTACATATAAGTCACCCCTAAGGTGTGCCCTATGTGCCCCTAGGGCTGGGTGCCATGTAACTATAAGCAGGGACTTTATAAAAACAGATTTATAAGCCCTGGTGAGGTAAAAACAGCCAAATTTGTTTTTCCCTCATAGAAGTAAATGGCCTTCATAGGCTAGAATGGGCAGACTTTATTTTAAATTTTAAAGTCTCCTTAAATGTTACATACCAAGAATTTGGTATCAAATTAATTGTTGTAATAAATCCCACAACTTCCAGTTGTTGGATTTAATATAACTTGTTCAGGTAAAAAGTTTAGACTTTACCTAAAAAGTTGCCAATTTCAGCTCTGCATTGTTTTTGCTGCTGTGCTCTGATTGGCCAGCCTGCAGCAGCTTCTGCCAGGCTGCCTTGATGAGGTGTGAAGTGGCCTGGCTTCACACAAAGGAATGTGCTTGGGGGAGAGAATCTCCCCTCAGCAGATGGTGAGGCAGGAAGGGGGAGGGCTGCCAAACTGGTCTTCAAAGGCAGAGAAGGACATCTGGAGCACCCAGCAACACCCCCACATCCTGCAACCCCAGACAGCTAGGTGCCCCCTTGATTAGATTAGGAGAGGGCAGGAGAGGGGTGTGTTTATGATTTTTAGCCACACCAGTGGGTGGGCTCAGCCAGATGTAACCTCCAAAAATCAGATTCAGCCATGTTGGATTTTTAGAGACTGTTGCCTTTTGGGATGGATTTTTGCCACACTTCCCAGGAAGTGGTCATCACAGGGGGACGACCCTGTCCCTGATTGGAGAACCAGGGCCCCCCTGCTTTTCACCCAGGAGCAAGGATAAAACTGGCAGACCTGCCCCCACACCTCAGATCCCCACCAAATTTCAAGAAGAAAGTACTTAAGGAGAAGAAGGACTGCCCTGCTGGACCCCTGGCCTGCAAGTGGACCCTGCACTCAGAAGGACTGCACCAGCTGCACACTTGGGCTTCACCACAAGAAGGACTTTGCCTGGCTTCAACTGGTTCAAGGAGGGACTCCCTGTTTGCTACAGGTGAAAAATTGCTAACCAGAGTCCCCTGCACCAACTCCTGAAGAAAGCGACCAGCTGACCACTGTCCAGTGGCCAAAAAGGAGTTTGCGCCAGGTGCATTCTGGGAGTTGAAGTCCGCACCCAAGGACCATCACAGAACTTCTGGACCCTTGGGGTGAGCTGTGGACCCCAAAAGAACCTTAAAAGAACATCTGGGTGAAGCCCCAGAAGATTGGCAAAGATTTGAGAATTTTGGGAAAAAAGCTCCAGAGAGGGACCGACCCGCCACGGAAATTCTAGCCGGCTTGCCTCAACCGCGACCCGGCCTGACTTCGTGGTTCGTCCCGGTAAAGAAAAACATCCAAAAAAGAGACTAAGTCCGAAGGTAAAAAGTTGACCGGGACCTCCCAGCCATCGTATCCGAGAAGGGCTCCATGGACGTCGGATCAAGATCCAGGTTTACCCCGGTCGAAGGATTTTCATCTCGAAAAAACGACTAAGTCCGAAGGTAAAAGTCTCCACCGAGGAAACCCACATCGCGTATCCGGACAAGGGCTCCAGGAGGTTGGATTCAACTGGCAGGTTCGTCCCAGTGAAGAAAAACTTCAAAATAAAGACTAAGGGCCTGATTATGACCCTGGCGGACGGCGGAGGCCGTCCGCCAAGGTACCGCCGCTGAATGACCGCACCGCGGTCAAAAGACCGCGGCGGCCATTTAGACATTTCCTCTGGGCCGGCGGGCGCTCTCCAAAAGAGCGCCCGCCGGCCCAGAGGAAATGCCCCTGCAATGAGGACGCCGGCTCAGAATTGAGCCGGCGGAGTTGCAGGGGTGCGACGGGTGCAGTTGCACCCGTCGCGTATATCAGTGTCTGCTTAGCAGACACTGAAATACTTTGCGGGGCCCTCTTATGGGGGCCCCTGCCGTGCCCATGCCATTGGCATGGGCACGGCAGGGGCCCCCAGGGGCCCCGCGGCACCCCCTACCGCCATCCTGTTCCTGGCGGGCGAACCGCCAGGAACAGGATGGCGGTAGGGGGTGTCAGAATCCCCCATGGCGGCACAGCAAGCTGCGCCGCCATGGGGGATTCTAAGGGCAGCGGTAAACCGGCGGGAGACCGCCGGTTTGCCTCTTCTGACCGCGGCCGAACCGCCGCGGTCAGAATGCCCTGCGGGGCACCGCCGGCCTGTCGGCGGTGCTCCCGCCGACCCTGGCCCCGGCGGTCTTAGACCGCCAGGGTCAGAATGACCCCCTAAGTCATAAGGTAACTTTTTAACCGAGGCCTCCCGCGACCTGTAGCCGAGCAGGGCTCCATCGTGGTCGGCCTGAAAGTTTGACTTTGCCCCGGTCGAGGTGCAACCAGATGACCCGATTGGCGCTTTTTGTTTCTAAGCGCTAGAAAAGTGATAATTCTTTAAAAATTCATATCTCCGGTTCCCCTGAACCGATTCTATTCGTTTTTGTGTCATTTTAAAGAGAAAAATATAAACTATTTTTATAAATTGGTTTTGGATTTTTAAACTGTTTCCTGTGTTTTATTTAATTACTGTTTTGTGATATTTGAATGCTTTACACTTTGTCTCCTAAATTAAGCCTTGACGCTCGTTGCCAAGCTACCAAGGGTTGAGCTGGGATTAATTTACTGAGACCTAACTGTACCTAGGTGGAGGTTAGTGGCTTGTTGCTAGGTGTAGGTACCTACCTGCCCTACCAATAACCCATTTTCCAACATAATTGGAAGCAGCGACGGGATCCTGTAGTTGTGTTCAGTATCACGTTACAGTTTTAAGTAAAACAAATAAAAAATCCTTTAAATTGTCTTAGTGCAAAAATTATTTATTTTTTTAATTTTTAATTTTAATTTTTTTTTTAATTAATTTGGATTAATTTCAATTATTGAATTTTTGTAATTTTTCTAAATTCTTGTTTCCAATTTTTGCAAAAAGCTTTTGTTGACACAAAACTAGGGAACCATGGAGCTTGATCTGGCTAGCCTACCCACACTGACAGTAGTCCAGCTTAGGGGGTTGTGTATTGAAAGAGGGTTGCCTGCAACCACTGATCTCAGGAAGCAAATCCTGAATAAATCCCTGACAGCATGGGCTGAGGCCCAAGAGCTAGGCACAGAGGAAGCTCCAAAGGAGGAAGAAAAAGGGGAGGATGCTAACTCTAACCTCTCAGGGGAGGGAAGGCATCTGAGCCTAAGTGAGGATGAGGAAGAACGGTCCTCAGTAAATACAGTCACTAGGGGCAGACCCAAAGCTAGTGGTGGGAAGGGGGTCCTTTCAGGAGGAGAGAACCCATCCATCAGAGAAAGAGAGCTGGAGGCCCAGCTAGCATACATAGCTTTGGAAGCAGAGAAGCTGGCCCTAGAAAAGAAAAAGTGGGCATACAAAGAGAAAAGAGATGGAAGCAGCGATAAAGAAGCTGAGGTGTCCATGGGTGGGGGAGTTTGCCCCAGGTTACCCAAGGGGGTAGTTCCTGCTTATGTAGAGGGGGATGACATAGATAAGTGGCTGGGGGCCTTTGAGAGGGCACTCCAAATGAGAAGGGTTAGGCCTCAATACTGGGGTTCCCTTTTGTGGGAGTTGGTCCCCAACTCAGGGAGGGATAGGCTCCTGACCTTAAGGGGGGAGGAGGCAGATTCATACCCTAGTATGAAGAGGTGCTTAGCCAAGAAGTTTGGTCTGACCCCAGAGCAATATAGAATGAAGTTCAGGGACACCCAGAAGGTCAGTACCCAGTCTTGGGTTGACTTTGTGGACATTTCACTAAAGGCACTAGAGGGCTGGATTATTGGTAACAAAGTAGATACTTATGAGGGGTTATACAATCTGATCATGAGAGAGCACATCTTGACCAATTGTACCCAAGAAAGGTTACGCCAGCATCTAGTGGACTCTAAGCAGACCAACCCTAGAGAGCTAGGGGAGGCAGCTGATGAGTGGTTGAGAACCAGGGTGGTTGTCAAGTCCCAGGGGGGAGACTCCAAGAAGGGGGGGACAGGTCCCCAAAAACCTAAGGAGGGAGGTGGTAAGCCCACCACAGAGACTCCCTTTGTACCCCAGAACCCTAAGAAGGAGGAGAGTAAATCCCACTCTGACCAGCAGAGACAGTTAGACCCAGGGTTAAAAAAGCTCTTGGACAGTAGGGCTTGCTTTGACTGTCAGCAGACAGGTCACTTCAGAGGAGATGCAGCCTGTCCAAAGAAGGTGGTTAGCACTGGGCTGTCCAGTGTAGCCATAGAGGAGGATTCCTCAGATGATGAAGTCCTCCTAGCATTGAGCTGGGAGACAGGACCAGATGGTAAGCTGGTGATCCCTGAGGGTGGGAGTAGGCACTTCCACCACATTCAAGTGAATGGGATCCCTACCACTGGCCTGAGAGACACCTGTGCCAGTCACACTATAGTGAGTGACCGGTTAGTGACCCCAGACATGTATGTCCCAGGAAAGACAAAGAAAGTCAGGATAGCCACAGGGGAGGTCACCTCCAAACCTGTAGCCATAGTGCCCCTAGAGAGGGAGGGTATCCTTGACTGGATTAGGGTGGTAGTCAGTGCTGACCTTCCCCTAGATTGTATCCTGGGCAATGACCTCCCAGAGGTGAGTCTGGTCACAGATGGGGTGGTCGCCCAGGGCGCCCCCCCAACCCAAAGTCCTGGGGAGTCAGTCCCTACAGTTAGGAGACAGGGGTCCCCAAGAAAAGGAAAGAAGAAAAGGAAGGGTAGGCCACTCTTAAAGAGAGTTCCAGGGAGACAAGGGCCCTCTGCCCCAGTAAGGGGGGAGCCCAGAGTTGGCACTGGTGAGGCCTCACCTGACCCCAAGGAAGTCCTGAGTAGTCAGGCAACTGTCCAGATGCAAGGTGTTGCCCCTGCACTGACAGAAGGGAGAGTGGAAGGAGGGTGTCTGCCACAGGAGGTGGTAGCCCCCCCACTCTAGACAGCAAGAGGGGTGCCAGGACCCCAAAGTTGCCCCTAAAGCAGCTCAGCCACCTGTCAGTGGAGAGCTTAGGGTGTGGTTCTGGGTACTGACAGCTGTCAGTAGCCTCTGCTGGGTGCTAGCCTTCCTGGCAGCAATGTACTTGGCCTGGGAGGCAGACCCCAGGGCCAATAGCAAAGTAGGCCCCCTGACCCTATTAGTCATGGTGGGGTTGCTCAAGTGTTGGGTGACCTCTTTGGGTAAGCTAGGTGTTGCCCTAGCAAAGTTTGGAGTAGGGGAGGTGGGCACCTCACTACCCAAGTTGGCAGAGAGAAAGGAGGAAGACCCCCCTAGAGGAAAGTTTCAGTTTGAGTTGGGTCCTTTTACTGTTGGGATGGCTTCACTACCCATAGGGAGTGACCCTGACAGGAGGATATAAGGCAGAGTAGGCCCTGCAAAGGGACAGCCAGTTTTCTTCACTGTCTTCCTCGCCTAACAAGCCAGGAAGACTCTCCCAGGGTTGGGCTGAGTCTCCTGGGCGTGTGGGCTGGGGGGGGGGTTGTGTGAGAAAACAGGGCTGATTGCAGAGGCCCCATAACTTTTTGCCCCCATTTTCCTCTTTTTGCTGGTGTTTTCCTGACTTTGATGGTGCCCTGGGTACTGCTAACCAGTCCCAGGGCCTGTGCTCTGTGTAAAATGGATATGCAAATTAGGCTAATTATAATTGGCTAAGTTAACCTACCTATAAGTCCCTAGTATATGGTAGGGCATGTAGGTTTAGGGACCACAGCATAGGTGGTGCACACCTAGGTGCACTGCTGAGGTGCCCAGTGTCATTTTAAAAGCAAGCCTGCCTTGCTGGCTGCTTTTAAATTAAAGTTATATGCAAATTCGACTTTGGAATTAAAGGTACTTCCAAAGTCTTAAATTACCTTATTTTTACATATAAGTCACCTCTAAGGTGTGCCCTATGTGCCCCTAGGGCTGGGTGCCATGTAACTATAAGCAGGGACTTTATAAAAATAGATTTATAAGCCCTGGTGAGGTAAAAACAGCCAAATTCGTTTTTCCCTCGTAGAAGTAAATGGCCTTCATAGGCTAGAATGGGCAGACTTTATTTTAAATTTTAAAGTCTCCTTAAATGTTACATATCAAGAATTTGGTATCAAATTAATTGTTGTAATAAATCCCACAACTTCCAGTTGTTGGATTTAATATAACTTGTTCAGGGAAAAAGTTTAGACTTTACCTAAAAAGTTGCCAATTTCAGCTCTGCATTGTTTTTGCTGCTGTGCTCTGATTGGCCAGCCTGCAGCAGCTTCTGCCAGGCTGCCTTGATGAGGTGTGAAGTGGCCTGGCTTCACACAAAGGAATGTGCTTGGGGGAGAGAATCTCCCCTCAGCAGATGGTGAGGCAGGAAGGGGGAGGGCTGCCAAACTGGTCTTCAAAGGCAGAGAAGGACATCTGGAGCACCCAGCAACACCCCCACATCCTGCAACCCCAGACAGCTAGGTGCCCCCTTGATTAGATTAGGAGAGGGCAGGAGTGGGGTGTGTTTATGATTTTTAGCCACACCAGTGGGTGGGCTCAGCCAGATGTAACCTCCAAAAATCAGATTCAGCCATGTTGGATTTTTAGAGACTGTTGCCTTTTGGGATGGATTTTTGCCACACTTCCCAGGAAGTGGTCATCACAGGGGGACGACCCTGTCCCTGATTGGAGAACCAGGGCCCCCCTGCTTTTCACCCAGGAGCAAGGATAAAACTGGCAGACCTGCCCCCACACCTCAGATCCCCACCAAATTTCAAGAAGAAAGAACTTAAGGAGAAGAAGGACTGCCCTGCTGGACCCCTGGCCTGCACCTGGACCCTGCACTCAGAAGGACTGCACCAGCTGCACACTTGGGCTTCACCACAAGAAGGACTTTGCCTGGCTTCAACTGGTTCAAGGAGGGACTCCCTGTTTGCTACAGGTGAAACATTGCTAACCAGAGTCCCCTGCACCAACTCCTGAAGAAAGCGACCAGCTGACCACTGTCCAGTGGCCAAAAAGGAGTTTGCGCCAGGTGCATTCTGGCAGTTGAAGTCTGCACCCCCCAAGGACCATCACAGAACTTCTGGACCCTTGGGGTGAGCTGTGGACCCCAAAAGAACCTTAAAAGAACATCTGGGTGAAGCCCCAGAAGTTTGGAAAAGATTTGAGAATTTTTGGAAAAAAGCTCCAGAGAGGGACCGACCCGCCGCGGAAATTCTAGCCGGCTTGCCTCAACCGCGACCCGGCCTGACTTCGTGGTTCGTCCCGGTAAAGAAAAACATCCAAAAAAGAGACTAAGAGGGTCATTCTGACCCTGGCGGCCGGTGGCCGCCAGGGCCACCGACCACGGGAGCACCGCCAACAGGCTGGCGGTGCTCCAAAGAGCATTCTGACCGCGGCGGTTCAGCCGCGGTCAGAAGCGGAAAGTCAGCGGTCTCCCGCTGACTTTCCGCTGCTCTTTGGAATCCTCCATGGCTGCGGAGCGCGCTCCGCAGCCATGAGGATTCTGACCCCCCCTACCGCCATCCAGTTCATGGCGGGAAAGCCGCCATGAACAGGATGGCGGTAGGGGGGGTCGCGGGGCCCCTGGGGGCCCCTGCCGTGCCCAAGAGGGCCCCGAAAAGTATTTCAGTGTCTGCCTTGCAGACACTGAAATACGCGACGGGTGCCACTGCACCCGTCGCACCTTCCCACTCCGCCGGCTCGATTACGAGCCGGCATCCTCGTGGGAAGGTCGTTTTCCCCTGGGCTGGCGGGCGGTTTTACTGGAACCGCCCGCCAGCCCAGGGGAAAACTCGTAATACCCGCCGCAGTCTTTTGACCGCGGCGCGGTAATTTGGAGGGCGGGATCCTGGCGGGCGGCCTCCGCCGCCCGCCAGGGTCATAATGAGGCCCTAAGTCCGAAGGTAAAAAGTTGACCGGGACCTCCCAGCCATCGTATCCGAGAAGGGCTCCATGGACGTCGGATCAAGATCCAGGTTTACCCCGGTCGAAGGATTTTCATCTTGAAAAAACGACTAAGTCCGAAGGTAAAAGTCTCCACCGAGGAAACCCACATCACGTATCCGGACAAGGGCTCCAGGAGGTCGGATTCAACTGGCAGGTTCGTCCCGGTGAAGAAAAACTTCAAAATAAAGACTAAGTCAGAAGGTAACTTTTTAACCGAGGCCTCCCGTGACCTGTAGCCGAGCAGGGCTCCATCGCGGTCGGCCTGAAAGTTTGACTTTGCCCCGGTCGAGGTGCAACCAGATGACCCGATTGGCGCTTTTTGTTTCTAAGCGCTAGAAAAGTGATAATTCTTTAAAAATTCATATCTCCGGTTCCCCTGAACCGATTGTAATCGTTTTTGTGTCATTTTAAAGATAAAAATATAAACTATTTTTATAAATTGGTTTTGGATTTTTAAACTGTTTCCTGTGTTTTATTTAATTACTGTTTTGTGATATTTGAATGCTTTACACTTTGTCTCCTAAGTTAAGCCTTGACACTCGTTGCCAAGCTACCAAGGGTTGAGCTGGGATTAATTTACTGAGACCTAACTGTACCTAGGTGGAGGTTAGTGGCTTGTTGCTAGGTGTAGGTACCTACCTGCCCTACCAATAACCCATTTTCCAACAATCAAGATACCTCATTAGGCTGCCTTGGTATGCTCTGTGCCATTTGTGTGTTGCAGGGGTCTTGCAGGGGTTTTACAAGGCAACAAATGGGGATATTCAGGATGGCTCATGTAAACGTATGTATGGATGTAAAGCTGCTGCCGTAGAAAAGGCTAATGGCTTCACCCAATCTGATGGCAAGGTTCATCATATTTCTTCCTGCACCCTCCTGCACGTCAGCTATCCATGCTGTGTTATTGCTTGTTCTACGTGTGCTGCAGAATGAAGCTTAAAGGGAAACCGAAAACCCAAGGAGAAGTTAAAAGATTTATCCTTGTTAAGCCTCTTTTGGGTTTTTTGGGCTGCAACAGGTTTGCATGAATCTGATAATCTGGGTCAGCATCAAACTCTATGGGTTTTGCATGCGAACACCCACTGCAAGGCCAATGCAAAACCTCCTTGATGCATAGCAAAGAAATGCAGTGCTTTACACTGCCTTGCCTTACTCCATAATTATGAGGTCATGCCAAGCCATGCATGGTGCCTTTGCATTGCGCCATTAGTATGAGTGAGAGCACTGTGCCACCCGTAATTTGAGAAAAGTGACTCTTCTGCTGGGCAGGACCCGTGTTTATGAGCCCCCTAATGTACACCACTCCAGATCACTGGAGGACATGTGTACCATGCCAAGTGAACACAACAACATTGTTCCTGTGTTGATATGGTTATACCTGGATTTGGCCAGACAATGCAATTGTATGCTAGTATACTTTAACATTACCCAATGCTTGTAGAAAACAGATTTTGGACCCATCTATTCATGGTTTATGAAATTACCATTATTAGTACCACATTCTTTTAGATTATTTTACATAAACACATAGAACCCCTCAAGGAATAGTGTAACACCTCTGAATGCTACAGACCGGTTGCTTTGAATACTGAACTCATATCACAAAAAAATATTACATAGCCCAAAAAATTGGTAAAGGGTACATTGTCGATCTTCAAAAAGTCCTTAGCAATAACTCCTGTACTCCAACATTGACTCATCCTGATATAATAAAGGCCACAAAATATCGTTTGGGGTATGTGCAACTCTGTCAACAGTGTGTTAACATTCCTGTCTGTTTCGATTAATTAACAGTGCCTACTAAAGAGATGTTTGTAGAAACAGACTGGCTTTAATAGACATTTTTGAAAGAGTAATGTTTCATGACAACCTGCTACTGTTAACATGCACTGACTTGAATCTTGCAATAAAAACATAATTATCTAATGTTGTTTCTAGTAAATGGTGCCATTGTATTCATGTTCCTAGTTATCTTGGCCAAGATGCTTATTATATTTTGGCCATATTACCAAGTTACCAATGTGAATTTGGAAATATCCACTGTATCATTAGTGTAATGTATGCCATTCAACCTGCATGTGGGCAAACATTACATTTTTACACTTGTGATGGATCATCACACCTCACAGAATCCACAGTTGTGGCCTGTGTGATACACATGCCCCTCATTACATAGAAAAAATCCAGGTACAGCTTTTTTCTCATGCAGGCATGTTCTTGTTCTAAACAGTCCTTAGATTGAGATAATGTATTTAGTGGCAACCTTTAGCATAAATCATTACACAAAACACATTATCATACACCTTTTGCAAAACCTACACCTTTCAGAAATCATCTTATGCATTGTATGTGTGTCAACCATTATGTTGATGCCATAAATCATTTCTGTAAGAAAAAGAAGTTAACTAACAATAAGCATTTGAAAATTAACTTAGCCCCTTGATGCTGCTGTTGGGCTCTCAACTGCCCATCAACTACCCACCAAGTTCCAAATAGCCCACAGCAAGTAAGCCCTTAGGGAGATCAGGGTGAGTGCACACACTTCCCACATTGGGAAGACTGGCCTAGCTAGACTTTGGATGCCTTTGCCTCTTGCCAGGGATGAACTGAGAATCTCCTGACTCTCAGTTCGAGGCCCTCCTCCACTTGCAGGCTCGTCCCTGCACCTCATCCCTGATCTAGTGGCCATCACAAGTTAGTATTTTCCTTTTCTTTTCTTCTCCCTGTCGCTCTTTTACTTTTGCATTTTCTGCATTTTTTTCTTTCACCCCTTGTTTTTCCCTATGGCTTTTTCCTTTCTTCCCGCTTCCTTTGCCCCCTCCTCCCCGCGAAGCACCTTTCGGGTCCTCCTTCCTCCCACCTGACTGCTCCCCTTCTTAATGGCAGCTACAGTACTGTGAGAGGGCAACTGCACTTTCCTCCCCAGCTTCTCGGGCTGCTGCTGACTCTGCCTCTTGTCTGGGAAGAATTGAAAGTCTCCTGATTCTCAGTTCGAGGCCCTCCTCCACACGCAGGCTCGTCCATGCACCTCATCCCTGATCTAGTGGGCATCACAAGTAAATATTTTCCTTTTCTTTTATTCTCCCTGTCACTCTTTCACTCTTGCATTTTCTGCCTTTCTCTTCTATCATTTCCCTTTTCTTTTATTCTCTCTATCACTCTTTCACTTTTGCATTTTCTGCCTTTTTCTTCTATCACCCCTCATTTTTCCCTAGTGCTTTTTCCTTTCTTCCCTCTTGCTCTGCCCCCTCCCCTCTGCGAAGTAACTGTCCCGCCCTCCCGCCTCCCACCTGACTAACCCCCTTCCCCTCCCCTTCTTAAAGGCAGCCGCAGTGAGGCCACGTGCAGTGGGTGAACCCGGCTGCGCCCATCCGCGCCTGGACCGCGCCCAGCTCCAGGAATCATGTATCTCTGTTAACCCACCCCCTGGACTGCCTCCTTTATGACTACAAGACTCTCTCCCTCCTCAAAACCAGATGTCTCAACAACTGCTGCACCATCTCCACCAAAGACACCCACAGACCACTCACCTGCAGGAACTTCAACTTCAGCGCCAACCTCAACAAACCGAAGGTACTCTCTGCACACAAAGATACCAGCAACCTCCACAACTCCATCAACTGACTACTCCTGAACATCTGCTCCCTCCACAAACACGGTACCGAACTCTGGGACCTGATTGACACCACCAGACCGGACATCGCCTTCCTCACCGAGAAATGGACAAACCCCACCTCTGGTCTAGACATCACCATCACCATTCCCGATGGTTACAGCATCCTAAGGAGGGATCGTCCCTCCCGCTCAGTTGGAGGACTCGCCATCGTACACAAGTCCTTACTACATGTCAAGGACATCCAAGAAGATCACTGCATCACCATGGAACACCTTCACTTCCTGGTCAACTCCAACCACAACTCCTCCATCCACTGCACCCTGATATACAGGCCACCCGGCCCCCGGCTAGCTTTCATACATGATGTCATGGACATCGCTACTCCCCAGGCCCTGGTGTCAGTCGACTACCTCCTCCTTGGCGACCTGAACTTCCACCTCGAGGACTGCACTGACCCAAACACCACCACTCTACTCAACAACCTTGCCACCCTCGGCCTCAGACAGCTGGTCTACACACCCACAGACATTGCAGGATCACACACTGGACCCCATCTTCACCTCAAGAGACCAGATCACCATTGAGACCATCTCCACCCTAGACTGGACCTATCACTGCTGCATACACTTCACAGTCACCTCACCCAGCAGCTGCACCCGCACCTCCAGGAACCCCCACAAGAAATGGAACAAAATCACCGATGAGCAACTCAACTC
Organism: Pleurodeles waltl; assembly: GCF_031143425.1. Classification (NCBI taxonomy): domain Eukaryota; kingdom Metazoa; phylum Chordata; class Amphibia; order Caudata; family Salamandridae; genus Pleurodeles; species Pleurodeles waltl. The sequence continues at coordinate 1,571,641,147 of NC_090440.1, forward strand.
ATCGCTCACCAAATCCCTCCCTGCCCCCTCTGATGATGACAACACAGCAGCACGCAACCTCAACGCATGGATCACCGAATGCGCCGACACTCTAGCCCCTGTCCAACTGACATTGGCCAAACGCGTATCTAAGAAGGCCAGCTGGTTCACCACCAAACTCCAATGATCTGTACCTACAGACATTTAGAGACAAAAAGGAGGAACAAACAATCCAGCGAAGACCTCACCTTATTTAGAGCCACAAACGCCGCCCACTGTCAAAAAATCAAGTATGTAAGGAAGGATGCACTCCGGGACCGTATCAACTCCTTCACACACAACCCAAAGGAGCTCTTCTCAGTCATCAATGAGTTCACAGATCCCCCCTCCAAAGCCACCAGCATCCCCCAGTCTCAGAATCTCTGCAACAAACTCGCCTCCTTTTTCCACCACAAGATCCAGGACATGTACGACATCTTTTTGTCACCTAGCACGAGAATATGCGACCGGCCCACCCCCCAGAACCCACCCAGACCATCCACAACTGGTCCACACTTACCACAGATGAAACAGTCAACATCATGGACAGCACCTACTCCGGAGCCCCCTCAGAGCCCTGCCCGCACCACATATACATCAGGGCCAGCGCATCCATCACCCATGAGCTTCATAACACAATCAACTGCTCCATCAGCACAGGCACCTTCCCTGAGGACTGGAAACACACTGAAATATGCCCTCTCTTGAAGAAAACTTCAGCTGACTCATCAGAACTAAAGAATTTTTTGCCCATTTCGCCGGTACCCTGCCACCCCAAAGTATTAGAGAAAGCAATCAACGCACAACTAAGGAATTTCATAGAGGCCAACAATTCCCTGGACAGCTCCCAGTGCAGCTTCTTCAGCAATCACATAACGGAAACAGCACTCCTGGCAGCCACCAACGACATCCGATTACTCCTAGATCATGACCACACCACAGCACTCATACTCCTTGACATCTCAGCAGCTTTCTACATGGTCTCTGACAGCACTCTGCTCGCAAGACTCCACGACATAGGAATCCGAGGAAGAACCCTGGAATGGATCCACTCCTTCCTCTCCGTGAGGACGCACAAGGTCAGACTCTCACCCTACACCTTCAGACCCATAGAAGTCAACTGCAGAGTTGAGTCCCAACCTGTTCAACATATACATTGCCCCTCTTGCTGCCATCATCAGAAGCCACGGTATGAACATCGTGTCATATGCCGATGACACACAACTCATCATTTCCCTCACTGAAGACCCAGACATGGCCAAAAGGAACTTTCATGCAGGAATGGAAGCTGTCGTCACCTGGATGAGAGAAAGCTTCCTCAAGGTCAACTCCGACAAGACGGAATTCATCATCTTCGGAAACACCACCTCAGATTGGAACGACTGATGGTGGCCCACATCACTCAGCACCCCCTTGCACCAACCGAGCATGCCCCCATTTTAGAAATAATCCTCGACTCCTCACTATCCATGACCCGCCAGGTAAACTCTGTCACCTCCTTCTGCTGGCATACACTCCGCAAACTCTGGAAAATCTGCAGATGGATCTCAGCAGACTGTTGCAGGACAGTCACCACTCCTTAGTCCCGAGGCAGCTCAACTACGGCAATGCCCTCTACACCATCCACTTCACCTAGGAACATCAAAAAAGTCCATCTCATCCAGAACACCACCGCCAGCCTCATTCTGGACCTCTCTCACCAAGAATACATCTCCCAACACCTGAGGACCCTCCACTGGCTACCGGTTGAGAAGCGAATCACCTTCAACCTTCTCACAACCCATACAAGACCATACTCAGCGCAGGACCCGCCTACCCGAACCACTGCATCTCCTTCAACACCTCCACCAGATCCCTCCACTCCACCCAGATGGACCTGGCCACCGTCCCTCACATCCGCAAAACCACAGCCAGAGGACGATCTTTTAATTACACTGCAGCAAAGAGCTGGAACAACCTCCCCCTGCACCTCAGACAAAGCCCGTCCCTCACCATCTTCAGGAAGAACCTCAAGACGTGGCTCTTCGGATGAGGCCCCTGCCCCCCAGCGCCTTGAGACCCTCATGGGTGAGTAGCCACGCTTTACAAATTCTGATTTATTGATTGATTGATTGACTGCTGACCACAAGGGAGATAACTGGCAGTCTGCTGTTGGCGTTGAAAGTGTATGTTTGAATCTGTATGTCAAAATGTTTAAATGAATTAGAAGAGGAAGATATTTGAGAACTCACTTAAAATATACCCTAATTTTTCTTTCTACAGCTCTCACCATAATTTCAGTGACAAAATGAACCTCCTCATTTTGTTCCTTTCTAAATTAACCGTTTTAAGTTTTTCCAATTTGAATCAATCAAGATGGCTCCAGGTGTGCCAACATTTTTCACAAGTAAGGTTGTTAGTGCTTGAGTTGTTCTTTAGAACACTCTCTGAGGCTGCAGTAGAACACAAGGGAGTCAACTGACAGGCTGATTCTGATGGAAGTACGTTTTACTGACAATGTCAGACTTTATTCTCAAGTGTTGAGTGAGAAAGATTGTGGGGGCCATATTTAGTAAGCATTTTTGCAGTTGCAAACGGCCACATTTCTAAAACAGGGCCATTTTTATCAGCAAAAATGCTTTTCCAGATGCACAAACTGCGATTATCCAGAAACGCAGTTTTGGGTGGAAGAATTGCTATTTGGAAGGGGCATCCCTTCAAAATAGCATTTTTCAATCTTATGCATCAAGATTTTGCATCCAAAAATTAGGTTGTAAAACCTTGATACTTTAGCACCAACTCATAGTTGGGAGTAAGGCATTTGCAATTTGGAAGGGGTCCCCATGGAACCCCTTCTTCTTTGTGAATGTTGGAAACACATATTTTAAGAGCCTAATTCTAAAAAATGAAACTGCAAAGTCAGTGGCAGTGGGCATACGGTTCAGGGGACAGAGGCACAGGACAACAGGGAAGCTGGGAGGACTGCTGTGCGACAGGGGGGAGACAGGCCCAGGGAACCGACTCTCCAGGAGGCACTCACCAACATCCTGGGAGCATACCACCATTCCCAGGAGACGATGGGCCAGATACTGGACAAGTTGCAGGAGACCCAGCGGCTGCAGGAGGGGCAAGACCTGGGGATTAGGGAGGACTTGAAGGACATCAACACCACCCTGGTCACCATTGCAGGGCTGCTGGCAGACATGGCCAACACCATGAGGGAGGCAGTGGCACATCAGCGGGCCCCTGACACTAGCCAAACTGATGAACAGCCTTTCACCTCCGCTGCCGCTAGAGGACAGGAGGCCCCACCAAAGGACCAACAGGCCACCTGCACCCCACCCCCGGCAGAAGGAGAACCTCCCCGCAAATGGCCCCTGCGATCCAGGCAGAAGCCAGAGACTATTGCCAAGACCCCCATCAGGAAATAAGACTCTCCTGATTTTCACCCTTGTGTCGCACTCTGTCATCCTGTCCATCTTGAACTGCCAGTGCTCCGCTTCCTATGCCCCCTTGGACAATGCACCTTTGATCCACATAGACTGAACTCTATCCTGGACATTACTCCACCATCACCCCAGCCCATTGCACATCCCCCTCTACTTATTGGCCCTTAAATAAACACCATTTGAATAAATACAAGTATGGAGTCTGTCAAATGATTGAACTATGTATTCGTTTAACAAGCCTAAACATTGCAATACAACTGTACAGCAATTTATACATAGGATTGACCTGTAGGTGGCTGCAGTCAACACATGAGGAGCGATAGTGGGGCACAACTATCTGAAAATAGAGATGCCTAAGGGTACAGTAAGTGGCCATAGAAGTGGGAAAATCAGCCTGCCAATGACAATGTCAAACAGAAAACTGTCAATTAAGAGTGAAGTTACAGTGTCTTACCTGTGTGTCATTGGAAGTATTGTCGTATTATTGCACTTCTGTTGTCCTCATCCTCATCCTCTGCCTCCTCATCTTCACTGTCCACAGGGTCCACTGCTGCCACACGCCCATCTCCAGCCTCATCCTCCTGCAGAAAAGGCACCTGGCAACGTAAGGCAAGGTTGTGCAACATGCAGCATGCCATGACGATCTGGCACACCTTCTTGAGTAAGTAGTACAGGGATCCACCTGTTAGATGGAGGCAACGAAACCTGGCCTTCAAGAGGCCGAATGTCCTCTCTAAGATTCTTCTTGTTGGCCTATGTGCCTCATTATAATGTTCCTCTGCCCTTGTCCTGGCATTCCACACAGGGGTCAGTAGCCATGAGAGGTTGGGGTAACCAGAGTCACCTGCAAATATCGAGGGACAACTGTGAGCCACACACTAACCCTTAGGGCCCACACCATACCCATACACCAACACCTACTGGGTGAGAACCAGGGCTCACCTATTAGCCACACCCAGTGCCTCTGGAGTTGAGCCATCACATGTGGGATGCTGCTATTCCTTAGGATAAAGCAAAGCAAACAAAAATGATGGACGGAATGCGGAACCAATCAAACATTCACCCCAGTCACAGATCTGGGTTTAATCCATCGTTCTTTTGCTCACCATGCCACCCCAGTTTAGACCCAGCCATATGCAAATCAGTCTTGACCCTGTTCCTCATGGGAACAGTCCAGCCCGAACTGCTAGGCCAAGTCCTCCCTGGACCAGAAACAAACATCCTGGGACCGGTTTCAGGGTTTCACCCTTCATCAGCCAGGCTAGCTTGAATCCAGTGGCATAGTGAGCACGGGACCCACGTCTGGGCATACCCGGCGCACTTATGGCGGCAAAAGCAAAGCAAAACGCAAATGATGGACGGAATGCGGAACCAATCAAACATTCACCCCCAGTTACAGATCTGGGTTTAATCCATCGTTCTTTTGCTCACCATGCCACCCCAGTTTAGACCCAGCCATATGCAAATCAGTCTTGACCCTGTTCCACATGGGAACAGTCCAGCCCGAACTGCCATGCCATGTCCTCCCTGGACCGGAAACAAGCATCCTGGGACCGGTTTCAGGGTTTCACCCTTCATCAGCCAGGCTAGCTTGAATCCAGTGGCATAGTGAGCACGGGACCCACGTCTCCTGGGCCATTGTCCCTGTTTAGCCTTCCCCTCCAACTTCCTCTACCCAACCCCTTTCCCCTGGACCCCAACCTATCCCAAGCACACAGGCAGACCAGCATGCACACAAGACAACACACAGGAGTGGTTCAGGCAAACACAAGCACCACACATCATCCCACAGGCACTCACACAAACACCATCCAGATGCAGACATACCAACATCCACTGCCTCCACTGTGTCCCCCTCCTCCTTCTTGTCCACCTCCCTCCCAGTAGCGTCTACACTCACACTTGAATGCCCTACACCCTCATCCAATACCACCATCACGCCTGTCACTACACGGCCCACACTGTCAGTCACCACCCCCACATCCATGCACACGTCCCCTGTGTCCTTTCCCACTGTGTCTGTGCTCCCTCCTCCCAAAGTACACAAACGCAAGCACTCAGACAGCCAACAGCCATCCACTTCACAACAGCATCCAGCCCATGCACCTGCACCCAAACACAGCAGACAGACACCTCCTACAATCACTTCCTCTTCCTCCACTCCCAAACCTTCACCCTGTTCCTGCCCCAATGTCCCTAAGAAGCTTTTCCTCTCCACTATTGACCTCTTCCCTAACCCTCCTCCCATCCTTTACGTCGGGCCAGGGTGGTCAGAACCCTAGCGAGCACCTCAGCCACCCAGTCCACGGCCACAGTAGTGTCGACAGCTACTGCAGGTGGGAGAGGATTCCAGGCACCGGTCAGCAACACTGAAAGGGTGCCTGCACCAGGTGCCTCAAAGAAGGGCAAAGAGGCACTACCAGCTGTGACATGGAAGGGCAAGGAGGCACCACCAGTTGCAGGAGGGAAGGACAAGGAGGCACCACCAGCTGCAACACGGAAGGGCAAGGATGCACCACCAGGTGCGACAGGGAAGGGGAAGGAGGCACCACCAGCTGCAGGAGGGAAGGGCAAGGGGCAATACCCAGCTGCTGACAGAAAGGTCAAGGGGCCTGCACTAGCAGGCAGGAAGGACAGGAGACCTGGTGCTGGGACTCATTCGGAGCCCCCACCACCAACCATGGTGGTTCAGACATCCGAGGCTGCAAGGGAAGGGCGGGAGCCTCCCCCCACCACTGCCAGCACCGCCACCAGCACCACTGCCAGCAGCAGAAGCCCCACTGGGCAGCCGTCCGAGGCTGCAGGGGATGGGCTGGAGCCTCCCCCCACTACTGCCAGCACTGCCACCAGCACCACTGCCAGCAGCAGCCCCAGTGGGCAGCCGTCCAAGGCTACAGGGGATGGGCTGGAGCCCACCACTCCCAGCACCGACACCAGCCCTCCCACTGCCACCACTGAGCAGCCGTCACCACCGCCGGACAGTGTGTAGTCCTGCCTCCATGGTCTGTTGTGTGTCCTTGCCCCTGAAAATCCTGTGGGTCTGACACCCAGGTGAGAGACTGTGACCTTGCACTCCCTAAGTGGAGAAGCCACCCACTAGAGAGACTGGGGCCTTGTACTCCCCTGGACAGCACACAGGGTATGTTGCCCCCTCCAGGACCAGTGGTGTTGTACCATCTTCCAGCTGAGGTGTCCCCCACTCCCTGTCTCCCTGAGGTGCCTGTGTATTTTGGACCTGATGCCCCTGCAGTGTTCTCTCTGTGTTGTTGCAGGAGTGAGATGGGGCATTGGCCTATGTGTTGTGGTCCTGTGGCCCACAGACATTGAGGACTGGGCAGTGTCCCTACATTTGTAAATATGTATATACGTTTGTATTTTGACGCACTTATTCATGTTATTTTATCGTATTACACACACTTTCTTTACATCATTTTGTCCTTGGAGGGGTATGGGGTGAATATGTAATGTTTGTGCATCTGGTTGTGTATGTGTGTGTGTTGCATGTGTGTGTCACTGTCTTCTTCCTCCCCCCTCCCTGGTGTGCTAGGCGGCAGTACTCACTGTGGTCGTCTTTGCCAGTGTTGATGTTCATAATGCAGCAGAAGGTAGATGAGCATCGGAATATGTGCAGCTCGGGCCCCATGGCGTCGTGGTTCTTCCCTGAGTCTCCACAGGTGAGTCCTGTGAATTCTGTGCAGTGTTTCCACCAGGCTTTTGATGTTGTTGCTACCACCCCGGAAAAGGTGGCGGATAGGCCAGTCGTAATAGTGTGGGCGGTACATTGTTTTCCGCCTGGCTGTTGGTGGTTACCGCTGTGGTGCTTGTTGATACCGCCGTGGCGGTCGGCGTGTTAAAGTGGCTGTCTGTCTGAGCGGTTTCCGCCATGTTCATAATTCCATTTTGGTTACCGCCGGCCACCAGGGTTGTAATGAGGGCCTTATTTTTTCAGGTTCTTCAGAAACCAGTCAGGTTAGGTAACAAAACTGTACAAAATGCTCAAATTGTTTTCCTTTTCTTGTTTCTCAATACTACAGGTATACATCATTTTGTGTCTGGACAGGACTACAATAACAGAAGTTTGGAACAATGCCTATATATATTTCAATGAGGAACAACAAGACTCAAATATACCTACTCCTGTTCACTGGAGAGAGGTCCATTGATTAGGAAATACTGAGTCAATCAATCAATCAAAGGATTTATAAAGCGCACTACTCACCTGGTAGGGTCTCAAGGCGCTGCAGCGGGAGCTACTGGTCGTAAAGCCATGTCTTAAGGCATTTCCTGAATGTCAAGAGGTCTTCGGTCTGGCAAAGGTGGAGCGGTAGGGAGTTCCAGGTCTTGGCGGCTAGATGAGAGAAGGATCTTCCTCCGGCGGTGGTGCGGCGGATGCGGGGCACGGAGGCGAGGGCAAGGCTGGTGGAGCGAAGATTGCGGGTGGGGGTGTGGAAGGTGAGTCTGTTGTTGAGGTAGGCCTGACCTGTGTTGTGGAGTGCTTTGTGTGCATGGATGAGGAGTTTGAAGGTGATCCTCTTTGATACTGGTAGCCAGTGTAGGTCTCTGAGGTGGGGGGAGATGTGGTTGTGCCGTGAGACGTCAAGAATGAGGCGGGCGGATGCATTCTGGATTCTTTGCAGCTTTGTTTGGAGTTTGGTTGTTGTTCCTGCATATAGGGCATTTCCGTAGTCCAACCGGCTGCTGACCAGGGCGTGGGTGACAGTTTTCCAGGTTTCGACAGGGATCCACTTGAAGATTTTGTGGAGCATGCAGAGAGTGTTGTAGCAGGAAGAGGAGATGGCGTTGACCTGCTGAGTCATGCTGAGTGTGGAGTCCAAGATGAATCCCAGGTTGCGTGCGTGGGTGGTGGGTGAGGGTGCGGATCCTAGGGAGGTGGGCCACCAGGAGTCATTCCATGCTGAGGGGTTGGTGCCAAAGATGAGGATTTCTCTCTTGTCTGTGTTTAACTTGAGGTGGCTTGATTCCATCCAGCGGGCGATGGCGTGAAGTCCGTTGTGGAGGTTGTTCTTTGCAGTTGTAGGGTCTTTCGTGAGGGAGAGGATGAGCTGAGTGTTATCTGCGTAGGAAACTATGTTGATGTGGTGGGTTCGTGCGATGTTGGTGAGTGGGGCCATGTAAACGTTGAAGAGCGTGGGGCTGAGCGATGATCCTTGGGGGATGCCACAGATGATTCTGGACGCTTCTGACAGGAACAGTGGGAGGTGGACTCTCTGGGTTCTGCCTGCGAGAAATGACGAGATCCAGTCGTGTGCCTTGTCGCAGATTCCAGCGTTGTGGACGCATGTGCGGAGAGTGTGATGACATACTGTGTCAAAGGCTGCGGAGAGATCCAGGAGGATGAGTGCTGCTATTTCTCCTTCGTCGAGTATAGTCCTGATGTCGTCTGTGGCAGCAAGGAGTGTGGTCTCGGTGCTGTGGTTTTTGTGGAATCCGGATTAGGAGGTGTTGAGTGCCTTGCTGTCTTCCAGGAACCAGGATAATTGGCTGTTCACGATTTTTTCAATGACCTTGGCTGGGAAGGGGAGGAGGGAGATCGGTCGGTACTTCTTGGGGTCGTCTGGGTCTGCCTTTGGCCTCTTCAGCAGGGCGTTGACTTCTGCGTGCTTCCATCTTTATGGGAAGGTGGCTGACTCAAAGGAGCTGTTGATGGTGTTGCAGAGGTGGGGAGCGATGATGATGTTTGCTTTATTGAAGATATTGTGTGGGCAGGGGTCCGATGGTGATCCGGAGTGGATGGAGACCATGGTGTTGGTGGTGTCTTCTATGTTGATGGGGGTCCAGGTGTGGAGGAGGTGGGTGTTGCTTGGGGTGTTGGGTTTGTGGGTGTTTGTAGTCAGCTGGTGGGTCTGGGGGTTGAAGCTGTTGTGGATTTCTTCTATCTTTCGGCGAAAGTGGGTTGCGAGTGAGTTGCAGAACTCCTGTGATGGCAGGGTTTGTTGGAGCAGGTCCTGGGAGTTGAGAGCTCTTTGATGATGCCGAAGAGCTCCTTACTGTTGTGAGCGTTGGTGTCAATGCGGTTTTTGAAGTGGGTCCTTTTGGTGGTGCGGATCAGTTGGTGATGTTTGCGTATGGCATCCTTGAAAGCGATGTGGTTGGAGTTGGTAGGTTCAAGGTGCCAGGTTTTTTCCATTCTGTGACATAGCCGTTTGGATTCCTGTAGGTCTGGGGTGAACCAGCTGGTCTTGATTCTGTGGAGGGTGTTTTTTTTTTTTTTGAGCGGTGCATGGGCTTTGGCGCAGTCTTCTATCCAGCGATGCAGGTTGGTGGCGGCTGTGTTGGGGCCGGGGCCACAGGGGGTTGGGCCCGGACAAGGGTGGAAATCAGGTGATCCATTGATATTTTGCTCCAGTTGCGTCCGGGGGGGTTGTGTGCGGTGGTGGTGAGTGACTGGTTTCTGGTAGGAGAAGTGGATGCAGCGGTGCTCTGTCCAGCTCAGTTCAGTGGTGTGGCTGAAGGAGACGTGGTTGCTGGCTGAGAAGACAGGATCGAGTGTGTGGCCTGCGGAGTGGGTGGGTGAAGTGACGAGTTGTTTGAGGCCGAGGTGGGCGAGGTTGTCCAGCAGGTTGGAGGTGTTGGTGTCGTTGTTGTTTTCTAGGTGGAAGTTCAGGTCGCCGATGAGGATGTGGAGTCAAGGGAGTTGGCACTTACGATGTCGACGATGGTGTCACAGAACTGAGAACATGGGTCTGGGGTTCTGTAGATCAGAGTTCCTTTGAGGGTGGTGTTGATGTGGATTTTGAAGTGGAGGTGCTCTGCGAGGTTGAGGGTGTCATGGGTGCTGCTCAAGACCTTGATGGTGCTTTTGTGGACTATGGCGATTCCTCCTCCTGGTTTGTTGGTGCAGTCTCTTCTGGTGATTTTGTAGCCTTCAGGGATGCCTATGGCTATGTCGGGTTCTGAGGCTGAGTTTGTCCAGGTTTCGGTGAGGAAGGCAATGTCCGGTGAGGTTGAGGTTAGTAGGTCCCATAGTTCAATTGTGTGCTTGTGGATGGAGCGGGTGTTGAATCGGATGCAGCTGAGGTGGTTGCCGGCAGGTCTGTCGCGGTGCTTTAGGTTGCAGGTGAAGCGGCAAGCTTGGCAGGAGAAAGGTCCCTTGGTGTTCTTTGGGGAGGACTGAAAGCAGGTGGGGGGGTCCTGGATTGATGGCGTGGAGGTCACTGGCAGTATAGCAGCGTGGGGAAGTGTGGGGGCTTTGCGGGCCAGGGAGAGTGGCACTGGGCGCGGTCCAGGCGCAGACGGATGCAGACTGGCTTGCCTTTGGCGCGCTGCGGCTGCCATAAGAGGGGAGGTGGGAGGGAGTGGCAGCTGGGAGGAGGGAGGGATCGGCGAATTGGAAAGCAGTGGGGGCGGGCCCATTGGACTCAGTGGCAGGAATGGAGTGAAATGGAATGAAATTCGAGGTGGAGGAGGGGGGCGGGCCACGGAGCTCAACGGCGGGAATGGAGTGAAATGGAATGAAATTCGAGGTGGAGGGAGGGGGGCTGGCACGCGGCTTTCAGCGGCGGGCTCAGCGGCAGGAAACAGAGTGAAATGGAATGAGTAGTGAGCTGGCTCCACAGTCAAAATCTAGTCAGATGGTTGTGATCTGGGGAAATATCACTGGACACATGTCACATGATGGGCACACACAGCTAAATTGTATTTAATTTGTGAGATTTGGCATCCAGGTACATGCAGCTACTTGTTTGGGATTGATGGAAAAAGATTATTTTCACTTCTCAGTTTGCACACAACCTCTCCAATTTATGCTCTGCTCTCTTAATCCTCATCCACCATGAAGCATACTTTGACTTTACAATATAGAAATATCCTTTTTGCTTTCCACAGTCCTTCTTTCTTCTGCACGAAATTCCATAACACTGACACTCCTGGTTACCTGACCAGTTTAGACATGCACCCCAGATAGAGATTACAGGAATAGGAAGGCAGATGCACTGTACTTTTTGCCATTCATGCAGTAAATTTTTTCTTTCTTAATAATAACAATTTCTATAACTGTGTGGGTCCTCCCTTTTTTGTGTTTTTCAAACCTAGGTAGTATAATAATTACATACATTGGGAACTCTCTGGCAGAAGGACTGTTTGCATATGATAACTGAAATCAGGCATTCTTTCCATGACAGGTGTGGTGATGATGATATGCTAATCGACTTTATGAATGTTGTGTTTGTGTTGATCTGTCTCACATTTCCCCAGGTCCCCCTTCCCGTTCATGAATAAAACTGCTGACTCTCTTCCCCCAGGTTGTGTGATCTATTGAGATGTGCGCTAATAAGTTACACCATAAATGGATTACACACTTGACAGGCGGGATGTGGTGAATTCGACGCAGACTGTTAGTGGATATTCTTAACTAAACAATAGCCCATACTAGCCTTACTACCCACTTAGGCATGAAAGGGACATCATCATAGTGCAGACTCTTAGGACAATGTCTTTCCCAGGACAGGTAGTACTACTTGTGTGATCTGTGGCCTGATTCACAAAAGTAAAACTACACATTTGCTGAAGTTATCTGCATCCGGGGTTCCCCAAAAAACAAGAAAACCAAGAAAGGACCAATTAAGCAGGTATTTCAGCTCTGCATCTCACGGAAGCCATACCATGAGTCAATCAGCAAGATTATGGTAAAGCGCTACAATTGCTAATCATGCACTGACATAGAGAGCACTTGGGTGAACCCGAAAACTAGTGATGCGCTCAGAACTTTGTGATTATTGAATTGTCGCATGCTTTTGTTTTACAGATATTGGCTAAGAAAGACATTGGCATTTGCAATATTGGCATTATTACTAAAACGCTGTGTGGTGCACATGTCTACTGAACACTGAGTTGCTTAGACATTGATTTGTTCTCCCTTAACCTCATCCTGAGAAACTCTAAGAAATATGATGTGATATGTATGCAACTGTATGATAACCACCTTTGGACCCGGACAGATGGTCTGAATACCACATTTTCTCTGTAGCAACAGAACATTTCCCCTGCGGTCTACCCCAAAGAGAGAGAGCATTCTATGGCTCACTTTCGTTCTGTGAAGTTAGCTTCCAGATAAACAGATGATATGTGACGTGGTCGTATGGAAGACTATATACATAATACTGTACTGCACTGCAATGGATTCAACTATTAGTGTTTAGCATTCACAGATATATTCAGTGCTGCTGTGAACATAGAATCCTGTGGACAGTAGTCCTTCCAACACACTGTGGTGCAGAAAAGTAACCAGTCCATAGAACATTATTTTCTTCTCACTTCTTTCTTATTCCCAACCCCTATTCCCTTTGTGGACTTTTGCTGGTGCAGTGTCAGTGACTGCTACCAAGGTTATTCCTCAGATTATTTAGTGATTCAATGTCACCCCACTAGAACCTCCTGGAGTCCAAGTGAGTGGCTCACGACACCTAGGAATCTTATCCAGTCCTGAGGCTTTCCCAGGTTTCATACTATTTATGGTGGCTAGAGTCTCTCTCTTCTGTGGAAAAAGAGAGTATAGTAGTGCCCTCTAAGTCACTCAATATGCTCACTTGCTGTCCATTCATACCTAGTCTCTCTCTCTTGTTCTGAACAGGTGTAACCAAATCTCACCAATTTCCTTCCTCCCACCTCTTCCTAGCAGCTACGTGTGTGCGTATATATTGTATCCTTCCCACAACTATCAGCTTCCTATGTCCGATGTTTAGAACAAACCTTAATTTTCATTGGGCCAACCTACATTTTTTATCAAAACAAAATGGTTCTTTCTGTCTAAATGGCAGAGCCTTCATTGTTTTGCAAAAATACACTCTGATAGAATCAAGTAGGAGTTTGAATATATTCACTATTGGGACATCTTCTTTGATGGAAACCTCAAACATATATAGGGCATTAGAAACCAATGAATAAGTGTGGTAAATTCTGTTTATGTTGTTTATTATAGTGGGCCATTTGATCCTTCTTTTAATGTAAGAACGAAACATTGGTGCTTCAACTGATAAACTTGAATGCAAACCAATAACTACGAATATTTTTAAATGCTAGAGACAAAGCATTCTGGTCACTATTTTTTCTATGAACTATCACCATAATTGTTGTCCTGTCTCTCTCTCGGCTGCTTGTCCTGTTGCTGGTTTGCTTATAGAGCGTTTCTCCTTTCCTTTCCTTGCCTTCTTATTTTCTCATCTTTTTCTCATAGTTTTCCCTTATTCTCTCTCTGTCAGCTCCTTGCCTTGTTCCTGGCTTGTTTTCCTATCTATAGAGCGTTTCTCTTTCTTTTCCTCGCCTTCTTCTTTTCAGAGCTGTTTATTCGTAGTTTTCTCTTATTCTCTCTCTGTCAGCTGCTTGTCCCTGTCTGTGTCTATTGGTGTACTGTGCCTATTTATTATAGTGTGTCCATTGTCATTGTGCCCCGTGTGTACTTCTCCAGTGCTGCTTCTTCCCTCCCCTCTTCTCCTCCGTACTATCGCACGTCCCCTTCCCCGGCTTTCCCCATTTACAGAGAGGTTCGTACCTGCACTGGCCACGTTCTCCTCTGACCGTGGCCGGTCTCTGCGCGTCCTCCTCCTTCTCTGTAAACTTCCTCCGTACTGCCATCCTGCTCCTCCTACGTCTTCTCTTCTCTGTTTCCTTCGTTGACTCTGTCCTCGCCTCGCTCTCCTTCTTCCGTCGCCTCTCCTGTCTCCAGTTCTCCTATTGGAAAACCGGTTCCAGGACGTACAAGGTTTTTAACCTTGATGTTCTCTGCTCCCCTGCTGCCCCGCCTCTTCCCGTACGATGTTGGTGAACTGATGAGTGCCCCTGGGGGTACTTCCATCGCAGGCCCGCATCCATCACCCTGTCACAATCCCATTTGCTGATCTTGGAATTTAGACCTCCCTCTCAGCAACCTGTAAGCCTTCACATTGTTGACCAGCACTCATGGAGTCACTTGCGCTAGTTTTCTGCCATGAACTTTGGGGAACAATCAGATGTCTTTGTTCTGCGGATGTGCGATGAAAACACCAAAGGTACTCCAAATCCATATGAATTCAAGGTGGGCCATAGATACTCAAGGGGAAAGGAGAAAGGGATAGGAGAGAAAAATAGCTGGTGTGAAACATTCTTCACATCAGAAATATTTCAATAAGTGCAAATTCCATGTTCTGGTCTACAAAAGAAAATTTAACTCATCAGTTTTATTTTGCCTTGTCTCATAAGCCAGATTCTAATATCACTTTTGTTTAAAAGCAAACTAACACCTGGTTTACAAATTTCTCTTTCTCAGCTACTTTTCTTACATCTACAGAGAGAATAATTAAATGAGTGTTGAAGAGCACAGCCTACTTCTCAATCAATCATTCAATCAGTCAATTAGTTAACCAATCATCAGTGATTCGTAAAGCGGGGAAAATTACCTATGGTCTCAAGGCACTAGAGTGGCTAACTGCTTAGTGATCTGCTCACTCAAACATGTAGGCCTTGACTCTTTTCCAGAATTGCTGGATTGATGAGGCAGCTTTGAGGTTCAGGGGCCATGGATCATTCCAAGCTTTGGTTAATTCGTGAGGGAAGGAGCATCCTGAACTGTTAGTTCAGTGGATCCTAGGGGTGTCTGTGAAGGAGAGGGTGGGAGATTGCAGGTGACTAGTCGGTCAGTGAATGTTATGCAATTGTTGATGTATGCTGGTCCTTCATTGTGCAGGGCCTTGTATGCACTGGGCAACATCTTTAGCTGACATCTGTTCTGGATATGGAGCCAGTGTTGCTTCTTTAGGTGGGGTATGGTCTAGGTCTCTCTAGGAAGGTTGAGGATAAGTCTTGCCGCTGAGTTTTGCATTGTCTGCAGTCTGTTCAGTAGGCGTGTGGTATATCCTACCTAGAGTGTGTTCCTGTAGTCCAGCCTGCATGTTACAATGGCCTGTGTGATAGTCCTTCTGGTGTTGATTGAGAGGCACCTGAAGATCTTGCAGAGCATGCTTAGGGTATGGAAGCAGGCAGATGAGATTCTGTTTACCTGTTTCTTCATCGATAGTTTGCTGTCCAAGTTGATGCCAAGATTAAGTTTGTGGTCTGTCGGGCAGATGGTAGACTGAGTTTGGCAGGCCACCATGCATTGTTCCATGGCTTATTGTTCCTGAAGAGTTTGAATGACATCTTGTCTATGTTAAGCTTGAGACAGTTATCCTTCATCCACATGGTGACGTTGGCTCTGGCGGTGGAGGGGTCTTCTGACTGTGAGAGGATCAGCTGGGTGGCATTGGCATAGGAGATGCAGTTGAATATTGTCGATTTGACTCTGTTGGCCAGGGTGGGTCATGTATATGTTGAAGAGGGTGGGACTGAGGGACTATCCTTGGGAGATACCACAGATGATCTCTAGAAAAAAACAAATGAATTGTCACAGTATTATGTGAAGTGAGGTAACAGACCTCACAATCTAGTTCACAAAATATTCAGAAAGTTCAGTCTTTGGCTTTTTATAAAATGATTTCCAGTTCAGTAATGTTCATTCCATAAAGTGGAATAGAGCCACAAGCTATTCCTTGCAAGGGATAATTAAAGTTCAGGAAAATACAGACTTGGGTGTAAATATGCCCTCTTACTAGACTCCCAGGGCTAGTAGAGTGACAAGAGGAGGAGTAATTCAAGGCAAGATGAAGCACAACATATTGCCCAAAACACTCCAGGGTTTCCAAGACTTCAGTAGCACAATCGGGAAGTGATTTGATCCACTTTGCTTGCTCCTTTTACAGTGAAGATTCAAGATGACTTCTATCATGAAATATAGCAAGGTGAGATGTACAAGTCTTGTGATATTTCATATTAGTTTGACTTTCACTTTATCCAAAGCAAACACAATCTTGGATAAGGCATCACTACAGCAAATTCATGCAATGGAAGTTTGTTATGGAATTTTGCATTAAGATTTAATGTGCTTTTAATAGATCCTGTGTACCCACCTCTTAATTCCTTGTAAACCTTATCTGTGATCATGATACTTTACCTAGCCTCTGTCTCTAGTCTGTTTGCTCCTTTACTAGCCCTCATAGGCCACTGAACTCGTCAGTTGCCCCTTGATAATCACAGAAACCCCACAATGGCTCTCACAGTCAAACTATTGAGTTGTGAATATTTTGTTTGGCTTGTTCATTTGTTTTATTGACCTAATTGGCCCACCTCTCAGGCCTAGACCATGTCTGCATTCTTTTTGTTTTCCTTGTAGACCTCCCAAACCTTTCTTCGGCCTTAAACCCCCACTATCCATCTTTAGATTCCTCTGACAGTCAAGGGTTTTGCAGACTACTCTACCAGTCATGGTTCTCAGAGCCTCTTTGCTGGCCTTCCAAACACTTATCTACTATCCTTCGCAATTTGACATTGGGCTTCACAAAGAATACTTCTGGTGTTGAAGCTACCACAGCTGGCCTCAGTTCAGTGCTTGGACAGCTGGCAATGTGAGCTTTTTGTTACTCAAAGTCCCATTGCAGGCTACCTGAACCCATCTATATGCAGCTTCTTCAATACCTTGCCTCTTCTCATAACAGCCTTTGTCTGATAATGAACTCTGCTTTGCTGTTTACCACAGCCCTTTAAACCCTTCTGTTAGCCAGTACCCATTTTTCTTGCCTTTAGCTAAGTTTCTCATTCCCGATCGTCAATCGTCAATCCAAAATACAAATCTTTTCACCCATCCACCATTAGACTCCTCTACCATGTTTTCACTCCCTCTACCCCGTGATCCAGCCTCAGGTGACTGTACAAGCATCTTCTGTCACTCAGAGCTCAGAGTGTGACTGGCTTTAAATCCACTTTACATGCTGCGATTCTTCAGCCTGTACTTATCATCAGTGCTTTAGATGGGTTGAAAAAGGTGGTGGTCTCAGGGAGTTGTCAGCATGAGAAGCATGACTTGGAAACATTGACAAGAAGAATATATCATACAGGTAGTCTAGAATTACACATGCTTCTTTCTCCTCCTGGTTATTCTATGAGTTTTGCTCCTCCTTATGGTGCTTTTGAGGCCCTCCTTTTCTTGGCTCTTTTGATCATCTTAGTGATCCTGGTTTCTCTAGCTCTGGTCACCCTTGCCCTGGATTCCTGAATCTAGTACTTCTAATTGTAATCCTTCTTTGCCCTGGTCTTTCTTGACACTTCAGCCATCTCCTTTCTAACATTTGTCCTTTCTGGTCCTACTGGCTTCCGTCTCCTCTGTCCTAACCCTAGTGATTATTCTCAGCTTTGTCCTGCTGGACTACTGGTTCCTGCGTACGATTTAATCCTCTTAGTCTTTGTCATTTGGGTTCTGCCCCTCCTGATCCTTGTCACCTTGATCCTGATACCCCAGTTCTTAGCCCTCCTACTGCACTTGGAAACGTAAGTTTTCTTGGTTCTGGTATCCCTGGTCCTCCTATCCATGCTTCTGGTCCCACTATTACCGATCCTTCTAGAGAACCTAATTCTCTTCACTCTGGTCCCTGGCCCTGGTCTACCTGATCCAGCCCCACTTGTCCTCTTGGTTCTCCTCTAGCTGGCCATAATAGTTTTGGCACTGGTCTTCCAAGTCACTCTGCTCCTTGTCATCCTGGTTCTGTGCAAACCCATCCTCTTAATTCTGATGCTTCTTGTTCATGTGAACCTGTTCCTACCCCTGTCCCTCCTGGTCCTTGCATCCAGCTAGGCCTTCCTGGCATCTGTCATACTGGTCCCCCTCGTTCTCATCCCCCTTTAACTCCTTACCCTGATCTTTCTCATTCTATTATGTCATGTCAGCATCATTTAGTATAGCGCAGGGTTATGCAAAGTCGGTCCTGGAGAGCCAGGTCTATGCCAGATTTTTAACATATCCACATTTAGAAACATGTACATTTCTAAAACATCTTTTTTCAAAATGTAGATATGCTAAAAACCTAGCATGGACCTGGCTCTCCAGGACTGACTTTGCAGAACCATTGTATAGAGCAACTAATCATATCTGAGGGAATATCTTGACTCTTAAATGACTCGAAGAAAGCAAACTAACTAAAAATAGCCACAGTTTTAAATTTTATTTTTAACTTACCATGCTAAGGACATGAGCAGATTTGCAGGGGAAGTTTGTTCCAGTAGAGGGGGAGAAGGTAAAAAAAAAGACCTGCCACCGAACTTTGAAGTATCTATTCAGAGAATCTGAAGTAAGGTTTTATCTTTAGATCTCAGCGGTCTTACAAGACAATAGTAACTAAGCCTACTTTAAAGGTAGGATGGGAAATTGCCATTTGGAGACTTATGGGAAGAACCGGACTGGAGATTGCAAACTAGTATGGCTGCAGTATTCTGTACCTCCCGCAGTTTATAGAACGGAGACTCGTTGGCTACCCATAAAGCGTTTCAGTGGTCCAAGCAACTGATAATCAGGCCTTGTGTTAAGGTTCTTCTGAAACTTGGCAGTAGCCAAGGAAATACTTTTATTCAACATATGCATAGTGGCAAAGCAAGTTTCACAAATAACCAACATGTTCCTTTGCAGATAGAGTAAGATTTAAGTTTACACAAGAGTTTTTACTACTTGTTTTGGGGAGGGGGCTGGCCACTGGTCCATGGCCCACACTTTCTGA
Organism: Pleurodeles waltl; assembly: GCF_031143425.1. Classification (NCBI taxonomy): domain Eukaryota; kingdom Metazoa; phylum Chordata; class Amphibia; order Caudata; family Salamandridae; genus Pleurodeles; species Pleurodeles waltl. The sequence goes on from NC_090440.1 coordinate 1,571,660,162, forward strand.
GATTTGACTATCTATGGCAAGGGGCAACATACTGGTTAAATAAAGTGGGGCTTATCAAGGAGTCCTGCTGTTCTCCTTTGTCAAAAAGCAGGGTATGAGAATTAAATTATTCAAGGAGGTATTTTTAGAACTATCTTTTGACTAAGCCGAAAGCTGTTGACAGATCTAGAAGGACATGCATCACTGGAGTGCCAATACCAAGGGAACTTCTGATGGTGTCTATTTAGGAAAATACCATCTTTCTTGGTATGTTACCCCCATTTTTACCCGTATGTCAGTATGATTTTGCCTGTCTCACTGGGATCCTGCTAGTCAGGACCCCAGTGCTCATAGTTTGTGGCCTAATGTGTGTGTTGTCAGTAGTGCTTAACTGTGTCACTGAGGCTCTGCAAACCAGAACCTCAGTGCTTATGCTCTCTCTGCTTTTAAATGTGTCACTGTAGGCTAGTGACTTCATTTACCAATTTCGATTGGCACACTGGACCCCCTTATAAGTCCCTAGTATATGGTACCTAGGTACCCAGGGCACTGGGGTTCCAGGAGATCCTTATGGTCTTCAGCATTTCTTTTGCCACCTATAAGGAGCTCAAACAAACCTTTTCACAGGCCTGCCATTACAGCATGGGTGAAATAGTGCACACACTATTTCACAGTCAATTCTACTGCACTGAAGTAACTTATAAGTCACCTATAGGTCTAACCTTCATTTACTGAAGGCTAGGTGCAAAGTTACTAAGTGAGAGGGAACCCTTGCACTAGTAAAGGTGTCTCCACGCAGTCCAGGGCCACTTCCCTGGACTTTGTGAATGCAGGGACGCCATTACATGCGTACAATACATATCAGTCATTACCTTTATGTAGCCTCACAATGTTAACCCCTAATATGGCCATGTGAGGTGTCTAAGATCATGGAATTGTCCCCCCATTCCAAATCTGGTGTTGGCAAGCCAATTCCATGCATCCTGGGGGCTCCACTATGGACCCCCAGTAATGCCAAACATCTCTCTGAGGCTTGTATTTCAGCACAGCTGCAGCCACCTCACAGACAGGGTTCTGCCCTCCTGGGGTCTGAGCAGCTCAGTCCCAGGAAGGCAGAACAAAACATTTCCTTTAGGAGGAGGGTGTTACACTCTCTTCCTTTGGAAATAGGTGTTACAGGCTTGGGAGGGGTAGCCTCCCAGAGCCTCTGGAAATGTTTAAAGGGCACAGATGGTGCCCTCCTTGCATAAACCAGTCTATACCGGTTCAGGGTTCCCCAGTCCCTGCTCTGGCACGAAACTGGACAAAAGAAAGGGGAGTGGCCACTCCCCTGTCTATCACCACCCCAAGGGTGGTGCCCAGAGCTCCTCCAGTGTGTACCAGACTTCAGCCATCTTGTTTTCCAAGATGTGGGACACTCTGGAGGCCTCTGAGTGGCCAGTGCCAGCAGATGACGTCAGAGACCCCACCTGATAAGGTAGCCAATCCCCCTCTCACAGATATTTAGGGTCTCTCTGTAGGAGGCTGGCCTGGCATATAGTGGGTACCTGATGTTACTTACACCTTGTGCCAGGTCCAGTTATCCCTTATTAGTAGATTAGTAGTTTTTTAGCAGCTTAGGCTGATAGAGGTAGCTATAGCAGAGCAGCTTAGGCTGAACTAGGAGACATGAAAAGCTACTATTACACCACTTATATCATATAGCACTATATCATAAGAATGACAATTCTTAGAGTTACTAAAAAAAAAGGTACTTTATTTTAGTGACAATATGCCAGAAAATATCTCAGAGGATATACTTCCTTAGGAGGTAAATAAAATACACAAAATATACACACAAACCAAAATCAGGTAAGTAAACAGTTAAAAAAGTAGTGCAAATACTGTAGAATACAATAGGATGCAATAGGCCTAGGGGCAACACAAACCATTTACTAAGAAAGTGGAATGCGAACCACGTAGGGACCCCTGGTCTAGTGCAGTGTGTATAGGGTCGCTGGGAGTGTAAGAAAACACTAAGGGTGTCCAGGATACCCCTCCCCAAGACCCTGAAAAGTAGGAGTAAAGTTATACTACTTCCACAGAAACACACTAAAGTTGTGATAGGAGATTCTGCAAAGACCACAACAGACTGCAAAACACTAAAGATGGATTCCTGGGCCTGAGGACCTGTAAAGGAAGGGGACCAAGTCCAAGAGTCACGAAAGTGTCCAGGGGGGCAGCAGCCCACTAAACCCCAGATGAAGGTGCAAAATGGCTGCCTCTTGATGGAAGAAGCTGAAGATTCTGCAACTACGAATGGTGCCAGGAACTTATCCTTTATGCAGAAGATGTCCCACCAAGTTCTGGAGGATGCAGAGCTTTTTTGGGGGAGGAAGACCCCAAACAACCCTTTCTAGCTGCAAAGGCCACAGTTGAAGAAAAAGGGTGCTGCCCGGGCCCAGGAAGGACCAGAAGGTCGCCACTTGGAAGAGGAGACAGAGGGGGCCCTCAGCAACACAGAGAGCCCACGCAGAAGAAGGCAGCACCCACAGAAGTACTTGAACATGATTTCAAGAAAACTGAGCATGGTGGTCGTCTCAACACTACAAAAGAGGGTCCCACGAAGCCGGTGGTCAACTCAGCAAGTTGAGCAAAGCAGGATGGAGTGCTGGGGACCTGGGCTAGGGTGTGCATAAAGGATTCCTTTCAAAAGTGCACAGAAGCCCTAGTAGCTGCAGTTCAAGCAGTACACAGGATTACTGTCTGGAGAGGGAAGACAAGGAGTTACCTCCTCCAAATTTGGACAGTTGGACCACTGGACAGTCTGGGTCACTTGGGTCCACCACCTGTGTTCCAGGGGCCACTCTCGTCAGGATGAGAGGGGTCCCAGAGTACCAGTGGCGCTGAAGTTTGGTGCATGCTGGAGCAGGGGGAAGATTCCGTCGAACCACAGGAGATTTCTTCTTGGCTTCCAGTGCAGGGTGAAAGCAGAAAGCCCCCGGAGCATGCACCACCAGGAAACAGTTGAGAAAGCTTGCAGGATTAGGCGCTACAATGTCGCTGATAGTCTTCTTGCTACTTTGTTGCAGTTTTGCTGGTGTCCTGGGGCAGTCAGCGGTCGATCCTTGGCAGAAATCAAAGAGGGAGATGCAGAGGAACTCTGGTGAATTCTTGCACGTCGTTATCTGAGGAAAAGCCCACTGGAGAGACCCTAACTAGCCCTCAGAGGAGGACTGGCCACCTAGTCAGATAAGCACCTATCAGGAGGGGTCTCTGACATCACCTGCTGGCACTGGCCACTCAGAGGCCTCCACTGTGCCCTTACACCTCTGTATTCAAGATGGTAGAGCTCTGGGACACAGAATGGAGGAGCTCTGGGCACCACTCCTGGGGTGGTGGTTGACAGGGGTGTGGTCACTCCCCTTTCCTTTATCAAGTTTCATGCCAGAGCAGGGACTGGGGGTTCCCTGAACCGGCGTAGACTGGCTTATGCAAGGAGGGCAGCATCTGTGCCCTTCAAAGCATTTCCAAAGGCTGGAGGAGGCTACTCCTCCACAGCCCTTAACACCTATTACCAAAGGGAGCGGGTATAACACCCTCTCTCAGAGGAAATTCTTTGTTCTGCCTTCCTGGGACTGGGCTGCCCAGACCCCAGGAGGGCCGAACCCTGTCTGTGGGTTAGGAGTAGCGGTAGCTGCAGAGAAAACCCACAGAGAGCTGGTTTGGCAGTACCCGGGGTCCATAGTGGAGCCCTGGGGATGCATGGGATTGGCACCCCAATACCAGATTTGGCATGGGGGGACAATTTCATGATCTTAGACATATCACTGGCCATATATTTGGAGTTACCATTGTGAAGCTACATATAGGTATTGACCTATATGTAGTGCACGTGTGTAACGGTGTCCCCGCACTCACAAAGTCTGGGGAAACTGCCCTGAACTATGTGGGGGCACCATGGCTAGTGCCAGGGCGCCCTCACACTCAGTAACTTTGCACCAAACCTTCACTAAGTGAGGGTTAAACATATAGGTGACTTATAAGTTACTTAAGTGCAGTGTAAAATGGCTGTGAAATAACATGTGGGTTATTTCACTCAGGCTGCAGTGGCAGTCCTGTGTAAGATTTGTCTGAGCTCCCTATGGGTGGCAACAGAAATGCTGCAGCCCATAGGGATCTCTTGGAACCCCAATACCCTGGGTACCTAGGTACCATATGTTAAGGGAATTATAAGGGTGTTCCAGTGTGCCAATTAGAAGTGGTGAAAATGGTCACTATCCTATAGTGACAATTTTAAAGGCAGAGAAAGCATAAGCACTGAGGTTCTGGTTAGCAGAGCCTCAGTGACACAGTTAGTCACTACACAGATACACACATTCAGGCCACAAACTATGAGCACTGGGGTCCTGGCTAGCAGGATCCCAGTGAGAAAGGCAAAAACAAACTTACATACATGTGAAAAATGGGGGTAACATGCCAGGCAAGATGGTACTTTCCTACACACTCCTGTGGGTTTCTCTCCAGATTCTGGTTGCAAGTTTCAAGCAGAAATCCTCTGCAACTACAGTACTTCTTCATCCTCCCCCCGCGGCTTGACTGCAGACTGCTCCAGGAACAGCGGTAACAGCAACAAAGCATCCAGAAGGGCTACTTTTCCTCTGCAACTTCAGCTCCAGCCAGCAACTGCAACAGTTTCCAGGGTGTGCACGGTCTGGTGACTCCCTGTCTTCACCCTGCACCTGAAGGACTGAAGAAATCTCCTGTGGAGTGACGGAGTCACTTCTCTGCTCCAGCAGGTACCTTCTAAGATGACAACCGGTTCTCTTGGACTCCTCTCCTGGCGATGAGCGTGCTCCTTGGAACACAGGTGGTGGACCCCTTCGACACAGATTGTCCTAAGGTCCTAGTGTCCAAATTTGGAGGAGGTAAGAGCTTGCCTTCCCTGTTTGCGACTGTACCCCTGTGCACCTAGTCATCTTCACCTCCTGAGGCCTCTGTGCATTATTTGCAAGAATCCTTCATGCACACCCTGGCCCAGGTCCCCAGCACTCTATCCTGCGATGCTCAACTCACTGACTCGTTCTCCAGCGGCGTGGGACCTTCTCTTGTAGTGCTGCAACAACTGCAATTTGCACCTTCTTTGTCGCAGTGTCCTGGGACCTCTGTGGGTTCTCCCTGGTCATCTGTGGGTTCCCTCCAGTGTTGGGAGCACCCTCTGCCTCCTTAGTCTGAGTTGAGGCCCTCAGGTCCTTCCTGAGTCCAGGCAGCACCACTTTGATGCAATCCGCGACATTGCTTGAACCAAGGCTTGTTGGGTGAATCCAGTGCCGAAACTCACCTGCATCCAACATCTCTACGTGGGACATCCATTGCATCATGCAGGAACCTGCAGCCATCTTCCCTTGGTGCATTCCTGCAGTATTCTTCCAACCGGAGACTTTCCTTTTGTACCCTCTTCTAGGTTGGCAGGGGCCCCTGTCCTTACTGGATCTTTCTATGACTTCTGGACTTGGTTTCCTGTCTTTGGAGGTCTTCAGGTCCAGGAATCCACCATTTGTTGTTGGCAGTTTTGCTTGGTTCTTGCAATAACTCTAATCACGACTTGTAGTGTGTCCTAAGGAAACTTGCATTACTTTGCTCCTACTTTCCTGGGCTCTGGGGTGGGGTATTTTACTCACCTTTGTGGTAGTCTTACTCTCCCAGTGATTCTCTATATACTACACCTGTCTAGGGGAGAATTTGTGATTCGCATTCCACTTTCTTAGTATATGGTTTGTGTTGCCCCAGACCTATTTTCTCCTATTGCATTCTACAGCATTTCCTATTGTTTGCACTATCCTTTGTCTAATTACTTACCTTATTTTGGTGTGTCTAGTGTATATATTGTGTATAATACTTACCTCCAGTGGCCTTGTGTCACTAAAATAAACGACCTTATTTTTAGTAACACTGAGTATTGTCTTTGTTTGTGTATACGTACTGTGTAACTATAGTGGTATTGCAGGAGCTTTGCATGTCTCCAGGTTCAGCCTAAGCTGCTCTGCCAAAGCTACCTCTATCAGCCTAAGCTGCTAGAACACTACTACATTTCACTAATAAGGGACAACTGGACCTGGTATAAGGTGTAAGTACCCAAGGTACCCACTACAAAACAGGCCAGTCTCCTACAAGTCTGTGATTGTGACTAATGCTGTCTCTGTTCTCTGAATGCCAATTGAGAAGGATTCAGGAGCCTGTGCTCTTCTTGGAATGCAGAACACTGTTTGTTTATAATGTTCACTAACATTTTGCTTAATAGAGGGAGCAGCAAGATGGGACAGTAGCCTGAGGGATTTCCCTTTATCAGCATTAGATTTCTTTAAAATAGAAAATAATTCAGCAGCTTTCCAGGCCATGGGAACTGAGGCTAAGTCAATGGAGAGGTTAAAGAGGGACATGATGGATGAGGCAATAGAGCTGGAGAGACTCGCCATAATGATGGGGTGGGGCACAAGTCCAATGGGGAGCCCAATTTGGCTGATTCTAACCATCTCTGAATCTGCTCCAAGGTGCAATGATCAAATTTATTCAGATGAAATGTATCCTTACGAGAATGCAAACTAAAGTCAGGAGGATCATCTGAATGTCTTCTGTTTGCAGGAAAGTTTGCATAAATTATATTGATTTTCATCTCAAAAGCATTGGCTAAAGAGTCACATCATTGTTGTGATGAGAGGATGGTACCAACACAGGTGTGAGGTTTGATAATATCATTGAGAGTTTTGAAAAGTACTTTTGTGGAGTTGCCTGTTTTCTCAATTTTATTAAGTGTGAAATTTCTCCAGGCTATTTTAATGTAGTTATGGTAACTTTTGAGCATCAATTTAAGTTATTTTTGTCTGAATTAGAGTTGGACCATTGTTGGACCATCGCAAACACCTTTCTAGCCTTTTGCGCTTGGATTTCTCCAGTTTTAAATAGGCCTAAAGCCAAGAGTCATTGCTTCTACTAGAGGTGGCAGGTGCCTGCTTAAGAGGGGCGATTTGATGTAGTGCCTGGGAGACAAAACTATTATAATTAGCCAGAGCAACAATCAAGTTAGGGCTACAAGGAGTCTCAAAAGGAATATATGCTTTAGCAAAGAAATCCAGAGAGATAAGTTTCCCATTGTCTAGTAGCCTGCCTAGTCACTCTTTTAGATATTTAAAACTCATTCATGTTGGGAATATGAAAATTGATTAGGTAGTAACACAACCAAAGAAGACGCAATGGGAGTTCACACCTAAGTTCAGGGGAGATAGTGAAAATCAAATCTAAGGTGGAACCTGTTGAATGAGTGGGCTCCACCACAATCTGTTTGAGACCTAGCATATTCATGTTGGCCAAAAGGTGGGTCACCTCACTTTGTGGACATTTTTACCATGGAAGATAAAATCCATCAGAAGTAGAAAGTTGTTAGATGCCAGTATGTGAGGTCCAATGAGCTCTTCTATCAAATTTCTAAAATCTTTCTTTCATCCTGGTTGACAGTAAGCCAAAGCACCCATTCAAAAACCTGAGGCCAAGAGTATAGTTCTAAAAACACACAGTTCTGCCCACTCAGCTAGCAAAGTCTATATAGCTTCTATTTTAACAGTGTATTGAAAGGCAACAGCGACACTTCCTTCTTTATCTGGACTCACTGACCAGCTTGAGTACTTGATACTTCTCTGGGAGTACTAAAGGAACACAAGGTAAAGCAGCTGAATTCAACTAAGTCTCTGTGAGAAATCACAAGTCTGGTGAAAGGGAAGTTAGGTGGTCCCATAGTTTATACAAATGTTTTGACAAAGACCTGATCTTGCAGGACAGGCCTTTAAGAGTATGAGAAACGGCCAAGGGTGCGGAGCTGGTGATTGAGTTTGGCAGTTCAGGCCAAGGACACTTCGTGGGGCATCAGCCCTTAATGTTGGTAGGTGGGAAAACCACTAAAAGAGGGGAACTAATCACTGCTTCAGCACATGGCAATAGAGAGCTAGAGGAGTCTAAAACCTTCAACTTAAATAGGATGCAGGTCCTCCAAGATTGAGGGGGAAGTGACCAAAGAACAAGGACTGAGGGCCAAAATACCAGATTTGGAATTAAGGTAGGGGAGTTCTGCGGAAATGTAACAGTTTCATCTTGGTAGTGGCTTTTCTAGCCAAAGAAGTAGGGTTCCTGGCACCTTGTGATGTTTAGAAATGGACAGTTGTAGACAAACCTGCCTTTGGCACACCAGCACCGTGCCCTGCTGCGCGCGGCCAGTGTGCTCATCAGCCACACATCAGTGCCCTCATTGGTCCTAAGTAGGCATCTCTTTGCAAAGATTAGAGCGCCTGGACCCCTAACCTCCCCAAAATAGTAGCAAAAATGTCAGCCAGGTAGTAGGATAGACCTAATAAGTCTCTCCGCACTGCAATGCAGTGATGGACTTTAGAGTAAAATTAAGTGCACATGCCAACATTTTATATCAATATGTTTAAAAGTCACACCACAGAAAATAAAACAGTACTGAACATCCATAAACATAAAGATAAGTAACAAAATCAGACTGATTAGGCTGGCAGAACCTTTGTTGATATGCCTGGGCCACCTTGCATTGGCTTTCTAGCTGTCTTGGTTATGGTCTCACTACTCCTTCTTAATATGGCCCTCTTAGCTCTTATCTTTTTGTCATGGATTTCTTTGGCCTCTGCTCCTGGTCCTCTATGTTCTATTCTTGTCTTACTCACTGCAGCTGTGGTCTGCCTAGTTCTGGTCTTCCTAATCCTTGTCATCACATTCCTTGTTCTCCTCTACTTATCTTGTGTACATTTGGCTTGGTCCTCTTGCTCCAGTTCCCATTTTGGGTCTTAAGCAATCCTGGTCCCCCTGGCATCCATGCCTTTCTAGATCCCCCTTTCTCAACTTCCTTCTTCATCATGTTGAACCTGCTCTTCTTGTCCTGTTCCTTTTGATCTTCCTCACCCTGTTCATCTAATTTGTGGTACCCCAGATTCTGGTCCTGCAGGTTCCCTTGGTCTAACTGGTCTTTCATGTCCTGCCCCTCCTTAGCATAGCCCTCCTATTTATGTATTACTTATTTTAGATCTTCCTGGTGCTCCTGGCCCTACTCCTTATCGTCCTGGTCCTTCTGGTACCGTGCACACTGACCATGACTCATCTTGGTCCTGATTCTCTTGGTTCCTGGTAATTTATGCTCTGATCTTCCAGACTATAAAGTTTCAATCCCCTTGGTCTTCCGGGCTCCAGCTGGCTGATCCTCACTAATCTTTCTCATCTAGTCCTGCCAGCTCAGAGCATGATCTTTCTGCCTCATTGGTATTCTGGGCCCTGATTGTGCAGTTCTGGTCCCCCTGGTACTTGCATCCCAGTTCTTTATTTCTGTTGGTCATGATTCTACTAGTCCTTCTTGCTGTGGTCATAGTCTACTTGGCTATGGTCCTCCTGCTATCCCTGGTCCTGGTTCCACTTATCTTTCTTGTTTATTCTGGTCCCCTGGTCCTACTGGCTGAAATCCTCATTCTTCTGATCGTCATATTCCTCCTTAAACTAGGCATGATCCTCCAAACTTGGTCCGCCTTCTCATTCTCATGGTTCTGCAGTAATTGTTTTTGGTCCTCCTTGTTCTGGCCCACCTTGGCCTGGCCATCATGTTCCACATTGTCCTGGCCATCCTGTTCCTAGCCGTTTGGCCAGGTCCTCCTAATGGTAGTCATCCTAGTCCTGTCTGATTTCCGTTGTCATGATTCTCCTTTCCTCTTCGCACTACTCTTCCTGTTACTTGAATGGTATTTCTTGGTCCTCTTTACCCCAATCTCCCAGGTCCCTTTAGTTCTAGTCTCCCTTGTGTCATCCTAGATCTTATCTTACTTTCTCTAGTTGCTTGGGTCCCTTGTGTGATCCTCCTGGTCCTCCTCGCCCTGGTTCTCTAGTTCTTGTTTGTTCTCTGTGTGATTTTTTGTCCACTGGAACTAATCCTTTTGGTCCTGATCAATAAACTAAATCTAATTCACCTGCATCTGGTCCTCTTGCCCTTCTTAGTCCTAGCTCCTTGGCCATAGTCCTCCTGGTGCTTCTTGCTTCTTGGAGGGTGAGAGGGGTGATGACGTCTTCACCAACTTCATTACCCCCTTGTCCTAGACTCAAACAACTACACCTTCCTCACCGATCTAAACTTCCTCCTTGATGACCCACAAAACCACCAACCTCCTCGAAATCATGAACAACATTGGCCTCACCCAACTGGTCAATAAACTCACTCACTGCACAGGACATACACTGGACCCAATCTTCACCTCCAGCAAGTGAGTCAAATGCAGCCTTGTCACTGAGCTCTGCACAGAACATTCCATAGTCCACTACACCATCTTCAACTCGCACACCTCCACCACCACTCCATCCAACGCCCCCCAAAACAGCTAGAGCAAAGTCATACAGACCTACTGGACTGACATCCTCAACTCACATAAACCTTGACTAAAGTGCCAGGAACTTCAACACTTCGATAACTAACAACACCTACTGCATCACCCCCATCAAGACCAACATCCACAATAGATACACCAAGCAAGCAAAATGGTAAATCAAAGACCTGAGAACTGCAAAACTCAGATGCGAACAACTGGAGAGAAGATGACACAAAAGAAAAAACACCTTCAACAGAACCTCCTACAAATCCTCCCTCAGCCAATAACAGAAAATGATGAGAGAGAAGAAGAAGAGCGTCCGATACAATTAAATCTATGCCAGCTTCAACCACAGCAGAGAATTTTCCAGATTTTCATGGAGTTCTCCAACCCCACCGCCACAGAAAGCAGCATAACCCCCTCTCAAGAACTCTGCTACATCCCTGACAATTTTTTCCATGATAAGATCAACACCATCTATAGAAACTTTGATCCTCAGTGCACGCAAGCAGTCCCCCCCCCCACCTCCTGCTCCAACCACCTGCTGACCATATGGAAACTGCTCATCCCCCTGAACACTGCCACCACCATGAGCACTGTCCATTTAGGATCTCAAAGGGACCCTTGCCCATATCACATCTTCAATCTTGGAAACCACAGGATCAGTCCAAAACTCACCACTCTGTTCAAAACCTCTGTTACCACAGCCACTTTCCCTAAACAATAGAAACACGTTGTGATCAAACCTGTATTCAAGAAGCCATCAGCCAACTCCAGTAAACTCAAAAAGTACTCTCCCATCTATCTGCTCCCCTTCTTGGCCAAGGTCCTGGAGAAAGCCATCAAAAACAGCTCACGAGATACCTAGAACAGAACCACCTCCTTGATACCTCTCAGTCTGGATTCCGTAGCAACCACAGCACTGAGGCTGCCCTTATAGCCGTGAAAGATGGCCCCTCATCAACTGAGGAGAGATGCTCAACCTCCTTGACCTCTTGGTGGCCCTTGACACAGTATATCACCACATACCGATCACAAGTCTACACCACATCAGAATTCAAGGAGAGGCACTCAAAAGAATCATGTCTTTCCTCACCAAGAGAACTCAAAAGGTTCGCCTGCACCCTTTCATCGCCAATCCCAAAGACATCATCTACAGGGTCCCGTAAGGATCACTCCCCAGCCCCATCTTCTACATGTACATGAAATCAATGGCTGACATTGTTAGATCCCATGGACTCAACATATTTCCTATGCAGACGAAACCCAACTCATCCTCTCCCTCTCCATAGTCCCCACCACCACCAGAAGCAACTTTTTCAGATGCATGACGAGCGTTGCAACATAGATGAAAGAAAAATGTCTAAAGCTTAACACAAAATGGAAGTACTCATCTTTGGAAACAATGCCTCTGCTTGGAATGGCTCATGGTGGCCCATGGAAGCCAGAAACTTCTAAATCATCCTGGACAGCGAGCTAACCATAAGATCCAAGATCAATACAGTTTTCACTGCATGTTTCTTCACCCTAAGTATGTTACAAAGAATCTTCCAGTGGCTACCCCAGGACACTGGATGAACTGTCACACAGGTCCTCATCACTAGCCAACTGAACTATGGTAATGCTCTCTATGCAGCGATCGCCACTAACCTCCTACAGACACATCAGACCATACAGAACCCTGCCGCCAGACTCATCCTTGACCTCCCCCGGCAAATACCCATCACCCCCTCCTCAGAAGACTCCACTGGCTCCACATACAAAGAAGATATCAATTCAAGTTGCTGACCCATGCACACAAGGCTTTACACAACCAGGGACCCATCTCAGCTTCCACCACTCCTCAATATATCTATGCTCCTCATCCCTTTTCATTACCTACACACCTCATATTCACTGTAGCAGAAGTAGAGGATACTCGTTCTCATGTTTGGCGGGCAAGATTCTGAACAACATGCCCCTGCAGCTACGGACCTCCTCATCTCTACTGGAATTCTGAAGACCTTGCAATTTGACTGATCCCTCCAGCACCTGGATACCCCTTGGGTGATCAGCTGCAATATACACATCTACTGATTGATTGATTGATTTACTCTAGTCCCTTGTCCTTAGGATACCAGACATTCTGTTCAAAAGGCTCCTGCTAATCATGCATTATATCCTCCTCACCCTCATTTTGGTTCTCTAGACCTCCCAGGTCTATTCCCCTGCTTCCTTGGATTACTTAGTACATAGTTGCTCTGGATTTCATTTTCGTAATTATTCTGTTGCTGGTTTCCCTAGTCTATGTAGTCACAACCTTCTCAATTCTGCTACTCCCTTTTCTGGTACTCCTGGATCTGATGTTTTGATGCTAATTCCACTGGTCTTAGTACCCCTAGTCCCTCTAGTTCTGCTAGTCTTTCTGCAGCTCATTCTCATCATACTAGCTCTCCTGGTACCATGGTTTTTCGTTCTTTCTTGTCCTTGGCTATCTGGCCATCGTCCTCTCTGCCATTGTCCTCCTAAAAGTGGCCTTCCTTGGTCTGATCGCTCTTCTCCTTGTTCCCCTGGGCATGGTACTCCTAATTTCCATAGTGGATGTAATCCTGGTTTATATATACCTTGTCATCCTCATTTAGAGTCATTGTGAGTCTGATCTTGATGGGCCTTCTAATCCTGGTCTTGTTGGGCCTAGACTTCTTAGTCATTTGTAATCCACTGGGTACTTCTTATGTAGAACGTTGTGCACCTGTGTGCCATGTTATTTCCAAGTTGTTATCATTCCAGCACTAGTCCTTCTGGTTCTGGTCCTCTAGTCCTCCTTGATCTAATCTTTCTTGTTCTGGTCCTCCTGTACCTAGTACTGCTTTCCTTCGTTTTCCTGACATTTGTCCTTTCAAGTCTGTTGATCTGCATCAGCTACTGCAGACCCTAATCCTCCTCTTCCCCCTGGTCATGGTTGATGCTTTCAAACCTTCCTTGCTCATCTAACCTTCCTGGTCCAGGATCACCTGGTTCTCCACCCAAGTCCTTCTGTTCCATCTGGTACTGGTCCTCTGGGTCCTGATCTCCATTCCACCTCATACTGGTCCTCATGAGTCTTCCCACCTTGGTTTTGATACCCCTAGTGCTCTTTCCCTTGGTCCTGTTCCTCCCTCTCTAGTTGTTCCTAGTCTGCGCTGACATTTGTCAACTTTCTACGTGTCGATTAGGTCCATCTATTCCTTCTCTTTTTGGTGCTCATGACTCTGGTCATCCTATCACTCCTAGTGGCCCACCAAGTGATCTTTATCTTCATATTGGTCATTATTTTCCTCCACCATGTTCAACTACTTCTGTTTGCAGGTGCCCTCTGCAATGACTTTAGTCAGGTATAGCCTAGAAGCCTGTCACTCTGATCTTTATTTATTCATTTTTGCTTTCAGATTTCCTTTGCTGAGGCAAAGGTATCAATAACAGAAATGAAGGCAGAGTATAACCAGGACTCAGGTCAATTAAAAAACTGCTATTTCAAATTAAGCTATAATTCCCAGGATACATTGGGCAGGTGACCAATATGAATGTGTGGCGGAAGAGGCCACTGGTGACATGATACCCCTAATCCTCTTAACCCACTCAGCTGGTTAAAAAGTGTGAAAATGTGTGGCTTGTTCAACTGTTCTCAAACCCCTTCTGAAACTATACTGGCTTTTGTTAAGATAGAATATTTTTCTCCCAGTGTACGAACCGCTCTAAAATAACTCTGCCAATTAGCTTGGCCGATGTGTCCAGAAGTAATATTGAACATTTGCATGTTGAGTCACTTTTATTAACTTTCTTGAAGACTGGAAATATAATGTGCAAATTACCCAAAAGCTTTGCCTACCTGCCCTTTCATTTTACCTTTCCTGTTCCCTAAAAGCCCAATTACTGTGTCTCCATCCAATTTACCTCCAGAAAGTGCCCTTAGGCATTGTGTCTCTAGCACCAAGGGCCATATGTACAAACACTTTTTCCCATAGACACAGAATGGGTAAAAACCTTTGCTACATCTGGCCCCAAATACCTTATTTAAATGCTTCTCCCTATGTGACCAAATGACACTTGTTTTAGGCTTTTGCATGCAGCTGCTTGCCAGCGGTTGCTGTGTTGCCAAGTTTGAAATACCAAGCAAGCACAGTGCCCCCTTAAAATAGAGCCTTAAACAAGCATGAGGCCTCCTATAAGAAGCTTAAAATGATTCCCACCCTAAACAATTATTCAAATTATCCTGATGAACATTAAAAAAAGCAATGTTTTTGTTTTGAGTGAAGAGAAACATTTGTAACATGTATTAATACATTTGTTTAATTATTGCACATATGATTGCACTGTAATGGGGTTGCCGGCTTCTACACCTTCAAGCTGGTGGTTGGGCCGACAGGAAAGTGCCCCGGGGGCACTCTGTGGAGTGCTCTGTGCTTCAGTAAGCACGTCCACCAAGAAGAAGAGGTGACGTGTGGTGCGGCAAACGATGAGGAAGAATCCGTGGGAGGAGGGGGCGCAAAAGAAGACTGAGGACCAAAGAACAAAACACCTGAAGTCCCAGAGGGAATCCATGCAGCGATGGAGGAAGGAGAGACCCACGGGGATGAGAGAGCCTTAAGAAGTGGCAATATCCCAGTTCTGGACGCAAAAAGCCACCACATCCCAGGAGGTACGTGGCTAACGCAGGTATGTGCCTGCATACTGGATTCAGCCACAAACTTCCTAAGAAGGACTTGGAAAGAGGGAGGTGGGGAGAAAAGCGAGGGTGGGGAAGGGAAACACCCATCATAAGTTCCAATACGTAATAAGGAACTATCGTAACAAGCCTGACTCGTCCACATAAAAGCACACCTGAGATATTTTTTTTTTTTACTCTCTTCTAATGCACTTCTCACCAGTACACTCTCAAAAGCACTACGTAGAAACAAAAAGGGAATAACAGTGTGTTCACCGATAGGCACCAACCCTCACTTATCCCCTCCCTTTGACAGGATATAAAGAGAATCAGACACATAAACCACTTCTTATCCTTCTGTCCATTGTTTTTCCCCATCCTCTGGAGCGGTCACACCGGGACCCCGAGCTATACCTACAAAAAGTGAAACAAGTGACAATTAAAAGACAAGATCATCGGAGGTGAAAAAAACTAGAAGGAGAAAAGGAAAATAGACCAGGAGAAAAGTTACAAAGGACAGAAAAAGAGTTAATAACAAACTTTTAAGAGAAACATTAAAAGAAGAACCCTAATAAATAGAAATAAAAGTGAATCCATCTTACCATCATATCTTAAGAGTCGTCCGGAGGTTTATTTTAATATGTTCATGTTGTTTTGATCATTAGCCAAAAAGAGAGCAAATTAAGGACCTCCCAACTAACCCACCACATGCACTTAATTTCAAATGCTTCATAAACTTTTCAAGATTCATAGTTCAAGAACTATTACAAGATGACCATCACAATCCATTGCTTTTGTCCCTTTCTTTCAGAGCCAGCTTAAGAAAGACCTCCTTCACACTACTTATATGATTGCTGGTGAAAGAGTAAAATAGCGGTGATGTTGCCTGGTGCCGAAAGAAAATGGCCTTCTTTCTGAGAGCTCTGTGATGGAGGCAGAAGAAAAGGAGGCCAGGCTGTTTTTGGCAGCAATTTTCTTTTAAGAAAGAACAAGGAAACGTTGGGGTAATGGTCAAGGACCAAAGTGACCTCCCCTTGGAAAGTGATAGGCAAGACTTTAATTATATGTTCTCATTAAATTATGGAAGTCGTTTGAGATTTCAACTGGTGCTGCCATTTTGTTGTATACCCTCTTTTTCTCCTCATATTTTTAGATGGTTTTATTCTATATTTTATCACTGTCTGGGGTATTTCTACATGGGTTGAGCAGTTTTTGAAGTTTTTCAACATATATTCTTCCTATTTGCAATGTGACTCTTTTAAATATTAGCTAACATTTTCCTGAAGTGGCGTCACATTTGGTGTTCATCTAATTCTTCTCTTACTTTTCAAAATGTAATTGTTTGCTTAGGTTTACTTATCAAATATCCCAATTAATATCCTGTGTCATTATTTAAAGACGATAAATACCATTTTATCTAAATGTTTCTTGACTAATAAGAAACCCCGAATGCCTCTTAAGAAATTGATGAGACCCAAGTCTCTCGGAGGGGTTAATTTTCCAGACTTTCATTCTTACCATACCACATTTTCCCGTAAACATGTTTCTTTTTTGTTAAATGAGAATGATTCTATGGTTCCACCATCATGGGTTGAGGTTGAAAGATTATTTTTTTGCTCCCTTCTCATTTCCTGAAGTTTTATCTTTTATGCACAAACCAGCTTCTACTTCATTTCCTACTTTGAAGAATTCTTGTAGAATCTTACAACCCATTTATATTACACATAGTAATAGTAAGGATCAGTTTCTCAATTCATCAATTTGGTATAACAACTATATTAAGTTGAACAATAGCACAATTTTTTGGAGATCATGGCATATAAGAGGTTTAAGATGGATGCACGTACTGTTTGAAGATGGATTTCCTCTTTCTTTCGAACAAGCACATTTTTTTCATCTTTTCAGTCTTATTTTGCCAAAAAATATGGTATTTTAATAAATACTGTAAATGGATCTTATCAAAAACTTCTATCCCCAAAATTGTCAATGTTCACCCTTCTCAAATTAAAAATCTTCTGCTAGAAGCCCAGTCAGCTTCTCGCATTTATCACTTTTTCCTGAGAAAAGACCTAAATCTAAAATAGAACTGCAGTGGAAGAAAGATTTAGAATCTTCTTTTTCTACTTCTTTATGGAATACAATTTGGATTAAAATTCAGAAATCCTACAGTGCAGCTAATGCAGTCAAAACTTTGTTCTTTGTGTATAATAGATTATTAATGACACAGATTTCTTTGCAGAGAATGAATCCTAATTTTTCTTCATCTTTTTGTCCTGTACAATGCCAGTTTCAGACCTTAAACATATGTTGTTTGATTGTCCTTTCACATTTCAGTTTTGGGTAAGAGTATGAAATCAGATAAATGTTATATTTACTACTCTGATAACGTTAAGCTTTTCAAATATATTTTAGGAAGTCTTGTGGAAGAATGGTCTCAACATTAAAAGAAAAATATTTTAATTGTGAAATCATTAGTAACTGTTGCATTTCAACAAACTACTAAAGCTTCGAAGGATTCTTCAAAGTTATCTATTAAAGCTTGGTGGCATGGTGCATGTTATAATCATAGTCTTGATAGAGTTTATGTTTCCCCAATATCCCTTGCCATTAAAAGAGATATGCTATGGATACCCATTACAAATTACTTAAACTCTTTGGCTTACAATTCACGTACTCACTTTCCTAGAATTGAAGACGTCTCTAAACTCCCATGAATTGTCTTTTGGTACAGTTGTATTTGTTATATTTTCTTTCTAATTTCATGTGTATATTTAATGGATGTATGTTTGTCATGTTTTCCATCAATACACAAGCTGTTTTTCCTCAGAGAGAATTTTCTATTGTAACTGAGCTGTTAATATGGTATTCACTTAAACTATCAGTTGCACTCTATATATTCAGATTATTGTATTAACTTTTAATAACCTTTTCTTTTTCAAACAAAAAAAGAGAGTAAAAAAGCAGATATTCAGCTGGCTGCTAGCTAACCAGCATAGACTATTTAATATTTTGCCAGAAGCTGCATAAATAGTAGCGATTATGCACTATTTGGCCAGAGGCCAGAAAAATATGGTCTTCCATTTTATGTTATTCATTGAGAGCAATAAATAGGTTGGCCAAAGCTGCCTTGAAATGCATAACAAGGATGTGTTTCAATAGTTTTTCACAAAGGCAGCCTCTGCATACTGGAGAGATAGGTGCCAATCCATTCTGTGGGGTGTTTTTTTTTCACAATACTGAATTTATCATTTTATAATAAGAAATTGGTATTTTGAAGTAAATTAAAAAGCTATTGCTAGCTTTCAGTTTGGTTGACATGATTTTAAGATTAGACACTTTTTTGTGTGTTCCAAAGCAACTCCTTCACTCTTGTTTGTTGCTTTCACAGAGTAAAGGTTTTTTTAATATAACTCATTAAGTTAGTTAATTATGTAAGTGACACAGCAGCCCTGCACTGAAGGGGCCTGTTAATGAGAATGTGCACAGTGTGCACATTCAGGATAACATCACTCACAGTCATGGGAGACAGTTGCTGAAGTTGGCTGACACATTGCCCTTGTTGTATGCTCCTGGTTTGCAGTAGCAAAGTGAATGACAATTGGACAGACTAATGAGAGAAGATGATTTATAAAAAGTCATGTAAACATGTTTTATATTATTGTTTTAATAAAAACAATAGTCTGGTGGGACAGATAAGTGCAACACAGAACATACAAACAAAAATATTTATTATGATAAAAATAACACTTCTATCCTCTTATTCCCCACTAAATTCAACATACAAAATATACAAAGTGATAATAAAAAAAGAGAACATTCAAATTTGAAAATAGTAAATAAGTGCCAATAATCGACATACACTTTAAGCATAACAGTGCCTACCAAACAATCAATACACAAAATTATGTATAATAAGTTCGAAAAATAAAAACTTTCAAAATGCATACACACATTTTCATAAATAGAAAATATTTTAACATATTGAGGAAAAATCAAAAAGAAAAAGTTGAATCTCTAGTAAATTAGTTATCAATTAAATATATTTATTTAAACAGTAGCCTCCCAATCTCACAAAGAAACTCTACAACAAAAAATTGAAATGTATAAAATAATTGAATTTAACTTGAAACATCACGTTAAGGAAATGACAATTGAAATTAATAATTTATCAGCCTTTATTAATACATAATTTAAATAAACACACTACCTATTTAAAGTCCCAATTACCCAATGGTAAAGAACTTTAACAACCAATAAACATGTAAAAAACAAATACCAATATTAAAATATTGATTTAAAATAAAACAATATAATTACTAAAAACAAAGCCACTACCCTCCCAATCCTCTAATAGCCTCAGTATCCCAATACAATAAATTAAATGGCTATAATATTATTTATCAATAATGAAAAATACATTTCACAATAACCATAATGATGAACCTAAAAACATGATGCAATACACTAAAACAACTTTAAAAAAAGATAATAGTTAACTATATTTTCAAAAGTAAAAAAGCCATATACTTACCTTTGATAGTTTATGAATCATGTTTTTGTAGTCATGATATTTTGATCATGATGTTCTAGTCCAATTATATTTTTTATTTGATATCTAGGGGGAACCCCCTTGCATGAAATTCATCTCCCAGTACTCAGGTGGTGCATATGACCTCCTGCTCCTTTTGAGCACAGGCCCCTCTACCCTCTGTGGAGGTCATCACTCTATGCATTCTACTTTGACACCTGGTGACACCTGGTGTATGTTGGCCTTCTTCTCAGACATCCAGTTAACAAGCATAGCCGTCGTACCCCGCATACAGAAGACCTTGGCTGGGGGAACATCCTTCACCTACCTTGCAGCAAAGAGCTGGAACACCCTGCCACTACACCCCAGACAGGAGAACCTTAAAACCTGGCTCTTCAGCTGAAGCTCAGAGGACAAACCCTCTTTGCACCTTGAGGCTCTTACGGGTGAGTATTTGTGCTTTATAAACTCTGATTTTATTTGAGATGACAGTGCACCCCTCCTCTTTGGGCTATACCACCTTATTCCTACACAGATGCATATTACCCATGCATTCTCTTGAACATGGTTATCTATAATTGTTGATCTGTATGTCTGCTAGTCTCTGTGCATGAGCACCTTTATCTTTGCTGACTTTTGTGAAAATGTGCTAGTAGGTGTGCAGGTCTGTATGCATGTGGTTATGTTCTCTCTGTGCATGATTGCTTATATTATACGTGTGTCTGCCTGTATGCACAATCCAAAAATAAATAGGTTTTGTCAAATTGCATTTTGCACTGTATATCACTGAGCATAGCATTTCAGCAGCTTGTTTCATGTTTTGCTAAGAGTAGAAACATTCAAAAACACCCTGATAACTTTAAAACGCCCCAAAAATTACATTGGATTTAAGTTACAGCTTTAATAAAATATTTGTTATTAAAGGCAAGTGTAATATGTTTATTTTCCTAATGTTGTTTTGATTTTTAAATCAGAAAATGTGGGCATTAATTAATCTCTGCATATTTAGGTATGGCCCCAAATATGAACCTAGCTGAATGTCATATCTTGTACTTGTAATACCTAAGATCATACAGGCAGTACAGTATTTCCTACAGTTCATTTTTAGCTAAAGGTCTTTTGGTTATACTTCATTTACCATTGCATACAGAAAAAGTGAATAATTGCCTTCAATATATTCCTAGGACATTAATTGCATGGGCTCTTTCTGACAGAATAATAAGAGATCAAAGGTCACTGAATAGTGATGGCGGAATTCCTTGTTAATAGAAATGTATGCTTCAAGTGCTAATCAAGTAATTATATACTTTAGTTTAAAGTTGGCAAGACAGTCAGTGCTGTTCTGTCCATTGACCCTTCCAGCACCTTAATGGAATATTCAAATTAGGCACATGCATTTATTTTACTTAACAGTATATGCCACTATAAAGATTTAAATAAGGATTGGTATTCAACAAGTAAATGGGAGAGAAACAACATACGCCACTGGACTAAAAAAGATATCTCTTAAAGACCAAAAACATGGCATATGTGGCCGGTAAACTGGTTAATATGCCCTCTGTACTTCTCTGATCACATCAAGACATGATTTGTCCAACAGTCATACACAAGCATTGGCATGTGGCAAAATCAGCTAACCACAGAAATCCATCCCTCTCCTTCCCAGATGCACCTGGAGAAACCAAAATTAATAATTATACATATAGAAAATTTGGAGTTATAGATCAACTTTGTGTATCATCATGATATTGTGTCTGCACTGTAAACATATGGCATTTGAATATCAAAAGACATACAATCATCATCTCCTTTCAAGGGAACCGAATCATGGTCAGATCATGGTCATGCACCACAGTGATCAAAGAACACAGCCTGCGCTGCATGAAATAGTAGTAATAGTAGACATAGGCTTTCATTATGAGTCACTCAGAGCAGAAATAACAGTTGTATGATGGAACCACACATGTCGGAACAATGCATGCCTTAACAACGAAGTTGAAACCACAAACACATCATTTCCATGCATGCCTTTACCACACATGCCTTCACAACAAATTTCGTTATAAAAGCATGCATAGCAAAGGCTTGGGTGGAAACGGCATGCATAATGGCATGCGTGGTTCTGTCATGCAACCCCCCATCTGCCCTGGGGCACAAAACTACCCCCACCCCTAATACCTAAACTACCCCGAACCCCCACCTGCCCTAAGCCCTAAACAAAAACCCTAACCCCCGCTCCCTGCCCCATAAAAGCTAAAGTACCCAGACCACCCCACCTGCCCGAAACCCTAAAAGGAATCTACCCCGACACCCACCCCTGCCCGTGAAACTAAGCTATCCCAAAACCCTGCAACCCTGAACCCTAAAAAAAAAACTATCCTGACCCCCACCTCTAAAAACTAAACTACCCTGACCCCCCACCTTCCCTGAACCCTAAAAAAAAACTACCCTGAACCCCCACCCCGTCCTATGAAACTAAACTATCCCAACACCCTCACCCACACTTAGCCCTAAAAAAAATCTATCCTGATCCCCCACAATGCCCCTAAAAACTGAGCCACCCTGACACCCCCAACCTATCCTGAGCCCTAAAACCTTCTCACCCTAAGTAAACTAAACCCTAATCCCTAAAAAAGAAAATATCCCGACCCCTTCACACGGCCCCTAAAAATTAAATTACCCCTACCCCCACCTGCCCTGAGCCCTGAAAATATGACCCAACCCCCTACCCTGCCCCTAAAAACTAGAGTCCCTCGACATCCCCCACCAACCCTAAGCCCTAAATCCACCCCACTGCTACAAACTACCCACCAATCCTGCCACAACCACACTTACCTCATTGTGTCTTCTCCCAATTTTCCTCCTTTTCTCTCTTCTCTCCTCCCTACTCCCACCCTTCCTTAAACTTTCCCCACCCCTTTAAAAATAAACAACCCGCCCCTACACTAAGCCCTAAATAAAAACAAATACTCAAATCCCTCACCCCGCCCCTAAACACAATAATATCCAGACTCCATCCTAAATCCTAAAAAATTATACCCAAACCCCTCACTCCCACCCCTTAGAAAAGAGCCTGCTCCCAACCCCCCACCCACCTCAATCTCTTCATCTACCCCAACCCCTGCCCCAGCCCAGCCGCACTCACCTGACTACGTCCTCCGCTTCCTCTCCCAAACAACGCATGGCTTTTTCTGTGCCTTAACCATGCATATGCGTAGTTTAGCGCATGTGTGGTTAAGGCACAGAAAAAGCCATACATTGTTCCAGCATGTGTAGTTACGTTTTCATGAGAAATGTCTGCGTTGTTAAGGACGCATTGTTAAGGACGTTTCCCAAAATAACATCATGCTATTCTGCTCCATTTGATTTCATGTCGGCAAATTTGCTCCCCTGGCCAAAAAACAACATTGGCTCCCCTATTCTTCTTCTTCCCCCAATTCTACTGCGTGGTTTTATGACTGAACAAAATGATCACATGATGTAATCTCTGACTTGTAATTGCATGGTACTGGGGCCGATTTATGGTAAAATCATTTAACTTGCACCCAGCACAGTGTAATTCCGAATTAAGTCCTTCATGTGAGGGCAGAATAGTGTGTAGCTCACAATCATGGAGTCGTGCCTCGCCAACTTCTCAGTCTTATTTGCAGCATCTGTCATACAGTTAGAGGGGAGAGGGCTAACTCTGCTTGCCATATCAGACAGGATCACCCCTCACATGTGCTTTAATGCCACCATCAAGGGCGAGAGTGTGTGGCACACCTCTATAGGCACTGGAAAGTGCTGCACTGCGAGTGACTATGGATGTGCGCCTCTTGCATCCGTTTAGAATGGAATCACTAACCCCCACTTTGCAAACATTCATTGCTCCTCACTGTGCTTTCCCACTCCCAAAGAATCCCTAATACAGTCAGTATCACATTACAGCATTCATCTCAAAGGTTTGCACTAGGTGTCTGTTAGACCTGTCAGCCTTAGGGTGATCTCCCTCCAGACGTTTTGCTTTCATCCCTCCAGTATTTACTGAATTTATTTCTGTTGACCTTAGGACTCTGTATACTTTACTACTGCTAATAAATGCTAAAGTGCTTGTTTCCAATTCAAGTCAGATTTCAAGTCACAATTTTGAAAATGCCACTCTTAGGAAAGTTGGAATGTCCTGTCCTAACTATTTGCTGCCTGCAGCCTGTTCCTGGTAACATAATTAGGTGTAGTTAGCAGATGGATTTTGTCTATTCCTCCCAGACAGTATTGCAAAGGATGTTTTTCGTTTTGTTATCCTGGTGAACAGTAAAAAACAATGTATTTTTTGGGGTGAAGAGAAGCATTTATGGTGCATGCATTACAACACGTTTAATTAATGCACTTACTCTTGCATTTAATTTCAAATGATTCATACACTTTTCAAGATTTATAGTTCAAGAACTATTACAAGATGACCACCGCAATCCATTGTTTTGAATCCCATTTTTTCAGGGCTAGCTAAACAAATACTGCATCCACACAACTTATATGATTGCTAGTCAAATAGTAAAGTAGCAGATATTCAGCTGTTTGCTAGCTAACTAGCATTGATTGGGTAATATTTTGCCAGATGCTGAATAAATAGTAGAGCTTATGCACTATTTGGGCAGCAGCTAGAATAACAGTGACTTCCATTTTATTTTATTGATTGAAAGCAATGAATAGGACGGCAAACACTACAATGAAAAGCATACGAAGGATGTGTTTCAATAGTGCTCCACAAAGGCAGCCTCTACATGATGGAGTGAATGGTGACAATCTGTTCTGTGTTTTTTTTTCAAAATACTGATTTCTTCATTTTATAATAAGAAATTGGCATTTTGGAGTAAAATAAAAAGCTACTGCTACCTTTCAGTTTGCTTGACATGGTTTTAAGATTAGCATAAAAAACACATTTTTTATTTGCTCTAAAACAGACCCTCCACTCTTATTTGTTGCTTTCAGAGACTAAGAACAGTGAGCATCCCAGAAGTACTTTGTCTGCTGTTCTGGAGCCCATGAAGGGGAAAACAAAAACTCATAAAAAAAACTCATAAAACATGATTTTTGAAAGAAAAAAACACTTTCTTTTTTGAAGAGAGGAAGTAACACATCTACCCTGCCTAATTATGAGAATATGTACAATGTCCACATTCAGGATATCATCACTCACAGTCAGGGGAGATAGTTGCTCAAGTGGGCTGATATAACATTGCCCATGTTGTATGCTCCTAGTTGGCGGTAGCAAAGTGAATGGCAATCAAATCAAAATCAAAATACTGATTTTTTTCATTTTATATTAAGAAATGTGCATTTTGAAGTAAAATAAAAACCTATTGCTACCTTTCTGTTTGGTTGGCATGATTTTACCAGCATAAACACTCTTTTTTTTGTGTTCCAAAGGCCGCTGTTCCACTCTTGTTTGTTGCTTTCACAGACTAAAACAGTGAGTGACCCCAGAAGTACTCTGTCTGATGTTCTGGAGCCCATGAAAAGGAAAACAACATAAAACATGATTTGTTAAAGAAAATAGCACTTTATTTTTTTTGAAGAGAGGAAGTGACACAGCAGCCCGGAACTGAAGGGACCTAATTGTGAGAATATGTACATTGTGCACATTCAGGATGTCATCACTCACAGTCAGGGGTGATAGTGCTCAAGTGGCCTGACACATTGTCCATGTTGTATGCTCTTGACTGGCGGTAGCACAGTGAATGACAAATGAACAGAATAATGGGTGAAAAGGTTTGACAAAAGGTCCTTGTAAGTATTTTCAATATATAATATTGTTTTCTTACAAACAATAGTCTGGGGGGACAGATAAGTGTAACACAGGACATACAAACACTATCTTGATTATGGTAAAAATATGACTTAATTAAAATGTATCTGTTTTTAATAAAAAAACAATATCTATCAACTTATTCCACAATTAATCTGACATTACAAATATATAAAATAATAAAAATAGTAAACAAGTGCCAATAATTAATATACACTTTAAGCATAACAATGCCTACCAAACAATCAATACACATAATTATGTATAACAAGTATGAAAAATAAAAGCTTTCAAATTATATACACACACTTTTATAAATTGATAATATTTTAAGACATTGAAAAAAGGTCAAAAGTAAAAAAGTTGAATCTTCAATAAATTAATTAATTATTAATGTAACATATTTATTTAAACAGTAGCCTTCCAATTTCCCAACAAACACTACAACTCAATTGCCACATTACTGTGAGAAAATGACAATTTAAAGGAATAATTTATTGTTCTTTATTAATAAATAATTAAAAAACACACTACGTACTCAAACTCCCAAATAACCCCATAGTCCAAACCTAAAATTTCATGTAGAATTTTAAAGTATACAACATGTAAGAAAATAAATACAAATATCAAATTAACGATTTAAAATAAAATAATATTATGATAAAAACCACTACATTCTCAAACCCCTAATAGCCCAAGTATCCCAATACGTTAAATAAATGACCATATTATTATTTAACAATTATTGAATTTCACAATAACATTAATAATGAGCCCACAACCATGATGCAATACACTAAAACAACTTTTTAAAAAAATCAATAGTTGACTATATTTTAAAAAGTGAAACGCCATATACTTACTTACAATATTTTTTCCTTGATAGTTTATGAATTATGTTTTTGCAGTTATGGTATTTTGACCACGATGTTCTGGTCAAATTATATTTTTGATTTGATATCCTTGGGGGAACCCACTTCCATGAGATTCATCTCCCACTACTCAGGTGGTGCACATCCCCCTGCTCCTCTTGAGCTCTGGACCTTCTACCAGCTGTGGTGGCCATCACTCTGTGCACACCTGGTGTACGTTGACAGTGCACCTCTTCCCTTTGGGGTGTACCACCTTACTCCTCCTGCTGCACAGCATCCAGTGCTACACAGATGCATATTACCCATGCATTCTATTGAATACGTTTATCTATAATTGTTGATCTGTATGTCTGTTAGTCTCTGTGCATGGGCACCTTTGTCTTTGCTGGTTTTGTGAAAATGTGTCAGTAGGTGTGCTGGTCTGTTTTCATGTGCATAAGCTGTCTCTGTGCATGATTGCTTATCTTTTCAGTGTCTCTGCCGGCATGCATGATCCAAAAATAATACATAAAGATTTTGTCAAATTGCATTTTACGCTTTAAACCACAGAGCACAGCATGTCAGCAGCTTGTTTCAAATTTTGCTGGGAATAAAAACATTCAAGAACACCCTGATAATTTTAAAATAATGCTAGTATTGCATTGGTTTTAAGTTCCAGCTTTCTTAGAATGAGGGCTATAAAAGGTAAGGGTGATATATTTGTTTTCCCAAAGCTGTTTTCATAAGTCAGAAAATGTGGCCATAACTTATTCTCTGAATATTTAGGTAAAGCCCTAAATATAAACTTCACTGAATGTCATATCTTGTAATTGTAACACCTAAGATAATGCGGGCAGTCCAGTATTTCCTACAGTTAATTTTTAGTGAAAGGTCTTTTGGTTATACTACATTTACCAGTGCACAGAGAAAAACTGAATAATTGGCTTCAATATATTTTTATGACATTAATTGCATGGGGTCTTTCTGACAGAATCCTAACAGATGAAAGGTCACTGACAGTGATGGTGAAATTCAATGGTAATAGAAGCGTGGCTTCAAGTGCTAATCAAGTAATTATTTACTTTAGTTTAAAGTCAGCAAGACAGTCGATACTGTCCTATCCATTGACCCTTCCTGCACCCTACTGGAATATTTAAGTTAATCCAGAACTAAGCACATCTGCTTCTTTTACCTCACAGTATATTGCATTATAAAGATTTGCAAGGTCCAAATAACGATTGGTATTGGAACAAGAAAATGGGAAAGCAAGAGAATACCCCACTGGATTAAAAAAATCTCCTACATATGAACAACGTGACATATGTGGCCAGTAAACTGGTTAATATACCCTCTGTACACCCTTGAGCACATCAAGAAGTGATTTGTTCAACAGCCATACAGAAGCATTGACATGTGGCACAATCAACTAACCACAGAATTCTATCTTCCCTTCCTTTGTACTCCTGACGAAATCACATTTAATAGCTATACAAATAGACCATTTGGTGTTGTAGATAAACGCTGGACATTATCGTGATATTGTATCTGCACAGTAAACATCTGGAGTTAGATTATCAAAAGGCATACATCCATCATGTCCTCTA
The DNA here is from genome assembly GCF_031143425.1 of Pleurodeles waltl. Classification (NCBI taxonomy): domain Eukaryota; kingdom Metazoa; phylum Chordata; class Amphibia; order Caudata; family Salamandridae; genus Pleurodeles; species Pleurodeles waltl. Next base: position 1,571,687,960 of record NC_090440.1, read on the forward strand.
GAGGGCACCAAATCATGGTCATATCATGGCCATGAACCAACGTTACCAAAGAGCACATGTATGTAATGCTGCATGTCATAGTAATAATACCAGACATAGGCCTACATTACGAGTCAGTCAGAGCACAATTTTATCATGCTATTCTGCTCCACCTGATTTCATGTAGGAAAACTTTTCCACTCCTGTTTTTCCAGGCATGAGAAAAACAGACTTGATTTTACCACACAGTAATTTGGCAGCAGCAATGCTCCCCTGGCCATAAAACACCTTTCGCTTCCCTCTTCTTTTCCCCCCAATTCGTCTGTATGGTTTTATGACCAAACAAAATGGTCACACACAGTAATCTCTAACTTGCAATTGCATGGCACTGGAGCAGATTTCTACTAAAATCACTTACCTTGCACAGAGTACTGTGTAGTTCAGAATGAGGGTCTTCTTGTGAGGGTAGAATAGTTTGTAGCTCAAAATCATGGAGTGGTGCTTCTCAAACTTCTCTTTCTTATTTGCAGCATCTGGCATGCATTTAGGGGGAGGGGCTAATTTTGCTCAGCACATCAGACAGCATCATCCCTCACCTGTGCTTCAACATCACTGTCAAGGACAAGGGTGGGAGGGTGCCTCACATCCCTAAGCTCTGGATAGGGTTGCACTGTGAGTGACTATGGATATGCACTTCATGCCTGCATTTAGAATGGAATCACTAACTTCTACTTCGCAAACACTCATTCCTACTCACTGTGATTTTCAACCCCCAATGAGTCCCTGATACTCTAAGTATCACATTTATGCATTCATCTCTGAGGAGTACACTGGGTGTCTGTTAGATCTTTCAGCCTTAGGGTGGTCACTCCCAAACTTTTTGCCTTCACCCCTCCCATATTTGCTGAATTCATTTTTGCTGGCCTTGGGACTCTGTGCACTTTATTACTGCTAATCCGTGCTAAACTCCTTGTGCCCCCTCCATAAAACATGGCAAATTTGGCGTACACCTGATTGGCATTTTTTATTTATTTAAAGTCCCTGGCAAGTGGTATACTATATACCCAGATTTGATAAATAAAATGCTACTATTGGGCCTTCAGCACTAATTGAACCACCCACTTAAGTAGCCCGTTAAAACGTGCCTAAGGCCTGTAATCACAGCTTTTTAGAAGTTTTTATAGTGCCGATTCAACATAGCAAAATAACCCCCTTGCCAAATCTCAAGCTCACTTTTTATTACATTTGAGACACCCATAGGTAGCCCCTAAACAGCTCATAGGGCAAGGTGCATTGTAATGAAAATGTTGGACATGTAGTTAAAAACTCACAAATTAATTTTAAGCAATGATGAGTCCTACCTCTCCGATAGGATAACACTGAGTTATCTTTTTACATTTAATATGTGCTAATGTTTGATTGGGAGCAGGTAGGAAATTCATATTTGATGTCTGAGAAATTGTCATTTAAAATTTTCTTTAATGATAAAGTTGGATTTTAATTCACAATTTTGAAAATGCCAATTTCAGAAAAGTTTGAATTTTCCAACCCTAACTATTTGCTGCCTGCAGCCTGTTCCTTGGTAACATAATTAGGTGAGGTTTTGTGCATTCCTCACAGACAATATCACAAAGAATGGTCTTGGTGTTGGCAGGATAGGCAATCTCTAACTTGACAGGGAGTCAAAGCTGACTTGCACTTTAAACCCTTCGCTGCCTGGCCTTTTTTTAGCTGTGTGGGGCAGTTTGCGCTTAGACCCTCATAACTTTTTGTTCACATAAGCTACCCACGCCAAATTTGCAAACTTTTTTCCCAACATCCTAGGTATTCTAGAGGTACCCAGACCTTGTGGGTTCCCTGAAGAAGACCAAGAAATTAGCCAAAATAAAGCAAAAATTTGTTTTTTTTCAAACAAATTGGAAAAAAGGGCTGCAGAAGAAGGCTTGTGTTTTTCCCCCTGAAAATGGCATCAACAAAGGTATTGTGGTGCTAAAATCACCATCTTCCCAGCTTTCAGGAACAGGCAAACTTGAATCAGGAAACCCAATTTTTCTACACAATTTTGCATTTTACTGGGACATACCCCATTTTTACTATTTCTTGTGCTTTCATCCTCCTTCCAGTTAGGGACAGAAATGGGTGTGAACCCAATTCTGGATCCCAGAAAGCTAAACATTTCTGAAATGTAGACAAAAGTTTAAATTCTGAAATGGGTAATGTGTAGATCCTACAAGGGTTTCCTACAGAAAATAACAGCTGAAATGAAGAAATATTGAAATTGAGGTTAAAAAACAGTCCTTTCTTTAATGTTTTACTCTGTAAATGTTTCCTGCATTGTCCAATTTTTGAAAGCAATATACCGTTACGTCTGCCTCCCCTCCCCACCGACCTTCGCAAAACCAAAGACCGCCTGGTCTTCAGAAAGAACCTAAAGACATGGTTGTTCGATCAGTGACCTTCCCTGCCCCCCCATTGTTCGCCCCCAGCGCCTTGAGACCCTTACAGGTGAGTAGCGCGCTCTACAAATTTTTTGATTGATTGATTGATTGATTGGACTCTTCCAGTTATGGGGATATATCGGGCTTGTAGGTTCATCAAGAACCAATAAATGAGCTGCACCTTGCAATGGGTTTTCATTCTATACCGGTATACAGCAATTCATTTGCTGAAATATAAAGAGTGAAAAATAGGTATCAAGAAAACCTTTGTATTTCCAAAATGTGTTCAAGATAAGGTGCTGAGAAGCAATTGTTATTTGCACATCTCTGAATTCCGGGGTGCCCATACTAGCATGTAAATTAGAGGGCATTCCTCAATTAGACGTCTTTCTTCCACACTGTTTTACATTTGGAAGGAAAAAATGAAGAGAAAGACAAGGGGCAATAACACTTGTTTTGCTATACTGTGTTGCCCCAGTCTCTCGATAAAAATGGTACCTCACTTGCGTGGGTAAGCCTAAAGCTCGCAACAGGAAACGCAACATGGACACTTCACATTTTTACATTGAAATCTGCTGTGTTTTTTGCAAGGTGCCCAGCTATAGATTTTGGCCTCTAGCTCAGCCGGCACCTGGGAAAACCAACCAAACCTGTGCATTTTTTAAAACTAGACACCCAGGTGAATCCAAGATGGGGTGACTTGTGGGGATCTCAACCGGTTCTGTTACCCAAAATCCTTTGCAAACCTTAAAATTTGGCTGAAAAAAACACTTTCTCCTCATATTTCAGTGACAGAAAGATCTGGAATCTGAGAGGAGCCACAAATTTCTTTCCACCCAGCGTTCCTGCAAGTCTCCTGATAAAAAATATACCTCACATGTGTGGGTAGGCATAGTGCCTGCGACAGGAAATGCCCCAAAACACAACGTGGACACATCACATTTTCCCAAAGAAAACAGAGGTTTTTTTTGCAAAGGGCCTACCTGTGGATTATGGCCTCTAGCTGAGCCGGCACCTAGGGAAACCTACCAAACCTTTGCATTTTTTAAAACTAGACACCTAGGGGAATCGAAGATGGGGTGACTTGTGGGGCTCACACCAGGTTCTCTTACCCAGAATCCGTTGCAAACCTCAAAATTTGGCTAAAAAAACACTTTCTCCTCACATTTCGGTGACATAAAGTCCTGGACCCTGAGATCAGCCACAAATGTCCTTCCACCCAGCATTCCCCCAGGTCTACCGATAACAATGCTACCTCACTTTTGTGGGTAGGCTTAGTGACTGCGACAGGAAATGTCCCAAAAGACAACGTAGACACATCACATTTTCCCAAAGAAAACAGAGGTTTTTTTTGCAATGTGCTTACCTGTGGATTTTGGCATCTAGCTCAGCCGGCACCTAGGGAAACATACCAAACCTGTGCCTTTTTAAAAGCTAGACACGTAGGGGAACCCAAGATGGCATGACTTGTGGGTCTCCCGCCAGGTTCTGTTACCCAGAATCCTTTGCAAACCTCAAACTTTGGCTAAAAAAACACTTTCTCCTCACATTTCGGTGACAAAAAGTTCTGGAATCTGAGAGGAGTCACAAATTACCTTCCACCCAGCGTTCCCCCACGTCTCCAGATAAAAATCCTACCTCACTTTTGTGGATAGGCTTAGTGACTGTCACTGGAAATGTCCCAAAACACAACGTAGACACATCACACTTTCCCAAAGAAAACAGAAGTGTTTTTTTCAATGTGCATACCTGTGGATTTTGGCCTGCTGCTCAGCCAGCATCTAGGGAAACATACCAAACCTGTGCCTTTTTAATAACTAGACACCTAGGGGTATCCAAGATGCCGTGACTTGTGGGTCTCCCACCAGGTTCTGTTACCCAGAATCCTTAGCAAACCACAAAATTTAGCTAAAAAACACTTTCTCTTCACATTTTGGTGACAGAAAGTTCTGGAATCTGAGAGGAGACACAAATTTCCTTCACCCCAGCATTCCCCAAGTTTCCCGATAAAAATGATACCTCACTTGTGTGGGTAGGCCTCATGCCCGTGACAGGAAATGCCCCAAAACACAACGTGGACACATCACATTTTCCCAAAGAAAACTGTGGAGTTTTTTGCAAAGGGCCTACCTGTGGATTTTGGCCTCTAGCTCAGCCGGAACCTAGGGAAACCTACCAAACCTGTGCATTTTTTTAAACTAGACACATAGGGGAATCCAAGATGGCGTGACTTGTGGGGCTCTCACCAGGTTTTGTTACCCAGAATCATTTGCAAATCTCAAAATTTGGATAAATAAATACTTTCTCCTCACATTTCGGTGACAGAAAGTTCTGGAATCTGAGAGGAGCCACAAATTTCCTTCCACCCAGCGTTCCCCCACGTCTCCAGATAAAAATGCTACCTCACTTTTGTGGATAGGCCTAGTGATGTCACTGGAAATGTCCCAAAACACAACGTAGACACATCACACTTTCCCAAAGAAAACAGAAGTGTTTTTTTCAATGTGCATACCTGTGGATTTTGGCCTGCTGCTCAGCCAGCACCTAGGGAAACATACCAAACCTGTGCCTTTTTAATAACTAGACACCTAGGGGTATCCAAGATGGCGTGACTTGTGGGTCTCCCACCAGGTTCTGTTACCCAGAATCCTTAGCAAACCACAAAATTTAGCTAAAAAACACTTTCTCTTCACATTTTGGTGACAGAAAGTTCTGGAATCTGAGAGGAGACACAAATTTCCTTCCCCCCAGCATTCCCCAAATTTCCTGATAAAAATGATACCTCACTTGTGTGGGTAGGCCTCATGCCCGTGACAGGAAATGCCCCAAAACACAACGTGGACACATCACATTTTCCCAAAGAAAACTGTGGAGTTTTTTGCAAAGGGCCTACCTGTGGATTTTGGCCTCTAGCTCAGCCGACACCTAGGGAAACCTACCAAACCTGTGCATTTTTTTAAACTAGACACATAGGGGAATCCAAGATGGTGTGATTTGTGGGGCTCTCACCAGGTTTTGTTACCCAGAATCATTTGCAAATCTCAAAATTTGGATAAATAAATACTTTCTCCTCACATTTCGGTGACAGAAAGTTCTGGAATCTGAGAGGAGCCACAAATTTCCTTCCACCCAGCGTTCCCCCACGTCTCCAGATAAAAATGCTACCTCACTTTTGTGGATAGGCCTAGTGACTGTCACTGGAAATGTCCCAAAACACAACGTAGACACATCACACTTTCCCAAAGAAAACAGAGGTGTTTTTTTCAATGTGCATACCTGTGGGTTTTGGCCTCCTGCTCAGCCAGCACCTAAGGAAACCTACCAAACCTGTGCCTTTTTAAAAACTAGACACTTAGGGGAATTCAAGATGGCGTGACTTGTGGGTCTCCCACCAGGTTCTGTTTCCCAGAATCCTTTGCAGAGCACAAAATTTTGCTAAAAAACACTTTCTCCTCACATTTGGGTGACAGAAAGTTCTGGAATCTGAGAGGAGATGCAAATTTCCTTCCACCCAGCATTCCCCAAGTTTCCCGATAAAAAATGATTCCTCACTTGTATGGGTAGGCCTCGTGCCCGCGACATGAAATGCCCCAAAACACAACGTGGACACATCACATTTTCCCAAAGAAAACTGTGGAGTTTTTTGCAAAGTGCCTACCTGTGGATTTTGGCCCTCTAGCTCAGCCGGCACCTAGGGAAACATACCAAACCTGTGCCTTTTTAAAAACTAGACATGTAGGGGAACCCAAGATGGCATGACTTGTGGGTCTCCTGCCATGTTCTGTTACCCAGAATCCTTTGCAAACCTCAAACTTGGGCTAAAAAAACACTTTCTCCTCACATTTTGGTGACAAAAAGTTCTGGAATCTGAGAGGAGTCACAAATTACCTTCCACCCAGCGTTCTCCCACGTCTCCAGATAAAAATCCTACCTCACTTTTGTGGATAGGCTTAGTGACTGTCACTGGAAATGTCCCAAAACACAACGTAGACACATCACAATTTCCCAAAGAAAACAGAAGTGTTTTTTTCAATGTGCATACCTGTGGATTTTGGCCTGCTGCTCAGCCAGCACCTAGGGAAACATACCAAACCTGTGCCTTTTTAATAACTAGACACCAAGGGGTATCCAAGATGGCAAGACTTGTGGGTCTCCCACCAGGTTCTGTTACCCAGAATCCTTAGCAAACCACAAAATTTAGCTAAAAAACACTTTCTCTTCACATTTTGGTGACAGAAAGTTCTGGAATCTGAGAGGAGACACAAATTTCCTTCCCCCCAGCATTCCCCAAGTTTCCCGATAAAAATGATACCTCACTTGTGTGGGTAGGCCTCATGCCCGTGACAGGAAATGCCCCAAAACACAACGTGGACACATCACATTTTCCTAAAGAAAACTGTGGAGTTTTTTGCAAAGGGCCTACCTGTGGATTTTGGCCTCTAGCTCAGCCGGCACCTAGGGAAACCTATTAAACCTGTGCATTTTTTTAAACTAGACACATAGGGGAACCCAAGATGGCATGACTTGTGGGTCTCCCGCCAGGTTCTGTTACCCAGAATCCTTTGCAAACCTCAAACTTTGGCTAAAAAAACACTTTCTCCTCACATTTCGGTGACAAAAAGTTCTGGAATCTGAGAGGAGTCACAAATTACCTTCCACCCAGCGTTCCCCCACGTCTCCAGATAAAAATCCTACCTCACTTTTGTGGATAGGCTTAGTGACTGTCACTGGAAATGTCCCAAAACACAACGTAGACACATCACACTTTCCCAAAGAAAACAGAAGTGTTTTTTTCAATGTGCATACCTGTGGATTTTGGCCTGCTGCTCAGCCAGCACCTAGGGAAACATACCAAACCTGTGCCTTTTTAATAACTAGACACCTAGGGGTATCCAAGATGGCGTGACTTGTGGGTCTCCCACCAGGTTCTGTTACCCAGAATCCTTAGCAAACCACAAAATTTAGCTAAAAAACACTTTCTCTTCACATTTTGGTGACAGAAAGTTCTGGAATCTGAGAGGAGACACAAATTTCCTTCACCCCAGCATTCCCCAAGTTTCCCGATAAAAATGATACCTCACTTGTGTGGGTAGGCCTCATGCCCGTGACAGGAAATGCCCCAAAACACAACGTGGACACATCACATTTTCCCAAAGAAAACTGTGGAGTTTTTTGCAAAGGGCCTACCTGTGGATTTTGGCCTCTAGCTCAGCCGGCACCTAGGGAAACCTACCAAACCTGTGCATTTTTTTAAACTAGACACATAGGGGAATCCAAGATGGCGTGACTTGTGGGGCTCTCACCAGGTTTTGTTACCCAGAATCATTTGCAAATCTCAAAATTTGGATAAATAAATACTTTCTCCTCACATTTCGGTGACAGAAAGTTCTGGAATCTGAGAGGAGCCACAAATTTCCTTCCACCCAGCGTTCCCCCACGTCTCCAGATAAAAATGCTACCTCACTTTTGTGGATAGGCCTAGTGACTGTCACTGGAAATGTCCCAAAACACAACGTAGACACATCACACTTTCCCAAAGAAAACAGAAGTGTTTTTTTCAATGTGCATACCTGTGGATTTTGGCCTGCTGCTCAGCCAGCACCTAGGGAAACATACCAAACCTGTGCCTTTTTAATAACTAGACACCTAGGGGTATCCAAGATGGCGTGACTTGTGGGTCTCCCACCAGGTTCTGTTACCCAGAATCCTTAGCAAACCACAAAATTTAGCTAAAAAACACTTTCTCTTCACATTTTGGTGACAGAAAGTTCTGGAATCTGAGAGGAGACACAAATTTCCTTCCCCCCAGCATTCCCCAAATTTCCCGATAAAAATGATACCTCACTTGTGTGGGTAGGCCTCATGCCCGTGACAGGAAATGCCCCAAAACACAACGTGGACACTTCACATTTTTACATTGAAATCTGCTGTGTTTTTTGCAAGGTGCCCAGCTATAGATTTTGGCCTCTAGCTCAGCCGGCACCTAGGGAAACCTACCAAACCTGTGCATTTTTTAAAACTAGACACATAGGGGAATCCAAGATGGCGTGACTTGTGGGGCTCTCACCAGGTTTTGTTACCCAGAATCATTTGCAAATCTCAAAATTTGGATAAATAAATACTTTCTCCTCACATTTCGGTGACAGAAAGTTCTGGAATCTGAGAGGAGCCACAAATTTCCTTCCACCCAGCGTTCCCCCACGTCTCCAGATAAAAATGCTACCTCACTTTTGTGGATAGGCCTAGTGACTGTCACTGGAAATGTCCCAAAACACAACGTAGACACATCACACTTTCCCAAAGAAAACAGAAGTGTTTTTTTCAATGTGCATACCTGTGGATTTTGGCCTGCTGCTCAGCCAGCACCTAGGGAAACATACCAAACCTGTGCCTTTTTAATAACTAGACACCTAGGGGTATCCAAGATGGCGTGACTTGTGGGTCTCCCACCAGGTTCTGTTACCCAGAATCCTTAGCAAACCACAAAATTTAGCTAAAAAACACTTTCTCTTCACATTTTGGTGACAGAAAGTTCTGGAATCTGAGAGGAGACACAAATTTCCTTCCCCCCAGCATTCCCCAAATTTCCCGATAAAAATGATACCTCACTTGTGTGGGTAGGCCTCATGCCCGTGACAGGAAATGCCCCAAAACACAACGTGGACACTTCACATTTTTACATTGAAATCTGCTGTGTTTTTTGCAAGGTGCCCAGCTATAGATTTTGGCCTCTAGCTCAGCCGGCACCTAGGGAAACCTACCAAACCTGTGCATTTTTTAAAACTAGACACATAGGGGAATCCAAGATGGTGTGACTTGTGGGGCTCTCACCAGGTTCTGTTACCCAAAATCCTTTGCAAACCTTAAAATTTGGCTAAAAAAACACTTTCTCCTCACATTTGGTGACAGAAAGTCCTGGAATCTGAGAGGGGCCACAAATTTCCTTCCACCCAGCATTCCCCCACGTCTCCAGATAAAAATGCTACCTCACTTTTTATGGGTAGGCTTAGTGATTGCGACAGGAAATGCCCCAAAACACAACGTGGACACATCACATTTTCCCAAAGAAAACAGAGGAGATTTTTGCAAAGTGCCTACCTGTGGATTTTGGCCTCTAGCTCAGCCAGCACCTAGGGAAACATACCAAACCTGTGCACTTTTTAAAACTAGACACAAAGGGGAATCTAAGATGGGGTGACTTGTGGGGCTCTCACCAAATTTTGTTACCGAGAATTCTTTGCAAACCTCAAAATTTGGCCACAAATTTCCTTCCACCCAGCGTTCCCCCAAGTCTCCTGATAAAAATTATACCTCACTTATGTGGGTAGCCATAGTGCATGCGACAGGAAATGCCCGAAAAAGCAACGTGGACACATCACATTTTCCCAAAGAAAACAGAGGTGATTTTTGCAAAGTGCCTACCTGTGGATTTTGGCCTCTAGCTCAGCCAGCACCTAGGGAAACCTACCAAACATGTTCATTTTCTAAATCTAGACACCTACGGGAATCCATGATGGGGTGACTTGTGAGGCTCACACCAAGTTCTGTTACCCAGAATCCTTTGCAAACCTCAAAATGTGGGTAAAAAACACTTTCTCCTCACATTTTGGTGAAAGAAATTTCTGGAGTCTCAGAGAAGCCACAAATTTCCATCCACCCAGTGTTCCCCCACGTCTCCCGATAAGAATGCTACCTCACTTGTGTGGTTGGACTAGTGAATGCGGCATGAAATGTCCCAAAACACAATGTGGACATATTACATTTTCCCAAAGAAAGCAGAGGTGTTTTTTGCAATGTGGATTTTGGCCTCTAGTTCAGCCACCACCTAGGACCTAGGGAAATGTACCAAACCTGTGCATTTTTTAAAACCAGACACCTAGGTGAATCCAAGTTGGCATGACTTGTGGGTCTCCCACCAGTTTCTGTTACCCATAATCCTTTGCAAACCTCATAATTTGGCGAACAAAACACTTTCTCTTCACATTTCGGTGACAGAAAGCTCTGGAATCTGAGAGGAGCCACAAATTTCCTTCTACCCAGCATTCCCCTAATTTTCCCCATAAAAATGATACCTCACTTGTGTGGGTGGCCCAGGTGCCTGCAACAGAAAAATGCCAATAACCTGTAGAGATTGAGGGGTTAGCACAGCGAGTTGATAAGCACATTTTTTTTTGTACATCTCTTAGGCAGACTCTGATTTGGGGCCCCACACAAGTGAGGTATCATTTTACTTGGGAGACTTGAGGGGAACGCTGGGTGGTAGGATATTTGTGCCAGAGCGGTGATCCTACAAAGAAAAGTGAGGAAAATATGTTTTTTAAAGCAAATGTTTAGTTTTGCAGAGGAGTCTGGGTAAGAAAATGTTGAGGTATTCAGGCAAGCCACACCTCCCTGGATTCCTTGGGGTGTCTAGTTTTAAAGCATGTCTGGGTTTGGTAGGTTTCCCTAGATAAAGGCTGCACCCGGGACCTAAAACAGAGGTGCCCCCCAAACACAGGTAGTTTTGCAATCCATCTTTTTAATGTGTCCACATACTTATGTGATGTTCCAAATTCTAAAATTGTATAAAGAAACAAACCTAGGTTATGTGAAAAAGACCCCTCACCCACCAACCAAGTTGGTGGCATGCTTCATCATCGGGGTCCCACCGAGACACTTAGCGTGTCACGGGTGTGCTTTGACGCCTGATTACAGTGGAGCAGGTTTTGTTATTTGTATCACACATACTGGCTGGATTTCACAAGAGGGTGAGTGATGGTTCAGTAGATCACATTTTATTAACAATAGATTTCAAAAAAATGAAATGCACTGTTAATAACTGAAAGGCCATAAAACTGAACCAATGCCTCACAGCTCGTGAGCTGTAAAGCCCCGTCAAGGCACCAACAGGTTTACAGTCCATTCACACACCTTTCATACATGACATGCACAAGACCATTCACGCCACGGGCCCAGTAAATTACAGCACTTGCATCGACAGACAGCGCCACTCAAGGGCCCATTACTTTCATATGCCCACATGCCTGGTACAGCAATCACACCAGCTATTGAGAGTGTGTGGACTAGCGTTTGGCTGGCACCGCCAGCCAAGCGCCACTCCACACACATCGCCGGCAAGCGCCACTCCACCCACACCGCAAGCCAAGCGCCACACCACCCACACCACCAGCCAAGCGCCACCCCACTCACACTGCCAGAAAAGCACCACCCCACTCACACCACCAGCCAAGCGCCACCCCACTAACACCGCCACCCAATCGCCACCCCAACGCACACCACCAGCCAAGTGCCACCCCTTGCACACTGCCAGCCAAGAACCACCCCACACACACCATCAGCCAATCGTCACCCCACACACACTGCCAGCCAAGCGCCCCCGCACGCACATAACCAGCAAGCACCACCCCATGCACACTGCCATCACTTTTTTTGTTTTTAAACATCAAAGAAAACACTAATTATAAATAGTACAAAACTACAAACACAAAAGCTCTAACTGAATTCATGACAGTAATGCCAACAGTGAAACTTAACATATGAAAATATAAAACAGCAGTTTAAGCTCACGGCATTTCCCAATAATTCTTCTGTGTGTGGTAGCTCCTGAAACAGCCACCCACACACAGCCAAGGCTTTGAAGAACAATCAGGGCAGTACATCCTACTGTCCTTCCTGATACCTCTTTGAGCACAGGCTCTACATCTCTTAGCAGGAAAGGTTTTTGGGGCCGTGGGATGAATGTGCTCAGCAGAGTGACGATCTTTCAATCTAGCCACATCTTCCACCACTGCTTCTCTAGGAACTCTTGCATGTTCCAGCACAACAAGGTTCGTTATGATAGACTCCTAAAATTTCACAAATGTCATCCTTGACTCTAGAGGACTATCCTTGAACACAACAAAACCATTAAAAGTTGCCAAGTTGAACAGGTGAACCGCTAACTTCTTATACCAAACATAAGACTTACGAGCAGCAGTGTAAGGTTCCAACCTCTTATCTACTCTATCAACACCACCCATGTGCTTATTATAGTCTTAAATGCACCCAGGTTTGTGCACTTCAGCAACTTGACCACAAACAGCCACAGGTAAAGTACTCTCATCATGGATAGTAGTTAGCATGTACACATCCCTCCTGGCTACAAATTTCAGAGCTAGCAGCTCATCATTCCCAAGGCACTGCACTGTCCCTTCTCAATTTTTTTACAGACAAGCTCTCTTGGATAGCCTTTCCGATTAGAGCAGTTTGTGCCACAAGCAACAGTGTCCACTTTGAACAATTCCCTGAACAACTGAACTCCAGTGTAGAAGTTAACTACATGTAAATGGTGACCTTTGTTAAACAGTTGTCTACCAAGTTCCCACACAATGTTCTCACTAACTCCAAAAGTGGGTGGACAACTAATGGGGGGTCAATATTGGAATCCCTACCAGTGTAGACGAGGAAATTATAAACATATCCTGTACTACTATCAGACAGAATATACATCAGAATGTACGGCCTAAAAACTAAATGACCCTTGAACAGGACCAAAGACTCATCTACAGATATTTCTTTGCCTGGAACATAGATCTCTGAAAACCAATCTACCAAATGATCAAGGACAGGTCTAATCTTAAAAAGACGATCAGAATGAGGGTGATCTTGTGGCAAGGCTAAAACATTATCTACAAAATGAAACATCCGAAGAAGAAGCTCATACCGGTTACGTCTCATGATTGCAGGAAATATCACAGTTGCCATCAAGGGACTAGTAGACCAATATGAAGACAGTGACGGCTTCCTTATCAGTCCCATCAAAAAAGTTAAACCCAAGAACTTTTTCAACTCTTCCAGATTTGTGGAAATCCACCGGCTAGCTCTAGAGTGTGGCCCAAGTCTGGCAGCGTTGTCCCTCAAATACTGCTCTGCATTCAAAGTTTTCTGCATTAACTCGATACCCTGGGAAACCAGTAAATGCAGGCAAATGTGGATGCTCCATGTTTGGTGCAACCCACATGTCAGGTCTTCCTGTAGGAAGCCTTCCAGCCGCTGGCTGCTGCACCATTGGCACATCAGTGTCCTCCTCTAAAATAGGCCCTCCATCAGCACTGAGATTGGCTTCATCATCAGAGGATTCCTCTCTGATGGAAAATTCACTTCCAGAATCTTGCACTTCTTCCTCTGCCTCAGATGCAGAGTCAGTCTCATAACCATGGTCAGAAGATGACTCAAAAAGCACACCAACAACCTGCTAAGAGGTCATCCTACGGCTAGCCATGATCCTTCCTACAAAAATTAACTGGACAAATGCACCACCAACAACCAGCACTGTGTAAGATAAGTAACAAACAAAGTGTAGCTTCATCACTAGGAGTTATAAACTCAAAAACTATACCGCTCACTTGCCTGAAAAAGCTTGCCTCACCAGCAACTACTCTGCACAGCCACAGCAATCACCAATGATATCCCACTAAAAAGAGAAAAAAAGCAAATTAGACATGAGACAACACAATAATCATTGTGCATAAAACTAAGGACAATTTCACACACAATCCTGCATTCAGTACACCACATACAAACATGCCATTCATGCATGGCAACAATACTCCTTTGCAACAAATTTATTTACTTACCTAAAACATGCAACTATGCAAACCGCAGGACAACCACTGCCAAAACTGCAACAAGCCCCAGCAAAGGAAGCAAAAGCTTTGAACTACAACAAAAATGAGAAATAAACTGTTATAATCATGAATGCAAATACTTCGCCAGTTGACAAACACCCCGCCACCAACCATTTTTACATTTTCCCTTGTGTCTAGTGTTCTGTTCTTGGGGCAGATGGACCTAAAAAAAATAGGCCAATCTGCCACCGGGGTAGAAATGCCATAAATTATATTGCCCCCATTTGGGGGTGACCCTTGCCCAAGGGGCAACCCCTCCCACACAAAACACACACATGAACACTGGTGCTAAGTGGATGGGCCTAAAAAAAATAGGACAATCTGCCCCGACCCTTGCCCAAGGGGGCGCTCCCCAACACAATAAAAAAAACTAAAGAAAGAAAAACGAAAATAATCCCTGCCGTCTTCATGGTTTCTGCCCCCACCTGCTTAAAAAAAATGGCATAGATTATATGGCCCCCTTTAGGGGGTGATCCTTGCACAAGGGGCCACCCCATCACACAAAGCACACACACACACATGATCCCTGGTGCTAAGTAGAGATGGGCCTAAAAAAAATAGGCCGATCTGCCCTCAAGGGGGGAAGAACTGCCCAATAGTGCTTTTTGTCCCTTGGGGACCACCCTTGCCCAAGGGGTTGCCCCCCAACACAAAAAAAACAAAAAAACCCTGGTGTCTTCATGCTTTCTGCCCCCCCGGGAGCAGAAATGGCCTAGAATATATTGCCCCCTTGGAGTGCGACCCTTGCCCTAGGGGCCACCCCCCCACACACACAAATCACACACACATATGATCCCTGGCGCTAAGAGGATTCTGCCCTCCCTTGGGGGCAGATGGGCCTAAAATAAAGATTGGCCGATCTGCCCTCAAGGGGGGAAGAACTGGCCAATAGTACCTTTTGCCCCTTGGTGGCGACCCTTGCCCAAGGGGGCGTCCCCAAACACAAAAAAAAAGAAATAAAATCCCTGGTGTCTTCATGGTTTCTGCCCCTCCTGGGGGCAGAAGGACCTACAAAACATAGGCCAATCTGCCCTCAAGGGGGCAGAAATGGCCTAGATTACATTGCCCCCTTTGGGGGGCGACCATTGCCCAAGGGGTCACCCCCCCACATAAAGCACACACACACATGATCCCTGCCCCTAAGTGGATTCTGCCCCCCCTTGGGGGCAGATGGGCCTAAAAAAAAATAGGCCGATCTGCCCTCAAGGGGGGAAGAACTGCCCAATAGTACCTTTTGCCCCTTGCGTGCGACCCTTGCCCAAGGGGGCGTCCCCCAACACAAAAAAAAAATAAAGAAAATCGCTGGCGTCTTCATGGTCAGGAGGGGCAGAAGGACCTACAAAAAATAGGCCAATCTTGTCCCAAGGGGGGAAAGAAATGGCCTAGATTACATTGCCACCTTTGGGGGACGACCCTTGCCCAAGGGGCCTCACCCCCCACACAAGCACACACACACATTACCCCTGGCGCTAAGTGGATTTTGCCCCCTTGGTGGCAGAAAGGCCTAAAAAAAAAAGGCCTATCTGCCCCCAAGGGGGGAAGGACTGCCTAATAGTGCTTTTTGGCCCTTGGAGGCAACCCTTGCCCAAGGGGCTGCCCCCAACACAAAAAAAAAGAAAGAAAATCCCTGGTGTCTTCATGGTTTCTGCCCCTCCTGGGGGCAGAAGGACCTACAAAAAATAGGCCAATCTGCCCTCAAGGGGGCAGAAATGGCCTAGATTACATTGCCCCCTTTGGGGGGCGACCATTGCCCAAGGGGTCATCCCCCCACATAAAGCACACACACACATGATCCCTGCCCCTAAGTGGATTCTGCCCCCCCTTGGGGGCAGATGGGCCTAAAAAAAAATAGGCCGATCTGCCCTCAAGGGGGGAAGAACTGCCCAATAGTACCTTTTGCCCCTTGGGTGCGACCCCTGCCCAAGGGGGCGTCCCCCAACACAAAAAAAAAATAAAGACAATCCCTGGCGTCTTCATGGTCAGGAGGGGCAGAAGGACCTACAAAAAATAGGCCAATCTTGTCCCAAGGGGGGAAAGAAATGGCCTAGATTACATTGCCACCTTTGGGGGACGACCCTTGCCCAAGGGGCCTCACCCCCCACACAAGCACACACACACATTACCCCTGGCGCTAAGTGGATTTTGCCCCCTTGGTGGCAGAAAGGCCTAAAAAAAAAAAGGCCTATCTGCCCCCAAGGGGGGAAGGACTGCCTAATAGTGCTTTTTGGCCCTTGGAGGCAACCCTTGCCCAAGGGGCTGCCCCCAACACAAAAAAATCAGTGCCTAAAAAACAATCACTGGTTTCTAGTGGTTTTATTGGCCTGAAAATAAAGCTGATGGCGAAAAATACATAGCCCCCAAAGGAGAGCGACCCTTACCCAAGGGGTCGCTCTCCCACACAATAAAAACACACACATGCACACACACACACACTAATTCCCTGGTGCATAGGGAACATTCCGGCTGCCCGATTGCATCGCGATCGGGCAGCAGGGATGCTCAAAGAGACATAGAGGGAAAGGAAAACTCTTTCCTTTCTCGCGATGCCTCTGTCAGAGGGATCCCCCTGCCCGGAGGTTAAACTTACCTCCTTTGTCGTAGATGTGCTGGAAGCAAATGGCTTCCAGCGTGTCTTTGCACCCTTTCATGATGTCAGCACGCGATCGCGCACTGACGTCATGAGGGGGGAGGTGGTGGAAGGAGAAACGATTCCCCTTCCAGCCCTGAACTGGGGGGTTGGGGGATGACCCTGGGTGGGGGAGGACTAGCGCTTCCCCCGAGGGCCGGTGAATGGACTTAATGGTTTCATCCATGGCGCCTGAGAGGGGCAGACATGGATGTAACCATTACGTCCATGGCCCTCAAGGGGTTAAAGGCACTGACTCAGTTTAGACACAAAGGACTTTGCACTAGCCTATTCCATCTCCAGACAGACTGGGACCAGAGTGCAGAGGCAGGAAACCCCAGACAGCTCTGGGGTTTCTTTCTCTTCAAAGACGGTACCATGTATAAATATTGGACCCTCAGGCTCAACTCTTCAGATAACTTCAGGACCTGTAGACTTCGACGTTGACACAGTTCTACGCAGCTCAATGCAGCTCGACACCAAAGCCAGCTTAGAGCAATGCATCTCATCCCCAGGACTGGTGCATTGAAGCACGACCCCTCAAAAGCCCGGTGGCTCCTTTGATGCTGACTCAAATCAACACTTGTGCAGACCCAGCACAATGCATCTTGTCCCCTGCACTGACCCATCACAGTGCAGGGCATCACAGCCCCAGGGACTCCCTCAACAATGACACAAGACTCCACATTGCAAGCTCTCACCAACGGCTTATCAGTTCTGCTGTTGTTCAATTCATCTTGATGCCAGACCCGGCATTGCAGCTCCTCATTAACGCCTGACCAACGCTGGTCCACGCAGCTCAATGCAAGGATTTTGCATCTCAACGCCCAGGCAACAAAGTATTTTACCAACAAGCTGAACTCAGTCCTATATCCAGCCCACACTCTATCGCAGTCAGCCTGAACTTGTGACTTAGACTCTGTCTACCACAACCAGATAACAGTTGGCTCCTGATTTTCATAAAATGTTTGGACCTGCATATTTCTAGATCTACTAATTGAATTTGTAAAATTTTTGTGTTAGAAAATGTATTACAATTCACTATTTTCTAAACTGGTTTGGAATTTTCTTTTGTGGTGTTTTCACTTTATTACTGTTTCTGTGTTGCATAAATATTTACACATCGCCTCACCCTGATGGGAATTGTGACTTTTGCTTGAGAGGAGGTCCCACATTCCTCAACCAACAACTGTTTCTCACAATGTCTTTCTAACACTCACATAGGACACGTTATGGGGCTCTTTTATATTCTATATTACATGATAATATTGATAATGTCCAGTGCAAAAAGATTCTCTCATTTGCATGTAACCATACACAAGCGAGGAAGCACCCATATTTAATAGTTTGTACTCTTCTAGAATGGGTGCCCAGTAACTATTACAGGATGGGCTAATGGATAAAACCCAAAGATAACAAGAACATGAATGCCTTGACACCAGCACCGTCGAACCACAAATGTATCACATGGCAATATCCTGGGAAACAGTCTCTGTCCCAGCTTCAAGATAATTGTGGTAAGTATGGGATGAAATGAGAGAACAAAGAAAGTATCAACACAACTAATGAGCCTTCCATTTAAGCAAGTAAAAACAATCGATTCGTTGGTATAATTCACTCAGACTTACTTCTCCACAGTTTTTGGAAATACCCAATTGTCCTGAAATCACAAATCATAGAAGAACCACTGGACCAGAGACTGCCAATCGTCACTGTATTTGGCCTTTTTATCCTGCACTAAACATAATAAAGCGCTCAACGGAGTCCTACCGGCACAAAAACTCTTACAACACAGAGATATGGCATACACTTTAATGAACACGATGCTATTTATCTTTATTTCAAAAAAATAATTGTGTGCTTAAGCGGCCATTTGATATGGGTGTAAAACATTCGAATTCCAGATTCACTTAACACACACCATGCAGTGATAGGACTTCCAAGAAAAGTTTTCCATAACATGTGATCTACAGTGAAATATATTATAAAGAAAATATATCTAAGTCAGATTTCCAGTGAGTTAGTGGCATGCATATGAAACTTTATTTAGATATCTCTGTGCTCACAACCCCAAAAGAGCTTCATAAGTATGCCGCCAAAGCCTTTGAGATTGCTTCCTAACATTGTCATAATCCTGTGTGAGGAAATTCGTGTGAAACCTGTAAACCATTAAAAAATCCCCAAAAAGTAATATGATTTTTTGAAAGCAAGTGACAAACCGAAAATATCACTTACTTCAACTGAGCAAAGCATGGCATTCACCGCAGACACTGACTGCTGTTTTACATGTCAGACCCAGAGCAAAGGCTCAAAGGGGTATTCAAAGGCAGCAGCTATGATACCTACATTGCAGTCCCCTCCATTTCCATAGTAGAAATGGAGAAACTGACAAAGACCTACGCTTTATATGCAAGTACTCATAAGTAGCCACACCAGCAATTGGCGTGAGAAACTCGCTGCCTATTAGTAACATAAAGATGGCAGACCATATGACAACTAAAATAATAATCTCACGTCCATTTGGCATTCTTAACATGGACGAGTATGTAGTCAGATTTCATGATGTATTTGTTTGAGATATGGTGTTGATTCTCAACTTGATATGTTCACAAGTATTGCTTACATGTAAGGATCATATTAATGATGGTGCCTCTTCTCTTCATCACCATAGTCATAACAATGCCTGCCAACATCTTCCCACGAGTTAACAGTGGTTACAAGTATTTTTCCCCGGTTACAGCATGTATACTCCGTGATACCAGATTCTATTCCCCGTGTTTTCCACTCCTTTTGGGACAAATAACAGACCCAAGTTCACAGGCATTTACCTGTTATGGTGTTGATTCTAAACTTGATATTTTCACAAATTTTGCTTAAACGTAAGAATCACATCAATTATGGTGCCTCTTCTCTCCACCACCACATGTCCTAACAAAAGACTTTCGTATTGGTAGGGTCCTGTTTCCATTTTCTACAGAATTCCATCATCAATACTTTTTGCACTTTGACTCCATTCTTGATTGGTGCAATATGCTGTGTCTTTTGATTGCTCGAGTTGTTTTACCAATGCCAGCTCTCATAAGTTCCCCTAGTCTCAGCAGGGCGATACTGGAGCAGGATTTAATGATACCTGCCAGCATCCCCCCAGGAGATAAGAGGGATGACAAGTGTTATTTTCCCTCGAAAATGGCACGTGTACTCGGTAGTACTTGGTCCTGTTCCCTATGTTTTCCTACCTTTTGGGAAAAATAACAGATCCAAATCCACGAACATTTGCCATATGCTTTGATCAAGTGGTAAATGTAGGTGTTTTTAATCAGCCTTGGGGTGGTCTGGGATGGAGAGATTGGCAGCACGAGGACAAATATCCTTTCCCTTCTTCTGGAGGTAGTTGTTCTCCTCCCCCCAGGTGAAGTATGAGGGGGGGTGGAGGCCCGGTACAGGAGCTGCCCGCTGATACCACAGCACCACTAAAGTCTCTAAGTTAAGTGTTTTGGGCCCCAAATTATCGGGTCTGGAGTTTGAGGGGTTGATATCTCTGGCCCCCAGAGGCATTGAGAAATTTTAATTGCTAAGAGAATTTCCCACCTCGGCACATCAGCCTGTACTACTTGTAATTATGGGCATGACAAATTTGCATAATATGCTTTTGCATAATTACTCGAATTTTCAGAAAAACTAAGCCAAAGTAAGCGAAAATACGTGACAAGCAAATCGATCAGTTACCTCTTTATTTTCCAGTTTATTGCATCCGCTCATCAGTTTTTTAAGTGAAAACACGTTACATGCTAAAAAATAGCACAAAAATCACCATAGCTGTGAACAACAGCTGCTTGTGTTCTGAGTGTTTGCGCTTCTACAGTGATCCCATGTTAAAATCATACAGCGAACGGCAGGTGTAGTTACACAACGTGGCATAATTGTGTAATTTTGGGAATTTCGCACAAGAAGCGGACTCAGAGTTCTCAAAATCACACAAAGTATGGAAGAGTAATCTTATTTAACAGCTGGCCATTCCATAGCTGCAGTGTTGATCATTACTGGAAGTATTCTGCAAGCAAATTAACCATCTCTGTTATAAAGCCTTTTTTTCCCTGATTCAGGTCTTTGTCCGAGACAAGTTGAAAATGATAATTAAAATTGAGAAACACTTCTTTACCGTGAGGAAGGTTTACGTGTCTCGCTGGATCTTGAATCTTGGTGCACTTATATTCGTCAGAGTCAAGGTCTAGATGTCCTAAATGATTTTGGACATTACTCAGACCCGAACAGGGTACTAAAAACGTTTGTGATGGTTCTTGCCTATATTGATCGCAATACAAAATTGTTTCTGTTTAGTAATGACATTTATTTACAGCATAAAGTAACTGCTGTGGGTGCATTCTTTGTGCCAAAGAAGGTAAATGTGCTATATTTTAATGTGCCAAGATTTATGCCTATACCAGAGTCGTTCTGCACATAATTATGCCAATTATAGCACAATTATGTGAAATTACACATATTTACCCAAAATGCACTATGTCATTTCATGATGTAGTTTAGCACCAATTGCAAGCTTGCATTTATTTTTTTGCAGGGGAAGGCATTTAGGGCCTAATTACGAGTTTGGCGGTCACACCGTCAGAGCACCATGTTGGCAATCCCCAAAAGACCACCATGATGGTGTTCTCCCAGACCTCCCTATTTACACAGTTACACAGGCAGGACTGCTGACTGCCAACCAAATAAGGCAGACCCCCAGCAGCACGAAGGCCCGGAAATAGGCAGCTCAAACTCCAGCACCAATAGCCCTGTGACCAACCACTGACCATATTACAAGTGCAAAGTCACAGTGGCTGGCCGCCAAGGTGGTCAGCCAACGCGGTTCGAACCACGGAGGTCCGCAGTCAGCAAAGTAATAGAAACAGCACATTTTATGGGTTTGTAAACAACACAGGTGACACACATTGCCACACTCGACACACCTGCAAATCACAGTATAAAAAACACCCCTTCAAATGCCAAAATCCTCTGCATTTTCACAGCAAGACATAGCAGGACACAGCAACATTTTCTCATGCTGCACAGATACTAAGCCCCATCTCTTTTTTTCACTATCCCATACAATGCCATGCACACACTTTTGTCCAGTCACACCATTTAGCACAACCCCACTTTAGCAACTCACTGTCACTGTAATATATATTTTATTTTCCACCATGGTACGTATAAAAAATCCGTGTTTCACTGACGAAGAGTTAAGAGTTATGGTGGACGAAATCATAAGAGTAGAGCCACAATTATTTGGAGCCCAAGTCCAGCTCACTACTCTCAGTAGAAAAGTGGAAATGTGGGACAGGATCATCAATAAAGTGGATGTTCTAGGCACCATACTGAGCACAAGGGAGAACATCAAGAGGAGGTTCAACAACCTCAGGGGCAAGGTCCGTTCCCTGGACTCCAGGCACCAGCTGCAGGCCAAGAAAACTGGCGATGGCACTCCCACTCCCCATTGCAACTCCATTTCTAGGAGGAGAAGGTCTTGGCCATCCTGCATCCTGAGGGTTTGACAGGAATATCTGGAAGAGAGGAGTCTTGTAAGTCACAACACTAAAAATTATATGTAATGCATGCTCACTGCTCACCTTGTGCCACCGTCACTGTCAGTCCAATCACCAGTCCAGTGTCCTCTGCTTCAAATACCCTTGGTTGTAAACTACCAATTAAAGTGGACACACCTGGGAGAATAACATTTGCATTGTCTATGTAGTACAGGGACGTACATGACTACAGCTCCCAGCAAGCACTGTTACTGTCACCTCACTCAGTCAGCCCAGTGTTCTCCTCTCCAAATACCCTTGTTTGTCAACTCCCAATTGAAATGGACTCACTTGGGCTGATAACATTTGTATAGTCTGTGTCATACAGGGACTGATTTGACTACAACTCCCAACAAACACTGTTACTGTCATTCCACTCAGCCAGTCCTGTGTCCTCTTCTTCAAATAACCTTGTTTGTCAACTCCCAATTGAAATGTACTCGCCTGAGAGGATAACATTTGTAAACTGTGTGTAGTACAGGGACTGGCATGATTGCTAAGGCCTGGAGCCTCTGTTACTGTTACTCCACTCAACTAGCCCAGTACCCTCTTCTCCAAATACCCTTGTTTGTCAAT
Organism: Pleurodeles waltl; assembly: GCF_031143425.1. Taxonomy (NCBI): domain Eukaryota; kingdom Metazoa; phylum Chordata; class Amphibia; order Caudata; family Salamandridae; genus Pleurodeles; species Pleurodeles waltl. Next base: position 1,571,710,824 of record NC_090440.1, read on the forward strand.
TCCCAATTGAAGTGAACTTACCTGGGAGGATATCACTTGTACAGTGTGTGTAGTGCAGGGGTTGACATGACTGCCAAGGCCAGGAGGCTCTGTTACTGTTACTCCACTCAGCCAGCCCAGTGTACCCTTCTCCAAATACCCTTGTTTGTCAAATCCCAATTGAAGTGGAATCACCTGGGAGGATAACATTTGAATAGTCTGTGTAGTACAGGGACTGACTTGACTACAACTCCCAGCAAGTACTGTTTCTGTAACTCCAAACACCGGAAAAGTTCTCACTTGCTCGAAAACATCTGCTTTTAAACTCTCAAGTAGAGGTGTGCACACTAAGGGGACAACATTGTTCAAGAGTGTGTACTAGAGTGAGTGACATGACATGACTGCAACTCACAGGGCATGTATCTGTAACTATATACACAAGTACAAATTTCTTTTCACCAAAGGCCATTGTTTTTCAATTCCCAAATGAAGCTTACAGACCTGGGGAATAACATTTGCCAAGTACTGCGGAAGAATGAGAGAGACAGATCTGCAACTTACAGCAGGCACTGTTCCTCCAACTTCAAACACCAGACCAGTATTCTTCCCTCAAAAGACCCCTTGTGTCTCAACTCTCTATTGAAGTGTACTGACCTGGGAGGATACCATTTGTACAGCGTGTGTAGAAGAGGGAGGTACATGACTGCCAATGCCAGGAGGCCCTGTTTCTAGAAAACTAAACACCAACACAGCATTCTTTTGTCCAAGGAGCTCTGTGTCTTAACTCTCAATTGAAGTGTACTCACCTGGGAGGATATCATTGATATAGTGTGTGTACTACAGAGAGTTAAATGACTGCAACTCGCAGGGGGATTACTTACTGTCACTCCAAACACCAGTCCAGAGTGCTCTTGTTTGGAAAATCACAAAATAAGTGTATTCACCTGGGGGCAGGGGGGTGACATTTCTCAAGTGTATGAAGTAGAGGGAGCAACATGACTGTAAAGCCTGGAGGCTCTGTCTCTCCAGTTCAAAACACAAGCCCAGTGTACACCTGTCAAAATACCCGTTTGTTAGCTCACAATGGAAGTGTACTCACCTGGAAGGATCACATTTGTCTAGTGTTGGGAACTGGTTGGAGTGACCTGAATGTCAAGCCCAATGGGCCCTGTTTTGCTCACTCCAATCACCAGCCCAGTGTACACTTGCCCCAATGCATCTGTTAGTGAACTCTCAAAGGACGCTTTCACACCTGGGAGAATCACTTTTGCCTAGTGTTAGGACCTAGGGGAGTGACCTGAATGCAACTCCCAGGAGGCACAGTTCAAGTGACTCCAAAGAGCAGACAAATGGTCACTTGTCCGAAATTCCTATCCTGATCATTCTCAAATCATATTAACTCACCTGGGAGGGACAAAGATAAAGATCATGCTCAAATCAGAGATGTGGGTGGCCACCTTGCTCCATCTTGAACTGTTAAGCCAAGATGAAACTTTTGAGGTTTGGAAGGAAAGTTCACACAGTGTGCAACATAAATAATTAAGAAGGCCTTAAGATGCATCACAAGAATGGTATTGGATGCAGATACATTCACAATGCACTGACCACATGATGGCTCAAATCGCATATACAAAAACTCCTGGGTCGGCCAGTATAACATTCAACTAGGCCTCAAAATGGCCAAAGCCAGATTCTGCCCAGCCACTGTTTTGCATGCATTGCTGGCAAGATGTAAATATCTGCCCATCATCCTAAGAGCAAATAAACTGCTAAATTCAGCAGCTGCTGGACTTTAATGGAATTGGCATGCTTCACAAATATCAGCTCAATACAAACAATACTGTGGGTACCTGTCACAATAGGATCACCTGCAAATCAACTATGTAAACTAGCTTTGCAAAATGTCTCTCTAACAATTCTGAGGTAAATGTCACAATACCACCACACATCAACAGGTTGAGCTGCCACTCGCCACACTGAGGCCACGGATGAGACTTCCACTATCACCATGAATGAAGCCCTTCAGTGATTATGACATTCCTGGACATCTGGACGGGAGGATGATTCTGGCCCTTCTGCACACCCTGGTCAGACCTCTACAGTGAGTCTCACTGTTCCCACATAAAGACTTCCCAGAACGGTTTCCTCGACCTCAAAGGCAGCTGTTCGCCCTCCAACCTGTGTCCGTAGGTCAGTGGTAACCATCTTGTGCCCTCCAGTCCAGGATTCTGAGTCACAGCATAGCTCTTCGGGCAATGATGGTCCTGGAACCAGTAGTAGAGGGCACCCTTTAGCAAGGGCACAAGCCTGTGGGGGTAGGGTGCATGAGATGAATGCTATGGACCACTGGGGTCTGGCCACAGGGGATGCTCCTGGCCAGGACCCCATCAACCAAGTCATGGGGTCTATCAGGAGTCCCAAGATGTGATGGGCCAGATAGTGGCTGACTCCAGGAGATCAAGCAGCTGCAGAGGGACATCCACAGGGATATGCTTCACCAATGGGAGGCCACCAATACCAAGCTGACCTCCCTATCAGGAGTGTTGAGGGACATTTGTAGTATTCTGATCAGGGATCATCAGCAACACGCTACCCCTTCCTTTGGCACAGCAGCACTAGACCCTTCTTCATTAGTGTCAACCACTGAAAGGGAGGCCCTGTCAGGGGAAGAACCCACTCCTGACACCCCTGCCTCTGTAGCAGCAGACCCTTCCACACAGAAGTGGGGACATCCAGCTAAGAATTCAGGAGGTGCAGATGGCCAGAGACCAACCACTGTCAGCAAGTGACCTCTTTCTGAAGGAACTCCCTTGTGTGCCACATATTCAGTCTGTTTACTGTCCTTCAACCACCTTCAATTTCCTGTGGGAGGAGTACACTGAATTTGTGACTTACAATTCTGTGGTAGTTACTACAATGATCTCATCAACTATGAGTGAACCCTTCACTATTATGTTCTGTCATGTCCCTTATTTTTTTTCTATGCAGAAATTCACAATAAATATCACCTATCACAAAGATTGTGTCTGCTTGCTTCTGTTTGCTATGTAGAAATGTAAGACCATGTGAGGCAAATGATGAAGTCACCATCACATACCCAAAGATACAGACTAAGGGCCGTACAACAGTCCCTGATCACAGGTCCATCATAATCCAATGACTATGCAGCTAGTGGTATGATGCAAACATATGTAAGTGTTGTGACACAGCTTCTGTGGCCTGAAATGAGGAAACATACCTAAAGCTACATACAGGTCATAACGAAGAGTGTTTAGTCTATGTGAAGGGTGATGGCAGGCTTGCGCTTGCTGACAACAGATTTCATGGCCACCTGATCACACACATGAAGGAATGGGAAAACCACAGCACACTAAACAAGTACAATGTGCACTTCAGTCCTTCTACCCACACACTGTCCAAGTTGTCATGGCACCAGTCTCACAATCCCCAAATCTGTGACCCACATTACTTGAAACAATACATATCCACTTATTATGTTGGAACAGCATCAGATACCTGTCAATTTCACATCTCTCAAATGCCCACATGAGGATACCAGGGTGATGGTACCTGTGCAAAGACAAAACAAGGAGTATAGATTTGAAAACATACCTATTACACAAATCACACAGTAAGCATCTGGAGGTTGCATCCTTTGGCTGAATATTGATGAGCATTAGCTCCCCATTGTTATACCAAAACACTTGACTCCACACATTCTGACACCAACAGTCCTTCGTACAGTCACCGTCATTACATCACATGACATACTTACACTCAAGTTAAGTAGTTATTGATGAGATCTTCCCCCAGGTCAGCTCCTTTCTCTTCATCGCTGTCATCCTCACTTGGCATTTCAGGAGGCTCACAAGGTGACACAGCAGGCTGCCTCTCCTCTAGGATGTATGAGATGTTCCTCCTCAGGACAATGTTGTAGAGCATGCAGCAGGCCACAATTATCTTAAACACTTTCCTGGGTGAATAGAGGAGGGCTCCACCGGTCCGGTCCACACACCTAAATCTGGCCTTCAGTAGCCCAAAAGCCTCCTCCACTACCCACCTTGTTCTTACATGGGCCTCATTGAAGCAGACTTACCCTGGCGTAGTTGGATTCCTCAGCAGTGTCAACAACCAAGGACGGTTCGGATATGCTGTGTCTCCTGTTAAAGAATGGGACATATGTGTAACAATGACCCCCTATTATCAGAAAATCCTCACCAGACATTGCATACACCCAAAGAGGACAGAGGTGACTTACCAATCAACCAGGTTCTCTTTGGATCCAGTTGTGACATCAGTTGGTAGATCATGCTGGTCAGCAGAATGAAGGCATCAGGGACTGAACCTGGAAAATGGGCACAGACATGTGAAATGTATAGGTCCAACAAACATACAACTTGGAAGTTGATGGAATGGCCACTCTTCTGGTTGTGGGATACTCGTTCATTGGCATGCAGTGGGACCAAGCTAACATGTGTGCCATCAATAGCCCCCACCACATGTGACATGCGTGCAAAAAAGCATAAAAGCAGCCTTCACATAGGCTAAATCCCCACGTCGGGGAAACTGGATGTATCTGTCCAGGTGTATCAACATTGCAAAGAGGACATCCCTCAACACCAGCCTAAGCATAGGTTGAAACATACTACCACTTTGGACCAACTGTATGTTGGAAAGACTCAGTGGCTTGAAAGTGCAACACTGACATGACTTGTGCAATGGGTGGTATGCTGTTTCGATGATTAATAGCTGGCATCAGATCTGACTCCAACTGATGACATCGATCCACATTTGTTTGCTTATTCGGATGACACATGAGGATGAAATGGCTTTCTTCCATGGCCTGAAGGTCTAGCAGTGGGTGGTAGACTGGTGGTTATGGTATCCTCCCTGTCCACTGGTATCTTTCTGTGAAAGGAAATGAGTTCTGACCTTAGTCATAAATGATGTTAATCAAGCTTAACATGTGACAAGGCTATTTAGAAGGGAGGGACATGGCACACAGTGCACATCACAGCTGCTAATGGCACAAATGTCACATATTACCCCCTTGGTTTGCCACACATGTGTACACATCATGTATCTTGACCTAAATCCAAAATGGGCATCACAAATGTCACTAGTAATTTGACTGGATATCCCAAGCACAAAAATAACCTTTGATGAGGCTAGACTGTTCCCCAATGGGAATTGCCATCTGTGCCCTGCAACATACAACAATGGTGTTTGACTAGTAGGACCTATATGACAAAACAAGATGAGCAGAATTTTTTGCAAAATACAACATTTTATGAGGTGTGATGCAGTTTTGATAACCCAAACCCGCATTTCATGCTACTAAAATGGTAGCTGCCTGACCTACTCCACTGGACATTAGGAACCATCCAGGACCACCGGCGGAAGTTGTCATAGTGATAGATGGTTGCAAACACAGCAGACACAGCCATAGGCTAATGTTGTTGCCAGTGGCAGTCCCAGGCAAATGGCTGTGTCCGCCGGTGGTGACGACTGCATATGTTGCAGACGTGACTGGAATATCCTGCAAAATCACTCCCTTGACTCCTGACACTGCTGCCAGTTACACCTCCACTACTGAGCTACTGTGTACTGTCTCTGGGAGCAATCATGCTATGTTCAGCAGGTGATAGGGCCCCTGACTTCTCACCAGAGGGGCTGGTGACTAAGGTCCTACCCTGAATGGGCAGCTCAATGGTGCACCAGAGGAGCAGGTAAGTGCCTTATGTGCACAGTTTTCTCTGTAGTTCTTCATCCTTTTCCTCCGCACAAGATAGAATGTGTCCATGTGTGCCAGATCGATTACTCATGTGCCTGTAGGTACGGTCTGTGTGGCATCAATGGAGACTCAATGTGCAGGTACTGGTGGCCAGTGTCACATGTTGAGTTAATCACATTGTGATGTGTGTGTTCATTGTGTTCCCTGATCCACCTAGTGCTGGATGCACATAACTAGGTGAAGTGACATTACAGCCATCCCCTGACATCTCTTTCCTCATGAATGTTGTATAAGTGAGACAACATATGTGTGCATGACAGCATGAGTTAAGTATGCATCTTGTATGTGTCAGCTGTCAGTAATGTGAGCTATGTGTATGCTGCCACAGGGATTTCTTCTCACATCTACTCTTGCTAGACTGTTGTTGGTAAGACATGTCATAACTCTCTTTGCCCTCCAGGTTGCTACACACACTACATGCCATTTTGCTGTTGGCTACATGATGTACTGGTATGCACAGCGCTGATGGGAGTATAGCATCATGTAGGTCCAGTCTGCTCAGCCTGCAGAGACCAAGGCTTGTCACATGTATCTCCCAGTATGGGTCATAGTCTAGGCTGGGATGGATTCACTGTGGGTATGCAACTGTGGCACAATGCCCACTCTCTGTACACCAGCAGATCATGTCATGTGGCCAATATGAGGCTCCGTTGTAGCATGCTGCCCAGAATGACTCATTCTCTTGGTCAGACTGGGAATGGGTACAGGGGTGGCTTACTGATCTGTGACATATTTATACTTAGCAACATTGTCAATGTGTGTCTCAGGCACCTGAGAGATCCCTTACTCCCACAGCCTTTTTATAACCTTCATGCAGGTCATATTTGTCCTGTCAAGGCTCATTGCATAACTGACATTTCCACAGTGCAGACAGTGTTTTGATTTCAGGTACACCATGATTTTTGATGCAATAGCTTGGTCACATAACAGAGAGTGGTCAATGCATGCCTTTGTTTTTTGGCTGCCATCTCTGTAGGATGGGCACATATGTCCAAAAGCGTGTTCTGTGGTACAGACACATAACACCAAACCCACCACGAGAAGTGGCATGAGTCTGCATTTGTTAGGCCGCATGTCCTCACATGTATAGGGTAGATACTCTCTGTACCCACCATGCCATTTCTTTCATTGTTACCCATGTGTGATGTGTAAGTTTTTACTCTGCCAGTATCCTTTAGGGACTGTATGCAGAGAGTCATTTTCACAGAGTGTGAATGCATTGGTCCATTCATGCCTAAGAAGTCTACTTTGCAAATGCCACAGAGGTGTGAGGTGTCCCAAAGTGGCTCACATGTCAGTCAAGTTGCTAAGGCATGTCCCACAAAATGTCAGTATGCCTGCATAGTCATTGTATGTCCCGAGCAGTGGGGTGGGTTGGTCTACAGATTGGGAAATGAATGTCTGTTGTCATGTCCCTGTACCTATTGGCTTGTTTGTGTCACACTTGGGGAGTATTGACAAATTTGGAAACTTCTAGCTTGGTGTGGCTGATATGTATGTGACTGAACCATTTGTGATGAAACTTGTGATCATGATCTTGTGATTTGTGTTTTGCATCCATGCAGGTTAACACCCATCAAAAGAAAGCGATATGGAGAGCTATCGCCAAAAAGGTTCGGGCCCTGGGGGACCACAGCTGGTGGATCGCCCACTGCAGAAGAAGTTTGATGGACCTGAGATGCTGGTCCCGTAAGATGAGGAATGAGCCATGTGTCACACGGGAAACAAGAAGTCTTTTGTGCGCCATGTCATATGTTTCGTACTGATATGCCTTGCACATTGGACCAGCGACCTAGGACAAAACTGGGTGGAATCTTGACACCACTTGTAGTGTGTGCATTTTCTTTGCAACACATCACTACTCATCAGTGTTCCAGACTAAAGGTAAGCAGGTGATGGATCACTGGCCTCAGCCATGTGTCTGTGTAAAGGTGTATGTTGGCATCTGCCAACCAGAAGGTTGTCTTATGCTTTGCATGATGTTTGCAGGTGCCTCACTGCATTCTGCAATGTGAAGGTGTCCAACAGACATGACAAGGCTTACATTGTTCTTTGTGTGCAGCTATAGATCACTACTGTCCCTTGGTAAATGGAGAATGTCAATTAACATGAATTATGTGCCACCACTGTTGCCAACATTCCTTGTGCCTACATTTCAGCATGTATCTCTTTCTCTTTAGAAAACATTTGTTAGCTGCAGTATCACGCATTGTCTACCTATGTTGATGGGATGATGTCTGTATTCCCTTATGTATATGTGCATGGCAAACTTTGTGTGCAATAGTACATTTACAATGGTGCTGCATTTCATGATGTGCTACATACAGGAAGTGTGCCACCATTGTTTATTAGCTGACACATTCCCTCATGCATCATAGCATGTCAGTTGGCATGTACAACTGCAGTAGCAATGAGGGACATGACAGGTAGGTCTAGAATTTAGAGCCACAATGTGCATTTCTATGAGCTTGATGTGGCGTCAGGTGGACAAGTGCACAGCACATGTGTTCTGACTGTTGACATGCATCATGGAGTGGCGTTCAGTTATGTTTTAGACACAAGTGTTTGGGTAAAAGCATTCATCCACAGACAAACATCTGGGTTTGCATGACCTTGATAGGTACGGTGGTGTAGCTTCCTATTGGGCAACATGTTCTGGACCTTCTACAAGTCCTTGCAACTTCTGTGTACCTCCAATTTGCAAAGGACTAATGGCTCCTGCTAATGCACTTAGATTAAATCATTGTAAGGGGTGTCAGCCATTAGTGGTGATTAGCCAAGGGCTTGCTCGTTCATTGAGTGGTGTACTTTGGAGACATCTCTCCCTGACATATTGGCATGATGCCTACAATGTTTATTTCCATACCTCCTGTGTGGCCTATCTGTATGACATTGATACTCCCATTCTACTGGGACAAATATCACTTGAAGTTTACATTATTGATATGTTTCCAGTGTGACATGGGTATTTTAATGTCACACACTGCCTTTCCAACTGTTGATATGTTTCCGGTGTGACATGTGTATTTCCATGTCACCTTCTCCTTGCTATTGTACAGATTATCAACATGGATTCATTTTGGTGCCTCATTTCTTAATGTAAGGTGATTATGTATGTGACAAATCAATGTGTGCATGACCTTGTGTGTGATTTGTGGGAATGGACTTTGCATTGGCCTACAATTGTATGTCAATGGGTAACTGAGGTCTACTCCATTGGACAAAGTTTTGTGGGTGATGACCCTATTCCTCTTTGTCTTTGCAGCATCAGCACCAGCAAGCGAAGGAGAAGGGCACGGCCAATTGGAGAAGCATCTGGCCACAATACCTCGGGTCAAGACAATACTACACAGAGGGACCCAGTGGCCCAGAGGGCTAGGGGAGTGCTATGGGGAGACCGGAACATCCTCATCATCATCAGATTCCTCTGCCAGTAGACACTCCATAGTGTTGGGGGACCCACCGGGGAATCCCCTAGTGCTATCCTTGTAACCCTGTTCTAATAACACCCTCCCTGTTGCTCCCCACCTAGTTAGCCATGCATGCTTACCCAAGAGGGGGGCCTCTCCTATGCCACAGGCACCTCCTCTAGCCCCTGCCACCCATGCTGCCCTCAGTGAGTTGGCTATTGACCGCCTAACAAGTATCTTTGTGTGATAGTCAGCCTCTGTGGATGCCATCCAGTGATTAGCGACTCAATTCCAGCAAACCAACACATTCCTGGAAGGCATTCATTGTGCAATGTCTGGCTTACAGGGTTCTGGCCTCCTCACTAATAAGAGCCAGACACCTCTCACCTTACTTCCCCACTCGACCTCCCTCTTCCCACTCCAAATCCCCCCTTCCTCTACCTATCCAAAGAACACAGCCTGACTTGCAGACATCCGCCTCAACAGCCAAAAGGAGCGCACACAAACACCAGCAGCACAAAACACACTGGCACACAAACAAACAACTTCCACCCACAGACACAATAGTCACAACTTCCCTTGAAACCCACAGGCACCACACCAACAGTCACTGATACAGCCACTACACCCATCAAACCCACAGATGCCACCTCAGCAGAGCCCCATGCATCAACCACAGCCACCGAACCCACAGACACCACAACTACAGACACACAGACATCCACCACATCCACCATACCTGTAGTCACCACCCCAATAACCACACTCCCCCCACCACTGCATCCCCCAGCACCTCCACTCTCTCTCACCCCCAAGATACGAATGCCCACAATCACCCACCCAACAGACATCCACCACACAAGCATACCTCCCATAAGCATGCATTCATGACATTCAGACCTACACAGCATACACCCACTCCCTCAACCTCCAAACCCCATCCCCTTCTGGTGACTGCCTCCGTGTCTCTAAAAAACCTTTTTTGCTAAACCTTGATCTTCCCCCTGTTCACCCCACCCCCTTCCCAGACCCAAGAGGTACCCACCCAGCTTCCATGCCATCCCTTCCATGTCCAACGCTCCCCTCCCCCTTTGCAAGCATCCATAGCTCTATCCCCCAAGAAGAAGCCCATCCCTCCCAAGTACAAGACCACCCTCCCAAGCCAAAGCCCAAACCCCCCCTCTTCAAAATCCAATCCCCTACCCCACCAGATAATCGCTGAGGTACCTTCCTGTCACTTTGATGCCCCTTCCTGTAGAGGTTCCATGGCAGTTGGGAGTCGAGTTTGGCACAACACTGCCCTACTTTTGGGGCAAATCTATCTGAACTGGCCAGTGGTCTTTGGACTTTCATATTTCATACTTAGTAAACCCAAACAGTTTGTTTTTTGGTACACATCTGTCCTGCAATTCCTTTTCTACCTTAATGTTAAGACACAGGCAGGGCCATTTCATGTACACATGTTGTTTTATGGGCAGTTGCAAGGTGGTATGTGTCCCATGCAACCTCCTTCTGTGAGGGTTCCTGGTGCCCCAACCCCAATTGTGCAAGTATTGTGTGCATGGTGCCCTTTGTCTGTTTGTCTCTCTGTGTATTGTGCATGTATTATCCTTCCATTTTGCTGTGATGTGTGTGTAACTTGCAGGGCTGTAATAGTGATGTTGCTTGTGTTCCATATCACATTGATACATATGTGTGTTGTTTGTGACGACAGACCCTGGCCTTTAAGGAATGTGAGTGTGTGAGTTGTATTTGTATGTGTGATGTTTGTGTGTTGTTGGTGAAGTGTGGGTGAATGTTCTGTAGCTTTCACTGTCTCTATGCCAGAAATGTATGGGTGTGTGTTTTTGTGTAGTTTGTGGTGCCGAATGAGTGAGCTGCCCAAAGTGGGCATATTGTGACTGTGAATGTGTCCGTCTTGATATATGTTTCAGACAGTGTACGGGGTGTGACATACTTGGTGCCCATGGTGTGCCCCCCCACATGATGTGGACAATGGCATTACAATCTGTTTTTAGGGTTTATGATACAGGTAGGTATGTGTACTTACGGTCGGTGGCATCCATTGTGGCATTGGTTTCATGCAACTTTGAGGATCAGCAGCAGTACATGTTCAATGGGCTCATGGCTGCAACAGACGAGTGAGGCTGCCTGCAGGTGACTGCCTTCCTATATGCTCTCCATTTCTTGCCTTCTGAGATGTGGTGGTTGGACCGCCACAGTCATATTGGCAGTGTGCAACCTCATAATATGTCTGGTGGAAACACAGGCTCCGATGCCCTGCTAGTGCAGTCTTTTGACCATGGTGGTCTGTGCTGCCTAGCGGTCCCGGAGGAACCACAGCAGTCTTTGCTACAAGGGTCAGACTGCTGCCATGGTGGTCATGGGAGCCCCAAACACGTAATGAGGCCCTTAGTCTAAATTAGCACAAACAACAGCCATTCATGTTGAGTTGTTCCCATGAGCTTGCTGTAAATATTTACCAGAATTGTGTCAAACTCTGGTGTAGTTAAATTTTCAGCCAGGCAGAGTTAAGCATGTCTAAACCCAATGTAGGTACCAACAGAGTTAGTTAACCATGCTCCCAGCCCAGCTGTCTGACATGTAGGGGCACACAAGATGGAAGTGCCAGCAGATGCAACAATGGTGTCACCTGTATAGTTCTCAGTAAATCAAAAATCACAACTCCAGGCCCAACATTCGGATTCTTTGTTCCTGAGCCATGTGGTTTTCCATGGTACTACACTTGTGGTCCAGCACACTCTTTGCAAACATAATGTCCTTGAATAATCTTAAATCAGAAATCACATTGGTTGTACACACACAGATGGGCAAACTGAAGTATCTACATTTTAAATTTTGATTAATAGTACTATTTTACTGGTGCAGAAATCATTGTAGAAGTACACAGATTAAATTCATCCTTTCAATGATCCATCAGATTTATTAGTTTTAAGAAGAACAAAACATCATTGACTACTAGCATCATTAACTTAAGAATTTGAAACTTGATATTATATAGCCATAGTTTTGATGATTAAATGATTTGAGATATATACACTACTTGAGATAAACACACAGGATCACACCACACTTGGTGGCTTTGACATATGCTCCCTCATCTAAGTCATTAACAGCATAAAGGGGTACAGTAAATAGATACAAGGTGTACAGAATTCCAAGGTGCTCCCATGATAAATGGACCCTGCCAACAAGGATGCAATGGCAATTCTAGAAACCAAAATCTAGGGTCACACACATATATATATATATATATATATATATATATATATATATATATATACATATACACACACACACACACACACACACATGCACGTGCACACACTCATGCACACACCTTTACATGTGTATATGTGTAGGGCCTGATCTTATGTATAGCTTTTGGGTCAAGTAATTTTTTGAAACTGCTGCAAAGAAGACCGCCTGGTAGGCTTACTCTGATAGACGGGGCAGCTCGACTCAACTGCAACTGCCTTGTGAATGGGACTTAATTAGTTTCCTGGACCAAGACACAGTTTCTAAATTAATTTAATCTAGTGAATAAGAGTAATTTAAGATTCAGGGGCCACTGTTATTAGAACAGAGCATGCAGCTGGGCAGCACAGTCAGATTGTTCTTTTAAAGACATTGCAGCATTCCAGAACTTCCGGTGCCCCTGAGGGGCTAAAATGACATGACTAATTAATTTAATTGCGATGATGAGGACACCAGCACTAAAAAGCATTAGTTTAACCTCTGATGATTGGTGCATAACAAGGCTGTATAGTATAACAGGCAAATATTCCAGTTCAAATGCTCCCACAGAGGTACTATGGTACAGGGATTTTCTCACTAATTACAGCATGCTCACTGAAATACCACAGACGTTTGATGGTTAAACCTTTTGGAAAACATTTGCTAGAACCCTGTAACTAGGGTGCTAATCACATGATTAAATAAGATGTCCATTTATTGTTTGCATGTGTTCACTTCAGATATAGGGAATCCTTAAAGACCCACTTTTTCTCCATGGTATTCGGCTACTTCTATTGCCTATAAACTATAGAATTAACCTCTTCTCAGTCCATTGATCAGCAGCCTAATACAGGACTGTCCATTTGCAGGGGTCTATCTTATGATTGTCAAGGCTTTACTATCTTTTTTTAGTAGGCTTATTTTCATCTTTAATAGGAAATCCATTTGCCTACCCATGGCCTTTCCCGGTTCGAACTTTTGCTCTAGTGTATACATGATCTTAGGCTTCCAACTGGCATTACTGTGAGAAAGTGTATATTTAGTAGGGTTGATATCAGTCCATAACAATTAATAATGCCTCTATTCTTATTAGGTTCAGCAAAGTTTTCAGTAATTTATATCTGAGTTCAGCACCTAGTAGCTACGGACAGAGCAGACAGGCTTAACTTGCAAATGTGTAAAGAATTTAGATGTTCCTAAACAGTTAAAAAGTAAATAAAAAAGCAAAACAAAAATCTCATTACAAATTATAAAAATAAAGGATATTTGTTTTAATAAAATGACACTAAAATGATAAGAATTCAAGAGGTGACACAGATATGATTGTTTAAACATTTAAATAAAAATAGTACCAAACAGCATTATGGGCCTAGCAACGTCACATGTTATGGTGGACCGTGTTCCATCGCTAGTCAGATTCGGGGACAGATAATCTTGGTGAAAGAATTACCTTCTTTTCATAGAAACAGTTCTTGAGCTTTGGTTAGTCATCACTGGGTTCATTGACCATGAAGAGAGCAGGATGAAGCCTTAGCAGGACTAAACAGTGATGGGTTTTCAGAAGAATGGGGCTCAGATGTGATTATCGATGACCATGAGAAAAATTTGAGCCTTTAGGCCCTGGAGGTCTTCGCTGTTGATCAAGTCCTTGTCCACAATGGCCTCAAATGAGCTGCAGAATGGATTCAAAGCACCCTTGGAGTCAAGATTTACTATGTCAAGCAGAGAACATAGCGGAAGCTATGGTTAAGTCAGGCCCACTGGCAGTGCACCACTGAAGACTTGCTGGCAGGTTGATCCTGGTCCCTCAATGGTTCTCCAAGCTCACATTTTACCTAGATTTTCTACATTCCAACCTTAGGGTTAGGAAGAAGGAGTACACTCTGTGACCAGCCAAAGGCTTCTGAACCTCAGTAACAGCACTTGGGGGTCAGTACTTACTCTAATAGAAGCTACCAACAGGATCCAGGCCAGGTCCTCTTGAAACTGGTCACCTAGACTCTTTTAGGAAAATGGTCTTCTTGCAGATTGTGTGTCCCTGTAGCTTAACAGGAAGTCAGTCAACTGACCCTTGGAGTTCATATCTTTGTCCTGGGTACACATGAGAGCAGGTCCAGCCTTTATGGTTCTCCTCACTGTTCTCAGCAGCAGGTGCCGTCTTTCTTCTGGTTTTCACAGGGCCAGTAGTGCCACATTGATTCCCGGCAGTTGCTAATGGGTGGGTTTGACTACTGACCCCTCCCTAAGCAATATGAAAGAAGTTCTTAAGGGTAACTCTACCCAGTTTTGCAGCAGGCCCTGTGCACCTTACTCTAAATATTCCCACAGTAACCTTCTCTATCTGAAACCATGATGGCAGAATCTTTTTTCCCCTGTGCAGAGCTCCTGTGCCCACCCTAAAAGTTTGGTCGGAGAAATGAGGAAACCCTCCACTGTGGTCCCCCAAAACAAGTGCTGGGGGCTGTTCCTCTCCCACTGGGACTGGGGCCTTGCAGACTAGAAGGACAATAGAGGGCAAGGCTCAGGTGTAGGCTATATCTGTTTATGACAGGGCAAGCCCTTTTGAAGATCACCAACTGCAGTGCAAGAGATGGTCATCCTGTCAGAGGAACAGGACACATCCCCACACCCAGGTCCTAATTCTTAGCTCTGCAGGTCAATTCACACCTAATCAAGGATACATTCAGTACTTTTTGTAAACTATTTGTTATAAATTTGACTTTGCCAATGAATTGAATTTGAAATAACTATAAAAATAAACAAGAATACCATTTTTGTATGGTTTATAGGCAGAGATAACATTTTTAAAAACTATTTTAATATAACTCCAAATGCTTTCCTAAGGAACAGCAAATCCTGCTATAATGAACATGCTTGCTAGGCCTTTTCACTATAAGAACATGGTGAACATTATATTTTCACATGTCCTACTTCTGAGTATCATTCATACTGCCTTATGGGCAGTTAGGACCTACTGAGGGGTATGCCATTTTTATTTAAAAGGAGGGCTTAGGCCTATCAAAATGAGTTATATTGACAGGTGGAATATGTAGTTAATACCTGCACAGTCATGTTATTGGTGGCAGGTATGCAGTCATGTTTTGCATTGTCTATTATTAGTGGCACAATATGTTCTGCAGTCCACTCACAACATTTACCTTGCAGGTTCTGGGTAAACTTTGTTCTATATATTAGTGACCTACAGGTAAGTTAAATATGGCAATTAGGAGAACAGCTAATTGCAAAAAATTTATGGGTCTGAGCACATACATTAGGAACTGGAAAGCAGCATCACTGAGTGCAGTGTTAAAAAATCAGAAGAAAAATCTAGCAAAAAGTTTGGGTGACTGTTAGACGTTTCATCCTTGGCGTGGTCTCCCTTAACTTTTTGCGTCTGTTCCCCAGGTTGTTGATGTGTGCTGGACTCAGATTTTACTGTTTTTGTTACTCTGGGCACTTTACCACTGCTAACCAGTGCTAAAGTGTAAGTGCTCCTTTACAAAATGTGTATGTAATTGGCTTATCCATGATTGGCATATTTGATTTATTAGTAAGTCCCTAGTACAGTGTATTAGAGGTGCCCATGGCCCATAAACCAAATGCTACTAGTGGGCCTGCAGCACTGGTTGTACCACCCACATAAGTAGCTCTGTAATAATGTCTCAGACCTGCCACTGCAGTGTCTGTGTGTGCAGTTTTAACTGTAAATTCGACTTGGCAAGCGTACCCACTTGCCAGGCCTACATCTTCCCTTTTCTTACATGTCAGACACCCCAAGGTAGGCACTAGGTAGTCCTAAGGGCAGGGTGCAGTGTATGGTTAAGGTAGGACATATAGGTGGTCTTTACAACCCTGACAGATGGTGTTAAAGCGGCGGTAAGACCGCCAACAAGCCGGCGGTAACGTTTTTGCAATTACTACCGTGGCGGAAACCGCCAACAAAGACAGCCACTTTAACACTCAGACCGCCATGGCGGTACAAACAAACAGTGCAGCGGTCAGCGCCAACAGACAGGCGGAAGACAATGTACCGCCCACAGTATCACAACCTACCAATCCGCCACCTTTTCCGGGGCGGATTCACCGCGGATAAAAACACGGCGCAAACAGCCATTTCAAAGGGAAAACGCTAACCTCTACACACTCCACAAGGAAGGAGGGCACCATGGAGCCGGAACTTCATATTCTTCCAGTGCTAGCCTTCCTGCTCATCTACGAGGAGCATCAACGCCGGTGGCGAAGACCACGGTGAGTACTGCACCTACGACATAGGGGAGGGGGGAGGCAAAAAACAGGGACACACACACTCATCACCCCAATCCCCACCCCGACCCTCACCCACTACAACACACACACCAATGCTTATCTATACATTACAGTAACACCCTCCAACCCCCCCTTGGAAGAATGCAAAGACAAAAGGAAATGAGTGGAACCATTGTAATATATCAAAATACTGTAAGCAAATATATACATATATATATAAACACAAAAAACAAAATATACTCCACGATTAGTAGTGCAGGTATTGTACCATTCATAGTCCGTGGACCACTGGGCCCAAAATGCATGGGCGAGGCCCAAACAAGATACCCGATCCAAACGGAGAGAACACTGCAGGGTCATCAGATAGAAATACAACAGGCATCTCAGGGGGAAGTGAAGGGGGGGCACCTCAGCCGGATGAGTGCACCACGCCAAGTCCACAAGGGGGCTCCATACCCATTGATGTATCCTGGGGAGTGCAAAGCCACAGTCTCTCAAGTCTCTACAGTGGGTGGGTTGCCCACTGTTCCATCCTGGGGAGTGCAAAGCCACAGTCTCTCAAGTCTCTACAGTGGGTGGGTTGCCCACTGTTCCATCCTGGGGAGTGCAAAACCACAGTCTCTAAAGTCTCTACAGTGGGTGCTTTGCCCACTGTACCATCCTGGGGAGTGCAAAGCCACAGTCTCTCAAGTCACTGCAGTGGGTGGGTTGCCCACTGTTCCTTCCTGGGGAGTGCAAAGCCACAGTCTCTCAAGTCTCTACAGTGGGTGGGTTGCCCACTGTACCATCCTGGGGAGTGCAAAGCCACAGTCTCTCAAGTCTCTACAGTGGGTGGTTTGCACACTGTACCATCCTGGGGAGTGCAAAGCCACAGTCTCTCAAGTCTCTACAGTGGGTGGGTTGCCCACTGTTCCATCCTGGGGAGTGCAAAGCCACAGTCTCTCAAGTGGATGCAGGTCTCCACTGGGTCTGGAGGGGGACTGGTGCCCAGATTGCTTCATCCTGCCAAGGACAGACGGAGTGGATGCAGGTCTCCACTGGTTGTAGAGGGGGACTGGTGCCCAGATTGCTTCATCCTGCCAAGGACAGACGAAGTGGATGCAGGTCTCCACTGGTTCTGGAGGGGGACTGGTGCCCAGAGTGCAGCACTCACCCCGTGACGGTCCCAGTTGCGTCACTGCCCCTGCCGCAAATGGGCTAGCAGTGCTTTCCATGGCGGTCTTTGCCCTGTTCAGCGGTCCTTGCCATGGCAGTCTTTGCCCTGTTCAGCGGTCCTTGGCCTGTTCAGCGGTGCTTGAGTTGCCAGTGTCTGACCTGTTCAGCGGTGCTTTCCATGGCGGTCTTTGCCCTGTTCAGCGGTCCTTGCCATGGCGGTCTTTGCCCTGTTCAGCGGTCCTTGGCCTGTTCAGTGGTGCTTGAGTTGCTAGTGTCTGACCTGTTCAGCGGTCCTTCCCAAAGCGGTCCTTCATTGCCCAGCAGGGCTGTGGCTTGCGGATCCCTCCTGGCCAGCTGGGCTGTGGCTGGCGGTGGCCTCCTGGGCAGTGACTCTGGCGGTGGCCTCCTGGGCAGTGACGATGGGGCTTGCGGTGGCCTCCTGGGCAGTGACTCTGGCCTCCTGGGCAGTGACGATGGGGCTGGCGGTGGCCTCCTGGGCAGTGACTCCGGCGGTGGCCTCCTGGGCAGTGACGATGGGGCTGGCGGTGGCCTCCTGGGCAGTGACTCTGGTGGTGGCCTCCTGGGCAGTGACGATGGGGCTGGCGGTGGCCTCCTGGGCAGTGACTCTGGCGGTGACCTCCTGGGCGGTGACGATGGGGCTGGCGGTGGCCTCCTGGGCAGCAGGGATGATGGCGGTCTTCTCCGCCGTGCTGCTCCTCCCAGACTTTGGAGATTTCTTCTGCCCCTTCCCCACCTTGGGAGGAGTCACAGCTGAGTCGACACTCCCCCCGGGACCCCCATGAGCGGCTTGGCTGGCTGGAGTCTTCGCCCTCTCCCGCCGGGCACTGTCCAACTTCTGGTGCTTCACTGGCTGTGCTGTGGCTCCGTGCCACACTGGCTGGCCTGGTGGCCAGTGCACTCCACATACCTGTAACAACAGGCACCACTGGTCCCGGAGATTTTTTGGCTGAGGTGCTAGTACGGGACCTATGAATTGGACGGGGGTGGTGGTGGGAAATAGGTTAAGGGGGGACAGGAAAAGTTTTTGGGAGACACTGGGACGGGTAGGTGGAGGGGGTTTGGGAGTGGAGGAAGAGGTGGTGGTTGTAGGAGGTGTACGTTTGGTGACTTTGGGTGAAGGTGCATGCGCTGGAGGCTGTCGTGAGGTGGATGGCTGTTGGGTGGGTGTGTGCCTGTGTTTGTGTATCTTTGGAGGGGGCATCACAGACACACTGGGAGAGGACACAGGGGACGTGTAAATGGTAGTGGAGGTGGTGAGTGCACGTGAGCGGGGTGTGGTGGTGGGTGTGCTGGTGCGGGACGTAGTGGCTGTAGTGGTAGTGCATGCAGGTGTGAGTGTAGATGAGACTGGGAGGGAGGAGGGAGATGAGGAGGAGGGGGACACAGTGGAGGCAGTGGATGTTGGTGTGTCTGTATGTGTGTGATGCTTGCGTGAGTGCCTGTGGGATGTGTGGTGCTTATGTTTGCCTGAGCTTCCCTTGTGTGTTGAGGTGTGTGCAGGCTGGTCTGATGGTGTGCTTGGGATAGGCTGAGGTACAGGGGATTGGGTCTGGGTGGAGGAAGTTGGAGGGGGGAGGCTAGACACAGGGACAATGGCAGTCATCAGTGCTGAGGCCAGAGTCTGAAGGGTTCGATGAAGGGCAGCCTGACCCAAATGAATGCCCTCCAGGAATGCATTTGTGTGTTGCAACTCCCTTTCTACACCCTGGATGGCATTCAAAATGGTAGACTGCCCAACAGTGAGGGACCTGAGGAGGTCAATGGCCTCCTCACTGAGGGCAGCAGAGGTGACTGGGGCGAAGGTGATGCCCATCCTCCTGGGTGAGCGGGCACAGGGCGAAGGCTGAGGGGCTGCTGGGAGGGCGGTGCTTGTAGGGGGGGTGGCAGCTGTACCTGTAGAAGTGGGGGGCACAGATGTTGCTGCCACCACAAGGGAGCTCCCATCGGAGGATGAGTCTGTGTCGCTGGTTGCAGATCCTGTGACCGCTGTGGTGCTCCCCTCGCCCTCCGTCCCACTGGTGTATTCTGAGTCCGTAGTGTGGCCCTCCATGGCCATGTGGGATGCAGCTCCCTCCTGCTCCAGTGCCACTGTACCTCCGCCTGATGATGCTAATGCACACAAGAACAGGGAGACCACAAAAAGGGGGGGACGACAGAAGAAAGACAGGTTGAGTGCATGGCTTACCGCTACCGTTCGCGGACAATACAGACACAGCAGCCCCCTGCACGACGTCGCGCTGTTGGGCTCTACAGATGCAATTCCTGGGAAATGGCCTACAAGGCCATGGACGACATCTGCACACATAGATGACACAGGGGCATGACTAGGTGTACTTGGCACTCTACAGAGGTGGGGTGGGGTGCCAAATGGGCTGCCTCACGGAGGGGCCTTGCCTACGGAACTCGCCCTGGCCTAGGGAAACCCACAGCCCTCCTCCCCACCCAGACACCTTCACGCACTGCGCGCAAAGCCAGCTGAATGAGAGAGTACTCACCCCCTTGTGTCTGCTGTGATGCCCTCAAGCGCCCATCCAACTCAGGGTAGGCCACCGCCAGGATCCTGAACATCAGGGGGGTCATGGTTCGACGGGCACCCCTCCCACGTTGGGAGGCCATCCCCAGCTGATTCTCCGCCGTCTTCTAGCTCCAGCGGCGAATGTCCTCCCATCTTTTACGGCAGTGGGTGCTCCATCTGTGGTGGACCCCCAGGGTCCGGACGTCCTTGGTGATGGCACGCCAAATATCCTTCTTCTGGTGGGCGCTGACCTGCATGACATGTACATGGGAAGAAGAGAAGTCATTACCAACTGCACCGTCAAAGTGAGTGGCCCACATCCCTACCCTTGCCATGTGGCACATGCATTCACAGTCCTTCATGCACGCAGAACTCTGCCCCCTTCCTTCTTACAACCAGCCCTCTCCACACAGGCATAGCACATACAACATGCTCCCTGTGTACTTACCTGTTGGTCTGGAGGACCGTAGAGTAGCGTGTACTGGGGGAGGACCCCGTCGATGATCTTCTCCAACTCCTCTGCAGTGAAGGCAGGGGCCCTTTCCCCAGACGCACGAGCCATTGTCTCTTCCAGACCGAGGTCACAGCAGCACTTGCAGTGTAGGTCCTCTCCTGTCGAAGATCAGGTATCGAGTGATTCAACAGATAGAAAATGGCGGTCACGTCCGCGGCGGTCACGTCCGCGGCGGTGCGTACCATCACCACCGGCATACATCGTCATTGGTTCCTGGGATCCATAGGGTTCAATGTTAACCAATGCAGCATTGCGCCGCGGTCTTTGACCGCCTACCGCGACGGTGTACAACGCCAGAGCAGTTACCTCACATCCCATTGTCCCAGTTTAGAGGTCAGGCAGCCGCCATTTCAGGGGCCCACATGGCCTAATTACCAACTGCGTCACACATACCTAGGCCTTGTCTCTCAACACAAATACAGGCCACATTTTGTGTATGAAAGGTGTTCTGTGTAGACTGTGGCTACATACCTCTGAGTTGTTTGACTCTGTGCTTGCTGTTGTCCTTCATAGGCACCGTCCGCTGGGACATGTGAGGAGATGGCGGAGTCCTCCGGTGTTCCCACCGCTGGTGGACCTGTCGACAATGGAGGAAAGAAATCTGATAATCACCTTCAGTTTTGACCGTGCCACAATCCAGGAACTGTGTACACAGTTGGAGCCAGACCTGATGTCAGCAATCAGCCATCCCACAGGAATCCCCCCTCAAGTGCAGGTGCTATCAGTGCTCCATTTCCTTGCAAGTGGGTCATTTCAAACAACAGTGGCAAAGGCATCAGTGATGTCACAGCCTATGTTTTCCAACGTGTTGTCCAGAGTGTTGTCTGCCCTACTGAAACACATGCGGAGCTATATCGTTTTCCCTCAGGTGGAGGACTTGCCTACAGTGAAAGGTGACTTCTACGCCATGGGACATATCCCCAACATCATAGGTGCCATTGATGGGACCCATGTAGCTTTGGTCCCCCCCCACATGAGTGAATATGTGTACAGGAACCGGAAGAGTTATCATTCCATGAATGTATAGATGGTATGTTTGGCAGACCAGTACATCTCCCAGGTAAATGGTATGTTCCCTGGCTCTGTGCATGATGCCTACATCCTGCGGAATAGCAGCATCCCTTATGTGATGGGTCAACTCCAGAGGCACCGGGTGTGGCTATTAGGGGACTCTGGTTACCCCAACCTGTCATGGCTACTGACCCCAGTGAGGAATCCCAGGACGAGGGCAGAGGAACGCTAATATGAGGCCCATGGGCGGACTGGAAGGGTGATCGAATGCACCTTCGGCCTCCTGAAGGCCAGGTTCAGGTGCCTCCATATGACAGGTGAATCCCTATGCTACTCACCAAAGAAGGTGTGCCAGATCATCGTGGCCTGCTGTATGCTTCACAACTTGGCTTTGCGACGACAGGTGCCTTCTCTGCAGGAGGATGGTCCAGATGGCGGTGTTGTGGCAGCTGTGGAGCCTGTGGACAGTGATGAGGAGGAAGCAGAGGAAGAAAACATTGCCAACAGGGACTCAGTCATCCAGCAATATTTCCAGTGACACACAGGTGAGAAAACATTCCTGCCTACTACAAGTACTTTAACACTTCTACCTCTATCCTGTCTGTTGATTTCACTCAGTGTATGGTCACTGAGACTTCATTTTCCCTTATGGTTTCACAGGTGTGGTTTCCAACGTGTGTCATCTGCTTAGATTCCTCATGGACTTGAGCTGTGTGACATAGGTATGTTGACATGACATTTGAAAAAAAGCATTTTGTCACTGTAATTGCTAATACACAATTTCGAAATTACAGACTGACTCCAGATTGTTTTGTGCTTCAAGGGTGTTTATTGAAGTGGTCAATATTGGAGGGGGTTTTAAAATGGTGATGGGTGATGGTGGAGGAATGTCCATGGCAGAGTCCAGTCTATTAGTCTCACAGGTGCATTGCCCATATGGGCATAGGAAGTAGAACTGGGGCA
Source organism: Pleurodeles waltl (assembly GCF_031143425.1). Lineage (NCBI taxonomy): Eukaryota > Metazoa > Chordata > Amphibia > Caudata > Salamandridae > Pleurodeles > Pleurodeles waltl. Next base: position 1,571,733,710 of record NC_090440.1, read on the forward strand.
GTTCCAATATAGACAGGGTTACAAAGTGGGACAGTAGGATGACAATCAGGGTGGTCTCATTTCTTGGCGGGGGTCTTGGCATCGTGCTCTGTCTTGTTCCTGGATCTCAGGGACCACTTGCTGGGTGGTTCTCCCTCTGCAGGGGGTGGGGTGCTGGTGTGGTGGTCCGCCGGCGGAGGTGGTGGGCAGTTCATCGTCCATACTAGTGTCAGAGGCCCCTTGGAGTGCCACAGTGTCCCTCCTGGTGTTAAGTATTTCCTTCAGCACCCCTTCGATGGTGCCCATGGCGGCGCTGATGGTTCTGAGTTCCTCCCTGAAGCCCAAATACTGTTCCTCCTGCATGCGCTGGGTCTCCTGAAACTTGGCCAGGACCGTTGACATCGTCTCCTGGGAGTGGTGATATGCTCCCATGATGGAGGAGAGGGCCTCGTGGAGAGTGGGTTCCCTTGGCCTGTCCGCCCCCTGTCGTACGGCAGCCCTCCCAGTTCCCCTGTGTTCCTGGGCCTCCGTCCCCTGGACCGTGTGCCCCCTGCCCCCAGGTCCCTGTTGTTGTTGGGGTTGTGGGTTATCCTGGGTTCCCTGTAGTGGTGGACACACAGCTGATTGACGTGTCCTGGGGACGGAGGTATGGGCCCGCTGGGTGGGTGCTGTGCTGGTGTTACCAGAGGGTGGAAGGTCTGTGGTGGGCTGTGCCTGTGTGAGGGGAACCGACTGTCCCGAGGCCCACGATGGTCCGGGCTGGCCATCTGGATCCAGTAGGACAGAGCTGCTGTCATCACTGTGGGCCTCTTCTGTGGGTGGGGTGGAGATGTCTGGACCCTCCTGTCTGGTGACGTTGGGTAGGGGTCCTGCAGGGGTGGAAAAACATGATTATTGCATCTGTGTGTGTCATGGTGTGCAATGGGTGGGTGACCGTGTACCCTAGTGCTAGCATTCCTGTGTGGGACCTTGTGTGATGATGGTTGAGGGAGGTGTTATGGGTATGTGCAGTGGGCATGCTTTAGTGATGGGTGTCCATGCTTTGTTGTGTCATGCAGGGCTTGGTGTTTGGATGTGTGGTTTGTGTTATTGGTACATTTGTGAGGAGTTGGAGTGATAGAGGAGGGGGTGAGGGTGGGGGTCTGTGATAGCATGCAGGTAGGGTGGGGGATATGGTAGTTAAAGGTTTGACTTACCAGAGTCCACTCCTCCACCGACTCCTGCGAGGCCCTCAGGATGCAGAATCACCAAGACCTGCTCCTCCCAAGTTGATAGTTGTGGGTGAGGAGGTGGGGGTCCGCCACCAGTCCGCTGTACCGCCAGGTGGTGTCTTGAGACCACGGAACGCACCTTCCCCCGTAGGTCGTTCCACCTCTTCCTGATGTCGTCCCGATTTCTTGGGTGCTGTCCCACTGCGTTGACCCTGTCCACTATTCTTCGCCATAGCTCCATCTTCCTTGCAATTGAGGTGTGCTGCACCTGTGCTCCGAATAGCTGTGGCTCTACCCGGACAATTTCCTCCACCATGACCCTGAGCTCCTCCTCCGAGAACCTGGGGTGTCTTTGCCGTGCCCTGGGGTGGTGTGGGTGATGTGTGGGGTGGTGTGTGTGGTGATAAGTATGGTGATATGTAGTGTGTGTGGTGTTTTGTGCGTGGAAGTTGTGAGGGTGATGGTGTTGAGTGCCTGTGGCTGCTAGTTTGTGGATGGTGGTGTCTCTCTCTGGCCTTCGTTCGTGAATTTTGGTCGTAGGGGTTTGTGGGTGATGTGGGTGTGTGTTTTATATTGTATTGGGTGTGTGGGAGTGGTGTGAGTATGTATATCAGGTGTGTGTATTTTGAATTGTCCAGTGTGGCGGTGTTTTGTAGAAGTGTGTGTATTTTGAGAACGACGGTGTGTACCGCCAATGGAATACCGCGGTTGAAAGACCGCCGCGTGGATTCGTGTGTTGTGATAGTGTGGGCGTATTTCTGTTGGCGTGGTGGTGGAGGTTTTGTTTTCGCCAGTTTATCACTGACCTTTGGTGTGGCGGAGTTGTGTGGGTGTCTGAATTTTGTCAGATTTCGAGATGTGGGTCATAATAGATGTGGAGGAATTCCGCGGCGGTGTGTTGGCGGTCTTCTGCACGGCGGTAAGTTGCTTTTACCGCCAATGTTGTAATGACGGCCATAGTATGTGTTTTACATGTCCTGACAGTGAAATATCGCTAAATTCGTTTTTCACTGTTGCAAGGCCTGTCCCTCTCATGGGTTAACATGAGGGCTACCTTTAAATCTGATAAAAGTATAGATTCCCTTTGGGAGTGGATGGACATCTGGAGTTTGGGGTCTCTGAGCTCACAATTTAAAAATACATCTTTCAGTAAAGTTGATTTTAAGATTGTGCCGGTCATTACAACATTGGCGGTAAAAGCCACTTACCGCAGTGCAGAAGACCGCCAACACACCACCGTTCCCGCGGAAATCCGCCACTGCCATTATGACCCACAGCACGGAATCCGCCAATATTCAGACACCCACACAAGTCCGCCACACCAAAGGTCAGTGATAAACTGGTGAAAACAAATCCTTCACCGTCACGCCAACAGAAATACGCCCACACTATCATGACCCACGAATCAACGTGGCAGTCTTTCAACCATGGTATTCCATTGGCGATACACACCGCCGCGCTCAAAATACAAACACTTTTACAAAACACAGCCACATTGGACAATTCGAAATACACACAACTGATACACATACACACACCACTCCCACACACCCAAAACAATATAAAACACACACCTACATCATCCACAAACCCCTACAACCACAATTGAGAAAGAAGCACAGAGAGAGACACCACCATCAACAATACTAGCATCTACAGGCACACAACGCCATCACCCACATAACTTCCACGCACCTCACACAACACCCCACTACATAACAGCACACTTATCACCACACACACCACCCCACACATCACCCACACCACCCCATGGCACGGCAAAGACACCCCAGGTTCTCGGAGGAGGAGCTCAGGGTCATGGTGGAGGAAATCGTCCAGGTAGAGCCACAGCTATTCGGATCACAGGTGCAGCACACCTCCATTGCAGGGAAGATGGAGCTATGGCGTAGAATAGTGGACAGGGTCAACACAGTGGGACAGCACCCAAGAAATCGGGATGACATCAGGAAGAGGTGGAACGACCTACGGGGGAAGGTGTGTTCCGTGGTCTCAAGACACCACCTTGAGGTTCAGCGGACTGGCGGCAGACCCCTACCTCCTCCCGCACAACTAACAACATGGGAGGAGCAGGTCTTGGCGATTCTGCATCCTGAGGGCCTCACAGGACTAGATGGAGGAATGGACTCTGGTAAGTCAAATCTTAACTATTACATCCCCCACCCTACCTACATGCCATCACATACCCCCACCCTCACCCTCACCCCATCACTCCAACACCTCACAAATGTCCCACTATCACAACCCACCCATCCCAACACCAAGCCCTGCATGCAACAACAAAGCATGGACACCCATCACTAAAGCATGCCCACTGCACATACCCATACACCCCCCCTAAATCATCATGACACAAGGTCCCACACAGGAATGCAAGCACTGGGGTACATGGTCACCCACCCATTGCACACCATGGCACACACAGATGTAATAAACATCCTTTTATACCCCTGCAGGACACCTACCCAACGTCACCGGACAGGAGGGTCCACACATGTCCACACCACCAACAGAAGAGGCCCACAGTGATGACAGCACCTCTGTCCTACTGGATCTAGATGACAAGCCTGGCCCATCGGGGACCTCGGGACGGTCGGTTCCCATCACACAGTCACAGGCCACTACAGAGCTTCCCTCCCTCTTGAAACACCAGCACAGCACCCACCCAGCGGGCCCATACCTCCGTCCCCAAGACACGTCAATCAGCAGTGTGTCCACCACTACAGGGAACCCAGGCTAACCCACCACCCCAACAACAACAGGGACCTGGGGGCAGTGGCAATTGGCACACCGTCCAGGCAACGGAGGTCCAGGAACACAGGGGAACTGGGAGGGCTGCTGTGTGACAGGGGGAGGACAGGCCAAGGGAACCCACTCTCCACGAGGCCCTCTCCAACATCATGGGAGCCTACCACCACTCCCAGGAGACGATGGCAACGGTACTGGCCAAGTTTCAGGAGACCCAGCGCCTGCAGGAGGAACAGTATTTGGGCTTCAGGGAGGAACTCAGAGCCATCAATTCCACCCTGGGCACTATCGTAGGGGTGCTGAAGGAAGTACTCAACACCAGGAGGGACATGGTTGCACAACAAGGGGCCCCTGACACTATCATGGACGATGAACTGCCCACCACCTCTGCCGGCGCTAGTAGATAGGAGGCACCGCCACAGGACCACCACACCACACCCCACCCCCTGCAGAGGGAGAACCACCCTGCAAATGGTCCCTGAGATCCAGGACAAAGACAGAGAACAATGCCAAGACCCCCGCCAAGAAATGAGACCACCCTGAATGTCATCCTTCTGTCCCACTTTGTCACCCTGTCCATCCTTAAACTGCCCCAGCTCCAATTCTTATGCCCATTTGGGTAATGCACCTGTGAGACTAATAGACTGGACTCTGCCATGGACATTCCTCCACCACCACCCCTCGCCATTTTGCTACCCCCTCCAATATTTTGCACTTAAATAAACACCCTTGAAGCAAAAAACAATCTGGAGTCAGTCTGTGATTACCGAATAGTGTATTAGCAATTACAGTGTCAAAAAGGTCTTTCATTTGTAATGTCAACATACCTATGTCACACAGCTCTAGTCCATGAGGATTCAAAGCAGATGTCACACTGTGGGACCCACATCTGTGAAATCGTAAGGTAAAGTGACAACTCAGTGACCATACACTGGGTGAAAACGACAGACAGTAGAGAGGTAGTAGTGTTACAGTACATGTAGTAGGCAGGTTTGTATTCTTACCTGTGTCTCACTGGAAATATTGCTGGATCACTGAGTCCCTGTTGTCCATGTCTTCTTCTTCTGCTTCCTCGTCTTCACTGTCCACAGGCTCCACAGCTGCAACAACACCGCCATCTGGACCATCCTCCTGCAGAAAAGGCACCTGTCATCGCAAAGCTAAGTTGTGAAGCATACAGCAGGCCATGATGATCTGGTACACCTTCTTTGGTGAGTAGAATAGGGATCCACCTGTCATATGGAGGCACCTGAACATGGCCTTCAGAAGGCCGAAGGTCCGCTCGATTATCCGCTGTGTTCGCCCATGGGCCTCATTGTAGCGTTCCTCTGCCCTTGTCCTGGGATTCCGCATTGGGGTCAGTAGCCATGACAGGTTGGGGTAAAAAGAGTCACCTGCAAATGGCGAGGGACAACTTTTAGACACACAATAACCTGTAGGAATAACCCCAGACCCAGACAACCATTCCCACTGTCTTGCTTCCAGGTGCTCACCTAATAGCCACACACGGTGCCTCTGGAGTTGACCCATCACATAAGGGATGCTGCTATTCCGCAGGATGTAGGCGTCATGCACTGAGCCAGGGAACTTGGCATTAACATGGGAGATGTACTGGTCGCCAAACATACCATCTGTACATTCATGGAATGATAACTCTTCTGGTTTCTGTACACCTGTTCACTCGTGCGGGGGGGACCAAAGCCACATGGGTCCCATCAATGGCACCTATGATGTTGGGGATATGTCCCAGGGCATAGAAGTCTCCTTTCACTGTAGGCAAATCCTCCACCTGAGGGAAAACGATGTAGCTACGCATGTGTTTCAGCAGGGCAGACAACACTCTGGATAACATGTTAGAAAACATAGGCTGGGACATCTCTGATGCAATAGCCACAGTTGTTTGAAATGACCCACTTGCAAGAAAATGGAGCACTGACAGCACCTGCGCTTGAGGGGGGATTCCTTTGGGATGGCGGATAGCTGACATCAGGTCTGGCTCCAGCTGGGTACACAGTTCAGGGATTGTGGCATGGTCAAGCCTGTATGTGATGATCACATGTCTTTCTTCCATTGTCGACAGGTCCACCAGCGGTCGGTACACCGGAGGATGCCGCCATCTCCTCACATGTCCCAGCAGACGGTGCCTATGAAGGAGAACAGAAAGCACAGAGTCAACCAACTCAGAGGTACGTACCCACAGCTTACACAGAACACGAATCATAATCCAAAAAGTGGCCTGTATGTTTGTTGAGTCTAGGCCTAGGTATGTGTGATCCAGTTAAAAATGAAGCCATGTGGGCCCCTGAAATGTCGGCTGCCTGACCTCTAAAGTGGGACAATGGGATTTGAGGTAACTGCGCTGGCGTTGTACACCGTCGCGGTAGGCGGTCGAAGACCGCGGCGCAATGCTGCATTGGTTAACATTGGACCCTATGGGTCCCATGAGCCAATGACGGTGTACGCCGGCGGTGACGGTAGCACCGCTGCGGGCGTGACTGCCATTTTCTATCTATTCAATCACTCGATACCTGATCTTCGACAGGAGAGGACCTACACTGCAAGTGCTGCTGTGACCTCGGTCTGGAAGAGACAATGGCTCGTGCGTCTGGGGAAAGGGCCCCTGCATTCACATCGGAGGAGTTGGAGAAACTCGTGGACAGGGTCCTCCCCCAGTACACGCTACTCTACGGTCCTCCAGACAAACAGGTAAGTACACTGGGAGCATGCTGTATGGGCTATGCCTGTGTGGAGAGGGGTGGATGTAAGAAGTGGGGGGATATTGCAGCCTGCATGAAACGACAGTGAGTGCATGTGCCACATGGCAAGGGTAGGGATGGGGGCCAATGACTGTGACGGTGCAGTTGGTAATAAGTTTCTCTTTCCCCTGTACAATTCATGTAGGTCAGCACCCACCAGAAAAAAGATATTTGGCGTGCCATCACCAAGGACATCCGGACCCTGGGGTCTACCACAAATGGAGCACCCACTGCCAGAAAAGATGGGAGGACATTTGCCGCTGGAGCAAGAAGACAGCGGAGGCTCAGCTGGGGATGGCCTCCCAATGCACCATGACCCCCCTGATGTTCAGGATCCTGGCGGTGGTGTACCCGGAGTTGGATGGGCGCTTGAGGGCATCACAGCAGCCACAAGTTGGTGAGTACACTCTCATCCTGCTGATTTAGCGCGCAGTGGAGGGGTCTGGGTGTGGGAGGTGGGCTGTGGGTTTCCTTGGGCCAGGGCGAGTTTCGTAGGCAAGGTCCCTCCGTAAGGCAGGCCATGTGGCACCCCACCCCACCTCTGTAGAGTGGCAAGTACACCTAGTCATGCCCCTGTGTCATCCATGTGTGCAGATGTCGTCCATAGCCTAGTAGGCTATTTCCCAGGGTTTGAACAGTGGAGCCCAAGAGCGCGGCGTAGTGCAGGGGGCATCTGTGTCTGTTGTGTCCGCCAACAGTAGCGGTAATGCATGCACTCAACATGTCTTTCTTCTGTCGTCCCCCCCTTTTTGTGGTCTCCCTGTTCTTGTGTGCATTAGCATCATCAGGCGGAGGAGCAGTGGCACCGGAGCACGAGGGGGCTGCATCCCACATGGCCATGGAGGGCCACACTACGGACTCGGACTTCACCAGTGGGACGGAGGGCGAGGGGAGCTCCACGGTGGGGACAGGAGCTGAGACCAGCGACACGGACTCGTCCCCTGATTGGAGCTCCCTTGTGGTGGTGGCAACATCTGTGCCCCCCCATCTACAGGTACAGCCGCCACCCCCCCTACCAGCACTGCCCTCCCAGCAGCCCCTCAACCTTTGCCCCGTGCCTGCTCACCCAGGAGGGTGGGCATCACCTTCGCCCCAAGCACCTCAGGCCCTGCCCCAGTCACCCTGCTGCCCTCAGTGACGAGGCCATTGACCTCCTCAGGTCCCTCACTGTTGGACAGTCTACCATTTTGAATGCCATCCAGGGTGTAGAAAGGCAGTTGCAACAAACAAATGCATTCCTGGAGGGCATTCATTCTGGTGAGGCAGCATTTCAGCGAGCTTTTCAGACTCTGGCCTCAGCACTGATGGTAGCCATTGTCCCTGTCTCTAGCCTCCCCCCTCCAACTTCCTCTACCCAGATCCAATCCCCTGTACCCTAGCCTATCACAACCACACCTACAGACCAGCATGCACACACGTCAACACACAAGGGAAGCTCTGGCAAACATAAGCACCATACATCCCACAGGCACTCACGCAAGCATCACACACATGCAGACACACCAACATCCACTGCCTCCACTGTGTCCCCCTCCTCCTCATCTCCCTCCTCCCTCCCAGTCTCGTCTCCACTCACACCTGCATGCACTACATCTACATACACTACTGCCATCACCAGCACACCCACCATCACACCCAGCTCACGTGCAGTCACCACCCCCACTTTCATTCACACGTCCCCTGTGTCCTCTCCCAGTGTGTCTGTGACGCCACCTCCCAAGATACACAAACACATGCACACACCCACCCAACAGCCATCCACCTCACAACAGCCTCCAGCCTATGCACCTTCACCCAAAGTCAGCAAACAAACACCTCCTACAACCACAACCTCTTCCTCCACTCCCAAACCCCCTCCAGCTACCCATCCCAGTGTCTCCCAAAAACGTTTCCTGTCCAACCTTGACCTCTTTCCCACACCTCCCCCACCCCATCCGTCTCCTAGGTCCCGAACTAGCACCTCAGCCACAACATCTCCGGGACCAGTGGTGCCTGTAGTCACCGGTATGTGCAATGCACCAGCCACCAGGGCAGCCAGTGTGGCACGGAGCCACAGCACGGACAGTCCCCCACCTGTAAAGCATTAAAAGTTGGCCAGTGCCCAGTGGGAGTGGGGGAAGACCCCAGCCACCAAAGCTGCTCACAGGGGTCCCGGTGGGAGTGTGGAGACACCTTCCAAGGTGGGGAAGGGCCACAAGAAACCAGGAAAGTCTGGGAAGAGCAGCACGGCAGAGGAGACCGTCCTCATCCCCGCTGCCCAGGAGCACACGGCCATCATCCCGCTGCCAAGGAGGCCACCGCCATCATCCCCGCTACCCAGGAGCCCACCGCCATCATCCCCGCTGCCCAGGAGGCCACAGCCATCACCCCGCTGGGACAGAGAGGCCCGCCAGCACAAGCCCCGCTGGGACAGAGAGGATCGCCAGCACAAGCCCGCTGGGCTAGAGAGGACCGCCAGCACAAGCCCCGCTGGGACAGAGGGGACAGAGAGGACCACCAGCAGAAGCCCCACTGGGACAGAGAGGACTGCCAGCACAAGCCCTGCTGGTACAGAGAGCAGCTGAGTCACTACAAAGGAGCCTGCCGCCTCAAGCACCGCTGAACAGGGCACCGCCGCTCCAAGCACCGCTGAACAGGGCACTGCTGCTCCAAGCACCGCTGAACAGGGCACCGCCGCTCCAAGCACCGCTGAACAGGGCACCGCCGCTCCAAGCACCGCTGAACAGGGCACCACCGCTCCAAGCACCGCTGAACAGGGCACTGCCGCCTCAAGCACCGCTGGCCCATGAGCGCCAAGGGCACTGACGCTACTGAGTCCGTCATGAGCAGGATGAAGCACTCTGGGCACCATGCCCCCTCCAGAACCAGTGGAGAGATACATCCACTACCTCTGTCCTTAGCAGGATGAAGCACTCTGGGCACCATGCCCCCTCCAGAACCAGTGGAGACTGTCATCCACTTGAGAGACTGTGGCTTTGCACTCCCCAGGATTGAACAGTGGGCAACCCACCCACTGTAGAGACTTGAGAGACTGTGGCTTTGCACTCCCCAGGATTGAACAGTGGGCAACCCACCCACTGTAGAGTCTTGAGAGACTGTGGCTTTGCACTCTCCAGGATGGAACAGTGGGCAACCCACCCACTGTAGAGACTTGAGAGACTGTGGCTTTGCACTCCCCAGGATTGAACAGTGGGCATGTGGCCCTCTCGTGGATTTGGCGTTGTGCACTCAACCGGCTGAGGTGCCCCCCATTTCCCTCCCCCTGAGGTGCCAGTTTTCTTGCTCTCTGATGCCCCTACAGTGTTCTCTCCATCATGGTCGGGGATCTTGTGTGGGCCTTGCCCATACCGTGTGGGCCCAGTCTTCTACGGACTTCATTGGAGCACTACCTGGACTACTAAGCTTGGTGTATATTTTGCTTATGGTGTATATATATTTTTTTTGCATACTTGATTTTAATATATTACAATTGTTACACTCATTTCCTTTTGTCTTTGCATTCTTTCGGGGGGGTTAGGGTGTGTAACTATAATGTATAAATATGTATTAGTGTGTGTGTTGTAGTGGGTGAGGGTGGGGGTGTTGCATATGTGTGTCCCTGTTTTTTCCCTCCCCCTCCCCTGTGTCGTAGGTGCAGTACTCACCGTGGTCGTCGCCGCCGGCGTAAGTGCTCCTGGTAGAGGGGCAGGAAGACTATCGCAGGGAGAATTTGGAGTTCGGGCTCCATGGTGTCCTGGTTCCTCATGGGGTGTGTAGAGGACAGCGTTTTCCCTTCGAAATCCTGTTTCCGCCGTGTTTTTATCTGCGGTGAATCTGCCCCGGAAAAGGTGGCAGATTGGTAGGTTGTAATACTCTGGGCGCTTCTTTGTCCTCCGCCTGTCTGTTGGCGGTGACCGGCAAGCTGTTTGTCTGTACCACCATGGCGGTCGGAGTGTTAAAGTGGCTGTCTTTGTTGGCGGTTTCCGCCACGGTCGTAATTCCAATTTTTTTACCGACGGCCTGTTGCCGGTCTTACTGCCGCATTAACACCGACCGCCAGGGTTGTAATGACCACCTGTGTGTTTAAAAATGCCACTTTTAGAAAGTGGGCATTTTCTTGCTTATACCATTTCTGTGACTCTGCCTGTTTGTGGATTCCCTGTCTGGGTCAGTTTGACAGTTGGGCTGGTTGCACCTCACACTAGACAGTAACACAAAGGGAGCTGGGGTGTAGCCTGCATATCCGGATGAGCCGTCTGTGCTAGGAGGGAGGCGAGGAGTGGTCACTCATACCTGAAAGGGCTGTGCCTGCCCTCACACAATGCAATCTCCAACCCCCTGGTGAGTGTTTGGGGCCTGACCTGGTCAAGACAGGATTTCACATTCAAAAGAGACTTTACTTTGAAGTAGGCCTTCTTCAAAGGAGAAATTGGGTATAAGAAGGCCACCCAAAACCACAGACTTTAGATCACTTCTGGACATCAAGAGGAACCTCTGCCTGGAGAAGAGCTGAAGAGCTGAGGAGAAGTGCTGCCCTGCCTGTGACTGTGCTTTGTGGAGCTATCCTGCAGTTACTGCTTTTGCCAGAGTAAGAGGGCAAAGACTGGACTTTGTGTGCCTTCCATCTTGTGAAGAAATCTCCAAAGGCTTGATTTAGAACTTGCCTCCTTTTGTTGAAGCCACAGGGACAGCAAAGACTTCTCTCTACCAGCACCTGGAGTCTCTGGAGGGACTCCTACTCTGCCCTGTGGTACCCATGCAGTTCATGGGACCCTGAAAGGAGAAGCTGGCAGCATAAAGACAAGGAAATCCACACACAGAGCGCCATGTGGGGAAAAGATTGACGCGACTCTGATCTGCGGCTGAAGAAACAACGCGCCGCCGGCTCCGCAGCTGAGAAAAGACACTCAAAGGAAACGCGACTGAAGAATCGACGCACTGAGCAGGAGAAATGAGGCACAGCATCACTGACGGAGGCTGGGAGATCACAACCCGCGCTGCGGGGTTTTCGGATCATCGTGCAGCTGGATTTGTGACTCAAGTACCGCTGTGCGTGAAAAAACAACGCAAGGCCTGCCCGGACCCGAGAGTGCTGACCGGATCAATGTATCGCTCTCCTGTGGAGAGAAGAAACGACGCGCCCGACCCGGCGAAAGGAGAAACAACGCACGGTCCCGCTCGTGAGTGGAATCAACACCTCGCAAGCCCTTTTTTGACGCACACTCGCCTGTGCAGGGTTATTTTTGACGCGCACCAGGAACATTTTCACGCTAGCAGCGCTAGTGTGTGTTTAAAACTACTTAAAGACTCTTTTTGCATTTTTATTGATAACTTGACTTGGGTATTGTGGATTTTTGTTGTTATGGTCTTGTTTTGTTTAGATAAATATTTCCTATTTTTCTAAACTGGTGTTGTGTTATTTTGTAGTGTTTTCGTTAGGTTACTGTGTGTCTTGGTACAAATACTTTACACCTAGCACTCTGAAGTTAAGCCTACTGCTCAGCCAAGCTACTAAGGGGGTAAGCAGGGGTTGGCTGAGGGTGATTCTCTTTTACCCTGACTAGAGTACGGGTCCTTGCTTGAACTGGGGGTAACTTGACTGTCAACCAAAGACCCCATATAACAGGAAGTCAGCCAACTGACCCTTGGAGTTCATATCTTTGTCCTGGGTACACATGAGAGCAGGCCCAGCCTTTATGGTTCTCCTCATTGTTCTCTGCAGCAGGTACATCTTTCTTCTGGTTTTCACAGGTCCAGTAGTGCCACATTGATTCCCGGCACTTGCTAATGGGTGGGTTTGACTACTGACCCCTCCCTAAGCAATATGAAAGAAGTTCCTAAGGGTAACTCTACCCAGTTTTGCAGCAGGTCTGGTGCACCTTACTCTAAAGATTCCCACAGTAACCTTCTCTACCTAAAACCAAGATGGCAGAATCATTTTTCACCTGTGCAGAGCTCCTGTGCCCACCATAAAAGTTTGGTCGGAGAAATGAGGAAACCCTCCACTGTGGTCCCTCAAAACAAGTGCTGGGGGCTGTTCCTCTCCCACTGAGACTGGGGCCTTGCAGACTAGAAGGACAATAGAGGGCAAGGCTCAGGTGTAGGCTATATCTGTTTGTGACAGGGCAAGCCCTTTTGAAGATCACCAACTGCAGTGCAAGTGATGGTCATCCTGTCAGAGGAACAGGACACCTCCCCACAAGCAGGTCCTCATTCTTAGCTCTGCAAGCCAATTCACACCTAATCAAGGATACATTCAGTAATTTTTGTAAAATATTTGTTATAAATTTGACTTTGCCAATTAATTGAATTTGAAATAAATATTAAAAAAATCAAGAATACCATTTTTGTAAGGTTCGTAGGCTGAGATAAAAAATTTAAAAACTATTTTAATATAACTCCTAATGCTTTCCTAAGGAACAGCAAATCCTGCCATAATGAAAATGCTTGCTAGGCCTTTTCACTATAAGGACATGGTGAACATTATATTTTCACATGTCCTACTTTTGAGTATCATTCATACTGCCTTACTGAGGGGTATGCCATTTTTATTTAAAAGGAGGGCTTATGCCTATCAAAATGAGTTATATTGACAGGTGGAATATGTAGTTAAAACCTGCACAGTCATGTTATTGGTGGCAGGCATGCAGTCATGTTTTGTATTGTCTACTAGTAGTGGCACAATATGTTCTGCAGTCCACTCACAACATTTACCTTGCAGGCTCTGGGTAAACATTGTTCTATATATTAGTGACCTACAGGTAAGTTAAATATGGCAATTAGGAGAAGAGCTAATTTCAACATTTTTTATGGGTCAGAGCACATACATTAGGAACTGGAAAGCAGCATCACTGTGTGCAGTGTTCAAAAATCAGAAGAAAAATCGAGCAAAAGGTTTGGGTGACCATGCAGAAAGGGGCATTTTCCTATTATCACATAATCCAGAAAGAACAGAAATAACTGTTATATATTGGAGAAGCCATAATTTGTTGCCAGAATGGGGGAGCAACCCAAATTTATAATATTTTAGTACACTGAACATATAGCAGCAGGATCGCTTTACATATTGTATGCTAAAGATTGATTGGTAGGAGGTACAGCCAAGGGGACATCATTCTTTTTCAAATGTATTCATTCTCATCAATTCCTTCTGCTTGGTGGGGGTGAGCAGTGATGGGTGGAAAATGGATGAGTACAACAGGATGTTGTTGGGATGGACCAAACCAGCCAGTGGAAAAGATGAAGTCTTGCTATAAAGTGGTGTGTAATGGAAAACTCATGTCTCACAGTTAATGTGGCACTGAGAGAACTCAGATTTATGTTTCAAACCTCTTCTTATAAACCCCTAATATAACTGACATTCACAATTTACAGCATAGCATTTTGCAATATTTCCCATCCAAGCTATAGTTTTCATAGGTTGTTATATTGGTAAATACACCTAAGGCCCTGTCTATAGCATGTGGCTTAACTATTTTAAAAATGGTTCTTTTGTGTACATCACTCTGTACTAAAGTCCAACTGCTAATGGCCTAGACATTTTCGGATATGGGCACAATAGATCTTCAGTTATTGTATCAACCATGATTTTAAAAGTGTTGCAAATAAGCCACAAATCAAAATAAGCTTTCCAATGGTTTCCAAAAGGGAGATGCTGTTCCCAATACTAATTGGATAACTGGAGGTCACGGCCTTCCGGTTCCGTTGGATCCTTTGTCTGCCCAATAAGGTTAAAGCACCTCCCACTATTCCACAAATCTAGCAATGTGATCAATGGGTGAGACTGCTATCAGTTTGGCAATCTATCACAACATTTATATCAAATCAAGGACTTTCTTCCACATTGTGATATTAGAGAAAATATAGTTGAGTAACATCTGAGGTAGACGTTTTTGAAAGTGAACCCATCAAGTATGTCAAATGAGAATTTCCCATTTATTGCTCTATATACTTTGTTTCACATTACGTCAAAACTTTGTGAACAGCCAATTGTTTATAAACAATATTGGGAATTAAAAGAACTTCTGTCACAAGGTAATAGCTCCTTCCACAGTTTCTGGAGAAAGATGTTTCACATCTTGGAAGGGACAATTAAAATCCTGTAGAATAGTTAATACTTTCGATCACTCCATTTTGAAGAAGACCTGTGTGTGGCTGCTCACAAAGTTAACTTACATTAGTGAAACATTAAAATGTGTAATTTACTCTTACATGTTTGAATAACTTCATTTTTTTTGGATATTCATAAAATCAGAGTATAAAGTTACTCAAAAGTGTGTCTAGGCTCCAGGTGGACACTCCGCCTCATGTGCATATATTCCGCATGGTAGTAAATAGGAGATCTCAGATCATGGGGCAAACACCCTGCTCCTGGTATGGAGACCTCTGCATGGCAGTGAATTGCAGACCTCTGCATAACAGTTATTAGGAAAATAATATGTACCTGAAAGAAATAGAACACATCTGCCACACATTCCCTATCAACTGCATAAATACTACCCATACCACAGGTTCTGTTTCTTTCCTCTTACAATTTGATATTGTGCAGCCACTACTGCATCACAGGGAAGCCACAATGCTGCCAGTGTTGAAAAGGAAGAAACATTTCACTGTGGAGTAGACAGTTCTTGTAGTTAAATTTATGGTCACAAACAACTACCTCCTTACACTCTCAGTGGATTCCAGAAGGCAGCGTTATGGCAGGAGGTGACTGACTCAGTCAATGCACTAAAGGAGGAAGTCAAGATTATGAGGGACATCAGGAAAAAATGGCACAATGAGAGGAGGTGGGTAGAGGAGAGGTTCTCCAGAAGAGAGCTAGCTGAAATTCTTCCTGGAGGAGCAACTGAGCTCGGCTCAGTCTCATCCCCCTTGATGAACGTGTTATCTCCACTATGCAGCCCTACCCATCTTTGAGCTGTAACTTCAGGATAATACTAAAGTGGTGCCAGGTAAGTCATAAGCAGCCCTGCCCTTGTCCTCTCTCTAGCTGGCAAGCTTCCCATGCCCATGTGTGGAAAGGTAAGGCAGTTTAAATATAGGACTTTCACTCCTGGCATTTTACTGTGTTAAATAAAACAAGTCCCAGAATACTAAGGGGCATATTTACAAGACCCTAGCGCCAATGGAGTGCCGCTTTTTGTGACACTTCGGTGGCACTGTGCACTGAACAACTTTTTGTGGCTTAATGCCGCCTTGAAAATATGAGCCCCCCATGCAGTTTTCTGAGGCAGAGGGCGTCCACTGCTTTTGACAGTGCCAAAATCTAATGCCACCCCAGGGGTGGTGTTAGCATGGTGTAAAGAGGTGAATTATTTCTCCTAGTTTTTGCTTTTTCTATGTATGCTGCATTCGATAGAAAAAGCAAAAGACCATGAATGATTGCTTATGTGCAGGAAGGTGTCCCTGCTTGTTCATAAACAATCATTAAATAATGACAATTTGTTACTTCTAGGAGTCTGCAGCACACAACGAAGTGCCAAACCACCATTGTATATTGCTTATGTGCATGAAGGGACACCTTCATGCACATAAACAATAATTCCCTTCAATGCAGACACCCTTGCACTATGGAAATGTCAATGTCAATGTCAATGTCAATATGTGTGTAGTCATGTTTTTTAATAAAAGTCTATAGAAAATTGCTCTGACACTAATATGTATTATTGTTTTTAGTTTTATAATTTAAAAACTTGCCTCTGCCTTGCCATCTCCACCAGCTGCTTGCTGCAACACTAACTTCAGTTCTAAGCAGTACAGAATGCAGTACAAAATCAGGGGAATGTGGGCTTTTTGGATGGCCCAGCACACATCTCCTCATTTCAGAATCAACAACATACGCTCCTACCTAAATAGTGAAAAGCTAAGATCTTTTTGTATGATCAATATTAGAATTAGAGATAAAAGATCTCAAATATAGAGCCCACTTGCGGAGCCCATTAGGTATTGCAACAGGCATCCAAAAACAAAAAAAGTCCAATAATGAAGCATGCCACTTCGGTGGATGAGGGCTTATGTACTGTAAAAAAATACTTCCAGTGACCTGCAAAGGCCACTTACCGAAGTTTTGATAAGTAGATCCCATGGAAGAGCATACTTTAAAATTGTATTGCATCATGCCACAAACATGCACATTTGTGGTGAAGTTGAGTGCCAATACATCATAAAGCTCAGCCAATGTCATGACACAAAAGTGCATGCGTCATGACACATAAGCACTTACACATAATTTTGTTTTTTTTCTGTTTTTTTCTGATGTAGAACAGCATCAGCAAAAATTATTTGTCCCTCTTTTTCCCAAGTCTGAAAAGCATTGGCAAAAATCACTGGGAAAGCCAACTTCTCTGCTGAAGTTGAGACCTTTTGACTTAATAATGATTGTTTTATGTGTGTCAACTATGTCAAGAAATAAGGGGATTCGGAGGATTATGAGGTCCAGTGTATGTCCTCCAATAACAGTTACTAATACTGTGATACACTGTTCCTAAAGAGCAAGAAGAAGACAGGGTGAGTAATAGGGAATCCTATTAAGAAGGAGCAAGAGTCCTCACACACCCAGTTGGGTGTCATGCTTCATCATTGGACCAGCTCCTCGCCAGACTGGCGCTGCAAAGTCTGGCGGGCACCACCCTTTCGGGGGGCTCTTTGCCGGAGATCTTTTTTGATGATGCCACCCTTTCCCACAGGTAAGTGAGGGGGAGAGGGAGAAAGGAGAGAACAAAATGGAATAGAAGGATAAAATTGGCTCAATGACCCTTACTAAGAACTATCTTTATTAATATGGGGTCTTGGCCAAGATTAAAACTGTAATCAGGAGGGTAAAGTCGAAGTAATGTTCGACCACTCTCAAACTGTATTGCACATAACAAGGAGGTCAAGGAACTACCAAACCCACCTCAACAATGGGTCGACATGTTTCTCATCTATGAGGTCCCAATGGATCCAGCGACGCTTCTTCAGGACCTAATAACAAAAAAACGTGCTTCTCCAAAAATAAACTATGCTGGCTCTTGCCTCTATCAACTGACAGTCTGGTAGTTCCTTGACCTCCTTGTTATGTGCAATACAGTTTGAGAGTGGTCGAACATTACTTCGACTTTATCCTCCTGATTACAGTTTAAATCTTGGCCAAGACCCCATATTAATAAAGATAGTTCTTAGTAAGGGTCATTGAGCCAATTTTATCCTTCTATTCCATTTTGTTCTCTCCTTTCTCCCTCTCCCCCTCACTTACCTGTGGGAAAGGGTGGCATCATCAAAAAAGATCTCCGGCAAAGAGCCCCCCTGAAAGGGTGGTACCCGCCAGACATTGCAGCGCCAGTCTGGCGAGGAGCTGGTCCAATGATGAAGCATGACACCCAACTGGGTGTGTGAGGACTCTTGCTCCTACTTAATAGGATTCCCTATTACTCACCCTGTCTTCTTCTTGCTCTTTAGGAACAGTGTATCACATTATTATGTGTGTCAACTCCTTGTATCTAAGAGCAAATACAGCTCAATAAACATTTTCTTTTTGGATTGGAAATGGTTTAAAGTAGCAATTCAAAGTGAAATACCAAATGTTGGGACATCTCTTACCTTCACACTATAACTATGATTTATTTTAAATGCCTCACATTTATTTATTATCTCAGGATAAGCTTTTATTGTGACAATGCCCACACTATGTTCTTTCCATACTAAATTGGAGGCTATAAATTGACCAGGCGAGACATGGATGCTTGACATAAATGTGCACAAGTAACAGGACTTTACACTCACCATAATCTGTGATTCACTAGCCCAATGAAGAAAGGGAAGTGCTGTGTACTAATAAGGACCAGAATTATGTTGAGGAAAAAACAACTAGTGAAGTTTGTAAAGAGTTTCCCACCGTAATGTTTCATGTGTGTGGATTAGATGTGCCTCATATCAGGACTCATGGCACTCATGGGCCACAATGATAGACAAGGGAATGGGCATGGCACTTGTGTTGATAGAGGTGGGTGAAACCATGACAATACCAATACTTCAAACGATACTAGTGCATAAACAAAGAATTATTCACTTGTCATAGAAGCAACACCTTGCTTATCATAGTCAAATGAAAAGCAAAAACTACACACACTGTTGAAATGGATGCTGAATATCTGAGGACATAACTGAAAGCATATGCAGAGAAGCAACAAAAAATACAGAAAAAAATGTTGGCAAAAGAGAGCATATTAAGACAAATAGTTTGAAAGACAGACATGGATTTTAAGAAAGTTTTTCATTAGTTGGGGTAAACTGATGTCCACCACAGATAATAAAGTTACTTTCTTGCTAAGTCCAGTCAAAAAAGTCATAAATACAACCCAATAAAAAAACGCCTTAGATGATAAAAATAGAGAAATTGTTTAATAAGCAAAATAACATCAAACAACAATAATCCAAAAAGAGGAACCAGAGATATTTTTTCATAAAATATTTAAGTGAAAATAGCACTAAAAAGTGCAAATCAGCAATTGTGGTCAATGGTCTCTGTAGACTCAAACCTAGGATTGACCTGATGCCACCCACAGTAGAGTGTGAGGTGGATACAAGTAGATTGGCCTCACTAGACTCCTGGAATTAAGGGAGTTCAAAAAAGTTTCTAAAACCCAATCCAAAAAATGACTTTGTTGTTTTTGTGATGAAATATATTCTCCGAGTGGGGAAAACGTGCAATTTGTCTAGCACTGTAGAATTGCCAGTCAGGCACTTTTCCCAGTCAGTCCCCTTGAAGCTTTGAAACCCTGGAATTCTGGAGCAAACCTTTTGAAAACGTTTCAAAACCTCTATTGTTGTCCAAATAAGCACAAGAGTCCACATGTAACGTGCCTGGGACCTCAAGCTCTAAAGGAGAGGGCACAGCAAAATCTATTCCTGGTTAATTGACTCTGGTCAACTGAGATTCTTTGCGAAAATACCCTTTTCAGCTTTTTTATGTTGCTGGAGCCACCCATGGGATCAGCCTTAAGAAACTTAGAGATATTTCTGTCATTGAGTTTCAAGTGGAGTGGTTCCAACCTATCCCGGTCCTCCGCACAGGTCATAGATTCTAAGTGCAGCAAGTTCAGTCTGCCTGGTATCCTTCCACAAGTCCAGCACTGTTTCAATAAAGGAGTCTTCAGGGTGTTGGTATAAACTTGGTACCATGACTCCTGGGCACTACCTAGTCATAGGGGTAAATGCTCCCAGGGGCAAGCCTAAACACCTTTTAAATAATTCCTATTTACCTTACTGCACACAGGCTCAAAATGTGATGTCCCTTGGCATTTGCAAGATGATGAAAGTCTTCAGCCACACTATATCGGGGCTGTGACAGCTTTGAGTGTGTGGTAGAGTGTCATAGAGAAGTCATCAGTGTCATATGTCAGTGTCATATCTAACGCTAAAATTCAGTATGAAACAAGCACTCCACTGGCAACAAATTCAGTGGCTGAAGCCTGGTAGGTCAAAAGTCAGGTAGCACAGCAACCAGATAGTGGATACACAATAACTGTCTTGGCATTCTCTTCTCTCCATTTCAAGTGTGCCCGAAGTCCTACAAGTTGCTCAATAGACATGTAAAGGAGGATTTTACACTATGTTGTCACAGAATGCCCACATCCTCCAACCTACATATTCTGTATAGTTCATAGTCATATCTGCCTATTCAGGTCAATATAGGAGACTTCATACTTCTTCCTGGATTGAGCACAGGCTTGAAGAAAATTAAAAGTTAATGCAAATGAGCCTCCAAGAAGTTCATGCAGTTACCTTGTGGGCAATAGAGGTTACATCAGGGCACATTACTAAAATTTAAAAGAGAGGTTTTTAATTGTCAAAAAGTGTTATTTTAACAGGCGGCACAGACGTTTTACACTGCACTGAAGCCATGTTTTCTTTTGTCACACTAGTGGATGGAACAATAACTACTGCAGTCCATAACTGACATTTAGCTTTTCAAGCTCTGTGTATTTTCCACCTTATGCTAAGATTTTATTTAAAGGTTACATACGCTAGTCAGGGATTAGGCAATTTCTACATGTTTTAGGGGACAGAGTACAAACACTGGGCGCTGGTCAGCCGTTCCTCTGTGTGCAGAGTTTAAAATTAGCAACATTTTTCACGAAAAAAAGGGGAAACAGCCAAAAAGGGGCATTTTACCACACCTACAAAACAATGCTGAGGGCAAACCTCACAGTTTGTCTCTAGAGTCAGCAGTTTCCTCAGAGGTTTGATAGTCATTCTCTCATTGGTGAGATGATAAGGGGTCCTTTATGGGTCCTCTTTGCTAAAGTTAAAAGAAATCAGAACGTTTTGCAGATTATGAACTACGTGTATTTGATGTAGGCCGGGCATGAAGGGCAGAATGAAGTGTGGTATACAAGTGCAGAATGCAGATGTTTTTGTGTTTTGCAACAGAAAGCGCTAGAGATGGTCACCCTACCATAATCCCTCAAGTGCCCTTTGGCTTCTAGAAGGGCAGCACATGTTGGACATCTAGGTCTACAAAGAGAGCTCAGAAGGCACATATTCCCCTCTCTCTGAATGAATAATTTGGTGCAGGAAGAGTAAAACCCTAGATTTAAGCCTCCATATATTTTTGAGCAAAAATGCCTGGCAAATAGGGTTTTCCCTCAGCAGTGATGCCAGTATCCAAATAAGGAAGTTCTTCCATCTGAGAGGAGAGTTCTGAAATGGCCTACCTACATCAGAAGGTATATGACAATAAAGGGCAATCAGGAATGAGTTTTGTATCTCCTTAAAATGTCTGTGAGGTTCTTTGGTGGGTCCAATCATATAATTGGTCTTCTCTGAGGTCGGAACAGAATATAATTGGGCTACCTGGTGAAGAAGATAGGCTGGCAGGCGTCTTTGTCCCACCCTTCATGCACAATGACCAGCCCTGCACCATAGATCATTGTCCATTTCTGAGTGTGGCCTCAAAATAGCAGTTGACAACATTGAGGGGGAGTGCCTATCTTACAGGAGAATCAGTGCTGCCCCCTCCCAAGCCTGCTTAGGGCCAGGCGAGGGTGAATTGTACTCTTCAGACCACTAGTAAATTGCAGGATTCCCTCAGTACAAGTTTGAAGTAGATGAACTGTGGCAAAAGCAGATTAACTGTGGCAAAGGCTGCAGGTAGGTGTAACTGTCTCATTTAAACTTCGTCATCCAATAATGTTATTCAATCTCTATTTAGTTGAAAGGTAAAGTTCAAAATTTTCATTAATTTGTCCAAGCCTATCTCTATCTTTGTTATATGCTTACCATCCTGCGAAAATAGAAACGTTAAAACAGTTTAACCATCTAAGATAAGTAAATCATAAAAAGTTGCTTCCAAAAACGATCTCTTCCCGTCCTCTTTCTGTGCAACGATCTTACAATCGATCGAAACTTTTAAAGGCACGCCAGACTTCTGCTCTCCTTCTCTATATTTAACGTTGTTCGGAGTTTACTAAGTTTGTTTTTCATTCTTACTGTACCACTAAGCAATGCAAAAAATTAACACATTTAAAGAGTAAATGGAAAACATTTCTAAGACAATAACAACGTTTTAAAAACTCCTAAAAGGGTGTTATAATTTTAAACAAACGTTAAACGATATTCAGTTGTTATAATTACGCATTTACAAACAGTACCAAAGTTTTGTAAGCTAATCAATTTAATGTAATATTATCAAAAACATGATGGAGGTTTCAATACGTAGAATGATACTTTGAAAAGTGTTTTAGCATTCGGTGAAGCCCTTTTTCATTTGTTGCTAATGGAAAGGGAGAATCTAGTGTAAAATCCATTTTACTCCTTTTCTAAAAACAAAAATCGACAAACTAGTTAAACACATTAGGCAGAATAGTAATATTCATACAAAAAAGTAATTCCAAAATATAATCAAAATATGTCATGTTTCTTAGTGACGTTAATTAGATGCTACTTATTAATCAGACTCAAAACACTTTTCTCCACACTGGACAATGCAGTCACATTTGCCAATTTGAGGACTACTGTTTTATGATCTAATGAATCTCTGATAGGAATTGCCAGGAAGAACTTCGATTACTAAGGCAATATAGTTATGTTGGATACAGTCAAGTCATCGGCTTTTCTGTAAGAAATCCTTCAAGACATCTTTACAGCCAACTAGGGACAATCAATGAATATTTTGCAGTACCTGGCTATAGACTTCATGAATTCCTTACTGTGGTCATTCCATTAAAAGTTTCTTCACAGGAAAGGTGGCCAAGAATTTCGGTCTAAGACAGCAAATCAATGTACATCATTTTTAGGAAATACTGTTGGTTAAAGATGTTGCAAGACAATTAATTACATTATTATGACAGGTCTAGCACGAGTCAGATAAACCATCATCAGTTTCTGTCTTCATTTTCTTTGTTTTTGGTCGTATTTAGTTCAATTGAATATGATGTGGTCTATACTACTGCTGGAACTCCTCTAAAAATTACTTCTCATTTCCAGGATGTCAAATTTAGGTATAAACGGAGCATGGATGAGTAGAATTCATAAACCAGAATGGTCGTCCCACTGATTACTGAAATATTCATTGTGTTAAATTGGAGATGATTGGCATACTTTTCAGACAGTCCTGTAAGAAATCATAACTAGGGATGAGTTTTTTTGTACACATTTGAAATCTCATGTAATGTAGGCCTGCGCAAAACTTTAGGAGAAACTCTTCAAGACTCAGCAGAGTTCCACGAATTGCGCATGCCATACCTTTTGTGCCGATTTTTAGCACCAGGACATAATTCAGCACTGTAAAATCAGCACAAAGAGCACCATGAGGCGAGCCAGAGGGCTCTGCTTCTTTCTGTAGCTCAAGTAGATTTTCTAC
Organism: Pleurodeles waltl; assembly: GCF_031143425.1. Lineage (NCBI taxonomy): Eukaryota > Metazoa > Chordata > Amphibia > Caudata > Salamandridae > Pleurodeles > Pleurodeles waltl. The sequence continues at coordinate 1,571,757,241 of NC_090440.1, forward strand.
TTAAGCCACAGCTTTCTCAAAGTGAACGGTCACAACCTGCTGTGACTACCTGCATTGAGAAATCTTGCTGAGAGGAGTTCCAGTACCTGAAAATCACACTAGGTTATGCAAATGCTCCCTCATGCTTGCCAATTGTTAATTAATGTTGGCAAGCTGTCGGTGAGAAAAAACTCCACACTGTGGTGGCTGGCAGACTCCACTAGCAGAGTTGGACTTTTCACCCACCGCCTATGTAATTCTAGATCTGTGAGTTCTAGTTAAGTATTTTTGCATAATTGTCACTTGCATGAGACAGATTCAAGCAGAAAATGTGTTGCAATAACATTGAAGCTGTTGTGTTCTGTGACTGCACCACAGTTTCCTGCTCATACTACTTTTGCATACAATGTGTACCGAGCTGTCCCAATTATGCACTAATTTTGCAGACATTAGAAGACTCTCCTTTTGACAGAACACTACATCATAATTAGTACCAGTCCATCTCCACTCGACAATCCTGCCTCCGTTCTAATCACTGATTCACTGAGGGGCTGACTATGAGTTTGACCTACGGAAACATTTGTCTGCCAAACTCCTGATGGGAAGGTCTTGGCAGTGCTAGAGACCTCTCTGCTGGTCCCATTACGGCTTTCCCACTGGGTTGACCAGCGGAAACCTTGGTTTCCACCAGTCAGCCCAGTGGGAAAGGTTCGGCAACACCCTTGAAATGTGTACTGTCTGCAAAGGTGCTAGGCAGGGGTCCCCGGTACTACCCATGCAATGGGTATGGACCATAGTGGGCTCCTGCTCTTGTTCTCCACCAGCCTTTTCATGGCAGTGAAACAAGGTTGTAATCAGCAGGGTGGCACTGAGTTCAGCGCCACCCTGGCTGATTACAATGAGCCCCGCCATCAGCCCATCAGGATCTAAGATCGTGGCAGGGATGGCAGTAGGTTGGCGGATCTGCCCGCCAACCTTGTAATGAGGACCACCACAGCTGCTACAGTCCGACCGCCACCACTAGTCTGGCTGTCCTAGGACCTTCATACTCATAATCGGGCCTGAATCTTTGGTTTTGACTGGGGGTGTTTGAAATCTTCATTAGATCTGTGAAAATTGCAAAAATGTGAATTTTGTGTTTCTTGAAATATTGAACGTTTCACCAGTTTTGCAGGGAGCTGGGAATTCAGCAAGTAGGAAACACAAATGTAACTTAGATAGTTAGGACATTCTTGTTTGCGATATTTGTGATTTATGTTAGGTCTGGCTGTGATTATATTAATTATAGCTATCATTAGCATTTATTTTGATGGACTCAGTAAATGCTACATGAAACATGCCACCTTGCCTGCCTTCCGGGAAATGTGCAAATTAATTGGATATGTGTTGCCGTTATGAAGGCAGATGAATTTGCAGGGTACAGAGCGGTTAAGGACAAATTAAGTCATTTTAATGATGTGAAGCCATTAAGGATATTATTTTCCCTTTTTATTGTATTATTTCTATTCCGGTAATGTTAAAAAATATATGCAAACAAGAATAATAATTTGGCTAGCACCTTGTAGAGATCTTGATTTTCAAGTTGACTTGTTAAGACATGGAGGGAGATTTACAAACATTTTGTGCTGGGTTGGCGTCAAAAAAATGATACTTACCAGCATATAGGGGGAGATTTACAATTGTTTTGTGCTGGGTTAGCGTCACAAAATGTTTTTCTCCTAATTTACTTTCCAGCACAAAACTTGTTTTATGCTGGAAAGTACCTTAATAAGAAAAGCACCGCAGTGCAAAGCACTGCTTTGCATTACTTAGTACCAAGAGAAATCTACAAGGGTGGTACATGCAGTAAAATCGATTGGTGGATGTATGGGAATTCCCATCATCCATGGAACGCATCCCTGGAATAGAGAAATGCAAGCAATGATTTGTGCTGCCTTGTATTACTCCAGATTTATCAAGCCACTAAGGACCACTCAAGGTGGGCTTGTGAGGCTTGACAAATTTCACCTAGGTTTGGCAGTGCCCTTGGGCCCTCCTGCATGGCACAAGGGTGACACAAAACCCTTGATAAATATGCTCCTTAATCAAGACACATTTCTTAAGTTTTCAATTTGAAAATGTCCATTCAACTTGATAATGGCAAAATGAAAATTATCGACCTGTGTTTGCTATATACTAAAGACCATGCAGAGGAAACAGAAAAAATTATAAAACAACTTGACTTTAATAATATGAAGTTGAAATTACCCATGAGGAGCCGCTCCCGTTTCTGTCTTTCAGGCAATTTTAATGAGCAACAATGCTTTGCTCAGCTTGTAAATGTTGGAATAAATGTATTATACATGCCACATAGAAAATTCAGATGTTATATTCTGTGTTTAATAAACTCAAGCTGAGCTTGAGCAAGGAAAAATACATTGGGGCGATATCATGATGCCTTTTTCTGCCAAGCAGCAGCTCAGAAAGTGTCTGTGAGCTTCTTTTTTGTGTCTTCAGCACATGCAATAACTTGAAAAATCTTAAAGCCAATGCATGCTTTACTGAAAGAAGAGTTCAGAAACACATAGAGGCAATAACTTCCCTGTGTTTCCGAGCTATGCTTCCAGCAAACCATTAGTTAACTGGCAGATTTTTTAAAAGATAATTGCCCTCAACACACGTGCGGCCGCACTCCAGCGGTGGCCATTTCGACATCCCCACTGGGCCGGCGGGCGGAAACCGAGTTTCCGCCCGCCGGCCCAGCGGGGATGAGGGCCACAACATGGGAGCCGGCTCCCAATGGAGCTGGCAGTGTTGCAGCGGTGCGACGGGTGCAGTTGCACCAGTCGCGTTTTTCACTGTCTGCTATGCAGACAGTGATAAGCTTCATGGGGCTGTGCCAGGCGGCCCCTGCACTGCCCATGCCTAAGGCCTAAGGCTGGCGGGAGGGGGACTCGTAATCCCCTCGGCAGCTCTGCAAGCAGCGCTGCCCTGGAGGATTAAATCCGCCGAGACCAACGTGGTGGAAAACTGCCGGGACCAGCGTGGCGGAAAACCGCCAGTCCTGGTGGTGCAACCGCGGCACCTCCACCACGGTCGTAATTCCCAAGATTGCACTGCCAGCCTGTTGGCAGTGCAATCGACAAAACAGCCCTGGCGGTCTTTGACCGCCAGGGTTGTAATGAGGACCAATGTATGGTCGCAAGCAGGGCCACCCTTAGCGCTGGTGGTGCCCTGTGCAGCAATGTTTGTTGGTGTTCCTCCTTCCCCCAGTGACCACCTCTGCCACAGAATGCCTCACTATCACCCTTAAAACGTGCCCCTCAAAACTCCGATCTCTCTCCAGGCAGAACATTAATCACCAGAGATATCTTGACATTTTTATTGTTGCCTGAAAATTGCTGGAGGCAAGGAACACTACAGCAGCTGTATTTAAAATCATAATATACTTGCAAACACGGTGCCCTCACCCAAAGTCAGCACCTGGTGCAGGGGCACAGGTCGCACCACCCTAGAGCCAACCCTGGTTGAAAGATGCCAGGAACAATCTCAGACCCCTTCTGTGCCAGCCCAGCAGAGAAAACAGCATCATGATAGGGCATGGGTGTTAAAACATTGCACCACCACAGTAATTTTTATATCAGGCAGAAGCAGTGTTTGAGTCTGATTGAAAATCAGTTCTGCACTGATGCTGCTCAGTCCTGGGTGATTGCCCACACAAATTCCTTTAGGTAATAATATAATTACTTTCACACAAAACTTAAGGAATCCCCTTGTAAAGTACTTGGAGGGGCCCTCCTCACTCCTGGATTCAGTCACGGGCATGCCACCCATGGACAGTGTACCTTGCTGAGGGGTCCCCCTGGAGCTCATGCCCCCCGCACTGAGGGGCTGTGGGGGCCTTGGTATGCCACTCAAAAAAAGTCTCTTAAGTGTAATCCATCAAGTCACAGAGATGTTACCACACGTTATCTGCAATTATCAGTGGGTAAACTAAGAAACACATTTTAAAAGCAACTCAAAACCATGGAGTAATGGTATTTTCCCGGGGACAGCTTTTTCCACCATCTGGAAGCTGATGGTGTGTAACTTTAATCTTTAATTGATTGAACAATATCTTTTAATAATGCCTTGCTGAAGACGGACCAGTTTCAACCCCTCTGTGTCGAATCACAATACATTTTTCATTGGCTCTTTTTCTTATCTTGAGTAGTCAGTTAAGACAGTGTTTGCTGCAAAAACCCTTCACCACCATATTGTGAAAGCAGCTTTCAAGAGGTGGCAAATAATGAAGGGAATGTGCATATGTGTTCTGTGGCATTTTTTGTGCTGGAGGATGTGTTTTGCTTTCTTTGTTTTGCTGTGTTTTTTTATACTATTCCATTGCAGTGCAATGTTATGTTGTACAGTAAGTGGTGTTTTGTAATCTGTTTCCTGCTGGCAGGTCTTGGATCCAAAATTGCTAGGTGCTGTAAGCCTGAGACACAAATGCACCGGCCAAAAGATGGTGGGGTACGTTTTACAGTTATTGGCCCACTAATGGGAGACAATAGGGGTCATTACGAGTCTGGCGGTCACTAGCCAGCCTGACCCGTGGATGGCGGCCGGACCACCGCCAATGTGGCAGTCCGAGTGCCACATTATAACCTGGGCGGTCAAGCCGCCAGGGAACTGCCAGCTCCACCAGGATCAGAGATCCCGGTAATCTGGTGGTATATTGAGATTACAAAGTTGCAAATTACCAAAATATGAGGTCACAAATATAGTGGAACAGCATATCATCAAAATAGGGATTGTTGTTATTGAAATGTTAATATATATGTTAATATACCAGCATTATAAGTAATGTATTTAATATATTATTTAATATTCAAATACAAAATAATAATAGTTAAATATATTAACATAATATATTATTATATATTATATTACCAGTAACTTCAGAATAAACAGATACATACACAGCCAAAAGGCAAATATATATTTTTTCAAAAACATATTTAAACTATTTGAAAAATATTAAAATATTAACAGTAATTTAAAAATTAAGATGAAAATTAAGATGAAAAAACATTACTAACATAAAATATTACAATTAAACAAACATAACATAGTTATAAAAATGACATTTACAAAATACAAATGGAAGAAAAAACAATTTTTACAACAATTGAAAATAAGCAACACTAGGCTTTCTCCCCAGGTCTGGATCAGGCACATTACATTAGTAATTTATACGAAAAAGGGAGGAATTCCTTTATATGATAATGTTGTGTTAAACCCAGATGCTAGAGTTATCTTCTAATTTAATGACATTACCTCAGCCTTGCATAAAAGTGGTAAAGAAGGGCTGCAGCCCCGTCGTGTGATCAAGTGGATGTATATACAAACCTATTTAACCTCTGAGAACCAATTTTCACCATGGCAGGAGCTGGCTTCCTTACCTTTACTTAGATGGAGACAATTATATTTCCAGTCTTCGAGAAGCGTAATAAAGGTGACTCAACATGCAACTGTCCAATGTCATTTCTAGACTCATTGGCCAAGCTAATGGGCAGAGTTATTTTAGAGAGGTTTGTACACTGGGAGAAGAATATTCTACCTTAAGAAAAAGCCAGTAAAGGTTCAGAAGGGGGTTGGGAACAGTTGAACAAGCACTGAACCTTAATCTTTTGGTATGGAACCATTCAAGGCAATAGACAGTTTCCTCCCTTTGTGTATCATAGATCTGCACCAATGTCTTTGACATCCACAGTGGAATATATTGAGAACATTAGAAGCTCCTGAGGAACTAATCATATTATTAGCCAGGATTTATGAGAACATAACCGCAAGTGTGCGACATGGTCCTAGAAGGGAGTGCACATCTGCCTTTGGGATAAAGAAGGGTGTAAGTCAGGGATATGTACTGTGTTCATTCATATTTTACTTTAGATTTTTGGCGTGGCTACTGAACTTCAGGAACTCTGTTCAGATTCTTCAAGTGTGGGTTCCTGGAAGGTTCCTATATTATTATGTGCTGATGATGCCATGTTGCTGTAATGAATGGCACCATCATCTTATTGACCCCTTTACTACATTTATGATGGAGCATTATCTGATGGTTAACTTCAAGAAAATGTTTAAAATAATTTGTGGGAAGGAATGGCCTAAGTTGCAACCTCACCATATACAAGGCTTACACATAATTAGAATTTCAACATTCTCATAACCAGGCATTCAGTTCTTGTCTACAAACAAATGCAGTAATTCATAAACAAGAAAACACATTTCTTAGACGATTACTTGCTCTTCAACAATCAACCTCTATGTACATTATTCCTAAGGTATTTAGGCATTTTCAACCATGAAGATATTGTATATATAAAACCTGCTCTTCTTTGTGATGCAGTGTGGACTAGGGGTACAACTTAGTTTACTAGTGGTATTTTGTTTTTCAGTCAAACTATTGAATTCAAAATATTGAGATACGGAAATATCGAGTTTTAAATATCATGATCCACAAATATCATGATGCAGAAATATAGTTGACAAGAATATTGCTTAAACAGGTAAATAATATTGATGTCAAAATATCTATTTTTTAAATATTGATGTTAAAAATAGCTATGTTTTAAATATCACTTACAAAAATATCTGTTGTTAATATCAATGTTAAAAATATCTTTGTTGTTAATATTATTTGCAAGAATATCGCTGTCAATATTTTTTTCATTATTTTTATGTTTTAATATCTGCTTTAATTGTATAAGTAAGAAATTGTTTGTATAAGTATTGGTAATGCTTATAATTTATTATGTTTAGTTGTTTTTGAATTTAATTTAATTGTTTATATTATTTTTTAGTGTTGTAGTGGTTCATGTGTTTTTAATGCTTACAGGATGGGGAATAATTTAATTATAATTAATTAAGAACTAATTTGTGATTATTATTAATAATTTAATGGAAAATTAAATAGGTAAGGTTTTCAATTTTAATTATTTAATTATTTCATAGGTTAATTGTGTTATACTTTCTTTATTTTGATTGCCTTTCTAGCGGTGGCTGTTATGTTTGTGGGAATCTAGGCCCTCATTATGAACATGGCAGTCTGTTCCGCTACGCCAGCGGTGGCGGTAGAAACCCCCAACAGAGGAGCGGTCCGGACCGCTAAATAATGATCCAAACGAAACACACGCAATCCCCAAACCACCCACCGCCAGGAAAGGAGTCCCGCCGACGACGGCAGAGTCCACCCACAGGCCGTCAGAAAGGCCCAACCTGCCTATCAAATTATGAACCACAATTCCATCGCCAGTTCCCGGGGCGGGAACCACCGCCACACGAAGCCAGGCGGAAATTAACCAAATATAAGAAAACACTCACCGGAGTTCCACAGAACGTGTAGCGGCAGCCATGGACAGAAAGCTGCTGATCATGCCAGCCCTGCTCCTTGCCATATACCTACACGACCGAGACTGCCGACGAAGACGACAACGGTAAGTACCGCAACCTACGACACACGGGAGGAAAGGGCACAGTTACATAACACTGCAACACCTGCCAACCCTTCCCAGCAGCACAAGTCAGACACCCCACACCAAGAGGTACGTACCCGACTGAAGGCCACTGCAAGTTGACCATAGTACATACAATAGCCCCACACCCACAAAAAATTGAAACAAACACCTGGGTGTAACTGCGTGCAGCCCAAACAGGGGCCACACAGAAACTTTAATTATTAGCTCACTGAGCCAAACAGTGCTAACAGGGCCAATGGCCAGTCCATAAAATGTACATTGTCCTGGGCCACAAATGGCCACACCTGACTCCCACAAGTGCTGGGTACTCCACAGAACGGGGCACCATATGGGGATCCAGGCACCTCACAGAAGGGGGGGCGGAGGGGGTGGGAGTGGGGATTTTCGGAGGGGGGTGGGACTTTGACTTACTTGTGGAGGTTGGAGGGGGTGGGCTTCTCCTTTGAAGGGGGTGGGGGCTGTTTGGCTCGGGTGGAGCTGGATGGCCTAGGCTCTGACCGGGCCTTCTTCTTCACCAGGGAAGGTTCACTGGAATGGGAAGGCTTGTCCGGGGTGGGCTGTGATGTGGAAGGAGCAGAAAGGGCAAGGAGGTGGGCACGTTTGGGGACAAGACGGGGTGGGCCAGTGGGTTGGAAGAGGTCAGCACGGGAGAAGAAAAGTTTTGGGGGAGCAATTGGGGTAGGCGTGGATGAGGGCATGAGAGTGGCGGCAGAAGGAGTTGATGTATGGGGTGTAAGTGTGCGTATAGTGGGTGCAGGTGACTGCTCAGTATGCTGTGGTGTGGTGGATGTCTGATGGGTGGGTGTCTTGGTGTGTTTGTGTGTTTTGGGAGGTGGGGGTGGACACAGTGGGAGAAGGCAGACAGCTAGTGTGGATGTATGTTGGGTGGGTGTCTATAAAGTCTGGTGGGTGTGCTGCAAGTGTCAACTACAGTAGAGGTGGTGAGTGCAGGTGTGTTGTATGGGGTGCATGTATGGCTGTCTGCTATTGTGGTGAGTGCAGGAAGAGGAGCAGTAACAGTGAGTGACAGACAGGGAGACGAAAGAGGTGGGCACACTGGGGGAAGTGGACGTTGTTGTGTGTGCAGGTGTCTGTTGGCTGTGTGAATGCTTGTGGTGGGAGGTGTGGTGCTTGTGTTTTGAAGTGTGCTTTTTGTGTGTTGATGTGCCTGTAAGCGGGTCTGATTGTGTGCTTTGGACGGGTGAAGGGAGTGGGGTGCTGGAAGGGGTAGAGGAGGTTGGAGGGGGGATGGAATGGCCAGGGAAACTGGCTACCGTCCGAGAGGAGGCCAGAGCCTGAAAAGATCTCTGTAGGGCAGACACAGCACCATGAATGCCATCCAGATAGGCATTGGTCTGCTGCACCTCTGATGCCAGACCCTGGATGGCATTGACGATGGTTATCTGCTCTACAGAGATGGTTCTCAGGAGGTCAATAGCCTCCTCTGTGAGGGCAGCAGGGCTGACTGGGGCAGGGGAGGAGGTGCCTGGGGCGAAGGAGACGCCCACCTTTCTGGGTGGGTGCGCACGCACGGGCAAATCGGTGGAGAGCAGACGGGAGGGCGGTGATGGTATGAGTGCTGGCGGAAGATCTTACAGTAGTGGTGTGTGTCCTAGGGTCTGCCACCGCCGGAGGACCCCCATCGGAGGAGGTCTCGGAGTCACTATCTCCTGTGGTAGTAGCCTCCCCCGTGGAAGTCCCCTCGCCCTCCCACCCACTGGTCCCCTGGGCATCCGTTGTCTCTGCCTCGGAGGATCTGTGGGGCGCTGCCTCCCCACTTGCCGATGCCTCAGCTCCCTCGCCTGATGTTGATGCTGTACCAAACCAACACAAGAGAACAGGGATGGGGAGACAAAACAGGAGAGACACTTGTAAATAGCTGAATACTGATACACAATGGCCAGACATACACCCACCCAGCAAACACACCCAACGGGCAGCACTGTGCACTATGCCCATGGCCATGCCCCTGACTACTGACCAGAATACTGATCTACAACCATCCCCTGAAATACTTTTGGAGCTGAGGTAGGTGAAACCTGACAGGGACACCCTTATACCCTTTGGGGAACATACAGTAGATGGACACCAGTCAAATTCCCTGCTCTAAGCAGCATGAGCACTATCGCACACACAGTCATCCTTCCAGACTGAAGTATGGTCAATGAGTACTCACCCCCTTGTGACTGCTTTGCAGCCTTCAAGCGCCCATCTAGATCTGGGTACGCCACCGCCAGGATCTGTCGCATGAGGGGGGTCAGTGCCCGACTGGCACCCCTTCCACGTTGGGAGGACTTCCCCAGCTGGGCCTCAGTGATCTTTCACGGCCAGCGCCGCAGGTCCTCCCACCTCTTTCGACAGTGGGTGCTCTGCCGGTTGTAGACCCCAGGGTCCGTACCTCCTTGGCGATGGCATGCCAATGTGCCCTCTTCTGGTGGGTGCTGACCTAGAAGGGTGACACAGAAATGGAACACAGAGGTCAGGCATTTGCATGATAGGAACAGCTGGCAGATTGTCCAACATAGGACTGACAGTACTCTCAGACATGCAGGACAGGGCACGCAGCATTCCATGCACCATGGCCCATCCAGGCTCAGAGGAGCACACATATGTGCATTCCACACCATCCATTACTCACACAGTGTCCCCCAAACCTAGACTCACCTGTACCTCTGGCCTTCAGTAGAGTTTGCCGTACAGGGGCAGGCCCATTCTACTAGCTTCTCCAGTTCTTCCTGGGTGAAGGTCGGGGCCCTTTCCCCTGCACCACGTGGAACATCCAGAGGCAGGCCACAGCAGTACACAGAGTGGAGTACTGTCCGCACAAGAATAGGGAGTCAAGTGATCAAACGATGCCGAACGCGCATACGTTCCACAGGAGTATGCACCGTCACCGCCAGCGGCAATCATGATGCGCCAGGATTCCCCATTGGCATCCATGTTAACCAATGAGGGTGCAAACAGCGGTCAACACCGCCGTACGATGTGACGTCAACCGCTAGCGTTATTAGGTCACTTCCACAACAAAGGGGCAGAACTACAGTGGGCAGACATTTTGCCATCACCTATGCATTTTGAAATTCCAACTACTCACAATGCAGGGCCTACTAGCCACATGAAGCACCTAGGCCTCTATCCATTCCGTATAGTAGCACACATGAATTACTCTGTTCCCTACTAGTGATGTACATGTACATCTGTCAGGTAGAAGTTATTGTACAGACACTGCTATGAACAATGCAGTGCATGTATTTTGCAAATTTTGCCTATGTATGTGTGCACATCACTCCTTTTTGTAACCCCTCGTAGGTACTGACCCTTGTGGCGAGGAAGGGCACCATCGGTGTACAGACCACTTGTGGATATGGGGACCATGGTGGCGCGTCAGATCATTATCACTTACAGACTGACACGTGCAACTATTCAGGACTATGTGCATTACTGGATCCTGCATTAACTCCCGGAAATCGTAATCAGCATGCCATTCCAACTGAGGTGCAGGTGCTCTCCGCACTCCATTTCCTGGCCACAGGCTCTTTTTAAATGACAGTGGGCATGGGTGAGGGTTTCTCACAGCCAATGTTCAGCCAGGTACTGACAAGATTTCTGAATGCATTTGTACAACATCTGCAATCCTATGTGCGATTTCCCCAAAGTGCTGACCTCCCTGCCATCAAGTCTGACTTCTATGCCTTTGCAAACATTCCCCATGTCATAGTTGCCATTGATGGCACACACATACCCATCATCCCCCCAGAAGTGAGTGAACAGGTGTAAAGAAACATGAACATTCAATTGGTGTGTACTTCAGACCAGTACATTTCCCATGTGAATGCCATGCTTCTGGGTTCAGTCCATGATTCATTTGTGTTGAGGAACAGTAGTGTGCCACAGAAGATGAAACAACTACAAGAGGACAGAGGGTGGATCATAGGTAAGTTTGCCTGTCACTAACTGACACATTACAGAAACCAGCCTGTCCGACTAAGGGACATTACAATGACGACTCTGTATTGAACCATTTTGAGGTGATTCTGGATATCCAAACTTGCGTTGGCTCCTGACACCAGTGAGGAATCCCAGGACGGATGCAGAGAGGAAATACAATGAGGTCCATGGATGTACTAGGAGGGTGATAGAGCGTACTATACATCTCCTGAAGGCTAGATTCCGGTGTCTACAAATCTCTGGGGGTTCCCTGGCCTATGGGCCTGATAAGGTGTGTAGAATAGAGGTGGCCTTGTGCATGCTGCACAACGTGGCAGTGAGACATTCTATCCCTCTTTAGGAGGTGGAGGGTGCTATAGGTCCTGATCAGCTACCTCAGAGAGGTGAGGAGAGTGATGGTGAGGATGAGGAAGGGGAAGATGTCAATTCCAGGAACCAACTGATACAACTCTACTTCCAATAACTGTGTGGGACTTAAGCCTGTCATTGGAGTTAGTGACTAGTACTGTCAGTGTGCTCTGACATGTAGGGGGGTTGGTCATGATAGGCGATACATGGACCACTTCTGCATGGTACTGACAGACAATATATGCATTCCCTCCTTGCCTAATTTAAAACACAGTACCACCAACAAGCACAAATTGACAATAAAGTTGTTCTCTGCCAGTTGCATCCATACTCCACTTTCTTTAACATTGAAGACAGGGGACAGTGTGACAGGTGTGAAATGTGTTTATTGGTAGAATAGAGTGAATTGTGCCATATACAGTGATGGGAGTCGTAAGCGTTGGGTGTCCTCAAAGCCTACTTGGTGGCAGCCCTGTTGGATGTCTTAGATGGTTCCATTTTGTAGAATAGTACTTCAATTTGCCCTCAGCTAAGTGTTGTTGGTGAATGGGTGGGATGGTTGCTTTGCATTAGTAGCAGTGTCAATTGCTGGAGGGGGGCTTGTTCTTAGCTTTGTTTCCAGTGCCATATCGTGGCCTAAGACTACGTTTGGGCGCCTGCTGTGGAGCTTCTTGGGGTGGCATGGTTGGCCCTTGTGATTCCTGGGTGGGTATTTCCTGTGCTGTTTCTGCTGCTTGGGTCATCTGGTGCTGGTTGTCCAGGGCTGTTGTGGGGGCCTCTTGTCCGGTGTGGGTGTCAGACTGTTTGTTTACCAACTGCAGCAGTGCTCCAGCAATGGTGGCCATTGTGGCATTGTGCTCTTTCCACTGCTCCATGGCCTGTTGGTGTTGGTGTTGTTCAAGCTGCATCCTCTGACTTTGCTCCAGGGTGGATACAATCTGTGCCAACCTGTCTTAGGTATGTTGGTAGGTCCCCAATACCTCTGCAATAATGTCCTGGGCTGCTGCATCCATCCGGTGCCCTATCCACTGACCCACTGGGACACTTGAACTTGCCCTAGCACCCTGTGCCTGTGTACCCTGCGCAGGTCTTGACGTGCCACTTGTACTGGGGCGCTCGCCTTTCTGCATGTTGGGAGTGGGAGACTGTGGCCTCTGTAGCTGTGTTCCACCAGTCTGTGTCCTGGGTACACTGGTGTGGGTACGCCTCACCTGGCCTACTAGCCTTGACTGGGTGTTAGGGGTGACAATGGTTTCCTGGGTGGGGCTGCTGCATGGGGAGAATCCAGGACTGTGTGAGGGGCCTGCCTGCTCATCAGTGTCCAGGGATCCTTCGCCAAGGTCTTGTGATGTGCCTCTGTCTCCCTGGAGGGCTGTGGCACTCCTTATCCCCTCCATTAGGGTTGCATGGGTGGTGGTGCCTGTTGGGGGACATTGGGGGTTATTCCAACTTTGGAGGAGGTGGTAATCCGTCCCAAATGTGACGGATTTACCACCAGCCGTATTACGAGTTCCATAGGATATAATGGACTTGTAATACGGCTGGTGGTATATCCGTCACTTTACCGTCACTTTTGGGATGGATTACCACTTCCTCCAAAGTTGGAATAACCCCCATAGACATGTCTGTTACATATGCCTGAAGGTTTGAGGTGGGCAGAACTGAGCTATTTTGTACTGGTGTTACTTTCAGTGGCCTTCCAGGGTGCCTTTGCGAGGTGGACATTGCATTTAGTGGCAGTGGTGGGTGGTATTATTTCATTGTGGGTACATGCAGGGGTGGGTGGCTGTGCACAGCGGGAGTGATGTGGGCCTGTTAGTGGGTTGTAGGTGATGCTGGTTGGTGGATGTGGTGGGTAATGGCTGGGTGGGGTGTAGGTCTAGGTGGGTGTGGGTGGGGTGGTGCATGCATTGCAGCTGTGTTGTATGTGGGGTAATTGTAGATGACTTACCCGAGTCCATTCCTCCAGTGAGTCCAGTGAGTCCCTCTGGGTGCAGGATGGCGAGTACCTTCACAGTTGGTGTAGTTGGGTGGTGTTGGTGGCGGTCCTCCCTCAGCCTTCTGCACTGCGATGTGGTGCCTAGATGCCATGGCCCTGACCTTCCCCCGCAGGACGTTCCATCTCTTCTGGATTTCGTCCCTGGTGCGTGGATGGTGTCCCACTGCATTTCCCTGCGATGGGTGTGTGCTGCACCTCAGACCCTAATATTTGTGGCTCCACCTTCAGGATCTCGTCCACCATGGTCCTTAGCTCTCTTTCGGTGAAGCATGGATTTTTCGGGGGGGGGACATGGTGAATGTGGTGGATGGCATCGGAACTGGGGATGGGGTATGGGTGCTCCTGTGTGGGTCGATATGCGTGTCCTGTATGCTGGCGTTTGCTGTCTGGCGTTTGCTGTCTGGTGCTCTCCATCTTCTGGTCCTGGTTTAGTTGCAAGGGATTGTGGGGTGTGTCTGGAGGTGTTTTATGGGCTTCTGGATGTGTGTCAGGTGTGTGGGTAATAAGCCTAACCAATGTGTGCACTTGTTGCTGTTGTGTCCATTTGCCGCCTGTGGTGGTCATAGCCGCCAATGGTCGTCCGGTCTCCTCTGTCCACTGAGGTGATTTGTGCATCATTATTTGGAGGGTAGGATGTGGGTGTGCTTGGCGGTGGCAGGGTGGGGTGGGCCGGGATTCCCGCCGACAGGGTCCTTTCGGGGAGTCGTGGTCTGGGAATTTTTGGCGGGGTTGGGTTTTTCAATCATTATATGGCGGGTCTCCATTCGGAGGGATTCTGTTCACCGCTGACACGGCGTTCGGCGGTCTTTCCTGCCATGTTCATAATGACCGCCATAGTGTGGTTTTTTAACTATGATAAAGATGTTTTTGCTAATTGATAATAATAATTTGCATTTGTAATAGTTGTGTTATTTTTAAACTTTTGTAATTCATTTTTTCAAGTTGAATTTTATATTTTGGGATATTCAATAGAGTTGTTAAAATATATTGTTTGTTTGAAGTGAAGCATTCTCTTTGTACTATACAAGTGAATGGGTTGGCAAGAGTAAATATTACCTTTTCTAAGTCTAATGCGTTCAATACAGTTGCAACGACTAAAGTGGAAATAGTAAATTTTATCCCTCCATAGTCCAATCCTTTTCTTACTGTTGCACACACTGGAGTGGGAATAAGGGAGAATAGTAAATGTAACCCCTGCTGAGTCCAACACTTTCCCTACTGTTGCACTTACTGGAGTGGGAGTAGTACATTTATTTTTTCCTGAGTCCACCAACTTCCCTACTGTTGCACACGATGGAGTCAGAATAGTAAATTTAACTCTTCTGAGTTCTATGCTTTTCCCACTGCTGCACACTGGAGTGGGAATATTACATTTTAGCCCTCCTGAGTCCAACGCTTTTCCTACTGTTACACAGACTGGAGTGGGAATAGTAAACTTTACCCTTCTTGAGTCCAGAGCTTTCCCTACTGTTGTACATATTGGAGTTGGAGTAGTATATTTATTATTTCTATAGTTTAATAACTGTGTTAATAGTGTTTACATACATATTACTATTATGTGTTTGAACATTTAATTTTATATTATTTATATGTATAAATGTATGTAATTTTTAACATACGTTTAGTTAAATGTATTTTAATCTATATTTTACTTTTTATATAATGGAATTGGAAATATTTGAAATTTATTTGCAGTATATACTTAAAAAATTAGAAAAATGTTATATAAATTTCAATTCATATGTTTTATGATATTTTGTATATTTGTATAAACACATTACCTTCTACATATATGAGTGTTTGTTTAAATAAGTATATATTTATATATTTTTAGATATCAGTTAAATATATTTAATTTAAATCATATTAATGTTGTATGTTAAATTATTTAAGAATTAGAGCCTTATTACAAGTACTTGCAATTGTGGTCCGATCTCCACAACTTCAGCGGTCCAACCACTAGATTACGATGCTGGCGTTCAGACCTTCACAAGACCGCTGCCACCGCCAGCATTGTTGATCCTGCTACATTAGTGGCTGCAAAAAACACGTTCAAGCATGTCGGTGCCGATGTCCACACCGCTGTGCTGATCACGACTTGTCTTTCCAATGTTCTTTTCATGGCGAGGACCCCACCATGAAAAGGATGGCTGAAACACAAAGACGGGCCCACAAGGGGGGCCATGCACAGCCAAAGCCCATGTCATGGACACTGCAGAGTGCCCCTTGTCAGCACAGTTGGAAAGTACACTGTGTGCAATGGCAGACAGTGCGCATTCCGACTGTGCTAACAGCACATTCAGTGCAGCTGGCATTGGCCTCGGCTCTATTTTAGAGCCGAAGTCAATGCTGCCACCATGACTCTCCTGCCAGCCCTGCGGAAACATCATAATACGGCGGTCTGGAAGCTGCCACCTTGGTGGCAGTCTCCAGACCACCGTACTGATGATCAGACAGTCAGACCGCCAAACTCATAATGAAGCTCCTACTGTTTTTAACTATGTATATATAAAACTATAGGGAAACTATATTTTTGTAATCAAAACTTTTGACACAATATTTCTGTATCATTATATATATGGTTTCAATATTGTGTCATAGAACCGATATTTTGAATGATTTTCTTACTCATGTCTTTAGAATTCCATGTATTTGAAATATTATAGATTTTTTAAAATAAGTTGAAAAACCCAGATCTTTTACAAATTTTGATGTTGATAAATTGACACTCAAAAACGAAACATAAGGCATTGCTTAATGGTATTAGAAAGTGTTAGACTTGGCATCATTGGCATGGCCTCCCCTAACCTTTTAACTCTACTTCCCAAGTTTCTTCTCTGTGCTGGGCTCTGTTTTTGAAGTTTTGTTTGCTCTGGACACTTTACCACTGCTGACCAGTGCTAAAGTGTAAGTGTTACAAGTATAAATTATGTGTGCAAATTGGCTTATCCATGATTGGTATATTTGAAGTGCTAGTAAGTCCCTAGTAAAGTGCACTAGAGGTACCCAGGGCCTGTAAATCAAATGCTAGTAGTGGACCTGCAGCACTGGTTGTGACACCCACATTAGTGGCCCTGTAAACATGTCTCAGACCTGCCACTGCAATGTCAGTGTGTGCAGTTTTAAAATGCCAATTTTACTTGGCAAGTGTACCCACTTGCCAGGCCTAAACCTTCCCTTTTAAAAATGTAAGGCACTCCTAAGGTAGGCCCTAGGTAGCCCCATGGGCAGGGTGCAGTATATGTTAAAGGTGTGGCATGTACTTCTGTGTTTTACAATTCCTGACAGTGAAATACTGCCATATTTGTTTGTCATTGTTGCAAGGCCATTCTCTTTCATAGGTTAACATGGGGGCTGCCTTTAAATATTATTAAAGTGCAGATTCCCTTTGGTGGCAGATAGACATGTGGAGTGTGTGTCTCTGAAAGCACAATTTAAAAATACATCTTTTAGTGAAGTTGGTTTTTAGATAGTGTGATTGAAAATGCCACTTTGAGAAAGCAGTCATTTCCTTGCTTAAACCATTCTGCGACTCTGCTTGTTTGCGGATTCCCTGTCTGGGTCAGTTTGACAATTGGGCTGTTTGCACTTCTCCTCTAGACAGTGACACAAAGGGAGCTTGGGTGTAGCCTGCATATCCTGATGGGCTATCTGGGCTGAGGGGAGGAGTGGTCACTCACACCTGAAAGGGCTGTGCCTGCCCTCACACAATGCAGTCTCCAACTCCCTGGTGTGTGTCTGGAGCCTGGCCTAGGCATGGCAGGATCATGAAAACAACAGAGACTTATCTTTGAAGTAGGGCTACTTCAAAGGCAGAAAGGGGTATAAGAAGAGAACACAAAACCCCTGAAAGTCAGATTAGTTCTGGAACCAAGAGGAACCTCTTCCAAGGAGAAGAGCTGGAGGAGGAGTCCTGCCCCTTTGCCTGTGACTGTGCTTTGCTGGGTTGGCCTGAAGCAGCTGCTTCTACCTGAGAGAGGACAAAGACTGACTTGTGTGTGACTTCACACTAATGAAGAATCTCCAAGGGCTTGAACAGCTTCCTGTTGTTAAAGTCTCAGGTACAACAAAGACTTCTCTCTGCCAGCATATGGGCTTTCTGCTGAGAGTCCTGCCTGCCAAGTGGTGCCCTAGCCTGTCTATGGGCCCTTGAAAGGTGCAGCTGGTGGAAAAGGACAGTGTGGAGAACATTTTGACGCACCACCCACCTCGCAGCTGATAAATGACACGTTGCCAGCCTCGTGGCTAAAATTGACGTTCCACCTGCATCGCAGCTGGAAGATTGATGCAACGAGGCTGGAGAAATGACGCGCAACACCCACAGTGGTTGCTGTTAACAACGCAAGCACCACGTAGTGCAGTTTCACCATGCAACCGTATTTCAAGGCAACATTGCTGGGCGCGTAAAATCAATGCAAAGTCTGCCCAGACCCGAGGTGCCCATTCAGATCGACGCATCTCTCTCTTGCGGGAGAGAAGAAATGACACACGCTGACCCGACCGGAGGAGGAACGACATACGTTCTCGCTTGTGGGTGAGAAATCAACACATCACTGGTCACTTTCGACACACACTCACCCATGCAGCTTTATTTTTTACCCTACCCAGGTACTTTTGTGAAATAACAGTGTTTTTACTGTTTTCCAAGAATTAAGACTCTTAGGTGGTCATTCCAACATTGGCGGTAAAAGGTGCATACTGCTGTCAGAAGACCGCCAACATACCGCTGCGGCCACGGTAAACCGCCACGGTCATTCTGACCCACAACACGGAAACTGCCAAAATACAGACACCCACAAAAGTCCGCCACACCAAAGGCCAGCGAGAAACTGGCGATAACCAAACCGACACCGTCACGCCAACATAAATACACCCACACTATCACGACCCACGAATCCACGCGGCGGTCTTTAAAGCACAGTATTCCATTGGCGGTACACACTGTCGCGCTCAAAATACACACACACTTACAAAACACAGCCACATTGGACAATTCCAAATACACACACCTGATACACATACGCACACCACTCCCACACACCCAATTAAATATAAAACACACAACCACATCACCCACAAACCCCCACTCCTAAAAAAACGGGACCACGCGCAGAGAAATAGAGAACCGAGCACCCAGACGCGCATATTACCATCACCCAGCACTATTACCACGCACTTCACACAACACACCAATACACATCACCACACTTAGCACCACACAATCCACCCCACACATCACCTACACCACCCCATGGCACCGCAAAGACACCCCAGGTTTTCTGAGGAGGAACTCAGGGTCATGGTGGAGGAAATCATCCGGGTAGAGTCACAGCTATTCGGAACACAGGTGCAGCAGACGTCCATTGCCAGGAAGATGGAGCTATGGAGCAGAATAGTCGACAGGGTCAACGCTGTGGGACAGCACCCAAGAAATCGGGATGACATCAGGAAGCGGTGGAACAACCTACGGGGGAAGGTGCGTTCCGTTTTATCCAGACACCGCCTTGCAGTGCAGAGGACTGGCGGCGGACCCCCACCTCCTCCCCCAGAATTTACAACATGGGAGGAGCAGGTCTTGGCGATCCTGCATTCTGAGGGCCTCGGCGGAGTATCTGGAGGAATGGACTCTGGTAAGTCTCATCTTCACTACTTCATCCCCCCCACCCCACCAGCATGCCAACTCATACCCCCACCCTCACCCTCACCCCCATCACTCCTACTCCTTGCAAATGTCTCACCATCACAACCCACCCATCCCAACACCAAGCCCTGCATGCGACCACAAAGCATGGACACCCATCACCAAAGCATGCCCACTGCACATACCCATCCCCCCCAAACCACCGTCACAAAAGCCCCCACACAGGAATGCAAGCACTGGGGTACACGGGCACCCACCCATTGCACACCATGGCACACACAAATGCAATAATCATGGTTTTATACCCCAGCAGGACGCCAACACAACGTCACCCCGAAGGAAGGTCCACAAATGTCCACTCCACCCCCAGAAGAGGCCCACAGTGATGACAGCAGCTCTGTCGACCGGGATCTAGATGACCAGCCCGGCCCATCGGGGACCTCGGACAGTCGGTTCCCCTCAGACAGCCGCAGGCCACAGCAGACCTTCCCCCCTCTGGGAACACCAGCACAGCACCCACCCAGCAGGCCCATACCTCTGTCCCCAGGACACGTCAATCAGCGGTGTGTCCACCACTACAGGGCACCCAGGTTAACCCACCACCCCAGCAACAACAGGGACCTGGGGGCAGTGGCAGTGGGCACACAGTCCAGGGGACAGAGGCCCAGGGAAACAGGGGAACTGGGAGGGCTGCTGTGCGACAGGGGGGGGACAGGCCCAGGGAACCCACTCTCCATGAGGCCCTCTCCAACATCATGGGAGCGTACCATTATTCCCAGGAGACGATGGTGACGGTACTGGCCAGGTTTCAGGAGACCCAGCGCCTGCACGAGGACCAGTATTTGGGGTTCAGGGAGGAACTACGAACCATCAGTTCTGCCCTGGGCACCATCGTAGGGGTTCTGAATCTGGTAGTCACCACATTGCGGGACACTGTGGCACCACAAAGGGCCCCTGACACTAGCATGGACCAAGAACTGCCTACCACCTCTTCCGGCGCTAGTGGACAGGAGGTCCCGCCACAGGACCAACAGGCCACCAGCACCCCACCCCCTGCAGAAGGAGAATCACCCTGCAAGCGGTCCCTGAGATCCAGGAAGAAGACAGAGTAAGATGCCAAGACCCCCGCCAGGAAAGGATACCACCCTGATTGTCATCCCACTGTCCCACATTCTCACCCTGTCCATCCTTAAACTGCCCCAGCTCCACTTTCCACAGGCATTTGGACAATGCACCTGTGATACTAATAGTCTGGACTCTGCCATGGACATTCCTCCACCATCACCCCTCATCAATTTGCAACCACCCACAAAGATAGAGCACTTTAATAAACACAGTTATTGCACAAAAAAATCTGGAGTCTGGCTGTGATTTTTAACAAATGTATTAGACATTACCGTGCCAAAATGCTTATTTACATTGTGGTGCCAACATACCAATGTCACACAGCTGTAGTCCATGGGGAAACAAAGCAGATGTCACACAGTGGGGCCCACATCTCTGAAATCGGAAGGGAAAGTCATAACTCAGTTTCCATACACTGGGTGAAAACGACAGACAGTAGAGAGGTAGTAGTGTTTAAGTACATGTAGTATGCCGGTGTGTATTCTTACCTGTGTGTCATTGGAAATATTGCTGTATTACTGTGTCCCTGTTGTCTATGTCGTCTTCTTCGGCTTCCTCGTCTTCACTCTCCACAGGCTCCACAGCTGCTACAACACCACCATCTGGACCATCCTCCTGCAGAAAAGGCACCTGTCGTCACAAAGCCAGGTTGTGAAGCATACAGCAGGCCACGATGATCTGGCACACCTTCTTTGGTGAGTAGAAAAGGGATCCACCTGTCATATGGAGGCAGCGGAACCTGGCCTTCAGGAGGCCGAAGGTCCGCTCGATCACCCTCCTAGTTCGCCCATGGGCCTCATTGCAGCGTTCCTCTGCCCTTGTCCTGGGATTCCTCACTGGGGTCAGTAGCCATGACAGGTTGGGGTAACCAGAGTCACCAATTAGCCACACACGGTGCCTCTGGAGTTGCCCCATCACGTAAGGGATGCTGCTATTCCGCATGATGTACGCGTCATGCACTGAGCCAGGGAACTTGGCATTAACATGGGAGATGTACTGGTCTGCCAAACATACCATCTGGACATTCATGGAATGATAACTCTTCCTTTTTCAGTACACCTGTTCACTCCTGTGGGGGGGACCAAAGCCACATGGGTCCCTTCAATGGCACCTATGATGTTGGGAATATGTCCAAGGGCATAGAAATCACCCTTCACTATAGGCAAATCCCCCACCTCAGGGAAAACGAGGTAGCTCTGCATGTGTTTCAGCAGGGCAGACAACACTCTGGACAACACCTTGGAAAACATAGGCTGGGACATCCCTGATGATATTGCCACTGTTGTTTGAAATGAGCCACTTGCAAGGAAATGGAGCACTGACAGCACCTGCACTTGAGGGGGGATTCCTGTGGGTTGGCGGATAGCTGACATCAGGTCTGGCTCCAGCTGGGCACACAGTTCCTGAATAGTGGCACGGTCAAGCCTGTATGTCAGTATGACATGTCTCTCCTCCATTGTCGACAGGTCCACCAGCGGTCTGTACACCGGAGGATGCCTCCATCTCCTCCCATGTCCCAGCGGACGGTGCCTATGAAGGATAACAGCGAGCACAGAGTCAATCAACCCACAGGTACGTCACCACAGCTTGCACAGAACACGATTCTTAATCCATAGAATGGCTTGTATGAGTGTTGATGCAAGGCCTAGGTATGTGTGACGCAGTAAAAAGTAAGCCATGTGGGCCCATGAAATGGCTGCTGCCTGACCTGTAAAGTGCGACAATGGGATGTGAGGTAACTGTGCTGGCGTTGCACACCGTGGCGGTAGGCGGTCAAATACCGCGGCGCAATGCAGCATTGGTTAACATTGAACCCTATGGGTCTCAGGAGCCAATGACGATGTGCGCCGGCGGTCGCGGTACACACCGCCGCGGACGTGACCGCCATTTTCTATCTGCTTAATCACTCGATACCTGATCTTCGACAGGAGAGGACCTACACTGCAAGTGCTGCTGTGACCTCGGTCTGGAAGAGACAATGGCTCATGCGACTGGGGAAAGGGCCCCTGCCTTCACTGCGGATGAGTTGGATAAACTTGTGGATGGGGTCCTCCCCCACTACGCGCTACTCTATGGTCCTCCAGACCAACAGGTAAGTACACAGGGAGCATGCTGTATGGGCAATGCCTGTGTGGAGTGGATGAAAGATAGGGGGGGAGTGAGAATGAGGCGTGCATCAAACGACGGTGAGAGCATGTGCCACATGGCAAGGGTAGGGATGGGGGGGCCACTCACATTGAGGGTGCAGAAGGTAATGACTATTCTTCTCCCCTGTACATTTCATATAGGTCAGCGCCCACCAGAAGATCGATATTTGGCGTGCCATCGCCAAGGGCGTCCGGACCCTGGGGGTCCACCACAGACGGGGCACCCACTGCCGGAAGAGATGGGAGGACATCCGCCGCTGGAGCAGGAAGATGGCGGAGGCTCATCTGGGGATGGCCTCCCAACGTGGGAGGGGTGCCAGTCGGACTTTGACCCCCCTGATGTCCCGGATCCTGGCGGTGGCCTACCCCGATTTGGATGGGCGCGTGAGGGCATCACAGCAGACACTAGGGGGTGAGTACACTCTCATTCTGCTGACAGCACGCAGTGGAGTTGTCTGGGTGGGGGAGGAGGGCTGTGGGTATCCCTAGGCCAGGGCGATTTATATAGGCTAGGCCCCTCTGTAAGGCATGACCCTGTGCCCCCGCTCCCCACCTCTGTAGGGTGCCAAGTACAGCTATTCATGGCCCTGTGTCATCTATGTGTGCAGATGTCGTCCATAGGCTTGTAGGCCATGTCCCAGGGATTGAGAAGTCGATCCCAAGTGCGCGGCGTAGTGCAGGGGGCTTCTGTGTCAGTCCTGTCCGCCAACGGTGTCGCCAATGCATGCACTCAACATTTCTATATTCTGTTTCCCCCCCTTTTTTGTGGTCTTCCTGTTCATGTGTGCATTAGCATCATCAGGCGGAGGAGAAGTGGCATCGGAGCACGAGGGAGCTGCATCCCACATGGCCATGGAGGGCCACGCAACGGACTCCGAATTCACCAGTGGGACGGAGGGCGAGGGGAGCTCCACAGTGGGGACTCGGGCAGATATCAGTGACACCGACTCGTCCTCTGAAGGGAGCTCCCTTGTGGTGGCGGCAACATCTGTGCCCCCCGCAACAACAGGTACAGCCGCCACCCACCGCACCAGCACCGCCCTCCCAGCAGCCCCTCAGCATTTGGCCCGTGCCCGCTCACCCAGGAAGGTGGGCATCTCCTTTGCCCTAGGCACCTCAGGCCCTGCCCCAGTCACCCCTGCTGCCCTCAGTGAGGAGGTCATTGACCTCCTGAGGACACTCACTGTTGGGCAGTCTACCATTTTGAATGCCATCCAGGGTGTAGAAAGGGAGGTAACCAGAGTAATGCATACCTGGAGGGCATTCATTCTGGTCAGGTGGCCCTTCAGCAATCGTTCCAGACTCTGGCCATTGGCACTGACTGTCTCTAGCCTCCCCCCTCCAACTTCCTCCACCCATACCCTATCACCTGTACCTCTGCCTATCACAGACACACCATCAGACCAGCCTGCACACACCTCAACACCCAAGGGAAGCTCAGCCAGACATAAGCACCACACATCCCACAGGCAGTCACACAAGCAACATCCACATACAGACATACCAACACCCACTGCCTCCACTGTGTCCCCCTCCTCCACGTCTCCCTCCTCCCTCCCTGTCACCTCTCCGTTCACACCTGCATGCACAACATCTTCAGCCACTACGTCCCCCAGCAGCACACACACCAGAACACCCCGCACACGTGCAGTCACCACCCCCACTGCCATTTACACGTCCCCTGTGTCTTCTCCCAGCGTGTCTGTGCCCCCCCCTTCCAAGATACACAAACGCAGGCAGCCACCCACCCAACAGCCATCCACCTCACGACAGCCTCCAGCCCAAGCACCTGCACCCAAAGCCACCAGACTTACAACTCCTACAACCACAACCTCTTCCTCCACTCCCATACCCACTACACCTACCCGTCCCACTGCTCCAAAAAAGTTTTTCCTGTCAAAACTCAACCTCTTTCCACCAACTCCCCCACCCCGTCCATGTCATAGGACTACAGTCAGCACCTCAGCCACTACAAAATCGTCCCCTGTCATCACAGTCTGCCATGGACAGTGGAGTGCCCCACCCACCAGGGCAGCCAGTTTGGTGCGAAACCAAGGCACGGGCAGCCCACCCCCAGAGAAACATCCCAAGATAGGCAGTGGCCGGCGGGAGAGGGTGAAAACACCAGGGACTAAAACCCCTACCAGGGCTACGGCAGGGAGTGTGGAGACAGCTGGCACACCGCCCAAGGTGGGGAAGGGCCACAGGCGATCAGGGAAGGCTGGGAAGGGCAGCACGCCCGACAACACCGCCATCAGCCCAGCTGGCCAGGAGGGCCCCGCCAGCCCCATCCCAGGTGGGCAGGAGGCCACCAATAGCCCCAGCACAGCTGCCCAGGAGGGCCCCGCCAGCCACAGGACAGATGGGCAGGAGGGCCCCGCCAGCCACAGGACAGGTGTCAAATGAGCACCCCACCATGGCCGGGACCGCTGAACTGGGCACCGCCGTCTCAAGCACAGCTGAACTGGGCCCTTCATCTCAAGCACCGCTGAACTGGGCACCGCCTTCTCAAGCGCCGCTGAACTGGGCACCGGCGTCTCAAGCACCGCTGAACTGGGCACCGCCGTCTCAAGCACCGCTGAACTGGGCACCGCCGTCTCAAGCACCACTGCACTGGGCCCTTCATCTCAAGCACCGCTGAACTGGGCCCTTCATCTCAAGCACCGCTGAACTGGGCCCTTCAT
Source organism: Pleurodeles waltl (assembly GCF_031143425.1). Lineage (NCBI taxonomy): Eukaryota > Metazoa > Chordata > Amphibia > Caudata > Salamandridae > Pleurodeles > Pleurodeles waltl. Next base: position 1,571,782,611 of record NC_090440.1, read on the forward strand.
CTCAAGCACCGCTGAACTGGGCATCGCCGTCTCATGCACCGCTGAACTGGGCCCTTCATCTCAAGCACCGCTGAACTGGGCACCGCCGTCTCAAGCACCGCTGAACTGGCCACTATATCGCAGGCACCGCTGGCCCAGGAGTGGCAGGGACTGGGACGGATCTGTGTCGGGCAGGGCTGCACGAGGCACTCTGGGCACCAGGCCCCCTCCAGAACCAGTGGAGACTGTTATCCACTTGTGAGACTGTGGCTTTGCACTCCCCAGGATTGAACAATGGGCATGGAGGCCCCTCGTGGATCTGGCATTGTGCACTCATCTGGCTGAGGTGCCCCCCCTTCCCTTCTCCCTTAGGTGCCTGTAGTTTTGCTATCTGATGCCCCTGCAGTGTTCTCTCCATTAGAGTCAGGTATCCTGTGTGGGCTTTGCCCATGTGATTTGGGCCCAGTGGTCCACGGACAATGCCTGCTACAATGCTCGGACTTGTACATTTCTGTATATAAGAGTTTTTGATGTGTATATATATTTTTTGGCAGTATTGCAATATATTTCAATGTTTAAAATCATTTCCTTTTGTCTTTGCATTCTTCCGGGGGGTTTGGGGGCTGTAACTGTGATGTATTGCTATGCATTGATGTGTGTGTTGTAGTGGGTGAGGGTGGGGGTGGGTGTGTCGCTTATTTGTGTCCCCGTAATTTTTTCCCTCCCCTGTGTCGTAGGTGCAGTACTCACCGTTGTCTTCTGCGCCAGCGTTCATGCTCCTGGTAGAGGAGCAGGAAGACTATCGCTGTCGGGTTCCATGCTGTCCTGATGCCTCGTGGGGTGTATGGAGGTGAGCGTTTTCCCTTCAAAATGTCTGTTTCCGCCGTGTTTTTATCGGCGGGGCTACCGCCCCAGAAAAGGTGGCGGATTGGTAGGTTGTGATACTGTGGGTGGTACATTGACTCCTGCCTGTCTGTTGGCGGTGACCTCCGCGCTGTTTGTTTGTACCGCCATGGCGGTCGGTGTGTTAAAGTGGCGGTCTCTGTTGGCGGTTACCGCCTCGGTCGGAATTCCATTTTTTGTACCGCCAGCCTGTTGGCGGTTTTGCCGCCGCTTTAACACCGACCGCCAGGGTTGGAATAACCACCTTATTCTTTTTACAATTTGTAACTTGGCTTGTGTATGTTGGATTTTTGTTGTTTTGGTCTTGTTTTGTTTAGATAAATATTACTTATTTTTCTAAAACTGTGTTGTGTCATTTTACTGTGTGTTGCTACAAATACTTTACACATTGCTTCTGAAGTTAAGCCTGCCTGCTCGTGCCAAGCTACCTAAAGGGTGAGCAGGGGTTAATTGAGGGTGATTCTCGTTTACCGTGATTAGAGTGAGGGTCCTTGCTTGGACAGGGGGTAACCTGATTGCCAAACAAAGACCCCATTTCTAACAGAAAGTTTGAGAGGTAAACCATAAACTCCCTTCAAGTACCATTTAAATATTATCTAGCTGTCCAAATTTCTAAAGGTTCCCAATTATATATTTTCAATGTTTATGCCATGGATATATTTTCACCCATTTTTGTTTAGGCTTAGTGCACCAAATGACAACATTCCCTAAAATTAGGACCTGGAACAAGGAAAGGTTTCCTTACCCATGAGATGGGATATTAATGCATTTCACTTTGTATTATTTTCTAAATTTTACATGAATTTAAGAAAGTGCATTTCAAAACCATTATTTGCAATTTGTAAGGAATATTATTAATTACAAAACTGCATTTTTCATCTTTGCAATCTGGATGACATAAGGCTGTATAATACAGTAATAAGTTATGATTTACTTGCAATTTGAGAAAGGAAACGTTTAACTCATTTGGAAAACCTGAAATATGAATTTCTGGGTGTCTCACATTGAATGCTTTATGCCGTAATATGGACAGTTTTTACTCTTTTAATGGCACTCTATGCCTTTCTTATTGTTTGCTCTTTTGTTGTTTATTCATTGTATAAACTGAATAAAGAAGTTTGAACTGAAGAATCTAACTCCACTTTATAGTATGGAAAATGTTGGATTTTGGAAGGGTTACATTTACTATTCCTAATCCAAAGTAAGCATAATCATGGAAATTGTTAAAGGTTTGTTGGGGCTGCATTTACTATTCACACTCCATTGCAAGTGAAAACATTAATAGTATTTGGTTTAGGAAGGATTACGAATACCACATCAACGTCTAATCATTTTTATAAAAACATCAAAACACCTTACAAAATAAAAGTATTAAAAATATTAACATTATAAATATATGCTATGTAAGAAAATATAATTAAATGCAAAAAAGAAAAATATTTAACAGCTAGAAGACAATGTAAATAAAGTTTAAATAAGAACACCACACCACAGCCCGCCGAAAAAAATAAAGTATAAATAAAACGCTAACATTAAAACTGTAATTGTATTTATATAGTGCTAACTACCCCCTAACGAGGCATTGAGGTGCTTCACGGGGAGTAGTAAGCTATTCCAGAACCCAAAGTTAGCGGTTAATCTGGCTGCTTATTATAATTAGTTGTGGGCACTCAAGAAACAAATTGCATGTATTCACTCCAAATAATTTGTGATAGATTATATTATTGCCAGTGAAATGTGATTATTAGTGCAGACTAGGTCCCTGATTTATTCTTTTTTTGCACCACATTACTGTCATTTTTTGACACAAAAGCGGCGCCAGCTTACAAAATACAGTTGTATTTTGTAAGTGTGCGCCGCTTTTTTTCAAAAAAGTACGCTAATGTGGAGCAAAACAAGTATAAATCAGGGCCTAGGTGTTTTTGGGTGAATGGTTGGTAAGCTAGATAGGCCTAGCGGAGATTAAGGAATGTTAGGTTATTCGTATTGAGTTTTAAAAAGCATGTTTGTGATCTATGAAATGAGGTATCAGCCAATTGCAGAATTATAGTACCAAGTATGAAGGCAGGCTGCCATGAGACTAAGTCAGATATAGAAAGCATACAGGGATGGAAAGCAAGTAGAGGGTCACTGAAGAAGGAAAGGAGAGAAAAAATCAAGAGGAAGTAAGTCAAGGTCATCTTTTGATGCATGTTTTAGGAGTATGGTGGGAGAGGACTGTTTGACAAAGAAAGGATGTTGCTGTAGAAAGAAACACCATTATACATATTGCTCCATAAATGAGGCAAACAGGTTTAATATGCAGTTCTGAGTGTATACATCATTTAAACATCTATAAGGCCCCAATTGGGAGTTTGGTGATCAGACGGCCAGACTGCCAATACAGTGGTTGGGAGGAAGCCGCCAAGCTGATGGCTTCCTAACTGCAGTATTACAACACTTGTAACCACATGCTGCCATAGTGCAGTGCCAGATGCACCTTGGGTACACTAATGCCATGCACAATGTTGTGCATGGTAAGAATGTGCACCCACAGTGCAGGCAAAGGGGGGCACAACGTGCCCACAGCCACACTGCCCATTTAGCAAAATCATCCCAGGACCTTGTTTGCAGCCTCTTCCATGCCTTTCCACTGACCTTTTCATGGCGGGCTCCCCACCATGAAAAGCTTGGCTGAAAGGCAGGTCGTGACCAACAAGGGGGTGTCGGCATCGGCACTACCACGATTGACCACAGCTTTCCCTGCCACTGTCACTGTATCCAAGATCCTGCCGGTTGTGGCAACCTTTTGGCCGTCTGACCTCCATCCAGTCCCAGGCCCACCATACTTATAATCAGAGCCTAGAAACCATAACCAAGTCATTGGCCCTAGCTATAAGAAAATTGGTTGCAGGTTAGAGCATATGTGTTTTTTTGGGGCACACTCGCAGGTCCGGATCACTGGCAAGGTATTTTGCTGCCATATCGATATGGTACATATGTTTAGGGTGGTTATTCAGACTGCTTTCACTGATAATCAGTTTACTAAGAGGCTCAAACCCCCACTCCCAACAAAAAACGTAAAGGACAGAGGGTACAAGTCACCCATCTTTGATTAGTAAAACAGTTCACAAAAAAAACTAGTAGATAAATAAAACTAACAAGGTGAAACCAGTAATAAATATAGAATACATTTTACAAAGTTTACTAATAAATACACTGAACAATAAATTATCAATCAGCTAAAATACAACAAAATATTTGTATAATAATTAAAAAGAAAGTTTACATAATTAATTATCAAGTAGAAATGTAATTAACATAAAACTTAACTGCAAACATATAGAAAAATGATTCCAGTAACTTCTCATCCTATTCTCATTCAAATCAACAATCCTCTGCTGAAATATAAATTCCAATTAGACATTAAAATCACACACCAAAATAAATAATGAAAATCAAAATTAATCAACTAATCAATGAAAATAATAATTTCAAATGTCATATTTAATTAACAGAAAACATAAATTAGCAATAAAAGTAATATTTTTTCATTTAACTTACCCCTCAGCCCTCTGCACAGGCAGAAACTGGCTACTAAGCTATTGATTACTAATTAAAAGTAAAAAGATACACATTAGAAATTAGAAAATGCAAAAGAAAAGTAAAACAATTACATTATTACCATTAACACCTATAATTAACATAGTAAATAATATGTATATTAAATTAGGTGAAGGATGGTATTTAATATTAATACAACTATATTAAAGTAAGATACATTATATTAAACCATATTATTGAAAATGATATAATATACATACAAAAGTGATATTTTTACTTTTGATATTCTGCCCCATGATATTTTCGCAGGAACAATATTTGTGACACAGTATTCATATCATGTGCTATTTTTAATTCAATATTTGTGTCATTCGCTGACAAATGTTTGAAGTCATAAGAGCTTCCCATTTAAGACTGTTTTGGTGTGTTGTGTTATGCTCTGTTATATTTTCATAGTGCCACTACAGTGTTTCCTTTCTCAAATTGCCTGCATGTTAATGTATTGTGTTCTATTGCTTACTTTAGTTATGTAAACAAATGTTGCTAAAACTTCCAGACAACAGAAGCACATGTCCTTAAATCTTCTTGACAAGCAATCATTTACCACTGTCTAAGGTGGTAAAATAGAAGTGCTCCAGACCTTTAATTATTTAGACATGAGTCAGACTAAACCTGCAGCAGAGACTGTGGACCTCATTTAGAGTTTGGCAGTCTCACTACCAGACAGTCATGTTTGTGGTCCTGAAAAGACCACCATGTTGCCAGTCTTTCAGACTGCCATATTACGAGTTACACAGGAAGGACGGCCAAGAAAAGATGGCAGACTGCCAGCGCCATGGCAGTCTGAAAATAGGCGGTCAGAATCACAACCAACCACCAAGCATATTGCAAGCATGCAGTTGCCGTGGTGGTCCTTTCATGGTGGTCAGCCAATGGTGGTCCAAACCACGGCAGTTCGCAGTCAGCTAAGTAACAGACAGCTGCACATTGGATGAATTTGAAACCAACACAGCTGACACGTATTGCCACAGTGGACACACCTGCAAAGCACGCTATAAATTACACCCCTTCATAGAACACAATCCTTTGCATTTCCACTGCATGACAAAGAACACTGACTACTATCTTCCCATTTTCCCATAGTATAGATACCCCTATTTTTTCCACCATCCCATAGGATACACTGCAAACACTTTTGTCCATTCACACCCTTTTGCGCTTCCCCTGTTTAGTAAGACATTGTCAACCATTTTGTTTCCACAATGTCATGTTCTAAAACACCACGTTTTTCAGAAGATGAGCTAAGAGTCATGGTAGATGAAATCATAAGAGTAGGTTCACAGTTGTTTGCAGCAGAAGTCCACCTCCTCTCAGCAGGAAAATGGAAATGTGGGCAGGATAGCTGACAGAGTGAGTGCTGTAGGTACCACCCTACCACAAAGGAGGACACCAGGAAGAGGTGGAATGACCTAAGGGGCAAGGTCTGTTGCCTGGTCTCCAGGGAATAGCTGCAAGCCAAGACGACTGGCATGAGCCCTCCCAGTGCCCAATTTCATCTCTTTCCCTAGGAGGAGAAGGTCTTGGCCTTCCTGCATCCTGAGGACTTGAGAGGAAAAGTTGGGGGAGTAGATTCTGGTAAGTTATAACACCAAAAATATAAACAAAATGCAATGTTGTGTATGCTTATAGCTCACCTTCTGCCACTGTCTTGTTTATGTATCTCACCAACATACAATACCCAGAGTATCTGGGGTTTGATACTGTCAATATGTTTTGTGTGACCCCCACACCACAGCTACTAAGGTCCATCACATGCTATTGGTTCAAATGGGGCCTGTAAGTCTTTCAGTATATACAATAATAATCCCAGGAATAATGGTATGTCTCAATAGGTAAATGTATGCTCACAGCTAAATGCAGTCTGCATACAGATATGTGATACCCAACATTTGTATAGTGTATATAGTAGAGAGAGTGACATGACTGCAACTCCCAGGAGGCACTCTTTCTGTAACTCCAAACACAAGCACAGTGTTCATTTTTGTTGTCCCTTTTTGTCAAATCTCATTTGAACTGTTCTCACCTGAGAGAATAAAATTTGTATAGTGTGTGTAGTACAGGGAGCGACATGACTGATAAGGCCAGTAGGCTCTGTTTAGTCATTCCAACTCCAGCCCAGTATTCAATTGACCAAATACCTCTGTTTCACAACTCTAAATTGAAGTGTACTCACCTGGGAGGATACCATGTGTATAGTGCGTGTAGTACAGGGAGTGACATGACTGTTAATGCCAGGAGACTCTGTTTCTTTAACTCCAGACACCAGGTCAGGGTACATCTGTCCAAATACCCCTCTCTAGTGAATCCCAATTAAAGCTTAGTCACCTGGGAGGATCCTATTTGCCAAGCGTGTGAAGTAGAGGGACTGACCTGACTGCAAATCCCAGCAGGCCCTGTGTCTGTTAGTACAAATACCAGATCAATTGCCCAAATACCTCTGTTCCTTAACTTTCAATTGATGTGCATTCACCTGGGAGGACATCATTTGCTAAAGTTTGAGAAGTAGAGGGAATGAATGACCTGACTGCAACTCCCAGGAGGTCCTATTACTTTTACTCCAACTGGCAGGATCTCAAATGAAGTATACTCATCTGGGAGTAATCAAGCACAGATCATGCCCAAATCAGAGGTGTATCTGCCTTCAAGTCTTCATCTTGACTTGATAACCGAAGATGAAATATTTTTGGACAGGAATAACACTTTACTGAGTGTGAATAACAAGTATTCGTAAGGCCTCGAGATGTTCCACCATATCGGTATTGGCAGCAGACACATTCACACTTAACTGTGTACATGATGACTCCAGTTACATATACAAAAAAGTCCTGTGTTTGCCTGCACAACACTCAACTAGGAGTACAAACGGGCAACACCATAACTTGCTTAGCATTCTAGCCACTGTTTTGCCTGCACTGGTGGCATGATGTCATTTTCAGGTCATCCTCCCAAATGCAAATTATCTGCACTTGTCAGCAACTGCTTTAGTCAAAATGAATTGGCAAGTTTCACACATGTCATGTCAATAAACCCAATACCATGGTTACATGGCACAATAGGATTAACTGCAACTTAACTTTGTATAAGGTCTCTGCTTACTGTACCTCTAAACTGTTGGGGGTATATGTCATAACACAACCAGTAACATTGTAAGTTTTACATCAACAGGTGGGGCTGCAGATGGGCACATGAAGACAGCAGAACAGTCTGCCACTACCCATCTGGATGAAGCCCTCAGTGAAGACGATACTTCTGGATATCTACACGTGGAGGATGGTTCTGGCCCATCTGGGCAACCTGGTCAGATTGCAACAATGAGTCTCACTGTGCCCACAACTTCACCTCCCAGCCCTGTTGCCTCCACATCACAGGCAACCATTTGCCCCCAACCTTTGCACCTAGCACAGTGTCTATCATCTCATGTCCCCCAGTCCTGGATCCTGAGTTGCAGTGCAACACTTCCGACAAGGAAGGTCCAGGAACAAGTTGTAGAAGGCACCCTGTGGCAAGGGTACAGGCCCATGGGGGTAGGCTGCGTAGGAGGGATGCTGTAGGCCAGCGGGGTGAGGCCACTGGGGGTGCTCTTGGTCAGGTCACCATCAGCTGCATCTTGGGGGTCAATGAGGAACCCCAATTTGTGATTGGCCAGGTGTTGACAGAACTCTGAGAAATCAAGCAGCTACAGAGTGACATGCACAGATGTGAGAATGAACAGATGCAGGCCCACAATAACAACATGGCCTCCCTAACAGGGCTGCTGAGGGACATACATACCACTCTGAATAGGCCCATCAACATCAGTGCCATCCACTGGAAGGAAAGCCCTGTGAAAGGAAGAATCAGCCGAAGACACCCCTGCCTCAGTAGCAGCAGACCCCCCCACAAGTGGGGATGATCAGCAAAGAATCCAGTAGGTATGGATGGCAAGACACCCAGCACAGCCAGCAAGTGACCTTTTCCCAAAGGACATCCTTTGTGTGCCACACTTTCACTCTGTGAACTGATCCTGACCCAGCTACTAGTGCCAATGGGAGGAGTACTCTGGACTCTGGTCTCACAATGGTGTGGCATCTACTTCAATGAGTTAATTCACCATGACACCTTCACTTTATATGTTTGATTCATTTTGCCCAAAATGTATTTTCTGTATAAGAATGGTAAAAAATTCACCAATCAAGAACTCATTGTCTGCTTGCTTAAATTTATCATTCAGCTGTGTAGAGATGTAAGATCATGTGAACCATACAATAAAGGAATTAGCTTCTTGTTACTTAATCTAGAAGGGATGCGTTACAGGTACACAGACTCCAGCTCAGAATTACAACCATTACACTCCAACGCATCAGTACAAGTGTCTGGTCAAACCCAAAACAATATTACAGTGTTCAGCACATAGGCTGTCAATTGGACTTTTGGAAATCAAGAATGAGTGACTCACACTGAGTAAATAAACATATTTACAGGTACAGAACCCCAGACCACGGAAGGAAGTTATTTGCCAGATATTGTCCTGTAGAATAGGCAAGCATTAAAGTAGTTGATGTCAGCAGCCTGACCCTTATCACGCACCACAACAAAGCAATCCAACATCACATAATCAGAGATACAGACATATGGCAGTACAACAGTCCCTGACCACAGGGACATCATAATTCAGTTCCCATGCTGCATTTGGTGGTATAACAGAAACATATGTCTGTGTTGTGGCACAGGCACTGTGACCTCCAATGATGAATAACTTCTACATATAAAATGAGTGTTTAGCCAATGTGAAGAAAAATACTTGGTCAACATCTAGGACTTCATATTTTCTGATCACATGATGACACATCCATCACAACTCAAAAAACAAGTGCAATGGTCACTTTTGTACCTCCACCCAAACACTGAGCAAGCTGTCATGGTAAAGGAATCGTACATCTAAACTCTGCGACCTACATTACCTGGAGCAATCCATGTCCACTTTGTATGTCAGAAGAGCATCGGATACCTGCCAGTGTCACAACACTGAAATGTCCACATGAAAATGTCATGGTGAAGGTACGTGTAGAAAGAACACAAAAAGGAGTATAGGTTTGAAAGCAATCCTATGACACAAGTCACATAGCAAGAAACTGGAAAACGAAGTACATGGCAAGGAAACTGATACAAACAAAGCAGCATCATCAAGGCGGGGATATGTCAAAAGCTATCTCATCAATCAGCCTTAGGCTGTATATTGCAGAATATCAGCTCCCTAGCTGTTTCCAAAATGCTCAACTCCACAGAGTCTCACAACTACTGTTCATTGTACAGTCATAGTCATTACATCACATGACGCACTTACAATCATGAAAAGTAGCTGTTGATGAGATCTTCCTGCAGGTCAGCTGATTCCTCTTCACAACTGTAATCCTCACTTGGTATTTTAGGAGTCACACCCGGTGGAACTGCAGGCTCCCTCTCCTATGGGATGTACAGGATGTTCGGCCGCAGGGTGATCTTGTGGAGCATACAGCATACCACAGTGATCTGACACACTTTACCAGGTGAGTAGAGGAGGGCTCCACCAGTCCTCTCCAGACAGCAAAATATTGCCATCAGGAGCCCAAAGCCTGTTCCACTGAATGCCGTGTCCTTCACAGGCCTCATTGAAGCAGACTTCCACTGGTGTAGCTGTGTTCCTCACCAGCATCAACAACCAAGAAAGGTTTGGATAGGTGGAGTCTCCTGTTAAGGAATGGGACATAAGTGCAACAATAAGTCACATGATTGTTGCACCTGACAGTGCACACACACAATCAGGACAGACGCTACTTCCTAACCAGCCAGGCCCTCTCTGCATGCAGTTGTATCATCAGCTGGGGAATGTGCTATTCTGCATTATGAAGGAATCATGGACTGATCCAGGATAACAGGCACAGACATGTGAAATGTAGAGATCTGCCAAACAGACAAATTGCACATTGATGGAATAGAAGTTCTGTAGGAAAGTCCTCCTTTTTGCACTGGTCACCCCCACACTTTTTGGACAGGTACTGGTGGTTTCTGACTCTTGGCTGTGACCTGGGTACTGCTTACCAGTTCCAGGGCCAGTGCTCTGTGTCGAATGGATATGCAAATTAGGCTAATTATAATTGGCTAAGATAACCTACCTATAACTCCCTAGTATATGGTAGGGCATGTAGGTTTAGGGACCACGGCATAGGTAGTGCACCCATAGGTGCACTGCTGAGGAGCCCAGTGTCATTTTAAAGGCAGGCCTGCCTTGCTGGCTGCTTTTAAATTAAAGTTATATGCAAATTCGACTTTGGAATTAAAAGTAGTTCCAAAGTCTTAAACTACCTTATTTTTTACATATAAATCACCCCTAAGGTGGGCCCTATGTGCCCCTAGGGCTGGGTGCCATGTAACTATAAGCAGGGACTTTATAAAAAATAGTTTTATAAGCCCTGGTGAGGTAAAAACATCCAAATTCGTTTTTCCCTCATTGTAGTAAATGGCCTTCATAGGCTAGAATGGGGACACTTTATTTTAATTTTTAAAGTCTCCTTAAATGATGCATACCAAGAATTTGGTATCAAATTAATTGTTGTAATAAATCCCACAACTTTCAGTTGTGGGATTTAATATAACTTGTTCAGGTAAAGAGTTTTAAACTTTACCTGAAAAGTTGCCAATTTCAGCCCTGCATTGTTTTTGCTGCTGTGCTCTGATTGGCCAGCCTCTAGCAGCTTGGCCAAGCTGCCTTGATGAGGTGTGAAGTGGCCTGGCTTCACACAAAGGAATGTGCCTGTGGGAAGGAATCTCCCCTCAGCAGATGGGAGGCAGGAAGGGGGAGGGCTGCCAAACTGGTCTTCAAAGGCAGAGAAGGACATTTGGAGCAACCAGCAACACCCCCACATCCTGCAACCCCAGACAACTAGGTGCCCCCTTGATTAGATTAGGAGAGGGCAGGAGAGGGGGGTGTTTATGATTTTTAGCCACACCAGTGGGTGGGCTCAGCCAGATGTAACCTCCAAAAATCAGATTCAGCCATGATGGATTTTTAGAGAATGTTGCCTCCTGGGATTGATTTTTGCCACACTTCCCAGGAAGTGGTCATCACAGGGGGAAGGACCCTGCACCTGATTGGAGAACCAGGACCCCCCTGCTTTTCACACAGGAGGAAGGATATAACTGGCAGACCTGCACCCACACCTCAGTTCCCTTCCACATCCAACAAGGAAGAACAACAGAAGAAGAAGGACTGCCCTGCTGGACCACTGGCCTGCACCTGGAACCTGCACTCATAAGGACTGCACCAGCTGCACACTTGGGCTTCACCACAAGAAGGACTTTGCCTGGCTTCAACTGGTTCAAGGAGGGTCTCCCTGTTTGCTACAGGTGAAAAATTGCTATCCAGAGTCCCCTGCACCAACTCCTGAAGAAAGCGACCAGCTGACCACTGTCCAGTGGCCAAAAAGGAGTTTGCGCCAGGTGTATTCTGGGAGTTATAGTCTGCACCCCCCAAGGACCATCTCAGAACTTCTGGACCATTGGGGTGAGCTGTGGACCCCCAAAAGAACCTTAAAAGGACATCTAGGAGAAGCCCCAGAAGTTTGGAGAAGTTTGGACAACTTTTGTAAAAAAGCTCCATAGAGGGACTGACCTGCCGCGGCAACTCTAGCCGGCTTGCCTCAACCGCGATTTGCTGGTTCGTCCCGGTAAAGAAAATCTCAGAAAAAGAGACTAAGGCCCTCATTCTGACCTTGGCGGGCGGCGGAGGCCGCCCGCCAAAGTCCCGCCGTCAGATTACCGTTCCGCGGTCGAAAGACCGCGGCGGTAATTCTGACTTTCCCGCTGGGCTGGCGGGCGGTCGCCTTCAGACCGCCCGCCAGCCCAGCGGGAAAGAGGCTTCCACGATGAAGCCGGCTCGGAATCGAGCCGGCGGAGTGGAAGCTGTGCGACGGGTGCAGTTGCACCCGTCGCGTATTTCACTGTCTGCGCAGCAGACAGTGAAATACATGTAGGGGCCCTCTTACGGGGGCCCCTGCAATGCCCATGCCAGTGGCATGGGCACTGCAGGGGCCCCCAGGGGCCCTGCGACCCCCCCTACCGCCATCCGGATCCCGGCGGTCGGACCGCCGGGATCTGGATGGCGGTAGGGGGGGTCGGAATCCCCGCGGCGGTGCAGCAAGCTGCGCCGCCGTGGAGGATTCAATGGGGCGGCGGTACACTGGCGGGAGCCCGCCAGTGGTGCCGGTCCGACCGCGGCTTTACCGCCGCGGTCGGAATCCCCATTGGAGCACCGCCGGCCTGTCGGCGGTGCTCCCGCGGTCCTCCGCCCTGGCGGTCAAAGACCGCCAGGGTCAGAATGACCGCCTAAGTCCGAAGGTAAAAAGTTGACAGGGACCTTCCAGCCAGAGTATCCGAGGAGGGCTCCAGAGACGTTGGATCAAGATCCAGGTTTACCCCGGTCGAAGGATTTTCACCTCGAAAAAACGACTAACGGTCAGATGTAGGTAGGTATAAAATTGCGACTTGCAATTTGCGAGTCATAGCGACTCGCAAATTGCAACTCACAATACGAAATGCAGAAAGTTGTCTCAGACACCTTCTGCGACTTGCTATGGGGTCGCAAAGACCCACCTCATGAATATTAATGAGGTGGGTCGCAGTTTGCGACCCCATAGCGAGTCCAGGCACTCACAGGGATGGTGGCCTGCTGGAGACAGCAGACCACGATGTCCGTGACAGCTTTTTGAATAAAGCAGTTTTTTTTTTTCTTTTTGCAGCCCGTTTTCCTTAAAGGAAAATGAGCTGCAAAAAGAAAAAATTCCGAAACCATTTGGTTTCGGTTTTTTCAGAGTAGGCAGTGGTCCATTGGACCACTGCCTGCTCTGAAAAAATATTTTTATTGGCATTCACAAAGGGGAATGGGTCCCATGGGTACCCCTTCCCTTTTGCAAATGAGTTACCATCCACTTCAAGTGGATGGTAACTGCGAGTTGGTTTGCGACCGCATTCGCGGTCCCAAAGCAACTCTGCATGGCGATGCGGTCGCAAATAGGAAGGGCACACCCCTTCCTATTTGCGAGTCGCAGCCTCAAATTGCGAGTCGGTACCGACTCGCAATTTGCGGTTGTGCATCGCGTTTGGCCTTTTGCGCCTCGCAAACTGCGTTTTTCGCAGTTTGCGAGGCGCAAAAGGCTTCCTACATCTGGCCCTAAGTCCGAAGGTAAAAATCTCCACCGAGGATTTCCGCGTCGTGTATCCGGAGAAGGGCTCCAGGAGGTCGGACTGGACTGGCAAGTTCGTCCCGCTGAAGAAAAAAGACTAAGGGGGTCATTCCGACCCTGGTGGTAAAACCCGCCAGGGCCGTGAACGACCGAAAGCACCGCCAACAGGCTGGCGGTGCTTTCCTGCCCATTCTGACAGCGGCGGTAAAGCCACAGTCAGAAAAGGGGATCCGGCGGTTTCCCGCGGGATTTCCCCTGGCTGGGCTGAACCTCCATGGCGGCGCTGCAAGCAGCGCCGCCATGGGAATTCCGACCCCCTTCCCGCCAGGTTTTTACCGCCAGGAACAGGATGGCGGGAACGGGTGTCGTGGGGCCCCTGGGGGCCCCTGCACTGCCCATGCCATTGGCATGGGCAGTGCAGGGGCCCCCTAACAGGGCCCCAGCATGATTTTCACTGTCTGCCTAGCACCCCTGCAACACCGCCGGCTCCATTCGGAGTCGGCTTCTTTGTTGCAGGGCCCTTCCCGCTGGGCCGGCGGGCGCTCCCTTGGAATGACCACCTAAGTGTGAAGGTAAACTTTTAACCGAGGCCTCCCGCGGCCTGTAGCCGAGCAGGGCTCCATCGCGGTCGGCCTTAAACTTTGACTTTGCCCCTGTCGAGGTGCAACCAGATGACCCGATAGGCGCTAAAAAAAAAATAATTCTTTAAAAATTCATATCTCCGGTTCCCCTTATCTGATTTTATTAGTTTTGGTGTCAGTTTAAAGATAAAAATATAATCTATTTTTATAAATTGGTTTTGGATTTTTAAACTGTTTCCTGTGTTTTATTTGATTACTGTTTTGTGATATTTGAATGCTTTACACTCTGTCTCCTAAGTTAAGCCTTGACGCTCGTTGCCAAGCTACCAAGGGTTGAGCTGGGTTTAATTTACTGAGACCTAACTGGACCTTAGTGGAGGTTAGTGGCCTATTGCTAAGTTTAGGTACCTACCTGCCCTTACCAATAACCCATTTTCCAACAAGTTCTTTCTGTTGTGGTAGACTTGTTCAGTGGCCTGTCGTAGCACCAAGCCATCAATGGCCCCCACCACACGTGGGAGGTGGGCAAAACCATAAAAGTCAGCCTTCACATTGGCTAAATCCTCGCATCAGGGGAACCTGTTATAGCTGTCAATGTGTTTCAACATTGCTGAGAGGAAATCCAGACTGAACATAGGTTGGGACAAACCAGCAAATGGGGCCCCTGTATGTTGGAAGGACCCTGTGGCCAGGAAGTGCAAAACTGACATGATTTGCACAATGGGTGGTATGCAGGTTGAATAACTAATAGCTGGCATCAGATCTGGCTCCAACTGATAGCATAAGTCCACTATTGTTTGTATAGCTAGGTGGCACAACATAGTTATTTGCCGTTGCTTCATGGTCTGAAGGTCTCACAGTGGACTGTAGACAGGAGATTGTCGCATCCTCACTCTCCAACGGTACCAATGTGTGACAAGACATGATTTGTAACATTAGTCAGTCTGTCCACAGCAACATACATTATGCATCCAATATTATGTGACAAAGCATTTCTTACTGCTTAGACATGACACCCAGTTCACATCACAGCTGGCAACTACTCAAGGGTCACATGCGATCCCCATCATTGTCAACACTTATGTTAACAACATGGATATGGACAAAACTCAAAGATTTGCTACACAATTGGCCCTTCGAGATGTGATTGTATATTCCGCTCACCAAAATGACTGTCGATGGTGGTGGACTGTGCACCGCCATCAAACGCCATCTGTTCCCCACAACACACTACACAGGTGGTTGTGTAGAACGACCTACATGACTAGACTGAATAAGGATGTTTGCAATGCCATAGCACATATATTGTAGTTGTGATGCAGTTTATAAAGGCAAATACAGTATTTCAGGGGGCCAAAATGGTGGATGTCTGACCTACTCGACTGGACACAACCGCTGACAGAAGTCATCAGGGTGGTAGGCAGTTCCAAATGTGGCACACACAGCCATAGGCTAACATTGTTTGCCTGTGGGGGTCGCAACCCAATGGCTGTGTCCGCCAGCGGTGATGACCACATATGTGGCCGACGTGACCACCCTGTTGTGCACATTCACTCACTTGACTCTTGACACTGCTGCCAGCAATACCTGCACTACCTCAAATCAAATCAAATCATTAACATTTATAAAGCGCGCTACTCACCCGTGCGGGTCTCAAGGCGCTAGGGGAAAGAGGAGGTTACTGCTGCTCGAAAAGCCAGGTCTTTAGGAGTCTCTGGAAAGCGGAGTGGTCCTGGGTGGTCCTGAGGTTGGTGGGGAGGGAGTTCCAGGTCCTGGCCGCCAGGAAGGAGAAAGGTCTCCCACCCGCCGTGGAGCGGCGGATGCAAGGGACGGAAGCGAGTGCGAGGCCAGAGGAACGGAGGAGGCGGGTGGGGACGTAGAAGCTGAGGCGTCGGTTGAGGTATTCCGGTCCCTTGTCGTGGAGGGCTTTGTGTGCGTGGGTGAGAAGTCGAAAGGTGATCCTTTTGCTGACTGGGAACCAATGCAGGTGTCTCAGGTGTGCGGAGATGTGGCTGTTGCGGGCTACGTCGAGGATGAGGCAGGCCGAGGCGTTTTGAATGCGTTGCAGGCGATTTTGGAGTTTGGCTGTGCTCCCAGCGTAGAGGGTGTTGCCGTAGTCCAGGCGGCTCGTGACGAGGGCGTGGGTCACGGTTTTTCTAGTGTCGGCGGGGATCCAGCGGAAGATCTTGCGGAGCATGCGGAGGGTGAGGAAGCAGGCGGAGGACATGGCATTGACTTGCTTGGTCATGGTGAGAAGAGGGTCCAAGATGAAGCCGAGGTTGCGGGCGTGGTCTGCGGGGGCCGGTGCGGTGCCGAGGGCAGGGGCCACCAGGAGTCGTCCCAGGCGGACGGGGTGTTGCCGAGGATGAGGACTTCCGTTTTTTCAGAGTTCAGCTTTAGGCGGCTGAGCCTCAACCAATCTGTGACGTCCTTCATACCCTCTTGTAGGTTGGTCTTGGCGCTGGCGGGGTCCTTAGTGAGGGAGAGTATAAGTTGGGTGTCGTCGGCGTAGGAGGTGATGATGATGTCGTGCTTGCTTACGATGTTGGCGAGGGGGCTCATGTAGACATTGAAGAGTGCCGGGCTGAGTGATGAGCCTTGGGGTACGCCGCAGATGATCTCGGTGGGTACTGAGCGAAACGGAGGGAGGTAAACTCTTTGGGAACAGTTTGAGAGGAAGGAGGCGATCCAATCCAGGGCCTGGCCTTGGATCCCGGTGGAGCGGAGGCGGGTGATTAGGGTGCGGTGGCAGACGGTGTCGAAGGCAGCCGAAAGGTTGAGGAGAATGAGGGCGACTGTTTCACCGTTGTCCATCAGGGTTCTGATGTCGTCTGTGACTGAGATGAGGGCGGTTTCCGTGCTGTGGTTGGTTCGGAATCCGGTTTGTGAAGGGTCGAGCAGGTTGTTGTTTTCCAGGAAGGTGGTCAGCTGTTTGTTGACGGTCTTCTCTATTACCTTGGCTGGGAAAGGCAGGAGAGAGATGGGGCGGAAGTTTTTCAGGTCGCTCGGGTCAGCCGTAGGTTTCTTTAGTAGGGCGTTGACTTCGGCGTGTTTCCAGCATTCGGGGAAGGTAGCAGAAGAAAAAGAAGAGTTGATGACGGCCTGGAGGTGCGGGGCGATGATGTCGTCGGCTTTGTTAAAGATGAAGTGAGGGCAGGGGTCCGAAGGGGCGCCGGAGTGGATAGAGTTCATGGTGGATTTGGTTTCTTCAGTGTTGATGTGGGTCCAGTTGTTGAGGGTGATGGTCGGGGGTGCGGGTTCGGTGGTGTTTGGTTGGGTCTGGTGTCCGAAGCTGTTGTGGAGGCCCTGAGTTGTTCTTTGCTGCCTCTGTGAGCAATCATGCCATGTCCGGCATGTGAAAGGCCCCTGCCTTCTCTCCAGAGGTTAAGGTGCTACCCCTATATCAACAGCTCTATGGCTCACCAGAGGAGCAGGGGAGATTCTCATAGGTATAGTTCATTCTGTTCAACACCATCCTTTCTCTCTTTACAGGCTACAATGGAAACCAAGTCCAGGATGTGGGAGCAGCACTGTGGCTATGCAACTGTGGAACTGTGCCTACTCCATGTACAACAGAAGATCTTGCAGACTGTGGACAGTTTTATGCTCTAGTGGTAAAACGTGCGCTGAATGCCTCAGTCCTTTGATTAGATTAGGAATGGGCACTGAGGTACATCCCAGAAGTAGTCCATATGGGCATTGCGCCTCATTGTCAATGTGTGTCATTGACTCATGACAGGTCCTTTAGTCCCACAGCTCTGTTATCACCTTCAGAAAAATAATATTTGTTCTGCACAGGCTTATTGCACTAACGACATTCCCACAGTGCGGACAGTGTGTTGATCCCTGGGAGACAATGATATGTGAGTCAGTACCTTGGTCACATAACAGAAAATGTATAATTTATACCTTTGTATGTTGGATGACATCTCTGCAGGATAGCCACATATGTCCGAAGGAGTGTTCTGTGGCGTAGGTACATACCACAGGACCCACCCCCTGAAGTGGCATGTATATGCATTTGGTAAGCCACATATCAACACATGCACAAGGAATACACGTTCTCTACCCACCATGCCAGCCCCTTCATTGTCTCTCAAGTAAAATGGTGAAGTCTGTACTATGGAAGTGGCCAGTAGGGACTGTATGCAGTGAGTCAGTCTCATAGAGGAATGTTTCCTGACCTTTTGTCTTTTGTGGACCCCTACTTTTTTATTACTGGAACCCAGAGACCCCCTCAGAATCATTATTGGAATCCAGGGATCTCCCCTTGAGTCATTACTGAAAGCTGGGGACCTTACAGGTTAATATTATTTAATGTTCTAAGCAGTTGCAGACCCCTTGAGGAGGATTCATAGATCCCCAGGGGTGCCCAGGCCATGGGTTTGGAACCACAGTCGTAGAGTATGAATATGTTGGTCCATTGAGGCCTAAGGAGTTTACCCTTCAGAAGCCACATGTGTGTAGTGTTTCATTGTGGCTCACATCACACTACATCTTGTGGGAGTATGGGCTACCTGAAGTCAGAAGGCTTGCTTAGCTATGTTAGACCTTGCGCAGGATAGGGGGTAGTCTGCAGATGGATGCAAATATCTGTAGCCATGTCCCTGTACTTTTTGGCTTGGGTGTTTTACACTTGTGGTGAGTTAACAAATCGCCAATTTCTAGCTTGGTATTTCTGACATGTGTGCAACTCAACTATTTGTGTGAAAACATGTGATTGTAATCTCTTGATTTCTCTCTTGCATCAATGCAGGTCAGCGCCCATCAGAAGAAGGAGATATGGAGAGCCATTGCCTGGAATGTGCGGACCCTGGGGGTCCACAGCCAGTGAACTGCCCACTGTTGCAAGAGGTTAGAGGGCCTGAGGCGCAGGGCCGGGAAAATCTCAGAGGTCCAGCTGTGGTCGATGTGGATGGGGCGCAGGTCAGACCATGACCCCCCTAATGTCATGCATCTTGGTAAGGGCATACCCAGACTTTGATGGGCATTTGAGTGGAGCACAGCAGCCACAAGCGGATGAGTAAGCGCATATTCATGCCTGTCACATTGCCAAGTTAATGTGTTACGTTCTGATATCTCTCCCTGATGATAGGGATGAGCCATGTGTGACACAGTACATGAATGACCGTTTGTGTAGATATGTCATGTGTTGCATACTGATGTGTCTTGTCTTTTTGCCCAGGGAAATAGGACACAACTGGTTTCAATTGCTCTCTAGGGACAAAACATAGCTGTATACATTGATCAATCAAGCAATGTTTGTTGTTGTAGTGGGTGTAAATTCTATGCAACAGACCACTACTCCTCAGTGTTGCAGGCCAAAGGTAAGGAAGTCATTGATCACTGTCCTCAGCCATGTTTAGTCAAATGAGTATATTGGCATCTGCCACACAGAGGCTACTTGTCTTCACCATGTGAAGGGCACTGGTGCCTTACTACTGTCTGTAATGTGAAGGTGGCCATCATACATGCGGTTCAGCTACAGATCAATACTTTCCCTTGGTAAGTGGGGAATGTCCATTGACATGATTTATGTGCCATTACTGTTGCCAACATTGCTTATCCCTGTATGGTAGCATGTGTCCCTTTTTTTTCTGACAAAATGTGTATGCTGATGTGTCATGCATGGTCTACCCATGTCAATGGGATGATTTCTGTATTACCTCAGATATATGTGCATGTCTACCTTTGTGTTGAATAGGACATTTGCAATAGGGCTACATTTCATGTGGTGCCATAGACAGGAGTGTCTCACTATTGATTGTTGGCTGACACATATTCTCACCCATCATTGTATGACATTTGGTATGTACAACTGCAGTAGCAATGAGGGACAAAATGTGTATGACTTATTTTTTGGTCACAATGTGCATTTCCAGGCCATTGATTTTGCATCATGTAACAAAATGCCCTGCACATGTATAATGGGGAAGGTTTATAACATAACTGTTGGCATGCATCATGATGTGACTTGCAGTTATGTTGGAATCACATGTGGTTGGGTGCAACCATTTATCCATAGACATCTAGGTTTACAGGACCAAAATGGAGATAGTGATGAATCTTCCAATTGGGTAGCATGTTGAGGTCCTTCTACAAATACTTGCATATCCCTGGGCCTCTTCAATATACAAATGGCTAGTGAGATCTATTGATGCAATCAGAGTATGTCATTGTAAAGTGTGCCTGACATTAGTGGTGATTTCCCTGGAGCCTGCTGATTTATTGTGTTTTGGAGTTTAGGGACATATCACCCTGTCAATTTGCACATTATGTCTACAGTGTACATTTCCATGCCAAATGTGTGGCATATCTGAGCAACATTAGTACTACCTCCATGACTTCGCTGGGACACAGTTTACTTGGTGAAAGGTGCATTGTTGCTATGTTGCCAGTGTGACATTCCATGTCACCTTCGCCAGGCTTTTGTACTAATGTCAGCAACATGGCATGTTCTGGGAGCATAATTTCACATTGTTGTGTTATTGTGTATGTGACAAATAAATGTCTGCATGTCCTTGTGTGGGATATATGGGAATGAACTTGGCATTGGGCTACTACTGTATGACAACTGGTAACCGAGGTATGCTCCATGAGGTAAACATTGAAGGTGATATGGTCTCCTACTTGTTCAGTGGTTACTGTGATTGCACAGCTTCACCCATGAAATTATAGTTGGCTGAGATCCAGATTTTTCTGTTGGCAACTGCTGACAGTTCAGATGGCATGCATGCATATGGTATGGTACATGTAGAAGCCACTTTGGTGGAGTTTGTCGCTGGGGCCTACTTGACATCATGGTAAAGTTTACTAATCACAGCTGTTGTTTAAGTGTGATCATGAACAGGTGGTGACCCTTTTCCTCTTTTTATTTGCAACATCAGTCCAGGCAAGTGAAGGAGACAGGCCACAACCAAGTAGGGAAGCCATGGTGTCTCCAGTCAAGACACAATGGATACAGAAGGACTCAGTGGACCAGTGGGTGAGGGAAGTGTCACAGAAGAGAAAGGATCTACATCCTCATCAACAGATTCAACCTCCAGTGGCCACTCTCTAGTGGTGGAAGACTCATTCAAACCTACTCCTTACGATCTTTGTCCGTCACCCCAGTTATATTGCCACCCTCCCTATTGCTCCTCAACCAGTTACCTGTGCCCACTCACCCAAGAGGGTGAGTGTCTCCTTTGTTGCAGGCACCTCCGCCCTAGCCCCTATTACGCCTGCTGCCCTGAGTGAGGAGGCTATTGACCTCCAGAGCAGCAACTCTATGGGTCAGGCTGCCAATGTGAATGCCATCCTGGGGTTGGTCTAATAACTTCAGCAAATCAATATTTTCCTGGAAGGCATTCCTAGTACCAGTTCTGGCCTACAGAGATCTTTTCAGGCTCTGCCCTCCTCACTCATGGCAGCCAGACACCACCAATTCCTCCCCACTCCACCTCCCTCTTTCCAATCCAAATCCCCTTTCCCCTATCTATCCCAAGCACATAGACACATCCGCACACACCCACCTCAACTCACACAAGCAACACACATAATCACAAACACCACAAGACACACCAGCACTAAGGCACTCAACATATACCCACAAACACAACATCAGCTACCACTTCCCCAGACACCCACTACCCAATCAACCCACATACCACATCCAGCATAGACACAGGCACTACCACAAACACCAGTGACACATCCACCACAATCGCCATACCCACAGACACTGCCCCATCATACACAGTAACATCTACCACACCCACTATACGCTCAGACACCACCCCAGCAGACACACCGACATCCACCACATGCAGCATACCCACATGCATCACCCCAATAGACACACAAACATCCACAACATCCAGCATACCCACAGGCGACACCCCAGCAGACACATGCACATCCACCACTCCCATATCACCTCCATCTCCCAACCTCCCGACACACAAATGTTCACATTCACAAACCCAGCAGACACCACCCAAACAGAAGCATACCTCATACACACACAAAAGACATCTTCACCCACACACCAGACAACTACTCCCTCAACCTGCAAATCTCCAACCCCTGCTGATGACCATCCCCATGTTTTGAAGGGGAGTTTCCTTTTTGACCTTGCCCTTTCTCCTGTTACCTCCAAATGCCCTCCCAAACCCAAGAGGCCGCCACCCACATCTCAACCCAACCCTTCCACATCCAAGTCCTCCCCTGTCACACCTGCCCCCTGCAAGCACCCATACCCCTCCCACAAAAAGAAGTCCACCCCTCTTAAGAAGCAGTCTCCCAAAACCAAACTCATCCATGCCAAATCCAACACCCCCAAGGACAATCCCTGAGGTGCTTGCCTGCACACTTGATGCCCCTTCCTGTGGATGTTCCCGGGCAGTGATTGGAGTCAGGTGTAGGCTCAACCATGTGCATGAACATTACTTGGTCTGGCCAGTGGCCTTTGTCCTTATGCATTTTGCATTAATAATCCCAAGTAGTTATTTTTTGGGGTACACATTTGTTCTGTGAATCCTTTTCTACCTTTGTGTTGTTCCTGAGTGGTGTGTGGTGCATGCCTACAGTTGTGTGTGTTTCAGCCTGATTGTTGATCCATTTGCTGTTGTTTGCAAAATCTGTTTTTGTGGGCAGTGTTGGTGTCACCCAGGACAAGTGTAAATTCTGATTGTATGGAAATGTGTTTGTTAATGCAATTGTGGTGTCATTGCTTAGCTTGGTATGGTAAGTATTTCATCTTGTGTTGTCCAATCTCAGCTTGTATGGTGTTAGACTTGTCACCCTGATATTGATTGTAGATTTGTCTCATGTGTAGCAGCTTGAGTTTTCTTTGTGCAGACATGGAGGGTGTTCAATTATACTAGCTTCCTTTGCATTTCACTGTGCATGTGTCCATTTTGTTGTGTGTGGCTTGCAGCTACTTCATGTAGATGTGGGGCCCATGCCATTGCTGTTGTTTTTGTTTTCTTGATTTGCACTTCCATATTCTGCAGATAGGTATGTCACTTGGCTCTAGTACTGTTTGTCCCAGAGATACCTCAAGGGCCAGTTCCTGTGCAAATGTTTTTTAAGAGTATGTGCAAAGTGGTATGTATCCCAGTGCAGCATCCTTCCCTGAGTGCTTCTGATGCCCCATCCCTATATGCTGGTATTGTTTGTATAGTGAGCTTTGGATATTTATCTCTCTGACTACTGTGCATCCCATTGTCCTTCCAATGTTTTGCAATGTGAATGATGTGTGGGTCCATTACAGGGATGTTTATTGCGAGGGGAGTTTGTGTTCTATGACACATCCATACATATGTGTGTTGAATTTGATGACAGTTCCATGGCATGTGTGCAATGTAAGGGTGACAGTTATATTGATAGATGTGATGTAGCTGTGTTTTTGATGTTGTGTGACAAAATGTTGAGTACACTTCATTGTCACTGAGTCAAGATGTACAGATATGTGTTTTGCAGAGTGTGGTAGTGCAGTGTGAGTGACCTGCCCAAAGAGGTCATCTAATGTGTGAATGTGTCCTTCTGTGTGAATGACTCAGATTGTTAACACAATGACATGTGTACTTGGTGCCTGTAATGTGAACCCCATATCACGTGAATGACAGTGTGGTGATTTGTTGCTGATTTTAATGACACAGGTAAGTGTGTGTTATTATCGTCATTTGCGTCCACGAATGCATGGATTTTGGGCTCCATCAATGAGCAGCAGCAGTGGCAGGACGGGAGTAATGGCCCCATGGTGGCACAGGACATGTAACGCTGCCTGCAGGTGGGTCGCTCCCTTTATACTCTAGGTTCCACCTGGTGGGACGTGGTGGTTGGACTGCCACAGTTACAATGGTGGTGTGCAACCTCATAATGTAGGGCCATCAGGCATAATAACACTGATTACCCATTTGCGCAACATTATAACTCTGCCCATGAACAAAGAGAGGTGCTGAGTATTACCACGCACGGCATAGATGCACTGGGCATCTGTCCGAGGGGAGGGGGTAAGACACTCATGTTAAGACGTTTGGAGAGTAAATGGATAATTAAACTAAGAGCGGTGGAGGAGGGATTAAATGTAGATAAAGATTTACATGTTTTCCTGTAACAATTTGCATATTTGTTCTCCTTATCAAGGTCTGCTATTGATATATTCTGTACTTATTATTATATGTATGTAATAACCTTAGGTTGGTTGTCACCCTTGCAATGTATAATAATGGAAAGTGGCTTACATTATTGTATATGTACATTCCTTTCTGCATAAGTGTCATCTCTTACATCTTGTTGTTTTTTCCTATCTGTTTACGATTGGGGGGTTGCACGAGTGCAGCACACAATGGGTGTTCTCTGATGCAAGATGCACGGTGTGTTCTTTATAGGGTAGGCTTATTACCCTTTATTCTATTTAGAAATACCCACTGTCCTTGTTTGCTTGGGTTTATACTGTGTTAACCTTTTTACGCTCTCGACCTGGCGTTTTTGCATCTCTAGTCCTTTTTCTATAGCCACTGATGTGTCTGCTTTACTACTTTAACTGGTGGCTGCCGCATGAGCTTTTGTAATGCCCGCATTCTCAAATTTGTGATGGATCCCTATAACCACGGTGAGCCTTCCTTTTTTATGAGCTTGTAGTATGGAAATTTTGTGAACGTGACACTCTTTGTGCATGTATCCCACTATTTACACAAACGTTAAAATTACAGGAGACATTTGTTTAATAAATCGCTCACTAACTACGGTGAACGAGTATATTTGGTAACGCTCAGCACGAAGTTTGTTTCTTGCGTGATACTTTGCTTTGACATCCGAGTGGGAAGGATACGTTTTTGTAATCAGCAACACGCCTAATTATCTGGTTTCATGTTATCATACTCTACCTTCACTGTTCTTTTATAATCGTATCTATACACGGCGGATAAATCTGTCTGTAATTTCTGTATGGGGCAGTTACTATCTATTGTACATACCGTCTAGAATCCAGGCTTTCAGACGCCCATCGATATAAGTTTCTTACTTTCTTTTCCGGAGCAATCTACTTGTTGGTGTTTCTATGACAAGGGAAATAAGTGGGTTACACATTCCTTCAGATATTCTTTATACAATTTTACTTTTGTGGTCTCCTTTTTGGTGTTTTTTCTTTTACATTCTCATATTAGTATGGAATTTTTCTTTCTTTCTCTTCTTTCAAGGTCGTAGCTCTACACTGCACAAAAGCATTTCATACGCTCCATATATACTTCTCACATTGGACTCTCAGTATGTCCAGGATATAGGATATTTGCCAGAATACATGCAATTGGTTCAGTTTTTATACTATGTGCTTTTGTCTGTATAAGTCCATTGCTTTACACGGTGACCTACAGACCTGGTATGGGCTTGGAATTGTATTACATGACCCTAGATATGATTCATCTTTTTTCTTTCAATATATATGAGTCAATCTATGTGTTTGGGTCACTCACGACGTGTTGATACAGTCACATGGGTAAAATTGTACCTTGATGCATGCTGGTATTATATATTTCTTCTTGTAGCATCACATAGTCTAGTTCACTCAGAAGATATTTTTTATGTGGGACCCTTTTGTGTGCTGCTCCTTCGCCATTTTCCTATTTGCCACAAATTTCGACATTATCGATTGGGGGTTTCTTTTTGGAGGAGCAAAAAGCTTTTTTCCTTCGAAATTGTACTACTGTATCATTATATGTTTCTCTTTTGATATATTCGTTTCACAGCTTGAGGAAGTCATATTGATGAAACACGTGTTGGCTGTATTGTCATTGGACTAGCTTTTGCTTGGATTGGAAACATATGACAGCAGATGAATAAAATCCTCATGACGTACTGTATACTCTTGTTGTGCGCTGATTTGCTAGCACATTAAGGATTTGACTTTTTGGACTCTCACTGTGTGCCCTGGTACATAATTCCTTCTTGATTGAGGCTGGTTGATCAACCAACACAATTGGACCTGAAGTGGTTGGGTGTAGTACCGGTTGGCAGCCTTGGCAGGACTAAGAATATTATATGAACAATACTTTTATATGCATACTTAAGGAGGTGCAAACCATCAGCATAATCCACTATTGATTGTGTATTATATGCAACCTCACAATGTGTCTGGAGGAAACACAAGCCCTGTCACCCTGTGCGTTCTTCCTCATGACTATGGCCGTCTGCACTGCCTGGCGGTGCTGACGGAACCACAGCAGTCTTTATTCCATAGACCCACATGTCTTTTAATACAGTGGTCCGACTGCCAAGCCGATGGAAGTCCGACTGCCACCGCAGCCATAGCTGTGCATGGAATGCCAAACTTGTATTGAGGCCCTGTGTCTAAAATTAGAATTCACAGAGCTCACTTTAGGTGGTAGGGCCCTGTACCTTAAGTGAGTGCTTTCAGTGCTCACATTAAAAGATACAATCCTATAGTATCCAAAGTTGTGGACCTCAACAACACTGCAAATTCAGCAACATCTGTTTTATTAGTGAGGCCATAGCCATTCTGGTACTTCAAAGGCTGCATTTGAATTGCCTTTGAGGGTCAGCATGTTTAAATGCCAAGTGTGATTAATCAATAGTACTGCAACTCATATAACTAGGGTCCCTCTTATAAATTTAAAATGTGTTTTGATTTTTGGCACAAGGAAATATCAAATTTAACCTTATAATACCCCATTCAATTGAAATGTGATTATTTTTTACTTTGGTTATATTATTTTTGCCATTTGTGATACATTCAGCGTTATAACCACAGTCATTTTTCATTCATCACTATCTTTTTAATAATCCTACTAAGGACTTTTAATTAACAACCCAAATAAACCTATTTATTTTATTGTATTGTGGTTAAAACAATTGCCAGGAATAATAAGCAAATAACATGGTCTGCAATTTTACAAAATGCAAATTTTGTTTGGGGTCAAGTTATAAAATTATTTATTGGTTACTGTACTATATTTTATATGAACCTGTTTTTGCATGAAAGAGAGTACATTTCATTGATCTAATTCTCCTAAAAAAAAATAAAACCCAGGACATAGACATTTCGAAGCTCTATGGTTCAACACCACCATAACATATGCCTTTGCCTTGATTCTAGAGGTAAATTCTGATTCGACTGGCCTTGAGGGATTTTGTTGCTTCTTGAGAGATTTATCTTTTATAACTTTTATTCCAGACCATAATTGGGATGGAGGGGCATGAGGTATTTATTTGTTGCCCCAGGTAAACCGTGGGATGAAGTATTTGCCATGACCAGTGATTAGTTATTACTTCAAATATGAACTCAGGAATGGGACCAAGAATGGGGATTTGATGCCTACTCTACTGAATTCTGCATGCTTTTGAAATTACAGGGCATCAACAGTAAATTTCAACAGGATTAGCCTGCTGAAATTGAATTCAGGAAAATTGTAAGAGTGTGGTGATTTTTCCACCAGATGATTGCACTATAGCTTTGGGGACCACTCCTGATCACTCCCTGCTAACAATTTTTGCCCTGATGCTGAATCTTTGTCTTTTGGCACTTTTAAATCCTTTATATATTTTAAGTGAAAACATTGCAGGTATCAATTCAAAGATCAATCAGAGAGACTGGTTGTTAGCTTTTGTAAGATAATTGTGTTCCAAAAAACCCTAGGCAATCTCAAATTTAATCTGTGAGGGCTATACTTGTTATTCAGTCCCTGTCATTCCTTCTAATTCAGATCCAGCAAAAGGTGGCATTGCAGCTTAGTTTAGGCTGTATTTATACATTAATAGGTCTGCCAATGATGCCAAAGGTATGGTAATTCAGGTACTCCATGTGAAATGTCAAATTGATTTTTTTTAATCTGGTTAACTTTTATAATGATAATTGTACATTAGCGATTCACAGTCATCTATTGTTGTTTAACGTTATTGATGAGTTGTGCAAGTTATCTAAGTATTCTTTCAAGGGATCAAATTTGGTTCTTTGTGGTGGCTTTGATGAAAATCTGTGCTAATACTGCACTTGCTGCTCACCCTAATATTCAGTGTAGTAGCCATGCTGTTCTAACTCGATCTGTCCCCAGAGGTATTGCTCTGGGTAATTATGTAGGCAAAATGGAGTTAGGGCCTGATTACAAACTTGGGGTTGGACTGTCAGACAGGCAAGGTAGCGGTCCCAAAAAGACAGCTGCACCAGCAGTCTAAAGACCGCTGTATTATGATGTAATGTAGGCTGCCCCGCCAAAACAAATCTTTGCATGCCAGCTGTACGGCGGTCTGCAATATTGGATGTGCACACTCCATCGCCATCATGGCCATGTGGCACCACTGAGCCCATTACAAAAACATAGTCAAATGACGATCTCCTTGCTGTGGGCAGTTGAAGGTGGTCGGCTGCTGCAGTACACATTCAGCAAAGCAACAGACAAGCGCTCATTATATGGAATAAAAAACAACACAGCTGACATATATTGACCTAGTGGACACACCTGAAAAACACACTATACAATGCACCCCTTCCCAGATCAAGATTCTTTTCCTCTCCACTGCAAGAAAGCGATGAGAGCACACTTTTATTTCATATCCTTGACAGATAAGGCACCCCTTTTTTCACAGTCCCTTTCAACACTTTTCACACACTTTTGTCTACTTACTCCCTACATCACTTTTTCAAGTATGTCCCTGCTACCCACTTCAGTTTACACCCATGTCACTTTCCAAAAATCCCTGTTTTTCTGCAGATGAGTTGGGAGTCAATGTGGATGAAATCATAAGAGTAGAGCCACAATTGTTTGGAGTCCAGGTCCAGGATACTCCTCTCAGTAGGAAAATGGAAATGGGACAAAGGATAGTCCAAATAGTGAATACTGTAGAATGCTGTGGACACTACCCTGCACACAACAGAGGACATAAGAAAGAGGCAGAACAACCAGAGAGGGAAGGCACATTCCCTAGCCTCCAAGCAACATATGGAGGCCAATAAAACCAGTGGTGGTCCTCCCAGTGCCCCATTACAACTCTTTCCCTGGGAGTAGCAGGTCTTGGCCATCCTGGATCCTGAGGGCTTGACAGGAATAGCTGGGGGAGTGGAGCCTGGAAAGATACAACACAAACAACTCACAAATCTTCAATGTCCTGCATGCTCACATCTCTCCTTTTGCCACTGTGTGGTCTATCTACTTTCCCAACATGCAATACCCAGAGTTGCAGAGATATAACTTGTCAATGTGCATTGTCGTACATAACATCACATGTTTCAATCCCCATTAGATGCCATATGTTGGAAAGTGTTTCAACATCAAAAGATCATCCCAAGACCCATGATATGTATCAACATGTAAATGTATTGGCCCACCTTACTGCAGTATGACAACAGACATGTGAGACTAATATTTTGTCAAGTATTGGGAAGTACAAAGAGTTACATGACTACAACAACCAGGAGGCCCTGTTTCTGGACCTGTAACCACCAGGTCTTCTTGCACTTATCCAAATACACCTGTGTGCCAACACTCAAATGATGTACTCTCCCCTGGGTGTTTAGCATTTGTGTAGTGTGGGGAGGCGGCAAGTGACTTGTTTACAACTACCAGGAGGCCCTGTTTCTGTACCTCTAAGAACCAAGCCTTCCTGCACTTGCCCAAATACACCTGTGTGCCATCTCTCAAACGATGTACCCTCTGCTGGGAGTTAGCAATCTACATATCATGCTCAACTCGGAGATCTGTCTTTCTACCTAGCTTGCTCTTGTCCTAGTATCCCATAATGAAACTATTGAGGATGGGAATGACACCTTACCAAGTGTGTACTTCAAGTATTCCTAAGAGATTAGTCAACTTTATCAGTTTGCTAGTGGCAGTTAACACATTTATTCAGCACTGCTCACAGGACTGCTACAGCTACGTATGCCACAAAGTTGTGTGTTTACCTGTTTATGATTCAACTAGGCCTTGAATTGGTCAAATACACATCTCCTCTCTGCTGTGTTGGCTTAACTGTTTCTAAAGTGTCATGTTCATTCCCTCATCTAAAGTGCAATTGATTACCACATCTAGTTTCTGCAGAGTCACACATGTCCTGCCAACAACTTCAATACCATGGTAACATAGCATATGACTTAGGAGTGTCCCAGATCCCTACTTACAGTCACAATAAACCTTTGGATGTAGCTTCCACACTTCAACCAATAACTTTGTTGCACCTGTACAGACATTATCCACCAGCCAGACTCCCAACCCACCTCTGGATGAAGCCCTCAGTGATGACAACACTCCTAGACATGCAGACGAGGATGATGGTTATGGCCCATCTGGGCAGCCTGGTCAAATTGCAACAGGGAGTTTAATGGTGCCCACAACATCACTTCCTACCCAAGCTGCTTCAACATCACAGACAACGTGCCCCCCACCTGTGTACCTAGCACAGTTGTTACCATCGTATGCCCCCCAGCCCTGGATCCTGGGATGCAAACTAACAATCCAGGCACTGAGGTTCTGTGACAACGTTGGAGAGGGCACCTTGTGCCAAGGGCACAGGCTCATTGGGGTAGGGTCCTTGGGAGGGATGCTGTGAGCCTCCAGAATGAGGCCACTAGGGCTGCTCACAACCAGGATACAATCAGTTAAGTGCTGTGGGTTTAACACGATTCAAAAGGCATGATGGGCCAGGTGTTAAACAAACTATGGGAAATCAAGAAGCTGCAGAGGGACACGAACCAACATACAGAGGCCCATAACTCCAATACAAGCACCCTAACGGGGTCTTGAGGGACATCCATACAACCTTTTCCCTAACATCTACCCCTTCCTATGGGCAAACTACATCAAGTCCAAGTACATCTGTGGCAGACACAGGAGCGAGGCCCTGCCAGAGGACCAACCACCCTCAGACACCCCTGCCTCTGCAGCCGCTGAATCCATCCCACCCTCGCAAGTGGGGATGTCCATGTAGGAATCCAGGAAGTGCTGATGGCAAGACACCCACCACTGCCAGCAAGAAACCTCATCCTTAATGTCCTCCTTTGTTTGTCACATATTCACTCTATGGACTGAGCCCATTCCATTTCTGATGGGAGGAGTACTATGGACTTTGCACTTCAGATGATGTGGCATCTACTCTTATGATATTCACCAAGCCTGACCTCTTCACTTTTAATTTATGTTACTTTTTGCCACAAATTTGTTTTTGCCCTTAGCACTAACAAATTCACTCATCACCAACTCATTGACTGCTGTCTTAAATTTCACATCTAGCAGTGTAGATATGTAAGAACATATGTACCATACAATTAAAGAACAAGCTTCTTTGTGGAAGCAGGGATATTTTGCATGTACACAGTTCCCAGCTTCCCAGTTCCCAGCTTGGGATTACATTCCACACAAGCACATACATGCAAGTGTCTTGTCAAAGAAGAACATTTATTACATTGTTCAGCTCACAAGCTGTCAATATGTCTGAAACTAAGCAACTCACATATGAATGAATCATACAGGGTATAGATTCAAATTTACAGATACAGATCTCTAGACCATTGTAGGAATGGATATATCAGACATTGCCCTGTAGCATAGGCAACAATGTAATTGGTTGATGTCATCAGCTGGAGCAACATCACCTACCTCACAAAAGGAATCCAGCATCCTATAATGCAAGCGTCAGATAGATGGCAGTACAGCAGTTTTGGATCACAGGGTCACTACAACCAAGTACTTCTGCATATGGTGCTATGTCATAAACAAAATTCAGTGACGTGCCACAGGCACATTGGCCTACAATGATGAAACACATAAACAGCTACATACAGTTCACACAAAAAGGCCCAGATTTATACTTATTTTGTGCTGAATAAGCATCATTTTGTTTTACGCTAATTCAGTGCAAACTTAATTCCATATTTATATTTTGACTCCAGACCCATCTGGCATCAAAATATTGAAGTTAATGTCATTTTTTGGATGCATGGAACCACCTTGTGTCAATGAGATGCAAGGTAGGCTTTCCCGTCCCAAAAAATGACTCTAAGCCCCTAGCACCATATTTATCCACCTGGGCAAAATGACACATGGGTGGGAGGTGTACCCTAAAAATTACGCTAAGTCTGCTTTGCGTAAAATTTTAACCCCTGCGTCAGACCAGGCATTAAAATGAGTCCCACACATCACTACTTAAGGAAAACACACAGAAAACACACAGAAGCAACATTACCAACCCACAGGACAACATGGAAGTGCTACTGCTCCAGCTTGCGAGATGATGCAGAGGACAGCAACAACAACTGCAACAACAACGGGCACACAAAGTCAATGCAAAAGACAGGAGAGGATACTCTGAAACAGGACAACCCTCCTTGGCTTCAGGGAAAAAGACATTACAAGGACATACAGACTCAACCGACAAGCTATACTACACCTGCCGCGCCACATTGAGCCACATATCACAGCCAGCCTGCAGACCCCACATAATATACCATCTGTGACAAAACTGCTAGCTGTCCTGCACATGCTGGCAAGTGGCTCATTTTAGGTGTCCTGGTTGCTGGTGTGTCACAGGCGTCATTCTCGGTGTTCCTGGAAAAGGTGTAAGACTAACTGTCTCTCTGACACCCCACCACATCTGCTTCCCCAACATCCAGCAAATGAAGCAGGAGATAAAACAGGGGTTCTACCAATTTGATGGCTTCCCCATGTGCTTAATGCAATTGACTGCACCCATGTCCGACTTGTTCCACCTTCAGCAACAGAGCATTTATACCGGAATTGCAAACATACGCATTCCAAAAATGTGCAGGCCATAGTGGACCACCGGGTACTATTCACAAACAGTTTGACCAAGCATCCCAGGAGTGTCCATGATGTATATATATTCAGGCACAGCAGGACCACTTTCAGGATGGACAATATGGAAATGGCCTACTTGTGGGTAAGTCAACAAACCTAGCAATTTACACACAACACACCAACCCTTTAGGACACACTCTTTAGGACAACCCTTAGTACACCACTCCAAAAACGGATGGCCAGGGTAACACAGATGTGCAGGTAACAACACATATGCACCATGCTGCAGTACAGCACAATCAGTGCACACCACAAACACATACAGCCACATGTATGTAACACACGCATAACTTGACAGGCACACCACGTAGAAAGACAGGTGCAGATATGTACCCTCTGCAAACAGAAGATGTACACAAACCACTACAAGTGCCCACAGGTTGCCTTCTACGTACACTTCACACACACAGTACTCCAAAGAATAACACAGCAATGTCAATGGCGTACACTATGTTCATGTAACGTAAGTCACACATAGGCACAGATCACTCAATTCATGCTGAGCAAGTCTCTGCCGGAACAAACTTCACATGCCAGACAGCAGGTGCTGATACCAACTACATGTCATCAACACATATCTGACTTACCTGTAGTGTATATACAACTGCCTGATGCATTGGGTCACACACATTGGAATACAACATCAATGGCCATCACATACCATGTGCCAGATGTGTGAGAAGTAGCACCACACCTACTGTAGTGCCACCTCACATGCACCACTTGCTGACCCACAACACTATCAAGTCTGTACTGTAAACAATAAATGGCCCACCATAGGGCAGAGTCACTGTTAGACAGTGCAGATCATGGATGCCATAGTTGGACCCTGTAGGAGTAATTAGGACATCACTGACCTTACATGCACTCTGCTAAAGGACACATTTGCTAAGTAGCCAAGCTCCATCCCATAGCCTGCACTGTGCATCTGTGGATAGTATAAATGCTGATTAATGTTTTGGAAGGTAGGAGAGACACTGGTAGTGATGTTGGTCATCCAGAAATAATGGGATAATCACCCTTGGATACCCGATGGCAGGGACAAACATCAGCTGCCACTCAGGATCACTAAGTGGCCTATGTAACGGCCCAGAGTGCCATTGCCATGGCCTGCACTGTATGTACAAGTTTGCGGATGACCACTCTTTTGTGACTTGAAGCCACATTGGAAATTGGAAATCTCATGCAACACTTAGCATGGAAGGGGCTTGCAATGTGTGTACCTGCAGGTATGTCACCACAAGATACATAGCATTATGATGCTGGCACAGATGTAGGTGTCACCTGAAACCTGAGGCAGTGCCAACATCAAACACCACCCCAGGGGTGCCATTTGCATGTTGCAATAACAAAATAGACTGTGATTTGACCTCATTTGAATGTGTCACCAATGCATGATGCATACTGCTGCACACACAGAAAGAGCCAATTGGTCATCAAAAATGTATATGTAAAGGAAGGTGTCTATTCCTGCATAGATACATCCACCTCCACAGGGCAGCACCCTGGTGCAAGGTTGGTAATCTTGGTGCATGTCTGCAAATTAGGTGCCGGTGCAGGGGACAACAAAGGATTGCCTAGTAGGATAGTAGTATGTCACAAATGGTGAATTCCTCCATAGTCACAATGTTGCAGCACATTGCTGCCAGTGTTGGGGCTGTGTCATGCATTGCCTCTTACTCATTAATACGGGCCTAACTGTTGCACTTCATCTGTAATGCTACATGTCAAAATGGCTGGGATTTCCAGGCTCTGTAGGGCTACCACGTTGTCACCACATCTGACCACATTGTGTTGTGAGAATATGTCATGTCTCCTCTAGTGATAGCGCACTGTTACAAAGGTGCACTACACAACACATAGTACATACATACTGAGCATCAGTTAGGATTCCAAAATATATGTCCCAGGTCCTTGAGCCAATACCCAAGATTGTCTTGTTCAACAACACAATGCTTAGAAAACTTTGCACAAGGCCAGGAACTCACACCATACTATAAACATGTATGAGTCACAACCAAATCAAAATACCCACTGCCATGCTACATGACAAACCTGTTACAAGCCTAAACAACAACTTACACTTTTTATCTTTTGCAGGGGGTCTTGGTTCTGGCATACAGCCGTGGATGATGACCCCATTTGCAAACCCAAGCACAGCAGAAAAGCGTGCATACAATGAGGGACACCGTAAGACACGCAATATCATGATAAGGACATTTGGCATACTGAAAACAAGATTCAGGTCCCTGGACCTCACAGGAGGCAGCCTTCTATATGCCCCATACATTGTGTGCAAAATCACCCTGACATGTGCTATCCTGTCCAACATATGTGTGCATATGAAAGTTCAGAAGTATGACCAGGTTGATGACCTGCCTGTGGCAGAGGATGATGGTGACTATATGGAGGGGGAACACCACAACACAGCTACTTGGGTACGCCTGAGACAGCACACAGTTGACAACTTTTACTCTTAAGAACCACTGAATTCACCTTGTCAATTTTGTAAATAAACACTTCACTAATAAAACCAATCCTGCTTTTGTCTTTTCAATCTCCGCTATACATAGCATAGGAATGTGAGTCAAATGTCAGGGATCATGTTACAAATAGGAATCTGACAGGTACTATTGCAACATCATATTTGATGTGTAAGATTGTGCTGCCACCATCACACACATCACTAACAGCCGCATCACTGATATGTGACAACTGAAGGATACAATCTATGGACCACTGCATATTTTGTACAGCCATGTTGCCACCTTGTTAGTCAATAGGTCATCAGACACAACTACATCATGTCCAAATAGGATGTTTGCAAGGGGCCCACACATGACAGTGGATGTCAAAAAGTAGAAATGATATCATGTTGGAACTGAACACTGTCACAACTCAGTGTGTGAGCTGCAATGGTTGAATGGAACATGTGTGACAAGGGGGGGGACACGATTAGTAACTATGGTCATCATGTTTTGCCCACGCATAACAACCAATGGTAGAGGTTTCCCTTAGCAATATGTACATGGTAATCTGTCCTGCCACTGCCATGGGGCACAATCCATACACAGGGTACACATGACCTCACACATTGAATAGACACGTCTGTGGAATGCACATCAGCATGGATGAGACCATATGCAGCTCGGGCTGCAGTTCCACCACACAAAACCAACAACCATTGGCAATTGCAACAAGTTTAATCAAACTATTGTGATAAAAACATATTCTGAGTGGAATGTAGGCAGAGTGTGTCACACACAGTATGTACCAAAGATGTACATGTCAGACAAATATACAGGCTTCACACAAGTCTCCATAAACTCAAAATCTGTATATGGAGACAGTTGTTGGGTAATAATTCCAAGGTAGCATGGTTCACCCACCATTACCAATGTCTGACCTGTGTATGTAGCTTTAAATATTATGCTCTGTATGACAACATTAAACATCACAGACAAAAACACAATGCACAATCACAAATCAGAACTATTGCATTCAACTGAATGCCAAACATATGTGTATACACTGTTGTCATACATGCACATATATGCACAACATGCAAAAATGTGCATGCAGTTGAGTCTGTAACACACACATTGGTGGAACAGACCAATCACACCCTTGTCGCATTGTATCATGAACTACCACATGTGGCCATACCTAAAATGCCACACTGCAGAGCACCCCATGTCATATGTATGTTGATTCAGGGTGCATCTAAGGACAATGCAAAAAAACACGCAATCTGAAATTGAGTAAAAAAATATGACACAAATGTGTCTAAAACATACGCAAATTTAAAGTAAATGACACATGGGCCCTTAGCGTGAATTCCACCTTCTCACTCCTCTCAAAGCTGCCTTTAGTGAAATCAATGCATAAACGTCATGCGTCTATTTAAATGACGCACATGCCTTATGCGTCTAAAAAAACTAAGCAAATGTGTCAAATAGATACACGCATAACTGAAAAACGTGATGCACAGGGACAGGAAGTGATGTAATAGGAAATTCTGTCTACAAACATGGTAAAGCGGGTGTAGTTTCACTTTCTCTTCACTGTCTGTGCCTTTCTGACTGTGTGGTTGTGTTTTAGAGCTGTTGCTTGTGTCTTGGTTGTGTATTGAAGTTTGTGGTGTCACTCCTGTTGTGTCCTTTCATATATTTTGTGCATTTTGTCCCAGTAGTAGTGATTTTGTGTGCTTTTTGTCTAAATTGTATTTGTACTGTGAGGTGTCTGTCTGGGGCAGTTAAGCATTTGGGATAGTTGGGATTAGTTAGTGGGGTTAAGTTTCTATTTATTTTTATTTTATCTTGGTATTTGGGGGTCGACTTTGAACATTTATGACATTTCTGGTAGGGGGAGGCTGATAAGGATGTCAGAGGATGAATTAGGTGGATTTGTGTGGCTGGTATGCTACTACCTACCTATGATGCTACAGATGGGTGGCCGGGTCATTGAGGGATAGCGGACCAAGGCCAGGTGGCTGCGGTGGGGCAAGGTGCTCCACCACCTGAAGAGAGTGTACAGAGCGGGATGAATGAGCACCAGCTCAAGAATCGCTGGGCAGATCTGGTGGCCAGGGAGCAGTATCTGCTTGATCACCTTGGTGTTGTGATTGTCAAACCTGTTGGTGAGTTGCCCATTGGCATACTATTTACTGTTCACTGCTCTTGAATGACAGTAGCAGATGAGGTGAAGTGCTGCATCTAATGCTTGTGGACAGATTGAATGCAACCAGAATGAAGTGTATCTGTGCCAGTCTAGGCCTGGAGTTCACATGTCCAACCATGATACCAATGCAGGTCAGCTGTCTAGTGAGTCCTGCACAACCATCACATGCACACACATTTCAGAGGTCATGACGACACCTGTTCCCCCGGCATAGTTTCATTTATGAAACTCCAAGGCACCGCCAGCCTACCATATTTTCCCTGGATTGTATCAACAAAGTTGGGCAATGCATGTATAGCACAACTTTGCCATCATTTAACGCACATGGCACCTGCCCCTGGCATTATGTTAGCAAAGGGGGTTTATCTGCCTTAGGGGGCAATGCATATGGGGCATTTGATACCATTAGACAACTTTGCCACATCAATCATGGATTAATAATGCATGATCATTGCAGACTTAAAATTGAGTGGCATGTCTATCACAAAGTGCCTCTGGGTGCCTTCCAGGACAGGCTTGAGTACCTGAGTCATATGTCTTGCAAAGCACCAGGTAGTGTATTTTATTTACACAACTTCCCCTTACACTATGTTGTTCAGTCTTCTATAGATGGCCCACATATGGTTGTTGCAGGGAGTAGAACTACATGAGTCTCTAGCCCAGTGTTAGTGTTCAGATGTGTGGCTCTTACTCACCTGAGTGTCTGTGTCATTGTGTGATCATAGTGGTGTGTCTGTTGCACTGTTTTCCGCAAGGATAACTAGCTTACTCTTCTCAACTAGTTCACACTGAAATTTTTTGTCCACTCGCAGCGACTGTGATGTGACACTAGGCATGGTTTTCCATTCATGTCTTACAGGTGGACCTGCCCCCTACACAATCAGCAAAGTGGTGTGATTCGAGGACCCAGATGTATCCGGTAAGTGTGATAATGTATGTCCTGTGCAGTAATCCAGGGTTTTATGTTGAATACAATGCCAGATGTGATAAGCTGTCCAATGATCAGATATCAAAGTAGGCTGGATGCTGACATCCAGGCATGGCTGTTTTAAAGGATCCCCATGCACCACCAGAGGGTCACACATTGTAGGGCACATTGTGCACAATGGCCAGCATCGTGTACACAAGGTGATGACAAGCCACATGTAGGGCCATTTGCAACTAAGAATGACAGAGTGCAGTGCTGTGAGAATATTGGTAGTGGTGCACTCCATCATTGTCACAACACAGGGATGCACCATATTGAACCCAATTTGGTGCATCCCTGTATTGTCATGAAGATGGAGGACTGGGCTGGCCATTGTCCCCCAGCATGGCTCTCCGTCTTTTGCAGTCCATGTATGTTACACTTATGTGGAATGTAATGTGCATGAATGCAGCTCAAGGCCAAAGATGCGCTGGCATGGAAATGGGTGTGTAAGGAATAGTAGTGGCAGATCAGGTATTGATGGTTGTCTACACCTAGCCACATGAATGTTGATGTTATAGTCCTATGGATACCAGCTTTCTAGTTGTCGGCCCTCCTAACATATGGTCCACTCCTTGACTCCATCTATGAATGGGCATGCCTTGATGGATGACCACTACAGTTGAGATGATGAATT
Organism: Pleurodeles waltl; assembly: GCF_031143425.1. Lineage (NCBI taxonomy): Eukaryota > Metazoa > Chordata > Amphibia > Caudata > Salamandridae > Pleurodeles > Pleurodeles waltl. Next base: position 1,571,821,964 of record NC_090440.1, read on the forward strand.
GCATGGCCATCCCTCCTTAGGCTCAGGGGGAGTCGAATACCAAATTTGTAGGTAGATGTGATGCTCACAGTGTAAGTGACACTCATATTGATCAGGCTTGCATGTGTACCTATCAGCACTGACCACTTATGGTTACCAACAGCATCCCATCCTCCCATTAACATGTCCAAGTTTCTGGTGATGTATGGTTGTAAGTAGACACAGATGATGAGGAAGTGTGGTCCTGATCTATGTAAAGTTTGCACTGCCTTTGCATTATTCTTTATAATGCAAAAGCGATTCACACTTCTATATGTTTGGTTCATTTTCACATTTTGCATCATCTTAGTGTCAATAAAATGATGCTAAGGCAGTGTTGTCATTACATTTATCAGAGCCATTGCCTTTGCAGGAATGTGAGTTAGAGTGCATGTGTAATTAGATGTAGCAGTGTAAGCTGCTAATCTGTACAGACTCCACACAATGCTGACACTTATGGTTGCCTGTCTTCATTTCACAGCTGCCAACATGAGCAATGATGAGCTACAAGCATTTCAAAAGAGGGCAGTGAGGTACGGCCATATCACGGCAGTGCAATCTGGCTTCCGTGGAATGGCTCACCTCTACCATTCTAAGAGGGCAATGGGGGATGGTGGGCATTCCCACAAGGGGTCCACACAGTGGCAAAGAAGGCACCGCAAACACATAGCTCCTCAGCAGTGCATGGGGGCCCATAAGGCACCACTCCCACTTCCTCGGATCAAGTACTTCAACAATAACAGTGCAACAGGCCACACCACCTGCTGTCATTGACATGCAATTGCTGTAGTATGTGAATAGGGGCGTTTCCCTGGTACTGAAACGTTTGGACAGTTTGGAGAAGGAGGTGGCCGCCAACACCAAGAGGCTGAAGTTCATCAAAAAAAACTGAAGAAGGCCAAACTCTGAGTTAATCTGAACTGCCACCTCCAAGTTCTGTCCCCTCCCTTCTGCTTTTAAGTTATGTTTTATTGTGGGTTTTAGGGGGATAGTGTTAGGTTAGTGTAAGTATATAGTTTTGTTAGGATAAGTGGATTTAGGGGGTGCTTAATTGGTGGCTTCGGTCCTGTTGGAGTAGCTATTCGTTTAATAGAAAACAATATATACAAATGTGGGCACTTTACCACTGGTAACCAGTGCTAAAGTGCAAGTGCTCCTATACAAAATGTGTACGTAATTGGTTCATCTATGATTGGCATACTTGATTTACTGTTAAGTTCCTAGTACAATGCACTAGAGGTGCCCAGGGCCTTTAAATCAAATGCTACTAGTGGGCCTGCAGCACTGGTTGTGCCACCCACAATAGTAGCTCTGTAAACATGGCTCAGACCTGCCATTGCAGTGTCTGTGTGTGCAGTTTTAAACTGTAAATTTGACTTGGCAAGTGTACCCACTTGCCAGGCCTAAATTTTCCCCTTTCTTACACGTAAGGCACCCCATAGGGTAGGCCTAGGTATCCCCATGGGCAGGGTGCAGTATATGTTTAAGGTAGTACATATACTAATGTGTTTTATATGTTCTAACAGTGAAATACTGCTAAATTTGGTTTTCACTGTTGCAAGGATTATCCCTCTCATAGGTTAACATAGGGGGTGCCTTTAAATATGATTAAAGTGCAGATTCCCTTTGGGAGCGGATGGACATGTGGAGTTTGGGTCTCTGAGCTCACAATTTAAAAATACATCATTTAGTAAAGTTGATTTTAAGATTGTGTGTTTGAAAATGCCACTTTTAGAATGTGAGCATTTTCTTGCTTAAACAATTCTGTGACTCTGCCTGTTTGTGGATTCCCTGTCTGGGTCAGTTTGACAGTTGGACTGTTCGTACCTCTCTCTAGACAGTGACACAAAGGGGGCTGGGGTGTAGCATGCATATCCTGATGAGCCATCTGTGCTACGAGGGGGGGGAGGAGTGGACACTCACACCTGAAAGGGCTGTGCCTGCCCTCTCACAATGCAGTCTCCAAACCCATGGTGTGTGTCTGGGGACTGGCCTGGGCAAGGCAGGATTTCACAAACAAGAGGGCCTTTGCTTTGAAGCAAGCCTACTTCAGAGGGATAAATGGGTAGAAGAAGGGCACCCAAAACCACAGACTTTGTATCACAGACTTTCTAACACACATACACCTATGCAGTACTGAAACCTTGCACCACCCCAGGGATGGCATTGCCAACACACTATGCTGTTGTTTCCTTTGATAGCCCCTCATGTTGATGTATGTGTATGTGTGCTATGTTGAACAGCACACACACCTTCCTACACAACTATGATCTCCCCCTCAATGCAGTCATCCTTGCACTGTGATTCAACAGATGCTGCATAGTGAAGAGCAGCTAAATTGACATAGGCACAGGGGTGGACCCGGGGATGGCCGTCATGGGTATCATTTTTTGCTGTGTGCATCATTTTGTATGTGACTGTGCCTGATGTTAAATTATTTCATGGACATAGCCAGTTAACTGGAGTTGAACTTAGGTCAGGGCCTCAAGCTAGTTTGATGATGAGTCTGTAGGTAGTCATACTGGTCACTTATTACAAGTGTGGCAGTCCTATGATTACCTGATGCCATTGTCTATATGACCATCCAATACAGCGCAGGTAGTCGTGGCACATGTTGTCAGTGGGGAATGCCCCATGGGCCAATGGCCTGGCACTGGCAGGCTTCCAGCAGATCACAGACTGGCAATGCTACCTGACCAGTATTACAATCAACTCTACCCTCCAGGTATATTCCCGCTTTTCCACCAGCCTTAGCATGGCGGTGAAACCCCCATGCAAAGGTTGGTGGTGATGTGGTGTGGTGTGCCCTTGCACAGTCTATGCACCTGGTAAGGGCAGTGCAGGGGGTCCCATGCCCTGCCCCTTTGCCCTTTCCACTGCCTGATTTTCAGGGCTAAGAGAAGCATGTCCTTTCACACCCAATGCACCCCAAGACTGGCACGGACTCTATTTGATCCATCAACAATGTTGTGCTAAGTGCCCCAAAGAGATACCATGAGCATATAGATTTCCACCCATCATCCCAAAGTGTGACTCATACTTCCAACCGCAAAGGGTACACTGCATTGGCAGTCTTACCAACACCAGACTTGCCCATGTGCCATTCCCCGCCCATCAATGAAGAATTATACACCATTATGTTCACAGTCGTAACAAATGTGTGTATGTGTGTTTTTATTTCCCTATTCGTATGTGTCTCACATGGTTGTGTCTGAGTAGTTGTGGGCTCAGTCCCTATCTGTTGTGACCTACAGTTTGCTATCTGTGGTACATATTTTCTGTAGTGGCACATTTCTGATTAGCATCAAGATGTGTGGTTCTACACTACACCAGTTTAGTTGGGTAGTGGCATGTTTCCAGTGATACAGGACCACCCTGCTATTCCACCAGCAACTGCCTATGATTATTTTTCCTTGTACCCAGAGGGCATCCTCACTGCGTGATCGAGTGGTGGCTGCCTTATATGGATGTGTTGTTAATGTGCAGGCTGGTGGTGCTACTGCCACATGTCTGGTTACTGTTGGTAGGGTTGAAATTAATTGTGTGCTGGAAGATGCAGCACACATGATTGGGTGATGAGGCAAGGCAGTTGCAAGGTGTTACTGTAAGAGACACCACCATGATGTAAATCCAGGAATGGTATTGACTGATTTCCCAGCCTCTGATGTCTTGGTTTTGTTGGTGTTGACAATATGCGAGGGATGGTGTGATGACACAACCAGAGGTACAGTCATTAGACATGCCATCCATCCCATGTGCTGCATATGTACATGTAGGTATTTAACCCTGGTGACTGACATATGATGAAGTTGTGTATGTCTTGTGGTGCATGTCACTACCAAGGCAAAGGTACATGTGCAGCTTACATCAGCATGGTGCAACTTGCTTCATGTGCAATGTGTCCCCCTGCCCTCCTTTGACATGCATTGTGTGTGTCCTATGTGCCTCCCCCTTCTAGCACTTGATAATTTGAGATTAATTTCCCCCTTGCAACTTACCCTGCATTTGTGGTGTTTCCTGGTAGTCTGCGCTGTCCTGTCCTGCGATTCCGGTGACTATTCCTTCCGGGATGACTGCTGCAATCATCTCCTCCTTGTCTTCCAGGTCCCCTTGTGGTGCTAGACTACCACCTCCAGTTTGCAGTGCTACCTTCCTGTTCCTTGCCATTTTTGCCTTTGTCCTTCACTTGCAATCATGCCAGCGTTTCTTGCACTCAGTTACAATTCTCCTCACCTCTGCCACACTGTTAATCTTGTCTACTATCTGCTGCCTCTCTCCTGCCAATTGGCAATTTTGAGGTGATGAAGAGTTGATGCTCCGTCACCTCTCTCACCAGTATTTTATGCACCTCCGCACTGAAACAACACTTTCTCTTTATCTTCTCCCTCCCGGGTCTTGTGCGTGTGTTCCTGGCTGGCTCCTGGTTGATTGGGGTCACTCTGGGGTCTTTTCTGGCTTTCTGGCTCTATTTTGCCTCTCCTTTGCACTGTTTTCTGCATTAGCTTCTAACGTTTACGCGAATGCGGTTAAAAATGGTGCATTTCCATTTTGCACATGTTTACATTGTCGTAAAACAGGCTACAGTCATTTTTCTGGCTTTAACATAATTTTGCCTTATGACAAGGCGCAATGGTTAACGTAAAACACAGTGACTCTAACCTGTTTTTACCGTCACCCAGCATCATTTTATAAATATGATGCCCGGGTGGCATTAAAAAATGTCGCTAGCCAGTGCTAAACTTTTTGACGCAAAGCTGCGTTTTTGCAGTTTTGCGTCAAAAAGTATAAATCTGCCCCAAAGAGTGTTTAGCCAATATGATGGGAAACTAACATGAATTCAGCCTAGGAATACATATTTATTGACCACATGTTAACATACATGATGCATCAGGGCTACCACACAACAAGGAGGAAGTCCAGGAGAGTCTTCCAGACTTCCATTCTATCACTGTGCATGCTGTCTTGGCACAGGCCTTATACACCAAAGTCTGTGACCTATATTCCCAGGGACAAGCCATGTCCACTTTGTATGTCCAAACAGCATCATATACCTGCCAATGTCAAAACTACGAAATGTTCCAATGAAGATGTCATGACAAAGGTACTTTAACAAACGCAAAAACAAGTATAATCACATAATCAAAGCAACATCTCCTGAATATGATTGTGTCAAAAACTTCCTCATCAGACACAATTTGCAAGTACTTGCCAGAGCTTCAGAACTGTTTAAAAATATATACTCCTCACATCATCACAACAAGAGTTCATTGTACAGTCAACGTCATTACATCTCATGACATACTCTCATGTGAAGAAGCTTTTTATGAGATCTTGTCACAAGTCAGCTCCTTCCTCTTCTTCAGTATCATCTCCATTTGGCATTTCCTGATTCTCACCGTGTGGCACTGCATGCTTCTCCTGTGGCCAGGAAGTGTAATACTGTCAAGAGTCTCACAATGAGTGGCATACATGTGGGATTAGTGTTTTGAGGCATGAGATCTGGCTCCAACTGCCAACATAGATCTTGGATTATGTGCCTATTCAGTTGGAAATGCTTAATTATGTCACATTCTTCCACGGTCTGGAGGTCTGGAAATGGATGGTAGACTGGCGGTTATTGCATCCTCCCTCTCCCAGAGTACCTAATTGTGGAATGAAATGAGTTGGAGCATTAGCCACTGTGCCCAGACCAACTTGTCTGATGATTAGGACCAAAGTCATGTGACAAAACATTACTGACTGGAAAAATATTACACCCATTACACATCAAAACTGTCAACTACTCAAGTTCCAGCTATGATCCCCATGGTTGTCCAAACATGTATTTACTACATATATGTGCACATAAAACACATATCTGCTTCTCTTATGCCTCTTGATATTGTGAAGTATGTTCCGACCACTAAAAATAAAAATAAACGGAGGGGTACAGTGTCATTGTGATCTGCAATGCACTAAACTGAGAACTGTGTAGGAGAATCTACATATCAAGGGAGCTTTAAATCGATTGAGATGCTACTACACATTAATAGATGTTATGATGCATTTAAAATGAAAAAAACTACAGTTTCAACTGCCCAAATGGCAGATGCCTGACCTCGTTCTTTGAACTTCAGGAACCTCCCGCTGCTGGTGGAAGTTGACTGTCCGGTTGGCGGTTCAAATCGCAGCAGGCACAGCTATAGGCTAACCTTGTTGACTGTGATGGCTGTGGCCAAAATGCTGTGCCCATCGACTGCGATGACCACCCATGTGGTGTACCTGTATGCCGCACTTCGCAAAATAACTCACTTGCCTCCTGGCTCTGCTGCCATCAACACCTCCACCACTTCAGCTGCTGTGTGCTCCTTCTGGCAGCAATCATGCCAGGCCAAGAAGGTGAAAGGTCCCCTGCCTTCTCTCCAGGGGAGCTGGGGAAACTTGTTGACGAGGTCCTTTTCCTGTATAGTCAGCTCTATGGCTCACTAGAGGAACAGGTAACTATTTTACATACATATTTGTCTATTTTTGAAACCATCCTTTCCTTCCTAACAGGCTAAAATGTGCCTCTCATTCCCAGTGAGTCATTTGGTTGACTTTTGCCACAACCTGAGTTTCATGCATAGGATGTACAGGTTGTGGTTTATGGATCCCTGTACTCTGAGTATTTCAGATGATTATTGTGTTTTGTGATGTGTGATAAGCTCTAGATCCTCATTCTGTTGCATTCAAATATCTATGCAAATAAACTTTACAGACAGACAATGATTTTTGTTGGATGATGGTAAATAACACACTACATGTATTTGCATTACAGCATGAGCTATGCATGTATACTGTCTGAGTCAGTTGAGGATGTTTTTAGCAAAGTTTAAAGTCCCACAAAACACTCAGCCCAGATCAGGCCATGGCAAACTGTGGTATGGGACCCATGTAAAACTCACTGAGCCCTTCAGAGTGCCAAACAATCCTGCACTCACATATAGCATGGCCACAGGATGTGCTGTCCATGCATGGAACTGATGGTAATATGCTGTTCATGTAGGCTCTGGATGCTCTGCCTGCAGAGAGCAAAGCTGGTCAAAGTCTTCTAACAGTATTGGACATAGCCCAGGCTGGTGCACAGTAACTGTGGCTATGCAACTGAGGCACTGGGCCCACTCTCTGTACACCTTCTGATCCTTGGATGTTGCCAACATGAGTCTTCTGAAGCAAGATTTTGCCTGCATGCTTGTATATTGACTACATTAGGAATGGGGACTATGGTAAACTCCTGACCTGGTACTGATTTCCATTGACCCTCATTGTGACTGTGGGTCATTGCCTAATGACAGGCCCCTTACTCCCACATGTCTGTTGTCATCCTTCCAGAAGTCATGTTTGTACAGTACAGGCCTATTGTACAAATTAAAAACTCACAGTGCAGATAGTTGGTTGATGGAGAGGAGATCATGACATGTGAATCACAAGCTTTGTTACTGGCAACCCTTCAGACCAAACATACCTTGGTATGTTGAATGTAATCTCTGCAGGAGTGGCAAATACGGTAAGACGTGTTTCCTGTGATACGAGTACATACCACAAAACCCTCTAAGAATTGGTATGAGGTTCCATTATGTAGACAACATTTCCACACATGCACAGAGAAGAAGCTTCCAGTGACACCCATGTAAAGCCCTTTCATTGTCACCTAAGTCTTATGGTGTAGTCTGTACATGGTATTTGCTCGTATGCAGTGAGCCAATGTGGCTGGATGTAAAGGTGTCTGCACAGTTATACACAAGTAGTTTATCCTTCAGATGGTCACAATGGTGTGGTGTATTTCCTAGTGGCTCACGTCACAGTACATGTTGCTTGGCCCTGGGCTACAATATGTCAGTGGGCTCGTTTAGTCAGTATAGCCCATGACCAGGTTTGTGGATAGTCAGCAGATGACTCCAAAAGTGTCCATTTATGTCCTTGTACTTATAACCTTGTGTGCTTTACACATGCTGTGTGTTGACAGTTACAAAATGGTTGTGCTAGGTGTTTAAATCAGTTACCTTTAAAAAAAAGTGCAATTGTGACCTGTTCATTTGCGTCCATGCAGGTCAACATCCATCAGAAGCAAGGGATTTGGTGAGACATCACCTGGAAGGTGCAGACCCTCGAGGTCTATCGCCGGTAGAGCATTCATTGTTGAAAAAGGTGGGAAGACCTGAGGCGCACGGGCCTCGAAGATCGTGGCGGTCCACCTGGGCCTGTCCTCCCAGTGTGGGGGGCACTGACCCCCCTGATGCCCTGCATACCTGTGGGGGCCTACCCAGAGCTTGATGGGTGTTTGAGAGGGACCAGCAGCTATAAGTGGATGAGTCCTGAGCAGATTCATACCTGTTACTTTGCCATGTTGATGGGTTTGAGACAGCCATCTCCCCTTGAATATTTGAGATGGTCAATGTGCAATACGCAAGATAAGTTATTGTTTATGTAGGTATGGTAGTTGGTACATGGCGATGTGCCTTGACTCTTGTCCTAGTGATCGGGTAAACAAAAGAGTACAGCCCACTAACAATATACTCTCTTGAGCAGACACATGGCTGAGTGCAGAGGTCAATCACCTCATGTTGTGTTGTGTTGTATTGTGTGTGTCATTTGTACCCAATAGTCCACCTGTCTTCAGTGTGTCAGCCCCAACATCAAACAACATGAGATAATAGATCACTGTACTCAGCCAGGTGCCTGGTCAATGAGTATATTGGCATCTATACCTAACAGGCCACCTGTCCTCAGTGTGTGAAGAGTGCCGGCATCTCACTACTGTCTCTCATGTGGCGGTGGCCATCATACATGTGACATAGCAGCCATTGTCTTTGTGTGCAAGCACTGAGCAATCCCTTCCTCTGGTAAGTAGGGAATGTAAAGTTAAATGATTTGTGTGATATCACTGTTGGCATAAGTATCTGTATCTACATGTTAACATGTTTACCTTGCAATTTTGTGGTAAGATTTCCACTATTGTTTCATACATGATCTACCTGCCTTTGTGGGGTGATGTCTGATTCCATTACATATGTGTGCATTCCACAAATTCTTGTTAAATAGTTTCATATGATGAGAATACAGTTCATGTGTTACCACATACAGGAGTTCATCAACATTGTTTGTTGGGTCACACATACCCTAACCCATTAATCCATGTCATTTATCATGAACAATTGCAGAAGCAATGAAGGACATGATAGGTACACTCCCAGTATTTACTTGTTCACAGCGTGCATTTCCATGCAGAGATGTTGAATCATTTGGCTAAGTGCTCTGCACATGTCAATTGTTGAAGGTTATTTACCTGACTGTTGACATGCATCAGGGACTGACATGCAGGAATGTTGGAATCCTATGTGTGTGTATCCAAAGGACTCTGTGTTTGCATGACATAAAGGCTCAGGGATGTGCCTTCTCATTGAGAAACATATTAAAGGCCATCTTCAGATTTGTGAGATTCCTTGAGCCACAACAACATTCTCTAGACTATTGCCGTTTATTAATACAATAGTAGAAGGCTGTTCTCAGGAGTACCAATTGAAACAGGTGAATTATCTAGACCTTGATGATTAATTGTGCTGTGGATATTTACAACAAAGATCTCAGACCTTTTGAATAGACTTACTCTGGTGTACTTTTCTGTGCAAGATGTGTCATCTAGCAGATCAACATTAGTACATCTCTTTGGGCTACTGTACTCCTTACTGGAACATGGCTGGAATATTTGCCCATCATCATCCTGATGTAGTATTGCATATCAGGACCTTGTGTGGAATCTGTGAGAATGTCCTTAGCATTGCCATTATTTTCGATGCCAACAGGCTAGTGAGGGGTGCTATAAGAGTCAAACCATTCAGGGTGACAAGGCCTCCTACTTGACCCATGGGTACTGTGATTCGGCAACTTGACTCATACAACTGAACTTGTCTGTGACTCTAATTTTTCTGTGTGCAAAAGTTTACAGCTCATGTAACTTGCATGCAAGTGGTGTTACTAATGTTAGAGGCGCTTTGGAGGACCTTGTCACTGTGGCCTACTATACATGATGGTAATGATTTATAATCAAAGCTGTTGTTCAATTGTGTTCCTGTACATGGACTGGCTGTGTTTGTCCTTATCATTTCAGCATCATCACAGGCAAGTGGACAAGACAGGGCCGACATTAGTGGGGAAGCAGCTGGCCTTGGTATCTCCGGTCACAAGACATCTGACCGGAGCGACCCAGTGGACCAGAGGGTGAGGGGAGTGCCAAAGAAGAGACCAGTTCAAATCATCTTCTTCATAGTTGACCTCCAGTGAATACTCCGTAGTGATGGCAGAATACTCAGGATCTACACCTGCTCCATCCATGTCCACCACCCTCAGTTCCATCTCCACTGTCCCTGTTGCTTCCTACCCAGTGGGCTGGGCTTGGTCCCCCAGAAGGAAAGTCATCTTCTTTGTGCCATGCACCTCATCCCCTGCCCCTATTGCCCCTTGTGCCCTGAATGAGAAGGATATTGACCTCCTGAAGAACATATCTGAGGGTCAGACTCCCATTCTGAATGCTATCCTGGCACAGGGCACCCAGATTCAATCAATAGGTGTGTACCTGTAAGACATTCACCGTGCTATGTCTGTCCTACAGAGATCTTTTCAAGCTCTGGCCTTCTCCCTCACAGCAGCCTTCCACCATCCACAATCCTTCCCCCACTACCTTCCGCTTCCCCATCCAATTTCCCTATTCCCATCCCTGTCCAAGGCACACTGACACATATGCATGCACACACCTGTTGGAGGCTGGCCTGGTTTGTAGTAGTACCTAAGGTACTTACACCTTACACCTAGTCCAGTTATCACTTATTAGTGAAATGCAGGCAGTGTCTAGAAGCCAGGCTGTCTAGTGGTAGCAGTAGGCAGAGCAGCCAAGGCTGAAGTATGAGACATGCAAAGCTCTTGCAATACCATTGTAGTCACACAGTACTCACACACAAGAAAGACAATACTAAGTATTCCCAAAAGTAAAGGTACTTTAATTTAGTGACACAAGGCCAAACATATCTTAGAGGCTATACTCCATTAGGAGGTAGGTAATACACATAAAATCTACACTAGTGACCAAAATCAGGTAAGTACACAGTCACAAAATAGTGCAAATAGTGAAAATCACCTTAGGCTAAAATGGGCCTAGGGGCAACACAAACTGTGAGAAACTGTGGCTGATTGCAGAGGCCCCATAACTTTTTGCCCCCATTTTCCACTTTATGCTGGTGTTTTCCTGACTCTGATGGTGCCCTGGGTACTGCTAACCAGTCCCAGGGCCTGTGCTCTGTGTAAAATGGATATGCAAATTAGGCTAATTATAATTGGCTAAGTTAACCTACCTATAAGTCCCTAGTATATGGTAGGGCATGTAGGTTTAGGGACCACAGCATAGGTGGTGCACACCTAGGTGCATTGCTGAGGTGCCCAGTGTCATTTTAAAAGCAAGCCTGCCTTGCTGGCTGCTTTTAAATTAAAGTTATATGCAAATTCGACTTTGGAATTAAAGGTACTTCCAAAGTCTTAAACTACCTTATTTTTACATATAAGTCACCCCTAAGGTGTGCCCTATGTGCCCCTAGGGCTGGGTGCCATGTAACTATAAGCAGGGACTTTATAAAAATAGATTTATAAGCCCTGGTGAGGTAAAAACAGCCAAATTCGTTTTTCCCTCATTGAAGTAAATGGCCTTCATAGGCTAGAATGGGCAGACTTTATTTTAAATTTTAAAGTCTCCTTAAATGTTACATACCAAGAATTTGGTATCAAATTGATTGTTATAATAAATCCCACAACTTCCAGTTGTTGGATTTAATATAACCAGTTCAGGTAAAAAGTTTAGACTTTACCTAAAAAGTTGCCAATTTCAGCTCTGCATTGTTTTTGCTGCTGTGCTCTGATTGGCCAGCCTGCAGCAGCTTCTGCCAGGCTACTTTAATGAGGTGTGAAGTGGCCTGGCTTCACACAAAGGAATGTGCTTGGGGGAGAGAATCTCCCCTCAGCAGATGGTGAGGCAGGAAGGGGGAGGGCTGCCAAACTGGTCTTCAAAGGCAGAGAAGGACATCTGGAGCACCCAGCAACACCCCCACATCCTGCAACCCCAGACAGCTAGGTGCCCCCTTGATTAGATTAGGAGAGGGCAGGAGAGGGGTGTGTTTATGATTTTTAGCCACACCAGTGGGTGGGCTCAGCCAGATCTCTCGTCCAAAAATCAGATTCATCCATTTTGGATTTTTAGAGACTGTTGCCTTCTGGGATGGATTTTTGCCACACTTCCCAGGAAGTGGTCATCACAGGGGGACGACCCTGTCCCTGATTGGAGAACCAGGGCCCCCCTGCTTTTCACCCAGGAGCAAGGATAAAACTGGCAGACCTGCACCCACGCCTCAGATCCCCTCCAGAATTCAACAAGAAAGGAACTAAAGAAGAAGAAGGACTGCCCTGCTGGACCCCTGGCCTGCACCTGGACCCTGCACTCAGAAGGACTGCACCAGCTGCACACTTGGGCTTCACTACAAGAAGGACTTTGCCTGGCTTCAACTGGTTCAAGGAGGGACTCCCTGTTTGCTACAGGTGAAAAATTGCTAAACCAGAGTCCCCTGCACCAACTCCTGAAGAAAGCGACCAGCTGACCACTGTCCAGTGGCCAAAAAGGAGTTTGCGCCAGGTGCATTCTGGGAGTTGAAGTCCGCACCCCCCAAGGACCATCACAGAACTTCTGGACCCTTGGGGTGAGCTGTGGACCCCAAAAGAACCTTAAAAGAACATCTGGGTGAAGCCCCAGAAGTTTGGAAAAGATTTGAGAATTTTTGGAAAAAAGCTCCAGAGAGGGACCGACCCGCCGTGGAAATTCTAGCCGGCTTGCCTCAACCACGACCCGGCCTGACTTCGTGGTTCGTCCCGGTAAAGAAAAACATCCAAAAAAGAGACTAAGTCCGAACGTAAAAAGTTGACCGGGACCTCCCAGCCATCGTATCCGAGAAGGGCTCCATGGACGTCGGATCAAGATCCAGGTTTACCCCGGTCGAAGGATTTTCATCTCGAAAAAACGACTAAGTCTGAAGGTAAAAGTCTCCACCGAGGAAACCCACATCGCGTATCCGGACAAGGGCTCCAGGAGGTCGGATTCAACTGGCAGGTTCGTCCCGGTGAAGAAAAACTTCAAAATAAAGACTAAGTCAAAAGGTAACTTTTTAACCGAGGCCTCCCGCGACCTATAGCCGAGCAGGGCTCCATCGCGGTCGGCCTGAAAGTTTGACTTTGCCCCGGTCGAGGTGCAACCAGATGACCCGATTGGCGCTTTTTGTTTCTAAGCGCTAGAAAAGTAATAATTCTTTAAAAATTCATATCTCCGGTTCCCCTGAACCGATTTTAATCGTTTTTGTGTCATTTTAAAGATAAAAATATGAACTATTTTTATAAATTGGTTTTGGATTTTTAAACTGTTTCCTGTGTTTTATTTAATTACTGTTTTGTGATATTTGAATGCTTTACACTTTGTCTCCTAAGTTAAGCCTTGACGCTCGTTGCCAAGCTACCAAGGGTTGAGCTGGGATTAATTTACTGAGACCTAACTGTACCTATGTGGAGGTTAGTGGCTTGTTGCTAGGTGTAGGCACCTACCTGCCCTACCAATAACCCATTTTCCAACATAATTGGAAGCAGCGACGGGATCCTGTACTTGTGTTCAATATCACGTTACAGTTTTGAGTAAAACAAATTAAAAATCCTTTAAATTGTCTTAGTGCAAAAATTGTTTTTTTTTTAATTTGGATTAATTTAAATTATTGAATTTTTGTAATTTTTCTAAATTCTTGTTTCCAATTTTTGCAAAAAGTTTTTGTTGACACAAAACTAGGGAACCATGGAGCTTGATCTGGCAAGCCTACCCACACTGACAGTAGTCCAGCTTAGGGGGTTGTGTATTGAAAAAGGGTTGCCTGCAACCACTGATCTCAGGAAGCAAATCCTGATCACATCCCTGACAGCATGGGCTGAGGCCCAAGAGGTAGAGTCAGAAGAAGCTCCAGAAGAGGGAGAAAGAAGGGAGGATGCAAGCTCTAACCACTCAGGGGAGGGAAGGCATCTGACCCTAAGTGAGGACGAGGAAGAACGGTCCTCAGTAAATACAGTCACTAGGGGCAGATCCAAAGCTAGTGGTGGGAAGGGGGTCCTTTCAGGAGGAGAGAACCCATCCATCAGAGAAAGAGAGCTGGAGGCCCAGCTAGCATACATAACTTTGGAAGCAGAGAAGCTGGCCCTAGAAAAGAAAAAGTGGGCATACAAAGAGAAAAGAGATGGAAGCAGCGATAAAGAAGCTGAGGTGTCCATGGGTGGGGGAGTTTGCCCCAGATTACCCAAGGGGGTAGTTCCTGCTTATGTAGAGGGGGATGACATAGATAAGTGGCTGGGGGCCTTTGAGAGGGCACTCCAAATGAGAAGGGTTAGGCCTCAATACTGGGGTTCCCTTTTGTGGGAGTTGGTCCCCAACTCAGGGAGGGATAGGCTTCTGACCTTAAGGGGGGAGGAGGCAGATTCATACCCTAGTATGAAGAGGTGCTTAGCCAAGAAGTTTGGTCTGACCCCAGAGCAATATAGAATGAAGTTCAGGGACACCCAGAAGGTCAGTACCCAGTCTTGGGTTGACTTTGTGGACATTTCACTAAAGGCACTAGAGGGCTGGATTATTGGTAACAAAGTAGATACTTATGAGGGGTTATACAATCTGATCATGAGAGAGCACATCTTGACCAATTGTATCCAAGAAAGGTTACGCCAGCATCTAGTGGACTCTAAGCAGACCAACCCTAGAGAGCTAGGGGAGGCAGCTGATGAGTGGTTGAGAACCAGGGTGGTTGTCAAGTCCCAGGGGGGAGACTCCAAGAAGGGGGGGACAGGTCCCCAAAAACCTAAGGAGGGAGGTGGTAAGCCCACCACAGAGACTCCCTCTGTACCCCAGAACCCTAAGAAGGAGGAGAGTAAATCCCACTCCCACTCTGACAAGCAGAGACAGGGAGACCCAGGGTTAAAAAAACTCTTGGACAGTAGGGCTTGCTTTGACTGTCAGCAGACAGGTCACTTCAGAGGAAATGCAGCCTGTCCAAAGAAGGTGGTTAGCACTGGGCTGTCCAGTGTAGCCATAGAGGAGGATTCCTCAGATGATGAAGTCCTCCTAGCATTGAGCTGGGAGACAGGACCAGATGGTAAGCTGGTGATCCCTGAGGGTGGGAGTAGGCACTTCCACCACATTCAAGTGAATGGGATCCCTACCACTGGCCTGAGAGACACCGGTGCCAGTCACACTATAGTGAGTGACCGGTTAGTGACCCCAGACATGTATGTCCCAGGAAAGACAAAGAAAGTCAGGATAGCCACAGGGGAGGTCACCTCCAAACCTGTAGCCATAGTGCCCCTAGAGAGGGAGGGTATCCTTGACTGGATTAAGGTGGTAGTCAGTGCTGACCTTCCCCTAGATTGTATCCTGGGCAATGACCTCCCAGAGGTGAGTCTGGTCACAGATGGGGTGGTCGCCCAGGGCGCCCCCCCAACCCAAAGTCCTGGGGAGTCAGTCCCTACAGTTAGGAGACATGGGTCCCCAAGAAAAGGAAAGAAGAAAAGGAAGGGTAGGCCACTCTTAAAGAGAGTTCCAGGGAGCCAAAGGCCTTCTGCCCCAGTAGGGGGGGAGCCCAGAGTTGGCACTGGTGAGGCCTCACCTGACCCCAAGGAAGTCCTGAGTAGTCAGGCAGCTGTCCAGATGCAAGGTGTTGCCCCTGCACTGACAGAAGGGAGAGTGGAAGGAGGGTGTCTGCCACAGGAGGTGGTAGCCCCCCACTCTAGACAGCAAGAGGGGTGCCAGGACCCCAAAGTTGCCCCTAAAGCAGCTCAGCCACCTGTCAGTGGAGAGCTTAGGGTGTGGTTCTGGGTACTGACAGCTGTCAGTAGCCTCTGCTGGGTGCTAGCCTTCCTGGCAGCACTGTACTTGGCCTGGGAGGCAGACCCCAGGGCCAATAGCAAAGTAGGCCCCCTGACCCTGTTGGTCATGGTGGGGTTGCTCAAGTGTTGGGTGACCTCTTTGGGTAAGCTAGGTGTTGCCCTAGCAAAGTTTGGAGTAGGGGAGGTGGGCACCTCACTACCCAAGTTGGCAGAGAGAGAGGAGGAAGACCCCCCTGAGGGAAGTTTCAGTTTGAAATGGGTCCCTTCATTGTTGGGGTGGGTTCACTACCCAGAGGGAGAGACCCTGACAGGAGGATGTAAGGCAGAGTAGGCCCTGCAAAGGGACAGCCAGTTTTCTTCACTGTCTTCCTCGCCTAACAAGCCAGGAAGACTCTCCCAGGGTTGGGCTGAGTCTCCTGGGCGTGTGGGCTGCTGGGGGGTTGTGTGAGAAACTGGGGCTGATTGCAGAGGCCCCATAACTTTTTGCCCCCATTTTCCACTTTATGCTGGTGTTTTCCTGACTCTGATGGTGCCCTGGGTACTGCTAACCAGTCCCAGGGCCTGTGCTCTGTGTAAAATGGATATGCAAATTAGGCTAATTATAATTGGCTAAGTTAACCTACCTATAAGTCCCTAGTATATGGTAGGGCATGTAGGTTTAGGGACCACAGCATAGGTGGTGCACACCTAGGTGCATTGCTGAGGTGCCCAGTGTCATTTTAAAAGCAAGCCTGCCTTGCTTGCTGCTTTTAAATTAAAGTTATATGCAAATTCGACTTTGGAATTAAAGGTACTTCCAAAGTCTTAAACTACCTTATTTTTACATATAAGTCACCCCTAAGGTGTGCCCTATGTGCCCCTAGGGCTGGGTGCCATGTAACTATAAGCAGGGACTTTATAAAAATAGATTTATAAGCCCTGGTGAGGTAAAAACAGCCAAATTCGTTTTTCCCTCATTGAAGTAAATGGCCTTCATAGGCTAGAATGGGCAGACTTTATTTTAAATTTTAAAGTCTCCTTAAATGTTACATACCAAGAATTTGGTATCAAATTGATTGTTATAATAAATCCCACAACTTCCAGTTGTTGGATTTAATATAACCAGTTCAGGTAAAAAGTTTAGACTTTACCTAAAAAGTTGCCAATTTCAGCTCTGCATTGTTTTTGCTGCTGTGCTCTGATTGGCCAGCCTGCAGCAGCTTCTGCCAGGCTACTTTAATGAGGTGTGAAGTGGCCTGGCTTCACACAAAGGAATGTGCTTGGGGGAGAGAATCTCCCCTCAGCAGATGGTGAGGCAGGAAGGGGGAGGGCTGCCAAACTGGTCTTCAAAGGCAGAGAAGGACATCTGGAGCACCCAGCAACACCCCCACATCCTGCAACCCCAGACAGCTAGGTGCCCCCTTGATTAGATTAGGAGAGGGCAGGAGAGGGGTGTGTTTATGATTTTTAGCCACACCAGTGGGTGGGCTCAGCCAGATCTCTCCTCCAAAAATCAGATTCATCCATTTTGGATTTTTAGAGACTGTTGCCTTCTGGGATGGATTTTTGCCACACTTCCCAGGAAGTGGTCATCACAGGGGGACGACCCTGTCCCTGATTGGAGAACCAGGGCCCCCCTGCTTTTCACCCAGGAGCAAGGATAAAACTGGCAGACCTGCACCCACGCCTCAGATCCCCTCCAGAATTCAACAAGAAAGGAACTAAAGAAGAAGAAGGACTGCCCTGCTGGACCCCTGGCCTGCACCTGGACCCTGCACTCAGAAGGACTGCACCAGCTGCACACTTGGGCTTCACCACAAGAAGGACTTTGCCTGGCTTCAACTGGTTCAAGGAGGGACTCCCTGTTTGCTACAGGTGAAAAATTGCTAAACCAGAGTCCCCTGCACCAACTCCTGAAGAAAGCGACCAGCTGACCACTGTCCAGTGGCCAAAAAGGAGTTTGCGCCAGGTGCATTCTGGGAGTTGAAGTCCGCACCCCCCAAGGACCATCACAGAACTTCTGGACCCTTGGGGTGAGCTGTGGACCCCAAAAGAACCTTAAAAGAACATCTGGGTGAAGCCCCAGAAGTTTGGAAAAGATTTGAGAATTTTTGGAAAAAAGCTCCAGAGAGGGACGACCCGCCGTGGAAATTCTAGCCGGCTTGCCTCAACCGCGACCCGGCCTGACTTCGTGGTTCGTCCCGGTAAAGAAAAACATCCAAAAAAGAGACTAAGTCCGAACGTAAAAAGTTGACCGGGACCTCCCAGCCATCGTATCCGAGAAGGGCTCCATGGACGTCGGATCAAGATCCAGGTTTACCCCGGTCGAAGGATTTTCATCTCGAAAAAACGACTAAGTCCGAAGGTAAAAGTCTCCACCGAGGAAACCCACATCGCGTATCCGGACAAGGGCTCCAGGAGGTCGGATTCAACTGGCAGGTTCGTCCCGGTGAAGAAAAACTTCAAAATAAAGACTAAGTCAAAAGGTAACTTTTTAACCGAGGCCTCCCGCGACCTGTAGCCGAGCAGGGCTCCATCGCGGTCGGCCTGAAAGTTTGACTTTGCCCCGGTCGAGGTGCAACCAGATGACGCGATTGGCGCTTTTTGTTTCTAAGCGCTAGAAAAGTAATAATTCTTTAAAAATTCATATCTCCGGTTCCCCTGAACCGATTTTAATCGTTTTTGTGTCATTTTAAAGATAAAAATATAAACTATTTTTATAAATTGGTTTTGGATTTTTAAACTGTTTCCTGTGTTTTATTTAATTACTGTTTTGTGATATTTGAATGCTTTACACTTTGTCTCCTAAGTTAAGCCTTGACGCTCGTT
This sequence comes from Pleurodeles waltl, assembly GCF_031143425.1. NCBI lineage: Eukaryota > Metazoa > Chordata > Amphibia > Caudata > Salamandridae > Pleurodeles > Pleurodeles waltl. The sequence continues at coordinate 1,571,840,744 of NC_090440.1, forward strand.
GCCAAGCTACCAAGGGTTGAGCTGGGATTAATTTACTGAGACCTAACTGTACCTATGTGGAGGTTAGTGGCTTGTTGCTAGGTGTAGGCACCTACCTGCCCTACCAATAACCCATTTTCCAACACAAACCATATACTAAAATAGTGGAATGTGAAAATCGGTTTCCGTCCTAGGCAAGAGAAGTGTGCAGAGCGACGCTGGGAGTATAAGAAAACACTAAAGGGAAAGTAAAGTACCCCACCCCAGAGCCCAGGAAATCAAGTACCGCAAGTTTCCTCAGAACGCACTAGAGTCGTGGTAAAGGATTATGTAAAGACCAAGGAAGACTGCAATACACCAACAATGGATTCCTGGACCTGATGACCTGTGGAGAGAGGAGACCAAGTCCAAGAACAGATGAAGAGTACAGGAAGAACTGGAGCCGCTGCTTACCCGGGTGAAGGTGCAAAAGTGGATTCTCCAGTTGGAAGAAAAAGTCAGAAATGCAACAAAGAAGACAGCTGCAAGTTCCTGTTTAGTGCAAGAAATGTCCCACGTCGAGTCATTGAATGCAAGCTGGTTTTCGTTGTTGGATTCCACCAACAAGCCTTGGCTCATGCGAATGTCGCAGTTGGTGGGAAAAGGCACTACCTGGGCCCTGGAAGGACCTGGGCGTTTCAACTAAGACTGAGGAGACAAAGGGGGCTCTCAGCACTTTAGAGAGCCCTCAGAAGTCCAGGCAGCACCCTCAGGAGTCCTAGGACACGGGGAGAAAGGAGTTGCAGAACGTGGTCATCTCAGCACTACTCAAAGGAATCTCACACCACCAGAGAACAACTGAGGGAGCTGAGTGTCACAGGATAGTGTGCTGGGGACCTGGGCTACACAGTGCATGAAGTGCACAGAATCACTAGGAGCTGCAAAACACGTGGTGCACAGGTGTACTGCTTGGCTTGGAAGGCAAGTCCTTACCTCCACCAAATTTGGACAGCTGGACCTTTGGACAGTCAGGATCACTTCAGTCCACCACCTGTGTTCAAGGGATCACACTCATCAACAGGAGATGAGTCCCAGAATACTGGTTATCGCTGCAGAGAGTGCTTGATGAAGCAGGGAAGTGACTCCGTCACTCCGTGGGAGATTCCTTCGGTCCTTCTGGTGCAGGATGAAGATAGGCAGTACTCAGAGCATGCACAACCTGTAAGCTGTTGCACTTGCTGAAGTTACAGAATTGCAGTAGCCTTCTTGGATACTTTGTTGCAGTTGTAGATTTCCCAGAGCAGGTCTGCGGTTGATCCGACAATAGAAGGTGAATCAAAGGTTGCAGAGGATTGCTGCTGGAATCTTCCAAAACCAAATCTCAGGAAACACCCACAGGAGCGACCATGAATAACCCTGAGAGGGGGATTGGTCACCTAACCAGGTAGGCACCTATCAGCAGGGGTCTCTGCCATCACCTGCTGGCACTGGCCACTCAGATGCTCCCAGAGTTCCCTGACAATCCTGAAGACAAGATGGCAGAACCCAGGGACACTCTGGAGCAGCTCTGGGCACCACCCTTGGGGTGGTGATGGACAAGAGAGTATTCACTCCCCTTTCCTTTGTCCAGTTTTGCGCCAGAGCAGGGACTGGGGGTCTCTGAACCGGTGTAGACTGGATTATGCAAGGAGGGCACTATGTGTGCCCTTCAAAGACCTGCAGAGGCTCTGGGTGGATACCCTTCCCATGTTTGTAACACCTGTTTCCAAAGGGTAAGAGTGTAACACACTTCTCCTAAAGAAAATGCATTGTTCGGCCTTCCTGGGATTGAGCTGCTCAAGCCCCAGGAGGGCAGAAGCCTGTCTGTGAGGTGGCAGCAGCTGGGGCTGCAGTGAAAACCTCGGAAGACTGGTATGGCAGTACTGGGGGTCCATGGTGGAGCCCCCAGGGTGCATGGAATTGGCCCCCTCAATACCAGAATCAGATTGGGGGTTTAATTTCCAGTTCCTGGATACCTCACATGGCCATATTCGGAGTTACCATTGTGAAGCTACATACATATATTGACCTATATATAGGCACACTTATATTGGTGTTCCCACACTCACAAAGGCTGAGAAATTGGTCCTGGATGATCTGGGGGCACCTCTGCTAGTGCAGGGGTGCCCTCACACACAGGTACTATACACCTAGCCTTCAGGGTCTGAAGGGTAGACATATAGGTGACCTATAAGTGACCTGATGCAGTGAAAATGGCTGTGAAATATTGTTTACACTATTTCACTCAGGCTGCAATCGCAGTCATGAAGAAGTTTTTGTATGAGCTCATTAAGGTTGGCAAAAGATATACTGCAGCCCATAAGGATGTCCTGAAACCCAAATGCCCTGGTTACCTAGGTATCATATACTAGGGACTTATAAGGGGGGTCCAGTATGCCAATTTGGAGTGGAATACTGGGTTACCCGTATATAAGTACACATTTGGAATCAGAGAGAGCATAAGCACTGGAGTTCTGATTAGCAGGACTCCAGTGACACAGTCAAGCATACTGACAAAACAGTGAAACATACTGCCATGTAGGCCACACACTATGAGCACTAGGGTCCTGACTAGCAGGATCCCAGTAAGACAGTAAAAATACACTAACAAACACTGAGAAACAGGTTAAAAATGGGGATAACCATGCTAGAAAGAGGCTACTTTCTCACATAAACCGATGCTAAACTTTTTTGGCATTCACAAACCAACGCAAATTGGTATTTGCATTGCTTTGTGTGGCAAAGTAACGCAAAGCAGTTTGAAAAGCTGCTTTGCATTACTTTGCATCAAGGGGGCGTTACATGGGTGGCACATGGGCATACCCATACTACCATCATTTCTTTTTAACACTGAACCCTACTGAAAAACAGAAATTAAACAGAAATGTTTTTATTTCTCTCTGCTTTTCCGACTTTGCATGTGTGTTGCACTGTACAGCCCACATACAAAGTAGGAAAAGCCTTTCCGCTTGTCTAGGCATAGAATTTTGTACAGGAAGGATTCCCCTCCTATACAAAGCCTATGCTAGACTCATGCACACACCCTAGCACTATGGCACTAAGGTGTGTGTGTGGTGTTTGACAGCTGAAATCAGCGCCAGCGCTAGGGAGAAGGGAGGAGAGAGCCATTTCTATGTGTATATGGTGCTCTCCTGCTCTTTCGTCATGCAGTGCAGCACCAACATTTTTGGTTGCTGTACTGCGCGACACCTTTCAGAATCTGGGCCAATGTGCTCTGATTACATTCCATAGTGCAAGTGTTTAGGGATATGTAAATGCAAAATTGCTTGCAACTTAGGCCCATATTTATACTTTTTTAGCACAGCATTTGCGTCGCTTTTTGACAAAAAAGCGGCGCAAACGTCAAAAAAGCATAAAAAAATTACGCAAATGCGGTGCTAAAAAAGTATAAATATGAGCCTTAGTGAGTATCATTATTGACACCACCTCCTTTCTTTCCCTTCAAGTAATCCGCAATTTTTTTCTCATATAGATTTGTGGTTGTAATATGTTGAGGACTATATTAAGCTTGCCAAATTGGTGGTACGCCTTTCAGTGTGGCCTAAACCTTATGCCACGCTTCACCTCAGAATAAACAATGATTGTCTTAACTGTAATTATGTAATGACGATTCCTTGTCTTGTACATAAAATCCACCCTGGAGAGCATGGGAAGGCATAAATTAATCAAACCGGTATTATGGCAATATTTAATTCTGCAGACTACTTCTGATATCGGACCTTTTTATTTTCTGCATCAAGTAATTGGGAAAGAACTTTGTTATGCAAATTTAGAATTGTTTCTAGTTGCTACCAAAAATCCTTTCCCAGGGGACAATGTAGCAGAGCATGTGTCTGTACATTCCCTTGCGACAAATGTTCAGACTTTGGGGCATATTTATACTCTGTTTGCGCCGGAATTGTGTCGTTTTTTTTTTACGCAAATCTAACTCCATATTTATACTTTGGCGTTAGACCCGTCTAGCGCCAAAGATCTTGGAGTTTGCGTAATTTTTTACCGTGGACACCTACCTTGCGTTAATGATATGCAAGGTAGGCGTTCCCGTCTAAAAAATGACTTCAAGGCATGTGCGCCTTATTTAAACTCCCGTGTAAAAATGGCTCACGGGAGTCGGCGGGTAAAAAAAAATGACGTCCAGCCGCTTTTGCGTCATTTCTTAACGCCTGGTCAGGGCAGGCGTTAAGGGACCTGTGGGCTCGGAAGGAGCCCAGAGGTGCCCTCCCATGCCCCCAGGGACACCCCCTGCCACCCTTGCCCACCCCAGGAGGATGCCCAAGGATGGAGGGACCCATCCCAGGGAATTTAAGGTAAGTTCAGGTAAGTATTTTTATTTTTATTTTATTGTGGCTGATTTGTGCCCCCCTACATGCCACTATGCTCAATGACCATGGCCAGGGGACAGAAGTCCCCTGGGCATGGCCATTCGGCAAGGGGGCATGACTCCTGTCTTTGCTAAGACAGGAGTCATGTCATTGGAGGGTGGGAGTCAAAAAAAATGGCGCTAATCGGGTTGAGGCAGATTTTTTGCCTCAGACCGACTTGCCCCATTTTTTGACGCCCAAGCTCCATTTTCCCCTACGCCGGCACTGCCTGGTGTGGGTCATTTTTTTTGACGCACACCAGTCAGCTCCGCCGGCTAACGTCATTTCATAAATAAGGCGCCCGCATGGCGCTTTGGAATGGCGTTAGCCGGCGTTAACATTTTTGACGCACAACTGCGTTGGCGCAGTTGTGCGTCAAAAAGTATAAATAAGGCCCTTTGTATTTTTCCGTAAAAAGTTATCGTAATTATTCTAAAGGTTTTTTTAATTCCCCTCAGTAGAAGGATATCATTTTAGGAAATGTAGACCTACATGAGGCTTTTATGCAGATGTTCTTGGGGCAGGACATCTGTTTAGTGGTTGTATAATGTTTTTAATCTATAGTGCGGCATAGGAATTCTGTGCTTTATTAATCGTTCAGTTTTGGTTTCTACGTGTTTTTTTCTTTTATGATTATATTTTTAAAGTCTAATCACGATTTTCGTATTGACTAATTGATTACCAGGTGTGGTAAGCAATTTATTACTTGGAATTCTCGGCGCTGTGGAAACAGAGATTTGTGCAATAATTAGAATTTTATGAATCACTTGCGTCTGGGGATTTAGAGTTAGGGAAATCTAAAATCAAATGCTTCGAAATGAAGCTGATGTAGAAAGTATAAAGCAGATTATGAAATCCGCTGATCCTGTAAATAAAAAGCGATGTTGTTTTCCCATGTCTTTTCACAGCGACACAATTACTTTGCATATTAGTCAGCAGGTTTAAAACGCTTTTCACAACAGCAATTCACGCAAACTGCATTTCATTTTTGCTGTACACTGTTTGCTGTGTTAAACTAGTTTACAGTTTCAGACCGTTTTATTAACTGAAATAGAGAAAACTAAAAAAGCATTGCTGTTTCAACATAAACCAATAAATTGAGGAAACCTTGGAATTTCCACTAGAGACTTATGACATTGCTCAATTTGCAAAAAATATGCAAAATCAAAAAGATTGCATTTTTAAGTATATTTTATGGGTAGCATTATGAAGTCTTTCAATAGCTATTCGCATGAGGTGTTTGGATTGCGATCTGCTCTAGATGTTGAGGTCAAGGATGGATCTACGAGAGCCTGAGCTAAAATGAAAAAAGCCTGGGTACCAAAATTGCTTTCCAAACTTACCAACGTTTTTGGAATTGAGAGGTTTTGGACACAAGTTGAATCAGTTTTGTGTAAGACGTACTTATGGCCATTTCAATGAACATCAGGGTGGATTATTATAGTGTGAGCAAGTCCTCAGTTTCTCTTTATAAAAGGGCTGCGTCAAGCTAGTTTGGCCAAAGAACAGTGCAACAGAACAAAAATAAAGCATGCAGCAGATGTCTTCATGTACCCAATCGTCTCTTTTATGCTGCTTTACATCTATTGGAATGTGGAATAACAGTAAGGGCAGGTAAGACTTATTAACAGGCTACAGTCCCACACTAGATCCAGTCAAGGTCTCAATAAATTAATCTTTGCTCAACCCTTGGCAGCTTAGCCCACAAGCCATTAGGCTTAACTTAAGAGACAGATGTGTAAAGCATTCAACATCAACAAAACAGTAGATAAGTAAAACACAACACCCAATAAAAATACAACACAAAGTTAAAGAAATAGGAAATATTTGTATCTTTAAAATAACACCAGAACAATGTAAATCCAATGTAGGGAACTGTAGATATTAATTTTCAAAGTTTAAATGTAAAAATGTGCTTTCTAGTGCCTAAAAATGCTGATGATGCAGAGAGCGTATGTGACGTCCTGCTGAGAGTCAGTGATCACATGAGACACGCAGTGCAGAGCCAACAAGACTATTAGGTCCAAGGTGGCTTGCGGAGCAACGCAGCAGCAGCTGGGGGGGAAAGAGGATTGAAAGTCACCTCTGGCTTGTGTGAATGGTCTTGGCTTGGCCTGCTTAGTTCATCCGAGCCTGTGGGTAGGTATGCATGTCATCATTGAGGCCTCCCGTTCCTTCTTCGGACATGGCTCTGTTCCCCTTCACTGCCGCACCACTGTACGATATTGCCGATTGAGGACTAATCACCCTCTCAGTCCATCCTGGCCCTTGCTCCTGATACTGACTGCAGCACTTTGCAACCTAAGGTCCTCTTGAGAAAAATGAGAAATAAGCAATAAACAAAGCAATAAAAAGAAAAACCAGAGGTGAGCGGAGGAGAAGCAGGGAGTTTAAAAGGGGGGTCTAAGTATAAGTGTGATGTGGTGTTGGATAACAAGAGAAGCAGTGGCATTAGAGCCCTGTAGAGTTCTGGTGGACCCTAGTCCTCAGAAGTGGTCCGACTAGATCTGGGTGCGGCTTGTGGATAGGGTTGAACTCAAACCCATGTCCTGTATCCCTCACCAAAGTCTGTCAGACCTGCTCCAGACCCTCTCTAGGCCTTCTCAGACCCCACTGCAAAGTGCCTTCACCGTCACAGCTCTCAACGGGAACCTCCCTGTAGTGAAATGGCTACCTATTAGTTATCTACTAGCATTCAGCCCAGGAGACTTCATGATAGAAAGCCACCACACAGCTTAAAAAAAAACATTGCAGTGGCATAACAACACCTTGGCACCTGGGCTACTGCCTCTATGACATTCTAACTGTGTGCTTGTGCCCCTCCATCACACCCAATGGAAAGAGGTGTGGTTGCACAGCTCCATAGTATCAAGGAAACATCTAGTTAATCGGTAATTTAAAAGGTGATTAACTGCACGCTTGTGCCCCTCTTTTGTCCCCAATGGAAAGAGGTGTGGCGGCACATCATCGTAGCATCAAGCAAACATCTAGTAAAAAGGTTGAAGCCATTCCTTATTGAAGCTCATCAGACAAACAATCAGAAGATTAACTAGGAATATAAGCTTCCAACTCACTGTGCTTAATAGGTAAATTGGAAAGTCATCCATAGAGAACCAACTAAGGACAACAACCATCTTGAGGAACAGTTACTGGTAAATCCTCCAAACTTTAGAAACACCAATGAGCACCACAAGTAGTTAGCATATCTGAAAGTAAGCCCTCCAGGAAACAAATATCACAAGATCGGGAAAATTCACCAAACGTTACCCAATAAGTCTCCAACACGAGCATTGTTTAAGGAGGTGAGCACATGCCGCAAAAACCTTAAAACCCTAAAAGGTCAACTGCTAGTCACATCCCCACCGGGATCAATAGTGTCATACTTTGACAAGCCAAATTTATTGCAAAAGTTTACCTCCCTGAAAGACCGCATGGCCACAATATCCACCAATATACACCACACCTGAAAAAGTTCATGGGCTTCCCTTTCCAAATACCTCTCAAAAAGCAGGGAAACTCACTGCTCCAGACCTTTCTAGAAGCTCAAAAAATAGAAACAGATGATGGCACCTCAAGGCAGCTCACCACCACTGCTGACATCACAGCCAGAATCCACAAAGGATGAGCATAATCAACAGGGACCTACGTCTAACGGGAAATTCTTCCAGGTGATTGTTCAAGTCCACAAGTGTAGGCAGTCTTCCACCTTAACTACAGTGATAACAGCAACAGACGTAATGATGGAAAATTATTGTATTACGATCAGTGACTCGCCAGTAAATGTTAATGGATTGGATGCTGAAAAGGGGATTCATGTTCCAGCTCACTTTCGATATATCAAACAATGCAGATCTTGCCCAAGCTCCTCAAATCTAAACAAAATGTTCATTGGACAATCAACCTCTAGGGCAACCTCAAGGTATAACAGGCTCAACCTCCTCCATCATTGACTTGCAACCTAATGAAAAACATGACAGAGTAGATGCATTGCTTACCTCCAAAATGAGTAGAGAACAAGCTAAAGCATCAATGAGCAAGGCATGCATAACTTTCCCTCGGCGGGCAACCCCCTGAACAGTACAAAGTTAATTTTAGTCTCAACTTCACCAACAGGTTCCTCCGGTGGAGAGACTGGATTGGCCTCCAATATAGGGTAAGCCCCCACGTTACCTCGCTCACTTCTATCATCAAAAGAAGAGAACCACCGTTGGAAGCAGCTAAGCAATTGCAACCTTCACTTCAATGGTGGGAAATATTATTAACAACAATGCAGTCATCAGTTGAGGTTCTAAATTTTCAATTGGATAAGCTGGATGTACAGACAGACCTAATGAATCTGAGGGCAATTTATATCTCAGGCATAAACTTAAAACTGAAGTTTTAACAGCTTTAGTCACAAGGGCACAAGCCGAGTTGGCTCAAGTAAATGTGAACCTAAAAAGTGAATAAACAGTCAAACTCAAGAACTACGAAGAGCATATCCAGACAAGGTTGGCACTGAAGAGGATGCCAGCATTGTAACTCCAAATCAGGACACTCAGAGTACATCCCAAATGCAGGAGAAATACCTAATAGTGGCCACTTTAAGCTCCACGCCTGACAAACTAAGTAAAAGACAACTAACAAGTATAAGAAAGGCAAGACATAAGCATCTCTAACTTTCAAAGAAGGACCACAAACAAAATTAACCAATATTTACACTGAATACCAAAAAGACAAATGGCACCTCAGCTACTTATACAGACTGAAACCATTTGAATGTTCATGGGATACTGCCCTTAGATAGCCCAGCCTCTCATATCAAAACAATGCAGGAAAATGAGAGCTCCAACACTCACTATTTTAGACAAGAGCAAAACCTAGACGAAAGTTTCAATAAATCACCCCTGATACAGTCACAAGCGGAGTTTGAACAGGTTAGTGCTTACCCCAAGATGTCTGTCATGCAACCAATTGAAGTGAACCAGGAGCAGGAATTAGGCATTCAACAGAAAAGAAACTTGAAGGGAAGTCCACTAGTAGTGTCTTAAATCCAGTGTACAGACTAAACCATCAGTAGCCTGCTCTATCAAGCAATTTGTATGATGCACCTCTTCAGTCAAAAAGTGATGCGCACAGTGGGACTTCAACTCAACCAAATGTAGCTAAAGCAAACCACACTCCAATATTGATTAGGAGAAAGGGGCAAGAATGAATCTTTCTGTCAAAAATGATGGAGATGTTAAGACATAAACCTACTAACCAGGCTGCTTCACAGCCAGCAGGTAAGCATGATCCCTGGAAACCCAGACAAACGGACAATCTGTTAGAGCAACAAGCTTCATCATTCATAGACCTAGCATATACAGTTCAAAGTTCACTTTATTCAAATTCTATGATTCACCAGAAAGCCTCAGTTACACTGAAGGGTAGCCAACCCAAACTTTTATTTCAACCCAAATATCATACCCGGGGCACACAAGACACCCTTACTAGTGGAAATATTTCAGGACTATTCAAAGAGATTCCGGAATGAAGAGGCATAACATTCTCAGACCTATTAGCAGAATAATGCCAATCAGCAGAAAATTGTTCTCAATCTGAATTGACCCTCACAATCTGGAAATCAATTGAAATTGGTAACCTGATTTACTCATTCAGTTCATCGTTTGAATGATGGGGAATCTCTTTGGAACTACCTTATTTGTCTATGTATCCCTATCCATTGTTACAACAATATGGTCAGTCTCAGAAACCAATTGCATAGCACAGGCTGTGAAGTCTGTCCTGAGGGGTGCAAGAAAAACCATGCCAGGCTAACCCAGAGCCCTTACTCACAGGAATGCCCTGTCTAAATAAACATAGTTGGGATTGGCTCTCCGCACCTTTTAACGCGTCTCTGTCCTCATGAAGGATTGAAGTACCTGAACAAGACACTTTGGCTCTCATTACAACACTGGCGGTTGGTGTTAAAGCGGCGGTAATACCGCCAACAGGCCGGCAGTAAAAAAAAATGGGATCATGACCACGGCGGGAACCGCCAACATAGACAGCCACTTTAACACTCTGACCGCCATGGCGGTAGCAACCAACATCGCGGCTGTCACCGCCAACAGACACGGGGAAAACAATGTACCACCCATCCTATTACAACCCGCCAATCCGCCAGCTTTTCCTGGGCGGTACCAATGCCATCAAAAGCACGGCGGAAACAGTACTTGGAAGTGAAACCACTCACCTCTCGACACTCAACGAAGAACCAGGATGCCATGGAGCCCGAGTTACAGGTCCTGCCCATGCTGGTCTTCCTCCTCATAAACCAGGAATATCAAAGGTGGCGGCAACGACCACGGTGAGTACTGCACAAAGCACACATGGGAAGGGGGGAGGAAAAAGAGAGTGACACACATACGCAACACGCAACACCCCCACTTTCACCCACAACACCATACACACAAACACATGCAGCAACATTGCATTTACACTCTGTAACCCCCTGGAAGAACACAAGGACAAAAGGAATTGAGTGATATTTTAGAAATAGGCAGATATACGTAACAAATTTGAAAACGGTATTTACAAAAATATACAATATCTACATAAGGCCGTACATTGTCCTTTGCAAATGTCTGTGGGCCACTGGGCCAAAAATCATGGGCCAAGCCCACACCTGCCTCCTGCCTCAATACAGAGAAAACCCTGCAGGGGTATCAGGTCGTAAACAGACAGGCACCTCAGTGGGATGGGGAAGTGGAGGGCACCTCAGCCCGAAGATGGAATTCCACCACTGCTCCTAGAGGGGGCTACGTGCCCACTGCTTGGTCCTGGGGAGTGCAAAGCCACAGTCTCTCAAGTGGGTGGTTTGCCCACTGCTTGGTTCTGGGGAGTGCAAAGCCACATTCTCTCAAGTGGATGCCTCTCTTCACTAGCTCTAGAGTGGGCTTTGTGCCCAGTCTGCTTCATCCTGCCAAGGATTGGGTGAGTGAATACCTTTCTCCACTGGTTCTATAGGGGGCTTTGTGCCCAGTCTGCTTCATCCTGCCAAGGATTGGGTGAGTGGATGCCTTTCTCCACTAGTTCTGGAGGAGGCTTTGTGCCCAGCAAAAACCTTAAAACCCTAAAAGGTCAACTGCTAGTCACATCCCCACCAGGATCAATAGTGTCATACTTTGACAAGCCACATTTATCGCAAAAGTTTACCTCCCTGAAAGACCGCATAGCCACAATATCCACCAATATACACCACACCTGAAAAAGTTCATGGGCTTCCCTTTCCAATTACCTCTCAAAAAGCAGGGAAACTCACCGCTCCAGACCTTTCTAGAAGCTCAAAAAATAGAAACCAGATGATGGCACCTCAAGGCAGCTCACCACCACTGCTGACATCACAGCCAGAATCCACAAAGGATGAGCATAATCAACAGGGACTTAAGTCTAATGGGAAATCCTTCCAGGTGATTGCATCAGCACAGGCTGTGAAGTCTGTCCTGAGGGGTGCAAGAAAAACCATGCCTGGCTAACCCAGAACCCTTACTCACAGGAATGCCCTGTCTAAATAAACATAGTTGGGATTGGCTCTCCACACCTTTTAACGCGTCTCTGTCCTCATGAAGGATTGAAGTACCTGAACAAGACACTTTGGCTCTCATTACAACACTGGCGGTCGGTGTTAAAGCGGCGGTAATACCGCCAACAGGCCGGCAGTAAAAAAAATGGGATCATGACCATGGCGGAAACCGCAAACATAGACAGCCACTTTAACACTCTGACCGCCACGGCGGTAGCAACCAACACCGCGGCTGTCACCGCCAACAGACACGGGGAAAACAATGTACCACCCATCCTATTACAACCCGCCAATCTGCCAGCATTTCCTGGGCGGTACCAACGCCATCAAAAGCACGGCGGAAACAGTACTTGTAAGGGAAACCACTCACCTCTCGACACTCAACGAAGAACCAGGATGCCATGGAGCCCAAGTTACAGGTCCTGCCCATGCTGGTCTACCTCCTCATAAACCAGGAATATCAAAGGTGGCGGCAACGACCACAGTGAGTACTGCACCTAGCACACATGGGAAGGGGGGAGGAAAAAGAGAGTGACACACACACACAACACGCAATACTCCCACCCCCACCCTCACCCACAACACCATACACACAAACACATGCAGCAACATTACATTTACACCCTGTAACCCGCTGGAAGAACGCAAGGACAAAAGGAATTGAGTGATATTTTAGAAATAGGCAGATATACGTAACAAATTTGAAAACGGTATTTACAAAAAATATACAATATCTACATAAGGCCGTACATTGGGGGTCATTACAACATTGACGGTAAAAGGTGCTTAACGCCGTGCCGAAGACCGCCAATACACCGCGGCGGCGGCGGGAAACCGCCACAGCTATTATGACACACATCACGGAATCCGCCGAAATTCAGACACCCACACAAGTCCGCCACACCAAAGGTCAGCGATAAATACGCGGAAACAAATCCTCCACCTCCACGCCAACAGAAACACGCCCATGCTATTACGACCCACGAATCCACGCGGCGGTCTTTCAACCGCGGTATTCCATTGATTGGCGGTACACACCACCGCGCTCAAAATACACACGCCTCTCCAAAACACCGCCACATAGGACAATTCAAAATACACACACCTGATACACATACAAACACCACTCCCACACATCCAATACAATATAAAACACACACTCACATCACCCACAAACCCCTACGACCACAAATTAGAGATGAAGGCCAGAGAGAGACAGCACAGAATAGATAACACCATCACACAGAGGCACACTACACCATCACCCACACAACATCCACGCACAAAACACCACATACCACTACACCCACCACACTCATCAACACATACACCACCCCACACATCACACACACCACCCCATGTCACGCCAAAGACACCCCCGCTTCTCCGAGGAGGAGCTCAGGGTCATGGTGGAGGAAATCATCAGGGTAGAGCCACAGCTATTTGGCGCACAGGTACAGTACACATCCATAGCCAGGAAGATGGAGCTATGGCAAAGAATAGTCGACAGGGTCAACGCTGTGGGACAGCACCCAAGAAATAGGGAGGACATCAGGAAGAGGTGGAACGACCTACGGGGGAAGGTGCGTTCAACGGTATCCAGGCACCACATCGCGGTACAGCGGACTGGCGGCAGACCCCCACCTCCTCCCCTACAACTAACAACATGGGAGGAGCAAGTCTTGTCCATCTTGCATCCTGAGGGCCTCGGAGGAGTCGTCGGAGGAACGGACACTGGTAAGTCTAATCTTCACTATCATATCCCCCACCCTACCTGCATGCTATCACACACCCCAACCCTCACACCCTCCCCTATCACCCTAACTCCTCACTAATCTACCCATAACACCAACCACCCATCTCAACCCCAAGACCTGCATGACACAACTAAGCATGAACACCCATCACTAAAGCATGCCCACTGCACAGACCCACAACACCCCCCAACCATCACCACACAAGCCCCCACACAGGAATGCCTGCACTGGGGTTCACACACACCCATCCATAGCACACCATGTAACACACACATGCAATAATCATGTTCTCATACCCCTGCAGGAACCCGAAGGACCGTCACCACACCAGAGGGTCCAGACAACACCACTCCACCCCCAGAAGAGGCCCACAGTGACGACAGCAGCTCTGCCCTACTGGATCTTGATGACCAGCCCGGACCATCGTGGGCCTCAGGACAGTCGGTTCCCCTTGCCCAGCCACAGCCCAACACCGAACTGCCACCCTCTGGGAACACCAGCACAGCACCCACCCAGCGGACCCATACCTCCCTACCCAGGACAAGTCAATCAGCGGTGTGTCCACCACTACAGGGCACCCAGGCTAACCCACCACCCCAACAACAACAGGGACCTGGGGGCAGTGGTAGTGGGCACACGGTCCAGGGGACGGAGGTACAGGAACACAGGGGAACTGGGAGGGCTGATGTGCGACAGAGGGAGGACAGGCCAAGGGAACCCACTCTCCACGAGGCCCTATCCTCCATCATGGGAGCATACCACCACTCCCAGGAGACGATGGCAACGGTCCTGGACAAGTTGCAGGAGACCCTGCGCCTGCAGGAGGAGCAGTATTTGGGGTTCAGGGAGGAGCTCAGGACCATCGGCTCTGCCCTGGGCACCATCGTAGGGGTGCTGACGGACATTCAAAAGACTTTGAGGGACAACGTGGCACTCCAAGGGGCCCCTGACACTAGCCAGAATGTCGAACTGCCCACCACCTCCGCCGGCGCTAGTGGACAGGAGGCCCGGCCACAGGACCACCACACCAGCACCCCACCCCCTGCAGACGGACAACCACCACGCAAGCGGGCCCTGAGATCCAGGAACAGGACACAGCAAGATGGCAAGACCCCCGCCAGGCAATAAGACTACCTTGACTGTCCCCCCACTGTCCAACTTTGTTACCCTGTCCAGATTGGAACTGCCCCAGCTCCACTTCCAATGGCCAGATGTGCAATGTACCTGTGAGACCAATAGACTGGACTCTGCCATGGACATTATTCCACCATGACCTCTCCCCATTTCACAACCCCCCTACATTTTTATGCACTTCAATAAACACCCTTGAAACCTCAATAATATTGGAGTCAGTCAATGATTGTGAACTTTGTATTGTCAATTACAGTGTTAAAAAAGGTTAGCCATTGGAAGGTCAACATACCTATGTCACACATCACAAGCCTTTCAAGGGTGCAAGCTGTTGACACGTAGGTCAACACACTAGTGAAACTGAAATGGAAGGGGACAACTCAGTTAACAAATAGGGAGTGAAATGTAGGTACAGGATAGAGGTAGACGTGTGAGATACAATATAATGTGAAACATGAAATTGTACTCACCTGTGTCTCATTGAAAATATTGCTGTATGACTGACTCCCTGTTGTCGTTTTCATCTTCATCAGCTTCATCCTCATCACTGTCCACAGGCTCCCCAGGCTCCCCCGCTGCAACAACACCGTCATCTGGATCATCCTCCTGCAGAAAAGGCACCTGGCGCCGCAATGCCAAGTTATGGAGCATGGAGCAGGCGATGATGATGTCGCACACCTTCTTCGGTGAGTAGAATAGGGACCCACCTGTCATATGGAGGCACCTGAACCTGGCCTTCAGGAGGCCGAAGGTCCGCTCGATTACCCTCCTAGTCCGCCCATGGGCCTCATTGTAGTGTTCCTCTGCCCTGGTCCTGGGATTCCTCACTGGGGTCAGTAGCCAGGACAGGTTGGGGTAACCAGAGTCCCCCAATAGCCATACACGGTGCCTCTGGAGTTCACCCATCATATCAGGGATGCTGCTATTCCGCAGGATGTAGGCGTCATGCACTGAGCCACGGAACATTGCATTTACCTGCGAGATGTACTGGTCTGCTAAACAGACCATCTGGACATTCATCGAATGATAACTCTTCCGGTTCCTGTACACCTGTTCATTCCTGCGGGGGGGGACCAGAGCTACATGGGTCCCATCAATGGTACCTATGACGTTGGGGATATGTCCAAGGGCATAGAAGTCACCTTTCACTGTAGGCAAATCCGCCACCTCAGGGAAAATGATGTATCTCCTTACGTGTTTCAGCAGGGCAGCCAACACTCTGGACAAGACGTTGGAAAACATAGGCTGGGACATCCCTGATGCCATGGCCACTGTTGTCTGAAAAGACCCACTTGCTAAGAAATGGAGCACTGACAGCACCTGCACGTCAGGGGGTATTCCAGTCGGATGGCGGATTGGTGACATCAGGTCAGACTCCAACTGGGTACATAGTTCCCGGATTGTGGCACGGTCAAACCGGTAGGTCACGATGACATGTCGCTCTTCCATTGTCAACAGGTCCACCAGCGGTCGGTACACCGGCGGATTCTGCCATCTTCCAATATGTCCCAACTGACGGTGCCTGAGAAGGACAACAGCGAAAAAACTGTCAGAATTCCTCCAGGTATGTACCCACAGTCATACACAAGACTACACCAGACAATTAACCCATCCGGGAAATGTTTTGAGTGTAGGCCTCGGTATGTGTGACGCAGTAGTAAATTAAGCCATGTGGGACCCTGAAATGGTGGCTGCCTGACCTCTAAAATGGGACAATGGAATTGTGGGGTAACTGCGCTGGCGTTGCACACCGTTGCGGTAGGCGGTCGTAGAGCGCGGCGCAATGCTGCATTGGTTAACATTGGACCCTATGGGTCCCAGGAGCCAATGAACAGGTGCGCTGGCGGTGATGATGCGCACCGCTGCGGACGTCACCGCCGCGGACGTCACCACCATTTTCTATCTGTTCAATCACTAGATACCTGACCTTCGACAGGAGAGGACCTACACTGCTAGTGCTGCTGTGACCTCGGTCTGGAAGCGACGATGGCTGCTGCGTCTGGGGAAAGGGCCCCTGCCTTCACTGCACAGGAGTTGGAGAAACTTGTGGATGGGGTCCTCCCCAGTACACGCTACTCTACGGTCCTCCAGACCAACAGGTTAGTACACAGGGAGCACGTTGTATGGGCTAGGCCTGGGTGGAGAGGGCTGGGTGGATGAGGGAAGGGGGTAGAGTACATAGAACAGTCATGCATGGGGATGAATGGGCCACAGGGATAGAGTTGGGAGGGGGCCAATTACAACGATGGTGCAGTAGGTAATGACTGTTCCTCTTTCCTTGTGCATGTCATGTAGGTCAGCGCCCACCAGAAGAGGGACATTTGGCATGCCATTGCCAAGGAGGTCCGGACCCTGGGGGCCCACCAGAGACGGGGCACCCACTGCCGTAATAGATGGGAGGACATTCGCCGCTGCAGCAAGAAGACAGCGGAGGCTCAGCTGGGGATGGCCTCCCAACATGGGAGGGGTGCCCGTCGCACCATGACCCCCCTGATGTTCCGGATCCTGGTGGTGGCCTACCCGGAGTTGGATGGGCGCTTAAGGACATCACAGCAGACACAAGGGGGTGAGTTCAACCTCATGCAATGGACTTTGCGTGCTGTGGGGCTGTCTGGGTGGGGGTGGTGGGCTGTGGGTGTCCCTAGGCCAGGGCGAGTTAGGTAGGCAAGACCCCTCCGTTATGTAGGCCATGTGGCACTCTACCCCAACTAAAAAAAAAGGCAAATTGATGTATAGTTGCCCCTTTGCCATCCATGTGGGCAGATGTCTACCATTGCCATGTAGGCCATTTCCCAGGAATTGCATGTGCAGAGGGCAGGAGCACGGCGTAATGCAGGGGGCTGCTGCGTTTGTCTTGTCCGCCAATGGTAGCGGTATGCCATGCACTAAAACTCTCTTTCTTCTGTCTCCACCCTTTTTCTGCTCTCCCTGTCCTTCTGTACATCAGCATCATCAGGCGGAGGTACAGTGGCACCGGAGGACGAGGGAACTTCATCCCACATGGCCATGGAGGGCCACACCACAGACTCTGATTTCACCAGTGGGACGGAGGGCGAGGGAAGCTTCACGTCGGCCACAGGATCACCAAACAGCAATACGGACTTGTCCCCCGGTGGGAGCTCCCCTGTGGTGGTGGCACCATCTGTGCGCCCCACTTCTACAGGTACAGCCACCACCAGCACCGCCCTCCCAGCAGCCCCTCAGCGTTCGCCAGTGCCCGCTCACCCAGGAGGGTGGGCATCACCTTCGCCCCAGGCACCTCAGGCCCTGCACCTGTCACCCCTGCTGCCCTCAGTGAGGAGGCCATTGACCTCCTCTGGTCACTCACTGTTGGGCAGTCTACCATTGTGAATGCCATCCAGGGTGTAGAACGAGAGTTGAAACACGGTAATTCATTCCTGGAAGGCATTCATTCTGGTCAGGCTGTCCTTCAGCGAACCCTGCAATCTCTGGCCTCAGCACTGATGGCAGCCATTTTCCCTGTGTCCAGCCTCCCCCCTCCAACTTCCTCCACCCAGACCCAATCCCCTGTACTCCAGCCCACCCCAAGCACACCTACAGACCAGCATGCACACAAGTCAACACCCAAAAGTAGCTCAAGCAAACATAGGCACCACACTCACCACAAGCACTCACACAAGCATCAGACCCATACAGACACAGCAACATCCACTGTCTCCACTTTGTCCCCTTTCTCCTCTTCTCCCTCCTCCCTCCCAGTCTCGTCTACACACACACCTGCATGTACCACATCTACAGGCACTAGAACTCGCACCAGGACACCCAGCACCACAAGCCGCTCACCTGCACTCACCACCTCCACTGCCATATACACGTCCCCTGTGTCCTCTCCCAGTGTGTCTGTGACGCCCCCTCCCAAAGTACACAAACACCAGCAATCACTCACCCAACATCCATCCACCTCACGACAGCCTCCAGTACCTGCACCTGCACCCAAAACACCTAAAGTGCCACCTCCTACAACCACCTCCTCTTTCTCCACTCCCAGAGCCCCTCCAACTACCCAACCCAGTGTACGTCAGAAACTGTCCCTATGTCAAATTGAACTTTTTGCCTCCTCCCTCCCCCTCCAATTCATCAGTCCCGTTGTAGCGCCTCAGCCAAAATGCCTCCAGTACCAGTGGTGCGTGTTCCAGGTTTTTGGAGTGCCCCGTCTACCAGGGCAGTCAGTAGGACCCGGAGCCAAGGCACTGTCAGCCCACCCCCTGTGAAGGCTTCGAAATTGGAGATTGGACGACGGGACCGTGTCAAGACTCCTGGTGGTACAAACAGTGAAATGGGATCCAAGGCGATTGGTGAGTCATCTGTAACTCAAAAGAAGGTGGGGAAGGTCCAGAGGAAGTCTCCCCAACCTGTTGTGAGTATCACGGTGGAGAAGTACGCCATCATTTCCGGCGGTCCAGACACAACCGCCAGCACCCTCGTTACTGGTCAGGAGACCACCGCCAGAGTCAGAGACCAGGAGGGCTCAAGTATCGTTACTGGTCAGGAGACCACCGCCAGAGTCAGAGACCAGGAGGGCTCAAGTATCGTTACTGGTCAGGAGACCACCGCCAGAGTCAGAGCCCAGGAGGGCTCAAGTATCGTTACTGGTCGGGAGACCACCGCCAGAGTCATAGCCCAGGAGGGCTCAAGTATCGTTACTGGTCAGGAGACCACCGCAACCGCCGGAGTCACAGCCCAGGAGGGTCCAGAATCTCACAGCCCCGCTGGGCAATGATGGAACGTCATGCCACACACCAATGTCAGTATCTGAACCGCCATCTTAGGCTACTGCTGAACAGTCCATAGGCAGCCATGGCAAAGCACCGCTGAACAAGGCCAAGACCGCCATGGTGAAGACCGCTGAACAGGGCAAAGACCGCCATGGCAAAGCACCGCTGAACAGTCCATAGGCAACCATGGCAAAGCACCGCTGAACAGTCCATAGGCAGCCATGGCAAAGCACCGCTGAACAGTCCATAGGCAGCCATGGCATAGCACCGCTGAACAAGGCCAAGACTGCCATGGTGAAGACCGCTGAACAGGGCAAAGACCGCCATGGCAAAGCACCGCTGAACAGTCCATAGGCAGCCATGGCAAAGCACCGCTGAACAAGGCCAAGACCGCCATGGTGAAGACCGCTGAACAGGGCAAAGACCGCCATGGCAAAGCACCGCTGAACAGTCCATAGGCAGCCATGGCAAAGCACCGCTGAACAGTCCATAGGCAGCCATGGCAAAGCACTGCTGAACAAGGCCAGGACCGCCATGGTGAAGACCGCTGAACAGGGCAAAGACCGTGTGGGTATGAATAGTCCGGCACATCAGGCATCGTTCTCCCATGTGCAGCTGGGACAGTGACAGGACAGGTACTTTCACGGGGAGACTCATCCAGTCTGGGCACCAGTCCCCTTCCAGAACCAGTGGAGACCTGCATCTACCTGAGAGACTGTGGCTTTGCACTCCCCAGGATATGGCAGTGGGCAATCCACCCACTGTAGAGACTTGAAAGACTGTGGCTTTGCACTCCCCAGGATGGCACAGTGGGCAACCCACCCACTGTAGACACTTGAGAGACTGTGGCTTTGCACTCCCCAGGATGGCACAGTGGGCAAACCACCCACTGTAGTGACTTGAGAAACTGTGGCTTTGCACTCCCCAGGATGGCACAGTGGGCAACCCACCCACTGTAGAGACTTGAGAGACTGTGGCTTTGCACTCCCCAGGATACATCAATGGGCATGGAGCCCCGTCGTGGATCTGGCTTCGCATTCATGTGGCTGAGGTGCCCCCCCTTCCCCTCCCACTGAGGTGCCTGTAGTGTTTCTATCTGATGCCCCGGCAGCGTTCTCTCGGATTTTGGTCAGGTATCTAATGTGGGCGTCGCCCATGCATTTTTGGACTGTTGGTGCACGGACATTGTTGTGTACAAATCTGCACTACTTCTTGTTTCGTATATTTATTTTTGACATATTTCGTGATATATATCCGTATATTTTTTAATGAGTTGTATATTGGCTAAATACAAAGTTTGGGCGCTATTCACTTTGTCATTGCATTCTTCCGGGGGGGTTGTGGGTTGTTACTGTGATTTTTGTGACTGCATTGGTGTGTATGTTGTAATATGCGAGGGTGGGGGTGTTCGGTGGGTGTCCCCGTAACTTTCTCCTCCCCCATCCCCTGTTTCGTAGGTGCAGTACTCACCGGTATGTTCTGCGCCTATGACGCTGTTGGTTGTAGATGAGCAGGAATGCAAGGGCAGGTAAGATTTGTAGTTCAGGGTCCATGGAGTCCTCGTTCCTCGTGGGATGTGTTGAGGTGAGCGTTTTCCCATTGCGAAAGCTGTTTCCGCCGTGTTTTTATCCACGGTGAATCCGCCACGGAAAAGGTGGCGGATTGGTGTGTTTTGATAGTGTGGGTGGTACATTGTCTTCCGCCTGTCTGTTGGCGGTGACCGCCGCGCTGTTTGTCTGTACCGCCCTGGCGGGCGATGTGTTAAAGTGGCTGTCTTTGTTGGCGGTTTCCGCCAGGGTCGTAATTCCATTTTTTTGTCCGCCGGCCTGTTTCCGGTATTACCGCAGCTTTAACACTGTCCGCCAGGGTTGTAATGACCACCATTGTCCTTTGCAAATGTCTGTGGGCCACTGGGCCAAACATCCTGGACCAAGCCAACACCTGCCTCCTGCCTCAATACAGAGAAAACCCTGCAGGGGTATCAGGTCGTAAACACACAGGTACCTCAGTGGGATGGGGAAGTGGAGGGCACCTCAGCCCGAAGATGGAATTACACCACTGCTCCTAGAGGGGGCTACGTGCCCACTGCTTGGTCCTGGGGAGAGCAAAGCCACAGTCTCTCAGGTGGGTGGTTTGCGAACTGCTTGTTCCTGAGAAGTGCAAGGCCACAGTCTCTCTACTGGGTGGTTTGCCCACTGCTTGGTCCTGGGGAGTGCAAGGCCTCAGTCTCTCTACTGGGTGGTTTGCCCACTGCTTGGTCCTTGGGAGTGCAAAGCCACATTCCCTCAAGTGGATGCCTTTCTCCACTAGCTCTAGAGTGGGCTTTGTGCCCAGTCTGCTTCATCCTGCCAAGGATTGGGTGAGTGGATACCTTTCTCCACTGGTTCTATAGGGGGCTTTGTGCCCAGTCTGCTTCATCCTACCAAGGATTGGGTGAGTGGATGCCTTTCTCCACTGATTCTCGGAGGGCTTTGTGCCCAGTGATGCAGCACTTGGAGTGTGGCAGTTCACATTCCCTCACCTGGGTGTCTGAGGCACAAGATTTGCAGGGAATAGGTAGCAGGAAAGTCCATGGAGGCAGGGCCAGACTCCATCCTGCGGCGACTAAGGCTGCAAACTGGTGGTTATCCGGTGCTGGTGGGGGTGCTGCCAGTGGTGGAGTGAGGCTCCTGCCCGTCTCCTGCAGCCTCGGACGGACGCACACTGGGGCTGCTGCTGGTAGTAGTTCTACCCTCAGGGGTGCAGGTGGTGGTGCTTGCGGCGGTGCTTGCGGCGGAGCTGTCTGTGGTGCAGGTGCCGGTCCTACCGGTGGTGGAGGGAGGCACCAGCCCTTCTCCTGCAGCCTCGGACGGCTGCCCACTGGGATGCTGCTGCTGACAGTAGTGATGGCAGCTGCGGTGCAGGTCGCGGTGCTTGCGGCAGGGATGCTGGCAGTGCTGGCTGCGGTGCAGGTGGCGGAGCTGTCGGTTCTGAAGGTGGCCACCAGGCCCTCACCTGCAGTCTCCGACGCCTGAGGTACCTTGCCTTGGCTTTTCTGCCCCTTTCTCACCTTGGCAGATGCTGTTGGGACCTTGGCTCTGGCAGCTGGAGTTTTGGAGATAGGCCTTGCTGGGTGGGTCGTGCTCCTTGCCCTTGCTGTATGCTGTCCCCTTCTTCACCTTGGCAGGTGGTGGAATGGTTTGGTCCTTTGCAGGGGTCGGGCACACTGGCTGGCCTGACGGGTGCCCCCTTAGAGCCTCTGGGAGTTGCAGGTACCACAGCAGATGCCGACTTAGTGGCTGAGGTGCTGGCCTGGGTTCTGGACACCCTTGTCTTAGGGGAAGGACGGGGGGAGGGGTAGGGAACAGGTTAATGTTTGCCAGTAAAAGTTTTTTAAGACACACTGGGGTGGGAAGATGGAGAGGGTTTGGGAGTGGAGGAAGAGGGAGTGGTTGTAGAAGGTGTCTGTCTGCTGAGTTTGGGTGAAGGTGCATGGGCTGGATGCCATTGTGAGGTGGATGGCTGTTGGATGGGTGCTTGCATTTGTGTACTTTGCGAGGAGGGGTCACAGACACAATGGGAGAGGACATAGGGGACGTGTACGTGGTTGTGGGGGTGGTGACTGCTCGTGAGGGGTGTGTTGTGATGGGTGTGCTGGTGATGGAGGTAGTGGATCAGAATGTAGTGCATGCAGGTGTGAGTGGAGACGCTACTGGGATGGAGGTGGATGAAGCGGAGGAGGGGGACACAATGTAGACAGTGGATGTTGGTGTGTCTGCATGGGTATGGTGCTTGTGTGAGTGCCTGTGAGATGAAGTGTGGTGCTTATGTTTGCCTGAGCCACTTTTGTGTGGTGATTTGGGTGAATGCTGGTCTGAAGGTGTGCTTGGGGTAGGCTGGGGTTGAGGGGATTGGGTCTGGGTAGAGGAAGTTGGAGGAGGGAGGCTAGACACAGGGACAAGGGTTGCCATCAGTGCGGAGGCGAGAGTCTGAAAAGCTCTCTGTTGGGCCGCCACAACAGAGTGAATGCCCCCCAGGTATGCATTTGTTTGTCACAAATGCCCTGCTAGACCCTGGAACGTGTTGACCAGAGTGTTGTCTGCCTTGCTGAAACACATGTGCAGCTACATCATGTTCCCCCAGGTGCAGGATTTACCCACAGTAAAAGCTGACCTTTATGCCCTGGGACATATCCCCAACATCATTGGTGCCATTGATGGTACACATGTGGCATTTGCCCCACCTCCCCCCAGAGAAATGAACAAGTTTACAGGAATAAAAAAAGCTATCACTCTATGAATGTGCAGATGGTGTGTTTGGCGGACCAGTACATCTCCCATGTGAATGCCAAATATCCTGGTTCTGTGCATGACGCCTATTTCTTGAGAAATAGCAGCATTCCATATGTGATGGGCCAACTCCAGAGGCACCAGGTGTGGTTAATAGGTGAGTTAAAAGTCCCCACATACTATGAGTAGGTGTGTGGGTATGGGGTTGTCCCTAAGGGTTAGTGTGTGTCTAACAGTTGTCCCTCGATATTTACAGGTGACTCTGGTTACCCAAACTTCTCATGGCTACTGACCCCAGTGAGAAATGCCAAGACAAGTGCAGAGGAACGCTACAATGAGGCACATGGCCGTAGAAGGAGGATTATAGAAAGGACCTTCGGCCTCCTGAAGGCCAGGTTCCGGTGCCTCCATCTGACAGGTGGATCCCTGTACTACTCACCCAAGAAGGTGTGCCAGATCATCATTGCATGTTGCATGTTGCACAACCTGGCGTTGAGATGCCAGGTGCCTTTTCTGCGGGAGGATGTGCCTGGAGATGGTCTTGTGGCAGCCGTGGAGACTGTGGACAGTGATGAAGAGGAGGCAGAGCAAGAAGATGTTGACAACCGAACCAATATTATCCAGCAGTACTTCCAGTGACACACAGGTCAGACACAGTAACTTCACTTTACTTTTTAGTTTTCTGTTGGACATTGTACAAGACAGCCTGTTTCCCCATGTCTATGGCCACTGACTGTACCCTTTGGAATCTCTATTTTCAGATCTCAGTGCCCCACTCTGGCTCCTGCTATGTGTACTGCTGCCCACCAAAGGTCATCCTAAAATATATTTCACTGTACTTTTGAGTTCCTATGCTTTGATGATGTTGTACTATTGCATATGTGAATCATTTGACAGACTCAAGATTGGTATTTGTTCCAAGGGTGCTTATTTAGGTGCTCATAAGTAGAGGGGGATATGCAAGGGGCTGGGCTGATGGTGGAGGAAAGTTCAGGGTAGAGTCCAGTCCCTTGGTATCACAGGTGCATTGTCTAATGGGACATAGGAAGGGGAGTAATGGCAGTTCAAGGTGGACAGGGTGCTAGTGTGGGATAGAAGGGTGACAATCAGGAGAGTCTTATTTCCTGGCAGGAGTCTTGGCAATGTTCTCTGTCCTCTGCCTGGATCGAAGGGACCATTTGCAGGGTGGTTCTCCTAATGCAGGGGGTGGGGTGCTGGTGGCCTGTTGGTCCTGTGGTGAGGCCTCCTGTCCACTAGTGCCGGCAGAGGTGGAAGGCTGTTCCTCGGTTTGGCTAGTGTCAGGCGTGTGTTGTTGTGCCACTGCCTCCCTCATGGTTATGCCCATGTCAGCCAGCACCCCTGCAATGGTGACCAGGATGGTGTAGATTTGTGTTAGGTCATCCCTGATCCCCAGGTGCTGTCCCTCCTGCAGCCGCTGGGTCTTCTGCATCTTGGCCAGTATCTGGCCCATCGTCTCCTAGGAAAGGTGGTATGCTCCCAGGATGTTGGAGAGTGCCTTGTGGAGAGTGGGTTCCCCGGGCCTGTCCTCCCCCTGTCGCAAAGCAGTCTTCCCAGCTTCCCTGCTGTCCTGTGCCTCTGTCCCCTGAACAGTGTTCCTACTGCCAAGGACCCCAGGTCCCTGATTGTCCTGTGTTTGTGGGGTTGCCTGGGGTCCTTGTAGTGGTGGACACACTGCTGATTGACGTGTCCTGGGGACAGTGCCATGGGCCCACTGGGTGGGTGCTGTGCTGGTGTTTCCTTAGGGAGATGGCTCTGTGGTGGGTTGGGACTGTGGCAGTGGAACTGACTGTCCAGAGGTCCCGGATCGGCCAGGTTGGTCATCGAGATCCAGGTGTGCAGAGCTGCTGTCATCACTGGGGCCTCTTCTGTGGGGGGACTAGATGTAGCTGGCACCTCCTCTCTGGTGACGTTGAGTAAGGGTCCTGTGGGGATGCAAATGCAGTGTTAGTGTGTCTGCATGTGCCATCTTGTGCATGGGTATGTTTCCCTGTATGATTGTGATTTCCCTGTCAGCTTTGCCTTGTGTGAGTGGTGATTTTGTGGTCTGGGTGAGTCTCCCTACTGGGCATGCTGTGGTGATGGGTGTCCATGCAGGTCTGTGATGAGGGTCCATGCACTGGTGTTGCATGCAGGGCTTGGTATTGGGATGGGTGGGTTGTGATGTTGGGGTATATGAGAGGTGATGTATTGATGAGAGTGAGGGTAAGGGTGGGGGTATGTGATGGCATGCAGGTAGGGTGGGGGATACAGTAGTTAAGATTTGACTTACCTGAGTCCAGTATTCCTGCTACTCCTGCCAGGCCCTCAGGATTAATGATCGCCAAGACTTGCTCCTCCCATGTTGTTAGTTGTGGGGGAGCTGGTGGGGGTCCACCGCCAGTCCTCTGTACTGCTACCTGATGTCTTGCTACCACGGAATGCACCTTCCCCCGTAGGTCGTTCCCCCTCTTCCTGATGTCATCCCTGGTTCTTGGGTGCTGTCCCACGGCATTGACCCTGTCTACGATTCTCCGCGATAGCTCCATCTTCCTTGAAATGAACGTCTGCTGCACCTGTGATACGAATAGCTGTGGCTCTACCCGGATGATTTCCTCCACCGTGACCCTTCGCTCCTCCTCAGAAAACCTGGGGTATCTTTGGGGTGCCATGGATGTGATGCAAGTGATATGTGTGAGAAACTGTGGGAGGATGTGTGGGGTGATGTGTTGGGGTATATGCTGTGATGTGCGTGGATGGTGTATGGGTGATGGTGTTCTGTGCCTCTGATTGAGTGGGTGCGGGTGGGGGTTGTGGGTAATGTGGATGTGTGTTTTATAGTGGTGTGAGTGTGTGATGTGTATGTGTGTCAGGTGTGTGCGGTTTGAATTGTCCAATGTGGTGTAGTTTTGTAAGTGTGGGTGTATTTTGAGCACGGAAGTGTGAACCGCCTATTATTTACCGCATTTGAAAGACCGCCACGGTGATTCGTGGGTCGTGATATTGTGGGTGTATTCCTGCTGGCGTAACGGATTGGGTTTTGCTATTGCCAGTTTATCACTGACCTTTGGGTTGGTGGACTTGTGTGGGTGTCTGTATTGTGGCGGAATTCTCAGTGTGGGTCATAATATCCGTAGCGGAATACCGCCATGGTCACGGCATGTTGGTGGCCGTCAGCACGGCGATAGGCGGCATTTACCGCCAGGGTTGTAATGAGGGCCTTTATGTCTGCTATTATGGAATATAGCTGGTGTAAAATCAGAACTTCAAGGTGGCACCCCACCAAAGGCCTGGGTGAAGATGGACATAATCGCCCTCCAAGAAATTTGGTAACTGGTAGACCTTCCGACAGAAGGTTTCTTCTCTTACCAAATTCTGGCTGCTAAATCAAAAAGATATAAAAGACCTAAAGCTGGCCTTGCAGTCTATTTTTCTTTTTGGCTAAATATCATCATGGAAGAGCTACCTAATGAAGACCCAGATCTTCAGATCATTAAGTTGAACAATAAGTCACAGGACAACAGACCTCTGCTATTACTGATCAATACAAATGTCCATCCTACTAGTGTTAAAAAAATGTTTAAAAGAGAAAATGCTAGTTACAATATCCACCTATACGCAATTGAACCCCACATGGGATGTAATAATGACCAGGGATTTTAACTCCAATTTAATGTACATGTCAGAAGACGATGACCTACTTGGTTGCAATAATACATTTTGGAACATCTTGACTCAGGCTGTCTTCAACCCCAGGCAACAAGATCTATGAGACGAGAAGTTTGTTCGGTTAATGGAGTTTCTTAGAATGAGGGTCGTAAATGGAAGGTTCTCAGGTGATATCCTGCCAAATTATACTGATTATGGCCTTATGTCACGATTACTAATTAACTATACAACCATTTCTGAATACAATTTACTACAAGGAATGATCACGTGTTTCAGCACTTGAAGATAGGATCTGCCCCTCGCATGCATGAAGTTCACTCAGACTTTGGTTGGACCACAATATCAAACTTGAAACAAGTAGATGGGTCCATAGAAACAAACTCCACTCTTGCTTTACAAGCCAAACCATTGACTACATTTATTAGTATGTCAGTACTTTAGAAAGCAGCCTTGTTAGGCTTTCGGGTAGCTTTTTTATTGCAAATCTCTACTTCCTCAACCCGAAAGTTCCAAAACTCCCAGTCTTGCAAAGGACCAAAAGTTCAGCTTTCACAACACTGTTTGTACCTAAAAAGGGAGCAAAAGAAATCAGCAAGGCTACTGAATAAGCATTCTGGTAGCAGACTGCTATTGGAGCATCTACAAAGGCTCAAGAAGGCATTTAAAAGACAGCTGTAGGAACATAGGCGAATAGAGGAGGATGGCTTTTGGGCAAAACTAATATTCAATGCTGAATGTTGTAACATGAGAAATTTCTGGGAAACCATAAATAGGGTACACGTAACATCAAGAATACTAAACAATTTGAATATTTCTGAAACAACATGAATGATTTTCTATGTCACTTCTTTTGCAATACATTGTTACCCTCCAAGTCTTGTGGATGGTGCAATAAATATACTGTCATCCCTTCCATCTTCAATTCATTACCCAGAGCAAACAGGAGTTCGAAGTGCATACTCACCATGATCAGTAAGTAAAATCCTGTTTAAGGGGGGTCAAGAAGACGTCCCTGGTCCAAATGGCCTGCAGGTGGCAATTCTCAAAGAAGATACAGATTTCTGGTAAAAAATACTGGCTTCACTGTTTAGGGAAGTACAGCTTAGTGGTAACATCCTAGAAAGTTGTCAGGTCGATTGCAAACCCTATTTTTAAGGCGAGGGATAGGGCAAATCCAGCTAAATATCAACTTATCTCCTTCCCTCAGAAGCAAGTACTTTGCATCATTGTTGCTAGAGGGTCTAACGGCTTGGTCTAGCAGTAACAACATTATCCCGCAGAACCAGACTGGCTTTAGAAAGGAAGTGGTAACAAGCACAAACATACGAATTACGGCTATCCTGGCTGACCAATGTAATCAGAATAAAACCAAACAGCACCTTGCTTTTATTGACTTCAAAGCTGCTTACGGTTTCATAAACGGCCATCTTTTATGGCCAAAACTGAAGAAGTGTCCCAGACTTCCCGCAATGGGCAATTTACCTATTATAATCTGATACTTGGGTACAAATTGAAATTGGAGATGGCACAAGATTATCAAGAAAGATTCCAATGTATCAAGGCATAAAACAGGGATTTGTGTTAGACTCTCACCTTTTCAATCTGCCGGATCTCATGCCTACCTTGAACCAAGAAAATAGTCACCCTCCCAAATTGGGCCCTCATTATCTTATCCATTTAATATATGCAAACAATGTTATGTTATTTAGCCAAACTAAAGTGGGTTTACAAAAATCGCTAAATGTCCTCACTTGCTATGCTGAAAATATTCTCCTAGACGTCAATGTGACCAAAACAAATAAAGTGTAATTTGGCATTCCCTTGAGGTGCGTCCCAAATTTTCAATTAGAGGCAACACAGCTTGACTTGTAGCCAATTAGAAATATTTGGGTTAATATTTCAATGCGAGAGGCACTTTTAAGGAACAAAAGCAAAATATTAAGTAGAGGCGGATCACACTTACTCACACTTTCACTGTCCTGGCTAAAAAACTAAGTGGAACATCATTGCAGCCACTTTTATCATTCATTACCACTAAATTGCTTCCAACAATCACTTATGCAAGTATAGCAATGAGGGTCTGGAACACAGACACCGTGGATAAAATACAGACTAACACCTTTAGGGAAATTTTCAACTCACCACACAAGACATTGCCAGCTCACATCAGTCTAAAATTTGGGCTCACCAAACACGATCTAGCCAGAAAAGCAGCAGTGATAACAATTTGGTACCAGATTAGCCATGCTCAAGACACCTTAATTCAAACCTTACAGCTTGCAGTTCAAAGTAATAGTCAATCAGAACATCTTAAATATCTGTTTTCCTCAATTAAGTTAATGAGCCTCGTTGACTTATTGATGGCTCCTTCCCTATATGATGTGTTCAAAACAGGAGTTAACAGAACAACAAAATTGCTATCTCTGCTAGAGGACAAAATATGAATTCAGTGCTCGCTCTAATGCTTGGATGCTGTTGAATCATTTAATCACCTTATGTATGTCCAGTCCATTCTCAGTGCAACTTAAACATACTTTTTTGTCTTTATGCATGGGTGACATCCCAGCTATAACATTTAAACCAGAATGGAAAAGCACTGGTTTGATACTGTGCAGGCACTGCAATACCTAAAAAGAACACCTTATTCCGCTGATCTGTACCTGTCCAGGCCTGCATATATTGATATTTCTGTATTTAAAGCACAGTTTTAACACTATAAACATTCAAACTTACAGGGAAGCAATAATTGTGTGCTTTGACCCTGGTAACTCACAATTAATCTGTAAATTTGTCAAATTTCTGAAGATAGCCTGTTGTGAATATAATCTTATTAATACAAAAATGACAGATCGAAGGTGGTCCTATGCTACCACTGAGGGGCCCAACTAGTTCACCAGGAGAAATTGCAAAATTATGTCATCGATTAATTTCCACACATAACCTATGAAGGTTTTCATGTGGTACCCAATAGTAGTGCAAATCTCCCCGTATTCAATATTAATTGGAAAGATCTTGAAAGTATTGTGAAAGCCCTCTTCTCTCCCGGTGATTTGAGGGAAAAGAATCAATAGATCACCTGGAGTTGGCCATGCCACTTCAATAGCTTTTCGAACCTACGATAAAATCTGATTGGTGGAATGAGTAGAGTCACAAGGTCCGTTGCTTTTTTAATCCTAATGCTTGCTAAATATGAATTTATATGGGTCTTAAAACACTTGCATGATCTACTAGTTTTTGTTAATATTTTACCTCGTTTTTTTGCGCACATTTTTAAAATAGACTTCCCTTTTTATGAAAATAAGTTGTACAATTGATGGGAATTTGTAGCCTAGTTTCAACGTGATTAATGAATAATCGTAATGGAATGTGATGTTTGAATGATCTCAAGAACCTTTGCCATGGATTTAAGAAATGTCCATATATTATGTGTTAATATTGTTATAGTTTTAAGCACCTGTAACAATAAAGCTTAAACTCAACCTTGAACAAGTGCCTGAAAACAAAAAGCGCCAACCGGGGACATCTGGTCATGTGTAAGAAATGGGGTCTTTGGTTGGCAGTCAGGTTACCCCCTGTCCAAGCAAGGACCCTCACTCTAGTCAGGGTAGAGGCGAATCACCCTCAGTTAACACCTGCTCCTACCTTGGTAGCTTGGCACAAGCAGGCAGGCTTAACTTCGGAGTCTAGGTGTAAAGTATTTGTACCAACACATACAGTAACTCAGTGTAAACATTACAAAATGACACAACACAGGTTTAGAAAAATAGGAAATATTTATCTAAACAAAACAAGACCAAAACGACATAAATCCAACATACACAAGTCAAGGTATTAATTTTAAAAGCAAAAGAGTCTTACATCCTTTAGTAAACATTAAAAACACTGTTAGCATTGAAAAGTACCTGGTTAGCATCAAAATAACACGCACGGGCGAGTGTGCATCGAAAAAGGTTAGCGGTGCATCAATTTCTCACCCACAAGCGAGACCATGCGTCGTTACTCCTTCTCCGGTCGGGTTGGTGCGGGTCGTTTTTCCTCTCTGCAGGAGAGTGGTGCGTCGATCCGGGCAAGCACTCGGGTCCAAGCAAGTGTTGCATCATTTTTCCATGCCCAGCAAGGTTTGCGTTGAAAATCCTGCTGCACGGTATCAGCAAAACTGCGCAATGTGGGTTGTGACGCTGTCAGCCTTTGTCAGCGGGTGTTGCGTGTCATTTCTCCAGCTGCGTCCGTCGATCTTCCAGCCGCGATGCCTTTGGAGTGTCAATTTCTGCTGCGAAGCCAGCAGCGTGTCTTTTTTCAGCCGCATCTCGGATGGTGCAGCGATATTTTCCCCACACGACAGTCTGTGCGTGGATTTTCAATCTTGGTCTTCCAGCTTAACGTGTCAAGGCCCCAGGAACTGGCTAGGGCACCACTTGGCAGGGCAGGAGTCTCAGCAAAGAGTCACAGTGCTGGTAGGAGAAGTCTTTGATGGCCCTGAGACTTCAACAACAGGAGGCAAGCTCAGGACAATCCCTTGGAGATTTCTTCACAAGCATGAATGCACAACAAAGTCCAGTCTTTGTCCCCTTTCACCAGGCAGAAGCAGCAACTGCAGGATAGCTCCACAAAGTACAGTCATAGGCAGGGCAGCACTTCTCCTGAGATCTTCAACTCTTCTCCAGGCAGAGGTTCCTCTTGATGTCCAGAAGTGATCTAAGTTTCAGGGGTTTGGGAGCCCTACTTATACCCAGTACTGCATTTGAAGTAGGCCTATTCAAAGGAAAGTCGCTCTTGTTTGTGAAATTCTGCCTTGCCCAGGCCAGGCCCCAGACACACACCAGGGGGTTGGAGACTGCATTGTGTGAGGTCAGGCACAGCCCTTTCAGGTGTAAGTGACCACTCCTCCCCTCCCTTTCTTGCGCAGATGGCTCATCAGGATATGCAGGCTACACCCCAGATCCCTTTGTGTCACTGTCTAGAGAGAGGTGAAAACAGCTCAACTTTCTAACTGACCTCTACAGGGAATCCACAAACAGGCAGAGTCACAGAATGCTTCAAGCAAGAAAATGCCTACTTTCTATAAGTGTCCTTTTCAAACACACAATCTCAAAACCAACTTTACTATAAGATGTATTTTTAAATTGTGAGTTCAGAGACCCCAAACTCCACATGTCTATCGGCTCCCAAAGGAAATCTACGCTTTAATCATATTTAAAGGCAGCCCCTGTGTTACCCTAAGAGAGGGATAGGCCTTGCAATGGTGAAAACAGAATTTGGCAGTATTTCAGGACATATGAAACACATTAGTATATATCCTACCTAAAACATACACTGCACCCTGCCCATGGGCTACCTTAGGGGTGTCTTACATGTAAGAAAAGGGAAGGTTTAGGCCTGGCAAGTGGGTACACTTGCTATGTCGAATTCACAGTTTAAAACTGCACACACAGACACTGCAGTGGCAGGTCTGAGCCATGTTCACAGAGCTACTAATGTGTGTGGCACAACCAGGCCCACTAGTAGCATTTGACTTACAGGCCCTGGGTACCTCTAGTGCACTGTACTAGGAGCTTACCAGTAAATTAAATATGCCAATCATGGAAATCCAATCAACAATACAATTTACAAAGAGAGCATATGCACTTTAGCACTG
Source organism: Pleurodeles waltl (assembly GCF_031143425.1). Taxonomy (NCBI): domain Eukaryota; kingdom Metazoa; phylum Chordata; class Amphibia; order Caudata; family Salamandridae; genus Pleurodeles; species Pleurodeles waltl. The sequence goes on from NC_090440.1 coordinate 1,571,873,862, forward strand.
CTTAGCAGTGGTAAAATGCTCAGAGTTCTAAAGCCAACAAAAACCGGTCAGAAAAAATAGGAGGCAGGAGGCAAAAAGATTGGGGATGAACCTGCATTAGGAAAAAAGTCCAACATCATCCTTGACTGGGGCAAAGTAAAAAGTTGAGGCTAACCATGATGGAGCCCAAGTCAGATACACTGAGCGGTAGGCCTCAGCAAAAATTGTACCTTCTGACTTAGGGACATATTTATACTCTGTGCTGAATTTGCATCATTTTTTTTAAATTGCAAATTCGGTGCAAACCTAACTCCATATTTATATATTAAAGTTAGACACTTCTAAGGTCAAAATATAGGAGTTTGCACCATTTTTTGGATGCGTGCACCTACCTTGCGCCAATGACATGCAAGGTAGGCGTCCCCATCTAAAAAATGGTGCTCTCTCCATATTTATCCTTCCATGCTAAAATGACGCACGGGTCGGAGGAGGGGCTAAATAATGGTGCAAAGCTTTCTTTGCACCATTATTTAACACTTGGGTCAGACCAAGGGTTGGGGGACCTGTGGACTAATTTCCATGGATAAACACCATGGAAGGGGTCCACAGGTGCCCTCCGGAAGCCACAGGAACACCCCCAACAGAAGGACACCGGAGATTAGGGACCCCATCCCAGGTAAGTCCACGTAGGTATTTTTTTATTTTTTGCATGGCAGAGGGTGCAATGGCCATGCCCAGGGGACACTTGTCCCCTGTGCTGGACATTGGGGTGGTGGGCATGACTCCTGTCTTTCCTAAGACAGGAGTTATGTTTTTGGTGGTTGTGTGCCAGGAAGTGGTGCTAGTCTGGTTAGAGACATTTGTTTGCCTCTAACCAGGCTAGCGTCATTTTTTGATGGACAACCCCCTCCTTCCTTACCCCCACCCTCACCTGGCTAGTGTCTTTTTTGAAGGCGCTAGCCCAAGTTTAGCACCAGCTTGCACCATTCTTTTAATATGGAGCCTGGCTGGCACTGTGAATGGCGCAAACCAGCGCTATACTTTTTGCCAGAAAACTGCCTTTGTGCAGGTTTGCAGCAAAAAGTATCCATCTGGGCACAAGTTTGTTTTTGGTGCTTTTTCTCTCGTCGGCGGTCAAGGCTCCTCTTCAAGTCGGCTTGCGATGCAACACTCAGCGTGAGGTCCTGCTCAATTCCTGTAAGTCTCAGCAACGAGGAAAAGCTTCAGAGCTTCAGTGGGGCAAACCTGAAAGTCAGGCCAGCTCGTGGTTCGATGTCGCCGGCTTGACTCTTGTCGAAGGGTTAATCACCTTATGGAGATTTTTTACAAAATTGCTCCAAGCTTCTCCAAATTTCTGGATCTTCTTCCAGAAGTCATTTTGGAACCCATTAAGTGTTCACAAACTTGATCCAAAGTTCCAGAAGCTCGAAGGTGCTCCTTGGAAGTTGGGACGGCAGTTCCCAGAATGCACTTGGTCAGACTCCTCAAATGGCCACTGGAGGCTGGTCAGCTGGGCTTTTCTTGCAGGGATTGATGTAATGGACCCTGGTCAGCTCCTTTGTACCTGTAGTCTACAGGGAGTCCACTCTTGATGTTGCTGAAGCAAGGCAAAGTCCTTCTTGTGGTGAAGCCCAGTGTACAGCTGGTGCAGTTCTTGTGGGTGCAGGCCTTCAGGTGTAGACCAAGAATTCAGCAGGGCAGTTCTTCTTCTCCAGTATCTTCTTCCACCAGAAATCTGAATTGCTGGGCAGCTCTACCATATTTAATCTTACTCCTGGGTTGGCAAGCCTGACCGATGGGTTCCAGCGTAGCACCCTCTGGAGTGACCACTTCCTGTAAAGTGTGGCAAAAATCAAAATCCATCCTCTCTCCTAATCTAAGTATTGGGGCTTCTATCGGGCTGCGTGAGCAGGAACTGGGAGATGGGGGAGGTTTGGTCTCTGTTCCAAGTGGCTTTCCCTCCTTTGAAAACCAGTTTGGCCAATCTACATCCTTCCTGCTCTGCCGGCTGCTGCAGCAGTTTTCCTCCCACCAAATTCTTCCATTTCAGCCCAGGCCATGTCACACCCCATTAGGGTAGCTTGGCTCAGGCTGCTACAGACTGACCAATCAGGAAAGGGCACTACAGAGGTGATTTTGGTTACTTTCAGAAAGAGTTCTAAAACTCTTTCTCTGTACTTATTTTAATTTGACATCAAGAACGACATGGTTAGCTCTTCATTATTTTTAAATAAAGCCTCCCAATGTTCGCCTGTGGGGCTAATATACTACAGTGGGGAAACATTACTTTGACCGTTTTCCATCACCAGGCCTTATAAAACATTGTTTATAAAGTATCATCGCTTAGGGCACCTTGGGTTGACCTTAGGGGTGACTCATATGTAAAAATAAGGTAGTATGAGACTTTGGAAGTACTTTTGATTCCAAAGTCGAATTTGAGGTTCACTTTAATTTAAAAGCAGCCAGGAAGGCAGGCTTGCTTTGCAAAGAGAACAGACACCACCGCAGTGCACCCATGGGAGCACTAACTACATTGGGATCCTTAAACCTACATGCCCTACCATATACTAGTAACTTATAGGTAGGTTGTCAGAGCCAACTATAATTATTTCTAATTTGCATACACCATTTTAAACAGAGCACTCACCCTGGGACTGGTTGGCAGTGCCCAGGCCACAATCAGGGTCAGAAAACAACAGTATCAGGCAAAAATGGGGGCAAAAAGTGAGGGGGTATCTGCAATGAGTGCAGTTTTCTCCCAATGTCCATCATGCCTGTTACTGGGATTATAGAGGGGACATTTTTAAAGTTTGGGTGAAATAAATTCTTACTGCAGTTCTAGTAGTCCTTCATCCGTACACAAAAAAAGAATAATTATCAAAAAAGGGGTCCATTCTTCAAATAGGCCTCAATACAACCTTTCCCCATATATTCACATCTTCTGATTCCCTCTTTACAAATGAAAACAGGGGACAAAGGTACAGAGAGGGTCCTTAATATCAACTACAAAATATCACCTGATCATAGTATCATATACAGAATATTGTCAGTTCAAAAATATTGAGAAACAAAATGCTGATATTAAATGTGTATATATCTCTCTATATATATACATATATATAAATATAGATATATACACATACACACACACATATATGTACACACATATACATATATGTATGTATGCATATATATATATATATATATATATATATATATATATATATATATATATATACTGTATATATATAAATAATTGGCTTAACTCCCTTCGCATCATCCACAGTACATCCCCTCAGTAAGGCGCCACAGCACTGTATTTTCAAGAGGGCTGTGAGAGATAAATGGCAGCACAATCAAGTCTGTCACGTCAGTATGTCCACCTCAAAAAGTTTATTCTGTTGATGAAATGAGAATTTAAAAGAGTGCATTAGCTGACAAGAATGGTAATGCATTTTGGCACCTAGGTCTTCTACTGACCACCGTAAATATTTGTGAAGGTCACATGGCTCCCTGAAGATTATTGAAACAGAAGAGTTACTTAATATCATCTCTCAATAAGTGAACTTAATTAATTAATGCTGAACAATTTGTGAGGCACATATTCAACCACAAAAATGAAAATGACAATAAAGATAAAAAATGGGAATGAATATGACAATTGATCATTTGGTAAGAGAGGAGCTGTCACCATACAATTTCACACACAGTTTTAAAGAAACAATGAAATAAGTCAATTAAAAGAATATATATATATACTTTTTTTTTTTTTTTTATGAAAAAAATCATTTTGAACTTCTCATGATTGTTTACCCCACCATTTATCCTGTTGCCTCATTTATAATCCATTACACAAGGTATCATATGATTAATATTATAAGCAATTACAGAAAGGGATTAGAGAAGTATATTTTTAGTTTCACACCGCGCTGGATAGATATTCCCATTATATATATATATATATATATATATATATATATATATATATATATATACGCACACACACACACATCAAGGACCTGTAGGGGTGGTGCATTACACGGTGGAGTCACCTTGAATAGAAAATTATACAGAATTATGAGAAATCACAAAGAATATGACTTGGCTAATTTAAAACTACAGTGGAGCCTTAAAATTGGTCAGACAATTCAATCAGGGTACATTTCTGATGTTTTGACATAATAAATTTCTGGGTATTTTTGGTATTTTCAGTTAGTTTAAAGCTCCAGCAATATAAATGAGTGGGCCATGAACAATATAGTAACAAGCTCAGCCATCAGAATTGTGGTCTAGAAACTGCGAATATCATTCATGTCTATGTCAGCTGCCCATATTTAAAAAGCTACTGTTCTGATATTGTCATGTTGGTATCCCAGCATCTGGGATGTGATGTTCAGTATGTTATCCATAAAGGATATTATGTTGTCACTCAAACCTGATATCTGCCCTAAACAGTCTATGTTAGAACTGACAACCTTATCGTAGTCATCCCCCAACTGTTTTCCTCCCTCCTTCCATTTTTTCTGATCTTGGGTTTGCTGGTTTTAGGAGTCTGAGCACTTTATCATTGCGTACCAGTGCAAAGGTGTTTGTGCTCTCTCTCCTAAACATGGTAACATTGGTTCCTAAACAGTTGCCATATTTCATTGACTTAAAAGTGCACTTCAAGTGGCTAGAGCCTATATATTAGATGCACTGATTGTGCGGCCCAAATAATTAGTCCCTTAACTATGTCACAGGCCTGCAATTGCAAGTTTGCATGTGCAGTTATACTGCTACCTTGACTTGGCATTTAAGCCCACTTGCCAAACATTAAACTCCCCTTTTATTACATATACGTCACCCATAAGGTAGGCCCTATGTGACCCACAGGGCAGGGTGCAGTGTATTTGAAAGGTGGGACATGTACCTTTAAGTTTTACATGCCCTGGTAGTGAAAAAAACCTCCCAAAGTCATTTTCACTAGGCCTACTCTTCTCATAGGCCAGCATTGGTAAATCATTATTATACTTTTAAGCTGCAGTTCCTGATCAGAAAAGAGTAGCTATATCATGGTTCATATCTTTAGAATGGTAATACTAAATCCACTTTATTGGTAAAGTCAGATTTAACATTACTATTTTAGAAGTACCACTTTTACAAAGTGGCCATTTTTCTGCTGTTACTGCCCTGTGTGCCTTATAGCCTGTCTCCAGTACACGTATGGACTGGGCTGGATGACAGATACATTTGAGCATTTCATCCAGACAGCCACAAACACAGGACACTCAACTGCATCTGCATTCATGTGCACACTGTTGGATCTTTCTTGGCAGGAAGGATGGGAGGGGCTCACACTTACACTCCAAAGGGTAGTGAACTGACACCAGACAAAGGGCTGATTACCCCCCACAGATAGCATGGCAGACAGGACTGGTTGAAAGGGAACTGGTGCACTTCAAAGCCATTCTTTGATGCCTCTACCATTTCAAAGGTACTTTTGGGTATAAGTACCGAGTCTCTGAACCCCTGAAATAATATACTTCTGGACCTGAAAATGAACCTCTGTCAGAATGACTGCTGTGCTGCCCAAAGGACTCAACTGGGCAGTTTTTTTGGAAGTACTGCTTTACTGCTTGTTGCCCTGCTGCATGCTACTCTCTGACCCCGATGGAAGGACACTGGCTTCCCTCTACAGTGGTCTCCAAGGGCTTGATGACTTGTTCCCTGTTCTCCTACAACTCTCCTGGAGGTGCTGAACTGTGCTTTCTGGAAGTCACATCCTTGCCTGAGAGGCGCCCTCCAAGCTCTGGTCATCTGAAGTTGGTTCTGTATCTGTTTTCTACAAAACTTATGCACCCCCTTTGTGTGCAGGAGAAATACCACCACATTGCTCCTTTGACACTGACGCAGAGGCTATTCAATGACAGCAGGTTCACAGCCTGAGTGGCCCGATGATGATGCTCTGCACGGCTTGATGTGAATGCATAACATTCTCTTCAACAGAGTTCACCACAGACGCGTGACCCGACTGCATGGAAAATACGCATTATGTCATCAATGTCGATGCTTTGCTTCATCCAAGGTACTGTTTCATTGGACCCTGCATGGGTTCTGTAGCCGACCTATCTTCCATCGCCATCAGCCTGAGCTTTGGGTTTGCATCAGTCCCCCACGACCTCAAGTAACCTTTGACCACTAGTTACTTCTAAGCAGTATTTTGGATCTCGTATTGAAAAATTCATATCTTGACTTCGACTAGTTGGATATTTGCAGTTTTGGTCTTGTTTTACTTAGATCAGTATTCTCTATTTGTCTAACCTGGTGTGGGGCCTTTTTGTGGTGTTTTCACTGTGTTACTGTATGAGTTATTGCACCCATTGCCTTCTAAATTAAGCCTGCCTGCTCTGTGGCAAGCTACCAGAGGGTGGACATAGGATAATTTAGGTTATGTTGTGACTTACCCTGACTAAGATTTTGGTCCCTACGTGGACAGGGTGCATAACTCTGCCAACAAGAGACCTAATTTCTAACAGTAGATAAATATCTTCTTGCAAATATAGTGATTCAGGTGTCCATGGTAAGTAAATGGATTAGTAAGTCTCCTCCCAAGGTATGTCAGTGGTGTACACCTTTTTGCCAGATATATTCATATGAAATTGAGGTAGCTCTCAGGAGGCTAAGAGGCAATAAGGGACTTAAATTCCTTAATTATATATGGACCACTGTATTCTTGTGCTGATTTACCATTTTGCTGCACTGTAGTTTTTTTTTGTTTTTGTTTGCACTGTGCAGTGTTAATTATTGTTTGTCAACTTGTTTTGATTATATTGAAATTGGTGTACTTGAAAGTTAAAACAAAATGTGTTAGCCATCATATACTAATTTATAAATGCAGTTAATAAAAAAAGAGTAAATCTTTCTGCCTTTCCACAATATATGTACTCTCCCCTTAGTGTTTGTGGAATTGGAGTGAGGAGAAGAATACTGCCAAGAAAAAAGGCACAAAAGAGACATTGTTGGGTTGCAGCCAAATAGCTTGTCATATTAAAAACAGGCTTCTCTGATGTTCTACTGTCTTTCACATGGAATAGCTCTTTTATACCAAATGGAACATATCTTATGTTAGTCCCTGTTCTTATGTCAATTTCAATTGCAGGGAGTTATTTCATCTGCGTGGACTTCATTTGAAAGATAACATTCTACATACACTGAAAAAAACACCAGAGGATCACTGTACCAAAAGAAATCATAGTAAAACACTTCACTGTCAGTGACACAATACTTTCATCATGCCAGAAACAAGGGGATCACCGTGATCCTGGTCTTTTCCAATGTCCTTGTTGTAGTTGTACTCTTGCTTTAGGCAAGACTGCTGGTTTAGGGATGACAGCACTTTTGTATGTAGATGATTCGGCCAATCCTAAAACAAGTCGCAACGGTTGACCCAACCCTTCAGGCTCACAAGCAGTACCTCACCAAAAACCCAAACAATTAAGGTGATTTCTGGCAGCCTTTACTCATGGACTAAAGAGTGCGACATCTCAGGGGAGTCATAGTTAAAAAGAGATTACCATTTTCCAACATGATCAATAAGTCAAAGTCACACACAGGCAATGAAGGAGATGCAGTAAAGTTTTTAATAGCTTTTAACAACAAGACTGCAATCTACTGTAAAATGCACGGACTGCAATCATTGGGATAATGAACAATGCAAGAAACAGACTTGTAAACATGAGAGTTGTGAATATAAAGACCCCAACCATCTTGCAATAACATGAGATGTGAAATAGGCCCTGATACCCTAGCATGATGAACCTAATCTCTAACCTAAAGAGAGATAGGCGTGTTAAACCTAATCATCCAGTACCAGCTCCTTGAGAAGCACCCCCCAACCCTTGGTATTTTGGAATATGGTCTCTAGATTAGACTCCATTGGGACATGAAGGCTGGGTGTGGATCAAGGCAACGTGTAGCATAGATAGGGTTGATGGCACCTGGTAGGAATCCCTCTGATAACTTTGCCTGCATGAGATGTATTTATAAAGATCTTGTAGAACTCCTGATGCAGGTATGTTCCTAAACAATAGATAAGAAGGCATGCTTTGGGTGGCAATTACATAAACAATTCCCTCCAAAAGTATATTCTGTTCCTGTCACACATAAGTGGGAAAGGGACATGATGTGAATACCTACGTATATCACTTGTCCTTGACGCTGATAGTGCGCCTTCACAGAATGGCACTGATGACGTGAAATCAAAACATCTTCCCAACTATATGTATAGCAGCCTTCTTGGAAGAAATAATTAAATAAAAAAGAGCAGGCTAAGCAGGTTAAAAGTCACGAGGTGACGGGGCACAGGACTTCAAGCCAGAAGGCTAAGCTAAACTCCTGATTCCCATTGAAACTAAATAGGACACACTATGGCCCTCATTACAACATTGCCGGTAAAAGCTGCTTACCGCCGTGTAGAAGACCGCCAACACACTGCCGCGGCTGCTGAATTCCGCCACAGCTATTATGACCCACAGCTCGGAATCCGCCAAAATTCAGACACCCACACAAGTCAGCCACACCAAAGGTCAGTGATAAATTTGCGAAAACAAATCCTCCACCATCACGCCAACAGAAATACGCCCACACTATCACGACACACGAATCCATGCGGCAGTCTTTCAACACTCGGTATTCCATTGGCGGTACACACCGCCGCGCTCAAAATACATACACTCTTACAAAACACTACCACATTGGGCAATTCCAAATACACACACCTGATACACATACACACACCACTCCCACATACCCATTACAATATAAAACATACACCCACATAACCCACAAACCCCTACGACCACAATTACCGAGAGAAGGCCAGAGAGAGTCACCACAAACAACTACCAAGCATACACAGGCACACAATACCATCACCCACAGAACTTCCACGCACCTCACACAACACACCACTAAATATCACCCCACTTATCACTATACACACCACCCCACACATCAACCACACCACCCCATGGCACGGCAAAGACACCCCAGGTTCTCGGAGGAGGAGCTCAGGGTCATGGTGGAGGAAATCGTCCGGGTAGAGCCACAGCTATTCGGATCACAGGTGCAGCACACCTCCATAGCTAGGAAGATGGAGCTATGGTGAAGAATAGTGGACAGGGTTAACGCAGTGGGACAGCACCCAAGAAATCGGGATGACATCAGGAAGAGGTGGAACGACCTACGGGGGAATGTGCATTCCGTGGTCTCAAGACACCACCTTACGGTTCAGCGGACTGGCGGCGGACCCCCACCTCCTCCCCCACAACTAACAACATGGGAGGAGCAGGTCTTGGCGATTCTGCATCCTGAGGGCCTCGCAGGAGTAGATGGAGAATGGACTTTGGTAAGTCAAAGCTTTACTTTTACATCCCCCATCCTACCTGCATGCCATCACATACCCCCACCCTCACCCTTACCCCATCACTCCTACTCCTCACAAATGTCCCACTATCACAACCCACCCACCCCAACACCAAGCCCTGCATGCAACAACAAAGCATGGACACCTATCACCAAAGCATGGCCACTGCACATACCCATACACCCCCCTAAACCACCATCACACAAGGTCCCACACATGAATGCAAGCGCTGGGGTACAAGGTCACCCACCTATTGCACACCATGGCACACACAGATGTAATAAACATCCTTTTATACCCCTGCAGGACCCCTACCCAACGTCACCGGACAGGAGGGTCCACACATGTCCACACCACCAACAGAAGAGGCCCACAGTGATGACAGCACCTCTGTCCAATTGGATCTAGTTGACCAGGGGGGCCATTGGGGACCTCGGGACAATCGGTTCCCCTCACACAGTCACAGGCCACTACAGACCTTCCCCCCTCTGGAAACACCAGCACAGCACCCACACAGCGGGCCCATACCTCTGTCCCCAGGACACCTCAAGCAGCAGTGTGTCCACCACTACAGGGAACCCAGGCTAACCCACCACCCCAACAACAACAGGGACCTGGGGGCAGTGGTAGTGGGCACACGGTCCAGGGGACGGAGGCCCAGGAACACAGGGGAACTGGGAGGGCTGCTCTGCGACAGGGGGAGGACAGGCCAAGGGAACCCACTCTCCACGAGACCCTCTCCAATATTGAGCACTTAAATAAACACCCTTAAAGCACAAAACAATCTGGAGTCAGTCTGTGATTTCGAAATAGTGTATTAGCAATTACAGTATCAAAATGCTCTTTCAATTGTAATGTCAACATACCTATGTCACACAGCTCTAGTCCATGAGGAAACAAAGCAGATGTTACACTGTGAAATCGTAAGGGAAAGTGACAACTCAGTGGCTAAACACTGGGTGAAAACAACAGACAGTAGAGAGGTAGTAGTGTTAAAGTACATGTAACAGTCAGGTTTGTATTCTTATATGTGTCTCACTGGAAATATTGCAGGATCACCGAGTTCCTGTTGTCCATGTCCTCTTCTTCTGCTTCCTCGTCTTCACTGTCCACAGGCTCCACAGCTGCAACAACACCGCCATCTGGACCATCCTCCTGCAGAAAAGGCACCTGTCATCGCAAAGCTAAGTTGTGAAGCATACAGCAGGCCATGATGATCTGGCACACCTTCTTTTGAGAATAGAATAGGGATCCACCTGTCATATGGAGGCACCTGAACCTGGCCTTCAGGAGGCAGAAGGTCCGCTCTATTATCCTCTGAGTTCGCCCATGTGCCTCATTGTAGAGTTCCTCTGCCCTTGTCCTGGGATTCCTCACTGGGGTCAGTAGCCATGACAGTTTGGGGTAACCAGAGTCACCTGCAAATGGCGAGGGACAACTGTTAGACACACACTAACCTGTAGGGATATCCTCAGACCCAGATAACCATTCCCACAGACTTGCTTCCAGGTGCTCACCTATTAGCCACACACGGTGCCTCTGGAGTTGACCCATCACATAAGGGATGCTGCTATTCCGCAGGATGTATGCATCATGCACTGAGCCAGGGAACTTGGCATTAACATGGGAGATGTATTGGTGTGCCAAACACACCATCTGCACATTCATGGAATGATAACTCTTGCGGTTTCTGTACACCTGTTCACTCCTGCGGGGGATACCAAAGCCACATGGGTCCCATCAATGGCACCTATAATGTTGGGGATATGTCCCTGGGTATAGAAGTCTCCTTTCACTGTAGGCAAATCCTCCACCTGAGGGAAAACGATGTAGCTCTGCATGTGTTTCAGCAGGGCAGACAACACTCTGGACAACACATTGGAAAACATAGGCTGGGACATCCCTGATGCTATGGCCACTGTTGCTTGAAATGACCCACTTGCAAGGAAATGGAGTACTGACAGCACCTGCACTTGAGTGGGGATTCCTGTGGGATGGCGGATAGCTGACATCAGGTCTGGCTCCAGCTGGGCACACAGTTCCTGGATTGTGGCACGGTCAAGCCTGTATGTGATGATCACATGTCTTTCCTCCATTGTCGACAGGTCCACCAGCGGTCTGTACACCGGAGGATGCCGCCATCTCCTCACATGTTCCAGCGAAAATTAAGCCATGTGGACCCCTGAAATGGCGGCTGCCTGACCTGTAAAGTGGGACAATGGGATGTGAGGTAACTGCGCTGGCGTTGTACACCGTCGCGGTAGGCGGTTGAAGACTGCGGCGCAATGCTGCATTGGTTAACATTGGACCCTATGGGTCCCAGGAGCCAATGACGATGTACGCCGGCGGTGACGGGACGCACCGCCGCGAACGTGACCGCCATTTTCTATCTGTTCAATCACTCGATACCTGATCTTCGACAGGAGAGGACCTACACTGAAAGTGCTGCTGTGACCTCAGTCTGGAAGAGACAATGGCTCGTGCGTCTGGGGAAAGGGCCCCTGCCTTCACATCGGAGGAGTTGGAGAAACTCGTGGATGGGGTCCTCTCCCAGTACACGCTACTCTACTGTCCTCCAGACAAACAGGTAAATACACCGGGAGCATGCTGTATGGGCTATGCCTGTGTGGAGTGGGGTGGTTGAAAGATGGGGGGGGAGATTGAGGCGTGGATGAAACAATAGTGAGTGCATGTGCATCATGGCAAGGGTAGGGATGGGGGCCAATGACTTTGATGGTGCATTTGGTAATAACTTTTCTTTTCTCCCTGTACAATTCATGTAGGTCAGCGCCCACCAGAAAAAAGATATTTGGCGTGCCATTGCCAAGGACTTCCTGACCCTGGGGGTCTACCACAGACGGAGCACCCACTGGCGTAAGAGTTGGGAGGACATTCACCGCTGGAGCAAGAAGACGGCGAAGGCCCAGCTGGGGATGGCCTCCAAACGTGGGAGGGGTGCCCGTCGCACCATGACCCCCTGATGTTCAGGATCCTGGTGGTGGCATACCCGGAGTTGGATGGGCGCTTGGGGGCATCACAGCAGCCACAAGGGGGTGAGTACACTCTCATTCAGCTGATTTTGCACGCAGTGGAGGTGTCTGGGTGGGTGAAGTGGGCTGTGGGTTTCCCTAGGCCAGGGCGAGTTTAGTAGGCAAGGTCCCCTTGTTCTGGCAGACCCTGTGGCACCCCACCTGTGTACAGTGCCAAGTACACCTAGTCAGGCTCCTGTGTCATCCATGTGTGCAGATGTCGTCCATAGCCTTGTAGGCCATGTCCCAGGGATTGAACAGTGGAGGCCAAGTGCGCGGCGTAGTGTAGGGGGCTTCTGTGTCTGTCGTGTCCGCCAATGGTAGCGGTAATGCATGCACTCAACATGTCTTTCTTCTGTCGCCCCCCCCCTTTTTGTGGTCTCCCTGTTCTTGTGTGCATTAGCATTATCAGGCGGAGGAGCAGTGGCACCGGAGCACGAGGGAGCTGCATCCCACATGGCCCTGGAGGGTAAGACAGTGGACTCGGAGTTCACCAGTGGGACGGAGGGTTAGGGGCCCAACCTAGCACCTCAGCCACAACATCTCCAGGACCAGTGGTGCCTGTAGTCACCGGAATCTGGAGTGCACCGGCCACCAGGGCAGCCAGTGTGGCATGGAGCCACAGCACGGACAGTCCCCCACCTGTGAAGCATCAAATGTTGGCCAGTGCCCGGCGGGAGAGGGGGAAGACTCCAGTCACCAAAGCTGCTCCCAGGGGTACAGGTGGGAGTGTGGAGTCAGCTGCGACACCTTCCAAGGTGGGGAAGCGCCACAAGAAAGTAAGCAGGTCTGGGAAGAGCAGCACGGCGGAGAAGACCGCCATCATCCCCGCTGCCCAGGAGGCCACCGCCATCATCCCCGCTGCCCAGGAGGCCACAGCCATCATCCCCGCTCCCGAGGAGGCCACTGCCATCATCCCCGCTGCCCAGGAGATCACCGCCATCATCCCCGCTGCCCCAGCACCTGCCTTGCTGCCCAGGAGGCCACCGCCAGCACCTGCCCTGCTGCCCAAGAGGCCACCAGCCCGCTGGGCCATACAGGACCGCCAGCACCAGCCCCGCTGGGCCAGAGAGGACCGCCAAAACCAGCCCCGCTGGGCCAGAGAGGACCGCCAAAACCAGCCCCGCTGGGCCAGAGAGGACCGCCAGCACCAGCCCCGCTGGGCCAGACAGGACCGCCAGCACCAGCCAAGCTGGGCCAGACAGGACCGCCAGCAGCAGCCCCGCTGGGCCAGACAGGACCGCCAGCACCAACCGCGCTGGGCCAGACAGGACCGCCAGCGACAGGACCGCCAGCACCAGCCCCGCTGGGCCAGACACGACCGCCAGCACCAGCCCCGCTGGGCCAGACACGACCGCCAGCACCAGCCCCGCTGGGCCATGAAGGACCGCCAGCAGCTGAGTCACTGGGCCATGAAGGACCACCAGCAGCTGAGTCACTGCAAAGGACCCCGGCACAACAAGCACTGTTGAACAGGGCACTGCCGACACAAGCACCGCTGAACAGGGCACCGCTACAACAAGCACCGCTGAACAGGGCACCGCCGCCACAAGCACCGCTGAACAGGGCGGCAGCGCAACAAGCAGCGCTGAACAGGGCACCGCTACAACAAGCACCGCTGAACAGGTTACCGCCGCCACAAGCACCGCTGAACAGGGCACCACCGCCACATGCACCACTGGCCCATGAGCGCCAAGGGCACTGACGCTACTGAGTCCGTCACAAGCAAGATGAAGCACTCTGGGCACCAAGCCCCCTCCAGAACCAGTGGAGAGATAATTCCACCACCTCAGTCCTTGGCAGGATGAAGCACTCTAGGCATCAAGCCCCCTCCAGAACCAGAGGAGGGATACATCCACTACCTCTCTCCTTGGCAGGATGAAGAACTCTGGGCACCAAGCCCCCTCCAGAACCAGTGGAGACTGTCATCCACTTGAGAGACTGTGGCTTTGCACTCCCCAGGATAAAGCAGTGGGCAAACCACCCACTGTAGAGACTTGAGAGACTGTGGCTTTGCACTCCCCAGGATAAAGCAGTGGGCAAATCACCCACTGTAGTGACTTGAGAGACTGTGGATTTGCACTCCCCAGTATGGAACAGTGGGCAAACCACCCACTGTAGAGACTTGAGAGACTGTGGCTTTGCACTCCCCAGGATTGAACAATGGGCAAACCACTCACTGTAGAGACTTGAGAGACTGTGGCTTTGCACTCCCCAGGATTGAACAGTGGGCAACCCACCCACTGTAGAGACTTGAGAGACTGTGGCTTTGCACTCCCCAGGATAAAGCAGTGGGCAACCCACTCACTGTAGAGACTTGAGAGACTGTGGCTTTGCACTCCCCAGGATTGAACAGTGGGCATGTGGCCCCCTCGTGGATATGGTGTCGTGCACTCAACCGGCTGAGGTTCCCCCCCTTTCCCTCCCCCTGAGGTGCCTGTTTTATTGCTATCTGATGCCCCTGCAGTGTTCTCTCCGTCATGGTCGGGGATCTTGTGTGGGCCTCGCCCATACCGTGGGGCTCAGTGTTCCACGGACTTCAATGGAGCACTCCCTGGACCACTATTCTTGGTGTATATTTTGTTTATAGTGCGTATATGTATATTTTTGCGTACTGCATTTTCATATATTACAATGGTTACACTCATTTTCTTTGGTCTTTGCATTCTTCCGGGGGGCTTGAGGGGTGTAATTATAATGTATCATGATGTATTAGTGTGTGTGTTGTCGTGGGTGAGGGTGGGGGTGTTGCATGTTGCGTGTGTGTGTCCCTGTTTTTTCCCTTCCCCCACCCCTGTGTCATAGGTGCAGTACTCACTGTGGTCTTCGCTGCCGGCGTTCGTGTTCCTGGTAGAGGAGCAAGAAGATAAGGGCTGGCAGGATCTGCAGCTCTGGTTCTATGGCGTCCTGGTTCCCCGTGAGGTGTGTAGAGGTGAGCGTTTTCCCTTCGAAGTCCTGTTTCCACTGTGTTTTTGTCCGCAGTGAATCCACCCCGGAAAAGGTGGCGGATTGGTAGGTTGTGATACTATGGGCGGTACTTTGACCTCCGACTGTCTGTTGTCGGTGACCGCAGTGGTGTTTGTTTGTACCGCTGTGGCGGTCGGAGTGTTAAAGTGGCTGTCTTTGTTGGCTGTTTCTGCCACGGTCATAATTCCAATTTTTTTACCGCCAGCCTGTTGGCGGTCTTACCGCCGCTTTAACAACGTCCGCCAGGGTTGTAATGACCACACAGCTCTTAAGGCTCAAAAGCTTGAGGAACCAAACAAAAGCAAAGATTCACTCAGAATTTATAAATAATTCTTTGCCTCAATTTCTGACACCAGGTGCAACAATACAAAAGCACCAAAAACAACAATCTCTTGCATTCTGTTTTCCATGTGTTTGTAAAAAATGTTTTTACCATGAATTACATATTTTACAGGAAATGTTTACTGTGAATGCCACAGTATTACACAAAGTGGCAATCATGTAACAAGAGTAATACAAAATATAAGAAATTATGCAGATTAAGCTGCCACAATTTTAATTTCTCCCAGGACTAATAGTATCCCCAGGTCACCTAGAGGTGGTAATAGGGAATTAGAGCAGAGAAGACTTGAACCTAGATATAATCTTGAATTGGATACCATTGAACCCTCATGTTCCAAAACCGACAAGGAACTCTATGTAGATCAAGAGAGTCTGCCTTTTCTTTCTGTAGTGTATAATTAAGGGGAACAATGGGAAGCACGCAGAGGGTCGTCTCTTTAAATCCCCCACTCTGTGGTCCGAAAACTCACCTGTACTCTGAAATCGACCTGCTGCCAGCTTGAGTTCCTGACATCACAGTGAGATTTCTAGATTTCCCAACATCTTCTAAGCTTCCTCTGTGCTCGTCAGCATCTCGTTCCTGGAAGATAAAAAGAAGAAAAACATTAAAAAGCAGGTATTCCTGCTCCATGTTGTGGAGAGCACATCAGCCTTCAAAACAAGGTATTTTTATAATTCTTTGTGCTCAGAAAAGCTGAAAGCAAAGAACTCTTGCCAGACACTGGGATATTGAGCACCGTGGACAATAATGTTAAAGGCATTCCAGCAAACTGTTTAACTGTTAATTCAAGGACATTGTTTGGGTGTTTTATTTGCTTCATGCAGCAAGGACACAAGCTATAGACAGTGTTGGCATTTATACATACTCTCAGGATGCACAGAACGTTTTACGAATTTATAATACTGTGAAGAGAGAGCAACTTGTTTAAGACAGTTGTATGGTATGAGTACTTCTTATGAAGTTTGTTGTACACATGTGTAGTACTCCACACGGAAATAATAGCAATAGTGTTTACTATGTTCACAGATACTCAAGATGTTGTTGAAACAGACACCTGTGGACAGCAGTATTTCTTCAGTCCTTGAAGAACAGAGAAGTACAATAGATTTTATGACACCTCATTTCTCTCCTTCTCTCTTCTCTCTCCCAAACCCCCCTTAGGGACTATCACATGTATAGTGTTCATAGCTGCTACAGGGGTTATTCCACAGGAGGAGCCAGGGAATAGCGTCACCCTACCTGAACCACCTGGAGTTCAGGTGAGTGGCTTGTGACAATCTATGAGTAAAGTATCCAAACCTGGGGAGAACACGTGTGATAAAGAATGAATTATGAAATTACAATGAAATACTTTCATGCGATGGATAAGATTGATTTGGTCTCTGTTCATGAATTTTATAATGACAAATTACCATATTTTCCAAATTCATATTTTGAATGTTTAAGAAATTATATTGGGGATTTTAGTGAAAACAAAACTTGTCAACTCATGATCATGGAATGTAATAGAGTGCACACTTTAAAACATAGGGAATCAAGATGCCTTGCATCTTGTCTAATGTCAGTGCTGTGAAATGAGTAGGAATGGTCATTGAGGTACGAATTGGGAACTGTGAACTAGTGAGTGCAACTATTCTTTTTGGAAGAAAGGACTGAGATTCACAAGATATAAAAGTGCAGTTGTTGATTAATATGTGTTATTTTAATTTAATAATACACCTCATTTAAACTGTTTAATTTAGTCTGACAAATATGAAAAATTGTTACATTACTTGCATAGATAACGTTTAAGCACGTCTATTTCACATTAAGCAAAAATAAAAATGTTAGTGAGGGTGAGTATTTTTTAGTTACTATTTGGAAATGTATTTAATACATTCAATTATTTTATCATTAAATAGCCATTTATTTGAGGGGTTCCTGTGCTTTTTTAAAATCATTTAGCTAAAGTTTATGTTTTCAAAAATGTGTTTATATTTGTGTTATGATCTGATATGCTTGTAATGCATTCTGTGCACACCTCTGTTGTTCTTTGCTCTGAAATGCCAGTTTGTGATGTCATGGAATGTTGGTGAGAGACTGGAGGAGTGTGACAGTTAGAGAGAGTAGGCCGAGGAGAGAGGATGCTGCTCCTCATGGGATTACTTTACTAAATAAATTGTAATTTATCCTGTAACCTTTTAAATAATTCTATAACCTCTATCCTACGTGAAATGGCTACCTCTGGAAATGAACCTATATTTAAGGAAACTCATGAAACAAAGGAGTGGAGGAACATTGAAGGTGCAGCAGAAAAAAAGAGAGGCAAGAAGAGGCCAAGTAGATGCTCTGATTACCAACCAGTGTCTTAACCCATCAGACAGCCTGCAGACTGAGAAGGTGGTTTACTTAACTGTACATAGATCAACAAAGATGCTGTCAAGCAGTTACTATGTTTGAGCCAGGCCTGCTGTGCCTGGTAGGAACTTTGTCAGATGTGAATTTAAATGGTTTGATATTAAACAGGCTACAAATACCAAAGAAGTGGCCGACTGAACTTTGCATGCACACAGTTGGCCAGAATACAAAGTTGGTCTAGTCTGTGGAGTGGAGTAGGTGGCTTGCAGTCAGCATTTCTGGTGGTGTGTACACTGGTAGCGAGTATAAAAGTATAACAAAAAAGGAGGGCAGCGAGTGTCACCTAATTGCAGAGGCTGACTCATCCAGTGCATTGTTATTAATGCTAAGACTGAGGCTCCCATTATGACCCTGGCAGTCACCAGACCACCAGGGTCATGGTTGGACCACTGTCAAAATGGTGGTCCAACCGCAACATTACAGACCACCGACACCGCCAGGTTACTGCCAGACGACAGCTTGGCGGTCTTGGTGGTTGTAATTCTCCAGGGCAGCGCTGATTGCAGCGCTGCACTGGGGATTATGAGTCCCCATTCCGCCAGCCTTTGAATGGCCATAGCCCTGCCATGTAAAGGGTGGTGGAAAGGGTTTGTGGGGGGCCTCATGGGGCCCCTGCACTGCCCATGCACTTGGCTTGAATAATTGGTTGAGTAATAGGTGGTGTTATGGGTCCAGTGGGACCTGCATGTGGCTGTGCTTTTGATTGTATATGGATGGGGGTGTAAGCTTCTACTGTGTAAACAATATTATAGGGTTCAATATTTTATTGAACTTATCAAAGCTAGAGTCTCTTATGTTTTCTGCTTGTATTGTTTTCTATCTTATGTTTGCTGTTTGCATTTAATTATTTTCTAAAGGAAGGAGATGTATTATAATCTGCTATGATTGTAAAACATTCTGAGCACACCTCCATTGTTCTCTGCTCTGCTCAGACAGTGTGTGATGTCATGGAATGTTAGTGAGTGACTGGAGGAGTGTGACAGTAAGAGAAAGTGGGCTGGGCAGAGAGTATGCTGCTCTTGTGGGGTTTACTTATTAAGTTACTTGTAATTTATCCTTTAACCTTTTAAATAAATTTACTATATATATCCTAGGTAAACTGACTGCCTGACTCCTACTTCAAAAGGAAGGATCATTGATGACAAAAACTTATTCTTGACATTAAAATTTGTTTAAATTATTGTTTAACTTTATTACATTTTCCGGTACTCCTCAATAGGGATATCTCCACCAATCTTCTGAAGAAGGAGAAATCCCAAAGTTTTGGGCTCTTAGCAACTGCACTCTGGCCCATTTGTGTCGAGATCTTGCCATCTGTAATGACTACCAATGCGAAAGTCTGATGGACCGGACTCTTTTCTCTACAGTGACCACCAGTGAGGACCGGCAATGAAAGATTTGCACTTTGTGCTACAGTATCAACAGGCAGTGGTAACTGCCAACATGAAACTCCAGGGACTGCCCTCTGCGATGTCTGTCCAGCTCTTCGTGCTACAGAAATGACCGTTTGTGATGATCTCCTTGCTCTATGCAGCCTCTTCCACCATGAACTGGACCCATCGTACAAGACATAAGAAGTTACTTTTTCAAGGGGCTTAACCTGGTCCCTATGTTTGGCTTGTGCTCCCTCATGGTCAGCCTGAGCTTGTGGCATTCCCACTGTGTACCAGTACCAGAGACCCAAGAGTGGCAGTTTGTGCTTTTAGGCGGTATACTTGCCTAAATGTTTTAAATTGCCTATCTCCGCTTTCACTGGATCTTTGTCATTTTGGTGTCAGATATTTTAATACATTTTGATCTATTTTTTTTAATCAGTGAGGAGTTGTTCTTGTGTAATGTTTTGACTTTATTGCTGTCTGTGCAGAGCAACATTACTTTCATGTTAAAGAGAAAATGTGCAACTCAGCAACCCCTTGTGAGCTTGGGTATAAACCAAATTAAAAAGCAGAATGCTAACAGGGGAATCATTTACATATAAATCCGATTAATACGCTCAATCGTATGTACGTTAAATAGTGACAGTATGAATTATTCAGAAAATAAATTAAAGAAATTAAGTCATACCATCATGTGTGAAAAGGAACAGGCGTGTAACATAAAGAAGGATTTGTCATGAATCTTAAAGAATCATAGAAACATTATATAACTGCATACCTAAATGGGACAGCAATAATCTCTATATCAGAGCATCTAGAATTATCAAATGGCCCCAAAGCAATAAGGGAAGTGTCTCTAGTTCTAGTTTCAAAAAGAATCCTCGATGATCAATAATATAAATTAATCTGAACAAGTTCAGATCACACGCATCTTTAATACTCCACGAGTGTGTAACTAAAACACCACCTCATTGTAACTTTACTACTAAGGCTTGCTGATGCAAATCAAGCTACATAAACGTTATGTGAGTTTGAGATCTATTTACATATTACTCACACATTACTGCAATTTGTTTTCATCTACTATAGAAAATATGGTTTCATTGTTGACGACCTACAATTGCATTAACTACAAATGCAGCCATTATTCAATGCTCGCCAAACCTTCTTCAAAACTCAATATGCACTCTGAAGGGTACCTACCGTGTCATTCTTTTGCTGCAAACAGAACAATTACAATTTACGCAACAATGTTGTGGTGCCTTCAATGAGCGAAATACATAATTGACATTAGAGCCCACCCTATCACAGGTAGAAATAATATGTTACGTGCAACAGCAAATGTACCCATTGTTTCACATTTAATTTTGAGTTAAGAATGTCTCAAAAAGGACATCTGGCATATGGGTGGTCATTACAACATTGGCGGTAAAAGCCGCTTACCGCCATGCAGAAGACCGCCATCACACAGCAGCGGCCGTGGAAATCCGCAACAGCTATTATGACCCACATCTCGGAATCCGCCAAAATTCAGACACCCACACAAGTCTGCCACACCAAAGGTCAGTGATAAACTGGGGAAAACAAAACCTCCACCGCCACGCCAACAGAAATACGCCCACACTATCACGACACACGAATCCATGCGGCGGTCTTTCAACCGCAGTATTCCATTGGCGGTACACACCGCTGCGCTCAAAATACACACACACATACAAAACACAGCCACATTGAACAATTCAAAATACACACACCTGAGACACATACACACAACACTCCCACACACCCAATACAATATAAAACACACACCCACATCACCCACAAACCCCCACGACAAAAAATTCAGAAAGAAGGCCAGAGAGAGAGCACCACCAGCAAGAACAACAGCATCCACAGGCAAACAACACCATCACCCACACAACTTCCACACACCTCACACAACACACTACTACATATCACCACACTTATCACCACACACTCCACCACACACATCACCTACATCACCCCATGGCACGGCAAAGACACCCCAGGTTCTCGGAGGAGGAGCTCAGGGTCAATGTGGAGGAAATGGTCCAGGTAGAGCCACAGCTATTCGGAGCACAGGTGCAGCACACCTCCATAGCTAGGAAGATGGAGCTATGGTGCAGAATAGTGGACAGGGTCAACACAGTGGGACAACACCCAAGAAATCAGGAGGACATCAGGAAGAGGTGGAACGACCTACGGGGGAAGGTGCGTTCCGTGGTCTCAAGACACGACCTGGCGGTTCAGCGGACTGGCGGCGGACCCCAACCTCCTCCCCCACAACTAAGAACATGGGAAGAGCAGGTCTTGGCGATTCTGCATTCTGAGGGCCTCACAGGAGTAGGTGGAGGAATGGACTCTGGTAAGTCAAATTTTAACTATTACATCCCCACTCTACCTGAATGCAAGCACATACCCCCACCCTCAACCTCACCCCCATCACTCTAACTCCTCACAAATGTCCCTACATCACAAACCACACATCCTAACACCAAGCCCTGCATGCAACAACAAAGCATGGACACCCATCACCAAAGCATGGCCACTGCACATACCCATACTCTCCCCTAAACCACCATCACACAAGCTCCCACACAGGAATGCTAGCACTGGGGTACACGGTCACCCACCCATTGTACACCATTACACACACAGATTTAACAAACATCCTTTTATACCCCTGCAGGACCCCTACCCAACGTCACCGGACAGGAGGGTCCACACGTGTCCACACCACCAACAGAAGAGGCCCACAGTGATGACAGCACCTCTGTCCAACTGGATCTAGATGACCAGCCCAGACCATCGGGGACCTCGGGACAGTCGGTTCCCCTCACACAGGCACAGGCCACCACAGACCTTCCCCCCTCTGGAAACACCAGCACAGCACCCAACCAGCGGGCCCATACCTCCGTCCCCAGGACACGTCAATCAGCTGTGTGTCCACCACTACAGGGAACCCAGGATAACCCACCACCCCAACAACAACAGGGACCTGGAGGCAGTGGTAGTGGGCACACGGTCCAGGGGACGGAGGCACTGGAACACAGGGGAACTGGGAGGGCTGCCTTGCGACCGGGGGCGGACAGGCCAAGGGAACCCACTCTCCACGAGGCCCTCTCCTCCATCATGGGAGCCTACCACCACTCCC
This sequence comes from Pleurodeles waltl, assembly GCF_031143425.1. Classification (NCBI taxonomy): domain Eukaryota; kingdom Metazoa; phylum Chordata; class Amphibia; order Caudata; family Salamandridae; genus Pleurodeles; species Pleurodeles waltl. The sequence goes on from NC_090440.1 coordinate 1,571,896,531, forward strand.
AGGAGACGATGGCAATGGTACTGCCCAAGTTTCAGGAGACCCAGCGCATGTAGGAGGAACAGTATATGGGCTTCAGGGAGGAACTCAGAACCATCAGCTCCACCCTGGGCACCATCGTAGGGGTGCTGAAGGAAGTAATCAACACCAGGAGGGACAGTGTGGCACTTCAAGGGGTCCCTGACACTAGCATGGACGATGAACTGCCCACCACCTCCGCTGGCGCTAGTGGACAGGACGCCCCGCCACAGGACCACCACACCAGCACCCCACCCCCTGCAGAGGGAGAACCACCCCCCACTGGGCCAGACAGGACCGCCAGCGACAGGACCGCCAGCACCAGCCCCGCTGGGCCAGACACGACCGCCAGCACCAGCCCCGCTGGGCCATTAAGGACCGCCAGCAGCTGAGTCACTTGGCCATGAAGGACCGCCAGCAGCTGAGTCACTGCAAAGGACCCCGGCACAACAAGCACCGTTGAACAGGGCACTGCCGACACAAGCACCGCTGAACAGGGCACCGCTACAACAAGCATCGCTGAACAGGGCACCGCCGCCACAAGCACCGCTGAACAGGGCGGCAGCGCAACAAGCAGCGCTGAACAGGGCACCGCCACAACAAGCACCGCTGAACAGGTTACCGCCGCCACAAGCACCGCTGAACAGGGCACCACCGCCACATGCACCGCTGGCCCATGAGCGCCAAGGGCACTAACGCTACTGAGTCCGTCACAAGCAGGATGAAGCACTCTGGGCACCAAGCCCCCTCCAGAACCAGTGGAGAGATAATTCCACCACCTCAGTCCTTGGCAGGATGAAGCACTCTAGGCATCAAGCCCCCTCCAGAACCAGAGGAGAGATACATCCACTACCTCTCTCCTTGGCAGGATGAAGAACTCTGGGCACCAAGCCCCCTCCAGAACCAGTGGAGACTGTCATCCACTTGAGAGACTGTGGCTTTGCACTCCCCAGGATAAAGCAGTGGGCAAACCACCCACTGTAGAGACTTGAGAGACTGTGGCTTTGCACTCCCCAGGATAAAGCAGTGGGCAAATCACCCACTGTAGTGACTTGAGAGACTGTGGATTTGCACTCCCCAGTATGGAACAGTGGGCAAACCACCCACTGTAGAGACTTGAGAGACTGTGGCTTTGCACTCCCCAGGATTGAACAGTGGGCAAACCAACCACGGTAGAGACTTGAGAGACTGTGGCTTTGCACTCCCCAGGATTGAACAGTGGGCAACCCACCCACTGTAGAGACTTGAGAGACTGTGGCTTTGCACTCCCCAGGATTGAACAGTGGGCATGTGGCCCCCTCGTGGATATGGCGTTGTGCACTCAACCGGCTGAGGTTCCCCCCCTTTCCCTTCCCCTGAGGTGGCTGTTTATTGCTATCTGATGCCCCTGCAGTGTTCTCTCCGTCATGGTCGGGGATCTTGTGTGGGCCTCGCCCATACCGTGGGGCTCAGTGTTCCACGGACTTCAATGGAGCACTCCCTGGACCACTATTCTTGGTGTATATTTTGTTTATAGTGCGTATATGTATATTTTTGCGTACTGCATTTTAAATATATTACAATGGTTACACTCATTTTCTTTGGTCTTTGCATTCTTCCGGGGGGCTTGAGGTGTGTAATTATAATGTATCATGATGTATTAATGTGTGTGTTGTCGTGGGTGAGGGTGGGGGTGTTGCATGTTGCGTGTGTGTGTCCCTGTTTTTTCCCTTCCCCCACCCCTGTGTCATAGGTGCAGTACTCACTGTGGTCTTCGCTGCCGGCGTTCGTGTTCCTGGTAGAGGAGCAAGAAGATAAGGGCTGGCAGGATCTGCAGCTCTGGTTCTATGGCGTCCTGGTTCCCCGTGAGGTGTGTAGAGGTGAGCGTTTTCCCTTCGAAGTCCTGTTTCCACTGTGTTTTTGTCCGCAGTGAATCCACCCCGGAAAAGGTGGCGGATTGGTAGGTTGTGATACTATGGGCGGTACTTTGTCCTCCAACTGTCTGTTGTCGGTGACCGCAGTGCTGTTTGTTTGTACCGCTGTGGCGGTCGGAGTGTTAAAGTGGCTGTCTTTGTTGGCTGTTTCTGCCACGGTCATAATTCCAATTTTTTTACCGCCAGCCTATTGGCGGTCTTACCGCCGCTTTAACAACGTCCGCCAGGGTTGTAATGACCACACAGCTCTTAAGGCTCAAAAGCTTGAGGAACCAAACAAAAGCAAAGATTCACTCAGAATTTATAAATAATTCTTTGCCTCAATTTCTGACACCAGGTGCAACAATACAAAAGCACCAAAAACAACAATCTCTTGCATTCTGTTTTCCATGTGTTTATAAAAAATGTTTTTACCATGAATTACATATTTTACAGGAAATGTTTACTGTGAATGCCACAGTATTACACAAAGTGGCAATCATGTAACAAGAGTAATACAAAATATAAGAAATGATGCAGATTAAGCTGCCACAATTTTAATTTCTCCCTGGACTAATAGTATCCCCAGGTCACCTAGAGGTGGTAATAGGGAATTAGAGCAGAGAAGACTTGAACCTAGATATAATCTTGAATTGGATACCATTGAACCCTCATGTTCCAAAACCGACAAGGAACTCTATGTAGATCAAGAGAGTCTGCCTTTTCTTTCTGTAGTGTATAATTAAGGGGAACAATGGGAAGCACGCAGAGGGTCGTCTCTTTAAATCCCCCATTCTGTGGTCTGAAAACTCACCTGTACTCTGAAATCGACCTGCTGCCAGCTTGAGTTCCTGACATCACAGTGAGATTTCTAGATTTCCCAACATCTTCTAAGCTTCCTCTGTGCTCGTCAGCATCTCGTTCCTGGAAGATAAAAAGAAGAAAAACATTAAAAAGCAGGTATTCCTGCTCCATGTTGTGGAGAGCACATCAGCCTTCAAAACAAGGTATTTTTATAATTCTTTGTGCTCAGAAAAGCTGAAAGCAAAGAACTCTTGCCAGACACTGGGATATTGAGCACCGTGGACAATAATGTTAAAGGCATTCCAGCAAACTGTTTAACTGTTAATTCAAGGACATTGTTTGGGTGTTTTATTTGCTTCATGCAGCAAGGACACAAGCTATAGACAGTGTTGGCATTTATACATACTCTCAGGATGCACAGAACGTTTTACGAATTTATAATACTGTGAAGAGAGAGCAACTTGTTTAAGACAGTTGTATGGTATGAGTACTTCTTATGAAGTTTGTTGTACACATGTGTAGTACTCCACACGGAAATAATAGCAATAGTGTTTACTATGTTCACAGATACTCAAGATGTTGTTGAAACAGACACCTGTGGACAGCAGTATTTCTTCAGTCCTTGAAGAACAGAGAAGTACAATAGATTTTATGACACCTCATTTCTCTCCTTCTCTCTTCTCTCTCCCAAACCCCCCTTAGGGACTATCACATGTATAGTGTTCATAGCTGCTACAGGGGTTATTCCACAGAAGGAGCCAGGGAATAGCGACACCCTACCTGAACCACCTGGAGTTCAGGTGAGTGGCTTGTGACAATCTATGAGTAAAGTATCCAAACCTGGGGAGAACACTTGTGATAAAGAATGAATTATGAAATTACAATGAAATACTTTCATGCGATGGATAAGATTGATTTGGTCTCTGTTCATGAATTTTATAATGACAAATTTCCATATTTTCCAAATTCATATTTTGAATGTTTAAGAAATTATAATGGGGATTTTAGTGAAAACAAAACTTGTCAACTCATGATCATGGAATGTAATAGAGTGCACACTTTAAAACATAGGGAATCAAGATGCCTTGCATCTTGTCTAATGTCAGTGCTGTGAAATGAGTAGGAATGGTCATTGAGGTACGAATTGGGAACTGTGAACTAGTGAGTGCAACTATTCTTTTTGGAAGAAAGGACTGCGATTCACAAGATATAAAAGTGCAGTTGTTGATTAATATGTGTTATTTTAATTTAATAATACACCTCATTTAAACTGTTTAATTTAGTCTGACAAATATGAAAAATAGTTACATTACTTGCATAGATAACGTTTAAGCACGTCTATTTCACATTAAGCAAAAATAAAAATGTTAGTGAGGGTGAGTATTTTTTAGTTACTATTTGGAAATGTATTTAATACATTCAATTATTTTATCATTAAATAGCCATTTATTTGAGGGGTTCCTGTGCTTTTTTAAAATCATTTAGCTAAAGTTTATGTTTTCAAAAATGTGTTTATATTTGTGTTATGATCTGATATGCTTGTAATGCATTCTGTGCACACCTCTGATGTTCTTTGCTCTGAAATGCCAGTTTGTGATGTCATGGAATGTTGGTGAGAGACTGGAGGAGTGTGACAGTTAGGGAGAGTAGGCCGAGGAGAGAGGATGCTGCTCCTCATGGGGTTACTTTACTAAATAAATTGTAATTTATCCTGTAACCTTTTAAATAATTCTATAACCTCTATCCTACGTGAAATGGCTACCTCTGGAAATGAACCTATATTTAAGGAAACTCATGAAACAAAGGAGTGGAGGAACATTGAAGGTGCAGCAGAAAAAAAGAGAGGCAAGAAGAGGCCAAGTAGATGCTCTGATTACCAACCAGTGTCTTAACCCATCAGACAGCCTGCAGACTGAGAAGGTGGTCTACTTAACTGTACATAGATCAACAAAGATGCTGTCAAGCAGTTACTATGTTTGAGCCAGGCCTGCTGTGCCTGGTAGGAACTTTGTCAGATGTGAATTTAAATGGTTTGATATTAAACAGGCTACAAATACAAAAGAAGTGGCCGACTGAACTTTGCATGCACACAGTTGGCCAGAATACAAAGTTGGTCTAGTCTGTGGAGTGGAGTAGGTGGCTTGCAGTCAGCATTTCTGGTGGTGTGTACACTGGTAGCGAGTATAAAAGTATAACAAAAAAGGAGGGCAGCGAGTGTCACCTAATTGCAGAGGCTGACTCATCCAGTGCATTGTTATTAATGCTAAGACTGAGGCCCCCATTATGACCCTGGCGGTCACCAGACCACCAGGGTCATGGTTGGACCACTGTCAAAATGGTGGTCCAACCGCAACATTACAGACCACCGACACCGCCAGGTTACTGCCAGACGACAGCTTGGCGGTCTTGTTGGTTGTAATTCTCCAGGGCAGCGCTGATTGCAGCGCTGCACTGGGGATTATGAGTCCCCATTCCGCCAGCCTTTGAATGGCCATAGCCCTGCCATGTAAAGGGTGGTGGAAAGGGTTTGTGGGGGGCCTCATGGGGCCCCTGCACTGCCCATGCACTTGGCTTGAATAATTGGTTGAGTAATAGGTGGTGTTATGGGTCCAGTGGGACCTGCATGTGGCTGTGCTTTTGATTGTATATGGATGGGGGTGTAAGCTTCTACTGTGTAAACAATATTATAGGGTTCAATATTTTATAGAACTTATCAAAGCTAGAGTCTCTTATGTTTTCTGCTTGTATTGTTTTCTATCTCATGTTTGCTGTTTGCATTTAATTATTTTGTAAAGGAAGGAGATGTATTCTAATCTGCTATGATTGTAAAACATTCTGAGCACACCTCCATTGTTCTCTGCTCTGCTCAGACAGTGTGTGATGTCATGGAATGTTAGTGAGTGACTGGAGGAGTGTGACAGTAAGAGAAAGTGGGCTGGGCAGAGAGTATGCTGCTCTTGTGGGGTTTACTTATTAAGTTACTTGTAATTTATCCTTTAACCTTTTAAATAAATGTACTATATATATCCTAGGTAAACTGACTGCCTGACTCCTACTTCAAAAGGAAGGATCATTGATGACAAAAACTTATTCTTGACATTAAAATTTGTTTAGATTATTGTTTAACTTTATTACATTTTCAGGTACTCCTCAATAGGGATATCTCCACCACTCTTCTGAAGAAGGAGAAATCCCAAAGTTTTGGGCTCTTAGCAACTGCACTCTGGCCCATTTGTGTCGAGATCTTGCCATCTGTAATGACTACCAATGCGAAAGTCTGATGGACCTGATTCTTTTCTCTACAGTGACCACCAGTGAGGACCGGCAATGAAAGATTTGCACTTTGTGCTTCAGTATCAACAGGCAGTGGTAACTGCCAACATGAAACTCCAGGGACTGCCCTCTGCGATGTCTGTCCAGCTCTTCGTGCTACAGAAATGACCATATGTGATGATCTCCTTGCTCTATGCAGCCTCTTCCACCATGAACTGGACCCATCGTACAAGACATAAGAAGTTACTTTTTCAAGGGGCTTAACCTGGTCCCTATGTCTGGCTTGTGCTCCCTCATGGTCAGCCTGAGCTTGTGGCATTCCCACTGTGTACCGGTACCAGAGACCCAAGAGTGGCAGTTTGTGCTTTTAGGCGGTATACTTGCCTAAATGTTTAAAATTGCCTATCTCCGCTTTCACTGTTTGGATCTTTGTCATTTTGGTGTCAGATATTTTAATACATTTTGATCTATTTTTTTTAATCAGTGAGGAGTTGTTCTTGTGTAATGTTTTGACTTTATTGCTGTCTGTGCAGAGCAACATTACTTTCATGTTAAAGAGAAAATGTGCAACTCAGCAACCCCTTGTGAGCTTGGGTATAAACCAAAGTAAAAAGCAGAATGCTAACAGGGGAATCATTTACATATAAATCCGATTAATACGCTCAATCGTATGTACGTTAAATAGTGACAGTATGAATTATTCAGAAAATAAATTAAAGAAATTAAGTCATACCATCATGTGTGAAAAGGAACAGGCGTGTAACATAAAGAAGGACTTGTCATGAATCTTAAAGAATCATAGAAACATTATATAACTGCATACCTAAATGGGACAGCAATAATCTCTATATCAGAGCATCTAGAATTATCAAATGGCCCCAAAGCAATAAGGGAAGTGTCTCTAGTTCTAGTTTCAAAAAGAATCCTCGATGATCAATAATATAAATTAATCAGAACAAGTTCAGATCACACGCATCTTTAATACTCCACGAGTGTGTAACTAAAACACCACCTCATTGTAACTTTACTACTAAGGCTTGCTGATGCAAATCAAGCAACATAAACGTTATGTGAGTTTGAGATCTATTTACATATTACTCACACATTACTGCAATTTGTTTTCATCTACTATAGAAAATATGGTTTCATTGTTGACGACCTACAATTGCATTAACTACAAATGCAGCCATTATTCAATGCTCGCCAAACCTTCTTCAAAACTCAATATGCACTCTGAAGGGTACCTGCCTTGTCATTCTTTTGCTGCAAACAGAACAATGACAATTTACGCAACAATGTTGTGGTGCCTTCAATGAGCGAAATACATAATTGACATTAGAGCCCACCCTATCACAGGTAGAAATAATATGTTACGTGCAACAGCAAATGTACCCATTGTTTCACATTTAATTTTGAGTTAAGAATGTCTCAAAAAGGATATGGCATATGGGTGGTCATTACAACATTGGCGGTAAAAGCCGCTTACCGCCATGCAGAAGACCGCCATCATACCGCAGCGGCCGTGGAAATCCGCAACAGCTATTATGACCCACATCTCGGAATCCGCCAAAATTCAGACACTCACACAAGTCCGCCACACCAAAGGTCAGTGATAAACTGGGGAAAACAAAACCTCCACCGTCACGCCAACAGAAATACGCCCACACTATCACGACACACGAATCCATGTGGCGGTCTTTCAACCGCAGTATTCCATTGGCGGTACACACCGCTGCGCTCAAAATACACACACACATACAAAACACAGCCACATTGGACAATTCAAAATACACACACCTGAGACACATACACACAACACTCCCACACACCCAATACAATATAAAACACACACCCACATCACCCACAAACCCCCACGACAAAAAATTCAGAAAGAAGGCCAGAGAGAGAGCACCACCAGCAAGAACAACAGCATCCACAGGCACACAACACCATCACCCACACAACTTCCACACACCTCACACAACACACCACTACATATCACCACAGTTATCACCACACACTCCACCACACACATCACCTACACCACCCCATGGCACGGCAAAGACACCCCAGGTTCTCGGAGGAGGAGCTCAGGGTCAATGTGGAGGAAATGGTCCAGGTAGAGCCACAGCTATTCGGAGCACAGGTGCAGCACACCTCCATAGCTAGGAAGATGGAGCTATGGTGCAGAATAGTGGACAGGGTCAACACAGTGGGACAACACCCAAGAAATCAGGAGGACATCAGGAAGAGGTGGAACGACCTACGGGGGAAGGTGCTTTCTGTGGTCTCAAGACACGACCTGGCGGTTCAGCGGACTGGCGGCGGACCCCAACCTCCTCCCCCACAACTAAGAACATGGGAAGAGCAGGTCTTGGCGATTCTGCATCCTGAGGGCCTCGCAGGAGTAGGTGGAGGAATGGACTCTGGTAAGTCAAATTTTAACTATTACATCCCCACTCTACCTGAATGCAAACACATACCCCCACCCTCAACCTCACCCCCATCACTCTAACTCCTCACAAATGTCCCTACATCACAAACCACACATCATAACACCAAGCCCTGCATGCAACAACAAAGCATGGACACCCATCACCAAAGCATGGCCACTGCACATACCCATACTCTCCCCTAAACCACCATCACACAAGCTCCCACACAGGAATGCTAGCACTGGGGTACACGGTCACCCACCCATTGTACACCATTACACACACAGATTTAACAAACATCCTTTTATACCCCTGCAGGACCCCTACCCAACGTCACCGGACAGGAGGGTCCACACCACCAACAGAAGAGGCCCACAGTGATGACAGCACCTCTGTCCAACTGGATCTAGATGACCAGCCCAGACCATCGGGGACCTCAGGACAGTCGGTTCCCCTCACACAGGCACAGGCCACCACAGACCTTCCCCCCTCTGGAAACACCAGCACAGCACCCAACCAGCGGGCCCATACCTCCGTCCCCAGGACACGTCAATCAGCTGTGTGTCCACCACTACAGGGAACCCAGGATAACCCACCACCCCAACAACAACAGGGACCTGGAGGCAGTGGTAGTGGGCACACGGTCCAGGGGACGAGGCACTGGAACACAGGGGAACTGGGAGGGCTGCCTTGCGACCGGGGGCGGACAGGCAAAGGGAACCCACTCTCCACGAGGCCCTCTCCTCCATCATGGGAGCCTACCACCACTCCCAGGAGACGATGGCAATGGTACTGGCCAAGTTTCAGGAGACCCAGCGCATGTAGGAGGAACAGTATATGGGCTTCAGGGAGGAACTCAGAACCATCAGCTCCACCCTGGGCACCATCGTAGGGGTGCTGAAGGAAGTAATCAACACCAGGAGGGACAGTGTGGCACTTCAAGGTGTCCCTGACACTAGCATGGACGATGAACTGCTCACCACCTCCGCTGGCGCTATTGGACAGGACGCCCCGCCACAGGACCACCACACCAGCACCCCACCCCCTGCAGAGGGAGAACCACCCCGCAAACGGTCCCTGAGATCCAGGAACAAGACAGAGAACGATGCCAAGACCCCAGCCAAGAAATGAGACCACCCTGATTGTCATCCTACTGTCTAACTTTGTCACCCTGTCCATAATTAAACTGCCCAAGCTCCACTTCCTATGTCCATATGGGCAATGCACTTGTGAGACTAATAGACTGGACTCTTCCATGGACACTCCTCCGCCATCACCCTTCACCATTTCACTGCCCCCTCCGATTTTGAGCATTTAAATAAACACACCTAAAGCACAAAATTATCTGGAGTCTGTCTGTGATTTCGAAATAGTGTATTTGCAATTACAGTGACAAAATGTTTGTGAAATAGTAATGTCAACATACCTATGTCACACAGCTCTAGTCCATGAGGAATGTAAGCAGATGTCACACAGTGGGACCCACATCTGTGAAACCGTAAGGGAAAGTACAACTCAGTGACCATACACTGGGTGAAAACGACAGTCAGGAGAGAGGTCGTAGTGTTAAAGTATATGTAGTAGGCAGGATTGTATTCTTACCTGTGTCTCACTGGAAATATTGCTGGATCACTGATTCCCTGTTGTGCATGGCTTCTTCCTCTGCTTCCTCCTCATCACTGTCCACAGGCTCCACAGCTGCAACAACACCGCCATCTGGACCATCCTCCAGCAGAAAAGGCACCTGGCATCGCAAAGCCAAGTTGTGAAGCATACAGCAGACCACGATGATCTGGCACACTTTCTTTGGTGAGTAGAATAGGGATCCACCTGTCATATGGAGGCACCTGAACCTCGCCTTCAGGAGGCCGAAGGTCCGCTTGATCACCCTCCTAGTTCGCCCATGGGCCTCATTGTAGCGTTCCTCTGCCCTGGTCCTGGGATTCCTCACTGGGGTCAGTAGCCATGAAAGGTTGAGGTAATCAGAGTCACCTGCAAATGGTGAGGGGCAACTGTTAGATATACACTAACCTGTAGGGATAACCCCAGACCCAGACAACCATTCCCACTGTCTTGCTTCCAGGTGCTCACCTAATAGCCACACACAGTGCCTCTGGAGTTGACCCATCACATAAGGGATGCTGCTATTCTGCAGGATGTAGGCGTCATGCACTGAGCCAGGGAACATGGCATTCACATGGGAAATGTACTGGTCTGCCAAATATACCATCTGTACATTCATAGAATGATAACTCTTCTGGTTTCTGTACACCTGTTCACTCCTGTGGGGGGGGACCAAAGCCACATGGGTACCATCAATGGCACCTATGATGTTGGGGATATGTCCCTGGGCATAGAAATCACCTTTCACTGTAGGCAAATCCTCCACCTGAGGGAAAACGATGTAGCTCCGCATGTGTTTCAGAAGGGCAGACAACACTCTGGACAATACGTTGGAAAACATAGGCTGGGACATCCCTGATGCCATTGCCACAGTTGTTTGAAAAGATCCACTTGCAAGGAAATGGAGCACTGACAGCACCTGCACTTGAGGGGGGATTCCTGTGGGATGGCGGATTGCTGACATCAGGTCTGGCTCCAACTGGGTACACAGTTCCTGGATTGTGGCACCTTCAAGCCTGTAGGTGATTATCAAATGTTGCTCCTCCATTGGCGACAGGTCCACCAACTGTTAGTACAACCGAGGATGCCGCCATCTTCTCACTTGTCCCAGCGGACGGTGCCTATGAAGGACAACAGCAAGCACAGATTCAACCAACTCAGAGGTACGTACACACAGTTTACCCAGAACACAAATAATACAAAAAAGGTGGCCTGTATGTGTGTTGAGACTAGGCCTAGGTATGTGTGACACAGTTGAAAATGAAGCCATGTGGGCCCCTGAAATGGCGGCTGCCTGACCTGTAAAGTGGGACAATGGGATGTGAGGTAACTGCGCTGGCGTTGTACACCGTCGCGGTAGGCGGTCGAAGACCGCAGCGCAATGCTGCTTAGGTTAACATTGGACCCTATGGGTCCCAGGAGCCAATGATGATGTACGCCGGCGGTGACGGTACGCACCGCCGTGGACGTGACCGCCATTTTCTATCTCTTCAATCACTCGATACCTGATCTTCGACAGGAGAGGACCTACACTGCAAGTGCTGCTGTGACCTCGGTCTGGAAGAGACAATGGCTCGTGCGTCTGGGGATAGGGCCCCTGCCTTCACATCGGAGGAGTTGGACAAGCTTGTGGATAGGGTCCTGCCCAATTACACGCTACTCTACGGTCCTCCAGACAAACAGGTAAGTACACAGGTAGCATGTTGTATGGGATATGCCTGTGTGGAGAGGGCTGGATGTAAGAAGGAAGGGTGCAGAGTGCTGCATGCATGAAAGACGGTGAATGCATGTGCCACATGGCAAGGGTAGGGATGGGGGCCAATCACTTTGACGGTGCAGCTGGTAATAACTTCTCTTTTTCCCCTGTACATTTCATGTAGGTCAGCGCCCACCAGAAGAAAGATATTTGGCGTGCCATCGCCAAGGACGTCCGGACCATGGGGGTCTACCACAGACGGAGCACCCACTGCCGGAAAAGATGGGAGGACATTCGCCGCTGGAGCAAGAATACAGCGGAGGCTCAGCTGGGGATGGCCTCCCAACGTGGGAGGGGTGCCCGTCGCACCATGACCCCCCTGATGTTCAGGATCCTGGCGGTGGCGTACCAGGAGTTGGATGGGTGCTTGAGGGCATCACAGCAGGCACAAGGGGGTGAGTACACTCTCATTCTGCTGGCTTTGCGTGCAGTGGAGTTGTCTGGGTGGGGGAGGAGGGCTGTGGGTTTCCCTAGGCCAGGGCGAGTTCCGTAGGCAAGGCCCCTCCGTAAGGCAGGCCATGTGGCACCCCAGCCCACTTCTGTAGACTGCCAAGTACAGCTATTCATGCCCCTGTGTCATCTATGTGTGCAGATGTCGTACATAGCCTTGTAGGCCATTTCCCAGGAATTGAACAGTGGAGCCCAAGAGCACGGCGTAATGCAGGGGGCATCTGTGTCTGTCTTGTCCGCCAACGGTAGGGGTAATCCATGCACTCAACATGTCTTTTTTCTGTCGTCCCCCCTGCTTTTTGTGGTCTTCCTGTTCTTGTGTGCATTAGCATCATCAGGCGGAGGAGCAGTGGCACCGGAGCACGAGGGAGCTACATCCCACATGGCCCTGGAGGGCGAGACTACGGACTCGGAATTCACCAGTGGGATGGAGGGCGAGGGGAGCTTCACGGTGGGGACAGGAGCTGAGACCAGCGACACGGACACATCCTCTGATGGGAGCTCCCTTGTGGTGGCGGCAACATCTGTGCCCCCGCATCTACAGGTACAGCCGCCACCCCCCCTACCAGCACCGCCCTCCCAGCAGCCCCTCAGCCTTCGCCCGTGCCCGCTCACCCAGGAGGGTGGGCATCACCTTCACCCCAGGCACCTCAGGCCCTGCCCCATTCACCCCTGCTGCCCTCAGTGAGGAGGCCATTGACCTCCTCAGGTCCCTCACTGTTGGGCAGTCTACCATTTTGAATGCCATCCAGGGTGTAGAAAGGCAGTTGCACCAAACAAATGCATTCCTGGAGGGCATTCATTCTGGTCAGGCGGCCCTTCACCGCGCTTTTCAAACTCTGGCCTCAGCACTGATGGCAGCCATTGTCCCTGTGTCTAGCCTCCCCCCTCCAACTTCCTCCACCCAGACCCAATCCCCTCTACCTCAGCCTATCCCAAGCACACCTTCAGACCAGCATGCACACACGTCAACACACAAGGGAAGCTCAGGCAAACATAAGCACCACACATCCCACAGGCACTCACGCAAGCAACACACACATGCAGACACACCAACATCCACTGCTTCCACTTTGTCCCCCTCCTCCTCTTCTCCCTACTCCCTCCCAGTCTCGTCTACACTCACACCTGCATGCACTACCTCTACAGCCACTATGTCCCTTACCAGCACACCCACCAGCACACCCCGCTCACGTGCAGTCACCACCCCCACTACCATTCACACGTCTCCTGTGTCCTCTCCCATTGTGTCTGTGACGCCCCCTCCCAAGATACACAAATGCAGGCACACACCCACCCAACAGCCATCCACCTCACGACCGCCTCCAGCGCATGCACCTACACCCAAAGTCACCAAACGTACACCTCCTACTACCACCACCTCTTCCTCCACTCCCAAACCCCCTCCATCAACCCGTCCCAGTGTGTCCAAAAAACTTTTCCTGTCCAGCATTGATCTTTTTCCCACACCTCCCCCACCCCGTCCATCTCATAGGTCCCGAACTAGCACCTCAGCCACAACATCTCCGGGACCAGTGGTGCCTGTAGTCACCGGTATGTGGAGTGCACCGGTCACCAGGACAGCCAGTGTGGCACGGAGCCACAGCACAGACAGTCCCCCACCTGTGAAGCATCAGAAGTTGGCCAGTGCCCAGCGGGAGAGGGGGAAGACTCCAGCCCCAAAGACGCTCCCAGGGGTCAGCTTTGACACCTTCCAAGGTGGGGAAGGGCCACAAGAAACCCGGCAAGTCTGGGAAGAGCTGCACAGTGGAGAAGACCGCCATCATCCCCGCTGCCCAGGAGGCCACCGGCATCCCCAGCCCAGCTGCCCAGGAGGCCACCGCCAGCACCAGCCCAGCTGCCCAGGAGGCCACCGCCAGCCTCGCTGATCCATGAAGGACCGCTATCACCAGCCCCTCTGGGCCATAAAGGACCGCCAGCACAAGCCCCGCTGGGCCATGAAGGACCGCCAGCACAAGCCACCGCTGAACAGGGCACAGGGCACCACCAACTCAAGCCCTGCTGACAGGGCACCGCCAACTCAAGCACCGCTGAACAGGGCACCGCTGAACAGGGCACCGCCAACTCAAGCCACCGCTGAACAGGGCACCGCCAACTCAAGCACCGCTGAACAGGGCACCACCAACTCGAGCACCGCTGAACAGGGCACCGCCAACTCAAGCCACTGCTGAACAGGGCACCGCCAACTTGAGCACCGCTGAATAGGGCACTGCCAACTTAAGCACCGCTGAACAGGGCACCGCCAACTCAAGCACCACTGAAGAGGGCACCGCCAACTCAAGCACCGCTGAACAGGGCACCGCCAACTCAAGCCCCCGCTGAACAGGGCACCGCCAACTCAAGCACCGCAGAACAGGGCACCGCCAACTCAAGCCACCGTTGAACAGGGCACGGCCAACTCAAGCACCGCTGAACAGGGCACCGCCAACTCAAGCACCGTTGAACAGGGCATCAGCAACTCAAGCACCGCTGAACAGGGTACCGCCAACTCAAGCCCCGCTAGCCCATGAGCGGCAGGGGAACTGGCGCAACTGGGTCCGTCACGGGGTGAGTGTTGCACTCCGGGCACCAGTCCCCCTCCAGAACCAGTGGAGCCATCCATCCACTACCTCTGTCCTTCACAGGATGAAGCACTCTGGGCACCAGTCCCCCTCCAGAACCAGTGGAGACATCCATCCACTACCTCTGTCCTTCACAGGATGAAGGACTCTGGGCACCAGTCCCCCTCCAGAACCAGTGGAGATTGTTATCCACTTGAGAGACTGTGGCTTTGCACTCCCCAGGATGGAACAGTGGGCAAACCACCCACTGTAGAGCCTTGAGAGACTGTGGCTTTGCACTCCCCAGGATGGAACAGTGGGCAAACCACCCACTGTAGAGACTTGAGAGACTGTGGCTTTGCACTCCCCAGGATGGAACAGTGGGCAACCCACCCACTGTAGAGACTTGAGAGACTGTGGCTTTGCACTCCCCAGGATGGAACAGTGGGCAAACCACCCACTGTAGAGACTTGAGAGACTGTGGCTTTGCACTCCCCAGGATGGAACAGTGGGCAACCCACCCACTGTAGAGACTTGAGAGACTGTGGCTTTACACTCCCCAGGATGGAACAGTGGGCAACCCACCCACTGTGTAGACTTGAGGGACTGTGGCTTTGCACTCCCCAGGATGGAACAGTGGGCAACCCACCTACTGTATAGACTTGGGAGACTGTGGCTTTGCACTCCCCAGGATTGAACAGTGGGCATGTGGCCCCCTCGTGGATTTGGCGTCGTGCACTCAAGCGGCTGAGGTGCCCCCCCTTTACCTCCCCATGAGGTGCCTGTTTAGTTGCTGTCTGATGCCCCTGCAGTGTTCTCTCTGTCATGGTCGGGGATCTTGTGTGGGCCTCGCCCATACCGTGTGGTCCCAGTGTTCCACAGACTTTCTTTGTGCAGTACCTGGACTACTATGCATGGTATATATTTTGTACATGGTGTATATATATATTTCTTCCTACTTGTTTGTAATATATTCCGATGGTTACACTCATTTTCTTTGGTCTTTGCATTCTTCCGGGGGGGATTGGGGGGTGTAACTGTGATGTATTGATATGCATTAGTGTGTGTGTTGTGGTGGGTGAGGGTGTGGGTGGGGTGTTGCGTGTGTGTGTCCCTGTTTTTTGCCTCCCCCCTCCCCTGTGTCGTAGGTCCAGTACTCACTGTGGTCTTCGCCGCCGGCGTTCGTGCTCCTGGTAGAGGAGCAGGAAGACTATCGCAGGTAGAATTTGGAGTTCCGGTTCCATGGTGTCCTCGTTCCTCGTGGAGTGTGTAGAGGTGAGCGTTTTCCCTTCGAAATTCCTGTTTCCACCGTGTTTTTATCCGCGGTGAATCCGCCCCGGAAAAGGTGGCGGATTGGCCTGTCATAATAGTGTGGGCGGTACATTGTCTCCCGCCTGTCTGTTGGCGGTGACCGCCGCGCTGTTTGTTTGTACCGCCGTGGCGGTCGGAGTGTTAAAGTGGCTGTCTTTGTTGGCGGTTTCCGCCACGGTCGTAATTGCAATTTTTTTACCGCCGGCCTATTGGCGATTTTACCACCGCTTTAAGACTGTCCGCCAGGGTTGTAATGACCACCATGGTGTTTTTTATTTAACAGGATGAAATCAAAGTGCAAAGTGCACAATTCTGGGAAAGTGCTAGTCACAGTGCTCACAAAACATGCCAGTATGTTAGACTAATAATCATTGAAGTGTGTTCATAAACGTTGTCCACCTACTGCCATATAGGTCCTTGTCTAACAAAGTCGGAAAATTTCTCACAAATTTCTCCTTGAAATCTTCCTTTGCACTCATCGGTCTTTCAGTTTAATGATCTTCCATAAAAAGTTATTTTTTAAAGGTTTTAATTCACAATTCTTTTCCTACTATCTGTAATGAACAAACTCATGTTGGCATGGAAATTCTCTTTCGTTTGATGTGATGCTGACTGCAGATTTTATTAGTGTTTCCCAGAAATACAGTAATTCAGATGTACGAATAGTATAAAAAAATTATTTTACATGAATTCCAAAGCTTTTTCTCTGCGTAAAGCAGAATTATTTACAAAGAATGAAAAACTGCAGAATCCAGATTGAACTGGGACAGAATAATATCAACAACTTATCTCTATTGATTTGCCATGATGAACTCAGATATCCCAGCTATTTATTTAATTTAGGAATTTTGAAAAGCTCTAACACACCTCAGTTCCTTTGTGGCATTGTATACATATAGGAGTGAGCTGCAACTACCCTTAGATTTGTTTTTGCTAGAACTGTTACTGGGAACCAGTAAATTATCCAGCAGTGGTAAACAGTGTGTGGAATGGACTCACATCGAAAATGACTCCAACTAGGTGGCAGCAAATCTGTGCAAAAATAGCAACCTTCTGTAATGCCTGGGAGGCCATTGCACACGTCCTGGGAGTATTCCACCAATCCTAGGACAAGATGGGCCCGATAATCACCATGTTGGTAGAACACCAAAGGTTGAAAACCCAGTACCACCAGAAGGTCACGCAGCAATGGCAGGAACACAATGCCACCATGGCCTCCATTAAAGGGATTACGCATAAATTCATATCCATCCTGTGTAAGTCCTCCACTCACCACCAGGCCCCTACCAGTAGCCACAGTGCTGAGCAGCCCTCCTCGTCTGCTGCAGCTACTTGGATGGTGGCTCTGCCTGAGGACTCACAATCCACAGGTGACCTCCCCCAGTAGATGAGAAACCCCCATACAAACTTGGACGTAGACCCAGACATCCTGCAGGGACTGGTGCCAAGACCAAGCCGACTGACAGAAAAAGAGCCTCTCCTGAACTATCTCCCTTGTGTGACACTGAGACACCTTGGGGACTGACTACTGCCATATCTCCATTACCTATCACTCCTGGAAACTGGACCTGTGCTACTGAATGCTTGGACTAACAACCTGATGATTTTGAGCACAATTGCCCCACTCTTTTGCACCAACCCATCCTATTAGACTCAAAATAAATATACTTAAACACAACAATTGGTTTTGTGTGTTCAATAAGTGACAATGAACAAACAATGTTGTGGTGTAGTGATGAAGTGTAGTGTGAAATGTAAAATCTTTGAAGCCTTGGTCCATAGAGCTCGGAGTTAGATGCACAGTTTCAATGTAAACACATCTCTGGGTCCACAGGTAGCAGAGAGGGAAGGGAACTCAGCATCCAGTGATAGTTCTCCTGTGTAAAGTTGTCAACAAAAAATGCATTATGATAGATAACCATATCAATGTAGTATTACATACACCTGCAACAGTAAGTGTCTCCAAACATAACTAATTCCAACAACTCGAAGATTATTTTTTATGAACAAGACGGAACATATCACACAATTCCTGTCTTGGAGACATGACTAATAAGTGTCTATCACAATTATCAGTATGCTATATTCCACTAATAGTATGACAAAACTGAAAAATGTAATTTGTGGAAACTGTACCACGAGGTGATGTATGAGGACAGCTGTGAAGAAGGTACATTCCATTGTCACTTCCAATTTATTCATATATAATTTAGCATATGATGCATTTGGATAGTAAGTGAAATCAATTCATAGGACTGACAATAGCAATGACTCTGTACAGCTGTACCTAACTCAGAAATGACACTGCTCATATCACAGATAGATTTCAAACAACACCCATACTGTAGTTCTGCATGATAAGTAGTATACTGAGAGATAAACCTACCAGAATTTTACTGGAAGCATTGCTGGATGAGCTGAGTTCTTGTGACAACATCATCCTCGTCCCCATCTTCATCACTGTCCATTGCTCCCTCTGCTGCTACCAGTACGTCCCCTACACCCTACACCTCCACCAATGGTCCATGCTTCCTTAGTGCCAAATTGTGCAGCATGCATCAGGCCACAACAATCCAGCACACTTTCTGAGGTGAGTAGAGTAGGTAACCTCCACACATGTGCAAACACCGGAACCTCTCCTAAAGAAGACAGAATGTCCGCTCAATGACCCTTCTCATCCTCCCATGAGCCTCATTGTACCGAATTTCCTCCCTGCTCCTTGGATTCCTCACCGGTGTCAGTAGCCAGAACAGATTAGGATACCCTGAATCACATGTGATTTGTGTAAACATATATCACAGCCCTGCTATGTTCAGAGTAGGAAGTGTAAGCTTGCTGAGGTTACAGTGATTGTACACACACTCATCATACTCACCAATGAGGATGCCTCTCTCCGTCTGTAGGTACATCATCATATGTGGGACACTGCTTTTTATGAGGATGCAGGAATCATGTACAGAGCCAGGAAACTTTGCAGCCACCTGTAAGATATATAGGTCTACTAAACAGACCATCTGCACAATAATGGAATGATAGCTCTTCCTATTTCAATACACTTGCTCTTTGTCCCTGGGTGGTACCAATGCAATATGGTTACCATCTATGGCCCCTATTACACGAGGGATATGCCCCATTAAATAGAAGTCAGCCTTCACATGGGGAAAATCTTCAGTATGGGGACATTTTATGTAGCTGTCAACATATTTCAGCAGGGCAGACAAGACTTTCCACAACACATGACTGAACATAGGTTGAGACATACCTGCTGCCAATTCTACAGTCCCTTGGAAAGAGCCAGTGGCTAGAAAGGAGAGGACGGAAAGCACTTGTACAGTGTGAGGAATGGCTGTAGGTTGTTGTATGGCTAGAAGCAGATCTGACTCCAACTGGCTACACAGTTACATGATAGTTGCACAGTTGAGACGATAGGTGAGTATAATGTGTCTGTCTTCCATGGTGGCAAGGTCAACCAGGGGCGGTACACAGGTGCAGTTCTCTGCCTCCACAGTGGTCCATATCTAGGTTTAGCAAAAAACACATTTGTGAGTACAATTGCACTTCCTTTGTCCCATATTGTGACAATATATCACCAAAATGCATCACACCTGAAAATAGGTTCATGACTCAGACCTGAATATTTGATGAGATACTGTTCCAACAATATGACAACCCACTGCTGTCATCTGGAGTGCATACACCGTATATATTAGTGGAGTGTGGTATCAGGCATCACACTTTCACCTGCTACACAATGATAGGCTGTTTATGTGTCTGTAAGATATTCCTCATTACTCTGAAGGTACAACTGACTATATATGGCTCTCTCACTTGACTCCTGACTCGCCAGCCAACCAGACCTCTACTGCATGTGCTGCTGTGTCCTGTTCCTGGAAGCCACAATGGCACATGTAACAGGGGAGAGGGCACCCTCCTTCAGACAGGAAGAACTACAGAAACTTGTGGATGGGGTCCTACCTCTGCACACAAAGCCATATGGGGCTCCAGAAAAGCAGGTAGGTTGCATATTGGTGTATTTGTAGCAACATGGTTGTGTGGGGTTGATAGTATGTGTATGTCGTATACCCTGTGGAGGGTGATGCATCGGACATGAATGCTGGAAAAGGAAGTATATGTGTCCTGTTGTGGATGGAAGTGTCCTTCTTACTGTGTCTCCTATAGATGTCAGCACCCATCAGAAAAAAATCCATGTAAAAAGCCATTGCCAAGGAAGTGCGGACCCTGGGGGTCCATAGCCGGCAGAGCACCCACTGCAGGAAGTGGTGGGAGTACTTGAGAAGTTGAGCCCGGAAGATCGTGGAGGCCCAGTTGGGGATGGCCTCCCAACGAGGAAGGGGTGCCCGTCAGACCCTGACCTCCCTTATGGCCTGCATACTGGCAGTGGCATAGCCGGAGTTGGATGGGCACTTGGGGGCAACACAGCAGCCACAAGGGGGTGAGTAACAGAATGTAGTTATTGTGTTACTTCACTCTAAATGGAAAGGAGGAGTGTGATGGACAAAGGTAGATCTCTACTGTACATATGATAGGGTATGTAGCTAGGATGTTTGTGTAAAAGGTGTGTAGGCATGTTAGATTGGTAGTATATGTGCCTAAGGATGCCAGGCATAGGTAAAGTTGTACTATCTAGGATTGGCCTGGAGGAAAGAGACTGTCATGTACAGTTGTTATCATGAAAAGTTAGGTCTGTGAGGGCATGCACAGGTTGGCATCACATTGCAAGGTTGTTACTCAGGGATTCCGTTAGCATAGTTCTAACCTGGATTCATTGAGGCATGCCAGTATGCAACAGATCCTGAATTGTGCTGACGAACCGTGATGGTTGTGCTCACTTACTTATGGGTAGCTATTTGGGAGTGTTGATGGATGTGGTAATGTAGTATGTGTTGCATACCTGTAATTGCTATGCTTATGGATCAAACTGTGTTGATATTTGCTATTTGTGCTGCCTTTCATGCTCTCCCATCCTCCCTCCTTGACCTCTTCTTTCCACGTGTGCATTAGCATCAGCAGGCAAAGCAGTAGGGGAAGCGGTGAGTGGGGAGGCTGCAGCCCACGGGACCCAGGAGGATGAGAGCACAGACAATGAGAGGACCAGTGGGTTAGAGGGCGAGGGGAGCAGCACGGGGAGACAGGAACTGCAACATCGGACTCCGATTTCTCCTCTGATGGAAGCTCTCTGGTGGTGGCAGACCCTTCTGGGACCAGCCCAGCAACATCCTTGTCCGCCACCCTGTTTATCAGCACTGCCCTCCCAGAAGCTCCCCGCCCAGGTGCCTCTGCCCACTCACCCAGGAGGGTGGGCGTCTCCTTTGCTGCTGGTACCTCTGCCCCTGCCCCAGTCAGCCCTGCTGTCCTCAATGCAGAGGCTATTGACCTCCTGAGATCCATCTATGTGGGGCAGTCAACCATCATGAATGCCATCCAGGGCCTGGCATCCCAGATGCTACAGACCAATGCCTGGAAGGCATTTACAAAGCCTTAGCTGGCCTACAGAGATCATTTCAGGCTCAGGCCCCCTCACTGACAGCAATGAGTGTCCCTACTTCTTCCGTCCTCCCTTCAGCTACCTGTGCCTAAGACCAGATCCCTCTCCCCTCACCCATCCAACCCACTCATTCAGAAAGCCATTCACCCAAAGCAACAGACAAGGTACACAAAGACATACACAGGCATCACAAGACACACTACAGGCACACACTCAACACTCACAAGCAGACACAACAACAGCCATTGCGTCCCCCGTGTCCCCACCCCTCCTGCCTTACAGTCATGTCACTACTCACACCTGCCAGCATTGCATCCTCACTCCCAAATCCTGCCACCACTTCTGTTTTTCCCACAGTCACCACAACAGCAGACACTCAGACATGCACCCCATACACCACATCTGCACTCACCACAACCACCATCACAACCAAATGCAATACACCCACCTTCCTTGCAGACACTACCCCAACATACATTCACACAAGCTGTTTGTCCTCTCCCATCCTCTCTTACCCCTCCCAAAACACATAAACGCTCCCACTCAGACGCTCATCATTCCTCCACCTCACACATGCACACCATGCATACACCTGCATTCATATTGCGCATACCTACATGTCCTATGAGCACTCCCTCTACCTCCACTCCCAGACCTGTATCCCAGTCCATCCCGGTGTTCCTAAAAAGCTTTTCCTTGCCCACCTTGACCTGTTCCCTGCTCCTGTCCCACCTTGTGTTGCCCCTCACCGCTATGGTTCCCACACCACACCCAGTCCCTCCATCTCAAAGTCCTCCCATGACCCCCCTTCTGTTACCCATACCCCTCCCCCACCAAAGAGCCTCCCCCTGTACCTGTGGCTGAATCCAAACACCTTCCTCCTCAGTCCAAATCAAAATTTGTCTGCCCACCCCTTCCCAAAACAAAGGCCAAGGAACCCCCTCACAAAACATCAGTAAAGGACCCCCTCCCTAACCAAAGACCTCCATCACAAACTTAAACCTCTGCTGCCACCCCCACTCACTAACCCCTGAGGTGCCTGCCTGCCCCATTGATGTCCCTAGCTTGTGGAGGCCATGAGGTTGTCAGGAATCAAGTTAGGCCAGTTGCCTGGCTTTGTGTGCCTGTGGCATCTGTGGACAATTTTGACTGGTCTATGGCCCCCTTTTGTATATAGTTCGACCAGTGTCCTTTAACAATTGAAACTTCCCAACAGACAACGTTGGTGTCAATTTGAAACATTTATCATGCCTTTCACAGTACATGCTTGATGTACAAATGTATTTGGATGCTGTTTATTTAGCATGTCTATGTATTGTGTTTGTATGTCTGTATTGGCTGGATTCACTACTTGGGCAGTGTAAGTATTGTTATGGATTGGTATGTTTGTGTATGCTTGGTTGTGGTATTTGTGAGGTTGAGTATTATAATATATGTGTGGAGGTATGAATGTGTTGTGTGTCCATGATGTGTGAATGTTTCCTTTGCATGGATGTCTGAACAGTCAGAATTGGTTGTGTTGAATGTTTCCTATTCTTTGGAGGTTGTACTGCCATTTTGTTTTGCTTGCTTACCCTGTCTGTTACAGGATTAGGGTGCCTGACTTACGTTTTATGGCCTTTTGAGTGAAATTACTGTGGGTGGGTGTATTTGAGGTTCCATTGTAAAGTTTGTCACATGGGTGTGTGTGACATGTGTGTTGGGTGTGGTGTGTGCGTGTTGGTTTTATGTGTGTGTGGTCTGTGTGTGTCTGTTAATGTGTGTGTGTGTGTGTGTGTGTAGCAGTACTGGTGTTGTATCACGTGTGTGAGTGTTGCAGTCCATGCTGGGTGTGTGTGGCGTGTATGACTCTCTCCTTCCCTCCATTGTGTGCTAGGTGGGTGTACTTACTGATGGCATCTTCATTAGCATTGCTGGTCCTGTAGGAGGATGTTGTAGAATAGCACTGGGAAGACTTGTAGTGCACATTCCATGGCATCCACTGACTCGTCTGTATCTCTGGAGGTGAGTGTCTCCTTCTTTCAGTTTATTTCTGCCAGCTTTTTGTGGCATTCATACCACCCGGAAATCGTGGTGGTCTACTGACTCGTTATAGGGTGGGCACTACTGTGCTTTCCGACAGCCTGGAGATGGCTACCACCATTGGCAGTGGTGATACCGCACTGGCGGTATTGGTCGGGAATTGGCTGTTTTGCGGTGGTATCACTGCCAGGGTTGTTATGTGGTAGTCTGCCCCGCCAGCCTGGCGAGGGTACGACCACCACCGACAGCATGGCAGTACTGTGACCGCCAAAGTTGTGACGATGGCCATTGTCTTTAAAGATGAGATGAATGATTTAGTTCTACTATTCCCTTGATTCACAGACTTTAATAGAAACTAAGTATAAAAGTTACAACCCAATTAAAAAGGCACAGTTACTGTAATGTACAGGTTATATATCAAATTATTGAACTACATAATTGGACGACTACATTTAATTAACATAATTGAAATGAGCTTGCAAGAGCAATCCTCTTGAAAATATATTCTCACAGTACACTAAACTGTGATTCAACACAAAAATGCGTAATTGAATTTGAATGTCAACTTGGTGTATGAATGAAAACTATCATTTAAAAAACAAACAGCAATGTAATTTTGATGGCCTTCAGCAGTTTTAGAGCATTTTAGATCAAACTTAAAGTTTCTGACAGAAGTATTTTTTTGTTGGCAGCTTTGTATTATAGGTCTAGGCATCACAGTGCAATTCTATGCTGATAGAAGTAGTGAATAATATGATACATTCAATTTTGTAAAAGCTCATTTTATTGAAGTAAGCACACCATATCTACTGCCTATCATTTGTTTTTTTATTTTATTTTAGATTCCACTTATTTGTTTCTTTGTAGCAGAGCTGTCCGAAATGAACATGTAAACACTTTGTTGAAAAGCATGGAGTAAAATGATTTTGTTTTAATGGTACACCTATAACTAAATGTGCCATTTGAAGAAATTTGTCACATTATATATAGAAGGATGTACAATGTCTGCGGACAAAGATTGCTTTGCATGCATATTTTGTGGAGCTTCTTATTGTTGCCCTTTTGTCTAGTTTGTGAAGTTTCTCCTTTACCCATAAAACATTTTTCTTGACATTTCAAAATAATTTATTGTGTTTTTTTGTTTTAAATCACTATACTCAAACACTGTTAAGGTAGAAAATGTTTGCAGAAATGTATTTGTTGCAGAGCATTTCTGTTTCCCATGCTAAATATTTTGTTTGAAAGATATGTTACGCAGAAACATTTTGTTAAAATTAAATAATTTACAATGACATACAATGTCAATGCAGTGTCTCTTTTAATTGTGATAGTGCCGATAATGGAAGTTACCAGTGCCGTGGGAATTACAAGATCTGCAGGAACTCCACAGGTCTGTTTTTGGGGTAAAACAGTAAATTACCAGGCATAGTAACTTATGTTAAAAAAAAACTACCCTTTATTCTCTGAAATGATAATGGGTTAATATTGTCCCAGACTCCTGCCCCATATGCAACTGCAGTACATTTTGCCATGGATATATGAATACGTTTTTTCTTTGGTCTCTGTAGAAGCAGTGATGTAAAACTAAATACTGCATCCATGTCTCTCCGAAACTGTAAACATCTAACATTTATTAACTGACCCCATTTTAATTCATCATCAAAGGGAATGCCTTGGTAGTTAAAAATGTTATTCCTACTTATTAGGCACTCCCCTATCAGGAGTGTTTTAAGCTTGGCCTTCGGTGGACCGCAAACCATAGTGTAGGATTTAGCCATATGAACATTTAGAGCTAACATGTTCGTGAATGAAACAAAATCGTCCAACAAAAGCTGTAAACCATTCGCTCTTCTAGCGAGGTGAACAACACCTTCTGCATTCATAAGAACGGGGATAGGCTGCTTCTAAATTTGGGGCATATCTTTCCCATTAGCCACTAAAACATTATCTAGATAATTTATGTAAAGTAAAAATAAAAAGGGCCCAGAATACAACCTTGTCAAATGCCCTGAAATCATTTGATATGTGATGTGCACTCCTTGCATTGGGTATACTGGACTTTAGCAAAGGTGTCCCAGTGTAAGCAACAAAGTAGGTCAACTAAAGCTTGCTCGACCCCCATAGACTTTAAAAAATACCAGAGTTCTGCATGGCTGACAGGGTCAGAGGCACAGGAGAGGTTCATAAAAGCCAGATGAATGGCACTTGCCCTGGCCTTCAAATACTTCCCTGAACTAAGTGATAAATTGAGACACTGCTCAGTCATCCCCATACTTTGCAGGAAGCCAAACTGAATGTCTGAGATGATATCGTTGTCCTCTGCACATCTCTCCAACCTAAATAATAAAACTCAACCCAAAATTCTGAAAGTAGAATTGAGCAAAGAAATGGTCTGATAGCACAAAGGATGATTTATGTCTCCTTTTTTAAATATAGTGACAACGATTGCCTATTCCAAGGGTCTGTAAGTGGACCTAATATGGTCACATGAAGAATATTCATCATTCATTCATCAGTAAGGATCCTGAAAAATCAGCATTAGCAGTTAAGATATCAAATGGATCACCATTGAGATCTGGGACTTTCCTGAAGGTGCACTTGTGAATAATCCACACCATGACCCTAAGGCTCATCTATGGCAAGATTCTGTAAGCTCTCTTCAAAAACCATTCTAAAATGTTCCTCACAGCAATCCACACTAATATGGCACACAGGTTTTGGATCTTTATGATATGTGAAAAAAAGGACCACAAACTCCTGCTATCTCTCATAGTCCCAGCTACCATCACATTTTCTCCTTCCTGGTGTCTAATATGGATTTATAAGCATATCAAACTTTCTTGAAATCATCATTATGCCTAAGAATTACATTCAACTCTTTAATCAAAGCTTTATGTGCTGCAGGACACTCCTCATTAAACGATCTACAATGGTGGGGAACACCTGGCTGCTTATTCAATACTAGCTTACCACACAGTGAAATAAAGGATAATATGTGAAACGATGTAGGGAGAGGAACACACTATAATAGTGGATGCGTTGTCTGTAATAAAATCTCACAAAAAAGATCAGGATCCCATTGATCCCATCCAGCATATCAAACTTCAGTATGCCTACTAGCTCATTTGCCTTAATCAAATCAAAATTCATAATAAAGCATAATGGATTATGATCTCTTAATTAGTGGGTGATTACCACAAAGATTATAAACAATGGAATCAGTTCTCTAGATATAGAATGAAATCAATTGTGCTGGGTGTGCAGTGGCCATTATAAGTAGGTATTGTTGAAATAACTGAGGTATCAATGCCTTGCACGAATACCAGATTAGATTTTTTTTTAATGAGCTTATTTAAAACATCCCATAAGGAGAGTGCTAATGAATGTAGAAATTCCTCTTGTCTGAAAGTGATCAGGCCACATAGCATGTGAACTCTAAATTTAGATGCTATAAAATTGAAAGCATCACCTCAAATAGCAAACGTTTGAGAGTTAGAAACCCCAATCATATAAATTTGAGTGTTAGAATTCTCCATAAACGTAGTTAAAAATCATCAAGTTGTTGAACCACCTCTGCAGTTCTATTATGGAAGATATTATGATAATTGAATAAAATATTGACTAGAACATACAAAATGTTCAATTTTATACCATAAACCACTGATAACAACTTCAACCTTGGCACAAGTTACCTTCACTGACATAAGCACTACCTCCTGCAAACCTCCTTTTGTTCTCCCATGTGAAGACCGCTTTATGGGGGTACGAAACAATATAAAATCATCAACTGCAACACTTTTCAACATCCATGTTTCCTGGCAGCAAACTATATCACCATCAGAAATAATATTCAGCCAACCAGTATTAGATAGCTTACAGCTATTTCTAGGTCATGATTTTAAAACCCAGAGGGTCACAATCCCCCACTTCAGAAGACGTGGGGACATGGAGCTAACAAGACAGATGGAACCCTCTTGTTTTACTTGTCTTTTCAGGCCGGTAAATTTGGCACCGATCCATCATTAATGTTACAAGTTCCAAATCAATCAATGTGTAATGCTATCCAAAGGGGTAAAACGATTCCATGTTTGAACATTATAAGTGGGCCCTGGTTCACACTAGGAGCATTACTTGTGGTGAGGTTCGCAAACTGTGGTGTATAAAAGTAGCTCAGTGGGTGTGCATGAATTCTCCCAGACAATTATATCACATAATTTAAACAAGGCAACAAACCTCTCACTATTGCTGGGTTCAGGAAATTAATCACCCCACAATCAATCTCTCATAGGTTGTTTAGGGCCATAACCTACCCATCCAACCCTTCTTACCAAAATGTCTGCCACTAACAAATCATCTTTCCATCTTGAATTAGTTTTCAGCCAGTACAAAACCTTATACTTTGGGGCCCTCTCATCTTTTGACTTTGAGGTAGAAAGTGGGAGGGCTGATTCTATCTGTGAGAATGTCATTCTTTTTGCCCTGATCACCCCTACATATTGATGATAGTGGTGGTTACTGACTCTGATTGTCCCCTGAGGTCTACTAACCAGGTCAAGGGCCAGTTCTTTATGTACAAGGCATATGGTACTTTGGCATAGTTATGGTTGACTCTGACAACCTACCTGTAAGTCCCTAGTATATGGTAGGGCATGTATAATTAGAGGACTAATAGATTTAACACACTTGAGTGTGCACTGCTGTGGTGCCTGCTGACATTTTAAAAGCCAGCTATAGCTTGGAGGCTGCTCCAAATAAAATAAAACGATGTACAAATTGTACTTCCAAAGTCTTAAACTACCATATTTTGTACACATAGGTCACCTTTAAGGACTACCCTAGGCAACTCTAGGTGCCTCAAGAGAAGGGTGCATAATAAACAAGGGACATTATAAAATATATTTTATATTCCCTGGTAAGGGAAAAACTACCCATTTCAATTTCTCTGTTGTAACACTGCTAGCTCCATAGGCTAACACAGGATGGCTTTATTTAACTTCACCAAAGTCCTGATTATGAGTTTGGCAGTCTGTGGAGTGCCATGGTGGCAGTGGCGATCTGACCATCGTCGGGTTGGCAGTTGGACCACCGTATTACGATGCGTGCTGTTCTTCAGACTAAAGACCACTGCTCTTCCCCACAAGGCAGCACAAACTGTAGCAACCATGAGAAAAGGTCAATGAGGCAGTCTTATCTACTGCTT
Organism: Pleurodeles waltl; assembly: GCF_031143425.1. NCBI lineage: Eukaryota > Metazoa > Chordata > Amphibia > Caudata > Salamandridae > Pleurodeles > Pleurodeles waltl. Next base: position 1,571,925,379 of record NC_090440.1, read on the forward strand.
CCACATGACACATTAAGATGCTGCCTTCTGCTGACGTGACTGTGGCAGTGCAACCACCACGTCCTAGTTGGCAGGAAAGGAGGCATAAAAGGCAAGAACTCACCTGTCTGCAACTTCACACATCTTGTCAAAGAGACAGTCCTTTATGTCCTGCTGCTTCTGATGATAAATGGAGCTCAAAATCAATGCTGGGCTGGACACAACCGACTGTAAGACAAAACGCCTGCCCCTGTACCAAAACACAACAGCAAATAGCACGCCACCATCGTCCTGGTATAGGGGGTGCGCTCTGTCAGAGTTGACACAATAAATGAACCAATCACAACAACATGAGCAGGCCACTGACACTTTACTGCCACACTCCACAAAACCACGCATGCCTGCATATCCTAGTTTCAGGAACAGCAAAGTGTACATTACATTGTGTCACACAACAGCAAAACCAAATCAATATCACATTCTACTATTTGAACTGACACCCTCAGATTGAACATATGCCATGGATTGTGTCATATTGAAGACACATATGTATGGATATGTCAGTAAACGCAAACACCCCTTCCATGCTAAATCTCTGCAATGGACACACACATCACCCACATTTCAAGAGATATTAAGGTAAATGGGATGCACAATATTTTGGGAGAAAATTATCCAAAGCTCACAATGTAAACAATACCTTTAGAGAAGGGATAGTAGCAATGTTTACATTATGAGGAGGAAGGATGCAGTCCTGGACACATGTCACTTTGCACATCCCCATAAAACACTAGTTGCATAGGAACTGGGCCTTCGTGTATCACAGGGACAACCAGTTGTTGAATCAAGTGCTATGCCTATGTGCCAAATGTGTAAGAGCAAGTCAAGATAGCAAATAGGACAGAAACAGCCTAGGTCACACATGAAGATGAAGTAGCTGGAAGCTACACTCATGAAAATGAACACATGGTCAGTCAAATGAATAGAAGGGAGGAGGTGGTGGTTTCACAGGGGAAAGGGGAAGGTCAAAAAAGGAAACCTGCCTTGGGAAAAGGAATAGGGGTTTGGAGGTTGAGGGAGTGCTTGTGTCAGCTATGGGTATTGTTGGTGCTAGTGTGTGTGTGTCTGAGGTATGCTTGGTTTTGGGTTGTGTACGTTGTGTGTGTGAGTGTGGGCAACTGCGTCTCTTGGGGGAGCTGAGAGGTGGAGGTGATGGCTGAGGTGGGAGTTATGGATGTGTCCTCAGGGGTGTCTGTGGGTATGGTATGTGTGGTGAATGCGTCTGTGTGTGGTGTGATGGAATCTATAGGCATAGTGTGTGTTGTGTATGGGTCTGTGGGTATTAGGGTGGTATCCATGAGTATGGTGTGTGTGGTGTGTGGGTCTGTGGGAGTTGGGATGGTATCGGGGGTTTGGTGTGTGTGGGTCTGTGGGTGGTGGGGTAGTGTTTGTGGGTATGGTGTGTGTTGGTCTTTGGCAGTGGGGGTGGTATCAGGGGATTTGGTGGGTGTCATGTGTGGGTCTCTGAGTGTTGGGGTGGTACCTTGCATATGGCATGTGGATCTGTGGGTGTTGGGGTGGTGTTTGTGGGTATGGTGTGTGGATCTGTGGGTGTTAGGGTGACGTCTGTGTGTATGGTGTGTCTGGTGTGTAGATCTGTGGTGATGGGGTGGTGTCCTGTTGTGTGGTGAGTGTGGTGTGTGGGTTTGTGAGTGCTGGGGTGTTATCTAGTGGTATTGCATGTGTAGTCTGTGGGGGTGGGGTGGTGTCTGCGGTAATGGTGGATGTGGTGGTGTATGTGAGTGACTGTCGAGTGCTTTCATGCCAGTGTGTCTTGTGGTACCTGTGCTTTCATGTGCTTCTTGTGTGTGTTGAGGTGGATGCATGTGGATGTGTATGTGTGCTTTGGACAGGCATGGATGAGGGAAATTGTATAGGGAAGAGGTAGGTGGTGGGGGTTGGATTTTGGGGGGGGGGTGATTGGCTGCCATGAGTGAGGAGCGAGACCTTGAAGAGATTTCTGAAGGCCACATATGGTACTATGAATGCCTTGCAGGTATGCAACCACCTGCTGAAGGTGGGTACCCTGCACCTGGATGGCATTCAGGATGTTAGAATGATCCACAATGATAATCCTTAGGAGGTCAATAGCCTCCTCACGTAGGGCAGCAGGGGTAACAGGGCAGCGAGTGAGGTGCCTGGGGCAAAGGAGATGCCCATCCTCTTGGGTGAGCAGGCACAATCGACCGGGTGTGGAGCAACGGGAGGGTGGAGATAGAACTGGGGGTGGTGGACAAGAATGGAACGAGTACAGGTCCTGATGGGTCCACCACCAGTAGGGAGTAGCTACTGGAGGAAGAACCCAAAGATTATGTCAATCCTCCGTTCTTCATGGCACTCCCCTCACACTCTAGGGAATTGGGTCCCTCCATGTCATATGTCTTGTGACTTGAGGTACCACAGCCAGCTGCTTCCCCATTGATGTTTGCCCTACTTCCTCTGCTTGCTTGTGCTAATGCTGAAATTGCAAAGACAAATAGGGTTACTACATGTGCCTGATCACACTTGAACAACAGCTTTGATTACCAAATATTACCATATTGTACTGCAAAACCCAACCACAAGGTTCAGTAAGATGTCTCAAACATTTACTACACCATAAGCATGCATGCAACATGAACTGTGAACAGTTGCTACAGGAAAATTACAATCACATACTACTCCAATTGCATGGGTGAAGTCGTGTAATCACAATACCCATGGATCAAGTAGGACATGTTATCACCTTGAATGGTTTGGCTCATGTAGCATCCCTCAGTAACCTGCTGTTGCAATATACTGTGGCAATGCCAAGTTCAAGCTCACAGATCCCACACAAGGTCATGCATCTTGACAAAATCTACATATACTAATGGGATGGGATAAAATGATGGCCAAATATTCCATCCATGTTGCAGCAAGAAGTACAGCAGTCAGAAGAAGGTGACATGGAAACACCTATGTCACACTGTAAATCATCCCCTGTGGTAACTTCACAATATGTCCATTGTGTAAATAAACTCATGGAAGTTGCTTTGATAGATAACACATCTTGCACAGAAACGTATACAGTAGACAATTTGGCCAAAATGTCTGGGAGATTTGTCTACAAATATCCACACCACAATTAATCAGCTAGCCCAGGGAAAATCACCTGCCTTGATTGATACTGCTGTGGATACCCTACTCAGATTCCATAAGTGAAAGCCAATGGTCTATTGAATGTTGTTGTACCTGTGGAAGGCCGTTAGCATGGTGCTGAAAGTGAAGGCACATCATAGACCCTTTCTGTCATGTAAACACAGATCCAATTGGATGAATGAGTGCAAGTCACTCTCTGATGCATGTCAACAGTTAGGAAATGCACCTTCAATATTAAACATATGCTGAGCACTTCACCAAATGATTCCACATGACTGGCATGGAAATGCACATTGTGAGCAAAAATGGTAGTCCTACCCGTCATGTCCTTCATTGCTTCTGTAATTGCACATACCAAATTACATGAGGTGACGGGTGAAGGTATGTATGAACCACCCAGCAATGGTGACACACTTGTGTCTGCGGCACAAAATGAACTCTAGCGCCATCACATAAGTCCAGTTCCAAACACATGTTGGTATTCACACATGTGAGAAAATCAGACATCATTCCATGAAGACAGGTAGACCATGCATGTAATAGAAGTGAAAAAATATGACAAAAGTGAAAGGCACACATGATAACATGTCGGCACAAAGATTGATGGCAACAGTAATGTAACCAAAATCAGGTCACTGGACATTCACTACTTACCAAGGGAAGGTATTGCTCTGTGACAGTACCCAAAGAGGCAATGTATGCCTTGTCTCATTTATGATGGCTGACTTCATGTAAGAGACAGATATGAGGCACCAGCACTTGTGACACACTAAAGACAAGTGGCCTGTTGGGGACAGATGCCAATATACTCACTTGAAAAGACACATGGCTGAGTACAATGATCCATTACCTCATGTTGTCTTTTGTTGGGGCTGACACACTGACGACAAGTGGACTCTTGGTTACAATTAACACCCACAACAACAGACAATGTGATCTGATTGATCACTGTACTCAGCCATGTGCTGGCCCTTCAGAATATTGGTAGTTGACTGTAGTCTGCTTTGTCCTAGGTCACTGGGACAATAGGCGCAGCATATCAGCATGCATCAACCTCCATACTCACACAAACAACAACTCATCATGTGTGTCTCACATGGCCCATCTCCAATATTCAGGGATAGATGGCAGACTCTAACACATCAACTTGGCAATGTAACAGGCAGGAAGAGGCCTAAGACTCAGCCCCATGTAGCTGCTATGCTCCCCTCAAATGCCCATCATGCTAGGAGTAGGTCACCTCCAGTATGCACACCATCAGGGGGTTCAGACTCCAGCGTGTACCCTGCCCATATTGGGAGAACAGCCTCAGCTGGACCTCTGAGACCTCCCACCTCTTGCAACAGTGGGCTCTCCACCGGCTATAGTCCCTTAGGGTTGGCACCTTCCAGTCAATGGCTTTTCAAATCCCTTTCTTCTGATGGGCGTTGACCTTCTGATAAGTACAGGGACATAAGTACACACTTTGGAGTCACCTGCAGACTAACCCACTCCCCTTCTCATGGCCTACACTGATTAAGCATGGCCTCTGACATAATGTAGCCCAGGTTCAAGCAACATGTACTGTGATGTGAGCCTCAATGACACACAACTCACCATTGGGACTTCCTGAAGGGTAAACTCCTAGGGCCTGACTGAACATACACATTTACATCCATTTACATCTAGCCACATTGATTCAAAGGATACAGTCCCTACAGCCAACTCCCATAGTACAAACTACACCCTAATACTAAAGTGACAATGAAAGGGTTGGCAATGATGGTACAGGAAGTCTCTTTCCTGTGCATCTGTCAATATATGGCCTACACAATTTAATCTCACACAACTTCAGAGTGGGTTTGTGTGGAATGTAGTTGTGACACATAACCCGCAGAAATGTAGCTATCACACAGGAAATGCATCCAACATACTAATGTTTCTTTGGTCTGACTGGTTGCATATAACTAAGCTAATGAGTCACATGTCATGCCCTACCTTGAATTAAACAACTATCTATACTGTAGGTTTATCACTTGTGCAATACACTTGTACTGTACAGCTATGACTCATGTAAAAGTGACAACAGGGGTGTGGGAGTAAGGGACCTGTCATAATCAAAGACAGACATTGCCAATGAGGGGCAATGAAAATATGTCCTCAGTCAGAGTGTTACCTCAGTACCCATTTCTAATGTAGTTAATGTACAAAGGCCTTCAGACCAAGTCTTGCCATTGAAGGCTCATATTGTCTATGCCAAAGGATCTGCAGGTCTACAGGGAGTATGCCCAGTGTAACAGTTACATAGCCACAGTAACTCTACCCCAGCCTGCTCTATGTCCCATACTGGGAGAAACATTTGACAGGCCTTGGTCTTTGCAATCTGAGCATGCAGAACATACATGACACTCAAATTACCATCACATCTATGCATGACAGTGCATCCTTTTCCTATCCTCTATGTGGGTTTTGCATTATGTAGTACTCTGAAGGGCACAGTGAGTTTGCATGCTTCTCAGACAACAGTTTGGCAAGGCCAGATGTGGGCTGACTAATCTGTGCGTCTATGAACATTTTTACCAAGATCCTAACATGACTCAAAAAGTATACATACCCAGCTCATTATGTAATGCAAATACATGTTGATTTACAGTTACTAACATCATATCCAGAGATGTAATTTTATGGCTGTTGAGTCTCCCTGCCTAGATATATGAATGGAGCTTAATGAAGATTTGTGGTTTATCACACATCACACAACACAAAGGTTATGTGACATGCATAGAGTACTTATCTCCACTACCAGCACCATGTGCATCCTATGTATAGGACACAAAATGTGACAACGACAACAGGTACCCAACAAATTCTCACTGGCACTCAGAGGCACATTGCAGCCTATGAGGAGAAACACAGTCAAATATGCCTATTAGTATCTTACCTGCTCCTCTGGTGAGCCATAGAACTGACCATGCAGACTTTAGGTGTACATGTCCTGTGCCACAACAGCTTGCACAGTGAGTAAGATGGAAGTTTAAAAACTCCATTGGATATGTTCCTTGTTGTGTGTTGCCCCTAATGCATCATGTGTGTCATCATGTGATCAGAAAATATGTAGTCCTATGCCAAATTCATGTTAGTTACTCTTCGCATTGGCTAAACACTCTTTTTGTATGAACTATATGCAGCTGTTGATGTGTTTCATCACTGCAGGCCAAAGTGGCTTTCATACATCACTGACATATGTTTGAGTCATACCCTATGACCCGATGATCAGAACCTGTAGTATTGCCGTCTGTCTGATTCTTGCATTATGTAATGTTTGTCTATTCTACAGGACAATGTTTGATGAATCCCTTCCTTCCATGGTCTGGAGATCTATACCTGTAAATGTGATCATTTACACAGTATGATTCAATCATGTATGATTTGGTATGTTTCAGGCATATTGACAGCCTATGCGCTGAACAATGTATTAGGATTTCTTCTTTGACAAGATACTTGTATGTATGTGTTTGTGTGAAATGGTTGTACTCCTGAGCTGGATACTGTGTACATGCAAAATATCCCTGCTTGCACAAGTACCTTGGATCTTCATAGTACGGTTCACATGATCTAACATATCTGCATGGCTAAATCTTAATTTGAAGACAGAAGGCAATGAGTTTTTGATGGTGAATTTATTGCAATGCTACTACATAAAAAATGTGTGACAGAAATAAACAAAAATGTAAAGTGAAAGGATCAGTCATGGTGAATGTAATCATTGGAGTAAATGCCACACCACTGGAAGTCCAAAGTCTGCAGTAATTCTCTCATTGGAAATAGAGGGGGTCATTCCGACCCTGGCGGTCGGTGACCGCCAGGGTCACCGACCACGGGAGCACCGCCAACAGGCTGGCGGTGCTCCGTCGAGCATTCTGACCGCGGCGGTTCAGCCGCGGTCAGAAACAGAAAGTCGGCGGTCTCCCGCCGACTTTCCGCTGCTCGGGAGAATCCTCCATGGCGGCGGAGCGCGCTCCGCCGCCATGGGGATTCTGACACCCCCTACCGCCATCCTGTTCCTGGCGGGTCTCCCGCCAGGAACAGGATGGCGGTAGGGGGTGCCGCGGGGCCCCTGGGGGCCCCTGAAGTGCCCATGCCAACGGCATGGGCACTGCAGGGGCCCCCGTAAGAGGGCCCCACTGTGTATTTCAGTGTCTGCAATGCAGACACTGAAATACGCGACGGGTGCAAACTGCACCCGTCGCACATACCCACTCCGCCGGCTCCATTCGGAGCCGGCTTCCTCGTGGGGAGGGGTTTCCCGCTGGGCTGGCGGGCGGCCTTCTGACGGTCGCCCGCCAGCCCAGCGGGAACGCCTGAATGGCCTCCCCGGTCTTTCGACCGCGGAGCGGCCATATGGCGGTTCCCACGAGGCGGGCGGCGACCGCCGCCCGCCTCACTCGGAATCAGGCCCAGAATGTGGTTCAGGATTAGTCAACAGAGTGTATGTGTGACACATAAAAGAGGACACTAAGGAAGAGGTTTCTTGCTGGCAGTGGTGAATGTTTTGCCAGCATCACCTCTTGGATTACTGCAAGGGCATCCCTTCTTGCAAGGGGGGATCAGCTGCTACAGAGGCAGGGGTGTCTGTGGGTGGTTGTGCCTCTGGCAGGACCTCCCTTACTGTGGCTGCCACTGATATACTTGGGTCTGATGTAATTGCCCCAAAGAAAGGGAAGATTGGGGTATAAAAGCCCTGCTCAGGGTTGTAAGGATGTCCTTCAGCACCCCTGTTAGGTAGGCCATGCTGGAATTGTGGGAACTGTTTGCACAAGTCCCTATGCATGCCCCACTGCAGCTGCTTCATTTCCTCAAGTTCAGTCAATACCTGGCCCATCAGGTCTTGGGACTCCTGATAGACTCCCAATACTTGGCTGATGGTATCCTGGTCACGAGTGGCCCCAGTCGCCTCACTCTGATGGCCCACAGCATTTGGACCCTACCCCCATGAGCATGTTCCCTTTGGCACAAGGTGCCCTCTTCAACTGAGTCCCTCAGTGTCAGGAGTGTTGTGTTGGACCTCATGATCCAGGACTTGAGGGCACAAGATGGTGGAAACGGTGCTAGGTACAAAGGTTATGGGGTGCATTGTTGCCCTGTGATGTTGATGCAACAGGGCTGGGAGGTTCAGTTGTAGGCACAGTGAGACTCATTGTTTACGTCTGACCAGGATGCCCAGATGTGCCGGGACCATCCTCCAAGTCTACAAGTTCAAGACTGTTGTGATCACTGAGGGCTTCATCCGGGGGTAGAGTAGTAGTCTGGGTGGTTGGCGAGGTCTGCCCAAGGGGTTTGCCAGCTTGAACTATTGAGTAAGAGAGTACATTGTTATTGGTTGAAGTGTGCCATCTACCTCCTAAGTTTTTCTGTTACAGTAAGTGGCAACATTATACAAACTTAAGTTGTAGGTTAGTCTATTGTGCCATGTTAACATGGTATTGGAGTGCTTGACATGACATGCATGAAGCATGCCTAGACTATTGGACTCAAGCAGCACAGTAGATGTACTGCTCATTTAGAGTTTGGATGAGGGAATGAAAATGACATCTTACCAACAGTGAAGCCAACACAGTAGAGAAGCAACATGTGCATTTGACCATTTGGGGCCTAGCTCTATAGTATCTGTATCCAAAGTCATCAAGTATGCAGTGGTGTCTCAGTGTGTTTGCTGCTGCTACCAATCTGCTGATGCAGCTGAAGGCCTTAGGAATGCTTTGTGTACAAACTTGGTAAGGTGTCATTCCTCGCCTTACTAGGTAAATTTTGGGATAAATTTTGGGATACCAGGTCAAGATGGAGCTAGTTAGTCAGACACGTCTCTGAGTTGAGCATGATTTGTATTTTGTTCACTCCCAGGAGAGTAAACCTCATTTGAGAGTTAACACACAGGTGTCTTTGGGAACATAAACACTGGGCTAGTGATTGGAGTGACAGGAACTGGGACTATTGGGCTTTGCAGTCAGGTTAATTCCTCTACTTCACAGACTAGACAAATGGCATACTGCCAAGTGAGTAAACTTCATCTGAGAGCACACACACTGGTGTCTTTGGGAAAGGGAACACTGGATTGGTAGTTGGAGTTACAGGAACTGGGTCTCCTGGGAGTTGTAGTCAGGTCCAGGTGAGTAAACGTCATGTGAGAGTTCATACATAGGTGTCTATGGGAAAGTAAACACTGGGCTGGTGTTTGGAATCACAGGAACAGGGCCTATTTGGCTTTGCAGTCAGGTAAATCACTCTTCTTCACACACTACACAAATGTTGGGTATTACATTTCTGTTGGCAGACTGCATTTAGGTTCAATCATATATTTTCATGTTGATACATACCATAAGTCCTGGGATGATTTATTGATGTTGCCAACTTATAGCCACCATTCCATCTTGAGGCATGTGATGTGCTTTGGTAGTTGTGATGTGTAGTTCAACAGTACACACTGACAGTCTTACATCTCAGATTCTCTGGGGATTGCATGTTTGAATAGTCAATGAACGACACAGTGGCAAAAGCTGAGCTGTGAGCATGCAGGTCATTGCAGTTTGGCAACAGTTTTTGTGTGTAACTTACCAGACTCTGCTCCCCCAGGCATTCCTGTCAGGCCCTCAGTATGCAGGATGGCCAAGACCTTCCCCTTCCAGGGGAAAGGTTGTAATGGGGCCCTGAGAGGGCCACCACCAGTCTTGATGGACTCCATGTGTTGCCTGAAGGCCAGGGAACACACCTTGCCCCTCAGGTAATTCCACTTCTACCTGATGCCCTTCTTTGTGCACAAGGTGGTGCCTACAGCCTTCACTCTGTCAAAATATCTTTGCCACACTCCCATTTTCATACTGAGAGGAGTATGTTTGGACTTGTTCTCCAAACAATTGTGGCTCTACCTTTATGTTTTCATCCACCATGACTCTCAACTCATCCTTTGAAAAACATGGATTTTTGGTGCATGACATGACTGAAAAATAAATGGGTGACAGTGACAAAGTAACCATGGCAAGTGATATTTGGGACAAAAATGAAAAAACAGTAGCAGTGTGTGAAAGGTGAAAAATGGGATGGGCAAAAAAGGATGCTCTATGTGGCAACAATTATAAAAAGTAGTGTGGTCTCTGTCTTGGTGTGCTGCAGTGAAGAAGAAAACAATCATGGTCTGTGAAACGGTATGTGTTATAGTGTGATTTACAGGTGAGTCCACTGGGCCCATAATTGTCAACTGTGTTGTTTTTTAATTCATCCAATGTGGACTTGTCAGTTACTTTGCTGAACAAGGACCACAGTGGTCGAATGCCACTGGCGAGCCGCTGACTGTGTTTGCAATAGGCTCGGTTGTTGGCCGTAGCGCTGATGACAACAGAGTATGGACATCCATGATAGCAGACCACCGCACGGCTGGCAGTCTGCATTTTAGCTTGTTGGATGAAGCTACTGCCTATGTAAATCATAATATGGCAGTCTCGGAATCTCTGGGCACTGCAGCCTTTTTGGGACTGCCGTCTTGGTGATTTGGCAGTCCAACCACCAAACTCACCGAAGACCAACTTATCATGACCCTCTCCCAGAACCCACCCATTGACACCACCGACACTGATGCAGCTGCCTGCAACTTCAGGCAATGGGTAAAAACATGTGCCAATACTCTCGACCAATAAGAATCCCTCCAATAGACGCACCAACAGAAAAGCTTTCGTGTTTACCGCCGACCTCCACGAATATAAGCAAAGCTGCCAAAGACTTGAAAGAAAGTGCCGCCAAGATCAGACTCTGGACAACCACAGAGCCTTCAAAAACACCATCCGCAGACACCACCAACTCATCCGAGCTGCCAAAAGAACCGCCTTCAAAAACCGAATCCACAAAGCACACAGCCTCAAGAAGCTCTTCAACGTTGTGAAGGAACTCTCCAACCCCAGCTCCAACATCAATGACATCCCGCCATCCCGAGACCTCTGAGACTCCCTAGCCTCCTACTTCCACTGCAAGATTGCAGACATCCATGATAGCTTCAGCCCCCAGACCCCTGGCAACCACCAACTCCACAGATTCACCTCTGACCAACCTCCTGCTCTCCTTTACCCCCGTCAATGACAACAACACTATCGAAATCATGAACAGCATCAACTCCGGCTCTCCATCTGACTCCTGCCCTCAACATATCCTCAACAAAGCAAGCTCCTTAATCGCACGCCAACTACGGAAGATCATCAACAGCTCCTACGAGTCCACCACCTTCCCAGAGAGCTGGAAACACGCCGAGATCAACGACCTCCTCAAAAAACCCAAGGTGGACCCAAAGGACCTCAAGATCTTCCGGCCTATCAACCTTCCCGGCAAAAGTTATCGAAAAGTCCGTCAACAGACAATTAACCCACTTCCTAGAGGAGAACCGCACACTGGACCCTTCCCAATCTGGATTCCGCAGCAACCACAGCACCGAAACCACCCTCATCGCCGCCACCAACGACATCAGAACCATACTGGACAGCTGGGAAACCACGGCCCTCATCCTCCTGGACCTCTTGGCCACGTTCAACACCATCTGCCATCACACCCTATGCTCATGCCTCTGCAAAGCTGGAATCCGCAACAGAGCCCTCGACTGGGTCACCTCCTTTCTCACTGGCAGAACCCAGAGAGTCCGCCTCCCACCATTCCGCTCGGAGGCTACCGAAATCATCTGCGGCATACCCCAGGGTTCGTCCCTCAGACGACCCTCTTCAACTTCTACATGGCCCGCTGGCTATCATCGCCCAATCCCACAATCTCAACATCACCTCATACGCCCACAACACCCAGCTGATCCTCTCCCTCACCAAGGACTCCGCAAAGACCTACCTCCACGAAGGAATGAAGGCCATCGCCGAATGGATGAAGAGCAGCTGCCTCAAACTCAATTTATACAAGAAGGAAGTCCTTATCTTCGGCACCACCCACTTCACATGGGGTGACTCCTGGTGGCTTGCCACTCTCGGAACCGCTCTGACTCCCACTGACCACGTACTCAACCTAGGATTCATCTTGGACCTCTCGCTATCCATGACCCAGCAAGTCAATGCCATCTCCTCCTCCTGCTTCAACACCCTCTGCATGCTCCGAAAGATCTACAAATGGATATCCACAGAAACCAGAAGAAGAATAGTCACCCAAGCCCTAGTATGCAGCAAACTGGACTACGACAATGCCCTCTATGCAGGAACCACAGCCAAACTCCAGAAGAGGCTGCAACGCATTCAGAACGCCTCTGAATGTCTCATCCTGGACATCCCCCGCCACTGCCACATTACAGACCACCTAAAAAACCTGCACTGGCTCCCAGTCCACAAGAGAATCACCTTCAAACTCCTCACCCATGCTCACAAAGCACTGCACAACACCGGACCAGAATACCTCAACAAACAACTCTCCTTCTACACCCCAACCCGGCATCTCCGCTCCGCTGACCTCGCCTTCGCAATGGTCCCACGCGTCCTTAGAACTACAACCGGCGGTAAATCATTTTCACACCTCGCCACAAAAACGTGGAACACTATTCCAACCCACCTGCACCAGACCAAAGACCTCTTTACCTTCAGTAAACATCTCAAGAACTGGCTGTTCGAGCAGTAGCAGCACCACCCCACCTTCTCCTCAGTGCCTTGAGACCCTCACGGGTGAGTAGTGCGCTTTACAATTCACCTGATTGATTGATTGATAATCAGGCTCTAAGACTTCTGACAGGAATGAGCTAGAACAGTTATTCAAAGTGACAAAATAATAGATACAATAAATCCAGCAACTTGCCACGGATAGATTTAATATAACTATTGTAGGAAAGTATTTTTAGAATTGCTTTCCTAAAGTTAACTAGTAGTCAGCCTTGTTGCAGCCACTTCTGATTGGCCATCCTTTGACAGGCTGAGTCACGCTTCCTTGATTTGGTGTGAAGTGCCCTGCGCTGAGACAAAGGCCCTGATTTATACTATTTTTGCTCCACATTTACGTTATTTTGTGATGCAAAAGCAGAGTAAACTTACATAATACAATTGTATTTTGTAAGTTTCGGCTGCTTTTGCATAAAAAAAAGACACAAATCAGGACCAAAGTGATCATTTGGTAGCAGGAGATCTGCTGCTGCAGATGCCAGGACAGGAAGGGGGCGGGGTAGCCAAACTTGCCTTCAAAGGGAGAAGGACAGATAGAACCAGGCCCGCCCCCACTTCCTGCACCCCCAGCCAGATGGAAGCATTTCCAATTAAATTATGAAAGGCCTTGAAGGGTAAAGACACAACTGTGGATTGGGTTAACCAGACCAGATTCTTCAGCAGAGATTTTCTTCATTTTGGATTTTTGTGAAACAGTGCTTTCTGGGACAAATGTATGCCACACTTTCAAGGAAGTTGTCATCACAGAGGGTGGCACCCTGAACCTCATTGAGCGGGGGTGCCCCCTGCTTGCCAGCAGAGAAACCTGGAAAAATATCAGATAAATACCAGCAACTCAGATCCCTGCCTGGAAATATCAAGAGAAGAAGGGATACCCTGGCTAATCCCTGTTCTGCACCCGAAGAGGACAGCAGGCATAAGGACTGCACCTGCTGCACACTCTTGACTTCACAAAAGAGGGCTTGGTATGGCTTCAAAGGGATTAAGGAGTAAACTCCCTGAAAGCAACAGGTACAAAAGAACGACTAGGAGTTAACTGCATCAGTTCCTGCAAGGACAAGCCCAGCAGACCAGCTCAACTGGACTTTTAAAGATTTACCCTGGTGCATTGTGTGAATTTAAGTTCCAACTCTCCAAGATTCAACTCAAAGCTTCTGAAACCTTGGCTGGTGTTGTGGACTTTTCAAGACCCTAAAATGACCTTCTGGAAGAAGCTCCAGATATTTGAAATAATTTATAGAATTTCTGGTAAAAAGCTCGATAAGCTGACCGACCCGTCGTCGAGAGTCAGGCTAACAATGTCAAACCACAACTTGGCCTAAAATTCAGGTATGCCTTGTTGAGGGAAACATCCTGAACTACTAGGTCTAAACCACTACTTGCCTGAACCACTACTGCTAAACAACTAAAAAGTCTCACAACTAAGGACTGAACAACTACTTTGTAAACAACAATTGTGCCTGAATAATAATTGCCTGAACAACTAATTTTAAGGTAATGTTTTCTTTTTGGTTTTTATGGTTTATTAGTTTTTTAGAATAGATATATATATATATATATATATAAATATATATATATATATATATATATATATATATACATTAGTTGTTCAGGCAATTGTTATTCAGGCACAATAATTGTTGTTTAGACAGTAGTTGTTCAGTACTTAGTAAGTTGTAGAGACTTTTTAGTTGTTTAGCAGTAGTGGTTTAGGCTATAGTTGTTTAGGACTTAGTTGTTCTGTCACATATTCGAAGGACGCCACAGTCATCGAAATGCATCCCTGCCTGATGAGTAGACTCCCTCGATGTCATAAGAAAAAAATCCAGAAAAGTGACTGAGAAGGTAAAAATTTGATCGATCCAAATGACCGAATCTGACCCATGCTCTATTGTGGTAGGCCTTAAATTTTGACTTGGTACTGGTCGAATGTGACCAGATAGCTGTGGTTAGAGCTCTTCACTTTTTCAGCACTAGAAAGCACATTTTTACAATTAATCTTTAAAAATGTATCTGCTAGTTTCCCTGTGTTAGATTTTTGTCATTTTGGTTGATTTTAAAGATAAAAATATTTTATATTTTTATAAATTGGCTTTGCATTCTTATTGTGTGCTGTGTCTTACTTATTTACTCTTTTATTGATACCAAATGCTTTACACACCTTTCTCCTTAGTGAAGCCTGACTGCTCATCAGCCAGGCTACCAAGGTTTGAGCAGGAATTCATTTATCAAGAATTTGACTGGATCTTATTTGTGATTGTCATGTTACTAGTTGTAGGTATATGCCTTTGCCTACTAATAAACTGCTTTCCAACACTAGCACAAAACATATGGAGTACATTTGGAGGGGACATTATTGCTAATATCCTGGACAGATCCACCTGATTGATTGACTTCCTAAGTCTGTCTTGCATAATTATTGTTATTTGGACTAGCTCCATTTTCCTCATTTTGATCATCAAAATCCCTCATAACCTGGTTCTCTTTTGGCCTAGAAATGTACAACAGTTCTGTGAGTAAATACACTGGTTCTATGTCCCTGTAAATTCAGCATGATAGGTGCCTTATACACAATGACTGGGGCCTCAATTTCACCCCTAGTACCAGGTTGATGGGAAACAGAACAAAAGGTGAGAGGTGAAGTAATCACAGCATCAAGTTTATTTTCCAAGCCACAGCGCTCCTCCAAAAGTTCAGTTTTGAAGGAATTTATTAAGGGAGTTAAACTCCTGAAATGGTCTGCACAATGCTCCCTTAGTTTTCCAATTGTGTCACCTATAACAATATGTTGTAAAACTATCTGACAATTGTTATTCAAACTATCAGTAGTCTTGGAAACTTCATTTCTCCCAGAGGGAGGGTTTGCAGCAGATGCCTGATTCCTGCATGGGCCTGTTAGACTTGTCAGCTTGAATGTGGTCTTCCACCAATTGCCTCTCCTTCTACAGTTCGCTGAACCTATTTTTGTTGCCTTTAGGACTCTGCACACGTTACCACCTCTAACCAGTGCTAAAGTGCTTGTGCTCATTCCCCTAAAACATCGTTAAATTGGCTTATACCCAATTGGCACATTTAATTTACTTATACGTCCCTTGTAGGGTGATGCACCACCTACCAGTAAAATAAATGCTAACAGTGAGCATGCAGCAAAAACTGTTCCACCCACTTAAGTAGCACCTTTAAACATGTCCTAGGCCTGCCATGGCAGCCTGGATTCAGTTTTAATCTGCCATGTTGACTTGGAAATAAAATCCCCTTGCCAAGTACTCCCCTTTTATTACATATAGTTCACCCCTAAGGTAGGCACCAGGTAGCCTATAAGAAAGGTTGCTGTGTGGTTAAAAGTATGGACATGTACTTTTAAGTTTTACATGTTCTGGTAGTGCAATACTCCTAAATTTGCTTTCCACTATTGTGAGGCCTCCCACTCTCATATGGTAACATTAAAAATATGTTTATTTTGCATTAACACATCCCTAAAACACTATCAAAAGTACAACATAAAAAATACAATAAACAAGAGAAAAACAAATTTAAAAACCATAACACTTAAAACACCCTGACGGTTGAAGACATACATTTACATAAAATCACATGGATAAGTTCATAAAAGCATCACAACTAATCCCAGTTCCATAAAAATGAATTATAAAATCAGTGTGAAGAAAAAAGGTGCATGACTGTCAATTCATAATCCAAGGTACGCTCATATTGGGTGGCCTAGCTTAGTCCTTATTACAGCCCCGTCGTATTTGGACCCTGCTGGTTTAGGGATGATAGCACTTTTGTTTTGGAAGTGACTAGGTCAATCGTACAATAAGTCGCAACTGTCGGCCAAACGCTCCTGGCTCACAAGCAGTACCTCGCCAAAAACCCAAATAGTAAACGGTGATTTGTGGCAGCTTTTACGCATGGACTAAAGAGTGCGACATCTCATGCAAGTCGTGGTTAACCGGAGTTTACCCTTTTCTCACATGAGTAGCAAGTCTCAGTCACACACTGGCAATAAAGTAGATGCAGTAAAGTGTGCAATAGGTTTTATTAGAAAGACTGCAATCTACTGTAAACTGAAAAAGCTGCAATGATTAGGAAAATGAACATTGCAAGAAACAGAATTGTAAAAACAAGAGTCATAAAACAAAGACCCCCCCACCATCTTGCAGCAACACGAGATGTGAAATAGGCCCTAATACCCTAGCATGATGAACCTAATCTCCGACCTAAAGGGAGCTAACTGTGTTAAACCTAATCTGCCAGTACCATGAGAAGAGCCCCCAACCCTTGTTTCTAAAGGGACACGGAGACTGGGTCTGCATCAAGGCAACGTGTAGCATACATAGGGGGTGATTCTAACCCTGGCGGTCGGTGATAAAGCGGCGGCCAACCCGCCAACAGACCGGCGGTCGAAAAAATGGAATTCTGACCCTGGCGGGAACCGCCAACACGGTCCGCCACATTAACTCTCCGACCGCCGCGGCGGTGCAGACAAACAGCGTGGCGGTCACCGCCAACAGGCAGGCGGCAGACAATGTACCGCCCACACTATCACAACTCACCAATCCGCCACCTTTTCCGGGGCGGGATCCCCGCCTATAAAAGAACGGCGGAAACAGACTACGAACGGGAAAACGCGCACCAAAACACACTCCACGAGGAAGGAGGACAGCATGGAACCCGAATTAAACATCCTACCTGCTCTCGTCTACCTTCTCATCTACCACGAGTACGAACTCCGGCGCAGACGACAACGGTGAGTACTGCACCTACGACACACGGGAGGGGGGAGGAGGGAAGCTTACGACACACACATATGCGACCCCCCCCCAAACTATGTGCACACTAATGCAGAGCAACAATGCACAGTGACACCACCAAAACCCCCCTTAAGAATGCAAAGACAGAAATAAATTGGGATGAAAATTTATATAAAAAATAGACTCTGATATGGAGCGATCAACTATGCAAAATATCCATAACAAAATGATACTATGTACACTGCCATGGAGAACCGAGGCAATTAGTCCTGTACATGAAAGTTAAATGGAACAGTCCGTGGGCTACAGTGTAGCGACACAAGGGCAAAGCCCACACAGGAGACCTGAGTCCTTTGGAGAGAACACTGCAGGGGCATCTGATGAAAAAATACAGGCACCTCAGGGGGAAGGGAAGGGGGAGGCACCACAGCCACATGAGTCCACGACGCCAGATCCACGAAGGGGCCACCATGCCCATTGATGTATCCTGGGGAGTGCAAAGCCACAGTCTCTCAAGTCTCTCCAGTGGGTGGGTTGCCCACTTCACCATCCTGGGGAGTGCAAAGCCACAGTCTCTCAAGTCTCTCCAGTGGGTGGGTTGCCCACTTCACCATCCTGGGGAGTGCAAAGCCACAGTCTCTCAAGTCTCTACAGTGGGTGGGTTGCCCACTTCACCATCCTGGGGAGTGCAAGCCACAGTCCATCTGGTGGATGACAGTGTCCACTGCTCAAGGAGGAGGCATGGTGGGCACAGTGAACCATAAACAGTGCTTGACAGGAAGGGCCCAGCGGAGCGGTGCTTGAGACGGCGGGGCCCAGCGGAGCGGTGCATGACAGGAAGGGCCCAGCGGAGCGGTGCTTGAGACGGTGGGGCCCAGCGGAGCGGTGCATGACAGGAAGGGCCCAGCGGAGCGGTGCTTGAGACGGCGGGGCCCAGCGGAGCGGTGCTTGAGACAGCGGGGCCCAGCGGAGCGTTGCATGACAGGAAGGGCCCAGCGGTGCGGTGCTTGAGACGGCGGGGCCCAGCGGTGCGGTGCTTGAGACGGCGGGGCCCAGCGGAGCGGTGCATGACAGGAAGGGCCCAGCGGTGCGGTGCTTGAGACGGCGGGGCCCAGCGGTGCGGTGCTTGAGACGGCGGGGCCCAGCGGAGCGGTGCATGACAGGAAGGGCCCAGCGGAGCGGTGCTTGAGACGGCGGGGCCCAGCGGAGCGGTGCATGACAGGAAGGGCCCAGCGAAGCGGTGCTTGAGACGGCGGGGCCCAGCGGAGCGGTGCTTGAGACGGCGGGGCCCAGCGGAGCGGTGCATGACAGGAAGGGCCCAGCGGTGCGGTGCTTGAGACGGCGGGGCCCAGCGGAGCGGTGCTTGAGACGGCGGGGCCCAGCGGAGCGGTGCATGACAGGAAGGGCCCAACGGTGCGGTGCTTGAGACGGCGGGGCCCAGCGGAGCGGTGCATGACAGGAAGGGCCCAGCGGAGTGGTGCTTGAGACGGCGGGGCCCAGCGGAGCGGTGCTTGAGACGGCGGGCCCTGTTCAGCGGTGCCTATCTTCACGGCGGGCCCTGTTCAGCGGTGCTCTTCTCCACAGCGGACCCTGTTCAGCGGTGCTCTTCTCCACGGCGGGCCCTGTTCAGCGGTGCTCTTCTCCACGGCGGGCCCTGTTCAGCGGTGCTCTTCTCCACGGCGGGCCCTGTTCAGCGGTGCCTATCTTCACGGCGGGCCCTGTTCAGCAGTGCTCTTCTCCACGGCGGGCCCTGTTCAGCGGTGCTCTTCTCCACGGCGGACCCTGTTCAGCGGTGCTCTTCTCCACGGCGGGCCCTGTTCAGCGGTGCTCTTCTCCACAGCGGGCTCTGTTCAGCGGTGCTCTTCTCCACGGCGGGCCCTGTTCAGCGGTGCCTTTCTTCACGGCGGGCCCTGTTCAGCGGTGCTCTTCTCCACGGCGGGCCCTGTTCAGCAGTGCTCTTCTCCACGGCGGGCCCTGTTCAGCGGTGCTCTTCTCCACGGCGGGCCCTGTTCAGCGGTGCTCTTCTCCACGGCGGGCCCTGTTCAGCGGTGCCTATCTTCACGGCGGGCCCTGTTCAGCGGTGCTCTTCTCCACGGCGGGCCCTGTTCAGCGGTGCTCTTCTCCACGGCGGGCCCTGTTCAGCGGTGCTCTTCTCCACGGCGGGCCCTGTTCAGCGGTGCTCTTCTCCACGGCGAGCCCTGTTCAGCGGTGCTCTTCTCCACGGCGGGCCCTGTTCAGTGGTGCCTATCTTCACGGCGGGCCCTGTTCAGCGGTGCTCTTCTCCACGGCCGGCCCTGTTCAGTGGTGCTCTTCTCCACGGCGGGCCCTATTCAGCGGTGCTCTTCTCCACGGCGGGCCCTGTTCAGCGGTGCTCTTCTCCACGGCGGGCCCTGTTCAGCGGTGCTCTTCTCCACGGCGGGCCCTGTTCAGCGGTGCACATCCAGTAGGTCAAGCGAGCCAGACCTGGCCTGGACTCCCTGCTCAGTCGCCCTCCGACCGTGATGCTTCTGGACCCTTCGGGGACGGAGTCCTGGGCCCTTTGGTGTCCTCCTTTCCAGCTGGGATGTGGCATGTGGGGCCCACCTGCTCCGTGCTCCTGCTGCCTGACTTCTCCGCCCTGCTGCCCTTACGCTCCTTAGATGGGGCTCTCGGGCCCTTGCCTCCCCTAGATGATGTGGCTGGTGAAGTGGGCGAAGTTTGCTCCTTGGGGGCAGCCGTGTCAGTCCTCGCACGGCGGCCCTTGTGTTTCCTGGTCCTCTTGCCGGGGGGGGGGGCTGGATGTGTCCTTGCTGCTGATGGAGGTGTCACTGCTGGCAAAGGGTGGACTCCAGAACCCATGCACAACAGTGACACCCGAAGCTGGGCTGGTGGTGGCTGTGGTGCTCTTGGGACTCTTTGCAGATGGAGGGGGTAGGTCATCGGAGGGAAAGAGGTCAAGATTAGCCAGGAAAACTTTTTTAGGGCCAAGGTAAAGGGTAGGAGAAGTGGTGATGGGAGTGGAGGAAGAGGATGTGGTTGTAGGAGAGTCAGGTGTGCTGTCATTGGGTGAAGGTGCTGGTGCTGTAGGCTGTCGTGAGGTGGATGGCTGTTGGGTGGGTGGCTGCCTGCGTTTGTGTGTCTTGGAAGAGGGGGTGACAGACACAGTGGGAGAGGACACAGGGGATATGTAAATGGCAGTGGGGGTGGTGACTGCATGCGTGCGGACTGTACAGGAGGGTGTGGTGGTGATGGAAGCACTGGCTGATGTTGGTGTGCATGCAGGTGTGAGTGTAGACGTCACAGGGAGGGAGACGAGGAGGAGGGGGACACAGGGGTGGCAGTGACTGTTGGAATGTCTGCATCTGGGTGTTGCTTGGGTGAGTGTTTGTGGGATCTGTGGTGCTTGTGTCTGGATGAGCTGGCCTTGGGTGTTGAGGTGTGTGCAGGCTGGTCAGATGGTGTGGATGGGATAGGCTGAGGAACAGGAGACAGAGACAGGCTTGAGGCAGTCAGAAGAAGGAGGCTGGAAACAGGGACAATGGCTGCCGTCAGTGCTGAGGCCAGAGCAGTGAACGATCGTTGATGGGCAACCTGACCCGAATGAATGCCCTCCAGGTAGGCATTGCTCCGATGCACCTCCCTTTCTACCCCCTGGATGGCATTCAAAAGGGTAGTCTGCCCAACAATGAGCGTCCTCACAAGGTCAATGAGCTCCGCACTGAGGGCAGCAGGGGTGACAGGGGCAGGGGCTGAGGTGCCTGGGGCGAAGGAGACGCCCGCCTTCCTGGGCGAGCGGGCACGGAGCATAGGCTGAGGGGCTGCAGGGAGGGCGGGCTGGTGCGCTGGGTGGCGGCTGTACCTGTAGAGGCGGGGCTCCTGGATGTTTCCGCCACCGCTAGGGAGCACCCATCCGAGGACGTGTCTGTGTCGCTGCTCTCACCACCGGTCCCCGTTGTGGTGCTCCCCTCGCCCTCCGGATCACTGGTGCCCTCGGTGTCTGTTCCTGGGCCCACCGGGGCCTTGTGACTTGCAGCACCCTCGTGCTCCGATGCCAAATCTCCTCCGCCTGATGATGCTAATGCACACATGCACAAGTAGATGAAGAAGAAGGGGGGGGAGAAAAAAGAAGACGAGGTTGAGTCCATGCAATGTCAACACCGTTGGCGGAGAGGACAGACACAGGAGCCTCATGCACTAAGCCGCGCATTCGGGGTACACTACTCAGTACTTCTGACTAAGACAACAGGTCAAGAGAGGACAAACGCGCAGATGTGTGAGGCTGGACCATCAATAGCTGTACTTGTCACCCTACAGAGGTGGGGGCCGGGAGCACAGGGCCATGCCTAAGGGAGAGAACTACACTACAGAAAGCGCCCTGGCCTAATTTCACTCACAACCCTCCTCCCCCACCCAGACGCCTCCACTGCGCAGAAAGATAGCAGAATGTGCTGATACTCACCCCCTTGTGTCTGCTGTGATGCTCTCAAGCGCCCATCCAAATCAGGGTAGGCCACCGCCAGGATCCGGGACATCAGGGGGGTCAGGGTACGACTGGCACCCCTCCTAGGTTGGGAGGCCATCCCCAGCAGTGACTCGACGGTCTTCCTGGTTCCGCGGCGGATGTCCTCCCACCTCTTGCGGCAGTGGGTGCCCCGTCTGACGTGGACCCCCAGGGCCCGGACTTCCTTGGCGATGGCACGCCAAATCTCGACTTTCTGATGGGCGCTGACCTATGTGACATGTACAGGGTGGGAAGGAAACATTCATCAACTTACTGCATGTTAGATGTGATTGGCCCCCCCTCCCCAACCTTGCCATATGGCACATGCTCTCATCTGTCGTGCGTTGCACTCCTCATTCACCCCCCACCCCACCAACTTACATCCACCCCACTCCACACAGGCATCGCCCATTCCATGTGCACCCGGTGTACTTACCTGTTGGTCTGGAGGACCGTAGAGTAACGCATACTGGGGGAGGACCCCATCCACGAGCTTCTCCAACTCTTCAGACGTGAAGGCAGGGGCCCTTTCCCCAGTCGCAGCAGCCATTGTCACTTCCAGACCGAGGTCACAGCAGCACTTGCAGTATAGGTCCTCTCCTGTGGATGATCAGGTCTCCAGTGATTAGGCAGATAGAAAATGGCGGTCACGCCCGCGGCGGTGCGTACCGCTACCGCCGGCGCACATCGTCATTGGCTCCTGAAACCCATAGCATTCATTGTTAACCAATGCGGCTCTGTGTAGCGGTCTTCGACCGCCTACCGCCACGGTGTGCTCCACCTGCGCATTGACCTCACATCCCATTGTCCCACTTCACAGGTCAGGCAGCCGCCATTTCAAGGGCCACATGGCATAATTTCTACTGCGACACACAGGCCTAGGCCTTGCATTGCCACACATACACGCCTTTCAAAACATAGATAACCGTGTGCTATGCAAGCTGTGGTGAACGTACCAGTGATTGGCTTGACTCTGTGCTCCATGTTGTCATTCCTAGGCACCGTCCGCTGGGACTTGCGAGGAGAAGGTTGAATCCTCGCGTGTACCGACCGCTGGTGGACCTGTCGACAATGGAAGAACGCCACATCATACTACGATACCGACTTGACCGTGCCACTATCCATGAACTGTGTGCCCAGCTGGAGCCAGCCCTGATGTCCCCCATCCGCCAACCCACAGGAATTCCCCCTCTGGTGCAGGTTCTGTCAGCCCTCCATTTTCTTGCAAGTGGCTCATTCCAGACAACAGTGGCCATGTCATCTGGAATGTCTCAGCCTATGTTTTCCAAAGTTTTGTCTAGAGTGTTGTCTGCCCTGACGAAACACATGCGGAGTTACATTATATTCCCTGAGGAGGGTGATTTGGCCACTGTGAAGGGTGATTTTTATGCCCTTGGACATATTCCCAACATCATTGGTGCCATTGATGGGACCCATGTAGCCTTAGTCCCCCCAAAAGACGATGAGCAGGTGTACAGAAA
Organism: Pleurodeles waltl; assembly: GCF_031143425.1. Lineage (NCBI taxonomy): Eukaryota > Metazoa > Chordata > Amphibia > Caudata > Salamandridae > Pleurodeles > Pleurodeles waltl. The sequence continues at coordinate 1,571,948,909 of NC_090440.1, forward strand.
CAGGAAAAGTTACCATTCAATGAACGTCCAGGTGGTCTGTTTGGCTGACCAGTACATCTCCCATGTGAATGCCATGTTCCCTGGGTCAGTGCATGACACGTATGTGATGCGTAATATCAGCATCCCTTATGTGATGGAACAGCTACAGAGACAAAGCGTGTGGCTAATAGGTGACTCTGGTTACCCCAACCTGCCTTGGCTATTGACCCCAGTGAGGAATCCCCGGACCAGGGCTGGGGAACGGTACAATGAGGCCCATGGGCGAACTAGGAGGATCATAGAAAGGACCTTTGGGCTCCTGAAGGCCAGATTTAGGTGCCTGCATATGACAGGGGGATCCCTGATGTACTCACCAAAGAAGGTGTGCCAGATCATCGTGGCCTGCTGTATGCTTTACAATCTGGCATTGCGACGTCAGGTGCCTTTCCTGCAGGAGGATGGTCCAGATGGTGGTGTTGAAGCAGCTGTGGAGCCTGCGGAGAGTGAAGAGGAGGAAGACTCAGAGGACGACACAGACAACAGGGACAGAGTTATCCAACAGTATTTTCAGTAGCACACAGATAAGAATCAACCACACCATTTTACTTTTCCTGCAAGCCTCCTGCTTCTCAACTTTGTCTATGACATCCCAGTTCTTTTAAACTGATGTTTGATTTTCCCTTCCCTTTTCAGTGCTGTATGACCCACTCCGTGACTACTGCTTGGTTAGCCCATGGACTAATGCTTATTGATCTCGGTATGTGTTCAGCACAAAGTTAACAGAACATAATTGATCGGTAATGTGTTATACATTTGTAAATAATACAGCCTGACTCCTGTTTGATTTCAGTGCATTGAGTGATTTATTTTTTGTGCTAGATAATGGTACATGATATAAACACGGTGATGGGTGGGGGTGGAGTAATGGCCATGGCAGAGTTCAGTTCTCAGTCTCACAGGTGCATTGTCCATATGCCTGTGGAAGGATGGAGCAGGGGCAGTTCAAGGTTGGACAGGGTGGCAATGTGGGACAGTGGGATGACTTCTGGGGGTGTCTCATGCTGGCGGGGGTCTTGACATCCTACTCTGTCGATTTTTTGGATCTCAGGCTCCTCTTGCAGGGTGGTTGTTCTTCAGCAGGAGGTGGGGTTCTGGTGGCCTGTCGTTGTGGTGGGGCCTCCTGTCCACTAGCGCCGGCGGAGGTGGTAGGCTGTTCCTGGCTAGTGACAGGGGCCCTGTGTGGTGCCACACGGTCCCGCAACGTGTCTTCTATCCGGTTGAGGGCCTGGACTATGCTCCCCATAGCGGTAGAGATGTTGGTGAGTTGATTGGTGAACCCCATGTAGAGTTCCTCCTGCTGTGCCTGGATCTCCTGGAACCTGGCCAGTACCGTCGCCATCGTCTCTTGGGAGTGGTGGTAGGCTGCCATGATGGTGGTGAGGGCCTCTTGGAGAGTGGGTTCCCTGGGCCTCTCCTCCCCCCCTGTCGCACAGCAGCCCTCCGAGTTGCCCTGTTTCCCCCGGCCTCTGTCCCCTGGACGGTGTGCCCACTACCACTGCCCCCAGGTCCCTGTTGTTGTTGGGGTGGTGGGTTAGCCTGGGTGCCCTGTAGTGGCAGACACACCGCTGATTGACCTGTCCTAGAGACAGAGGCATGGGCCCGCTGGGTGGGAGCTGTGCTGTTGGTACCAGAGGGGGTTGGGTCTGCTGTGGCCTGTGTGTGGGGAACCGACTGTCCAGAGGTCCCCGATGGTCCGGGCTGGTCATCAGGTTCCAGGTCGACAGAGCTGCTGTCATCACTGGGGGCCTCTTCCGGGGGGGGATGGACATTTCTGGACCCTCCTGGCCGGTGTGTTGGCGTTTGGGTCCTGCATGGGGTAAGAGAGTATGGTTATTGTTTCTGTGTGTGCTATTGCGTGCCATTGATTGGTGCCCTTGTCCCCCAATGCTGCCATTCCCTTGGGGGAGGTGTTGTGGGGGTGTTTTGGGGGGGGGTATGTCCAGTGGTCATGCTTGGGTGATGGGTGTCCATAGTTTGTGGGGGCATGCAGGGGTTGGTGTTGGGTGGGTTGTGCTGGAGAGACATACTCAGGGAGTATGTGTGATGGGGGGTTGGGGGTGAGGGTGGGGGTGGGGGTTAGCATGCTGGGGGGGGAAGTAGTTGAGATTGTACTTACCAGAGTCCATTCCTCCGTGTACTCCAGCGAGGCCATCAGGATGCAGGATGTTTAGTACCTCTTGCTCCCATGCTGTGAATTCGGGTGGAGTGGGTGGGGGTCCCCCGCCAGTCTTCTGCACTGCGATGTTGTGTCGCGAGACCATCGAGCGCACCTTTCCCCTTAAGTCGTTCCAGCATTTGCGGATGTCGTCTCGATTTCTGGGATGCTGTCCCACCGCGTTGACCCTGTCCACGATCCGCTGCCATAGCTCTGCCTTCCTGGCTATAGTGGTGTGCTGCACCTGTGAGCTGAAGAGCTGCGGTTCAACTCTTATGATTTCCTCCACCATGACCCGGAGTTCTTGGTCCGAAAAGCGTGGGTGCCTTTGGGGTGCCATGGGGTGGTGTGGATGAGGTGTGGGGTGGTGTATATGGTGATGAGTGTGTTGGTGTGTGGTGCTTTGTGCTTCTATGTGGTGTGTGTGATGGTGTAGTGTGCCTCTGTGTGATGTAGCTCTCTATTCTGTGATGTGTCTCTCTCTCCTTCGTCTCTGATCTTCGGTCGTAGGGGTTTGTGGGTGATGTGGGTGTGTGTTTTATAGTTGTATGGATGTGTGGGAGTGTTGTTGGTATGTGTGTCAGGTGTGTGTATTTCAAATTGCCCAATGTGGCAGTGTTTTGTATATGTGTGTGTATTTTGAGCGCGGCGGTGTGTACCGCCAATGGAATACCGCGGTTGAAAGACCGCCGCGTGGATTGGTGGGTCAGAATGGCATGGGCGTGTTTGTGTTGGCGTGGCGGTGGAGGTTTGGTCATCTCCAGTTTTCCGCGGCCCGCTGATGAGGCGGCCTTCCTTGGATGTCGGGTTTTTGGCGGATTCACAGTTGGTGGTCAGAATGACCGTGGCGGTTTACCGCGGCCGCGGCGGTAGTATGGCGGAGTTCTGACCGGCGGTATGGCCCTTTTACCGCCAAGGTCAGAATGACCCCCATAATAGTGTTAATGGCAACTGGTAGGAATTTCTCTGATAACCCTGTCTGCATGAGATGTATTTATACAGATCTTGTAGGATCCTTGACATAGGTATGTTCCCAAACAATAGATAAGAAAGCATGCTTGGGGCGGCAATTATATAAACAATTCCCTGAAAAGGCACATTATGTTACTGATACTCTTAAGTGGGTAAATACATGATGCGAATACCTACATATATCACATTTCTTTGATGCTGATAGTGACACCTTCACTGAGTGGCACTGATAAAGTGAAATTAAAACATCTTTGTAACTATAAAGATAGAAGCCATCTTGAAAGAAATAATTAAATAAATGTGCTAAAACAGAGCAGGCTAAGAAGGTTAAAAGTCACTAGGTGACAGGGGCACATGCCTGCAAACCAGAACGCTAGGCTATCTCTGGATTCCCAATAAAACCAAATAGGATCCACTACACCCTCCCCATTGCCAGAACAAGTATGATGCCATAATGATGATCCCAGAGAAGGTGACTAAACAAAGTTAAAATCAAACTAAAATTTTACTAAAATCCAATTAAAAACTAGTTATAAATAGCTAAATCATATAAAGAGACAATGTCAACCATGACAGGCACAGCAGGACAAAGTTATAGGAAATGTTGGTAAAACTTTTAAACTTTAGAATAAGCCAATGGTCAAATTTATTTTAACAGTAGTCATGATCTTGAAGAATATCTTTGAAGCCATCAAAAAGAAGGGCATCAAGGAAAGATACCACATTGTTAGTTTGATGATAGGATTGGCAAAAGGATCCACAGAGCAGTAGTGTGCAGCAGCCTCAGGTGCAGGATCGCCCGGGAGGGCAGAACCATTCAAAGTGCCTAAAGGAGCTAGATAGTCCACCAAGAGCAGCTCGTAAGTGGCCTCGCGAATCAGCCTTAGTCTCATGGGGCACAAAAGTGAATGAACCCTCATTGGAAACATAAGTAGTTCTTCGTCCACAGGAGGCACTGGCGGGACAGCGAGACACACCAAAGGCAGATGTTGAAGAGGCACCAGGTGCAATAAAAGAGTGGTTGCACACACCATAGGACTGGTCGGAATGAAAGTGACCAATCATGCTCCAATTCTTCCAGCAACGGAGCACCAAAGAACTGCACCATGCAATCACGGCACAGCTACGCTGGTGGTAGTAGCTCCATCATTCTGCATAGCTGTGAAGGCACAACCACTGCGTATCAGGAACAACAGCAGCAGTATCCTTCCTATCAATGCCAAAGTCACAGGAAGGCAGCCAAACACACTTGAAAAGAATGAATGGATGGCTGAAGGGATGACTCCGAAGACAGTCTGTAAAATGGACACTAATCTAGACCCGACAGCCTTAAAGAAGTGCACAATCCCTGGAGTGCTCGAAGCATTGAATATTCTGGATACAACCTCTCCAAAATGCTTGGGGAAGTTGGAATTTAATAGGAATTGTATCTCGGCTGATGATCTTGCTATCTGGAGAGCATATGTCTCTCTAGCCGGTGTCAACGCAACTTGTTTCTCGAACAGTAGCATCTTTAGTCTGCTCAGCTTGTCATAATATACATTAGTAATATCAATGTGAGGACACATTTCTGCTACTCTTATCTCTTGTGTAAAGGGAATAAAGCATGTCTAAAACAAGTTATAATATTAGAGACTGAAATTGTGGAGGCAATTCCTGGTCTCATACCGCAACAACTTTGTTCGTTCAGGACCACATAAGTTCCATTCAAAAGTATATGAAATGCTGGACGACTCAAAGGGACCTTTCAGAAAACAGGCCAAGTTTGCGACCCCCACATTGCAAAGGCCATGAAGGGACACCTGTTTGCAAATCATTGAATGACTAACAGCAGTCTCACATTCGCTTCTGCTGAGAGAGACCTCTGTTTCGCTGTTCAGAGGGTAACTCCCACTTTTCTTAAATATAGCTATCACCTAGCCGCTCATTTCTGCCCACAGCAAGATGCTTCAAGCATTTCAAAAAATGAAAGGTGTAAATGGGGAGAATTTATAATGCCATGTACGAGCCATACTTTTGATGGACTTTCTGCAACCATTAAAGGCAACTTTTTAAAACTTTTCTATATGAAGCATGGTGAAACTCGCTTCCCTTTTAGCCATTGTCTGTTGTTCCCTGGATAAATTAAAAGCAGCAAACAGGTAACTACCTTTAATGTATTTCCATGGAAGGCGGCCATTTTTCAGAATCTGTAGTGTCCAATCTAACTACATGATGGAACACAGTTGACTTTCTCTATGGTGTAAAAAGGACGTCATTCTGAATGATGTCTATCGCAGATGACACTATGGCCCTCATTCTGACCTTGGCGGTCTTTTCGCAAGACCGCCGAGTTACTGCCGCGGTAAAGACCGCCGACCGCGGCGGTATGCCGCTGCGCGTATTCCGACCGCTGGGAGCGTTCCGCCGGAATACCGCCAGCAGCCACACTGGCGGTCGGCGGGAAAGTGGAGACTGGTCAACCTCCACCGCCACGCCAGCAGAACACCGCCCACAGAATTACGACCCACATTTCTGTGTGGCGGTCTTCTGTTGGCGGTCTTCTGTTGGCGGTCACGTCCCTATGGCTCCCGTCGCCTCCCGGAGGACCAACGCACAAGGTAAGTTGATCGTCCGTGAGGGGAGGGGGTGGTGGGGTGTTGTGTGATGTGTGCGTGCATGGGGGTGTGCGTGTGAGTGTGTAGAGGGGGTGTGTGAGTGCGTGCATGCGGGCGGGGAGTGCTGCTGTGCCTATGGGCAATGTGTTTAGTTCGGCGGGTGTGCATGTCGGCATGTATGTGTGCGGGTATGTGTCCCCGTTGTGTATGTGTGTGTAGGGGGTGTGTATATGTGCATGTTGGGGGTGTGTGCATGTCGGGGTGCATGTATGTGCATGTCGGGGTGGGGGTGGGGAGGGGGTTCGTACCACCTCTGGGGGGTGGCAGGGGGGTGGAGGGTGTGGGGGGAGGACTCGGGTGGGTAGTGGGGGGTGGGGGAGACCCCTATCAGTGCCAGGGAAGGAATTCCCTGGCCCCGATAGTGCTTACCGCCATGGTTCGCACGGCGGTTCCCGCCCGCAAGAAACCGCGGCGGTAGGCAGGGTCATAATACCCTTGGCGGTCTTGGGACGACCGCCGGGCCGGAGTGCGCAAACTCCAGCCCCGCGGTCATGACCGCGCGGCGGTCGGAGTGGAGAAGTGGCGGTCGGTCGCGGCGGGGACCGCCGCGGTCAGAATGCCATTTTTAATACCGCCGGTCTGTTCGCGGTCCGACCGCCGTCTCTCCGCCGACCGCCAGGGTCAGAATGAGGGCCTATGTTATTAAGGGAGTATATTCTGTTGGACAGAGTGTTCATGCCATTATCGACAACAGCTAAAGCTTTTTCCAAATTTTTCTTATCTATCTGCCTTAAACCCGCAGCAGCTTCCATTTGAGAAAGCTTCCAGATCTCATTGTATATGCCATAGATGAATCTTTTAGAGAGAGGCTTTCTGGGACCTCACAAGAAATCCTGCAAGTCCATATCTTCAGATAAAGTATTAAGATGTTCTTTGATTGCTGCTAAGGTGTTAGTCTGCAACTATTGTTGGCACAGTTTACCCACACTGTATGTAGAAACTATACCCGGGACAAAGCGAGGGTCAGGCTGGCTGGCTAATCTTGAAAACCCCTGAGGAATTCACAAAACATTCCTGACACCCATTTGCGTCTATTGGTCACAATAACCAGTGTGTACCTTGGTGTTTTAGCATATGCATCAGTGTTTGCCTGCGTGTGTCAGCATATGTATCAGTGCCTGTCTGGGTGTCTCAGTGTAGGTATGAGTGCACCTGAGTGAGACCATGTATGCCTGAGTGTCTGCCTTAGTGTGTTGCTGTATGCATGAGTTTCTGCCTGGGTGTATCAGAATGTGCATCAGTGTATGCCTGGTTCTGTTAGTGTATGCATGATAATCTGACTGAGTGTGTCAGTGTATACAGCAGTGTGCCTGGGTGTTTTAGTGTATACATGATTGTGTGTGTCTAGGTGTCTCAGTATATGCAGGGGCGAGTGCCTGTATGTGTCTGATTATGTATCAGTTTGTGCCTGGCTGTGTTACTGTGTTAGTGTATGAATCAGTATGTGCCTTGATTTGTCAGTGTATGTATCAGTGTCCTTCTGGGTGTGTTAGTGTATGCATCACTGTGTGCCTGAGTGTGATAGTGTATGGATGAGCGTGTGCCTGGGTGTGTAAATGTATACATGAGTGTGTGCATGAGTATGTTAGTGTATGAATGTGTCTTAGTGTGTCAACATAAACATCGGTATGTGCTTCAGTGTGTCAGTGCATGCATGAACATGTACCTCTGTGTGTCAGTGTATGCATGAGTATGTGTCTGGGTGTGTCAATGTATGCATCAGTGTCTGCCTGAGTGTATCAGTGTGTGCATCAGTGTCTGCCTGTGTGTGTCAGTGCATGCATCACTGTGTGTCTGGGTGTGAAAATGTGTACCTGGGTGTGTTACATATGCATCAATGTTTGCCTGGGTGAGTCAGCATATGCATGAGTGTTTACCAGGGTGTCTCAGTGTATGTATGAGTGTGCACCTGAGTGTGTCCATGTATGCATCAATGTCTGTCTTAGAGTGTTACTGTATGCATGAGTGTCTGCCTGGGTGTATCAGAATGTGCATCAGTATGTGCGTGGTTAGTGTATATATAATTATCTGCCTGGATGTGTCAGTTTATCTGTCAGTGTATACCTGGGTGTGTTAGTGTAGGAAAGGCCTCCTTTTTGCCCTGGTCACCCCTACACTTTTTGGACAGGTACTGGTGGTTACTGACTCTTGGCTGTGCCCTTGGTACTGCTTACCAGTCCCAGAGCCAGTGCTCTGTGTAAAATGGATATGCAAATTAGACTAATTATAATTGGCTAAATTAACCTACCTATAAGTCCCTAGTATATGGTAGGGCATGTAGGTTTAAGGACCACAGCATAGGTAGTGCACCCATAGGTGCACTGCTGAGGTGCCCAGTGTCATTTTAAAGGCAGGCCTGCCTTGCTGGCTGCTTTTAAATTAAAGTTATATGCAAATTCGACTTTGGAATTAAAAGTAGGTCCAAAGTCTTAAACTACCTTATTTGTACATATGAGTCACCCCTAAGGTGTGCCCTATTTGCCCCTAGGGCTGGGTCCCATGTAACTATAAGCAGGGACTTTAAAAAAAATGTTTTATAAGCCCTGGTGAGGTAAAAACAGCCAAATTCGTTTTTCCCTCATTGTAGTAAATGGCCTTCATAGGCTAGAATGGGGAGACTTTATTTTAATTTTTAAAGTCTCCTTAAATGATGCATACCAAGAGTTTGGTATCAAATTAATTGTTGTATTAAATCCCACAACTTCCAGTTGTGGGATTTAATATAAATTGTTCAGGTAAAGAGTTTTAAACTTTACCTGAAATGTTGCCAATTTCAGTCCTGCATTGTTTTTGCTGCTGTGCTCTGATTGGCCAGCCTCAAGCAGCCTAGCCAGGCTGCCTTGATGAGGTGTGAAGTGGCCTGGCTTCACACAAAGGAATGTGCCTGTGGGAGGGAATCTCTCCTCAGCAGATGGTGAGGCAGGAAGGGGGAGGGCTGCCAAACTGGTCTTCAAAGGCAGAGAAGGACATTTGGAGTAACCAGCAACACGCCCACATCCTGCAACCCCAGACAACTAGGTGCCCCCTTGATTAGATTAGGAGAGGGCAGGAGAGGGGTGTGTTTATGACTTTTAGCCACACCAGTGGGTGGGCTCAGCCAGATGTAAACTCCAAAAATCAGATTCAGCCATGATGGATTTTTGGAGAATGTTGCCTCCTAGGATTGATTTTTGCCACACTTCCCAGGAAGTGGTCATCGTAGGGGGAAGGACCTTGCACCTGATTGGAGAACCAGGACCTCCCTGCTTTTCACCCAGGAGCAAGGATAAAACTGGCAGACCTGCACCCACACCTCAGATCCCCATCAGATTCCAACAAGGAAGAACCAAAGGAGAAGAAGGACTGCCCTGCTGGACCCCTGGCCTGCACCTGGAACCTGCACTCAGAAGGACTGCACCAGCTGCACACTTGGGCTTCACCACAAGAAGGACTTTGCCTGGCTTCAACTGGTTCAAGGAGGGACTCCCTGTTTGCTACAGGTGAAAAATTGCTATCCAGAGTCCCCTGCACCAACTCCTGAAGAAATCAACCAGCTGACCACTGCCCAGTGGACAAAAAGGAGTTTGCGCCAGGTGCATTCTGGGAGTTGTAGTCCGCACCCCCAAGGACCATCTCAGAACTTCTGGACCCTTGGGCTGAGCTGTGGACCTCAAAAGAACCTTAAAAGGACATCTTGGAGAAGCCCCAGAAGTTTGGAGAACTTTTGTAAAAAAGCTCCATAGAGGGACCGACTCGCCGCGGCAACTCTAGCCGGCTTGCCTCAACCGCGACCCAGCCTGATTTGCTGGTTCGTCCCGGTAAAGAAAATGTCCAAAAAAGAGACTAAGGGGGTCATTCCAACGTCAGCGGTAAAAGGCGCTTACCGGCGTACAGAAGACCGCCATAACACCGCCGCGATAAACCGCCACGGTCATTCTGACCCACAACAGGCAAACCGCCAAAATACAGACATCCACAAAAGTCGGCCACACCAAAGGCCAGCGAGAAACTGGCGATGACCAGACCTCCAACATCACGCCAACAGAAATACGCCCACACTATCACGACACACGAATCCACGCGGCGGTCTTTCAAACGGGTATTCCATTGGCGGTACACACCGCCGCGCTCAAAATACACACACATATACAAAACACAGCCACATTGGACAATTCGAAATACACACACCTGATACACATACAAACAACACTCCCACACACCCAACACATTATAAAACACACACCCACATCACCCACAAACCCCCACTCCTAGAGATTCGTGAACACGCACAGAGATAAGAGACCCAAGCACCCTGACGCACAATTCACTGTCACCCAGCAATATTACCACGCACTTCAAACTACACACCAATACACATCACCACACTTAGCACCACACAATCCACCCCACACATCACCCAAACCACCCCATGGCACCGCAATGACACCCCAGGTTTTCTGAGGCTGAACTCAGGGTCATGGGGGAGGAAATTGTACGGGTAGAGCCACAACTCTTCGGGACACAGGTGCAGCACACCACCATTGCCAGGAAGATGGAGCTATGGAGCAGAATAGTGGACAGGGTCAACGCTGTGGGACAGCACGCAAGAAATAGGGACGACATCAGGAAGCGGTGGAACGACCTACGGGGGAAGGTGCGTTCCATGGTATCCAGGCACAAAATCGCGGTGCAGCGGACTGGCGGCGGACCCCCACCTCCTCCCCCAGAATTTACAACATGGGAGGAGCAGGTCTTGGCGATCCTGCATCCTGAGGGCCTCGCAGGAGTAGGCGGAGGAATGGACTCTGGTAAGTCAAATCTTAACTACTTCATCCCCCCCACCCCACCAGCATGCCAACTCATACCCCCACCCTAACCCCCACCCCCATCACACCTACTCCTTGCAAATGTCTCACCCTCACAACCCACCCATCCCAACACCAAACCCTGCATGCGACCACAAAGCATGGACACCCATCACCTAAGCATGCCCACTGCACATATCCATCCCCCCCGGCCAAACCACCATCACAAAAGCCCCCACACAGGAATGCAAGCACAGGGGTACACGGGCACCCACCCATTGCACGCTATGGCACACACAGAAGCAATAACCATACTTTTATACCCCTACAGGACCCGAACGCCACGTCACCGAGCAGGAGGGTCCACAAATGTGCACTCCACCCCAGAAGAGGCCCACAGTGATGACAGCAGCTCTGTCTCCCTGGATCTAGATGACCAGCCCGGCCTATCGGGGACCTCTGGACAGTCGGTTCCCCTCACACAGCCACAGGCCACAGCAGAGCTTCCCCCCTCTGGGAACACCAGCACAGCACCCACACAGCGGGCCCATATCTCTGTCCCAAGGACACGTCAATCAGCGGTGTGTCCACCACTACAGGGCACCCAGGTTAACCCACCACCCCAACAACAACAGGGCCCTGGGGGCAGTGGTAGTGGGCACACGGTCCAGGGGACAGAGGCCCAGGGAAACAGGTGAACTGGGAGGGCTGCTGTGCGACAGGGGGGGGACAGGACCAGGGAACCCACTCTCCACAAGGCCCTTTCCAACATCATGGGAGCATACCACCACTCCCAGGAGACGATGGCCACGGTCCTGGCCAGGTTTCAGGAGATCCAGCTTCTGCAGGAGCAACAATATATGGGGTTCAGGGAAGAACTAAGAAACATCAGTTACGCCATGGGCACCATCGTAGTGGCTCTGAATCAGGTAGTCACCACATTGCGGGACACTGTTGCACCACAAAGGGCCCCTGACACTAGCATGGACCAAGAACTGCCTACCACCTCCGCCGGCGCAAGTGGACAGGAGGACCCGACACAAGACCAACAGGCCACCAGAACCCCACCCCCTGCAGAAGGAGAACCACCCCGCAAGCGGGCCCTGAGATCCAGGAAGAAGACAGAGTAAGATGCCAAGACCCCAGCCAGGAAAGGATACCTCCCTGATTGTCATCCCACTGTCCCACATTGACACCCTGTCCAACCTTACACTGCCTCTGCTCCACTTTCCACAGGCATCTGGACAATGCACCTGTGATACTGATAGTCTGGACTCTGCCATGGACAATCCTCCACCATCACACCTCAACGATTTGCAACCACCCACCAATTTTGAGCACTGTAATAAACACACTTATTGCATAAAACAATCTGGAGTCTGGCTGAGATTTTGTACAAATGTATTAGACATTACCGTGCCAAATGGCATATTCACATTGTGATGTCAACATACCAATGTCACACAGCTGTAGTCCATGGGGAATTAAAGCAGATGTCACGCAGTGGGGCCCACAACTCTGAAATCGGAAGGGAAAGTCACAACTCAGTTACCATACACTGGGGGAAAAGGTCAGACAGTAGAGAGGTAGTAGGGGTTAAGTATATGTAAAATGCTGTTGTGGATTCTTACCTGTGTGTCATTGAAAATACTGCTGTATTACTGTGTTCCTGTTCTCTATGTCGTCCTCTTCGCCTTCCTCCTCTTCACTCTCCACAGGCTCCACAGCTGCTACAACACCACCATCTTGACCATCCTCCTGCAGAAAAGGCACCTGGCGTCGCAAAGCCAGGTTGTGAAGCATACAGCAGGCCACGATGATCTGGCACACCTTCTTTGGTGAGTACATTAGGGATCCACCAGTCATATGGAAGCACCTAAACCTGGCCTTCAGGAGGCCGAAGGTCTGCTCGATCACCCTCCTAGTTCGCCCATGGGCCTCATTGTACCGTTCCTCTGCCCTTGTCCTGGGATTCCTCACTGGGGTAAGTTGCCATGACAGGTTGGGGTAACCAGAGTCTCCTAATAGCCACACACGGTGCCTCTGGAGTTGACCCATCACGTAAGGGATGCTGCTATTCCGCATGATGTACGCGTCATGCACTGACCCAGGGAACTTGGCATTAACATGGGAGATGTACTGGTCAGCCAAACACACCATCTGGACATTCATGGAATGATAACTCTTCCTGTTCCTGTACACCTGTTCACTCCTGCTGGGGGGGACCAAAGCAACATGTGTCCCATCAATGGCACCAATGATGTTGGGTATATGTCCAAAGGCATAGAAATCAGCCTTCACTGTAGCCAAATCCCCCACCTCAGGGTAGACGATGTAGCTCCGCATGTGTTTGAGCAGGGCAGACAACACTCTGGACAACACCTTGGAAAACATGGGCTGGGACATCCCTGATGATATGGCCACTGTTGTTTGAAATGACCCACTTGCTAGGAAATGGAGTACTGACAGCACCTGCACTAGAGGGGGGATCCCTGTGGGTTGGCGGATTGGTGACATCAGGTCCTGCTCCAGCTGGGCACACAGTTCCTGTATAGTGTCTCGGTCAAGTCTGTATGTCAGTATGACATGTCTTTCCTCCATTGTCGACAGGTCCACCAGCGGTCTGTACACAGGAAGATTTCTCCATCTCCTCGCATGTCCCAGCGGACGGTGCCTATGAAGGACAACAGCGAGTCAATCTACCCACAGGTACGTAACCACAGCTTGCACATAACACGATTCCCAATGCATTGAATGGCTTGTATGAGTGTCGATGCAAGGCCTAGGTATGTGTGACGCAGTAGAAAATAAGGCATGTGGGCCCTTGAAATGGCGGCTGCCTGACCTGTGAAGTGCGACAATGGGATGTGAGGTCAATGCGCTGGCGTGGCACACCGTGGCGGTATGCGGTCGAAGACCACGGCGCAAAGCGGCATTGGTTAACATTGAACCCTATGGGTCTCAGGAGCCAATGACGATGTGCGCCGGCGGTCGCGGTACGCACCGCCGCGGGCGTGACCGCCATTTTCTATCTGCTTAATCACTCGATACCTGATCTTCAACAGGAGAGGACCTACACTGCAAGTGCTGCTGTGACCACGGTCTGGAAGAGACAATGGCTCATGCGACTGGGGAAAGGGCCCCTGCCTTCACTGCTCAGGATTTGGAGAAACTCGTGGATGGGGTCCTCCCCCAGTATGCGCTACTCTACGGTCCTCCAGACCAACAGGTAAGTACACTGGGACCATGCTTAGAGGGCAATGCCTGTTTTGAGTGGGGTGGATGAATGATGGTGGGAAGGGGAGCGATTGAGACATGCATCAAACGACAGATGAGAGTATGTGCCACATGGCAAGGGTGGGGATAGGGGGGCCACTCACATCGAGCATGCAGAAGGTGATGATTATTCTTCTCTCCCTGTACATGTCACATAGGTCAGCGCCCACCAGAAAATCGATATTTGGCGTGCCATCGCCAAGGACGTCCGGACCCTGGGGGTCCACCAGAGACTGGGCACCCACTGCTGGAAGAGATGGGAGGACATCCGACGCTGGAGCAGGAAGACGGCGGAAGCTCAGCTTGGGATGGCCTCCCAACGTGGGAGGGGTGCCCGTCGTACTTTGACCCCCCTGATGTCCCGGATCCTGGCGGTGGCCTACCCCGATTTGGATGGGCGAGTGAGGACATCACAGTAGACACAAGGGGGTGAGTACACTCAAATCCTGGTGACTTTGCGCGCAGTGGAGGGGTCTGGGTGGGGGAGGAGGTCTGTGGGTATCCCTAGGCCAGGGCGATATCTGTAGGCTAGGCCCCTCCGTAAGGCATGGCCCTGTGCCCCCGCCCCCCACCTCTGTAGGGTGCCAAGTACAGCTATTCATTGCCCTGTGTCATGTATGTGAGCAGAGGTCGCCCATAGGCTTGTAGGCCATGTCCCACGGATTGCGTAATCGACCCCAAGTGCGCGGCGTAGTGCAGGGGGCTTCTGTGTCTGCCCTGTCCGCCAACGGTGTCGCCAATGCATGCACTCAACATTTCTTTATTTTTCCCCAGCCCCCTTTTTTGTTGTCTTCCTGTTCATTTGTGCATTAGCATCATCAGGCGGAGGAGAAGTGGCATCGGAGCACGAGGGAGCTGCATCTCACATGGCCATGGCGGGCCATGCAACAGAATCGGAATTCACCAGTGAGACGGAGGGCGAGGGGAGCTCCACAGCGGGGATTCGTGCGGTTGTCAGTGACAGCGACTCGTCCTCTGAAGGGAGCTCCCTTGTGGGGGCGGCAACATCCGTGCCCCCCGCACCAACAGGTACAGCCGCCACCCAGCGCACCAGCACCGCCCTCCCAGCAGCCCCTCAGCGTTTGCCCCGTGCCCGCTCACCCAGGAAGGTGGGCATCTCCTTCGCCCCAGGCACCTCAGGCCCTGCCCCAGTCACCCCTGCTGCCTTCAGTGAGGAGGTCATTGACCTCCTGAGGACGCTCATTGTTGGGCAGTCTACCCTTTTGAATGCCATCCAGGGTGTAGAAAGGGAGGAGCACCAGAGTAATGCATACCTGGAGGGCATTCATTCTGGTCAGGCTGCCCATCAGCGATCATTCAACACTCTGGCCTCAGCACTGATGGCAGCAATTGTCCCTGTCTCTAGCCTCCCCCCTCCAACTTCCTCCACCCATACCCAATCCCCTGTACCTCTGCCTATCCCAGACACACCATCAGACCAGCCTGCACACACCTCAACACCCAAGGGAAGCTCAGACAGACATAAGCACCACACATCACACAAGCATTCAAACAAGCAACATCCATATGCAGACATACCAACACCCACTGCCTCCACTGTGTCCCCCTCCTCCTCGTCTCCCTCCCTGTCACGTCTCCACTCACACCTGCATGCACAACATCTTCAGCCACTACGTCCATCACCAGCACACACACCAGAACCCCCCTCACACGTGCACTCACCACCCCCACTACCATTCACACGTCCCCTGTGTCCTCTCCTAGTGTGTCTGTCAACCCCTCTTCCAAGCTACACAAACGCAGGCAGCCACCCACCCAACAGCCATCCACCTCACGACAGCCTCCAGCCCAAGAACCTGCACCCAAAGACAGCAGACTTCAAACTCCTACAACCACAACCTCTTCCTCCACTCCCATACCTACTACACCTACCCGTCCCTCTCTTTCTAAACTTATTTTCCTATCAAAACTTGACCTCTTTCCAACAACTCCCCCACCCCGTCCATCTAATAGGACTCCAGTCAGTACCTCAGCCACCACAAAAGCGGGCCCTGTGAAGACAGTCTGCCATGGACTGTGGAGTCCCCCACCCTCAAGTTCAGCCAGTTCAGTAGGGAGCCAAGGCACGGCCAGTCCACCCCCGCAAAAACATGCGAAGATTGTGAGTGACCGGCGCGAGAGGCCTGCAACACCTGGGACCAAAATCCGTACCATGGCTCCGGCAGGGAGTGTGGTGCCAGCTGGCACACCGCCAAAGGTGGGGAAGGGCCACAGGCGAACAGGGAAGGCTGGGAAGGGCAGCACGCCCGACAAGACCGCCAGCAGCCCAGCTGTGCAGGAGGGCCCCGCATGCCCCATCCCAGGTGGGCAGGAGGACACCAACAGGCCCGGTACTGCAGCCCAGGAGGGCCCCACCAGGCCCATCCCAGGTGGGCAGGAAGGCGCAGCCAGCCACAGGTCAGGTGGCGAATGACCTCCACACCATGGGCGGATCCGCTGAACTGGGCAGTCATCAGAAGCACCCCTGAACTGGGCACTGCCGTCTCAAGCACCGCTGCGCTGGGCACCGCCGTCTCAAGCACCACTGAACTGGGCCCTTCATCTCAAGCACCACTGAACTGGGCACCGCTGTCTCAAGCACCGCTGAACTGGGCACCGCCGTCTCAAGCACCGCTGAACTGGGCCCTTCATCTCAAGCACCGCTGAACTGGGCACCGCCGTCTCAAGCACCGCTGAACTGGGCACCGCCGTCTCAAGCACCGCTGAACAGGGCCCTTCATCTCAAGCACCGCTGAACTGGGCACCGCCGTCTCAAGCACCACTGAACTGGGCACCGCCATCTCAAGCACCGCTGAACTGGGCCCTTCATCTCAAGCACCGCTGCGCTGGGCACCGCCGTCTCAAGCACCGCTGAACTGGGCCCTTCATCTCAAGCACCGCTGCGCTGGACACCGCCGTCTCAAGCACCGCTGAACTGGGCCCTTCATCTCAAGCACCGCTGAACTGGGCACCGCCGTCTCAAGCACCGCTGAACTGGGCGCTTCATCTCAAGCACCGCTGCGCTGGGCACCGCCGTCTCAAGCTCCGCTGAACTGGGCCCTTCATCTCAAGCACTGCTGCGCTGGGCACCGCCGTCTCAAGAACAGCTGAACTGGGCACCGCCATCTCAAGCACTGCTGAACTGGGCCCTTCATCTCAAGCACCGCTGCGCTGGGCACCGCCGTCTCAAGCACCGCTGAACTGGGCCCTTCATGTCAAGCACCGCTGAACTGGGCACCGCCATCTCAAGCACCGCTAAACTGGGCACCCCCGTCTCAAGCACCGCTGCGCTGGGCACCGCCGTCTCAAGCACCGCTGAACTGGGCCCTTCATATCAAGCACCGCTGTGCTGGGCACCGCCGTAACTGTGATGTCTTGCTATGCATTGATGTGTGTGTTGTAGTGGGTGAGGGTAAGGGTGGGTGTGTCGCATATGTGTGTCCCCGTAATATTTTGCCTCCACCCTCCCCTGTGTCGTAGGTGCAGTACTCACCGTTGTCTTCTGCGCCGGCGTTCATGCTCCTGGTAGAGGAGCAGGAAGACAATCGCTTGGAGGATGTGGAGTTCGGGTTCCATGCTGTCCAGATTCCTCGTGGGGTGTATGGAGGTGAGCGTTTTCCGTTTGAAATGGCTGTTTCCGCCGTGTTTTTATCGGCGGGGCTATCGCCCCGGAAAAGGTGGCGGATTGGTGGGTTGTGATAGGGTGGGTGGTACATTGTCTCCCGCCTGTCTGTTGGCGGTGACCGCCGCACTGTTTGTTTCTTCCGCCGTGGCGGGCAGTGTGTTGACGTGGCGGTCCATGTTGGCGGTTTCCGCCAGGGTCGGAATTGCATTTTTTTTACCGCCAGCCTGTTTGCGGTATTGCTGCTGCTTTAACACCGACCGCCAGGGTTGTAATGACCCCCTAAGTCTGAAGGTAAAAATGTGCCTGGACCTTCCAGCCAGCGTGTCCGAGGAGGGCTCAAGGGACGTCGGATCAAGATCCAGGTTTACCCCGGTCGAAGGATTTTCACCACGAAAAAGAGACTAAGTCCGAAGGTAAAAATCCCACCGAGGATTCCTGCATCGCGTATCCGGAGAAGGGCTCCAGGAGGTCGGATTGGACTGGCAGGTTTGTCCCGCTGAAGAAATCTTCGAAAAAGAGACTAAGTGTGAAGTAAACTTTTAACCGAGGCCTCCCGCGGCCTGTAGCCGAGCAGGGCTCCATCGCGGTCGGCCTTAAACTGTGACTGTGCCCCGGTCGAGGTGCAACCAGATGACCCGATTGGCGCTTTTTGTTTCTAGGCGCGAAAAAAATTATAATTCTTTCAAAATTCATATCTCCGGTTCCCCTTATCCGATTTTATTCGTTTTGGTGTCATTATAAAGATAAAAATATAATCTATTTTTATAAATTGGTTTTGGATTTTTAAACTGTTACCTGTGTTTTATTTAATTACTGTTTTGTGATACTTGAATGCTTTACACTCTGTATCCTAAGTTAAGCTTTGACGCTCGTTGCCAAGCTACGAAGGGTTGAGCTGGGATTAATTTACTGAGACCTAACTGGACCTTATTGAAGGTTGGTGGCCTATTGCTAAGTGTAGGTACCTACCTGCCCTTACCAATAACCCATTTTCCAACATTTTTGGTGAGCAGTGGTGGGATCCTGTACTTGTGTTCAGTATCACGTTACAGTTTTAAGTAAAACAAATTAAAAATCCTTTAAATTGTCCTAGTGCAAAAATTGTTTTTAATTTTTAATTTGGATTAATTTCAATTATTTAATTTTTGTGATTTTTCAAAATTCTTGTTTCCAATTTTTGCAAAAAGATTTTGTTGACTCAAAACCAGGGAACCATGGAGCTTGATCTGGCTAGCCTACCCACACTGACAGTAGTCCAGCTTAGGGGGTTATGTACTGAAAGAGGGTTGCCTGCAACCACTGACCTCAGGAAGCATGTCCTGATCAAATCCTTGACAGCATGGGCTGAGGCCCAAGAGGTAGACTCAGAAGAAGTTCCAGAGGAGGGAGAAGTAGGGGAGGATGCTAGCTCCAACCACTCAAGGGATGGAGGGCATCTGAGCCTAAGTGAGGATGAGGAAGACCGGTCTTCATTACATACAGTCACTAGGGGCAGACCAAAAGCTAGTTGGGGGAAGGGGGTCCCTTCAGGAGGAGAGAACCTGTCCCTCAGGGAAAGAGAGCTGGAGGCCCAGCTAGCATTCATAGCTTTGGAAGCACAGAAGCTGGCCCTAGAAGAGAAAAAGTGGGCAAGGGAAGATACAAGAGATGGTGGCAGCGACAAAGAAGCTGAGGTGTCCATGGGTGGGGGTTTTTGCCCCAGATTACCCAAGGGGGTGGTCCCTACCTATGTAGAGTGGGATGATATAGGTGGATGGGGGCCTTTGAGAGGGCTCTCCAGATGAGGAGAGTCAAGCCTCAGTACTGGGGTTCACTTCTTTGGGAGTTGGTTCCCAACTCTGGGAGGGATAGGCTCCTAACCTTGAGTGGGGAGGAGGCAGACTCATACCCCAATATGAAGAGATGCTTCACTAAAAAGTTTGGTCTGAACCCAGAGCAGTATAGGCTCAAGTTTAGGGACACCCAAAAGACAAGCACCCAGTCCTGGGTGGACTTTGTGGACATTTCAGTAAAAGCACTAGAGGGCTGGATACAGGGCAACAAGGTAAGTACCTTTGAGGGGCTGTACAATTTGATTATGAGGGAGCACCTTCTAACCAATTGTGTCCAAGAGAAGCTCCGCCAGTATCTAGTTGACTCTAAGTTGACCAACCCCAGAGAGCTGGGGGAGGCAGCAGATGACTGGTTAAGAACTAGGGTTAACCAGAAACCCCCAGGGGGTGATCAGAAAAAGGGAGGACATGGTTCTTCTCAGGGGAAGAACCAAGGGAAAGATGATAAAAAGCCCAAAGAGTCCTCACAAGAGTCCCCCAAAACTTCTCAGGGTGGGGGAGCCCCGAGTCATTCCACTTCTAAGGGGAAAGGGTATCAGGGAAAGAATTACGATCCTGCTAAAGCAGGAAAGTTTCAGGAGCTTGCTAAGGCCGGCAAGTGTTTTGAGTGTCATCAATCTGGAAACAAAAGAGGAGATGCTATCTGCTCCAAGAAGCCCCCCACTGGTGGGCAATCCCAGGGGATTGCAAGTGTAGGGTTGGGGGTGGAAGTTGGCCCAGGGCTGGGATCAGGGTACACAGAGGTCACCTTAGTATCCGTGGGTGGGGTGGACATTGCAACTATGGCCACCTTACCTCCCAGCATGGAGAGGTATAGGCAGAGGCCTAAAGTCAATGGGACTGAGGTGGAACCTCTGAGAGATACAGGAGCCAGTGTGACAATGGTCACAGAGAAGCTGGTTTCTCCAGAACAGGTCGTACCTGGTGTCTTCCACCAAGTGACTTATGCAGATAGCAGAACCAAACTCCATCCCATGGCCATGGTGAGTCTGGAATGGGGAGGTGTGACTGGCCCTAAGAAGGTAGCTGTAGCTTCTGCCCTCCCGGTAGAGTGTCTGCTGGGAAATGATCTTGAAGCATCTGAATGGTCAGAGGTGGAGAGAAGAGTCCATGCACAGATGCTGGACCTCCCTGAATGGGTGTGTGCTGTGACCAGGTCACAGGCCGCACAACAGGGAAGTGCTGGACACTTGGACCCTGGAACAATGGGCCAAGCCTCCAAGAAGAAGAGAAAGGGCACTTCCCCCCTACAAGTATAGAGGGTCAGGAGGAATCCAACCCTGAGGGGGAGGATCTGACCTCTGAGGGAGGGACACTTCTCCTGCAAGCTCTGCCTGACTTGGCAGAACTGCAAGGGGCAGGTGGGCCCACCAGAGAAGAGTTGTTCCAGGGACAAAGAGTGTGTCCCACTCTTGAGGGCCTGAGGCAGACTGCTGCCAGGCAAGAACAAGGGGATACCAGTGGGACCCACAAGGTTTACTGGGAGGATGGAGTTCCCTACACTGAGGCAAGGGCCCTCAAACCAGGGGCCACCAGGAGAGTAGTGGTCCCCCAGAAGTATAGAGAATTCCTCCTTACCTTAAGCCATGATATCCCCTTAGCTGGACATTTGGGACAGACCAAGACCTGGAACACACTGGTCAACCATTTTTATTGTCCCCAAATGTCAGAAAAAGTCAAGGAGTTTTGCAGCTCATATGTCACCTGCCAAGCCAGTGGCAAGACAGGGGGCAAGCCAAAGGCTCCCTTGATACCACTGCCAGTGGTTGAGACTCCCTTTGAGCGGGTGGGGATTGACATTGTTGGTCCCCTAGACCCACCAACTGCCTCAGGTAACAGGTACATTTTGGTGGTTGTGGACCATGCCACCAGGTACCCTGAGGCAATACCCCTCCGGACAGTCACTGCTCCCACAGTGGCTAGGGCCCTACTTGGTGTGTTCACCAGAGTGGGGTTCCCAAAGGAGGTGGTCTCAGATAGGGGCACAAACTTTCTGTCAGCCTATCTGAAAGCAATGTGGGATGAGTGTGGTGTTACTTATAAGTTCACCACCCCCTATCATCCACAGACCAATGGTCTGGTGGAAAGATTTAATAAGACCCTGAAGGGCATGATCATGGGTTTGTCTGACAAACTCAGGAGGAGATGGGATGTTCTCCTCCCATGCCTGTTGTTTGCCTACAGAGAGGTGCCACAGAAGGGGGTTGGACTCAGTCCCTTTGAGTTACTGTTTGGGTACCCTGTAAGAGGCCCATTGTGCTTGGTGAGAGAGTCTTGGGAAAAGCCTCTCAGAGAGTCCAAGGAGAATGTGCTAGATTATGTGCTGGGCCTGCGGTCATGCATGGCTGAGTACATGAAGAAGGCAAGCAGAAACCTGGAGGCCAGCCAGGAGCTCATGAAGCTCTGGCATGATCAGAAGGCTACCATGACTGAGTATCACCCAGGACAGCTGGTGTGGGTTTTGGAGCCCATGGCTCCCAGGGCACTTCGGGCCAAATGGACTGGGCCCTATCCAATTCTGGAGAAAAAGGGTGAGGTCACCTACTTGGTGGACCTTGGCACCCCCAGGATTCCTCATAGGATCCTGTATGTTAACAGGCTGAAACCCCACCAGGACAGGGCAGACATGACCATGCTGATGGTCACTGATAAAGGGAAGGAGGAGGAGAGTGAACCTATGCCAGACCTCCTGTCCTCAAATGCACAAGATGGGTCAGTGGAGGGAGTGGTACTCTCTCCCAAGTTGACAGACCAGCAACAAAAAGACTGCAAACAAGTTTTGGAACAGTTTGCTAGTCTGTTCTCCCTGACCCCTGGACTCACCAATTGGTGTGTCCATGACGTTGACACTGGTGACAGCTTGCCTGTCAAGAACAAGCTGTACAGGCTGTCTGACCAGGTCAAGGCCAACATCAAAGCTGAAGTGGCTAAGATGTTGGAGCTCAAGGTAATTGAGCCCTCTGATAGTCCTTGGTCCAGTCCAGTGGTACTGGTGCCCAAACCTAATCCCCAAGATGGGAAGAAGGAATTGAAATTTTGTGTGGACTACAGAGGTCTAAACGCAGTCACTCGGACTGATGCTCACCCCATACCTAGAGCTGATGAGCTCATTGATAGGTTGGGGGCTGCCAAATTCCTGAGCACCTTTGATCTGACCTCAGGATACTGGCAGATTGCCTTAAGTCCAGGAGCTAAGGAGAGGTCAGCATTTTCCACACCAGAGGGCCACTTTCAGTTCAAGGTGATGCCCTTTGGCCTGAAAAATGCTCCTGCCACCTTCCAACGGTTGGTGAATAGAGTCCTGTACGGGTTGGAATCTTTCAGTGCAGCTTATCTGGATGATATAGCTGTATTTAGTTCCACCTGAAAGGACCACCTGGTCCACCTGAAGGAAGTGCTTCAGGCCCTCCTTCAAGCAGGCCTGACTATCAAGGCAAGCAAGTGCCAGATAGGGCAAAGCTCATTTGTGTACCTGGGCCACCTTGTTGGTGGAGGCCATGTACAACCTCTCCAGCCCAAGATCCAGACTATCCTGGATTGGGAGGCTCCTAAAACCCAGACTCAGGTCAGGGCCTTTCTTGGCCTGACTGGGTACTACAGGAGGTTTGTTCAGAATTATAGGACCATAGTGGCCCCTCTGACTGAGCTTACCTCCAAGAAACAGCCCAAGAAGGTCATTTGGACCCCAGAGTGTCAGAAAGCTTTTGACACACTAAAACAGGCTATGTGTTCAGCACCAGTGTTACTGGCCCCTGACTATAGCAAGGAGTTTATAGTGCAAACAGATGCTTCAGAGGAAGGGATTGGGGCAGTGTTAGCACAAGTTAATGAAGAGGGCCAAGATCAACCAGTTGCCTTCATCAGCAGGCGACTACTCCCCAGAGAGAAAAGATGGAGTGTCATTGAGAGGGAGGCCTTTGCTGTGGTCTGGTCCCTGAAGAAGTTGAGGCCATACTTGTTTGGCACTCACTTCCCTGTTCAAACTGACCACAGACCTCTCAGATGGTTGATGCAGATGAGGGGGGAGAACCCAAAACTGTTGAGGTGGTCCATTTCCCTACAGGGGATGGACTTCACAGTGGAGCACAGACCTGGGACTGCCCATGCCAATGCAGATGGCCTTTCCAGGTTTTTCCACTTAGCTGATGAGGACTACCAGGGTGTAGGTTAGTACCCATCACCTTTCATCTGGGGGGGGAGGCAGTGTAGGAAAGGCCTCCTTTTTGCCCTGGTCACCCCTACACTTTTTGGACAGGTACTAGTGGTTACTGACTCTTGGCTGTGCCCTGGGTACTGCTTACCGGGAAACATCCTTTTTTCCGACTTTTTTTTTCCGAAGGTCATGGTTAACGAAAGCGCAACAACGCTTTTTTTAACCACGACTTCGTTTTTTTGTGCCTTAACTACGTATGTTCTGAACAACGAACATGCCTGGTTAAGGTACAAAGAAGGGACTTGGCGAAGGTAAGTGTGGGTTTAGGTTTTGGGGAGGGGGGTTTTAGGTTTTGGGGTGGGGTTGGGGGGGTGGGGCGTTTTTGGTTTTGGGGAGTGGGTGGGGGGTCAGGGGGTTTTAGGTTTTGGGGTGGGGTTGGGGGGGTGGGACGTTTTTGGTTTTGGGGAGTGGGTGTGGGGTCAGGGGGTTTTAGGTTTTAGGATGGGGTTGGGGGGGTGGGGCGTTTTTGGTTTTGGGGAGTGGGTGGGGGGTTTTAGGTTTTGGGGTGGGATTGGGGGGGTGGGGCGTTTTTGGTTTTGGGGAGTGGTTGGGGGTCAGGGGTTTTTTGGTTTTGGGGTGGGGTTGGGGGGGTGGGGTGAGGGATGTAGGGTGAATGGTGCCTATTGCTAATGATTTTATCAGGAATGCCTTTACAACGAAATATCGTTGTTAAGGCATTTGTGGTAAAATCATTAGTAGTAGCAACGAGGTCGGTGTTCCGACCTCGTTGTTAAGGCAGTAGTTTTTTTTGCAGTCGTTGTTTCTTCGTACAGTCCTGCTTACCAGTCCCAGGGCCAGTGCTCTGTGTACAATGGATATGCAAATTAGGCTAATTATAATTGGCTAAATTAACCTACCTATAAGTCCCTAGTATATGGTAGGGCATGTAGGTTTAAGGACCACAGCATAGGTAGTGCACCCAGAGGTGCACTGCTGAGGTGCCCAGTGTCATTTTAAAGGCAGGCCTGCCTTGCTGGCTGCTTTTAAATTAAAGTTATATGCAAATTCGACTTTGGAATTAAAAGTAGTTCCAAAGTCTTAAACTACCTTATTTTTACATATAAGTACCCCCTAAGGTGTGCCCTATGTGCCCCTGGTGCTGGGTGCCATGTAACTAAAAGCAGGGACTTTATAAAAATAGTTTTATAAGCCCTGGTGAGGTAAAAACAGCCAAATTCGTTTTTCCCTCATTGTAGTAAATGGCCTTCATCGGCTAGAATGGGGAGACTTTATTTTAATTTTTAAAGTCTCCTTAAATGATGCATACCAAGAGTTTGGTATCAGATTAATTGTTGTATTAAATCCCACAACTTCCAGTTGTTGGATTTTTTATAACTTGTTCAGGCAAAGAGTTTTAAACTTTACCTGAAAAGTTACCAATTTCAGTCCTGCATTGTTTTTGCTGCTGTGCTCTGATTGGCCAGCCTAAAGCAGCCTAGCCAGGCTGCCTTGATGAGGTGTGAAGTGGCCTGGCTTCAGACAAAGGAATGTTCCTGTGGGAGGGAATCTCCCCTCATCAGATGGTGAGGCAGGAAGGGGGAGGGCTGCCAAACTGGTCTTCAAAGGCAGAGAAGGACATTTGGAGCAACCAGCAACACCCCCACATCCTGCAACCCCAGACAACTAGATGCCCCCTTAATTAGATTAGGAGAGGGCAGGAGAGGGGTTTGTTTATGATTTTTAGCCACACCAGTGAGTGGGCTCAGCCAGATGTAACCTCCAAAAATCAGATTCAGCCATGATGGATTTTTGGAGAATGTTGCCTCCTGAGATTGATTTTTGCCACACTTCCCAGGATGTGGTCATCACAGGGGGAAGGACCCTGCACCTGATTGGAGAACCCGGACCCCCCTGCTTTTCACCCAGGAGCAAGGATAAAACTGGCAGACCTGCACCCACACCTCAGATCCCCATCAGATTCCAACAAGGAAGAACCAAAGGAGAAGAAGGACTGCCCTGCTGGACCCCTGGCCTGCACCTGGAACCTGCACTCAGAAGGACTGCACCAGCTGTACACATGGGCTTCACCACAAGAAGGACTTTGCTTGGCTTCAAATGGTTCAAGGAGGGACTCCCTGTTTGCTACAGGTGAAAAATTGCTATCCCGAGTCCCCTGCACCAACTCCTGAAGAAATCAACCAGCTGGCCACTGCCCAGTGGCCAGAAAGGAGTTTGTGCCATGTGCATTCTGGGAGTTGTAGTCCGCACCCCCAAGGACCATCTCAGAACTTCTGGACCCTTGGGGTGAGCTGTGGACCTCAAAAGAACCTTAAAAGGACATCTGGGAGAAGCCCCAGAAGTTTGAAGAAGTTTGGAGAACTTTTGTAAAAAAGCTCCATAGAGGGACCGACTCGCCGCGGCAACTCTAGCCGGCTTGCCTCAACCGCGACCCGGCCTGATTTGCTGGTTCGTCCCGGTAAAGAAAATATCAGAAAAAGAGACTAAGGGGGTCATTCCGACCGGGGACGGAGGAAGCACTGCCAACAGGCTGGCGGTGCTTCAGTGGCAATTCTGACCGTGGCGGTAAAGCCGCGGTCAGAAAAGGGAAACCGGCGGTTTACACCGCCATGAAGAGGCTGGCGGGAACGGGTGTCGTGGGGCCCCCTAACAGGGCCCCATTAAGATTTTCAGTGTCTGCAAAGCAGACACTGAAAATCGTGACGGGTGCCACTGCACCCGTCGCACAACAGCAACTCCGCCAGCTCCATTCGGAGCCGGCTTCATCGTTGCTGGGGCTTTCCCGCTGGGAGGGCGGGCGGCCTTTTTCCGCCTGCCCAGCTGGAAAGTCAAAATGACCGCCGCGGTCATTTGACCGCGGTACGGTCTTTTGGCGGTCTCCGCCCGGAATGACCCCCTAAGTCCGAAGGTAAAATGTTGACCGGGACCTTCCAGCCAGCGTATCCGAGGAGGGCTCCAGTGACGTCGGATCAAGATCCAGGTTTATCCCGGTCAAAGGATTTTCACCTCGAAAAAGAGACTAAGGGGGTCATTCCGAGTTTGGCGGGCCAAAAGAGCGCCCGCCGGCCCAGCGGGAAAGGCCCTGCAACATTGAAGCCGGCTCCGA
This sequence comes from Pleurodeles waltl, assembly GCF_031143425.1. NCBI lineage: Eukaryota > Metazoa > Chordata > Amphibia > Caudata > Salamandridae > Pleurodeles > Pleurodeles waltl. Next base: position 1,571,975,526 of record NC_090440.1, read on the forward strand.
ATGGAGCCGGCGGTGTTGCAGGGGTGCGACGGGTGCAGTTGCACCCGTCGCGATTTTCACTGTCTGCAAAGCAGACAGTGAAAATCCTGCTGGGGCCCTGTTAGGGGGCCCCTGCACTGCCCATGCCAGTGGCATGGGCAATGCAGGGGCCCCCAGGGGCCCCACGACACCCGTTCCCGCCAGCCTCTTCCTGGCGGTGAAAACCGCCAGAAACAGGCTGGCGGGAAGGGGGTCGGAATCCCCGCCATGGAGGATTCTCCCAGCCGGGGGAAATCCGGCGGGAAACCGCCGGACCCGGCTGGGCGACCGCGGCTTTACAGCCGCGGTCGGAATAGCAAAGGAAGCACCGCCAGCCTGTTGGCGGTGCTTCCGTGGTCGTCGACTCTGGCGGGCGATGACCGCCAGGGTCAGAATGACCCCCTAAGTGTGAAGGTAAACTTTTAACCGAGGCCTCCCGCAGCCTGTAGTCAAGCACGGCTCCATTGCGGTCGGCCTTAAACTGTGACTTTGCCCCGGTCGAGGTGCAACCAGATGACCCGATTGGCACTTTTTGTTTCCAGCCGCTAAAAAAAAAAAAAATCTTTAAAAATTCATATCTCCGGTTCCCCTTATCCGATTTTATTCGTTTTGGTGTCATTTTAAAGATACAAACATAATCTATTATTATAAATTGGTTTTGGATTTTTATACTGTTTCCTGTGTTTTATTTAATTACTGTTTTGTGATTCTTGAATGCTTTACACTCTGTCTCCTAAGTTAAGCCTTGATGCTCGTTGCCAAGCTACCAAGGGTGGAGCTGGGGTTAATTTACTGAGACCTAACTGGACCTTAGTGGAGGTTGGTGGCCTATTGCTAAGTGTAGGTACCTACCTGCCCTATTACCTTTGGGGGTTGGTAGGGGGTTGTGGGTGTTGGGGGTGGACTCAGGTGAGGGGGGAGTTGGAGACCACAATCAGTGCCAAGGAACAAATTTCCTGGCACTGATAGTGCCTACTGCCATGGATTTCTTAGCGGTTCAAAACCCCACGAAATCCATGGCGGTATGTGGGGTCCTGATACCACCGGCGGACTAGTGACGGCTGCTGGGCTGGAGACCGTTGTCTCCAGCCTGACGGTCATTACTGCCGTGGTAGACGGTGCGGTACATTGGTACATATGACCAATGTCATAATGGGGCTGTAATGACCGCCGGCCTGTTTGCGGTCTTACTGCCATTATTGCACCATCCGCCGTGGTTGTAATGAGGGCCTTGTCTAGCTATAGCACGTTTGGGTTCATAAGCAGTGTTCTGACAGTATAACTGGGTGTATAAGTGCACCAGTTGTGAAGTGTTTAACAGGCACTGTACATTGTCACTTTGAATTTATAGATTCATTTATGAGTTACTGTATGGATAAGTGACTAGGTGTGTCAGTACCAAAGTACATATTTAAGCGATTGCATAAATGTCACTGAGGCCATGTCAGTGGAGTTGTATGTAATTATGACAGTGTAGTATTACCTTTTCTTAGTAACTCTATGGGTCTTTTAATAAGCATGTAAATCACTCTATGAATAGCTTACTTGCTGTATTAGAGAGTTTTGGCGTATGCTGGTGATAATGACTAATTTAATGCAATGTGTTACTTATTCTCTGGCTGTAGTTAAATGCTCATCAAACTCACTTCTTCAAAACTGAAACCTGCTGTATAAATACCTACTTGAGTTTCTCACTCTGTACAAACTATATACTACTCACTTATTTACTGATATTTTTAATCTACATTTACTTCCATAATATGTACATTTTTAGCAACTTAATTATACAAGCTTTAATACTCTTTACAAATTGTTCATCTTCCTTCGCTGGTCACTGAACTATTCTTTACTATCATCATCTGCTCTCCCTTTCATCTTTCCGTTTACTCTTCTGTACATGCTGACACTTTCATTCACCTAATATTCACATTTTTGCAAACACATTTTTTTCTTTAAAGTGCAGCCTAACTCACATACCTGTGAAATGTCTTTGTCTGTAATAATTTTTTGTCAGTATAAGTAAGAATTTCTTTTCACTGAAAATGCGGATTTTTAAGCATAAGAATGGTACTCACTCTCTAACGGAGAAACCATTACTGGCAACCTTTTCAACTTTTCTTACAAAGTTAGTCAGGCAGACAACAAATCACAACCTTCCTTTCATAGTTGACTTAAGTTATGCTACTTCTGAATGGTCAGTATTGTTAACCCTTTTTAAGACTCCTCTAAATAAGCCCAATTTCAAAATTGTTTTGGGCCAAATGCATGATTCCTCCACATCGCTCACTGTGGCCCCTTATAAATTTGCGGAGGGTCTGTGGATCCATAGGGGATCCCTGAAAATCCATTTCAGAAAGCTACTGCTGAACATTCTCATTTATACTTGACTTGATGTTGTTAGCGCGCCTGGTCCTTAATAAGTAAACTTACAAGGGGACGTGCATAGGTCGATGAACCTTTTAATTCGCATAGCGTATCTCAGCTACTGTGTGAAAAATGTTTCTCAATAATCAATATACAACAATCAACAACCATTAGGCTAGTCATTAATCAGCAGTTAATAAACATCACACCATGACCCTTGACCATAAATAACCACAATTAATGTTAGGTTTAGTAGTTTTTATTCCCTATTAGTTACAATACTAATCATTAGTTCAAACTTTATTCAAATCAAATCAATATTAATTTATTATAAAGTGCCAAAAACATAACCTAATCAAATCTTGCATCAGAATACATTCTAAAGCATTAACATAAGTCAACATTTGCATCAAAATGTGAATAAGTCAACATAAGTAGCAGAGTTCAGCAAATCAGTCCGTCAATCATTTGTCTCTGTGTTTGTCAGCGTCTTAGAATCAGAACCTCATCTAACCCAGATTAGCATTAGCATGTGGGACTTCATGCAAAAACAATTTAGAACATGAATTTGGAAAACATCTAGCTAGGAGAAAACTATTAGACAGCGCAGTTGGTACCTAGAAAGGAAAGGCAAAAAAGGTAATTCAGTCACATGGTCATATCTACCTATCCTAGGTATGGATCAGCAACAAAATCAAATCTGAAACATTATTACTGCTGGGTTTGGCACCACGGGACAACACTCGACCACCATGTTGTTCACTTTTCGCAAGTCCTGTACAATTTGTACTTTTCCACTTTTCCACAAGGTTTCTTCAAACCCATTATCCGTGAATTACAGGGGTTACTCAGCATTTCTTTCAAAACCACTTGTTTCTAGAAATCTCCAATTATCTGTGCTACTTTCACTAAAACATCTTTTTCCATGTTGTGCTGTGGAAGCTGCGGAAACACTACATTCGGCTTCAAAGTGACCTTAATTGGCTCCACTCCCTTGATCAAGCCCACTTCTTTACCTGTCAGGTCCCATACTTTTTCTAGAACTGTTCCCTACAAGTCCGCATGCAGCTATTTTACAGTGAACATCAGGAAAAATGAAATCAACGGGTATTCCTCAATAGTAGTTTCACTCTTAATTTCTGAAGTTTGTTCTTCCTCATCATCACTATTCATCTGGATCTCTATTCAAGTAGTTGAACAAGTAATCAAGCATTTGGTCTTGCACAATAAGTCTCTTCCCAGTAGGGATACTGGACTCGAATCACAGACTACAAACTTGTGCAGTCCCTGAAAATTGCCAATCTCAACTTGTAGTGGATCTGTGATCGGATTTGTCAAATGCTTATTTGCTACCCCCAAAACCTCAACTGTTCTTCCAGAAAGAGGTAAGTTTGGAACTTCTGCACTCCTCACTGTAGAGTGTGTAGCTCCCGTGTCCACTAAAAATCAGACCATATGGCCTATCTTCTTCACCTTCCCTCTCACAAAAGGTCCTCTATGATCTACTTCTAATGAGACTGCAAGCATACATGGCTCCTCATCTGAACTATCACTCACCCATGCTCTGATTCATTACTGGAGTCACATCTGACTGTGTCCCTGTCATTGGTGTAAACTTCGGCAAACCCTGTGGCTGTGCCTGAGGCATCAATATCGGAGTTGGCTCATTCTGGACTAACAATGGTCTCGGAACCACTTGCTCCATAGGAACCACTAATTTCAAAGTTGTCTCAAGAATTGGTATCTCTGGATAAATTCTCTGTACAGGGGATGGGTGCATCTGCGCTTGGACTACTGAAGTAGTTAATGCATTAGGAGTACTCTGCACCACCCCTTGCACCTGCCCATTATCTGCTTGTGCTGGTCCCACTGTCCACAACACTTATGCTGGGGCAGTTGGAGCATTACTAGTACTCAGACCCCCCTCATACACTGCATATGGTGGAGGTCAGTCCCTTAGCACCTGAGTAATAAGATCCTCAACATCTAAATCTTCTTCTTCTATGTAGGCCTTTTTCTTCTTCACCTTCCCTCTCACAAAAGGGAAGTAGGCCCTCTCTGATCTACTTCTAATGAGGCTGCAAGCATACATGGCTCCTCATCTGAACTATCACTCATTCATTCACCATTTATTTAATTCTCACTATGTAATGCAAATTGGTGCACTGTGTAACTACTTCTGTCTTGTCTCTGACCTGTTTCCTGCTAGTTAAGCATCATCTGTTGCTGTTCCATTGGAGATTGAGGTATCTGCATTTGTTGTCGAGGTACCATAGGAACCTGATGCTGCATTGGTTGCAACTGTGTTATTTGTGCACAAGGCATTTGTACATGCTGCATGGGATGGAAATTCTGCACCTGATTCATGTTATTCTGAAAATTAGGATTAAGACCTCTCATTCTTGGGTTTTTCACATTTTGAAATGTATTGACGTCTCCACTTTGCCAAACAACACCTTCCTGCACCATCGTCGGACACTCCCGCTTCCAATGTCCCACGGCTCCCCAAATGTGACACGGTAACATCTTCTTCATCCCTTGCACATCATTCTGAACCACTACATTACTCAAATCTGGTCAGTGATTCATGTTGACTCCACGACCTCTACCTCTCACCTGAGGCTAAAACATAACAGTTCCCTGCTGCTGTGGTATCTGCTGTACAAACTTTCCCTGTACTCCTGTTTGAGCTGCCTTAATCTGCATCACCATCGCTTTCTCCTTCAGCTTTTTCTGCTTCAACTCAGTCTCATCACCACAATATTTTGCTCATCAATTGGCTTCACTTGCCAACAAATCAAATGACTCTTAATCACCTGACCTACTTCAACTCTTAATCCTCCTACAAACCTGAACACAAAGTGCAACATGTCTTTCGACTCAATTGCTTCTTTGCCACTGTATTCCTTGAACGCCTTCATCAATGTCTCATATTATGCATGTATCAACTCCTTTACCTCCTGCACCATCCTGTCAATTCTTTGCCTGTCAATATTTTTAGGCAAAATTCTCATCTTCAGGAACTCAATCACTTTATAATAATGTTTCATTACTTCAGGTGATGGTGCACCTGTAACTCTATCTCTTTCTGGTTCACTTGTTGGCCAATCTACTGCCCTCTTGCCTTCTACCCACAAATCAGCTGGAACCACTATTTTCGACAGAATATTCAAGTCTTCCCACAGACATTTTGAAAGTTTCACAAATCTGTCTGTTTGTTGATACCATTCAACCGGTTTCTCTCTCAACTTCGGATAATCATTTGTGAAAGACAGAATATCACTCATGTGCCAAGGAACATGAACAAACTGCCCTCCTGGATTTTCCCTCATTGGCAAAGTTTTCACTGGATCCTTTTCTTTCTGAACACCTTCAGACCCTTCTTGTGAATCTCGTTTCCATTTATCCTTCTTCTTCGTCCATCTGCCTTCCCACTTCTCTAATGCTCCCCAAATCTGAGTACTCTGCAATAGTTCCTTGAGATGCGCTTTCATCCCAGCTGATCTCATGTATTCAAAATCCTTGGCTTCAAAATCTAACCTATAGCTCCTTTTTAGATGCTTTGTTTTCCCAATTTCTATATCATGTTTTTCTGCCAAGTCTGACAACCTCTGATGTATCTTTCCCAATTCTCTCGTGATTCTCGGAAATAAGTATCACAGCTGTTCTTCAGTATAGGATTCTAACCTATTCACTCCCATTGATCGCTCGACTAGTTCAGTTATTTCTGTAGCCAGCCTCACGCAATCAATCTGCTCTTCAGCCTTGGATGCATTCTGTCTAACCACTCATTTAACTGCTGTGCTGTCAATCCCTGCAATGTAATGTTATTCGCATTTGGCACTGGCACCTGTTGTACCACTGTTCCTGGAGTTTGTGGTGTCAGAGCTTCAAACTCTGATTTACACTCAGGCCATTTACTACATCTGGAAGTGCAACAAGTGGACTAAGATCCATTAATGACATAGATCCATCAAAGGTCTGACCCATGGACGAAACTACCTGCACATGTTCTCTCACCCCCCTCTTCACGAGGCTCTGTGACATTTCGCCTGTTCTCCTGTGACTGGCTTCTTTTGTGCAAATAATGGTACCACTGGACCAACATTAATTGGCAGCAATATTGCATCTGGTGCTGCTCTGACACCCGCATTTTGTGGAAGGGCTACTCCCATGCTCTGATTCATTACTCGAGTCACATCTGACTTTGTTCTTGTCATTGCTGTAAACTTTGGCAAACCCTGTGGCTGTGCCTGAGACATCAACATCGGAGTCGGCTCAGTCTGGACTAACAATGGTATCAGAACCACTTGCTCCGTAGGAACCACTAAGTTGTCTCATGAATTGGTATCTCTGGATAAATTCTCTGTACCGGTGGTGGGTGCATCTGCGCTTGGACTACTGAAGCAGTTAACACATTAAGAGTACTCTGCACCACCCCATGCACCTGCCCATTATCTGCTTGCGCTGGTCCTACTGTCCCTGACACTTGTGCTGGGGCAGTTGGAGCAGAACTAGTACTCGGATCCCCCTCATACACTGCATATGGTGGTGGTCTGTCCCTCACCACCTGAGTAATAAGATCCTCAACATCTGAATCTTCTTCTTCCATGTAGGCCTTTTTCTTCCTCTTACTCCCTGACACACTCTTGTCACTTTTGTTAGTCTCCTCTTTCCCTTCTGCCTCATCTTCCTCTGTCATAACAGGAAACAACATAAGCTTGAGAGGCTTAAGGCACACTCCGGGATCAACTTTGGCTGGTCCCGCACGTGCTGGTCAACACAGTCCCTACACTCGGGGAGCACCTGCGCTTGCATTTTCCCTATGCCTATTCAGAGGCAATGCTTGTGGCCCCCTGCCATGATTCAGGGAACTGGCTCCCCCTTCTGGGTGATCCAGCCAGCCCCAATTCAGTAGTGTTCTCCCTCTTTTGGGGTCTACTCCTACTCGGGACCTTCCTTCGGGATGTAGTCACCCAGTTCCACCCCTGCCCACTGACCCCTCTATAGTGACCCTCAGGTGGACAGAGTAGAGCTCACTTAGGCTTAGTCCCTTCAAGTGATTCCTATCCTGAAGGCAGATGTCTGCAGGCTTACTCAATCAGGCCTCAGCTGTGGCCAGCGGCACAAGCAGCCCATACCAGCATACCCACATGTGGTGTGTGAGCACAGTGGCCCTGAGGGTACCTGACTGCACCTAGGCACTATACATCTTCAAGTGCCTAGGAGCTCAAAGCACTTTTCCTCTGCCAATGCAGAATGAAAGTGCCCACGCCAAAAATACATGTTAGAAATTGGCACCTCTGCTTCTGTGTATGTGGGTTTGAGTACATGGGCTGGGCCAGGTATGGGTGGAGGTTGGCCTTTCTGACCCGGGCATCCATGTTTATGACCAGGTGGGGTTGTTCCTATGTGAATATGCACATGGCCGAGTAGTCACCGTGCATATATTTACGCACAAGTATTTCATGATAGGAAGAAAGTCTCAGGGCTCAGACCAACCAAAGGCACACAAGCACTATGATAGTGGCTATAGCCGAAGTGTTACCTGCCTTGTCAGGTTGGTGCGTGCACCAGGCCACCCTCAACTTTCACTGTGAGAGTGAGAGCCTTTATAACTAGGCCACCGGTGAGTCCTTTCTGTGCAGTGTCCAGATATATCTATTACATTCGACTCAACGAGTTTGGTGAGAACAAATTGTAAATGTTCCATTACTAGGAATGTTTCACATTCAAAACACTTGTCAATAAACAGATACAATGCAATAGGATACAAGCCTTTCAACCTTTAACCTACTGTGTGACAGTACAAGAGTTTTACCAGTAGGCCAGAAGTGACTCAGTTCTTCTGTGCATCAAAACATAACTATAGCATTTGAACAAAACATCTTGCTAGTGTGACACTGTGAAATCATTGCATGGACAGACATTTGGAATAACTATCTCTCTTTCTCTTCCATCCGAAGTGATATATTGCTAGAGAGAGAGGGAGAGAGAGAGAGAGAGAGAAAGAAAGGTATTGGCAGAGCAAATTGAGAGAGAGAGAGAGAGAGAGAGAGAGAGTAAGAGGTTTTTAGGCTTTGATGAGTGATAGACCTAGAATGAGATATTAGCAGACAAATTCAAAAGAAAACTGAATTTGTCATGTAAATAGAGTGGGATCACCTTTTGGTATGCACCTTAACATTTTGTGAACTTGAAAAGTAATTAAAGTGAGGAAATGACCATTGACTCATCTAGGCTTGAACCCTCAACCTTCAGTATGAGATCATCACCATTACTATACTGTTGACTTCTCTTTCTCTATCTTTCTTTCTTTCATCCCATTACAGGATGAGAGAGAGAGACAAAAAGTGACAGGACCACGGGGAAGCCAGAAGCCCCCCATGATCCCAAGTGCCCCCCTACCCCTCCTCCTGCGGGATCCGGCATTGCTTCAGCATTCAGGGAGCTGCTAGAAATGCAGCAAATTGCATGCAGGAGCAATCATTTCATCTCTTTTTTATGCCCACATGACAGTGGGCAGAGGAAAAGATTAAAAATCCACTCCAAGCAAGAGGGAGTAGCTTTCAAATTCCTGCCTGCTGGAAGTGGAGGTAGTGTTTGCTTCTGCCTGGTGGGAGGTGTTAATTAACCGAGCCATGAAATACATGAACAATTTTTTTTAATTTGTTAATAATTTAATGTTTAGTCCTTATTATAAAAAATCGAAACCCTCTTTTTTAAATTATACAAAATGTAATAATAATATATTAATTAAAAAGCATAATGAAACCCAGCTACTGTTTTAACTTTGTCCAGATTTTCAGTTCTAAGTCCAATCTTACTACCAAAAGTATTCATTTTGGGAATGCAGATCCACTATTCTCTTTCAGACCACACTTCCTTTGGGAAAAGTGTTTAATTTTGAGGAGTGTTGTTTTACTATTCTCACTCCAACCAAGCTACTTTTGGGGAATGTGTGTATTTTCTTTTTTTTGGTGGGAGTTGAGATTTATTCTCATTCCATCCTAAATACCACTAGGAAAGTGTGTATTCAGTCAGAGGTCCGATTTACTTTTCTCACTCTAACCCAACAAACATTAGACAAGTATTTGACTGTGGGAAGTTAAGATTTACTATTTAACTTCTAAGTCAACTACTTTGGATAAAATATTTTGTTTTGTCAAGTATCTACTTACTCTCTTGAGTACAACATAATTAGTACTGAGGAAAGTGGTGCATTTTAAAGTGTATATTAACTGTTTAACTCTAAACTAACACCTAGTATAAAATACATTTAATTAAAATAAAGCATTTTACTACTCTTTAAAATACTTGATTGTAATAACTTATTAAATGTTAATCAAAGAAATGCACATTATATATTAATTACAAGAAGTAAATACATACAATTCCTCCCTTTTTTAGCTCAAAATTATCCAGCGTGACAAGGCTGAAGGCCGTATCCCGGGCAGTTGCGCTAAAGTCAGAAACTATTACTTGGAGTGCCAGCTAAAGCTCCAAAGGTCTTAGAAGTAAAAACAAGTTCTAAGACCCAATTTTTATCATTCTGTGTTAGCTCCTATTGGTAATTTCTAAATTCCAGGACCTCTGGGACAGCTCTTAGGGGGGTTGGACTCACATCTGCAGAGGTCACCAGCTGGACCCATTCCAGGGCAGTTGGTCATTCCAGGAAAAGGCCTCATTGCAGCTTTTGATTCCTGTAACCACACAGGAGGTCAGTCAATTACCTCTTCTACTAAGAGTTCCACTTCTTAGCCCTGGATACAACTCAAAGCAGATTTCTGCATATTCAAAGGTGGCAGGTTCACTTACCTTCTGTTCTTTTACAAGTTCAAATGTGCTCTGAGAAGCTAAGGGTGAGGGGTCACTTTTGTAGAAATCGCTAACTGATTAGAGGGGATGACCACATGGACACTCCCTGACTAATAGGTAAAATGTAAACAATCCCACTTTTCCAGCACTTCCCATTTGTGTTATTGAAAAGAGTTCCACAGAGCACTATTCTTTGCCTCTAACTCAACCACACCAAACGTGCTGTGGACCAGCTCTCCCCCTTAGTAGAATTGAATACGACTGGTTCTAGATGCTACTAGGGTTAAAGGGACTAACTTTGAGTCTCATTTTACAGATAACTATGAATAGTCAGATTTCAACCTAGTCCCTATCAAATTAATAACATTCCTGAACTCTCCCCAACTGCCATTCCTGTGTGAAGATGAGTCACTTACTTCACAAGTAGGGTGTTCCTTCCAAAATGCCCCAGCATTTGTCTGTGCTTTGGAAGAGGTTTTTACATTTCCTTAAGGAGAAAACACTGATAGGTGGGTGGCTGCTAGTAGGCTAATGATAATTAGCAACCCTGAGCTTTAGCAGGAATAGGATATCTTACTAAAAGTTACTTTTTATTTAATTATGAGTCCAGCATGATCATTGAATGGGAGTTTTAATAAACATTAAACACAATTGTAAAATGGGACAGTTGTTGAAAACAGTATTTAATTGGATCTTAGTTTTTCTCATAGAATCTGCTGCAAAACTGTTCAGCTCTTGGGGGATAATCACTGTAAAAACATGGCAACCTTAACACTGTACATGTCTTACTTTTGAATACTAGCCTCCATACCTTGTTGGTAACAAGGTGGGAATTATTTAAAAGTTGGGTTCCTACCTGTCAAAAGAGCTAACTTTGATAGGCTCGCCAGCAGGTTTAAAAGCTTATGGAATAATATGTACTGTAGTCCGCAGTGACATTTAACTTTAGGGTCCAGAGCACATCTGCTAGGGACTGGGAAGCAGTCCGCCACTATGCACACATAAATATAGCAATACTAGTCAGCACAAAATGGGGGTACCACCACACAAAAAGATAAACTTCCTCACACTACTTTATCACAATGTATAAAGCAGTAAAAGAAAATATCTAAGAAGATAGAGAAAAAGGAGGTGCACAAAATCTATGCTTCGATTGTGAAGGTCAGGCAGGTGTGAAAGACTATAGAAGTAATCTAGTTCATTTAGGGAATCAAATGTTGGTAATGTTATCCGATGGGAGCAGATGCTGGCAAAAATATATTACTCAAAAACAAAAGGATCTGCATTACTGTAGGAAAGTAACCACTTTCTTGGCATGGTTACCCCCATTTTCTGCCTGATGTCAGTGTGTTTGAATGTGTTCACTGGGATCCTGCTAACTGGGACCCCAGTTTTCATGCCCTCTCTCCCAAAAGTTAGTATTTCACCCACAATTGGCATACTGGTGCCCCCTTATAAGTCCCTAGTATGTGGTACCTAGGTATCGGTACCATACCATTGGGTGTTGGGGTTCCAGGGGATCCCTATGGGCAGCAGCATATATGTTGCCACCCATAGAGAGCCCATGCAATGGCTTTTGCAGGATTACAATTGAAGCCTGCATTAAAAGGTGCAAGCACCCTTTCACTGCCTGTTTACTGCACCATGTCACTTATGAGTCACCCCTACAGCCGGCCCTCTAGTCCTGAGGGCAGCGTGCAAAGTACCTGCATGTGAGGGCACCCCTGCACTAGCAGAGATGCTCCCATGAACTCCAGGCCCATTTTCCCAGACTTCGTAAGCGGGGAACACCATTTTACGCATGTACAGGATATAGGTCAGTACCTATGTCCAGCTACATAATGGTAACTCCGAACATGGGCACGTTTGGTATCAAACATGTTGGAATCATACCCCCAAGGCTTTTGCAAGCATTGGTTGTATGAATCCATGTACTCTGGGGGCTCCTTTGAGGTCCCCAGTATTGCCATTTCAGCCTTCTGACGTTTTACAGGCAGCTTGAGCTGCTGCCATCTCACAGACAGGTTTCTGCCCTCCTGTTGCTTGAAAAGTTGAAGCACAGGAAGGCCAAACAAAGAATTTCCTTTGGGAGAGGGGTGTTACACCCTCTCCCTTTGGAAATAGGTTTTGCATGCTTGGGTGAGGTAGTCTCCCCAAGCTACTGGAAATGCTTTGAAGGGCACATTTCGTGCCCTTCTTGCATAAACCAGTCTACACTGGTTCAGGGACCCCTAGTCCCTGCTCTGGCAGAAAACTGAACAAAGGAAAGCAGAGTGACCACTCCCCTGTCCATCACCACCCCATGGGTGGTGCTCAGAGCTCCTCCCGAGGGTCCCTGGATTTTGCCATCTTGGATTCAAGATTGGCAGGAAACTCTGGGAGCATTTGAGTGGCCGGTGCCAGCAGGTGACTTCAGAGCCCTCCCCTGATAGGTGCGTACCTGGTTAAGTGACCAATCCCCCTTTCAGGGCTATTTAGGGACTCTTCTTTGGGTGGTTCCTCAGATTCGGATTGCAAGACTCCAGCAGTAATCCTCTGCATCTTCCACTTCGACTTCCTACTGAAGAAACTGCACTAGGACCCTTTAGGAACCTACAAACTGCAACAAAGAAGCAAGACAGCTCCTGCAACATTGTATCTCTGGCTCCTAACAGCAACTGCAACAGTTTCCCAGTTGTGCATCCTCTGAAGACAGCCTGTCTTCAGCCTGCATCAAAAGGAAGAAGGAATCTCCCTTGGGGTGAAGGAGTCATTCCCCTGCTTCTGCAGGCACCAACTGTGATGACGACCAGCTGAGCTGTGTGGATCCAGCATCACTGGTGGTGGACTGAAGTGGTCCTGACAGTCCACTCTTCCAGCTGTCCCACTTTGGTGGAGGTAAGACCTTGCCTCCCCATGCAAGACAGTACCACCGTGCACTACGTCTTTTGCAGCTTCTAAGGCTTGTTGGCATCCTTCCTCCAAGTCTTTCATGCATCTTGTAGCTCCAGACCCCAGCACTCTATCCTGTGATGCACAGCTTCCTGTGTGGTTCTCCAGCGGTCTGAGAGCCTTTGTCGTAGTGCTGTGTGGGCCTCTTCTGCAACTCCCTTGTCCCTGTGCTGTGGGACTCCTGTGTGCGCTACCTGGTCTTCTGTGGGCTCTCTGAGTTGCTGAGGGTCCCCTCTTCCTCCCCCTATCGGGTAAAGTCCACCTGGTCCTCCCTAGTCCCAGGCAACTCCATTTTCTGCTAACCACAAGTTTCGCATGTACGAAGGTTTGTTGGCAGACTCCGACAACGCAAAGCCAACTGCAATCCTCCATATCTGGCATGGGACATCACTTGCACCCTCCAGGAACCTGACTTTGTCTTCGGGGTGCTGACTTTTCTTCTTCACCGGTGGTGCATCGTTTGCACCTTCATCCGGGTTAGCAGGGGTTTTTGCTCTTCCGGCACTCTGCTGTGCTTCTTGGACTTGGTCCTCTCCTTCCACAGGTCTTCTTGTCCAAGAATCCACTGTTGGTGTCTTGCGGTCTCTTCTAGGTATTGCATAATTCTTCTTCTTGTTTCTGTTTGCGTTTTGGGAAAATTACTGTGATTTACTCCTGCTTTCCTGGTCACTGGGGCGGGTTGTGGTACTTACCTTTGGGCTTTTCTAATACTCCTTCTCCCCTCTACACACTACACTTGCCTAGGTGGGGGACCGACTTTTGCATTTCAATTTCTTACTATATGGTTTGTGCTCCCCCAGGCCCATTTCTAACTATTGTAATTTTCACTAATTGCACTGTTTTCAAACTGTTTTTATTGCCTATTTCTGCATACTAGTGTATATAATTTATGTATTACTTACCTCCCAAGGGGGTACAGTCTCTATCGTATTTTTGGTATGCAAGTATTTTCTTTCATGTGTATGAGTACTGTGTGACTACAGTGGTATTGCATGAGCTTTGCATATCTCCTAGATAAGCCTTGGCTGCTCATCCACAGCTACCTCTAAACAGCCTAGCTTCTAGATACTGCCTACACCACACTAATAAGGGATAACTGGACCTGGTGTAAGTACCAGAGGTACCCAATACACACCATGCCAGACTCCTACAATTACCAAATGGGTAGTGGAATACCCTGCAGCTAGCTGTGGCTCCTATGACAGTTCCAATGAGAACCATTGTGCCATAATGTCAGAAAGAGGTCATTTTAGGGTTTTCATATGGAGCAGCTTTAGGGAAATACATGACCCTTAAGTTTGCTCGTTGTTTGCTAATTGTGTAAGTAGCAAAATGATCTATGAGAAGGACCGAGCAGTAGATATTTCTTTTCTGTCCTTGGGTCTAGTACAGCCTAATCACACAGGAAGATTTTTCAATTCAGTTTTTTGGAAACCATTATCAAAAAAGTTGCTCTGATTTTGTAGATGCCCTTCAGTTCAAAGTATCTAAGAAATTCACTCTTTGACTTTACATAATTCTAATATTGATAGGCTCCAAGAGCAGTACAACTGAATTATGATTTCTGTCAGGTTAGTTGTTGACTATATGCACATCGAAAGAGAGTTGTCCTAATGTGCTTGCAGAAGCTGGTATTTTACTACTTACAACTGCATATTGGTTTTGCAAGATCTCTACCTTTGTTGTGAAAAGTGTAGTGTTTTATAAGAGAAAATGCTTCACACCAACATTGTAGATATGGTTGTAGGATGAAGACTTAAATCTGATAAAAGAGTTCAATGGGCCCTCACAGTCCTTCATTTGATCTGAAGCAGGACAATATTCACAAAGTTGGATCTTAACCCCCAGGGTGCCTGGGGAGAGCTGGTATAACCCTAGCACAGGGTTCCCATGTGCCCGGGACAAGACTAGCTCGTCCTGTACCCTGCCCATGGGGATCGCTATCGCTCCCCCTTTGGGCCTCCCTCCCACAACCCCCAGTCAGTGATGGAAGGGGAATCGCTTCCCCTTCCACCCCAACCTCCCCACTCCCCCAGTGATGTCTGATGATGTCAGCGCGCAAATCGAGCACTGACCTCATCAGAGGTCACCTCCAATCACGCTGGAAGCATGCTTCAAGCATGATCCTGGAAGAGAAATGCTTTTGCATTGCTCTTCCGACCGGGAGGTGGGGCAGGAGAGGCATCAAAGGAAAGGAAAGATCTTTCCTTTCATTTCATGTCTCTCACAGCATTTTCGCAATCGGGCAGCAGAAATGCCTACTAGACACCAGGGATTTTTTTTTCTATTTCAATAAGGGGAGCAGCCCCTTGGGCAAGGGCTGCTTCCCGGGGGGGGCAAAATATCTGCCCCCAGGGGGGAAGAAACCTTCAGACACCATGGATATATATATTTGTTTATTTACTTTATGTTTTTATGTATGGGGAGCGACCCCTTAGGCAAGGGTGGGTACCCTGGGGGGCAAATTTTATTTAGGCCATTTGTGCCCCCCTTGTGGGTAGATCAGCCTATTTTTGTTAGGCCAATCTGCCTCCAAGTGGGGCAGAAACCACTAGACATCAGGGATTGGTGTTTGCGTATGTGTGTGTTTTATCTGGGGGGGTCAGCCCCTTGGGCAAGGGTCAATCCCCATTGGGGCACATTACTGTTGGCCATATCTGCCCCCCCTTGGGGGCAGATCAGACTATTTTTGGAAGGCCCATCCGCCCCCAAGGGGGGCAAAAAGCCCACCAGAGACCAGGGAAGATTTTTTTTTTTCAAAAAAAGAAGGTGGGGGATGGCCATACCCCCACCTCAAATAAATGGGGCCACAGTTGTTCTTCTCACCATGGTGCAGATTGGGAAGTTATCCCCAATCCACACGCCGGGGGTGCAGAAAGTCTACTAGATGCCAGGGAATAAAAAAAAAAATAGTGGGGTGGTAGCTACCAACCAGTATGGGCTGGTCATGCCCCCACGTCAACTAAAGGGGGTAACAGCCTTTCAGCTCTTCCCCCGAACACTAAAACATCTTATCACATGGCAAGAAAGAGGACATTTGATTATTTTGGGTTTTGGTTTTACGTTTGCGTCATGAGAGCTTGGTAACTCTCAAAATTGTCCCATTTGGAATGGTGAGGGCTGCACTTTTTTTACTTTGGGACGCTGCCATGTAGAAAAATCCACAAGACCTAGACACATCTGAAAACTAAACATCTGGTTGATTCCAGGGTGGTGTGCTTCAAATGCACCCCACACCATTTTTCTACCCACAATGCCATGCAAACCTCCAACTTTGCTGGAAATCACACATTTTTCCCCCATTTTTGTGATGGTACCTTGCGGAATCTCCAGGAATCCACAAAATTCCTACCACCCAACATTGTCTCATCTATACCCATAAGAATTCTGCTGCACTTGACAGCCTTAAAATGTTATATTTCAAACTGGCCTTTGGACCCGCTTTGCTTCCCCCTCAATTTTGACATGTTTTTGGCTCTTCCCTGTCACAGGCACTTGGCCCACCTACAGAAGTATCATTTTTACCGGGAGGATGAGGGGGACATTGGGTGGTAGGAAATTTGTCCTGGTGCGGTGATCCTACACAGAAATGTGGGAAAAATATGATTTTTTAGCTAAATTTGAGGTTTGCTGAGGATTCTGGGTAAGAAAACATTGGGGGAGCCATGCACGTCATAACTCCCTGGACTCCCTCGGATGTCCAGTTTTCAGAAATGTCTGGGCTTGATAGGTTTCCCAAGATGGCTGCTAAGCCCAGGACTAAAAACACAGGCCCCCGCAAAAACAGGTAGTATTGTATTTGATAATTTTGATGTTTCCAGATAGTGTTTTGGGGTATTTCCTGTCGCAAGCACTAGGCCTACCCACACAAGTGAGGTACAGTTTTTATCAAGAGACTTGGGAGAATGCTAGGTGGAAGGAAATTTGTGTCTCCTCTCAGATTCCAGAACTTTCTGTCACTGAAATATGAGGAAAAAGGTTTTTTTTGGCCAAATGTTGAGGTTTGCAAAGGATTCTGGTTAACAGAACCTGGTGAGAGCCCCACAAGTCACCCCATCTTAGATTCCCCTAAGTGTCTAGTTTTAAAAAATGCACAGGTTTGCTCAGTTTCTCTAGGTGCCGGATGAGTTAGAGGTCAAAATCCACAGCTAGGCACTTTGCAAAAAACAGCTCTGTTTCATTTGGGAAAATGTGATGTGTCCACGTTTTGGGGCATTTCCTGTTACGGGTGCTGGGCCTACCCACACAAGTGAGGTACCATTTTTATCTGGAAACTTGGGGGAACGCTGGGTGGAAGGAAATTTGTGCTCCTCTCAGATTCCAGAACTTTCTGTCACCAAAATGTGAGGAAAAAGTATTTTTTTGGCCACATTTTGAGGTTTGCAAAGGATTCTGGGTAACAGAACCTGGTGAGAGCCCCACAAGTCACCCTATCTTGGATTTCCCTAGGTGTCCAGTTTTCAAAAATGTGTAGGTTTGCTAGGTTTCCCTCGGTGCCAGCTGAGCTAGAGGCCAAAATCCACAGCTTGGCACTTTGCAAAAACCGGCTCTGTTTTCTTATGGAAAATGTGATGTGCCCACATTGTGTTTTGGGGCATTTTCTGTCGCGGGTGCTAGACCTACCCACAAAAGTGAGGTACCATTTTTATCGGGAGACTTGGGGGAACAATGGGTGGCAGGAAATTTGTGGCTCCTCTCAGATTCCAGAACTTCCGTCACCGAAATGTGAGGGAAAAGTGTTTTTTGGGCCAAATTGTGAGATTTGCAAAGGATTCTGGGTATCAGAACCTGGTGAGAGACCCACAAGTCACCCCATCTTGGATTCTCCTAGGTGACTAGTTTTCAAAATTGTGCAGGTTTGGTAAGTTTCCCTAGGTCCCGGTTAAGCTAGAGGCCAAAACCTACAGCTAGGCACTTTGCAAAAAACACATTGGATTTCAATGTAAAAATGTGATGTGTCCATGTTGCGTTTCCTGTCGCAAGCATTAGGCCTAAGCACGCAAGTGGGGTACCATTTTTATCAGGAGATGTAGAGGATCACAGAATTGCAAAACAAGTGTTATTGCCCCTTATCTTTCTGTAAATGTTTTCCTTCCAAATGTAAGACAGTGTGTAAAAAAGACGTCTATTTGAGAAATGCCATGTAATTCACATGCTAGTATGGGCTCCCCGGAATTCAGAGGTGTGCAAATAGCCACTGCTTCCCACCACCTTATCTTGTCCCCATTTTAGAAATACAAAGGTTTTCTTGATACCTATTATTCATTCTTTATATTTCAGCAAAGGAATTGCTGTATACCCGGTATAGAATGAAAAACCGTTGCAAGTTGCAGCTCATGTATTGGCTCTGGGTACCTAGGGTTCTTGATGAACCTACATGGCCTATATATCCCTGCAACTTGAAAAGTCAAGCAGACGTAAAGAAATATTGCTTTAAAAAATGTGGCATTGCAGGAAAAAGTTAGAGAGTAAAATCTGGAGAAAAATGGCTGTTTCTTAAACAAAATTTCAATTTCTTTTTTGTATTTCAGCTGCTTTTGTCTGTAGGAAACCCTTTCAGGATCTACACAAATTACCCCTTGCTGACTTCAGAGTTCTGTCTACTTCTCAGAAATGTTTAGTTATCTGGGATCCAGCATTGGTTTCATAGCCATTTCTGTCACTAACTGGAAGGAGGCTGAAAGCACAAACAAATATTAAAAATGGGGTATGTCCCAGTAAAATGCCAAAATTGTGTTGATAAATGTGGTTTTCTGATTCAAGTCTGCCTGTTCCTGAAAGCTGGAAAGATGGCGATTTTAGCACTGCAAACCCTTTGTTGATGCTATTTTCAATGAAAAAAAAACACAAGCCTTCTTCTGCAGCCCTTTTTCCATTTTTTTTAAAACAAAATTAATTTTTTCCTGTATTTTGGCTAATTTCTTGGTCTCCTTCAGGAGAACGCACAAAGTCTAGGTACCTCTAGAATCCCTAGGATGTTGGAAAAAAAAGGTCGCAAATTTGGCATGCATAGCTTATGTGGACAAAAAGTTATGAGGGCCTAAGCCCTGAGAGGGGAAAGGCCTAGCAGTGAACGGGTTAAAGGAGCTTAATATCTGCTCAGAGTCTCAGAGGGTGAAGAGGGAAAAACAATATTCTTCAGTTGATTTGAGTGTTTACGAATACCAGATCACACTTTTCAGAACTCTGCAACACTGTTGCAGAGTTTCAATATTTTGCTAGTGAATTATTGAGAGGATGTTTGAGGAGTTCTCTATTGTCTATCTTGATGACACTATTACTTATTCAGACTCCTTTAAAACTCACCCACCACATGTTTGATTTGTTCCACAATGATTGAGAAACTCAGCTTTTTGTTAAGGTGAGTACATGTATTTTCCATAATACTTCAGCAGAGGTTTTGGGATAAATAATTACAACTGAAGACATTAACTTGGATGAAGAGAAGTGGCAGCATTTGTTCAGTAGCCCAGACCAGTGTTAGTTAAGGCCATTGAAAATATTTGAGCTTTGCCAATTTTGAATGGTTGTTCCTTCATCAGTTTTCTGCATAAATAATCCCCATTACTAATTACTACAAAAGCGAGCAGCATATGTGTGTTGAACGGAGGATAATCACGCTTTTTGGTGCTCTTGTGACTGTTTTTCTGATGTTCCTATTTTTGAACAGTCTATTGTAGAATATTCCTTTAATGCCAAACAGGATGCTTCCGATTGCGCTGTAAGTGGTGTTTGTAGGACAATGGGTTATGGCTATTTAACCCCATGGATTTTTGTTTTTTGGACTACCCAGGTTTTTGAACTGGGTCTCACTCACTATGACCTCAGTTAAGTAGATTGAGAGTAAGCCATCTTTTGAAAAATTACTAGTATTTCACATCTAGGGTGAGAGACTCTAAGTGGCTGCATATGAACATGTGCACACACAAGTGTACATACGTGCACAGGCTGATCGATTGGGACTTCCTTCCAGGCCAGTCTGTTATCTGTGCACAAGTAACCTGTAACAGAAGGGACCTTTTACAGGTTTGTGCTGATCTGATACAGACCTTATAATGTGAGAGGACATCCACAATGTAAGTCTGCAATTCTTAACTCAAAAGAGTGTGTGCTTACTGTACTATACATTGTGGGTGAAATCTCATCAAAGTACTGTTTCGTTAGAGGGCGTGGCCGAGTTCCCAAGATGGAGGATGCGAAGTCCATGAGCTCCCAGGTCTGGAGCATTCAATCCACTGATACGTGCCCATTAGCAATGGCATAGTGTTGAGGGAAACAACCAGCTACTCCAACTACCCACCACCTATATGATTTGGAGAGAAGATCCTCATCCGGACCTACAAACTGCCTGTGTCATTTCTGAGTGGTGTGCCTAAGATGGTGGCAGCATGAGATAGGCCCACAAGCTGAACGTGCGCTGAGCACTCCAACGTCAAGTGCACTATGCTTTTTCCCTATCGCACTTCTGGGGCCCTCTCCTAAATAAAGCAGCAGCTGGACTGCCCCAGTGGTGAGACAACAGGTACCTGGTCCAGCAGGGTAAAATGCTGCCACATGTACACCAGGCTGGTACATGGGCACTGCAAGTGGAGATGCTGCATTGCACCCGATTAACACCGGGCTGTGGATGCTGGCAAGGTAGGTGCTGTGGCCTTTCTGTTTTGCCCATTACAACCTGATATGGACACGTCCATTGGCCCCATCGTGACGGAATTGGGCTCAAGGTGGGGATGCCTGCCGGAGCCTTGGACATGGAGGTGGCATAGCTATAGCACGATTTGTTAAATTGGACTGGAGCGCTGGGGAGTGCCACTAGCCCAGTGACAACCACTGCTGACGATACAACACACTTCAGGCCCCTGTGACAGTGAGTGCCCTCCTTGGCTCTCTAGTGGTACTGAATGTCATATAATTCAACATTAACATTCCAGCACAAACTATGCCAGATTTCAGCATACAGGTGTGGGTGCTGAGACGGGTGGTGCGGTCCCCCTGGTGAGTAAAAGCTGAGCTGGGAGACAGATTATGTGTGGGGTCAGTGCCCAGCACCTCTGGCTGTGTGGTGTAGAGATCCCCAGGACCCCTTGCTGGCACTCTCAAGTGTGATCTCACCTGCTGTTTGGCACATGAAGGGAAACAGTGCCCCATCTCCTCAGTAATGGACCTGACCTTGCATCATCACGCGACAACCAAGTGCCTTGTACTGCAGTCACACTGCAGCCCCCATAACCCTTTCTTGGCCTGCAATTCTTGGAGGCCCTCGACTGTTGTTAGTTCTACTGTGGAGGTCCAAAGCGGCATGGCCCTGTTGGACACACATGCTGGCCACAGCAAACCTGCATAAGATACTGCGGAGCCCGCCTTCCTCTCCCTACACTAACATGCTGCACAACAGTCACCAACACAATTTGGGGCAAACCAAAAATGTGAGCTCCACTGCCAACTCGAGATTAAGGTCTATGCCACCGGAGGGTCCCCCAGCCCAGACGCCATATGACTATATACCTCCCACAGCTGCACTGCCACAAACAGATAAATAAGACATCATTCTCCTGGAAGTCCGTGACTCGCATTCGGCTATCCAAGAGCGCCTCAAGGCCATTACCACAGATATTAACTTGATGAAAGACAAGCATCATAAACTAGTAGACAGGGTCAAAACTAATGTACCAGCACTTGGAACCTTGTCACCAGGTTATAGGGATCATACTACACAACTCACCTAACTGTGCTGTCAAGTGGATCAATTGCAGGAATGAGCTGAAGATGCGGAAAGAAGAGCCCACAGAAACAACATCCGTAAAGTTGGGATGCCAGAATGAATGGAGTCCATTGCTCCACTAAGACCCATAGTGGCCAGAATCCTGAACTTTCGAGTTTGCAACATATTGCTTCAGTGGGCTTGTGAAAAGGCACCCATACTTGTTGATAATTAAAGGATCTCTGTATTTGCAGACTACACCATTGCAGTAAAACAGTAACGCACCTCCTCTCAAGAAATGAAGAAATATTTAAGTGGGGCGGGCCTCACCTTTCAAGCAATGCTTAAAGTGATCATGTTTAGTGCACCACTTCTTCTGAAAACCAGGAATCAGCTTGAGAGGGGTTGGACCAGAATCTCTGAAATACCCAGAGACGACAAACTGTTAGATCCTCTGCGCCCAAAACACAAAGAACTCCAAGACAACGGCGCAGAGGAACACTGCCCCGGAGCGGTACAAAAGGTTTTCCTTCCCCAAAGCAGGCACTGGAGGGACAATTAGTGACAATCCTCTCTGTATTCAATCTGAAAATAGATAAGCCACTTATTAATTCTAGCTCACCTTAAGACAGAACATTAGATTTGGACTCCATTGGCAGTATGGCACTGTTCCCATCTATCATACCACAGACTACCAATGACCTACTGGGGTGCTAGTTGTGAGTACTGAGTTCTTCAAGTCTAAGAATGTGAATGCTAGTAGATGATAGGTCAACAATAGACTCTCTGGCCAGTCAGAATAACTTTCCTGGATACATTTATTGTCTTGAACCTGTATTTTTCATTGCTTAGGATTAGGGCCAATACACTGTTATACTTCCCTATGTTTTGCACGACACAGGGCTGTACAGTACTTTTGTGATTATGGTACCCAGCCCGGAAAGACTCTGTAGAGTGATATGAACACTCTGGCAAGTGGCAGTCCCCGGTTCTGGGGTTGATAGAGCACGCCGCAAGTACGTTGGTGTTAGAGCTGACAGCCTTAGGGTGGTCACCCCTAATGTTTTTGCATGCCTCCCTCCACTTTTTGACACTGTTTTTGCTGGTTTTAGGACTCTGTGGACTTTAACACTGCTAACCAGTGCTAAAGTGCATATGCTCTCTCCCTTAAAACATGGTGACATTGGCTAATACCCAAGTGGCTTATTTAATTTACTTGTGAGTCCCCAGTAAAGTGCACTACATGTGCCCAGAGCCTGTAAATTAAAGGCTACTTGTGGGCCTGCAGCACTGATTGTGCCACCCACATAAGTACCCCCTTAACCACGCCTCAGGCTTGCCATTGCAAGGCCTATGTTTACAGTTTCACTGCCACTTCGACTTGGCATTTGAAAGTACTTACCATGCCTTAAACACCCCTTTTTATTACATATACGTCACCCCTAAGATAGGATATAAGTAACCCATGGGGCATGGTGCTGTGTTGGTAAAAGGCAGGACATGTACCTGTGTAGTTTATATGACCTGGTAGTGTAAGACTCCTAAAATTAATCTTGCACTGCTGTGAGGCCTGCTTCTTTCATAGGCTAGCATTAAGACTCATAAACTGTTTGAGTGGTAGATTATGTTTAAAAAGGGGTAAACAGGTCATATTTAGTATGGCCAGAATGGTAATACAAAATCCTGCTGACTGGTGAAGTTGGATTTTATATTACTATTTCAGAAAAGCCACTTTTAGAAAGCGGGCATTTCTCAGCACTTAAATCCTTCTAGGCCTTACAATCCAGGTCTGGCTAGGTTAAGTTGACAGCTCCCTTTCATTCAGACAACCCCAAACACAGGATGCTCAGTCACACCCACACACATCTGCGTACTAAATGGGTCTTCCTGGGCTGGGAGGGTGGAGGGCCTGACACTTCCATGTCAAAGGACAGTGGCCTGCCCTCACACAATGGACTGCCAAACCCCCTACCGGGACCTTGGCAGACAGGATGGAACTGAAAGAAAACCTTGTGTACTTCTAAGCCACTCTTTGAAGTCTCCCCCCACTTCAAAGGCACATTTGGGTATATAAACTGGGTCCATGACACTATCAACTCAGACACATCTTGACAAAATACATCCTGGGAAAGAAACTCTGAACCAGAACCTGCTAAGAGAAGCTGCCTGGCTGCCAAAAGGACTCACCTGACTGCTTTGCTGAAAAGGACTGCTGCCTTGCTGTTGCCCTGCTGTCTTGCTGCCCTCTGGCTCTGCTGAGAAATGCCCTCAAAGGGCTTGGATTGAGCTTGCCTCCTGTTTCCCGAAGTCTCAGGGCCAAGAAGACTTCAACTCTGCAAAGAACTCCTTGTGCGGCGAAAATCAAGGCACAGCTTGCTGGAATTGATGCACAGCCTGCCCCATGGTGAGAAAATCACCACACACCGAACCGGAATGATGCAGCCGTGCACCCTGAGTGGAGATAGATGCATCGCCAGCATTGCAACTGGAACTTTGATGCACAGCCCCCCGGATTGGCGCATCGCGAGCCGGAACGATGCAGCCCGACTTCCTGTGAGAGGAATCGACACAGAACCTGCCGTGCAATAGAAATTTCCCCACATCGGCCACCAGATCAATACAACTTCTGTGATTTGCCCTGCTCATCCAGGATTTCTATGCATCGTCCCTGGTGCATCCAAATGCCGGACAAACAATAGATGATTCAAGCCTACGTGCCTGATTTTGAAGCAAAGCCCTTGCCACGTGGAAAAGAATCGACGCATCATCTGTGTGCACCCAAAAATCTGACGCACACCTACCTTTTTCAGTTTATCTCTTCCTCTGTGGTCTTCATGCGTGTAATTTTGTCCCAAACCAGGTACTTTGTGCTTGCAAAAGACCATTGTTGCTTTAATGAACTCAAACTCAACTTATCATTACAAAAGGGAAATTTCAACCTGTATTTATAAAACCTTGATCATTTTTACCTTAATCTACTAAGATAAATATTCTATATTTCTCTAAACCTGTGCAGTGTCTTTTTGTAGTGTTTCCACTGTGTTATTGTTTGATTTATTGCACAAATACTTTATACATTGCCTTTTAAGTTAAGCCTGACTGCTCAGTGCCAAGCTACCAGAGGGTGGGCACAGGATAATGTGGATTGTGTGTGACTTACCCTGACTAGAGTGAGGGTCCTTGCTTAGATAGGGGGGGTAAACCGACTGCCAACCAAAGACCCCATTTCTAAAATTGGTGGCAGAGGTGGGATAGGACTTGTATTTGTGCAGTGACATACAATAGCTACATGTAAACTACCTACCCACAGTTGAAGGTCAACTTGATTTTTTTATATTTTTCTGAAATTTCATTTTTCTGCTTGACATTTTAACTTAATCCTCATACAACATGTCTCTGTCTGGGTCTCAAGTAGGAGCTGGAGAGTTTGACCAAGCCAAGCTGAAGACATACACTGTTAACCGACTGAAGGTGTTCTGCAAAGGGATGGGAGTACCTACCTGGGGTGACTCCAAGAAGGAGAAATACTAAAAGGCAATGAGGGCCTGGGCAGACGCTCGTTCACATAGAATGTTGAGGTGGAGGAGCCAGAGAGTAACCCCTCAGAGGATTTGCATGCAGTGGGGAATGTTATCCCAGGAATTGTGCCCCCTGCTAAACCAGGGGCAGTGTCTCTAGCCATGGCCTGACCACAGAGGAAAGGAGGGAGGAGAGAGAATTCTAATTGAAGATGGCAAAGTTATACATGGAGGTAGAAGAGAGGAAGGCTGAGAGACAAGCCAAAAAAGCTGAGGGTGAAAGGGCTTCGGTAATTCCTTTGGCTCATGAACTGAGTCTCAAAGAGCTGTATATCAAGGGAAGGTAATCTGAGTCCAGCAGTGATGGTGGCAGCATACATGCAGGACCTGCTGGAGACAAGAAGGTTTGTATACCCAAGTATGTGGTGCCAAGTTATGTGGTGGGAGATGACATTGATAAGTGGTTAGCTGCTGACAAGACCATGTCCACTCACCTGAATTCTAGGTTACGTGGGAGTGAAGGGAATAAAACCCTCACCCCTAAACACTATTCTCTTGCATCTGAAATGAACAGGGAACAAACGAAGAGCCTCTGGGGGAAAGGGATAGGGAACAGGGATTTGGGAAGGGAAAAGAAGCAAAAAAACTTGTTCACGAAGGAGTTTCACTGTTGTCCCAAGAAAGTTGCCTCAGGACTTGGTGCAGGAATTCTAAGACCAAAAACAAATCAAAAACAAAAGAATTACAAATATCTCAGAGTATTTCAGCAAAATAACAATGATTATTATCATTCGATTTTGCAATCACCTAGTCTTTCAGCAAAGTCACAATAATTAGTAGCGCTCCATTGCTCAACTATTAAGCATGCTTTGGTAACTCACAATAAAATTGTTATAAAATCAAACTTATGAATTTGTGGTTTGTTATTCTTTTTCACACAATAGACTTGCTCCAAAACAATCCGAATAAACTTCCAAGTCCGCATAGATACCGAGCGATGCTTTCAGGAGTTCACAACAATTATCTTAAATGCTGCTTTTAAAAATAGTTCTCAAGCTGTCTTTGGAAAATAGTCTTGTATCACTGGTTTCTCAGCATCGCTGAATGTCTTTCATAGTGCACTAAAAGACCACTAACCTCAAGAAGGCTGAAAACAGGGAGACAAGGGGGGAATTACTCATGAACCAACGTCTCCTGGAATGTTTCGATTGTTTGAGGAAGATGGAATACAGCTCGTAAATTATCCAGCCCGCTGCGAAAGTAATCCGCTCCAGAGAGGGAAGCTCCGATGAAGCCTCACACTGAAAAGACGGCTCCTGAAAGAATCACCGAACTCCAGCTGAACCGTGAATACCTACGAGCGAAGAAAGGCTTGAAGCCAAGCACAGAAAACACTTTGTCAGTTCAATTTACAGACTGGTAATAAGTCATCAGACACATGCTCGTGATGAGTCATCAATCAATTCTGGTGATTCATGTGAAGGAATTCTAGTGATGAGTCATCAGACACATGCTGGTGATGAGTCATCAAACACTTCTGATGATTCATATGAAGGAATTTGATGTCTCCATAAACCACTTGGCACACAGTTCACAAATGGAACAACACTTGCTTTTATCAATATAAACAAACATGCACTGTAGTTTTCCTCACAAGTTATAGGGAAGTGATGTGCTGTAAACACATTCATGACATGTTTCATTCTTCCTCATACAAGCTGATTTATTTTGTGAGGGTGCAGCAAGACGTGTGTGAGTGAAAGTCCTAACAGCTGCTTGTGAAGTTGCACTAAGGGCTCATGGGGTTTCTGAAGAGCAATGGTGGGCAGCCTTGTAGTCATATGTACCAGTAGTGGGTAAGAACACACTCCTTGCATTGGATCCAAGGGATCAAAACACATATGCACCCATGAAAACTGCTTTACTTGCCAAGTTTGGGCTGACCCCTAAGAAGTACCGTCGGAGGTTCAGGGACAGCACCAAATTCTCCACACAAAACTGGGTAGACTTTTTTGATTTCTCAGTAAGGCACTGAATGAATGGGTGCAGGGCAGTAAAGAAGATGACTATTTGGGGTTATATAATTTGATCCTGAAAAAGCATATGTTCAGTGTTTGCTTTACAGAGTTGCGCCAGCACCTAGTTGATAGTGAGCTGACTGATCCTAGAAAGCTTGCTGAAGAGGTAGACCTCTGTGTTAGCAACAAAGTGTCCAAAAAGGCACCTGGGGGACACCCACAAAGGTGATCAGCGTTCCCACCAGAAGAAAGAGGGGGGAGAAAAAGTTAAAATAAGGAGTTCTCAAAAGGCTCCCAAAACTATTTCCAAGGGGGGGGGTAAGCAGTCCCCACCTAAAGCAGAATGGCCGCCAGGGTACTTTGACAAGAAGAAAGGGAAGTTTATCCCCAAATGCTTAGAGCGCTTCAAGCGTGGACACTCCAAGGGCGTCTCCCAGTGTCCCATGAGGGCACAGTCCCCCACTGGAGGGCAGACACCTGAGGTGTCCCAGTTAGCTTTGGTGAGCAGATAGAGGTATTCCTAGTATCCCTGGGAGATGAGGAAATTGTACCAAAAGCCTATATGCCTGCCAATACTTCCAAGTATAAGCAGTGGGTCACCATTAATCTGCAAAGAGTGGAAGCTCTGCATGACACAGGATCCAGTGTGACTACTGTCAGGGGTCAGCTGGTGTCAGCAGAGCAGGTCATCCCTAATACATTCCACCAGGTCATAGTTGCTGACAATTGGGAGAGCCACCTACGGGTAGCTTTGGTTCCCTTTGAGTGGGGGGTTGCTGGTACTCTAAAAGTAGCTGTGAGTCCTGCCATGCCTGTAGATTGTCTTTTATGCAATGACCTTGAGCATACTACCTGGAAGGAGGTGGAGCTCAGGTCCCACCTAGAGATGTTAGGTTTGCCTGAATGGGTCTGCATGATCACATGATCCATGACTGCCCGGGAAGGGAGTCAAGGGCATCTGGCACCTGGAACAATGGCCCAGACAGCTGCACAGAGGAAGGGCAAGGGGCACAGGAAACCAGCCCCAGAAGTTCCTGCAGTGGTTGACGGGCCCCAAAAGAAGAGGCCCCTGAGCAAACTGGGGAAGACAATGCCGCCCTGGGTAACCTGCCTGTGCTTGCCGGTTGGCGAGTAGAGGGTGGGCCAACCAGGGAGGAATTCTGCCAAGCGCAGAAAGAGAGCCCC
This sequence comes from Pleurodeles waltl, assembly GCF_031143425.1. Classification (NCBI taxonomy): domain Eukaryota; kingdom Metazoa; phylum Chordata; class Amphibia; order Caudata; family Salamandridae; genus Pleurodeles; species Pleurodeles waltl. The sequence continues at coordinate 1,572,004,079 of NC_090440.1, forward strand.
ACTCTTAAGGGTCTGAGGCAATAGCCCTCACCCCAAGCAGCAGGTGAAGCCTCTGGCAATCACCACATATATTGGGAGAATGATCTCCTCTACAGTGAGCCTAAGGTACCAGCGTTCGGGCAGCACAGGTGCTGTCGGTCTCCCAGTGTTACTGGGCCATCCTACTGAGCCTGGCTCATGGCATCCCCCTGGTGCCACATTTGAGGCAAGACAAGATCTTTGCCAGGCTTGTCACCCACTTTTATTCGCCACATATACAGGTAGCCTCATATGCTTTCTAGGATCCTAAAACCACTCTAGGCAACTGGTTTATCCTGGTTTTGGTGGACCATGCCACCCGCTATCCAGAGGCAATCCCTCTGAGGACAGTGACTGCACCGGTGGTGACCAGAGCACTGATGGGGATATTTACCCATGTGGGGTTCCCAAAGGAGGTTGTGTCTGACAGAGGCACAAACTTCATGACAGCGAATATGAAGGAAGTCCATGTGGGATGAGTGTGGAGTAACCTACCGGTTTACCACCCCTTACCATCCTCAAATCATTGGGCTTGTTGAGAGGTTCAACAAGGCCCTGAAAGGCATGATCACTGGCCTACCTGGGCCATGGGGTGTAAGTGGGATGTCCTCCTGCCATGCCTTCTCTTTGCTTATTAGGAGGTGCCCCAGAACTGGGGTGGGATTCAGCCCCTTTGAACTTCTCTATGGATACCCTGTCAGGGGACCACTATGCATAGTCAAAGAGGGGTGGGAGAAAGCTCCCAGGAAACCCTCCCAGGATGTGGTCAGTTACATGCTGATCTTCTGCAACCAGACGCAGCGCTTCTGGAAACAGGCCAAGGGCAACCTCGAGGCCAGTCAAGAGGTGATGAAGGAATGGTATCACCAGAAGGCCACCCAGGTAGAATTCTCACATGGAGACAAAGTATGGGTAATGGAGCCAGTAGAGCCTGGAGCTCTCCAGGACGGATGGACGGCCCATTTGAAATCAAGTAGCGAAAGGGGGAGGCCACTTACCTAGTGGACCTCAAGACCAATCCCCTAAGGGTATTCCACCACAACAGACTGAAGCCCCATTTTGAGAGGTCTGAAGTCAGTATGCTTCTGGTGACAGATTAGGGCATGGAAGAGGAGAGTGAGCCTCTCCCCGACCTGGTCTCTGTTAAGGACGGCGATGGGTCAGTGGAAGGTGTTAATCTCTCTGACTCCCTGACTCTAGATGAGAGAGGAGACTTCTACGAGTTGTTGGAGCAGTTCTCTTCCCTGTTTTCCCTCACTCCTGGGCTCACACACTTGTGTGTCCATGATATTGACACAGAGACAGTCCACCTGTAAAGAATAACATTTACAGGGTGTCAGATAAGATGAGATCCAGCATCAAGGATGAAGTTGCTAAGATGCTGGCTCTTGGGGTGATAGAGAAGTCCAGTAGTCCCCAGTGCAGCTCAGTGCTGTTGGTTCTCAAGGCTGCTGCTCCCCGTGCCAAGCCAGAGCTGTGGGGCCAGATGAATCAAGATTCCAGTTAGCGATTCTCAAATAGCGATTTTTAAGAAATCACTATTTAAGAAATGCAAAAAGCGATGTATCAAAATTGAAAATCACTAATACCTATTTCTTAAAATTCGCAAACACAATTAGCGAGATGCTAATGCCGAATCGCTAAAAAAATCGGTAATTGAAAATCACAAATAGCGAAAACAGCAAACCGGAACAGCCTGATGACATCACAACCATGAAGTGAGTCAGCCCATGCTGTTTCCAGAAGCCACACTCACAGGGAAAGAGACACAGCCCAGCACCAGCGAGCCAGCATTGTGAGCAAGCCAGGACCAAACAGCAACATGCCCAGTGCTGGAAATGGGAAGGAGAAGAGAGACAGGAAGAGGAAGCTCAAATTCAGTGAGCAGGAATTGGAGGTGCTCACTGAGGAGGTTGTCATGAACCACGACAGACTATTTGGCAAGAACTCACTCCAAGTACCTGAGAGTGAGAAGCTGAAACTCTGGTCTGACATCCAGACAAAAATATGCACAGTGGGTGTTGCGCAACGCTCTGTTGAGGAGATACGCAAGCGATGGAATGACTTGCGTTCCCGTGCCTAAGAGAGGGTGGCCAGCAGGTTAAAGAAGGCAAGGAGCACCGGAGGCGGACCATCCACTCAGACACCGTCCACCCCCATGGAAGACCTGGTGGAGTCCACAGTGCTTCCAGAAGCTGTCAGTGGCGTCACTGATATTGACACCTCAGGGACATCCAGCACCAGCAAAGGTAAGGCCAGTAATTATGTGTATCCCCATATGTGCATGTACAAATGGCCCTTAGGAAATAACTATTAGCTTGATGCACAGTGAAAAGTAGTCCATGTCACATCTTACATACAACACGACTATGCCTTATGGGAGTGGTAGTACACAACCACAAACGACTTATAGTGACACAATTTAATTTTACATTTAAAACAACAATGCAAAAGTCTGTGAAAAATGCAAAAACTGACATGCTGCACATTGTCCTTGCAGATGTCCAGGTCCCTGCTGCTGCAGGATCTGAATAGGTGGGGGAACCAGAAACACAGCCACAGTCTGACTCACATACCAGTGAGTCCTACAGTATTGCACCTAGTAGACGCAGGGCAAGGGTGTTACCACTCCCAGAGTATAACCTGGACTCAGATGAGATGCCAGAAGGCAAACCCACACCACCACCAGAGGCTAGTCCCACAGGAAGACAGCAGTCCCAGCACCAGCGCCAGCGACAATCAACTCCCCTCAGGAGGCACCACGATGCAGGCAGACAGTGCACAGATGAAGGAGAAGACCCATCAATCTTTGGTGGCCTTGAAGCTTCCATGCTGAAGGTGCAGTGCCTACAATGGATGGCTCTGCTGAGAAATGCTCTCAAAGGGCTTGGATTGAGCTTGCCTCCTGTTTCCCGAAGTCTCAGGGCCAAGAAGACTTCAACTCTGCAAAGAACTCCTTGTGAGGCGAAAATCAAGGCACAGCTTGCTGGAATTGATGCACAGCCTGCCCCATGGTGAGAAAATCACCACACACCGAACCGGAATGATGCAGCCGTGCTCCCCGAGTGGAGATAGATGCATCGCCAGCATTGCAACTGGAACGTTGATGCACAGCCCCCCGGATTGACGCATCGCCGAGCCGGAAAGATGCAGCCCGACTTCCTGTGAGAGGAATCGACACAGAACCTGCCGTGCAATAGAAATTTCCCCACATCGGCCACCAGATCAACACAGCTTCTGTGATTTGCCCTGCTCATCCAGGATTTCTATGCATCGTCCCTGGTGCATCCAAATGCCGGACAAACAAAAGATGATTCAAGCCTACGTGCCTGATTTTGAAGCAAAGCCCTTGCCACGTGGAAAAGAATTGACGCATCATCTGTGTGCACCCAAAAATCTGACGCACACCTACCTTTTTCAGTTTATCTCTTCCTCTGTGGTCTTCATGCGTGTAATTTTGTCCCAAACCAGGTACTTTGTGCTTGCAAAAGACCATTGTTGCTTTAATGAACTCAAACTCAACTTATCTTTACAAAAGGGAAATTTCAACCTGTATTTATAAAACCTTGATAATTTTTACCTTAATCTACTCAGATAAATATTCTATATTTCTCTAAACCTGTGCAGTGTCTTTTTGTAGTGTTTCCACTGTGTTATTGTTTGATTTATTGCACAAATACTTTATACATTCCTTTTAAGTTAAGCCTGACTGCTCAGTGCCAAGCTACCAGTGGGTGGGCACAGGATAATGTGGATTGTGTGTGACTTACCCTGACTAGAGTGAGGGTCCTTGCTTGGAAAGGGGGGGTAAACCGACTGCCAACCAAAGACCCCATTTCTAAAATTGGTGGCAGAGTTGGGATATGACTTGTATTTGTGCAGTGACATACAATAGCTACGTGTAAACTACCTACCCACAGTTGAAGGTCAACTTGATTTTTTTTTTTTTTTCTGAAATTTCATTTTTCTGCTTGACATTTTAACTTAATCCTCATACAACATGTCTCTGGCTGGGTCTCAAGTAGGAGCTGGAGAGTTTGACCAAGCCAAGCTGAAGACATACACTGTTAACCAACTGAAGGTGTTCTGCAAAGGGATGGGAGTACCTACCTGGGGAGACTCCAAGAAGGACGAATACTAAAAGGCACTGAGGGCCTGGGCAGACGCTCGTTCACATAGAATGTTGAGGTGGAGGAGCCAGAGAGTAACCCCTCAGAGGATTTGCATGCAGTGGGGAATGTTATCCCAGGAATTGTGCCCCCTGCTAAACCCGGGGCAGTGTCTCTAGCCATGGCCTGACCACAGAGGAAAGGAGGGAGGAGAGAGAATTCTAATTGAAGATGGCAAAGTTATACATGGAGGTAGAAGAGAGGAAGGCTGAGAGACAAGCCAAAAAAGCTGAGGGTGAAAGGGCTTCGGTAATTCCTTTGGCTCATGAACTGAGTCTCAAAGAGCTGTATATCAAGGGAAGGTAGTCTGAGTCCAGCAGTGATGGTGGCAGCATACATGCAGGACCTGCTGGAGACAAGAAGGTTTGTATACCCAAGTATGTGGTGCCACGTTATGTGGTGGGAGATGACATTGATAAGTGGTTAACTGCTGACAAGACCATGTCCACTCACCTGAATTCTAGGTTACGTGGGAGTGAAGGGAATAAAACCCTCACCCCTAAACACTATTCTCTTGTATCTGAAATGAACAGGGAACAAACGAAGAGCCTCTGGGGGAAAGGGATAGGGAACAGGGATTTGGGAAGGGAAAAGAAGCAAAAAAACTGGTTCACGAAGGAGTTTCACTGTTGTCCCAAGAAAGTTGCCTCAGGACTTGGTGCAGGAATTCTAAGACCAAAAACAAATAAAAAACATAAGAATTACAAATATCTCAAAGTATTTCAGCAAAATAACAATGATTATTATCATTCGATTGGGCAATCACCTAGTCTTTCAGCAAAGTCACAATAATTAGTAGCGCTCCATTGCTCAACTATTAAGCATGCTTTGGTAACTCACAATAAAATTGTTATAAAATCAAACTTATGAATTTGTGGTTTGTTATTCTTTTTCACACAATAGACTTGCTCCAAAACAATCCGAATAAACTTCCAAGTCCGCATAGATACCGAGCGATGCTTTCAGGAGTTCACAACAATTATCTTAAATGCTGCTTTTAAAAATAGTTCTCAAGCTGTCTTTGGAAAATAGTCTTGTATCACTGGTTTCTCAGCATCGCTGAATGTCTTTCATAGTGCACTAAAAGACCACTAACCTCAAGAAGGCTGAAAACAGGGAGACAAGGGGGGAATTACTCATGAACCGACGTTTCCTGGAATGTTTCGATTGTTTGAGGAAGATGGAATACAGCTCGTAAATTCTCCAGCCCGCTGCGAAAGTAATCCGCTCCAGAGAGGGAAGCTCCGATGAAGCCTCACACTGAAAAGACGACTCCTGAAAGAATCACCGAACTCCAGCTGAACCGGGAATACCTACGAGCGAAGAAAGGCTTGAAGCCAAGCACAGAAAACACTTTGTCAGTTCTATTTATAGACTGGTAATAAGCCATCAGACACATGCTGGTGATGAGTCATCAATCAATTCTGGTGATTCATGTGAAGGAATTCTAGTGATGAGTCATCATACACATGCTGGTGATGAGTCATCAAACACTTCTGATGATTCATATGAAGGAATTTGATGTCTCCATAAACCACTTGGCACACAGTTCACAAATGGAACAACACTTGCTTTTATCAATATAAACAAACATGCACTGTAGTTTTCCTCACAAGTTATAGGGAAGTGATGTGCTGTAAACACATTCATGACATGTTTCATTGTTCCTCATACAAGCTGATTTATTTTGTGAGGGTTCAGCAAGACGTGTGTGTATGAGTGAAAGTCCTAACAGCTCTTTGTGAAGTTGCACTAAGGGCTCATGGGGTTTCTGAAGAGCAATGGTGGGCAGCCTTGTAGTCATATGTACCAGTAGTGGGTAAGAACACACTCCTTGCATTGGATCCAAGGGATCAAAACACATATGCACCCATGAAAACTGCTTTACTTGCCAAGTTTGGGCTGACCCCTAAGAAGTTCCATCGGAGGTTCAGGGACAGCACCAAACTCTCCACACAAAACTGGGTAGACTTTTTTGATTTCTCAGTAAGGCACTGAATGAATGGGTGCAGGGCAGTAAAGAAGATGACTATTTGGGGTTATATAATTTGATCCTGAAAAAGCATATGTTCAGTGTTTGCTTTACAGAGTTGCGCCAGCACCTAGTTGATAGTGAGCTGACTGATCCTAGAAAGCTTGCTGAAGAGGTAGACCTCTGTGTTAGCAACAAAGGTGGTCATTCCGACCTAGGCGGGCGGCGGTTGCCGCCCGCCTGTCGGAATCCGCCTGAATACCGCCCCGCGGTCAATTGACCGCGAGGGGTATTCTGACTTTCACGCTGGGCCGGCGGGCGATCTGATTCAGATCGCCCGCCGGCCCAGCGGGAAAGCGCCTTCCACAAGGAAGCCGGCTCGGAATCGAGCCGGCGGAGTGGAAGGCGTGCGACGGGTGCAGCAGCACCCGTCGCGCTTTTCAGTGTCTGCATCGCAGACACTGAAAAGCCTAGTTGGGCCCTGTTAGGGGGCCCCTGCCGTGCCCATGCCATGGGCATGGGCACGGCAGGGGCCCCCAGGGGCCCCGCGACCCCCCCTACCGCCATCCTGTTCATGGCGGCTTTCCCGCCATGAACAGGATGGCGGTAGGGGGGATCAGAATCCCCTCGGCGGCGCAGCGAGCTGCGCCGCCTTGGAGGATTCTAAGGGTCAGAGGAAAACCGGCGGGAGACCGCCGGTTTTCCCGTTCTGACCGCGGCCAAAGCGCCGCGGTCAGAATGACCAAGGGAGCACCGCCGGCCTGTCGGCGGTGCTCCCGCCCCCGTTGGCCCTGGCGGTAGGGAACCGCCAGGGTCAGAATGAGGGCCAAAGTGTCCAAAAAGGTACCTGGGGGACACCCACAAAGGTGATCAGCGTTCCCACCAGAAGAAAGAGGGGGGAGAAAAAGTTAAAATAAGGAGTTCTCAAAAGGCTCCCAAAACTATTTCCAAGGGGGGGGGGGTAAGCAGTCCCCACCTAAAGCAGAATGGCAGCCAGGGTACTTTGACAAGAAGAAAGGGAAGTTTATCCCCAAATGCTTAGAGCGCTTCAAGCGTGGACACTCCAAGGGCGTCTCCCAGTGTCCCAAGAGGGCACAGTCCCCCACTGGAGGGCAGACACCTGAGGTGTCCCAGTTAGCTTTGGTGAGCAGATAGAGGTATTCCTAGTATCCCTGGGAGATGAGGAAATTGTACCAAAAGCCTATATGCCTGCCAATACTTCCAAGTATAAGCAGTGGGTCACCATTAATGGGCAAAGAGTGGAGGCTCTGCATGACACAGGATCCAGTATGACTACTGTCAGGGGTCAGCTGGTGTCAGCAGAGCAGGTCATCCCTAATACATTCCACCAGGTCATAGTTGCTGACAATTGGGAGAGCCACCTACTGGTAGCTTTGGTTCCCTTTGAGTGGGGGGTTGCTGGTACTCTAAAAGTAGCTGTGAGTCCTGCCATGCCTGTAGATTGTATTTTATGCAATGACCTTGAGCATACTACCTGGAAGGAGGTGGAGCTCAGGTCCCACCTAGAGATGTTAGGTTTGCCTGAATGGGTCTGCATGATCACATGATCCATGACTGCCCGGGAAGGGAGTCAAGGGCATCTGGCACCTGGAACAATGGCCCAGACAGCTGCACAGAGGAAGGGCAAGGGGCACAGGAAACCAGCCCCAGAAGTTCCTGCAGTGGTTGACGGGCCCCAAAAGAAGAGGCCCCTGAGCAAACTGGGGAAGACAATGCCGCCCTGGGTAACCTGCCTGTGCTTGCCGGCTGGCGAGTAGAGGGTGGGCCAACCAGGGAGGAATTCTGCCAAGCGCAGAAATAGTGCCCCACTCTTAAGGGTCTGAGGCAATAGCCCTCACCCCAAGCAGCAGGTGAAGCCTCTGGCAATCACCACATATATTGGGAGAATGATCTCCTCTACAGTGAGCCTAAGGTACCAGCGTTCGGGCAGCACAGGTGCTGTCGGTCTCCCAGTGTTACTGGGCCATCCTACTGAGCCTGGCTCATGGCATCCCCCTGGCGCCACATTTGAGGCAAGACAAGACCTTTGCCAGGCTTGTCACCCACTTTTATTGGCCACATATACAGGTAGCCTCATATGCTTTCTAGGATCCTAAAACCAATCTAGGCAACAGGTTTATCCTGGTTTTGGTGGACCATGCCTCCCGCTATCCAGAGGCAATCCCTCTGAGGACAGTGACTGCACCGGTGGTGACCAGAGCACTTATGGGGATATTTACCCATGTGGGGTTCCCAAAGGAGGTTGTGTCTGACAGAGGCACAAACTTCATGACAGCGAATATGAAGGAAGTTCATGTGGGATGAGTGTGGAGTAACCTACCGGTTTACCACCCCTTACCATCCTCAAATCAATGGGCTTGTTGAGATGTTCAACAAGGCCCTGAAAGGCATGATCACTGGCCTACCTGGGCCATGGGGTGTAAGTGGGATGTCCTCCTGCCATGCCTTCTCTTTGCTTATTAGGAGGTGCCCCAGAACTGGGGTGGGATTCAGCCCCTTTGAACTTCTCTATGGATACCCTGTCAGGGGACCACTATGCATAGTCAAAGAGGGGTTGGAGAAAGCTCCCAGAAAACCCTCCCAGGATGTGGTCAGTTACATGCTGATCTTCTGCAACCAGACGCAGCGCTTCTGAAAACAGGCCAAGGGCAACCTCGAGGCCAGTCAAGAGGTGATGAAGGAATGGTATCACCAGAATTCCACTCAGGTAGAATTCTCACATGGAGACAAAGTATGGGTAATGGAGCCAGTAGAGCCTGGAGCTCTCCAGGACGGATGGACGGCCCATTTGAAATCAAGTAGCAAAAGGGGGAGGCCACTTACCTAGTGGACCTCAAGACCAATCCCCTAAGGGTATTCCACCACAACAGACTGAAGCCCCATTTTGAGAGGTCTGAAGTCAGTATGCTTCTGGTGACAGATTAGGGCATGGAAGAGGAGAGTGAGCCTCTCCCCGACCTGGTCTCTGCCAAGGACGGCGATGGGTCAGTGGAAGGTGTTAATCTCTCTGACTCCCTGACTCTAGATGAGAGAGGAGACTTCTACGAGTTGTTGGAGCAGTTCTCTTCCCTGTTTTCCCTCACTCCTGGGCTCACACACTTGTGTGTCCATGATATTGACACAGAGACAGTCCACCTGTAAAGAATAACATTTACATGGTGTCAGATAAGATGAGATCCAGCATCAAGGATGAAGTTGCTAAGATGCTGGCTCATGGGGTGATAGAGAAGTCCAGTAGTCCCCAGTGCAGCTCAGTGCTGTTTGTTCTCAAGGCTGCTGCTCCCCGTGCCAAGCCAGAGCTGTGAGGCCAGATGAATCAAGATTCCAGTTAGTGATTCTCAAATAGCGATTTTTAAGAAATCGCTATTTAAGAAATGCAAAAAGCGATGTATCAAAATTGAAAATCACTAATACCTATTTCTTAAAATTCGCAAACACAATTAGCGAGATGCTAATGCCGAATCGCTAAAAAAATCGGTAATTGAAAATCACAAATAGCGAAAACAGCAAACCGGAACAGCCTGATGACATCACAACCATGAAGTGAGTCAGCCCATGCTGTTTCCAGAAGCCACACTCACAGGGAAAGAGACACAGCCCAGCACCAGCGAGCCAGCATTGTGAGCAAGCCAGGACCAAACAGCAACATGCCCAGTGCTGGAAATGGGAAGGAGAAGAGAGACAGGAAGAGGAAGCTCAAATTCAGTGAGCAGTAATTGGAAGTGCTCACTGAGGAGGTTGTCATGAACCATGACAGACTATTTGGCAAGAACTCACTCCAAGTACCTGAGAGTGAGAAGCAGAAACTCTGGTCTGACATCCAGACAAAAATATGCACAGTGGGTGTTGCGCAATGCTCTGTTGAGGAGATACGCAAGCGATGGTATGACTTGCGTTCCCGTGCCTAAGAGAGGGTGGCCAGCAGGTTAAAGAAGGCAAGGAGCACCGGAGGCGGACCATCCACTCAGACACCGTCCACCCCCATGGAAGACCTGGTGGAGTCCACATTGCTTCGAGAAGCTGTCAGTGGCGTCACTGATATTGACACCTCAGGGACATCCAGCACCAGCAAAGGTAAGGCCAGTAATTATGTGTATCCCATATGTGCATGTACAAATGCCCCTTAGGAAATAACTATTAGCTTGATGCACAGTGAAAAGTAGTCCATGTCACATCTTACATACAACACGACTATGCCTTATGGGAGTGGTAGTAAACAACCACAAACGACTTATAGTGACACAATTTAATTGTACATTTAAAGTAACAATGCAAACGTCTGTGAAAAATGCAAAAACTGACATGCTGCACACTGTCCTTGCAGATGTCCAGGTCCCTGCTGCTGCAGGATCTGAAAAGGTGGGGGAACCAGAAACACAGCCACAGTCTGACTCAAATACCAGTGAGTCCTACAGTATTGCACCTAGTAGACGCAGGGCAAGGGTGTTACCACTCCCAGAGTATAACCTGGACTCAGATGAGATGCCAGAAGGCAAACCCACACCACCACCAGAGGCTAGTCCCACAGGAAGACAGCAGTCCCAGCGCCAGCGACAATCAACTCCCCTCAGGAGGCACCACGATGCAGGCAGACAGTGCACAGATGAAGGAGAAGGCCCATCAATCTTTGGTGGCGTTGAAGCTTCCATGCTGAAGGTGCAGTGCCTACAATGCAAACACATGAGGTCACTGCACAGACAGTTTGTGTCCCACAATTACAATATAGGATTACTACACAAGCAGTTGGCGACTACGATTGAGGGACAGCAAACAGCAGCTGAAAACACCAAGGAGTCAACACACGCCATTAGGGAACACTGCACTGAGATACGGCAGGAGCGCGTCAGCCAGCGCAGGTGCCATCACTAATTCTTGGGAAGGTTTGATAGCTTCTGTAGATCAGTCAATCGGCTTGCAAGTTCAACAGCCTTGATATCACAGCGTGCCGTGGCCACGCAGGTAGAGATGGCACATTACAGGCACAGGGATTGGTGCAAATAACCAATGTACTGGATGCAATACAAACGGCACGCAGTGCCACAACCCAGGGTGTTGGAGATAGTGAGGAGTCCTCTAGCATCAGCAGTCTGACAGTCCCTGTGATTGATCCGAGGCATTGCAGTGCCAGACACAGTATTGCATGTAAACCTGCTACAAGAGGTGCCAGCGAGGGCATTGAGCACTTAAGTGGAGTACGTGGATGTAAGAAGTGATGTTGAGGGCTACATGGGACTACCTATACATATAGCATTACAGTTATACTATGATGTTAATAGTGTGTCACTGTTAATCGTTTATGTCCGCCTATGGGGCATAGCTATGTCCTATTGACACATTTGTTACATGAATCAAGGTAATAAAGATGCTAACTACAGAAATACATATTATTGAAGTGGAGTTGTCATTACTTACATTAAAAATGGTTGTGCGTGATGTCCGCACGTCTTTGCCTGCCCTCTGCTGCGCTGCTCCTGTCTGCTGGTTGAAGGGGTGGTAAGGGATCATCATCCTTATCTGAGTCCGGCTCCGTGAGTTCCACTGGTATGCCCCTGGTGGTTGCTATGTTGTGCAAGATAGCACATGTGGCCACAATTTTGAATGTCGTCTCTGGGCTGTACTGTAGTGCACCTCCACTCTTATTGATGCACCTGAAGCGGCTCTTCAGCAGCACAAAAGTGCGCCCCACCACATTGCGGGTTGCCCTATGTGCAGCATTGTACTTCCTCTCTGCTGGAGTTGCAGGACTCAGGTAGGGCATCAGCATATAGGTGCGCACAGGCACAGCGTAGGCACTGTCTCCTGAATGTAAAGAGAGTAAAATGAGTACTTGTGATATCTGCCGTCACACGTACATCAATGCAACATCGTAAACTATCAACTTACCTAGTAGATATCCTTCACCAAACTCCCCAGCTAGCAGTCTTGTGTGAATCCCGCTGTGGCGAAAGATGTATGAGTCATAAGTGCTACCTGGGTAGGTATCTGGCCACCAGATTGGTAATGATGTGGGAGGCATTGCATATCACCTGTATGTTCATAGAATTATTGTTTTTACGGTTGCGATACACATACTCGCTTGCCGATGGTGGACAGATTGCTACATGTGTCCCATCGATGGCACCCAGGACATGTGGGAACTGTGCTATCTGGTAGAAATTAATTTTAGTTTGTTGTAATGTCTATGCGGTGTTGGGGAATCTAATGGACAGTTGTATTCTGCTCAGCATGGCATTGAGGAATGCATTGAAAAATCTAGAGAGGGCACTCTGTGATACCCCTACAGCTGCTCTTATTACATCTTGATAGCTCCCTGAGGCTAGTAAGTGCAGGGAGCATGTTACCTGCACATGGATGGGTATGCTACTGGTCCTGTGTTTTGCCCGCTGCAGCATGGGTTGCAGCTCAGCTATCAGGTCAAGTATCATGGCTGAGCTTAACCTGTACTTCTCATAAATTTCCTCCTCAGTCTGGTCAAAAAGGGTATTGCACACTCTGAAAATGCGCTCCTGTATCCTCCTCCTTCTCCTCAAACGTGCCAAGATCCTCATTCTCCTCACCATTTCATAGAGTGTGGCCATTGTGGAAGAGCAGCTGAGGCATTCTGGGCCTCTTTATGTAGGTTTCTCCTGGTTACCTTCGGTTTCAATTTGTGGTAAATTGCATGTGCAAATGCCCATTCTTCGAATAATCGAAATTTGCGATTTTTTGATGCATCGCATTGGGATTCGTTTTTTGCGTGTCGCAATCAGCAGATCGCAAATAGCGTTCCGATTTAGTGGACCACTATCTGCGATTCGCTTATCGGTGTCACAATTTGCATTTCGCAATTAGCGATTAACTAATTCATATCGCTATTTGAGATACGCTGTTTGTGACACACAAATTCATGTCTCATTCACAAAAAATAATTATTTTAGCAATTCTTTATTTTCGCGCTGCGAATGCCTTTCATACATCGCAAACACCATTTTTGCATTCACAAACGGCCTATTTTTGCCATTCGCACCGTTTCGAATGCAAAAAGTTTTGATACATCTGGCCCTAGGTTCTGCATGGATTACTGGGGTCTCAACTTTGTCACAAAGACAGATGCTCACCCCATCCCCTGAGCTGATGAGCTTGTAGACAGGTTAGGTGCTGCCAAGTTCCTAGTACCTTTGACCTCACATCAGGGTACTGGCAGATCTCCTTGGCTGAAGGGGCAAAAGAGAGATCTGCTTTTTCTACTCCTGCAGGTCATTACCAATTCAGAGTAATGCCCTTTGGATTGAAAAATGCCCCCACTACCTTCCAACAGTTGGTTAATGGGGCCCTAGCTGGCAAAAATGACTTCTGAGCAGCCTACCTAGACGACATTGCCATCTACAGTTCCAGCTGGGAGGAACACCTGCTCCACCTCAAAGAGGTGCTCCAGGCCCTGCAACAGGCAGGCCTGAACATGAAGGCCAGTAAGTGCCAGATTCAGCAGGGTTCCATGGTGTACTTGGGACACCTAGTAGGTGGTGGCAAGGTGCAGCCCCTCCAGGCCACGATTCAAACAACAACGGCCTGGCAACCACCTAAAACTCAAACAGAGGTGAGAGCCTTCTTAGGACTCACTGGTTATTACTGCAGATTTGTTAAGGGATATGGCACTATAGTAGCCCCTTTAGCAAAACTGACATCCAAAAAACAACCTAGGTTGGTGAATTGGACAGAGGCTTGCCAGAAAGCCTTTGACTCCCTGAAGGAAGCCATGTGCACTGCCCCATGCTCAAAGCACCTGACTTCTCCAGAGAATTCATTGTGCAGACAAAGGCTTCAGAGCTTGGCATAGGGGCGGTCCTAGCACAGCTGAATGAGGAGGGCCTAGACCAACCGGTAGCCTTTATTAGCAGAAGGCTATTCCCACAGGAACAGAGTGGAGTGCTATTGAGAGAGAAGCATTTGCTGTGGTCTGGGCACTGAAGAAGCTGAGACCAGAACTGTCTGGGACTCACTTACGGGTTCAGAGAGACCCCAGGCCCCTCAGATGAGTCATGCAAATGAGGGGGGAAAATCCTAAAATCTTGAGGTGGTCCATTTTGCTACAGGGATGGAATTTACGGTTGAGCATCACCCGGGGATTAACACACCAGTGCTGATGGTCTCTCCAGATCCTTCTGCCTTAACGATGAGAGCTCCCAAGGGGTTGGGTAGCTCTCCCCACTTTCAGCTGGGGGGACACATGTTAGACCTGACAGCCTTAGGGTGGTCACCTCAAACATTTTGCCTGCCTCCCTCCACTTTTTGACACTGTTTTTGCTGGTTTTAAGAATCTGCACACTTTACTGCTCCTAACCAGTGCTAAAGTGCATCTGCTCTCTCCCTTAAAACATGGTGACATTGGCTCATACCCAATTGGCTTATTTAATTTACTTGTATGTCCCCAGTAAAGTGTACTAAATGTGCCCAGGGCCTGTAAATTAAATGGCACTAGTGGGCCTGCAGCACTGATTGCTCCACCCACATAAGTAGTCCCTTAACCATGCCTCAGGCTTGCCATTGCAAGGCCTGTGTATGCAGTTTTACTGCCACTTCGACTTGGCATTTAAAAGTACTTGCCAAGCCTTAAATACCCCTTTTTTTACACATAAGTCACCACTAAGGTAGGCCCTAGGCAACCCATATGGCAGGGTGCGGTGTAGGTAAAATGCAGGACATGTACCTGTGTAGGTTATATGTCCTGGTAGTGTAAGACTCCTAAAAGTCATCTTACTGCTGAGAGGCCTACTCCTTTCATAGGCTAGCATTAAGGTTACTCTCATATTGTTGCCCTGCTGCCTTGCTTCCCCCTGGCTCTGCTGAGAAGTGGTCTCAAAGGGCTTGGATTGAGCTTGCCTCCTGTTTCCCGAAGTCTCAGGGCCAAAAAGACTTCACTCTTCAAAGCACTCCTTGTGCAGCAAAAATCAATGCACAGCCTGTCAGAATCGACGCACAGCCTGCCCTGTGGTGAAAAAATCACTGCATGCTGAACCGGAACGACGTAGCCCGCTCCCCGAATGCAGATTGACACAGCACCAGCTTTGCGACCAGAACTTAGATGCACTGCCCACCGCATTGATGCATTGCCGAGCCAGGGCAATGCAGCCCAACTTCCTGTGAGAGGAATCTACACAGCGCCTGCTGTGCGACAGAAATTTCCCCACATCACCCTCCCGATCAATTCAGCTCTTGTGACTCCGCGCTGCACTCCCAGGATTTCTCTGCATCGTCCCCGGGTCATCCAAGTACCTCTCAACACAAAGAGGATTCAAGCCTGCAAACCGGAATTTGACACAAAGCCCTTGCAGAGTGGAAAAGAATCAATGCATTGTCTGTGTGCGACCAGATTTCCGAGGCACACCTACCTTTTTCAACGCATCTCCTCCTCTGCGGTCTTCATGCGTGCAACTTTGACGCAAACCAGGTACTTTATGCTTGCAAGTGACCATTTATGCTTTAAAGAACTTAAAACTCATCTTATCATTAGAAAAGGGATATTTCAATTTGTATTTATACATATAAAACCTTGATCGTTTTGACCTTAATCTACTCAGATAAATATTCTATATTTTTCGAAACCTGTGTGGTATCTTTCTGTAGTGTTTCCACTGTGTTACTGCATGATTTATTGCACAAATACTTTACATATTGTCTTCTAAATTAAGCCTGACTGCTCAGTGCCAAGCTGCCAGAGTGTGGGCACAGGATAATGTGGATTGTGTGTGACTGACCCTGATTAGAGTGAGGGTCCTTGCTTGAACAGGGGGTAACCCGACTGCCAACCAAAGACCCAATTTCTAATGGTTGGCAAACAGTTTTGTATGTTTATCTAGTTCTCTTTTATTTTCAGGTTTGGTCGAACAATACAACATTTCTGGACCAAGTATTTTGGAAAAGTTTCCTATGTTTCATTTAGGATCACCACATATACTGGGGATAGCAATCGTGTGGGGTTGAGGGTGTCATGTTTCACTATTGTTGTTATCAGTTAAAATACCAACTGTAGTTAAGGACTACAATATTGATACTTGAAACATGAGGGGGATGAGCTCTGTATGTGAGAGGCATAGAATACTGGCACAAATACATATGCACAAAGCTCAGATTACAGTCCTGGAGGAACACATCTGGTAACCTCTGAGGCCTAGAAACTCCAGAAAAGGTGGAGGGGTCAGTTATTTTACATACCCTTTTCTACATTTTCCAGGGGAGACAAAATCTGGCTCTGGGCTTGGGTACCCTTTGTGCTGCAGGAATCAAAGACTGCCACATAAGGATGTCATGTGCTACTTAGGAGTACAGTGGATAGAGAATCAGTGGTGCTGGGATGCCAACACTGTGTAGTACACCTTCCTGTCCCACCTCTCCACTGTGGTGACTGACTGGGCATTCTGTCCATGAATATTAGGAGGGGATTTTAATGCGGTACTGGACATATCACTAGAACATTCCCATCCACCCCTGCCCTCGACAAATGCTGAGTAACATGTCTGAATGCTGAAATGATGGGTGGAAGGATGGGGCCTCCTAGATACCTGGGTAGCCACATTGAGGGTATTAGAGACTATTCCTTTTACCCCTACTTGTATACCCTCTACTGCCACCCAGACTGCTTCCTTTGTCCTCCCCTGCTCCTACCTAACATAATAAATACTGTCTATCTTGGAAAGACAATATCTGACAATGCACTGCTAGAAATACGTATTGCTTGGTGTTGAGTGCCACCCCCGATCCCAACCTGGCCTGAAGGTGGTGCTTTCTGAGGATACGGAATTGAGGGAGACCCTGGCAGCAACCACCAATAGATATTTTGTGGAAAACGCCAGCACAGCCTCCTCCCCATTGACAGAATGGAAGCAATTAAAGGGGTAGTGTGAGGTACATTGATTGGGGCAGTAATGAGGGCCAGAGGGAAAATTCATAGTGAGCTAAAGCAACTGGAGGGTACGGTAGAGAAAGAGGCAACTGAAATGGAGGAGGCAATTCCCATATTACAAGAAGCTAGGATCATACATGCTGAACTCCTAGTGTGCATTCGAGTACTAGACTATAGGGCCTATTCACAAAAAATGCATACAGAGGCAAACAGATCATGCACTTTATACAAGCAGACCCAAGTCCCACTCCTATCTTATTGAGGAACAGCCCCTCGAGTGGGATGGCGATTACCCAACTGGGAATTAACAGAGCCTTCTGTGAGTTTTACAGTACATTGTACACAGCCTCACTGCCCTGATCCAGTATTGACATACTTGTGCTGAACAAAACTCCCTAGAGTGCCACCAGATGTTAAGGTAATGCTGGATGCACCTATCACAGAAAATGGTAAAGCTTTATGTGTCTTCTTGTTAGAAATGAGTTTCGTAATTGGCTATGGTAGGCACCTAAGCCAGGCAGTAACTACCACTCTAGCCAGGGTAAGGACATCTAGGATAACCCCTCCTATCCCCCTTGGTAGCTTTGGCCAGAGCAGTCAGGCTTATCCCAGAGGTGATGTGTAAATCATTTGCACAACACACACAATCCTGTGACACAATAAATAAACTACAAAAAGAGACTTCACAACAGGTTATTTAAAAATAAACTGCATTGCATAATAGTTATAGAACAAGACAACAGGAATCAGTAATATTATGCCCAATAGATGAGAGGGCAATTGTTATATATACTAAGCCAATGGCAAGGGCCAAGACAGGGTTGTATGTTTTGGGATCATATCAGGTTGTGCGCGTTCCACAACTGGGGTGCCCCTTTTTACCACTTCCTTACATTTTGATGGTTGAACCCTTAGCACAAAGGCTCCGCCAGGAGGCAGGTGACAAAGGGATCTTAATAGATAACGTGGTACATGTTTTATCATTGAAGGCAGATGACATGTTCTTATATCTCTGGAACCTGCATGAAGAACAGCCGGTAATGTCCCATTTACTATCGAAGTTTGAGGACTTGCCTCTACTACAAATAAATGTTGCTAAGTCATGTACTTGCTTCCTCTCAGGCACATACACAGAACAAATGTTTCAGTTTAGGGAATCCTTGATACCGGTGGCCCTATTATCTTTAATTATTTGGGAATTCAGGGATACTGTGAACCAAAGGATTTACTTGATGGCATCCTTGTATACACAATTGGCACCCTCAAGCCCCAGGTGGGTTTTTGGACCACGCTTCACCTATCAGTGGCTGGGTGCCTGGCACTGGCAAAAATGGTTAGGTTGCCTCGGTTACTATACTACTTTGTGAACCTACCAATTGCCAAACCAGCATGGGTGTTTCGTCTCCTGGAAACTATACTGATAGAACTCACCTGGGGCAGTTGTCATTGTCAGGTTAGCCTTAAAATTCTTTGCTTCTCTGTTACCAAAGGGGTATGGGAACCCCAGACATTAAGGCCTACTGTATAGCTGGACAATTGCAATGGATGGCATATTGGCTTGTCCGGCCCCCGCTTATCTGAAATAGGCTGCACATTTGCTCAATTTACAGTGACCTACTGCATAAATTGCTTTACCCAAAGATTACCATACTACTCACGAGTTTCCTTCTACTACTTGCTGCCTTATGATACTGGAAGATGGCTCTTAGGTATACTTCAACATGTATGCTATGTGCACCAAATGTCTGGTTCGGTGGAATACCCACACCCTCCGGCACACTGACAGTACCCCAGGGAATAGGCTGGAGTAACATCTGTAGGATTGCTGTTTGACTGCACATTAATGACACACTGATTTTGTTCACACTCATGCACTACCTGAAGCCCTTTTTCTTACTCATGCTAGTATTATCCGCTATGTTCATCAGCATTGGGCACCAGATGGCAGAGAACCCCAAATGCATTGGCTGCTCCAGGCATTGCACACAATGGGACACAGTAGGCACTTGGTTAGATGCCTCTACAGAGGACTCTAGGACAACCTGATGCCCTACTTCATCCCCTTTAAAATAAATGGGAGATCGATTTGGGTAGGGAACTGACGCATAACGTTTGGACCTGCTTACTAGAATATACTAAGAAGATGTCACAGAATACACAGTTTAGATTTATTCAGGTCACTATTCTACACAGATCCTATCTAACGTAATATAAAATTAGTAAAATGTTACCAACAGCCTCCTCGGAGTGTCCTCAGTGTTATACTGTAGACGCCAACCTCCTGCATATGTTGTGGTCCTATCCTTCATTGGCCAAATACTGGAGGGAGATATCTATGGTGTTGACATACGTCACTAGCCTGAACCACTGGACCACACTGGACCGGTATATTTTAGGACTGTACTAAAGGACAAATTTTCCAAGGTAGCGAAACGATTACCTGACACTGGAAATCCCTGTTACCTCTCAAGCAGCCAAATGGCGGGAGGAGGTACTAGACTAAGGTCAGACTGAAAGCTAGGCTTTACAGTGTAAAGAATATAGGGGCCTTTGAAAAAAACATATATCACTAGAGTAGGATACCCTTCTGGAAGGTTTTAGTGCTCAGGATGACGACTCTGAGGCTGAGCAATGATTGGGCGATATTGGGGTTGTTGACTGAATACGCAATCTGAGTGTAGTCCCTTCCCTCATGGTCTCACACAGATAATGACCCACATCACATTATTGGCCTAACTAGGCCTATGCTCTCTCACTCTATATTATTCCTAGGCTTCAGATAAACCACACCTATACCCCCCATGCCCATTAAGAACACTTATACAATCCTGACACAATAGGCTTCCCCAGGATAGCCTTGTATAGCAGGTGATAAGCTTGTTGAGTAAACAGCAGGTGGATTGGGGAGCTGTATTCTGCAGATGTTACCTTTTATCTGTACGTTAACTTTTAGGGCTTCTTGTAATTCAACCTCACTCTCATGCTTAATTGTCAACCCTTATCACATCACAAAGTTTTCAACAAGATTACTTCTGCTGTAAAATAGGAAGTTGTAAAGAAGATGCAATAAAGTTTGTGTTTAAAAAAATACAGTTTTGTTGTTGATAGGCCTAGAGACTAGTATGATGCACAATTTCTCTGGTAGAAACAAATCCTGATTGCAGATTCATTCCACTTTTGCCATGTTTGCCCTCATTCTGTCACTTGAGGATTTGCCATATCTCTCTGACTCAGCTCATAATTAGGGCCTCATTTACAAGGAACAGGCGCATCAGCTCCAATGCACCAGTTTCCTTACTTTGTCCTGCACCCCCCAATGACACACTGGTGGCGCTGTATTTATAATACAGTGTACCATGGGGCTCATTAGCATAACAGCGTCAACATTTTTTATGGAGTTGTGGCACTTTGCCTGGAGTAGCATAAATATTTTTGACACTAGTCCAGCAACGCTCGGGGAGGCCCATTGAAAAGAGCCTAATGTCAGCTTAACACCTGCCAAGGGCAAGCATTAAAAAATGTTTCCAGTATGGCACAGTGAAATCTTGTAGATTTCACTGCACCATTTTTTTGGGCCTGCCTTTGGGGGAACACCTCCCTTACATGCATTATTCCTGGTGCGGGTATAATTTGGCACAAGGGCTTACAAACTCATGCAATAGTGACATTTTACCAGTTTGTAAATACGGCACGGGGAACTGTTTTGCACCACAGTAAGGTTAAAAAAATGACGCTAGGAGGCTCCAGGGGCTTGTAAATGAGCCCCTTATTTTCCACACTTTTGTTCCCTTACTGGACCCAGTTAAATACTCTGCTGGTCAACTGAAGAATTAAGGCCCTCATTACAACCCTGGCGGTCGGTGTTAAAGCAGCAGTAAAACCGCCAACAGGCCGGCAGTAAAAGAAATGGGATCACGACCGTGGCAGAAACCGCCAACATAGATAGCCACTTTAACACTCCGACCGCCAAGGCGGAACAAACAAACAGCGTTGCGGTAACCGCCAACAGACAGGCGAAAGACAATGTACCGCCCACAGTATCATGAGAGGCCAATCCGCCACCTTTTCCGGGGTGGATTTACCGCAAACAAAAACACGGTGGAAACAGGACTTGGAAGGGAAAATGCTCACGTCTACACACCCTACGAGGAACCAGGACACCATCAAACCGGAAATCCAGATACTCCCTGCCTTTGTCTTCCTGCTCCTCTACCAGGAGCACGAACGCCGGCGGCGAAGACCACAGTGAGTACTGCACCTATGACACAGGGGATGGGGGAGGGAAAAGAGAGTGACACACACACGCAACACGCAAAACCCCCACCCCCACCCTCACCCACTACAACACACACACTAATACATGTCGATACATTCCAGTTACACCCCCTAACACCCCCCCGGAAGAATGCAAAGACAAAAGGAAATTATTTGAACATTTGTAATCTATTAAAATCCAGTATTCAAAAATATATATACACTATAAACAAATATATGCACCAAGAATAGAAGTCAAGGTATTGCACCATTAAAGTCCCTGGACCACTGGGCCCAAAATGCATGGGTGAGGCCCACACTCACTGCCCGATCAAAACGGAGAGAACACTGCAGGGGATAGATAAAAACACAACAGGCACCTCAGAGGGAAGGGAAGGGGGGCACCTCAGCCAGATGAGTGCACAACACCAGATCCACGAGGGGGCTCCATGCCCACTGCTGTATCCTGGGGAGTGCAAAGCCACAGTCTCACAAGTCTTTTCAGTGGGTGGTTTGCCCACTGCTGTGTATCCTGGGGAGTGCAAAGCCACAGTCTCACAAGTCTCTCAAGTGGGTGGTTTGCCCACTGCTTTATCCTGGGGAGTGCAAAGCCACAGTCTCACAAATCTCTCAAGTGGGTGGTTTGCCCACTGCTTTATCCTGGGGAGTGCAAAGCCACAGTCTCTCAAGTCTTTTCAGTGGGTGGTTTGCCCACTGCTGTATCCTGGGTAGTGCAAAGCCACAGTCTCACAAGTCTCTCAAGTGGGTGGTTTGCCACTGCTGTATCCTGGGGAGTGCAAAGCCACAGTCTCTCAAGTGGATAACAGTCTCCACTGGTTCTGGAGGGGGCTTTGTGCCCAGAGTGCTTCATCCTGCCAAGGACTGAGGTAGTGGATGCCTTTCTCCACTGGTTCTGGAGGGGGCTTTGTGCCCAGAGTGCTTCATCCTGCCAAGGACTGAGGTAGTGGATACCTTTCTCCACTGGTTCTGGAGGGGGCTTTGTGCCCAGAGTGCTTCATCCTGCCAAGGACTGAGGTAGTGGATCCCTTTCTCCACTGGTTCTGGAGGGGGCTTTGTGCCCAGAGTGCTTCATCCTGCCAAGGACTGAGGTAGTGGATGTAAATCTCCACTAGTTCTGGATGGGGCTTTGTGCCCAGAGTGCTTCATCCTGCCAAGGACTGAGGTAGTGGATGTAAATCTCCACTGGTTCTGGAGGAGGCTTTGTGCCCAGAGTGTTTCATCCTGCTCGTGGCGGCCTCAGTAGCGTCGGAGCTTTTGGCGCTCATTGGCCTGCGGTGCTTGTGGCGGCAGTGTCCTTGGCAGTAGTGCTTGCGGCGGTGGTGTCCTGCTAAGCGGTGCTGGTGGCAGCGGTGTCCTTGGCAGCGGTGCTGGTGGCGGCGGTGTCCTGTGAAGCGGTGCTTGTGGCGGTGGTGTCCTTGGCAGCGGTGCTGGTGGTGGTGGTGTCCTTGGTAGCGGTGCTGGTGGCGGTGGTTGTCCTTGGCAGCGGTGCTGGTGGCGGCGGTGTCCTGTGTAGCGATGCTTGTGGCGGCGGTGTCCTTGGCAGCGGTGATGGTGGCGGTGGTGTCCTTGGCAGCGGTGCTGGTTTCTTTGCCCAAAGAAATCAACATATTTCCTTCTGTGGTGCCCTGAGAGGAGAGACAAAAGTATACAAAAAGTGATGAGTGGAATGCTTGAATTAATCTCAGCCACTGTTAATCACTTGGGCTGCATCCCAGGTCATTGTTATTTTGCACACTATGCACACTATGCCACCTCAGTGTGGACTAGTCATATGCTAATCAGTCTTTACTCTGTTCCAATGGGAGTAGGGTCAAGACTGATTTGCATGTAGCTGGATCTAAACTTAGGTTGCCTGGTGGGTGAAAAAAGAATGGATTGTGAAGCAGCCTCAGTGATTGTAAGTGGCTGAGATTGATTCAAGCCTTCTGTCCATCACCCTATTGTTGTTGCAGTTGATGTCCTAGGTGTGACAGGTATAGCTGACATAGGTCCCATGCTCTCTGTGCCACTGAAACCAAACGTAACCTGGAAGATGAGCTCTAATAAGGAGCAAAACAGGTCCTGGTTTGCTTGTGTTCCAGTTCTTGTAAAACAGTGGCAGGCGCAGACGTGGCAGGTGCAGACACAACCATATGTGCTGAAATTATCATAAACTCATAAAAATCGGTCTTTCGGCTACCAGGATTGTCGTCACCCGCTCGAATTAGATTGGAGTTTTTATTGACCAGACAATATCTGGCCATGCCAGGAGCATTTATTAAATCCTGCTATAAACTGAAAGGGTATTTAAAGGCACACTGGCCAATTTAGTCTGGTCTTGAATTAATCTCCCAAGTGGAAATGACGACTACAAAATCTACCTTAATGGATGCATAAAAAAGCTAGAGTTGAATGAATTATGGTCACTTGGCATAACTGTTTAGAGTTTTAAAAGGTCAGTAAAAAGAATGATAAAATAGCAAAGCTGGATTGAGGACAAGGTAGCAGTCACTGAACATACACATGGGTGGTTGGTACTAAAATCCTACAGTGACCTAGAAGACTCTGTAATCTTTGAGACTGCCTACTCACTGAAAGTTAAGCAGAAGTTTCTGTTAATTGAGGCTAAGAACAATTTCTATACTGGATTTTCTACCAAAACGGAAGGAACCTGATGGTATGGGGGATACGGAATGGCATTTGTGTCACCAGACAAAAGAGTCACTGCTTCATATTCTACATTTCTGCCCCCATCTGGACCTCCTGCAAAGATCCCTGCTTAGGAGAGAATTTAAGTCCCTGTGTTTTAGATCATGCAGACTAGCTGTAATAGAATCTATTAATTCAGAGAATGTAGTACTCAACATTTGGTTGTTCAGTTCCTTGATATCTTCACGGGCCTTGATAAAGGGGTCCTTGTGATCCAGCTTGCTATCTAAAACTGGGACTCCAAAGGACCCCAAGAACGTATGAGATTCTTTCCACCTTCCCTTGGATTACAGCACTTTAGCAACGTTAGGCGTCACCTGTGGTTTATGCAGATTGTGTGGCATCTTAGAACCTTATGAGCCCACACACATGGGCATTGAATACATCAGGTCCCGGCATTCATAATAGTGAGGAGTTTTGCAAATATTTTAAGCACCTTTTTCTTAACAGTACACTGCCACATGTATCTATTGTGTTTCATGGAGGTTTAATTTCTTTAGAACGTCACTGCTCAATAAGACATTTAGGGGGTCATTCTGACCTCGGCGGTAAAATGCCCTTACCGCCGGTCATAAGACCGCCATAACACCGCCGCGGCCGCGGTCAACCGCCACGGTCATTCTGACCCACAACGGCCAAACCTCCAAAAATCCGTCCTCCACTGCAGCCCGCCACATCGGCGGGCAGCGATAAACTGGAGATGACCAAACCTCCACCATCACACCAACAGAAATACGCCCATGCCATTACGACCCTCGAATCCACACGGCGGTCATTCAAACGCGGTATTCCATTGGCGGTACACACCGCCGCGGTCAGAATACACACACATCACCAAAACACAGCCACATTGGACAATTTGAAATACACACACCTGATACACATACACACACCACACCCACATCACCCACAAACCCCTGCGACCCTAATTACTGAGAGAAGGAGAGAGAGACACAGCAGACAATCCATAGCAAGACACACTGAGGCACACTACACCATCACACACACCACATAGTAGCACAAAGCACCACTCACCAACACACTCCTCATCACATACACCACCCCACACCTCACCCACACCACCCCATGGCACCCCAAAGGCACCCACGCTTTTCGGACCAAGAACTCCGGGTCATGGTGGAGGAAATCCTAAGAGTGGAACCCCAGCTCTTCGGCTCGCAGGTGCAGCACACCAGTATAGCCAGGAAGGCGGAGCTATGGCAGCGGATCGTGGACAGGGTCAACGCGGTGGGACAGCATCCCAGGAATAGGGAGGACATACGCAAAAGATGGAACGACCTACGGGGGAAGGTCCGATCGATGGTCTCCAGGCACAACATCGCGGTCCAGAAGACTGGCGGCGGACCCCCACCCACCCCTCCCGAATTTACATCGTGGGAGCAAGAGGTCTTGACCATCCTGCATCCTCAGGGCCTCGCTGGAGTAGCCGGAGGAATGGACTCTGGTAAGTCCCATCTCAACTACTATATCCCCCCCACCCCACCAGCATGCCAACCCACACCCCCACCCTCACCCCCAACCCCCCAGCACACATCCTCCCTGACAATGTCTCACCAGCACAACCCACCCATCCCAACACCAACTCCTGCATGCCAACACAAATCATGGGCACCCATCACCTAAGCATGACCACTGCACTAACCCCTCCCCCCCACTAAATACCCTCACAACACCTCCCTCCAGGGAATGCCTGCACTGGGGGACAAGGGCACCCATAACACGCATGCTATTGCACACACAGAAACAATAACCAAACTCTCTTACCCCATGCAGGACCCGAACGACAACACACCAGCCAGGAGGGTCCAGAAGTGTCCATCCCACCACCGGAACAGGCCCACACTGAGGATAGCAGCTCTGTCGACAGTGAACCTGATTACCAGCCCGGACCATCGGGGACCTCTGGGCAGTCGGTTCCCCTCAGGCAGCCACAGGCCACACCAGACCCGACCCCCTCTGCCGACACCAGCACAGCTCCCACCCAGCGGGCCCATGCCTCTGTCTCTAGGAC
This sequence comes from Pleurodeles waltl, assembly GCF_031143425.1. Taxonomy (NCBI): domain Eukaryota; kingdom Metazoa; phylum Chordata; class Amphibia; order Caudata; family Salamandridae; genus Pleurodeles; species Pleurodeles waltl. The sequence continues at coordinate 1,572,030,133 of NC_090440.1, forward strand.
AGCTCAATCAGCGGTGTGTCTGCCACTACAGGGCACCCAGGCTAACCCAACACCCCAACAACAACAGGGACCTGGGGGCAGTGGTAGCGGGCACACCGTCCAGGGGACAGAGGCCGGGGGAAACCGGGCAGCTCGGAGGGCTGCTGTGCGACAGGGGGGGGAGGAGAGGCCCAGGGAACCCACTCTCCAAGAGGCCCTCACCACCATCATGGGGGCATACCACCACTCCCAAGAGACGATGGCGACGGTACTGGCCAGCTTCACGGAGATCCAGGCACAGCAGGAGGAACGCTACATGGGGTTCAGGGAGGAGCTGAGAATCATCGGGACCGCAATGGGGACCATCGTCCTGGCCCTCAACAGGATAGAAGAGGCGTTGCGGGACCATGTGGCACCACACAGGGCCCCTGTCACTAGCCCGGACCAGGAACAGCCTACCACCTCCGCCGGCGCTAGTGGACAGGAGGCCCCAACACCACGGCAGGCCACCAGAACCCCACCTCCTGCTGAAGAACAACCACCCCGTAAGAGGAGCCTGAGATCCAAAAAAAAGACAGAGTAGGATGTCAAGACCCCCGCCAGCAGGACATACCCCCTGAACTCTTCCCACTGTCCCACATTGCCACCCTGTCCAACCATGAACTGCCTCTGCTCCATCCTTCCACAGGCAAAAGGACAATGCACCTGTGAGACTGAGAACTGGACTCTGCCATGGACATTACTCCACCCCCACCCATCACCCTTAGAATCACATGTACCAATATCTAGCCCTGTAAATAAATCACATATTGCACACAAATCAGTTTGGAGTCATGCTGTATTATTAGCAAATGTATTACATATTACTGTTCAATATCTGTTCTGTCAATTAGTGATGACAACATACCAATGTCAATACGCTGTAGTTCATGGGCAAACCAAGCAGAAGTCAGGCACTGCGTCATACAGCACTGAGAAGGGAAGGGAAAATCAAAAATTACCCAAAAATATCTGGTGGGAACTACAGAAAGTACAGATGCAGGAGGCTAGAAGCAATTGGGAAATGGCGTGGGTGATTCTTACCTGGGTGTTACTGGAAATACTGTTGTATCACTCTGTCCCTATTGTCTGTGTCGTCCTCTGAGTCTTCCTCCTCTTCACTCTCCACAGGCTCCACGGCTTCTACAACACCACCATCTGGACCATCCTCCTGCAGGAAAGGCACCTGGCGTCGCAAAGCCAGGTTGTGAAGCATACAGCATGCCACGATGATATGGCACACCTTCTTTGGTGAGTACATTAGGGATCCACCTGTCATATGCAGGCACCTAAACCTGGCCTTCAGGAGGCCAAAGGTTCGCTCAATCACCCTCCTAGCACGCCCATGGGCCTCATTGTAGCGTTCCTCTGCCCTTGTCCGGGGATTCCTTACTGGGGTCAGTAGCCACGGCAGGTTGGGGTAACCAGAGTCACCTATTAGCCACACACGTTGTCTCTGTAGCTGCTCCATCACATAGGGGATGCTGCTATTTCGCATCACATACGCGTCATGCACTGACCCTGGGAACTTGGCATTTACATGGGAGATGTACTGGTCAGCCAAACAGACCACCTGGACATTCATCGAATGATAATTTTTTCTGTTTCGGTACACCTGCTCATCGTCTTTTGGGGGTACCAAAGCCACATGGGTCCCATCAATGGCACCAATGATGTTGGGGATATGTCCAAGGGCATAGAAATCACCCTTCACTGTAGGCAAGTCACCCTCCTCGGGGAAAATGATGTAGCTCCGCATGAGTTTCATCAGGGCAGACAACACTCTGCTCAAAATCTTAGAAAACATAGGCTGAGACATTCCAGATGACATGGCCACTGTGGTCTGGAATGACCCACTGGCCAAAAAATGGAGGACTGACAAAACCTGCACCAGAGGGGGAATCCCTGTGGGTTGGCGGATGGGGGACATCAGGGCTGGCTCCAGCTGGGCACACAGTTCATGGATAGTGGCACGGTCAAGTCTGTATCGAAGTATTATATGGCGTTCTTCCATTGTCGACAGGTCCACCAGCGGTCGGTACACGCGAGGATTCCTCCTTCTCATCGCAAGTCCCAGCGGACGGTGCCTAGGAAGGACAACATGGAGCATAGAGTCAGCCAAACCACAGGTACGTACAGACAGCTTGCACAGTTAAAGAATGGCAATGGGTTGAAAGGCGTGTATGTGTGGCAATGCAAGGCCTAGGCCTGTGTGTCGCAGTCAAAATTAAGCCATGTAGGCCCTTGAAATGGCGGCTGCCTGACCTGTGAAGTGGGACAATGGGATGTGAGGTCAATGCGCTGGCGGGGCACACCGTGGCGGTAGGCGGTCGAAGACCGCGGCGCAAAGCCGCATTGGTTAACATTGAAGCCTACGGGTTTCAGGAGCCAATAACGAAGTGCGCCGGCGTTCGCGGTACGCACCGCCGCGGTACGCACCGCCGCGGGCGTGACCGCCATTTTCTATCTGCTTAATCACTCGAGACCTGATCATCCACAGGAGAGGACCTATACTGCAAGTGCTGCTGTGACCTCGGTCTGGAAGATACAATGGCTGCTGCGACTGGGGAAAGGGCCCCTGCCTTCACGTCTGAAGAGTTGGAGAAGCTCGTGGATGGGGTCCTCCCCCAGTATGCGCTACTCTACGGTCCTCCAGACCAACAAGTGAGTACACCGGGTGCTAATGGAATGGGCTATGCCTGTGTGGATTGGGGTGGATGTAAGTTGGTGGGGTGGGGGGCGAATGAGGAGTGCAACGCCCGACAGATGAGAGCATGTGCCATATGGCAAAGTGGGTGGGGGGGGGCCAATTACATCTAACATGCAGGTCATTGATGATTTCCTCCTTTCCACCCTGTACATGTCTAATAGGTCAGCGCCCATCAGAAGATCGAGATTTGGCATGCCATCGCCAAGGAAGTCCGGACCTTGGGGGTCCACAACAGACGGGGCACCCACTGCCGCAAGAGGTGGGAGCACATCCGCCGCGGAACAAGGAAGACCGCAGAAACACTGCTGGGGATGGCCTCCCAACCTAGGAGGGGTGCCAGTCGCACCATGACCCCCCTGATGTCCCGGATCCTGGCGGTGGCCTACCCTGAATTGGATGGGCGCTTTAAGACATCACAGCAGACACAAGGGGGTGAGTATCAGCACATTCTCCTATCTTTCTGCGCAGTGGAGGCGTCTGGGTGGGGGAGGAGGGCTGTGGGTGACATTAGGCCAGGGCGCTTTCTGTAGTGTAGTCCTCTCCCTTAGGCATGGCCCTGTGCCCCCGGCCCCCACCTCTGTAGGGTGACAAGTACAGCCATTGAAGGTCCAGCATCTCCCATGTGCCCGTTTGACGTCTCTTGGCCTGTTGTCTTAGTCAGTAGTACTGAGTAGTGTACCCCGAATGCGCGGCTTAGTGCATTAGGCACCTGTGTCTGTCCTCTCCGCCAACGGTGTTGACATTGCATGCACTCAACCTGGTCTTCTTTTTTCTCCCCCCACCCTTTCTCTTCATCTTCTTGTGCATGTGTGCATTAGCATCATCAGGCGGAGGAGATATGGCATCGGAGCACGAGGGAGCTGCAGGACACAAGGCCCCGGTGGGCCCAGGAACAGACACCGAGGGCACCAGTGATCCGGAGGGCGAGGGGAGCACCACGACGGGGACCGCTGGTGAGAGCAACGAAAGCGACACGTCCTCGGATGGGAGCTCCCTAGGGGTGGCGGCAACATCCGTGCCCCCCGCCTCTACAGGTACAGCCGCCACCCAGCGCACCAGCCCCGCCCTCCCAGCAGCCCCTCAGTCTTCGCTCCGTGCCGGTTCGCCCAGGAAGGCGCGCGTCTCCTTCGCCCCAGGCACCTCAGCCCCTGCCCCTGTTGCCCCTGCTGCCCTCAGTGCGGAGCTCATTGACCTGGTAAGGACGCTCATTGTTGGGCAGACGACCCTTTTGAATGCCATCCAGGGTGTGCAAAGGGAGGTGCAACAGAGCAATGCGTACCTGGAGGGCATTCATTCGGGTCAGGCTGCCCATAAACGAGCGTTCACTGCTCTGGCCTCAGCACTGACGGCAGCCATTGTCCCTGTTTCCAGCCTCCCTCTTCTGACTGCCTCCAGCCTGTCTCTGTCTCCTGTTCCTCAGCCTATCCCATCCACACCATCAGACCAGCCTGCACACACCTCAACACCCAAGAGCAGCTCATCCAAACACAAGCACCACAGATCCCGCAAACACTCACCCGAGCAACACCAAGATGCAGACATGCCAACAGCCACTGCCACCCCTGTGTCCCCCTCCTCCTCGTCTCCCTCCTCCCTCCCTGTGACGTCTACACTCACACCTGCATGCACCCCAACATCAGCCAGTGCTTCCATCACCACCTCACCCTCCAGTACAGTCCACACTCGTGCAGTCACCACCCCCACTGCCATGTACACGTCCCCTGTGTCCTCTCCCACTGTGTCTGTCACCCCCTCTTCCAAGACACACAAACGCAGGCAGCCACCCACCCAACAGCCATCCACCTCACGACAGCCTACAGCACCAGCACCTTCACCCAATGTCAGCACACCTGACTCTCCTACAACCACCTCCTCTACCTCCACTTCCATCTCCACTTCTCCTACCCTTTACCTTGGCCCTAAAAAACTTTTCCTGGCTAACCTTAACCTCTTTCCCCCCGATGACCTCCCCCATCCATCTTCAAAGAGTCCCAAGAGCACCGCAGCCACCACCAGTCCAGCTTCGGGTGTCACTGTTGTGCCTGGGTTCTGGAGCCCACCCTTTGCCAGCAGTGACACATCGATCAGCAGCAAGGACACGTCCAGCCCCCCCCCCCCCCCGGCAAGAGGAACCGCAAAAACAAGGACCGCCGTGCGAGGACCGACAGGGCTGCCCCCAAGGAGCAATGTGCGGCCACTTCACCACCCACACCATCTAGGGGAGGCAAGGGCCCGAGAGCCCCATCAAAGGAGCGGAAGGGCAGCAGGAGCGCGGAGAAGGTGGACCCCACATGCCACATCCCAGCTGGGAAGGAGGACACTAAGGAGGCCAGGAGTCCGTCCCCGAAGGGTCCAGAAACGTCACGGTCCGAGGGCGACTGAGCAGGGAGTCCAGGCCAGGTCTGGCTCCCTTGACCTGCTGGATGAGCACCGCTGAACAGGGCCCGCGGTGCAGAAGAGCACCGCTGAACAGGGCCCGCCGTGGAGATAGGCACCGCTGAACCGGGCCCCGCCGTGGAGAAGAGCACCGCTGAACAGGGCCCCGCCGTGGAGAAGAGCACCGCTGAACAGGGCCCGCGGTGCAGAAGAGCACCGCTGAACAGGGCCCCACTGTGGAGATAGGCACCGCTGAACAGGGCCCCGCCGTGGAGAAGAGCACCGCTGAACAGGGCCCGCGGTGCAGAAGAGCACCGCTGAACAGGGCCCCGCCGTGGAGATAGGCACCGCTGAACAGGGCCCCGCCGTGGAGAAGAGCACCGCTGAACAGGGCCCGCGGTGCAGAAGAGCACCGCTGAACAGGGCCCCGCCGTGGAGATAGGCACCGCTGAACCGGGCCCCGCCGTGGAGAAGAGCACCGCTGAACAGGGCCCCGCCGTGGAGAAGAGCACCGCTGAACAGGGCCCGCGGTGCAGAAGAGCACCGCTGAACAGGGCCCCGCCGTGGAGATAGGCACCGCTGAACAGGGCCCGCGGTGCAGAAGAGCACCGCTGAACAGGGCCCCGCCGTGGAGATAGGGACCGCTGAACCGGGCCCCGCCGTGGAGAAGAGCACCGCTGAACAGGGCCCCGCCGTCTCAAGCACCGCTCCGCTGGGCCCTTCCTCTGAGGCACCGCTCCGCTGGGCCCTTCCTCTCAAGCACCGCTCCGCTGGGCCCTTCCTCTCAAGCACCGCTCCGCTGGGCACCGCCGTCTCAAGCACCGCTCCGCTGGGCCCTTCCTCTCAAGCACCGCTCTGCTGGGCCCTTCCTCTCAAGCACCGCTCCGCTGGGCACCGCCGTCTCAAGCACCGCTCCGCTGGGCCCTTCCTCTCAAGCACCGCTCCGCTGGGCACCGCCGTCTCAAGCACCGCTCCGCTGGGCCCTTCCTCTCAAGCACCGCTCCGCTGGGCCCTTTCTCTCAAGCACCGCTCCGCTGGGCACCGCCGTCTCAAGCACCGCTCTGCTGGGCCCTTCCTCTCAAGCACCGCTCCGCTGGGCCCTTCCTCTCAAGCACCGCTCTGCTGGGCACCGCCGTCTCAAGCACCGCTCCGCTGGGCCCTTCCTCTGAGCCACCGCTCCGCTGGGCACCGCCGTCTCAAGCACCGCTCCGCTGGGCCCTTCCTTTCAAGCACCGCTCCGCTGGGCACCGCCGTCTCAAGCACCGCTCCGCTGGGCCCTTCCTCTGAGCCACCGCTCCGCTGGGCACCGCCGTCTCAAGCACCGCTCCGCTGTGCCCTTCCTCTGAGGCACCGCTCCGCTGGGCCCTTCCTCTCAAGCACCGCTCCGCTGGGCACCGCCGTCTCAAGCACCGTTTATGGTTCACTGTGCCCACCATGCCTCCTCCTTGACCAGTGGAGACTGTCATCCACCTGATGGACTGTGGCTTTGCACTCCCCAGGATGGTCCAGTGGGCAGCCCACCCACTGTAGAGACATTGAGAGACTGTGGCTTTGCACTCCCCAGGATGGTCCAGTGGGCAATCCACCCACTGCAGAGACTTGAGAGACTGTGGCTTTGCACTCCCCAGGATGGTCCAGTGGGCAGCCCACCCACTGTAGAGACATTGAGAGACTGTGGCTTTGCACTCCCCAGGATGGTCCAGTGGGCATGGTGGCTCCTCGTGGATCTGGCGTCGTGGACTCATGTGGCTGTGGTGCCCCCCCCTTCCCTTCCCCCTGAGGTGCCTGTAGTTTTTACATCTGATGCCCCTGCAGTGTTCTCTCCAAAGGACTCTGGTCTCCTGTGTGGGCTTTGCCCTTGTTTCTCAAGACTTTGGCCCACGGACATGCTGAATTCGTAGGATGTGCAGGACTTGGTACTTCAGTTATACACTGATGTGTATGTCATTAGTTTTGTTGTGAATATCTTTCATGGTTGTACGCTAATTTTCTGGAGCTTTTTGGTACATAAATATTTATTCCAAATATGATTATGTCCTAGCATTTTTCAGGGGTGTTTGGGTGGTGTCACTGTGACTTGGTGCTCTGCATTGGTGGGTACATAGTTGGGGGGGGGGGGTTGCATATGTGTGTGCCCGTAACCTTTCGTCCTCCCCCTCCCGTGTGTCGTAGGTGCAGTACTCACCGTTGTCGTCTGCGCCGGACTTCGTACTCGTGGTAGATGAGAAGGTAGACGAGAGCAGGTAGGATGTTTAATTCGGGTTCCATGCTGTCCTCCTTCCTCCTGGAGTGCGTAGTGGTGAGCGTTTTCCCGTCCGTAGTCTGTTTCCGCCGTGTTTTTATCGGCGGTGCTCCCGCCCCGGAAAAGGTGGCGTATTGGTGAGTTGTAATAGTGTGGGCGGTACATTGTCTGCCGCCTGTCTGTTGGCGGTGACCGCCGCGCTGTTTGTTTGTACCGCCGTGGCGGTCGGAGTGTTAAGGTGGCTGTCTGTGTTGGCGGTTCCCGCCAGGCTCAGAATCCCATTTTTTTTACCGCCAGCCTGTTGGCGGGTTGGCCGCCGCTTTAACACCGACCGCCAGGGTTAGAATCACCCCCTTAGGGTCATATGTACGAACACATTTTCCCATAGACACAGAATGGGCAAAACTGCTTGCTACATCTGGCCCTTAATGTCTATTTTTGTAAATGGTAAATGCAGGTATGTGGCACCTAAGCATTTTTAATGTATGTATGTGTCACCTTAGCACTTTATGCAAGGGGCCTCAGTATTTATGGTAGCGAGGCGCTACATATATATTTTTGGCACCTTTCTTAGTAATACACTTCCATTTGTAGCTGTTGTGTTTTGGTATTTTATGGCGGTTTTATTTTTCCTTGAGGACTCAGATTTTATTGATGATTTATTTATTTATGGCATGTAAGGTTTATGGTGGGCAGAGTGCGCGGAGTCGCGCTATGTGGAACTCAGCAAAGTTGCAAAAAAGATTCGCTGACCTACGCAGAGATCCGTGAGTGGGCGAAGTTCTCTGTGGCACTCGTTCGCATTGTGTTTGACGTGAAACGCAATGCTACATACGTAATCACATTGAAAATCGCACGCGAATGGCACTATGCATTTTTTATCCTTTTTTACGTTTGTACTCCTCCACCCTCCCAATTGATCTACTCCTTATTGTTATCTACTTTATTAGCCTCTCTTATGCTGAATCTATATATTTACTTTTTTTTAAATCCTGTTTTTGTGACTTTTTGTATTTTTGTTAACTTTCCTATTTCTTGCTTCCTTCATTATCTTTTTGTTTTCTTCTTCACCCCAACCCCACCCAGCACAATGGCAGATCAAGGTAGCAGCAGCCACCTACCATGGGGGCGGTAGCACCGCCAAGGGGTGCAGCCTTGCCCCCATCTTCAGCGAGGAGGAGGTGACCTCACTAGTTTTTTTTTGTTCAGCGCACCTGCCCTCCATGCTGACAACAGGCGGCAGGCCTAGTTCTGGTTACATTCTTCAGGAGTATCCAATGGTGTGGGGGAGGGTGCGCCGGCTGGTTCATTGGCACACTGGGAGCCAACACACCCAGCAGTAGATGATGCACCGTTGGGCAGACATCATCGACCGGGAACAGGACCTGCTCAACCTGCTGGCTGTTGAGATGTACGGGCTTGGTGAAAAATACTAATTTATTTATTTATTTTTGTTTGTGTGTGTGTGTGTGTTGTTGCTGCCTTGACTCACCCTGTGACAGGGAGGTGTGTCATGGGTGCTATAGTGGAAAACTCCTCTTGCAATAGTTTTTTTTAAGGAAGGTGTCCCTTCCTGGACAAAAACAATCATTCCTCAGCTCTGGCACCCTTGGAGCATGGTGTGGGTTGCCTGAACTGGCTCATGGCAGCCCATTTTGTGCCAAAGCAGGGGAATGTGAGGACAGGAATGTGCCATATCTATTGTAGATACAGCACATTCCTGCCCTCTACTTTTGACGCAGGTAAGCTCTGCAAGAAAATGTGTGCACTGCCATGCGTCAAAAGTTTGTAAATAATATGGCTTGTAGGTTAGGAAATTTGGAGTAGGAATTAAGTGTAGGAATTAGAAAAATAAAATCAATAGTTCAACTCAAGTTGAGTCCATCATACTAGGCAATCTGATATAGAAAAGTACAATGTTACTCTATTTGTCTCTGCTTGTCAAAAAAAAAACTGGGGGAGATTAACTGTACCACTAATCTTTTTATTTTCATCTTTTTTATTTCTTACCTCAGCACTGTCACGGGCCGACCCCCACATCGGACTGCGACGTAAGCGGAGGATCCCCACAAATTGCCCTAGGGGCACTTAAGAGACATGCTCCTCCTTGCAGAACGCAGAGCACTGCCACGGTCACGACCTCATGGCGCGCACCACACCCAAAGAAAAGGAGGTCAGGAGAGAGGCCGAGCTCTCTCCAACAGACGGGATCATTGCAAAGGAAGCCCTAGGAGGCGGACACAACGCAGGACCAGAAAGGCACTGGGAGGAAAAGCGGGGAAGCGAGGAGAATGAAGGGGAGACGCTGCAAGAGCAGATGAAGAATCCTGCTCCACCCCAAGCAAAGAACACTACGAAGCAGCTCAGCCACGTTCCAGGAGTAGCGTGGCTCCACAAGGTATGGGCTTATTGGAAGGAGGGTTGGGCAGCAGCTCAAAGGCATTCCAGAGGACCAGGGAAGGGAGAGGAAGGAGGGAAAACCCATCAACAAAGGGGAACTAGTGGAAAAACAAAACTTGTGTTGCGCAAAGGAGAAAGAAGTACGTTTCCAAAGGGGAGACTCTGTCTCCCTGGCATGAAATACAAAACAGTCTACTGCACTACTGTAGGGGTGTAAATAACTATGGGGGTGATTATGACCTTGGCGGACGGCGGAGGCCGTCCGCCAAGGTACCGCCGCCAAATGACCGCACCGCGGTCAAAAGACCGCGGCGGCCATTCAGACATTTCCTCTGGGCCGGCGGGCGCTCTCCAAAAGAGCGCCCGCCGGCCCAGAGGAAATGCCCCTGCAACGAGGACGCCGGCTCAGAATTGAGCCGGCGTAGTTGCAGGGGTGCGACGGGTGCAGTTTGCACCCGTCGCGTATTTCAGTGTCTGCATTGCAGACACTGAAATACACAGTGGGGCCCTCTTACGGGGGCCCCTGCAGTGCCCATGCCATGGGCATGGGCACTGCAGGGGCCCCCAGGGGCCCCGCAGCACCCCCTACCGCCATCCTGTTCCTGGCGGGAGACCCGCCAGGAACAGGATGGCGGTAGGGGGTTTCAGAATCCCCATGGCGGCAGAGCGCGCTCCGCCGCCATGGAGGATTCCCCCGAGCAGCGGGAAGTCGGCGGGAGACCGCCGACTTTCCGCTTCTGACCGCGGCTGAACCGCCGCGGTCAGAATGCACGTGGGAGCACCGCCAGCCTGTTGGCGGTGCCCCCGTGGTCGATGGCCCTGGCGGCCACCGGCCGCCAGGGTCAGAATGACCCCCTATGTGTGCACTTGAAGCAGTGTTGGTTTCCCCTCACTTACCTCCATCACCTCCTTGGTACCCTGGAGAGATACCCCTATAATACCTCTAAGTGGTCACTTACCTGATACTGTCCTTTCTGTATTTTGTTTGAGGAACATCCACATGAAGACTGATGACACAGTACCAAGCCCGGACAGTTCACGCAGGTCCGCTTCCTGACAGCTACCAAAGAGAAAAGAGAAGATTGTTTAAAAAGAGAAGCCCTTAAGCCAATTCTAATTTTTACGTTTTTTTTTTTTTTTTGGAAAAGGCAGTGGTGAAAATAAAATAAAGACCATACCATTGAAACCACCATTATAGGCCTCTTCCCAGTTATTCAACGTACCTTACAAGCACCTAATGGGACGAAGAGAGCAACATCATCTGGGGGTCTGGAAGGAGAGGGTGCCAATGCTTCTAGTGCTACCACCAGTGAGGGTGCTGGTGAATCTGCTGGCCCCAGTAAGTCTTCATGTTATATTATTTCTATTTCCCCACTCTTATCTTTATTTTCTACCTCTCCTCAGTTCAAATAATGTTTCTTTTAGTTTTACTGTGCCTATCTACATTTTTTGTACTTATTTCCAATCTATGTACCATTTGTTAAATTCTTGTTATCCTCTCATTTACTTATTTACTTGTTTCTTCTGTACCTCCTGTCTACAGTGTGTATTAGGTTACTTCTGCTTTGTTACTATTTACTAATCTTAGCTTTCCGATCTTCCCTTATATATCTTGCGGGCTGGTACTTAATACTAAGAGGGTAAATTTGTAGGACAATTACCCTACCGACAAAATTGCATGTCCAAGTTGGCTTTTCTACACATGCTTGTGAAGGTTTTCTATGCCTTGCTCATACCTGTTGCATTTGCCAATCAAGACCTCATCAGGGGTTCTGCTGGATTGACCAAACTATTCTACCCCTTTATTGCACTTCAGTGACTTAGCTGAGCTCTGCCCCTCTATTAGGAAACATTTGCAGTTGATTTTGTTGGGACTAAATTATGTACTGTTTCTTCCAGCAGCACTGACCACCAGTGCTGGGGCCAGTGGCAGCACCAGTGCACTGGCGGCAGCAGCAGTCAAAGGGGGCAAACCTGCGGCAGCAGGGACTGGCTCTAGTTAGTCATATTGCTCTTGCTTATTCACAATTATTGATATACTCGCTGCAAGGGCATTGCTTGTGAAGCACCTGGTTGAGCAGCTGCAGTGAGGATTGAGTTCTTAATCTTAACGACCTCTTCTCTCTGCAATTCAGCAGAACAAAAGCTCATCATAATGATTGAATGGAAACTAAAAATGATGGCTTGATTCAAAAGAAAGGCATGGGTGGCAAAAAGAAGGAATGGATGAAATGTATATGAGTGAAAGGACAAAAAAGATGCGTAGGTGAATGATAGAAGATGCATGGGTGGGTGAAGATGGGTGAAAGGGGTGAAAGGATGCCTCTGTGGTGGGTGAAGGAAGGGTGAATGAGCATGCTCGGGAAAGGAATGGGTAAGTGGTAATGAACATTGCATGGGTAGATGCTGGAGAGATAGGTGAAAGCAGGGTGTTTGAAAGGGTGAATACTGGATCAGAGAGTCCATGAATGGACAAGTGGATAAACATAGATGACTGGATTGGAAAAGTAAAAGACTGGATGAGAGAGTGTAAGCTTAAATCGAATGGTGGATATCACAGGGTTAATAGAATAGATTTATGAAAAGATGAGTGCATAATTTCTGGGATCAAGAAGAAATAAGGGAACTGTTGTGGAGAGGGATGTGTCTGCCTAATTTGTTTGATTGGTTTGCATGGTTATCAAAGCTTTGGTTCAAAGTGGGTGTACTTTAATTTTCTGTCTTCTCCCTTAACTCCCTGTAGTTGAAGCAACACATATATGTATCCTCCCACCCATCATGGTCAAACCTCCCTTTTCATTAGTCACCAATGCTACTATGACGTAACTGCAGTGTGGCACTGTACAATAGTGTATGTGTGCTTCAGTTAATGTAGGATTTACAAAGTTTTCAAAGCATTCAAACATAAAAAGGTGTACCCTTCCACCCACATGCCCACTCTGTCACCTCCTTAAGTCCTTTATTTTTTCCAAAGCTCTGTCACAGCCACCCCCCAAAAAAATAAAATCCCTTTTGGCATGCACCACATTTATGTATCAGTTAATATTTCATGGCTTCCATAATGGATTCACGACAGTTATTTTTTTTTCCCTTTTGACATTCAGATATCAACTGAGCCATGTGTGGGTAAAAAATGGCCCTGTGACTCATTGTGAATAATCAGCCACATCAAATATCAATTGCCCTAAGGGACCAGCAATTTAGTGCTATTGCGCCACTGTACTTTTTTTTTAATTGTTTGAACAGAGCACAGTTTATAATTGTAATTTTCCTTTTTCTGCTTTCCTGCTAAAGCTACTCCTGGTGGACGTCATCCAACTCACCAGAAGATAGCAGTCCAGCTCAGGCAGCAGTGGCAGGAGGGCATCAGAAACTAATACCAGTGGCTGGTAGCCCTCCAGGAGGAGGAGGAGGCTGAAGCATCACTCATGTCCGTCAGCCCTAGCTCCTCCAGCCAGCCGCCAGCACCTCCAGACTTCCGTCCCAGTTCCACCACTGCTGTCCCAGCTTCTCACGTAAGGCCCAGGACTGCATATTTCAATTCCACATCCTGCAATACCTTGAGAGACGGAACCGCTGGATGGCACACATCAAGACCGCCCTCAATGATATCCAAACCCTACTCTGAACTTGACCATGCCGTCTTTGAACCCTTTTTCAGATTTTTTGTTTTGGTGGAAGGGACATTTGTTGTGGGTGGAGAGGGTGGTGAGGGAGTTGGGACAGGATCTGATTGACTTTGAGTTGAACTTTTCGTTGGACTTGAGGATGGGGCTATTTTTTTGGAGTGGGACAATTTTTGTTAGAAGGGGTGGGTGTTGGATTTTGTAGAACCATAAAGGGGATAATTTATTTTACCTATTGCCTCAGTCAAATGTTTATTTCGCTGTTTTAGTTTCCAATGCTGTCTTTTAGTGTAGCCTGTTTTTTTAAATCTGCTAAAAAAAAGTGTACGTAATTTACTTATACAATTGCCCTTGCTCTTTTTCCCTCTACATCTGAAATATACTGATCACTAGTGGATGAGTGACATTGAATATTTTGTCTAAAATATCTAGATACACATAGATAAATTAGACCGCATCTTTTTTGGTAGGAGTTATAATTACTAACTAAACAAATCAACTACTTCAATCCATAGTTCTTATCTTACCTGTATGGATGAAAGACAGGGAGTCATCCACTTTTTTTTACAGGGTTTTTCCCAAGAAGGTATCGTAACTCTTAAGGGGTGGTAGGTTTTAGTAGTAGCAGGCTAGAGTGCTAACAAGGAAGACAGAATTTTAGAGGAGGTACCACTCCAACTACAGGATTAATCAAAGGGTTAAGCATGACTGTCAACTAGATTGAAAGAAACATGAAACAGACAGTTAGTGGGTGATCATATCGTAACTTTAAGAAGACTAAGACCAGACTATCAAAATGACAGTATTTGACACACAGCAAAGAAGACCTGATATGATACTAAAATCTAGCAAAATCAACTTCTTCTGAGCAATTGTGGGGAGCTATAAAAACTAAACTTAGGAAATTAAATTATGGAGTCAGGAGAGGTGGGCTCAGACTGATGTGGTTGGACCAGGTTATGTGTTTACAGAACACACACACAAGGCTTGAATGATGATTTGATTGGACCAGTGGGGAATATTGCTCAGGTAGAAGAAGGCATTAAGGGGGTCATTCTGACCCTGGCGGTCTTGGACCGCCAGGGCGCAGAATGACGGAAGCACCGCCAACAGGCTGGCGGTGCTTCAAAGCCCATTCTGCCGCGGTCGGAAAACAGGGGCCGGTGGTTGTAGTGCTTTCCTCTTAGCTAGTTTCTAAGCACTAACATAACACACCAGAAATGCACTTCTGAGGTCAAAGAAGACTTTTATTGTTGTTAATTCTTCCCCAACCCCAATTTTTATGTATGACGAATTAGTAGCTTTCAAGTCCGCGTTAATCAAACAAAATATATCAGTTTGCAATATACACAGCAGGTTATATTTATAAGATATTGAATGCAAAGCAAAACAAATACTTCACCGTGTGGGAAACTATCTACAGCTTCATCTTTCTAAGGTCTGCAAGCTGATGACCCCTGTCAGCCGCGAGAAAGAGATTCATCTACCCACACGGGATTGCTGGCAGCTGGCGCCAAGCTCCAGCACGAGGTCCGGAAGATTCGAATCTGAATCTCTGCAGCCTGTGTCATTCGTTACAAAGGTGTGCCCCCTCCTCTCAGACCTGGGAAACTGAGCAAGCCTTTTGGAGACTGGCCAGGTCTCCAAGACTACTCCTGTTCCCAAGCTCAAGCGAAGAAAACAACACCCATGTACTCTCTCTTATCATGTCTAGTCTACTGTGAGAAAAAACATCTTGCTTCTCTGGTGCAAAAACACAGCTTGGAAAAATACAGCTTGGATTCTCAACTGCAATGTCTAACTCCACGTTAAAGGCAATAGGCAGCTAACCTAAGTATCAAATGCAATGTCATGTTAAAGGCAATAGGCAGCTAACCTAAATATCAAATGCGATGTCTAGTGTCATGTCAAAGCCAATAAGCATCTAAGCTGAATACAAAATGCAATGTCTTATATCATGTCAAAGCCCATAGGCAGCTGAGCTGAATACAAAATGCAATGTATAATATCATGTCAAAGCCAATAGGCAGCGGAGCTGAATACAAAATGTAATGTATAATATCATGTCAAAGCCAATAGGCAGAATATCTAATAGCATGTCAAAGTCAATAGGCAGCTAAACTGAATACATCATGTCAAAGCCAATAGGAATGCAATGTCAAAGCCAATAGGCGGCTAGACTGGATACAGCATGTCAAAGCCAATAGGCAGAATACAGAATGTAATGGCTAATGCAATGTCAAAGCCCATAGGCGGCTCAACTGAATACAGAAAGTAATGGCTAATGCCATGTCAAAGCCAATAGGCGGCTCAACTGAACAAAACATACCATGTGCTACTGGTGAACATTGAGCAACTAATATGCGCAGTGGTGAAACACAAAGTCATTGGTCAAAACAAAATTTAACAAATGGCAGTACATTCCGCCCTTTGACCAATGAATTTTTGTTTCACATATCTCTTGTTTGAAACAAAAACAAAAAAACATCAGCACAAAAAAAAAACATTATCAGCAAGTCAGATTTGAATGATCAAAACAATCCCTGTAAAGCAATAGAAGTGAATTAACACATTGATTTCATAATCTTTCACATCAGATACATCTACACAGAAAAGACTGGGCAATTTTTATACTCTGAGTGAGTCTCTAATTCAACAGTGTTAGCAATTTGATGTGGCAGGAGTTCTGCTCATGTAAAGGTGCACGGTCCACCTGAAAGGTTTTCTGGAAGATAAGCAAAAGTCAGAGTTCCATACGAGAAGGGGAAAAAAAAAAAACACAGCTTAGTTCCAGTGGAAGAATGCAATCAAACAAGTTGAACTTGAACTGAAGGCGCAGTTTGCGCAAAATGGATCCATGGTGCTGGCACTTTACTCAGCCAGGTTCAGGTTGGGGATTCGGTCCCTTCCCCGACCCCACACGCACACACCGGAAGGGGAACCACACAGCACACTCAGGGACAGTGGCGAAACGTGGTAGGATCTGCAAAAGAAACAAGTATGACTTTTCTTGCAAATAACATTTTTCATTTAAACTGCACCCTTCCTCTTTCTTTCCCTGTTTTATAATCAGCAGGACGTTTTTGAGGCCCTTTGTTATATTTTCTGAAGGTTCTGGAGGGTCCCTTGGGTCTTCAACCCACACACCAGCACTGAGGTTTTTATCTGCTGCACCACAGCTTCCCTTTTCTTGCACTGTCAGAAGGGCTGGGGCAGACTCCTTCTTTACCAAACCTCCATTCACTGCACTTTTGCCAATGTGGGCCATTCTGTCTCCAATTTGTATGAATAAATCAGATTCTTTTCTAGGTATCAGCATAATTTCGATTTTTCCTTGGTAATCTGCAGCAATCACTCTCCCTAAAACCTGATCACTTTACCATTTCTGTCCTGGTAACTTTCCTCTCCCCAACTGCTCTGTGACTGCTTGCATGACAGATTGCTTTTGGGCGTACTGCACAGTTTTTATCAAATCTAGGGGAATGTGCATCTCTCTCATCTCTGCCCACCTGTAAGTGGCTTTTTCTCTCAGCTGTTCACATTTCTGGGGCACCCACTTAGCCATCCCCACTAAGGCAGAATTCTGGGTGAACACTTCTCTCTCTGAATTTTTCTCATTAACATCTGCAAGGTAATTGAGCCAGTTAGGTACAAGCCATGTGAAAAAACAAATAGCTAAAACATTAGCAATGAACCAAAAATCAGCGTAAAAATGACACATCTCACGTAGCTCTTGCTTTAAAATCTGACACACATTATACAACTCCATTCCTTCTACGGTGCCAGAAAACAACATTTCAGTCAATGAATCATTAGTAAAACAAACATGCTTTTTATCTTCAGTAGACACGAATTCAAATGGTGCACACAACTTCATTGATAACTCTTTTACCTGTGGTACTCTAGCCCTGTCTTGCAAGTACCAGATCCATTGTATGATTCTAGCTAGGGGCACTATTTTCTTCCCTTGTTCTTGAATTACATGTACATAAGTATTTCCTTCTTGCACTGCGCAGAAACCTAAAGTCTGCATTATTTCATTTGCCAAATCACAAGCGCGCAGCTGAATATAATTTTTCACAGTGACCATATACAAAAGTGTTAGGATTTCTCTCAAATGAGGGCTATTATTTTTCCAAAAATCAAACAAGCTAATGAAACTCGGGGTGTCTTGCTCTAAAATCCTTCGTTTTACTTGTGCATTTTGCAACGGTAATTCTGGTCTCTCTCGTCCGTGTTATCAGTTAAGGAATGCATTTTGTCTGCCAAAAACCCTGGCTCACACGAAAACTCAAAGCAGCTCGGAGCTGTCTTAACCCCCTCATTACTGGAATGGGACAAGAAAGATTCTTCAAAAACAGCCTTTTTATAACTTTCAGTCGGGCTAATTTGCTCACGTAAATTCCTATTTTCATGTTCCAACTTCCTACATTTCTCCTGCATTTCTCTGTAAGCCGATAAAGGTATCCAGACCTTTCTGTCATCATTACTTCCAAAAGACACTTTTTCTACATATGTACAACAGAAATTATTTCTCAAAACACTAACAGGCATTTTAGCTACACATGCATTTTCAAAAATGGTCTGCTGTGCTTCTGTAATTCTCCAAACAGAAAACAATTCACAGTTTTTCTTAGCACCATCGGGCAGTTTACCAACACATGCATTCTCAGACATGGTCTGCCGTGCTACTGTGATTCTCCAAAAAAAACAATTTCGTAATTCTCCAAACAACAAAAACAATTACACTTTTAAAGTGTGCACTTAGAAATCTACCAACTCGTCAACACCCTCTTAATCACCTCTTAATGACCGGCCCCACTTCTGGTACCAATTGTAGTGCTTTCCTCTTAGCTAGTTTCTAAGCACTAACATAACACACCAGAAATGCACTTCTGAGGTCAAAGAAGACTTTTATTGTTGTTAATTCTTCCCCAACCCCAATTTTTATGCAATGTCAAAGCCCATAGGCGGCTCAACTGAATACAGAAAGTAATGGCTAATGCCATGTCAAAGCCAATAGGCGGCTCAACTGAACAAAACATACCATGTGCTACTGGTGAACATTGAGCAACTAATATGCGCAGTGGTGAAACACAAAGTCATTGGTCAAAACAAAATTTAACAAACGGCAGTACAGTGGTTTCCCGCCGTTTTTGCCCTGGCTGGGCGAATCCGCCAGGGCAGCGCTGCAAGCAGCGCTGGCCTGGGGATTCTGACCCCCTTACCACCAGCCTGTTTCTGGCGGTTTTCACCGCCTGGAAGAGGCTGGCAGTAAGGGGTGTCCTGGGGTCCCTGGGGACCCCTGCACTGCCCATGCCACTGGCATGGGCAGTGCAGGGGTCCCCTAACAGGGCCCCGGACAGCTTTTCACTGTCTGCCTAGCAGACAGTGAAAAGCGCGACGGGTGCAACTGCACCCGTCGCACGGCCGCACCACCGCCGGCTCCATTCGGAGCCGGCTTCTGTGTTGCGGCCTCATTCCCGCTGGGCCGGCGGGCGCTAACTTGGTTAGCGCCCGCCGGCACAGCGGGAATGTTGGAATGCCGGCAGCGATCTTTTGGCCGCATGGCGGGCGATTGGCGGTTCCCGCCTGGCGGGCGGCTACCGCCGCCCGCCAGAGTTGGAATGACCGCCTACGTCATGTAGTGAGTTGGTGTCACTTTCACCACATCTGCCAGAGCAAGTTTGTGATTCATTTATGGTGTAAAATTAAATCAAACCTCAATAAATCACACATCCAGGGGGAAGAGGGTCAGGGACCTAATAAATGGATGGGAAAGGGGATTTGAGGAAAGGTGTGACAAAGACAAAAGCTACACAAATGAAACCACAGCCATATTGGGGCGCTGAGCACTCTGTTGTGGAAGGAAAATGGAAACAAAGGGATAAGTATGACACAGTTCACTCAAATGCATGCAAACAGCTCTTCTGCCCCAGAGAGGCCATAGCCATCCTAAATGGTATGTCTTCTATTTCTGAAAAATAGAAATTACAGAAGATTGAAGATAACCCACACAGTTTGAAAAATGATGATAGTTAAATGGAAAATGAAACTGTTTTGAAAAATTTGGCAATGCATCTCTCCATTCTGTCTGGAATGTTAGTCATTCTTGGGTGCCTGTCTGAAGTCTGAACCTGTCCGCTAGGTAAGCTGGAGTTTTGAGCTTTCCTCATGTTTTTTTCATGCAGGAGAGGACTAGGAGAAGGCCTGCCTATTGAGAAAAAACAGCAACATTATTATAGAGTAAAGCAGAAGGACAAAAGGAAGCAAACTAAGCCTCATGAGGAGTCAGGAGTGTATGAAGAAGACACAGAGGCAGAGCAAGAACATAAGGAGTTTCACGTTTGAGCCACCAATGCAGCAAAAACATTCTCAGCAGCATTTCTAAATCAATGCAACTCTCTCCAGTTCACAGAGCTGAGTGAGTACTAGGCCTCAGAGCCTTTGCCATCATCATGGTTTCTCTTTGAAGTCAATAACTTTCTCCTTCTAGCTGTTGAAGTAGCCCCACCCTGAGTCCTTACATCCTCCTCCTCTAGATTCTGAGTAGCTCAGTCCCAGTCCCAAACCAAGCATGGTAAACCTGTGAAGTGCACTGCAGTTGAAATGAAGAGTACAACACATAGAGAAACAGAACAGGAGCATTTTGTGTAGATTTGTGTTTGATAACTAAACTCGCTGGTCTGTTGTGAGGAAACAGAAAAAGTAATGGCCCCTGCAGGTACATTTCATTAAGCTTGAAAGGACAATAACTTTCAGGAAAAATATATGATCACCCATCAGCCCCCAAACATTGCAAATCCTCAGAAACAAGTTTACAAATTTCTTGAACTCCCCCCCTCACTGTCAGCCACTGCATACATCAGTCACCACTCACAAATTTGTAAACACTCAATATACCACCACTCATTGGCACAAAAGGAAGTACTTTAGTACCAGTAATAGTTATCTCTTCAAATCCAAGCATGGTGGTTGAACAAAATATTTATTTTATGGTATCAACTCAACACATTGAAATTTGACATTGACACTTTTATATTAATCAATGATCTTCTAGGGCAGCCCTACCAAGTGATATAAAAAAAAATAGGATAGGCAATGGAATGTGAGGGAGGCAGGCCTTGTCTCCAATGTCCTGAAACATATGTGGAGGCTTCTTCACTGCACATGTGTCCAATGCCAATCCGGGCTTATATGTCTGGTGGGGTAGCATAAATCAGGCACAAACATAATGTTACACTTTCTTTTTTTGCAAAGAAAGAAAGACAAAAAGAAGTTTAAGGAGAAATAATTAGAACGTTCTATGGTGGCACTGGCATACTTAGTCCGGGAAGTAGAATTTGTCCTGATACTCTGGTGGTTTACCCAGAAGTTGGTCAGCTAACACACTTGATTCTAACCAATTATCCTTTTCCTCCTGCTGTGTTGTTTTGGGAACTGTGTGATCAGGTGATATAAAATGTTGGTTTATTTTAATCATGGTTAATTTCTCCATGTTTTAAAGTGAGAGACTTGTCCTTCTCACTGCTACAACTGCACCAGCTCACTGAAAACACGTTCAGTAGACACTCCATACCAATACACCAATGGGCTTTGATCCACGTACATCTCTTTCAGGTTATCCGGATACTCCTGGACCATCCTCTGATTGGTCATTGGTGCTGCCACCTGGACAACCATTTTTTCTTTCGCTTTTGCACCTGACACTGCAGATGTTGGGTCTGATTTATCTGTTGCTGTTGTCGCTAATTTTCTTGTTGGTGGGGTTGGTGGATGTGAGACAAGACTGTCCTCTCTGGAATTTGAAGGCGGCAGCCTAGAAATGTGGAGTGGGACTCTAAGTTCTAGCCGTTCTTCTTTCAGTTCTCCTGCTTGCTCAACAGTCCACCTCTTGTATTGTGAAACATCTCCTTCAGAAAAAGGAATGTAAGCGGAAAGCTTTTTTTTGATGCATAAATCAAGTAGGCTGGCACAGATGTATTCTTTGGACAAGATGATATCATTTTACAGCCTTGCATTACAAGTCAAGCCATAGCTCACTCTGTTCACCAAGGCATGTGCTTCTGGGTTTTCATTCGCAGCCCCAAATGAAAGCTTTTCAGGCACCTTTGCTGCTCCAGTAGCAGACGGAGTAACAGGATAGCTTGGCCCAATTAAATTGTCCTCCTTTCTAACTTCCCACATGAAAACCTCAAAAATGAGCAGCATCTGTTTGAGGCATTTGACTAGGCACCATTTGTCCACATCCATTGTTATAGCTTTCCCAGTTTCATCAGCTCCCCTTTGAATGACATAGTCAGTGATCTGTTTGTACTGCTTAAACATGCGTTGCAACTTGTTGGCACTTCATGTATCTGGGATTTAACTGGTATTCTGTTATCATGCTGAATAATCTACAAATGTTTCTGGGCTTCAAAAGAATGGCTGAAATGAGTGCAGATGCATCTGGAGGTGGTCAGTGTGTTCCTGACTATGGCCCTGATTCTGACCTTGGCGGACGGCCTCTGCCGTCCGCCAAGGTACCGCCGCCAAATGACCGCACCGCGGTCAGAAGACCGCGGCGGCCATTCAAACATTTCCTCTGGGCCGGCGGGCGCTCTCCAAAAGAGCGCTCGCCGGCCCAGAGGAAATGCCCCTGCAACGAGGACGCCGGCTCAGAATTGAGCCGGCGTAGTTGCAGGGGTGCGACGGGTGCAGTTGCACCCGTCGCGTATTTCAGTGTGTGCAAAGCAGACACTGAAATACTTTGCGGGGCCCTCTTACGGGGGCCCCTGCAGTGCCCATGCCATTGGCATGGGCACTGCAGGGGCCCCCAGGGGCCCCGCGGCACCCCCTACCGCCATCCTGTTCATGGCGGGTTTCCCGCCATGAACAGGATGGCGGTAGGGGGTGTCAGAATTGGAGGATTCCCCCGAGCAGCGGAAAGTCGGCGGGGGACCGACTTAAAATTGAATTAGTATTTGTACAGGAAAGTGCAGGTGGACTACCCCTCCAGTTAATGATCAGAGGTTTACGGAGAAATCACAGCAGCTGCTCTGTCTTAAGTGCGATTGGTTAATGCAGATTCCAGTCCAGTGAACCGCCGCGGTCAGAATGCTCGTGGGAGCACCGCCAGCCTGTTGGCGGTGCTCCCGTGGTCAGGGTCAGAATGACCCCCTATGTCTTCTTTTTTTGAGAAAGTCTTGCACAACCAGGTTGATGCAGTGCGGCAAACACAGGACCCTGAAATAGCCACCATCTTTAATGGCCTTGACTATCCTGTTGCCACTGACCATGGCAACAAATCCAACTCAAAAACCTGTGGGTCGCAGCCATTCAGACACCTTGCTATGAAATTCCTGCGAAGTAGAGTTCTACACCCATGCCTCGTTTTAATTAACTTATAAACTAATTAATGACTGATTTTGTGGACATGGCCCAGAAGGACCGGCTGAGGGATACCATTGAAGCAGGGTCAAGACTGATTTGCATATGACTCGTTCCATACTAAGGTGGTATGGTGGGTGTAAAATAATGGATTGGGATGCAGCCCAAGTGATAGGCAGTGCCTAAGGTTAATTCAAGCATTACATCCATCATATTGTTGTTTTTGCAATTGATACATTAAGTGCGATGGGTATGCCCAGACGTGGATCCTGTGCTCACTGTGCCATTGGAACTATGCTATACCTGGCTGATGAGTCCTAGTAAGTCCTGTGTTGCTTGTGTTTCAGTTCAGGAAGGATCGGCCTACCAACTTGGGCTGAACTATTGCCGTTGGAGCAGGGACATGACTGATTTGCATACGGCTGGCCCAAACAGGTGGCAGGGTGAGTGTAGGACAATAGATTGTGATGTGGCTCTAAGTGATTGCCAGTGGCTGAGAATATTTCAACCATTCAATACATCACCTTGTTGTTGTTCAGAGGGCAGGGCACCACCAAAATAATATAATGTGTTCGGTGTGCTACCCCCAAATGCGTGTGCCTGCAAAGTTTTTAGAAGATGACACTATGAGGGTCATTCTGACCCTGGCTGCCGGTGGCCGCCAGGGCCACCGACCACGGGAGCACCGCCAACAGGCTGGCGGTGCTCCAATGAGCATTCTGACCGCGGCGGTTCAGCCGCGGTCAGAAGCGGAAAGTCAGCGGTCTCCCGCTGACTTTCCGCTGCTCTTTGGAATCCTCCATGGCTGCGGAGCGCGCTCCGCAGCCATGAGGATTCTGACCCCCCCTACCGCCATCCAGTTCATGGCGGGAAAGCCGCCATGAACAGGATGGCGGTAGGGGGGGTCGCGGGGCCCCTGGGGGCCCCTGCCGTGCCCATGCCAATGGCATGGGCACGGCAGGGGCCCCCGTAAGAGGGCCCCGAAAAGTATTTCAGTGTCTGCCTTGCAGACACTGAAATACGCGACGGGTGCCACTGCACCCGTCGCACCTTCCCACTCCGCCGGCTCGATTACGAGCCGGCATCCTCGTGGGAAGGTCGTTTTCCCCTGGGCTGGCGGGCGGTTTTACTGGAACCGCCCGCCAGCCCAGGGGAAAACTCGTAATACCCGCCGCGGTCTTTTGACCGCGGCGCGGTAATTTGGAGGGCGGGATCCTGGCGGGCGGCGGAGGCCGCCCGCCAGGGTCATAATGAGGCCCTATGTCTCCCTGAGTCAAATTGGTGACCACTGGAGAGGTCTGTTCAATTAGCAAGCATTCCTCTGGAGCCTGGGTTTTTGTCAAAAAGAAGCCATTGAGTGTGTGGATCTCTGTTGGTGAGTTCCAAGGTTGGGTTACAGTGTGTTAAAAGTAGAAGAAAGACTCATAAACAGTTTATTAAAATGTTAAATGCTTTACTTATAATGACATGTTATCAGTGAATAATTATATGTAATAATGGAAATCATTAAGAATAAGGGGGTTATTCTAACTTTGGAGGAGGTGTTAATCCGTCCCAAAAGTGACGGAAAAGTGACGGATTTACCACCAGCCGTATTACGAGTCCATTATATCCTATGGAACTCGTAATACGGCTGGTGGTAGATCCGTCACTTTACCGTCACTTTTGGGACGGATTAACACTCCTCCAAAGTTAGAATAACCCCCTAAGTCATTAAGACGTTTTATTGACAATCAGAAAGTTTAGAATTATGTGTTCTAATGAATGTTTGTTGTAAGATGGTACCACCTTTATTGATTTTAATGGTATTGCATTGGTTTATTGTGACATTTATGTTTTTTTATCAATGTGGTGACCCACTGATCAGGGTCAAGACTGATTTTCATGGGGCTGGGTCCAAACTGAGGTTGCATGGTGAGCAAAAATTAGCTATTGTCAGTGGTTAGACTTTTTAGCCTCCCATCACCTTTTTTGTGTTTCATGTACCACCTTAAATGGCATGGTTATGCCCAGACGTGTGTCCCGTGTTTACTGTGACACTGGAACCAAGCAGTATCCAGCTGATGAGCCCATAACTAGGTCAAACCAGTCCTAGGTTGCTTGTGTTCTGGTTCAGGGAGGACCTGGCTTGGCAGTTCCGGTTGGACTGTTCCCATGAGGAGCAGGGCCAAGACTGATATGCTCCTGGCTGGGCCCAAATTGAGATGGCATGGTGAGCAAAAAGAATGATGGGTAGGAATGCTATCCAAAGCTACTGCCAGTAGGTAAACTTATTGCAAGCAGCATTCCATCAACTTTTGTGTGTTTCATGTATTCACCTAAGTGCCATGGGTATGCCCAGACATGGGTCCTGTGTTCACTGTGTCACTGGAACCTAGCTCTACCTAGCTGTTGAGCCCATAACTAGGGCAAAACCAGTCCTGGGTTGCTTGTGTTCTGGTTTAGTGAGGACCTGGTTTGGCAGTTTGGGATAGACTGTTCTCATTAGGAGCAGGGCCCGGATTGATTTACATATGGCTAGGTCCAATCTGAGGTGGCATGGTGAGCAAAAGAATGATGGGTTGGAGTGCTACCTCAAGCTTGCCAGTCGTCAGACTTACTGCAAGCAGCCTCCCATCACCTTTTGTGTGTTTAAGACACCCTGACACAGACTGTAAGCCCAGGCAGTTTTGGATAATTGCATACCATTGTAATGAGTCTAGTATATTTGGGTGTATTGCAGTTAAAGACTTTGGGGCTACCTAGGCGTGTGAACATTTAGGAGGGTGGTACCAGAGGGAGCCTCGTGGTTCAGAGAGTAGTTCTGGGCCATAATTAGTTTTAGTCCTCAGTTTTTGGGTGTTAGACATCTAAGCACCTTTAGCACCACTTCCAAGAGTTCAGGACTGGAGGGGCACCACTTGGAGGGACACAACTCACTTAGGCTGGGTCCAGGAGTAGCTTTCAGATAGAGGAAGACTTTTATTTCCCTGTGGCTCATAACAGGAGGCCAGAAAGGTAACCCTTGGGAGTCACTGTGGAGGTCCTGGGACAGATGAAGATCCACTCCTTGTACCCAGGCCGAAGACAGCAAAAGAGCAGGGCAACAGGGCCTCAATCTAACAGGGCAGCAGTCTTTCAGAGCAGAAGACCTGCGGAGTGGCAGTCTCTCCAGAAGCACAGCATTCCTTCTTCCTAGCAGAGTGTCCACAGGTCCAGAAGTATACTGAAGAATTGGTGTCTGATGGTGACTGATGTCCCCTTTTCATACCCTGATTCCCTTGATCTGGAGGGTGAGAGAAGCTTCTAGAGAGTGGCTTTGAAGTGTATGACATTTCCTGCCTCCCTTGCCCTTGTTCCAAGTTGGCTGCAGTAACAATGTGGGGTTGTTAGGTCCTTTGTATGGCGGCAGAGCATACTCTATTCAGTTGCAAGTAGGTCTGGGCTCAGTTCCACCACCCATCCTGCCCACAGATGACCCATTGAGTGATACCTAATCCCTGTTTTGTGACTGTCTGGTCTGGGAGGAATTCACAAAGTCAAACTGTCAGTTACACCCAGGCATGTGTCCCAAGACTGGCTGTAGGCACGGAAGGGCTAAGAGCAGTCAAAAGCCCTCTCTTTAAAGTGGCATTTTAAAAATTGTAAAGCAAATTATGACGCTCCAAATAAAGAGGGATTATCTGTACAATGTCATTGGCACCAAACATGACATAGCTATCTGCTCCAAATTGGAAATGACAGCTTATTTCATGTAATAAGGAATCTTCAATGTTATCCTATTGGAGGGGTTAGGCCTCACAGTAATGAAACATTTAGGAGTTTTTCATTACCATAACATGTGAAACCGATAAGTACACGTCCAACATTTTAATCACAAACCACTCTGCCCTACAGGCTACCTAGGGCTTACCTTGGAGGTGGCTTATATGTAATAAAAACGTATTTTAAGGGTTGGCAAGGGAGTTCAAATGCCAAGTCAACATGGCAGTTTAACACTACATTCAGGCTGTAATGACAGGCCTGGGAATTGTTTCAAAGTACTCATTAAGTGGGTGTCACAATAAGTGATTCAGGCCCACTATTAGCATTCAACTTACAGGTCCCTGGTATTTGGTAACTCAATCTACAAGGGACTTACAGGTAATTTAAATATACCAATTGGGTATACACCAATTAAACCATGTTTTAGTGGAGTGTAAGGTCTAAACGTAATAAATTACTATTCGTTTTTATAAATAAAAGTACCTGAAAGTACTGACTGCACACTGATTTATTGGGTATTGTTGGTTCAGTGCCTGAAGGTGGGGTACAAGCCCATATAGCTTCTCCTTGGTAAGCCGTGGACTGCTCTGTCCCACTACCCCAAAACAGATAAGTGCTATAACAGGGTACTTGTTTCCCAGTAGATGGTATGTTGCAGAAATAATACTTGTCAATGACTTCCATCCTTCCCAACTAATAATCAATGTTCTTAAAAAACACTGGAAAAACACTGTAAAACATAACCACTTATTTATTCTTCATGACAAAACCATGACAGTGGAGTTATATTGGATAATCACTGAATGGCCATTTGTAAGAAATATCGTTGTTGGGTGGTGAAGTGGAAGCCTGACTCAGGCAACAATCACAATCATTGTCAGAATGAGCCACATATTTATGCAGCATAAAGCAGTAATAAAGTAAAAACACAACACACGAAAATATCTACAGCTGATTTAGAATAGTAAGTTACATTTTATTACTTAAAATGATACCAGAATGGATTCAGTCAGTAGCAAGAGAAATATGGAATTTTAAACTTTTAGGTACATACATCACCTAAAAGAACAAAGTTGCACTCACGATCATCTGGTCCTGCTGGAACGAGGGAAAGTGACAAGTTCAGGCAGACTACAACGACAATGGAGTGTGGGATGGATAAAGGAAGTAGGCCAATGCAGCTGAAAATGTTGCCTTCTTAAGGTCTAGCGAGTAGAGTTTCATTCATGGTGGAGGTGCCTCGAGGTACATGGAGAGCGTCATCGATGGTCATCGCTGTTGCGTTAGGAGCAGGCTGGGTGGTGTGGATGGTCATTGCTGAAGCTTCATCTTGGTGGTCACTGTGAGGCTTTGCTGATGTAGCACAAAGTGCAAATCTCAATTTCTGGTCTCTGTAGTGTGAAGAATTAGGTTCACTTGGATTGTGGTGCTTGCTCTCTTTTTTGGTGGCAGAGTCTCAGTGCAAATGGGACTGTTTGTGGTCACAAAAAGACTAACATTTCAGGATTTCTTCACAGGAGGTGCTCAACTGATTCTAGACAAGGATCTAAGACCTGGGAGGCACATCTTGGAGATGTAGAACTCACTCCAGAAGAGGCCAGTAGGGCTCAGGCAGATCCAGAAAGGTCCAGTGCATCAGGTCAGGTAGGCAGTTTCAGAGATGCCTCTAGAGCTTGTTTGTCCCTGTAGCTCAGAGTGGAGGACAAACAGCTTACCATTCTAGTCATTCAGGTTAGGGATGAAGGATGCTGGTCCAGCCTTAATCCTCAGAGAGCATTGCAAACCTCAATCAGTAGGGCAGCCCTATGGGGTCAAGGCAGACCTCAACCAGCAGAACTGTCCTCTGGTAGCAGCAGGGGAGTCTTCTAAGGATTAAGCGAATGCAGGGCAGTCCTCTGGAGAACAATGCAGTCTTTCTTCTATAATGTCCAAAAGTCGGGGAGTGTGGTAATGAGTGCCTCAGGAGGTCCAATATTTATACCTGGTGCCAGGCTTTGAAGTGGAGGGATTCCATATACTAGCCCCACATCTGGTGCTGTAAAGTTCTTCCCTTCCAAAGTCAAGCCTCCAAGAAGCCTGGTGTGAAAAAGACTAGTGCCAGGTTATTTTATGTGTGCTGCAGGTAAGATCTTCCAAAATTGGAGCTGGTTTGTGAAAACAAACTTTAAACTACTTGAAAATGTAACTTTGACACTTGGCAAAGTCCTTTTGCAATTTAAATAAGAAGTTATATTTAAAATGAGGGTTGGCCCTGTAACAGAACAGAAACATTTTGTCAAGACTATGTTACACATGAAAATGTAGACATGATTACGCTTAAGCGGCTCAAAGAATGAAATAAGGATGAAGTGAATCTCCAGCAGACAGCACATAATTGTGAAGCTTGTGTTTTAGAAATAACACGTTTTTTTATCAGAACACAGAAAGCTGATTATGCAAATATAATGCTAAGATGCCCACTTCAACTTGGAGACGACAGTGCACGGCAGAACTGCTGAGATAGAGTGATGGTGTCTGTCCAGTGCCTCTGTGTTCTCACATTCTCCTTTCACCATTTATATTATTGGCCTTGTTTGTAGTCATTGCTGCAGCTGGTGAGAGATAGAAGCATGCATCACTCCTATTTGATCCCGAGTACATGTTTATTGCTTTGTGACAGCCTTTGAAACAAGGATATCTTTCTAAAACATTCAGGTATACGTCTTTACCTGTTATCGTACACAACCTCATACACTGGTTTGTACCTGTTATCTTACACATACTCATATATTGATTTGTAATACAGTGTAAAATATGTTTGCTATTAGTCTTTTCCATTTTGTGGCAATAGCACTTTTTTTTACATTTAAAGCTGTGTCCCACATTGTAACCTTATGCTGGGAACTATTATCAACATGCAGGTTATTAACTAATGGTTTTCAAACGAAATATTTGTAATTTTCTGGTACTTAGTGAACGACTAGCCTTTAATGGAAGGTGGTTGGATAGCCACTAATTAAGATGCCCTGCTTCATACTCTCCAAGATAGTTGACACATTTCAGTTCTCGTTTTCATCTACCCTCCTTCTGCACAGTGTTTAATATATTTGCTTCAATTGCCCATTCAATCACCTTTTTAGTATACACTGTTCACTAAGCTTAGATTCCTAGAATAGAGCTTCAGAAAATCATCAGTGTGGGAAAGATCGTTAATCTACATACTGCCAAGTATGTTTGATATATGGAATTTCCGTTCTCGTTGTTAAGCCTATTAAAATCATTACCGTTTCCAAATCAAGCTGGTGGGACATATACCTGAAAGATTAAATCTACACCAGATTAGTACCCTCTATCAAGAGAGATACGCCTGTGTACATAAAAACTGATCAAAGGCCCTTAGAAGATCTTTAGCGTCACCCTAATAAAAAATACTCCACTAGATGATTTGTTGAAAGGCATTCTGCTGCTAATGAGCCTAGGAAAAGAGACTGCGAATAAGACATGTGGCTCTGCATGCAAATAGTGATCTTTCTGTATCAAAGTTGGAACGAGCTGAAGTCCCTGATGGCGAAAAAAAAAAATGGTTAGAAAAAAGTATGCATGATACTTATGTTATTTTAAAGAAACCAGTCTTTCATAGAAGCAAACCCTTTTCATTTTATGTGTACTAATTATTGTCAACAAGCAGATTTTAGGATGTTGTTATTCAAGTAATTTCTTTTGGATAATGATGTTACATTCTCAAGCCAAGTCAAAGTATATTTATAAAGATCATAAAATAACATAATACAATTCATTACTGATACACACAAAACCCATAGTAATAACACAAATATTACTAAACATATGCCTAAAAACAACAGTTTCCTGTTTCATAAAAAGTTATTAGGGGGATCAGAATCACCCCAATGCACAGAAGCAGATCATAAAAATAGGGACGTGAAACATTATTACAAAGTAAGGTAAAACATAACATCAGTGTAAGGTGGGCTACGGTATAAAGTGCATTTACAAAACAGCGAACTGCCCCCTCTATCGATTTCCTGCATCCTAAAGACATTATAAGGAAACCTACATACACTAAAAGAATCGTCTGGTCTACTTAGCATCTGGAGGTACAGTAGGGCCTCCCGACAGTTCTTAAAAGCAAGCAATTTCAGAAAATGCTTCAGGCACAGTTGGGAGAAAGGACAATACAATTTACGGAAAAACATAAAATGTAACATCGAATGCTCAGATAGGCCGTCACAAGAACCTTCCTAGTAGATCACTGTCCCATACACAGCTGCGGCCTGTCCTTTAGGGTGGAGGGGCCAGGCCCCCCACCTTTTGCCCCTCATGAAAAGTGCCTGTCATGCTGAGCAAAGGTCAGCCTGACAGACACTCTTCATGTTTAGCTCAGGCAGCCAGGAGCGAGACATGCACGATTTGCGCAGACTCCTGGCTGCCTGAGATGAACTTTGCTGGGCAGAGGAGGTCACAGCTCCTATGGGCGTGACTTCCTCAGCTCAGCAAAGGTGCCTTGAGGGGAGCGTCACCCATTGACTCCAACCTGGGCGCTTCAGGTTTAAGCCCTGAAGCGCCTAGGGCGAGTGTCAATCAGTGACACCTCGTCACAGAGTGGGGAGGGGTCAGAAGTCTCACGGAACCCCAACCCACTCTATGACGAAGTTGGGACTGCTGCCTTCTCTCATTGGCTGACCTAAGGTCAGACAGTGAGGGAAGGAAGCAGTCCCAACCCTCCTGGGACCTCCGAGGCTGAAGGTAAGTGTGTGTGTGTTTTAAATGATTGTTGCTGCATGCATGTATGTTTGAATGTTGATGAGTGTTGTGAATGGATGTGTGTACATGTGTGAATGAATGAGTGTGAGTGTGCTTCCCGCCCACCCCTCCCTCCTAAAATTACCAGCCGCCACTGCCCATACGGACGCCCCATCAGAAAAGCATAAACAACGCTGCACTGTGCTTGACCTAAATCTGAATAAAAGGTACCTCTCCCACAGTGAAAGCTCCGGGGTTAAGTAAAATGCTAGATCTCCCAAAACTAGTGTGTTAAAATAATTACAAACAGAGTAGTTACTAAGAATCTCTCCCAGCCTTTTTGAGAAACTGAAAATGGTTTGCATGGAGAAACTTTAACAACCTCTTATCCTGTTTACATAATGTATCAAAGGCGTAAACAATTTAAGGGGACCACTATGGTGAAGGATATAATAACAAACTTTGTCCAGGGAATGGAATGCCCAATATCCAGACTGAGACAATCAAGAATGACATCTCTATTAAAACGTGCTTAAGTATTGGTCCACACGGTCACCCAATTCTATCAGGCCAACTCTGTCAGAAACATTGTCTAGATTAAGGGATAGATATCCGGTCCAACAACATATTAATCTCATATGATACAATGGGATTTATATTTCAGCAGACAGAATATCCGTCACACGAGTGATAGAGTAACCCTTCCATCAAACACTAAATGAGGCCATGAGTTCGGAGTGTACAATACATTGAGGGCTGGTTGGTGGAAGATTACATTTTCGTCCGAACGACCTGTTTTCTTCCACCTGTAAGGAGGAAACATTAAGATATCCCCAAACCCTGGTTTCATATGTAACTGTACGGACTACTGCAAGTTAAAAATCCCAGTATAAGGGGAGATGGTGCCCCTACCTTCCCTCCAAATAAGATTGAATAGGGACCCAGCCACCCTCCTTAATTTCAAGTGAGCTGCATCCACATGGGATTGCCAAGAGTTGGAAGAGTTAAAGGTAATGCCCAGGTAACATAATTTCAGTATGTAGCTCAGATAATGGCATTGCAGATTTAAGGATGACAGATTTCACCTATCTGGTCCATAGGCCATTACATGCCATTTCTCCTAGTTCGCTGACATTTTCAAGTGACCCATAAATGAACCAAATGCTTCAACCAAGGTGCGCAAAGCACTAGGGTCCTCACTACGAGTCTGGCGGTCCTGGGACCACCAGACTCGCGATGGCGGTATGACCACCGTGAAAACAGCGGTCCGACCTCCATATTCAGGATTACGAATCCCCTCTCTGCCAGCTTTTGCATGGCCGTTCCATCACCATGTAAAGGCTGGTGGAGACGGGGTGCCATGGGCAGTGCATGGGACCCCATGGACAGCCCCGTCCCACTTTTCACTGCCCTAATTAGTGAAAAGCAGTGAAAAGCACAATGGGTGCTGCTGCACCCAATTCGCCGCAACATTTCCCGCCAGCTCGATTATGAGCCTGTATCCATGTTGTGGCCTGTTTTCCGCTGGGCCAATGGGAAACTCGTGATAGGGCCAGTGGGCAGAAAACCAGAGTGGCAGTTTTCTGACCCAAAGCGTTTGGCGGGTGGCATCTGCTGCACCCCCAAACTTGTAATAAAATGACATAATTGGCATATAATAATACCGGGACAAGTTAATTAGCAATTTTCATTATGTTGTTGGTTGAAATAGATAGTGTGTGCATAATTCATTGATGTAAATGATAAAAAAGAATTTGTGCAATACGCAACCCTGCCACACCCCAGTAGCTATGCAGACAAATCGATTGTGGTTTTATTGCACTCTGGTCTCTAGATTTTCAAGGGGGAAGTGAAGGAAGTTTACTAGGGGAACGTCCACCCCCAGGTTGATGCAGTCAAAAGCAGAAGCTAGATCCATAAAAGCCAGGTACCGCTGGCAGTGCCTAAAAACAGTATATTTACTCACAATCAAGAGCAGATTCCGGTACAGCTCCACTGTACCTAGTCCTGGGTGAAAGCCATTTGGGAACTGCATGCTACTGTCACTAACCCAGAACCACAGGTGATTAAAGATGACCCTCCAAATGATTTTCACCAAGCTGTCAATACAGTATATCGGTCTATAACATTTGGGGGGATGCTCTATCTCTATTTTTTTGAAGAGTCATCTGGAGGGGGGTAGAATTATCAAGATGCACAAGCAACCTATCATTGCATGTTTTCTCTTTGGACAACTGGTAGATAGAAGTAAAATGCTTAACCCACACCTGGCTAGAAATATTACAGACAAGAAGTGGGTTAAGAGAGACATCACGCTAGCAAAACCTGTTGGGTATCTCCCTGATTACTTTACTAATATTCTGGGCAGCTGGTAGTTCGTTTGGATATGCCGAACCTTCTTGTTCCGGAAATGCTTCCTGTCCTGGAGAGATTGCTTATCATCCTGTCTAGCCTCCCAACCGTCCTTAACATCTCTTGGGTAGTCTGTCACAGCTGCCCTCAAACCATGGATTTAGGCCCATATCTGTGACAGGCTGTGAATATTTGACATAATACTTTCTCATTAGTTTCATTGTGTCAAGGTAGAAATCAATTTATAATTTTTTAAGCCTTTCACCTCTATATCTTCATAGCAGCGGCTGGCTCAGGATTTTCAAATTCTGTTTCTCTACCTAAAATAACAGGCATGCTGACAAATTTAAGGGAAAAAAGCCTTGTGTGCTTTTTAAGTACATTTGAAACATCTGTTACCAGAAAGACAACTTTTCAACAGTGAAAGAATGAGTCTCTGTACTGCTTTCCGAAGCGGGGAAGCGGGACATCAGTTTGTTAAGCAGTCGGATATTGATAATTTATAGTAACTTGCAATTCAAATATGTCTTTGTCTTGTGTGCAAAGGAAATGAGCAAAGTCTAAATATGTTTTTTGCAGAAAACGAGTTTTAAGTCTTTACACATTATTAGCAAACAGGGAAAACAGGGTGTCTGTCAAATCTGCGCCTCTACAAATGATCGTAATAGACACTATGGGCCTGATTAAGAGTCTGGCAGGCCTAGCACCTCAAGGCTGCCATGGCTGTGGTGGGCCAACCACCACATTACGAGGTTGATGGACAGACCCATCAACCTATCGCCGTCCCCACCAGGATCTCAGATCCCGACAGGCTGATGTCGGTGCAGGGTATAATCAGATAGGGTGGCGCTGAACTCAATGCCAGCCTGATGATAATAACCTTTTACTCTGCCAGCCTTTTCATAGCGGTTATACTGCCATAAAAAGGATGGCAGGAAAGAAGTGCAGGTCTATTATGAGCCGTCGACAATGCTGCCACACCTTTCACACTGGGCTGAAGGGCGGGAACCTTGGTACCCGCCAGTCAGCCCAGTGTGAATGTTGTGACAGAGCCGGTGAGGAGGTCACCAGTATGGCAGCGGCCACCCCATTGGGAATTTCACAGATGGGTGTTCCTGTCCGCCAAACTTATAATCAGCTCTTATATTTGCACCCACAAATGTATTCATGTCAGCGTGTACTTTTTTTTGTCCTTATCAACCATACAGGTAGACTTTTTCACATCCAAATTCCCTATTTACCTATGCATGTTACCATTAAACTGTGCTTAGCCTTTAGCATGTTGTTTTGGAATATTGCCTACTTTTTGTTTTTTGGGAAGTGTGAAGCTGGTGAATTTTTTAAAAAGAACAGAAAAACAAGAAGCATTAGGATGATTCTTATTATCACATACGGCCTTGAAATGACACTCTGTACCCCTGGCTGATCATGTTCCCGAACCCTGATGAGATAAGTCACTTTTGGCTATGGTGAACTACCAGTGTGGAGTTTGTCTGGCAACAGTCCAATATTGGCTGTTATTTCCACACAGTCACTGAGAGCTGGTACCCAAGAGTGTCATAGAAAGACTCATTCCATACAGCCAGATGCCCTACACGAATTCTGGCTCCAGGAGTGATGCAAAACTATTTTGAATGAATTCTGAACACAGTGTAACATTCATACATCAAGGTGCGTCTTCATCAAAATTAGGGGTGGGTGATCTTTTATAATTTTCTTTTGTGTAATTTTGCTTAATGTCAGCAAAAGTATGTGAAAGTGCACGTAATAACATGAAATGCAAATTCATTTTTTTGCGTTGTAGTGTCCTGCATGAGATTTAGAAAGGAATCTTTCTGGCTCCCCAAGAACTCCGTATCAGTGTGAGCTAATCGCTAGTATGGAATGAAATGAAATTCAGTTCACAGAGACACAAAGAGGAATAAATATGTGTGATTTACAGCGCTGTGTATGGTCTAGTTATTCAATGGGTACCCATACTGGGAAAAATGCTAAAACTGGCAATGACATAGGGGATAAGCAACCCAGAGAAGAAAGTGATCTCGTGGAGAGTTTGCGTCTGTCTCATGTGTGCCTTCGACGAAGTGCTGAGTCTATGCTTGGCGTATGTGGAGTCAAAGCACAACCCCACAGGCATGAATTGTTTGAATGGGAAGAGTGCTTCACAGAAAAGTCTACGCATCGTTGGTCATGAAACTACAAACAAGATCCTACAAAAAGGTTCGCGCTGCCACGAAAAATAAAGTTATACAGTTTACTGAGCATTAACGCTGAAGGCGGATTACCAAATAGTGCTGTAAGACAGAGCTCAACCACGTTTATAGCAATACTAATTGAAGTGTAACAAGAATAAAATTGTTGACATACTGAGTCCAATAAGCAGTCATCACACCCCAGTTGATGGTGGCCCCAAAAGAAGAGCCTGCAGTTGTGCTAAAGGAATGGTCCATATTTACAGTGGCTAGATGTTTGGCAGAAGGCCATTCAGCCAATGGAGCCCATCAAGGAACACATCGAGGCTGGCCTATTGCAGAGTTGGGGCATGAACGGAAATAATTCTGATTTCCAATCAGAGAGGTTGGGGAAAGCTCAGATCCCGATGCCAGTATGTTCAACACTAGTCTACAATGCTGCTGCCTTCCTGAAACTACCAACACCATTTGACACTGAAAAAAACAAAATATCGGTGATTGATGGACTGCATGGACGGAGACATTTGAAGATTTCATAGATGCAATTGAAGAGTGAAAGCGTTTGCGAAACAATGACTTCATGGAAATACTCAACATACTCATCAATTACTGTAAGTTTAATTAATTTTATGAAGAAGAAGCCATGTGGCTTAGAGGGATAGATGGTTGCCTGTCCGATTCATTCAGATGATGAATGCTTAATGTTTTGTTTGGCACAAGATTGTTGATGCCTGACAGAGCTAAGGAACATGCGGAAACACAAGCTGTTGACATGGAGGCTGGAGGTGCCCCGAGAGTGAGTCAGTCATGAGTGTGAAAAGTAATTTGAAACAAAAGACTGAAAGTCACAAAGTGATTTCTGCAAGCAAAAAGAAGTTGTGTTTCAAGTGTTGATTTGCGTTTCCACATAAGGGAGGGTGCCCCACTATTGGGCAGATATGCAAAGGCTGTGGTAAAGAGGACCATTTTGTGACAATGTGCAGAATGAAGGAAAAAGCAAGTATGTCACAGTGCGAGAACAAAATTGCTGCCAGAACGTTTCGGAAGCAACATTTGATGCACGTCCACAAGGTCAAGCAGTGACATCAGTTGAGGCAAATAGATACCAAACAAAGTTGATCGTCATCTAAATCATCGTCAAACCGTTCTTCAGCCTCAACAATAAGTAAAAATGAAGAAAGTGGTTGTGCCATGTCAATGCTTAACTCAGAAAAACATGCCCATGTAGGGCTGGTAACCCATGAGGAGAAAAGTCAGGCAAAAAAATCCTAACATGTCAAAGCAACAAAATAATACAAACAATGTGCAAAGATTACATCAAAAATAAATGGATGTTTGATTTCTTTCATTAATAACAGTGGTGCCTTGATAAATATAATGCCTAAAGAAAATAACAATGAACTAGCTCTGTGACAGCTGCTTAAGCTGTTAAAGACCAAAGCATACACTTGCCCATGAATAGTTGAGGTTCATTTACAGTAACAGTCAAACATAAGAAAACAAAATTACAAACACCAATCCATGTGCTTCACAGCACAGTGGCATGAGCCTCTTGCTCAGTTTCAACACTACTGCTGACATGGGACTGATTTCAGTAAATTACAACAGGAATTCTCATCATGAAATAGTAAGTCATTTCTCTTCCTTATTTCATGGTTTAGAAAAGTTAAAGGCCATGAAAGTAGAACTGCATATTAATGAAGATGTATATTATTTTGCTCAGAGACATGGACAATTTGCTTTTACATACAAGAAGAAGCTGTTCAAAAAAATAACTCATCATTACTTAAGCATGACATTATTAAACATTTCACTGGTCCAACACCTTGGGTTTTCCCATGGTAATACTGCCTAAAAAGGACCATGAAGGAGCTGTGCATATATGAGTTGACATGCACAAGAAGAACAAGGCAATTGAATGAGAACGACATCAAGGGCCACACATTGCTGACATGCTCACACAATACAATGGTGCCAAAGTCTTCTCTTGACTTGATTTAAATGAAGGTTATTATCAGTTAGAACTTGAAGAAAGTGACAGCTATATTACAATCTTTTGTACACATATGAGTTTGTTTAGATACAAAAGACTTAGGGGGCAGATTTATGAAAAGTGGTGCACCACTTTTCTTGCACCCCTTAGTGCCCCCCTAATGCCACCATGTGTGTTCAGTACTTAAGTTACGGCACACCATAGCGTTAGTTAGGGAAATAGTGTCATCATTTATTACGTTAGTTTGGTGCTTTGCAGGACTAACGTCAAAAATGTTGACACTAATACTGGAAAGCACCTAGAAGCCCATTGAAAACAATGGGAGTCTCCTTTTATTACCTGCTCTGAGGAGATGTGCCCCTTCCAGTCCTGGGCCTATGAAGTGGGTCTTGCATTTGCTTCCTACTAAAAACCTATGCATTGTCACCCCTGCTCTGGTCGGAACGGATGCATCGCACCTTAGATGCCGTCACAGAGGCTATTTGACGACAGCAGATTCACAGCCTGCATGGCCCGAGAATGACACTCCGTGTGGGTGGACGCCCACACATCGCATTCATTCTATGGGGCTCGACACCAACCCTGGACTCGACTGCATGGAAAATATCACCCCATCGCCTTTGCATTCACAACATCTACATCAACACTTGCTCTATCCAAGGTACTTTTTCAGCAGACCCTTAATGGGTTATTTAGCCGGACTTCCATTGCTGTCGGCTTGAACTTTGGATTGACGCTGGTCCCTCGCTACCTCAATTAACTGTCTGACTGCTAGTGACTTCTAAGCACTCATTTTTAGTCTAATCTTTAATATTTCATATCATGACTTCTACTGGTTACATTTTTGTCATTTTGTTCTTCAATTACTAAGATAAATATTCTCTTTTGTTCTACACTTGTGTTGACTCTTTTTGTGGTGTTTTCATTGTGTTACTGTGTGAGCTGTGCACATACTTTATGCGTTGTCTCTTTAGATAAGCATGGCTGTTGTGTGCCAAGCTACCAGAGGTTGAGCACAGGTTATCTCTAAGAGAATATCTACCTTACCCTGATGAGAAGTGGTGGTTCAGGCTTGTATAGCGAGTGTACTCTGACAACCAGAAAATCCAAAGTCTAACAAGGGTGCAACTCTTAAAAAGCCCAATTTGAAAACAGTATTACATTCTACTTTACAGGCTTCTTGCTCGACATCCCACTCCACCACAGGTGAAAGTCCTGTGACTTGATGTTCAGGAGAGCAGTGGCAAGCAGGTTAGCTCAATGGACCACAGAAAGAGATAGTAATGAAAATCTGATTTGTGTCAAGGGACTTGAGCCCATATTTATACTTTTTTTGCACCGCATTTGCTTCATTTTTTGATGCAAAAGTGGTACAAACTTACAAAATACAATTTTATTTTGTAAGTTTGTGCCACTTTTGCATCAAAAAGTGATGAAAATGCAGCGCAAACAAAAGCATAAATATGGGCCTTGGTTCAAAAATAGAAAATGAAAGTATATGAATACAAGATGAGTCATGCAAATTACCTCTCATTCAGAAAAGATATGGTGACTGCCTAACAGTTATGAAAAAGAAAATCAGATGCTCTTTATGTTCTTGAGCCT
This sequence comes from Pleurodeles waltl, assembly GCF_031143425.1. Classification (NCBI taxonomy): domain Eukaryota; kingdom Metazoa; phylum Chordata; class Amphibia; order Caudata; family Salamandridae; genus Pleurodeles; species Pleurodeles waltl. The sequence continues at coordinate 1,572,069,500 of NC_090440.1, forward strand.
TTTACATTAGTTTCTACCAAAGGACACATGTTGACTGCCCAGCGCTCTGGTATGTCCATTACCAGTCACTCTTCCCACTTCAGGCCTGTATTTCATCAGTCTTCAACTCGAGATGGTGATAGAAAGACTGATTCTGACAGCTCAGTGACTGTTGCTGATTCCTTACCATCATTGGCAATCTCCAACAGTGAAGGTGACCGTTTCTAGCTTCCAGTAACCAGACTGGGTTGACAGATCATAGTGCTAAGAAAATTAATTAAAGAGATATAGTTGCACATGTTTCTATATATGTAGATATTTGTGTCTGTCTCATGATTTTCTAAAAATGTGCAATTTTTCATTTAGCAGAGGGGGAGATGTACTGTCCTGCATGATTTAGAACAGAACCTTTCTCGCTTCCTGAGGACTCTGTATCAGTGTGATGTAATCATTAGAACGGCATGGAATGAAAGCTTAATTTAGAATGCCGAAGCTCACAGAGACATGCAGAGGAGTAAAGATGTGTGATTTACAGTTCTGTGTGTGGCCTAGTTATTCAGTGGGTACCCAGGCTGGGGAAGAAGCTACACATGCTACATTTTAGCTTGAAATGCTTCTCCCCCTTTTTTCCACAAGGATGCATTCAACAAAATGCCCGACAGCAACAGCCACTCATGTTCTGTTGTTCGCATGTGTTCTCAGTAAAAATTTACTTCAACTGTTTTCCCCTCATTATTTCCATTCTGCATCACCCACAGAAAAAAAAAGAAAAATGCCTATTTGGCTTGTTTTTGTGCAGGAAACTACCCCTTACTGCACAAAAACAGCCTTGCCCAAAATGTAGGCACCCTTCCGCTATTGAAAAGGGTACCTATGTTAGCACTAGGCAGCACACAGAGGGCCAGTGTAAGGAAAGAGCCTAAATATTCCACATCTTCATTAAAATGAAGCATTTCTGCTCTTTCTCTTAAATGCAATGCAGCTCAGCGAGTTCCCTTGCTGAACTGTGTTGCGTGAAATAATAGTAAATGTGTGCCTGAATGTGAAACAACTGATAAAACTCTGATTTGGAGTATAACAATATCACTACCCTTTGCCATAAAACCAGTACCCAAAAAGCCAGTCCACCTTTAGCTTTGCCTGCTCCTAATGGAGTGGCTGAAGGATGGACAGAATAGTACCCAACAATATGGAATGCATCTTGAGCTCAAGCTTCTTAGGCGCAGATAAAAATCAAACTGCATGATGTAATAGTGCAGACCTGTTCTCTTTCTGAGCTCTTATTTGAGCATTCTTTATCACTGTTTCATTACTTCTGTCCAAGAAACTGCAATTAATGCTTCTTGCCTCATGATGAAAATCGTACTTTCTTTAGCAATTTCTGCAGAATCATAGTAGCTCATCATAGGGGATGCTAAACTTTACAGCTTTATGATGTCTACTTTCAAGTAACTATGCCTTGCTGAATAAGATAACCATAACTCGCACCCCTGCCATGCAGTTTTTTCTTTAACAATTTTACTTCTAATGTTTCATTGATATCTTTAGTGACATTAGAAAAGTTGTCATGAGTGATGTAATATCTGGGATAACTAGCAGTGCATGGCGAGATCGCGAGTTATAGTTACTTCAAACCACGAGTTACAGTGACGAAATAAATCTAATTATAACTGCTGAATTTCTCTGATTTTGTGTAAGTTAATTCAGAACTATAACATCCCTGTAACAGTTGTTTTTTTAAGTGAATACATATATTTATGTAAATTAATTGAAAAAGTTAAAGGTTACAGGGACATTGTAGTTAGGAAATAGAATTTAAAAAACAGAGCAAGTCACCTAAAAAAGCAAAGGTTACAGGGATGTTATAGTTAGGCTCACATTTTAGAAATCCAGTAGTTATAGTGATAGTTATCTCAAGAAACTTTAACTCATGCTCTAAAGTAACTATAACTTGCTCCCCCTCGAAGGACTCTTAGTGTTAATCTGTATGACCCACTTGGATTCCCTTCTTCTAAGGGCAGTAACTATGTCACTCCCTCTAGGGTCTGATGGATTCCCTTCTTCTAAGGGCAGTAACTTTGTCACTCCCTCTAGGGTCTGATTGAACATGTTCCACCCCAAAGAATCTAAGTTGCTTGCGATTACTAAAGTGATTTGTTTCAAAGTGGTGTGCCAAGGGGTAGTGTTGGTCAAGACTGATAATAGCCCTCACGTGTTCCAGAATCCTTTTGCGTACTGGATGAATGGTGCTGTCTACATATTTCAGGTTACATGGAAACTATAAGATGTTGACCACAAATACAGTGCTGCAAGTAATGAATTGATTGATGTGTTCTTCTTGATTGGTTTGTTTTTCTTTTTGTGTATCAGGAATGAAAACTGTTTTACAGTGAGTGGAGTTTTCACAGACTTTACACTTCCCACAAGTAAAAAATCCCTTAAGTGATTGCCCTGCTAAGTTTGGTTTTGCTATGTGCTGACTCACATTGATCCTCATAATCATGAAACTGAAACTCTGATACTTAACAGTGATACCTCAAAAACAGCCGAACAGAATTACACCAAATTAGATGGAATGTTAGATCATCGTTTAGAAAGCGGGTTTTTTAATGATTTGGTGTAAACACATTTTGATAGTTTTTGAGACATTAAAGTTAAATAATGATGATTATGACATTCCGCAGAAGATCTGTGGATCCCAACGATCTCAACCATCTAAAGAAAATAACTGATGTCTCCACATCAGCAGCCATTTTCAGACTCTTAGACACAGTCCCTTGTCCTGCCTGCAATCTACAGTGCTGATTAAAAAAACAAAAATGGTGGGCTGTCCTTTTTAATTTTGAGCCCCCAGGGCTTGCCAGGGCTGGAGGGTTCAGGGGAAACTTTTTTGGGAGAGGACATATGCAGCCACCTCCCAGAGCCATTTTGAGACTCCAGGGTCACCACTTCCTGTGGCTGATTTACTTTACATTCAGAGGAGCATACATCCTCCCCGGCCATTATAAGGTGTCAGCGGCCCCATCACTGGTGCTGCAACAATTAAGTGCAGTGGGTGCCCCAATGCTATCTGGGACATCCACAACAAATGCAACCTTTTTGGACCATGGGGGAAGCCCTAGGTCCCCTATAGCCCTTACTTGTTCCCTTGCCTGCACCCATCACATGGGCAAAGTGTGGGCAGGGATTCCTCCTGAAAGAGAACTGCAGTGCACTGGAGGATAGGGTCCTTGGGACAGAGCTGCCCTTGGCCCACGGGGATGGGGTCCCACATACAATGGCCCAGAAATTAAAAAAGCTTCCACCCCAGTGGATAAGGTCCCCTAGGCCTTTGAGAGGCTCAGAGAGGGGCACAAGCCCCATCACCAAAATAATGAAATCTGCACTGAGTATTGGGTTCTCGGGCATTTCACAATGCTTAGGGATGGGGCTCATGGCCTCTGCTCCTATAAATATGAACATGGCCCCCAGGGATGGGGTCCCAGGGCCTGAAAGAGGCTTAGAGAGGGAACTACTTGTCCATTATCCCATTTAAGAAGTGATTGGACCTAAAGAAAAGGGTCTGTTGGGCTTTCAAAAGGCTCAGAGAGGGGGATTGCATGTCCACTACCTAACACAACCTGTACTATCCTCTACTCCTCTTTAGTTGAAAACAATGCCTGAGGATACCATGCCAATAACCAGCACCAAGGGGACATAATGTATACAAGTGAGGGCACATTAAGGCATGATGAACCATTGTATTTCAGATACTTGTGTTCCACTTAGGTGGTGTCAGACATCAACCTGATTGTTGCCTTCCTCTCACCCTGTAAGCCAAGCTCTCCACCCATTTTGAAGTGTGAAACAAGTGATAGGCTGCAAGAGGAAGAAAAGAATGTGCCATATCAATTGAACATTAATATTTCCTCTGTTTGATTCTTCCCTCTACTTCTAGTTTGGATCTGTATAAATCTTACAATATCATCAAGAAAAGAGACTGTGCTTCACAACACAAACTCATTTTCTACTGCGCTTCTAACAGTCCATCCCTTCAATTCCTTATGCCTAAGCTAGAGTAAAGCTCTTTACTGCTTGTTGTGGTTAAGTTTCAGATAATACAGCAACAGTAAATACTGACTGTAACTCTTCTAATCAGAATATCTCTCTCCTACATCCAGCAAACCGCCTACCATGTGTTTGTTCCACTGTTTTCTAATTATTCTTCACTAGTAATATTAGAAATGCATTACATAGACTTCGTGGAAGCAATAAAAAAGATAGAGGATGTCAGGAGTCCACATCTCAGCTTGGTGTCTACCATTGCCAGCAGAGAACTGAAAGAATAAAACTGAGGTGCAGCTCTATCCCCATATGCTTTAAGAATATGTGGGTATCTGCTAGAATTACTAAATTAATGTTCCTGCCATGTCTCCCAATTCACTCTCTGTTGACTATAAGTGGCTTCTCATACTTCTCAAGGGATAGTGAAAATTGCTCAGCAAAACCTTTACATTGTGTTTCTTGTAAATATCAAGGGTCTTTTGCCTCCCTTAAGATATACATGTCTGTCTCTGTTTTTTGAGACTGAACAGAATGTCGAAACCCTGGATAATTCTTCCTTGTCAGGGCCTCCATACGCTGTTATCACAGGCAGGTCTAAGGATAGAATCTCTGTAGTTTCCATCCTCCATCATCTAACTAGCACACACCAGCTGCTACAGAGTCTCAGGTTTGCTATTAAGGGTCTTTAATGTCCCCTTCTTGATTGGCCAAGGAAAGGGAAACCTCTCCATGACCCCTTGGTGCTGCGCTGAATGGTACAATTGAAAGTTGTGTAGTGTCTCCTTAAGAGGGTACTAGCTAGGAGTAAAAACACAAAAGGTAAAAAATCTCAGGAAGTTCCTGCAGCTACTAATTGAAGATGAAGAATAATACGGAAGTTGATATCGAGGGACTATCCTTTACTGGCAACAGTGAAGGGGATTGGGTCAAGCAAGAAAATCAAGAAGTAAATCCAAAGGTTCTTCCAAATGCTAGCTGACACATTCATCAAATAAAAGTAGCAAAGGGGCGAAGAGCACAGCAAAAAATACAAGAACAAATGGGTTGAAATGTATCAATCGCTTGAAAAATGGAAGGCAATTAATGAGGTAACCTACTCTGACTGGCTCTTGCCGAACATGGAGAAAAGCAAAATACACCATGTGAGAAACCAAAAATCCTCTTATGTTCCCTGAATACCCAGAGAAATATGGGGCACTTGAAGGGACTACTGGGATATTTAAAGAATGTAATACCAAGGTACTAATTTTTGTAGCTCTTCTGCTAGCTCCTAGGGTAGATGAATAATGTAACCAAACACCGGATACTGAGAAAGGCGGCCAAGTCTCCTTCTTGGTTGTTGAAGGAAAGGGTGACTGTTGGGCATTTTTGCTTATGCATGGTCATCCCCAATCTTTTTGCCTCCTGCCTCCTATTTTTTCTGACCTGTTGCTGTTGGCTTTTGAACTCTGAGCACCTTACCACTGCTAACCAGTGCTAAACTGCATACACTCTCTGTGTAAATTGTATGTGATTGGTTTATCCATGATTGGCATATTTGATTTACTAGTAACTCCCTGGTAAAGTGCACTAGAGGTGCCAGGGCCTGTAAATCAAATGCTACTAGTGGGCCTGCAGCACTGGTTGTGCAACCCACAGGAGTAGCTCTGTAATCATGTCTCAGACCTGCCACTGCAGTGTTTGTGTGTGCAGTTTTAACTGTAAATTCGACTTGGCAAGAATACCCACTTGCCAGGCCTAAACCTTCCCTTTTCTTACATGTAAGGCACCCCAAAGGTAGGCCCTAGGTAGCCCCAAAGGCAGGGTGCAGTGTATGGTTAAGGTAGGACATATATTAATGTGTTTTATATGTCCTGACAGTGAAATATTGCTAAATTTGTTTTTCACTGTTGCAAGGCCTGTCCCTCTCATAGGTTAACATGGGGGCTACCTTTAAATCTGATTAAAGTGTAGATTACCTTTGGGATTGGATGGACATGTGGAGTTTGGGGTCTCTGAGATCACAATTTAAAAAATACATCGTTTAGTAAAGTTGATTTTAAGACTGTGTGTTTGAAAATGCCACTTTTAGAAAGAGAGCATTTTCTTGCTTATACCATTTCTGTGACTCTGCCTGTTTGTGGATTCCCTGTCTGGGTCAGTTTGACAGTTGGGCTGGTTGCATTGCACACTAGACAGTGACACAAAAGGAGCTGCATTTCTTGATGAGCCATCTGTGCTAGGAGGGAAGGGAGGAGTGGTCACTTACACCTGAAAGGGCAGTGCATGTCCTCACACAATGCAATCTCCGACCCCCTGGTGAGTGTCTGAGGCCTGGCCTGGGCAACGCAGTATTTCACATTCACAAGAGACTTTACTTTGAAATAGGCCTACTTCAAAGGAGAAATTGGGTATAAGAAGGGCACCCAAAACCACAGACTTTAGATCACTGGACATCATGAGGAACCTCTGCATGGAGAAGAGCTGAAGAGCTGAGGAGAAGTGCTGCCCTGCCTGATTTAGAGCTTGCCTCGTGTTGTTTGAAGCGTCAGGGACAGCAAAGACTTCACTCTGCCAGCACATGGAGTCTCGGGAGAGACTCCTGCTCTGACAAGTGGTGCCCTATCCAGTTCCTGGGCCCTTGAAAGGAAAGCTGGTGGAAATCGAAGGAAATCGACTTCGGATGACTTTGGACCGGCACCGCTGCTGAATCCGGTGATGCCGCCTGCAACCGACTCGTGATCTTGCCTGGAACGCGACGACCTTCGCAGGCCCGACGCCGCTGCAGCCCCGCTGAAGTCCGCGACTCCATGGAAGTCGCCGCACCACATCATGACCATCGCCGCTCGAAGTGCGCTGATTCAAAGTTTTGCACAGACAGCGTGATCCCCGACTTCGCTCATCTACTTGTTTTCACACTTCACCAAAGATACTGTACTTGGGGGTCTACTCGATTCCGTGTCCGGCGCCGCTGGTGTCGACTGGTTGAGAACGACTCCGTCACGACGCCGTGTTAACACCTCATCGAAGCATTTTGTGTTTCTAAGTGCTATTTTTGAGTTTAGTTTTTAAAAATTCATAACTTGACTTGTGTATGTCAGATTTTTGTCGTTTTGGTCTTGTTTTGTTTAGATAAATATTTCCTATTTTTCTAAACTGGCGTTGTGTCATTTTGTAGTGTTTTCATTAAGTTACTGTGTGTGTTGGTACAAATACTTTACACCTAGCACTCTGAAGTTAAGCCTGCTGCTCTGCCAAGCTACCAAGGGGGTAAGCAGGGGTTAGCTGAGGCTGATTTTCTTTTACCCTGAGGAGAGTGGGGGTCCTTGCTTGAACAGGGGGTAACCTGCCTGTCAACCAAAGGCCCCATTTCTAACAGTGACCCAATAACAAAGTGCCACTAAGCACTAAATAGTATATGAACAGATGTAGAGTAGAGTGTTTTCTTATCAAGTCCAGGTAGGAGCAAAAAAAACTCCTTGTAGAAGGTGCAGTTCCGGAAGGTAGATGAGGATTAATGTAGAATGTAGATGAGGATTAATGTAGACTTTAATAGTAAGGTGCCAAACTTCCTCAACATTAGGGAAGAGGAAATATCCAAACAGGAACTTCCAGAATTAAAAGAGTAGGCGTTCCAACTGCCGGAAGTGAAAATCAAGAACAAAATCTAGTCACAAGATGGTGATGAATGTGATAAAAGTAAGGAACCAAATGCATTGTGATGAATTAATCACTTGAAAAATGACTCCTTATAAATGAGTCTAAAAGAACTGCTTTCACAGTAAAGCACTTTACATCATCTTGTATTGGGAAACTCAGATAGAATTCCATGACCAGGCCAGCATTTTTAAAAGGTCTGTCTATGAAGCTCTTTCCTGAAACTTATGGGTTTGGTTTGTCCCAAGCAAGGGAAGTCCAATTTTGATGTCTTTTGCCCAGCTCAACATTTTTCAGTTCTGCTGCTGTCCTTTGTGTCTGATATTCACTGTGGCTCAAAGAATATTCCTTTGCATTACTGCAAGTGCCGAAATGCCAATGTGGTCCATCCGATCAGGATGGGTATCCACTCCCTACACCTGCAGTTCAGCAACATTCTTGATGAGAGTTTGAAGAGTGCTCCTGAACATGTGAAGTCTTTGATAAACATTTGGCACAGCTCTAACACAGATGTAGCATTGCCTTCAGGGTAATGAGCAGTTTCCTAATTCACCAAGGTGAAGTGGAACATCCCAAGTACCAACATGAAGTCATCATGATGTTGATCTTCGGCTCCAGAACATCCTGAGGGTGGGGCATATTAAGGATGGAAATCATGTTAATGAAAATGTGCTACTCTGGAGTGGACTGGAGACTGCTGCAGCCTAGCAACTTGAGCCCTCCCCATTCATAAGGTTTTCATGGAAGGACCACAGGATCAGGGTAGAGTGAGGGAGGCAAGGTAAAAGTTGGAAGGGGGGACAGAGTGACATGGACGATTGTGACAGGTGGGGTGGCTTTACCATGCAAGCTACTATTGGGGGAATGGGACATAGACTTTGTCTGGGATTGGGAGCAGGGCATTCAAAGCAAGGAATTTGAGACAGGTACCACAGAATACTTGTTCTGGACATTCCTTTGCTGAAGGGAACAATTTTACTTTGCTGCAAGGGTCCAAGCCACCATTCATGCACACCAGTAGTACTATAATTCAAACTACCTAGGTCTGCCTAAATGACTTACATACCTAGTATAGGATGCTGTGACCCACATCTTCCTTAGAATCATCAGGAGAACGTGCATATAATACTTCCTAAAATATCTTTAGTGGGTCACAATTTACACATTGAAACACAATTATTTCCTACTTTCTTGAATCATCGATTTACCAATTATCAACCGGCATCAAATATCCACTCTCCCACTGCCAGGCTGCTAATGGTAAATCTTCAGTTGCAGATATTATTACAATGTTCTATATCTAAGATTGTGTTTGTCTGCCTCACTCACAACCACTTTAATGGGTTACTTACAGATCACTGCTATTATCATGCCTACTGTTGTAGTTTAAAATTAAAACTATTGAGCTTGCAATCTAAATCGAGATTGAGTGTATGAATGTAGAGAGCTGAATATGTGCTGTATCAGGAAGATAAAGTGAGGAAATAATCTCCTATATATATAGGCTCTGCACCAGTTGCCAGTCACAGACAGTATCAAATTGAAATATTTGAACATACTTCCCTCAACCAGATTAAACACTTATTAGACTGATTAGGTTCCAGTATTATATTCCAACCATCTCAGTGTTGTTTCAGTACGTGTCTCTAAGCTCTTGACCTTCTTGCCATTGAGTCTGAAGACAATTTAAGATTTCAATCAATTTTGTTTAGAAAGGAAAGCTTTCTTTTGGCCAAAATTAGAGTATGTCTGTTCATATTTGTCATGTAAAATCCAGAAGGTGATGCATTTAGCCCAAGAGCACAGTGTGCTTTTTCCCTCACCGGGGCTTATAAAACCTTCTTTATAAAGTCCCTAGTTATATTTATACTTCACCCAATCCTTGGGGCACTTCCGGCAAACCTTAGGTGTGACTTATATGTAAAAAATAAGGTAGCTTGAACTTTAAAAGTACTTTAATTCCAAATTCGAATTTGGGTTAAACCTTAAACTGAATGTAGCCACAAAGGCTGGCCTTCCTTTAAAATGACCATGGACACCATAGCAGTGCATCTATCAGTGCACTAACTATACTGGGGTCTACATGCCCTACCATATACTAAGGACTTATAGGTAGATTATCAGAGACCAAATATAATTAGACCTAATTTGCATATGTCATTTTAAACAGAGCACTGTCCCTGTGACTGGTTAGCAGTGCCCAGGGCAAGGTCAGAGTCAGAAAACACCAGTATCAGCAAAAAATAGGGGCAGAAAAGTGAGGTGGCTTCTGCAATCAGCACAGTTTTCTCACACCGAGGAATACGAGGGCATCTCTACAAAACAAAGAAGTCCTTACATCATATAGATAATAGGAAGGTCGCTGGTTTGGTGGAAATTTACGTCTCTGTAGTCTTGTTGTCCTCTCTATAGGAGGATTCATGTTATCACATATTTCTGGACAAAGATACACCAGGAACAATCATATTGCCAAAACTCACACAAGGTCACTTGTGACATTTCCTTGTGCTCCTTTACACAGCTTTAGTGTAGAATACATACTGGACATTTACCCAGGAGGCAGAAAGAACTCCACTTGGGCAGATATTTTGTGCAAAACTGTAGACTCTAGTGAGATAAAAGGGCAGGTGAGGTTTCTTTGTGGCTGAATCACTCACACAGCTACTAACACACCCACACAGACACTCACAAGCACACTCACAGATGCACTCATAAACTCACTCAGACACTCATGCCCACACTCACAGACCAATGAGACATTCATGCACCCACTCACAGATGCACTAAGAGACCCACGCACTCACTCACTGACACACTCAGAGACTCATGTACCCACTCAAAGTCCTACTCAGACACTCACACACCCACTCACACACCGACTTAGACACTCAGACACCTACTTACAGACCAACTCAGACACTCATGTTCCCATTCACAGACCCACTCAGAGACTCATGCACTCACTCACAGGCTCCCGAACCCACTGATTAACTCACTCAGACACTCGCATATTCACTTACAGACCCACTTAGACACTCACACCCCCAATCACTCACCCACTTAGAGACTCATCTATCAACACACAGACTTTCAAAGATACTCTTGCAACCACTCCCAGACCCAGTCAGGCACTCATGCATCTACTCAAAGACCTACTCAGACACTCACACATCCAGTCACAGACCCCCTCAAACATGCATGCACCCACTCACAAATCCACACAGGCACTCCTACACCCTCTTACACAGTCATGTACACACCCATACAGTCACTCACACACCAATTCAAAGACCCATACAGCTACTCACACACCTACAAACTCACTCACACAACCACTCAGAGACCCACACAGTCACTCACACACCCACTCACCTACCTACCTACCTACACACCCACTCACTCACCCACTCAGAGACTCATCCATCAACTCACAGACCTTCAAAGACACTCCTGCACACACTCACAGACCCAGTCAGAGACTCACTCACCAATTCACAGACCCACTCAGACACTCATGCATCTACTGACAGATCCACTCAGACACTCACACATCCAGTCACAGACCCACTCAAACACTCATGCACCCACTCACAGGTCCACACAGGCACTCCTGCACCCACTTGCACAGTTATGTACACACCCATACAGTCACTCACACACCAATTCACAGAACCATACAGCCACTCACACAACCACAAACTCACTCACACAACCACTCAGAGATCCACACAGTCAATAACACACTCACTCACCTACCTACCTACACAGCCACTCATTCACCCACTCTCAAAGGTTACAGTTAGGAAACAAAAAATGTAAAAAAAAATTGGCATTCTCTGACAAAATCAAAGGTTACAGGGACGTTGTAGTTTGGAAATAGAATTTTAAAACACATAGAAATTCTCTGAAAAAAAAACAAATGTTACAGGGACGTTATAGTTAGGAAATAGAACTAAAAAAAACCTTGGAAATTCACTGAAAAAAACTAAAGGTTACAGGTACGGTATTGTTATGCTCAGATTTTCCTCATACAAAACCACTGAAATTCAGCAGTTATAGTTACCTGAGTTAACTATAACTAATGCCCCTGCAATGCACTGCTTATGACCTCACATATTACATCACTCATGAAATGGTTAATAACATCAATGATGACATCATTGATGTCAATCCAGGACTGGATTGGCACCACTTGGCAGAGCAAGACTCACAGCTGGCAGAGTCTGGGTTATGCAGCAGGTGAGCTGGAAGTCTTTTGTGTACCTGAGACGTCAGAAAACAGGAGGCAAGCCACAAGCTCCTGGACCCAGAAAGATGCAGATCCAGACCTTCTCACTCCCAGGAAAGAATGACAGGAGGTCAGCACAGTGGAGCAGGAGGCCAGTAGAGTGGCAGTCCTTTCACCACAGCAGCCGTTCTTCCTGGCAGAGTATCCAGAGGTCCAAAAGTGTAGTGAGTTGGTGGTGTCGGAGGTCCAGTACTTAAATTCAATAGTGCCTTTTAAATGGGTGAAACTTCAAAGAGAGACCTTTGAATTGCACAGAATCCCTGCTCTTCATGGCCTGGCTCAAGTCTTACTACAAGAGGGTGCACGGCCCTTTGTGTGGGGACAGGACCCAGCCTAATCAGATGTAAGTGTTGGCTTCATCCTCCCATCCTGCCCAGGAGGGTCCAACAGGTTGTGAATGGCCCATCAGTCACACCTAAGCTCCCTTCGTGTGTCACTATCTAGAGGGACTGCACAAAGCCCAGCTGCCACCATCCCAGAAGTTTATTCGAAGACACACAAAAGGCACAAACTGGTTAAAGTAAGAAAATGCCAACTTTTTAAAAGTGCTTTTTCAGAATTATAATTTAAAATCCGACTTCACAATAAGTTGTGTTTTTAAATTGTGATTCCAGAGACACCAAAAGTTGAGGTCCACCTCTTCTCAATTGTAAATTACACTTATAAAATGTAATGAGGTAATTCCAATGTTATCCTAAGGGAGAGATAGGCCTCACAGTAGTGAAAACATTTTTTTTAAGAGTTTGTCATTAGAAGGACATTTAAACCTTAACTGGACTTGCCATACTTTTTAAGAACACTGTACCCTGCTCTTGGGCTGTCTAGGGCCTACCATATGGATGCCATATCTATGCATTAAAAGGGAAGGTTTGGTCCTTCCTGAGTTACCTTGCCAGGTTGCCATGGCAGTTTAAAACTACACACAAAGTCTCTGCAATGGCAGGCCTGAGAAATGTCTGAAGTACTACTGAATTGGGTGCCACAATTTAATTTAATTTAAGCATTTAATTTACAGGCACTATGCATATGGTATACCACCTTACAAGGGACTTACAAGTAAATAAATATGCAAATTGTGTATACACCAATGTTTGCATGTTTAGTGAGAGAAACACATGCACTTTAGTCCAGTCCCACAGCCAGCAAAAACAAGGACAGCAAAACAGAAGGTCTGAAGGCATAAAAATCAGGGAAAACCATGCCATGGCTGTCAGGTATAACACTGCTGCACTCAAGTTATAAAAGGCATATTGTTCACACAACGTATTTTTTTAATTTCAATTTTCCATATATAAGCTAGTCAAAAGGATCATCTTCCTCCTTGCTTCCTCCCTATTTATACAACATGCAGTCTGATAAAACTTTCTTAAAATTAAACCTTCCACTCTTAGTTGAAATCACCATTGATCATATATTTACTTACATATGACAAGCATAGATGAACTCAAACTACGAAATAACAGCTGATGCAAAAAGGGCACATTCAAGAAGTAATTCAACAAAAAATAAAGTCTCTAATTTTTCGGGAAATCTGCAATGAGTCAGATGTTTTGCAGCCAATGATAAATACTTCGTGCTCAGAATTATCTGAATCAAGCAAACAACGTCGTTTTAAAACAGTTTAAAACAGCTCTGTTGCTTTTTCAAGTTTCCCTCTGAGATCCCTTCATCAAAGTTATTCTCCCTTGTCACTCATTTCAAAATGCAAGAGTTCTTCTGTTCCATGATGAGTTTTTCATTAAAAACTTGTCTGATTCCACCCTGCCTTTAACAGTAAACGATCACACTTCCGCAACAAATAAAATAATGTCTGGCTTCTTTCCACAGCCAAATAAGGATCTGTAGCAAAAAAAAAAAAAATTGGTACGCTTGGAGGGAAACACCGAGCACCGGGTTCCAATTATTCATTAAAGCTCACAAGCTACATAACCAATACTTGGAGTTCGGACAGCATGAATATGCAAAATGGACCGTGGCTAAAGACAACTAAGCCCACTGGAGTGTTTTCTATGTTAAAATTCTCATTCTTACAAACTGCCTTCAGTGCCATTAATTATAAAATCCCGGATGAGAGACTGAGAGACTGGAGCATGACTGATATCGAGTGAGACATATCAATCTGTATTATTTTCAGACTCTGTGCATGTTTCCAACGTTATGAGGTAAAAAAGGCGCGGCTCTCTCTCTGTAGTAGCTATACTCAGACTCACTTAAGTTTTTACAATAGCGCCCTTTCTATTTCATCCAACATGAAACCATCACAATTACCAGAGAACACTGTCCTGCACATAATGCAGTGACATCTGAGATGTTTCCAATGGACAATGGATGTAAAACCATAGACCTGTCTTTCTAAAGTCTAACCCTGAGGGATCAGGTATTCCTGTTCTGTTTACAATTTATGGAAAATGGGAATGGCATTTAAGTCCACCGTTTCTTTGACACTATAGTCACTATACTCATAAAAGGTCACCTATCTATTACAATTCATCCAACAAGTTCTAGCATTCTTTTCCGCACCACAATAAAGTCAATTGAATGTACGCTTCTGAGCCAGACTTAACTCTTATGGTATAATATAATCTCAGTCTTCCTAATTTATTTCTTAATGGAGTCCGGCTGCATCATTTGATCTACATTGGCTCCTTGCCAATCACAGAAACATATACAAGTACTGTGTTAATCATATAAGCTTCAAAAAGGAAAAGTTCCAAATGCTTTTTCGGTATGAACCTAAACATTACCTGTCTTTACATCTATTCAGATTAATAACTAATGGATTTGGTAGCAAATTGTGTGATATAGGACAAAGGGCTATAGGATGCCGATGTTTATTTGTGGAGGCGATCTCTGCTCATTGATTATAAATAATGTCCAGAACTCTATTCTGTGTCTACTGAAAAACGCTCTCTACTACACCACCAGAACTCTTTCTCAAGAGTATTACTTGACGATCCTCTGTAAGGTCATTTTTTGCATAAATGCAGATTGTAAATTCAAGTTGGATTATTTCAACCCTTCTAAGAAGTTAATGCAAACATTTACAACATGAAGCTACCCCCCAGAAAACTAGTGAATAGATCACTCAAAAGACATTGACACTGTCCCTGTGAGGCTTTTTCACTGCCAATATAAAGGAATAAAAGCAAAGATAAACTGATTGGTGTCACCATCTTCAGCCCACATAGCAATATGATTACAAAGATGATAAAAAGGTGCATCCTTTCAAGGGAATTTGAAAGTATAGAAGTGACATTATTTGCCTTCAAAAGATCTAAAACTTTTCAGGGCATATTTAAGGAGCCCCTAGCTCCTTTCCAAGGTGACATTAGCATAATGTTTTTAAGCTAATGTGGTGTTAGAAGGCCAAAAATGCAGCACCATATTCACAAAGTGGGGCAATGCATGCATTGAACCTTTTTGTAACCCGTTGCGCTACATTATGTCTGTGCCAGGCATAATGAATGCAAAGGGGGCATTCCCCGGTTAGGGGGGGGCAAAAAAATGGCACAAGAAAATCTAAGAAATGTACTAGTGCCATTTTTTTCAGCACTTTTAACGCCTCCTAAGAGCAGGCATTAAAAGGAGGCTTCCATTGCTTAAAATGGGCCTCTGGGTGCTTTGCAGGATTAGCATCAGAATTTTTTACGCTAATCCTGCAACGTGCCGGACTAATGTAAAAAATTCAGATGCTAGTCTCCTAACTAACACCATTTAATGCACCTTTTTGTAACCCTTTGCGCTACATTATATCTGTGCCAGGCATAATGAATGCAAATGGGGCATTCCCCGGTTAGGGGGGGGCAAAAAAATGGCACAAGAAAATCTAAGAAATTTACTAGCGCCATTTGTTTCGCCACTTTTAACGCCTACTAAGAGCAGGCATTAAAAGGAGGCTTCCATTGCTTAAAATGGGCCTCTGGGTGCTGTGCAGGATTAGCATCAGAATTTTTTACGCTAATCCTGTAACGTGCCGGACTGACGTAAAAAATTCAGGTGCTAGTCTCCTAACGACCACCATTATATGCTATATTTTAACTTGTGCACACACATGGTGGTGTTAGGGGGGCACTAAGGGGCAGCACCACTTTTCTTAAATATGCCCCTTAGAGACTATCTAGTAGGGTCATGCTGTTCTATTATAGACAAACACACAGTTCAGATTGAATGGTGTAGTCCAACTATATGCGTACTCTATAATTGTAGTTCATGTGCAGCATGCACATTTACATAAAACACAGAGATATTGAAACATGGTGATTTCACATAAACATTTGGCAAGTATACTATTTGTAATAGCATAGGTATGATTTATACAATATAGTATCTGTGTGGTCCTATCTATTGAGAACAAACTGCCACACTGGGCTCCCCCTGCCATGGCACCCTGCCTGTTAACAAACTGTTGAAGTGTCAATACCATTAGTGAGGAAGCTTTGGACTAGGAGCCATTTCCGGTGAAAACTTATAGATTGCCTGCATGAGCAGCACTCCTCTGCAGAGTTGTTCCCTTGATTCACCAAACCAATGAAATTGGAACTTGAAATTTCATTATGCCAAGTAACATGCTCCTCATCCCCTTCCAAGCATTCCTCCCTCCCTACTGGCGCCAACAATTTAAACAGATTGAAACATGCAGAGCCTCATGGACTGGGTAGAAGTCCTATATTCAGATAGTAGAAACAGTGAAAAGATGTTTACTAATGAACAAACAGCAAGTGAATAGATTGTTTGGAGGCGGGGTCATCTCAACTAATTTATGACTGGGATGAGAAGAATCTTACTTTGGGTAATTACATTTGCCAGTCATAACTGAAATCATTCACTGACATTCTTTGTGCTCCTGTTCTATATATGCAAAAAGAACAGATGATGGACAGAACGCTGAATAATGCAAACATTCACCCCGGTCACAAAGCTCTGGGTTTAAACCATTGTTTTTTACCTCACCACGCCACCCCCGTTTGGATCCAGTCATATGCAAATCAGTCCTGCCCTCTATGCCAGCACCACACTTAAACTCAAATGCAAACTCCAGAGAATCCAAAACACAGCCGCACGCCTCATCCTTGGCCTCCCCGCCACAAACGAATCTCACCACACTTCAAATCCCTTCACTGGCTCCCCATAGACAAGAGAATCACTTTCAAGATCCTCATCCACGCACACAAACCCCTCCACAACACCGGCCCGACCTACCTCAACGAAAGAGTGAACCTCCACACTCCCACCCGCAACCTACGATCAGCCGACCTCACACTAGCTACAGTCCCCTGCATCCAATGAACCACCACAGGAGGCAGGGCCTTCTCTTACCTCGCCCCCCACAACCTGGAACTCCCTCCCCTCCAACCTCCACAAAACCAAAGACCTCCTACTCTTCAGAAAAAAAACTCAAGACGTGGTTGTTTGAACAGTAACCCCTCCCTCACCCCCCCCTTCCCCCAACAAGAGCCTTGAGACCCTCACGGGTGAGTAGCGCGCTCTATAAATGTTTTTGATTGATTGATTGATTGATTCCCATTGGGAACCTTCCAGCCGGAACTGCCAAATCAGGTCCTCCGTGAACCAGAAATAAGCATTCTAGGACTGGTTTCGGGTATCACCCTTCATCAGTCCAGGTAGCCAGCATCCAGTGAGCACGGGACCCATGTCTGGGCTTACCCTTCCCACTTAGGGTCGACAAATGCAAAAAGAACAGATGATGGACAGAATACTGAACAATGCAAACATTCACCCTCAGCCACAAAGATCTGGGTTTAATCCATCGTTTTTTTGCTCACAATGCCATCCCAGTTCGGATCCAGCCATATGCAAATCAGTCTTGACCTTGTTCCCCATGGGAACAGTCCAACCCGAACTGCCAAGCCAGGTTCTCCCTGGACCAGAAACAAGCATCCTAGGACCGGTTTCGAGGATTCACCATGGAGCACGGTAGTGGGCAATAGCATAATTTTTCATGACACTAATGATGCACTCTGCAGGAGTAGCACCAAAATATTGATGCTACTCCTGCAGAGTACATAGGGCCCCCGTTATAAATAATGGAAGCCCCCTTTTAATGCCTGCTCTGAGCTGGCATTAAAAGTGCCATAAAATCTGTTAGATTTCCTTGCACCATTTTTTTTGCCCCCACTAATGGGAGAACACCCCCTTTGCATATACTATGCCTGCACAGGCACAATGTAGTGCAAAGGGTTACAAAGTGGCGCAGTGTATGCATTGTGACACTTTGTAAATGTGGTACAAGGATTTTAGCTTCATTGGGTCACATTAGCATAAACAAATGATGCTAATGTGGAGCAAGGTGGAGCTAGGGGCTTATAAATATGCTCCTTAGGGCATCAAGTAAAACAACAGCAAGGTGCTAAATGGTGTGACTGATTTAATCTCAGCCACTGGTAATCGTTAGGGCCGCATTCCAGTCCATTGTTTTTGGCCCACTATGCCACTTTAGACACAGGCCTACCTTTTGCAAATCAGTAACCATGTTCCTCATGTTAGCTGTCTGTCCCAAACTGTCAGGCAAGGCCACTTCCAAAAGGTACCACATGCAACCCAGACTGGGGCTGGGATTGCAGTATCACTGACAATGCCAAACACTAACTTGATTGGTTATGAAATTCTAAGCAAATAACCACAACAGCACCTGCCATTTAGAGATCAAAATGTCCCATCAAAGCAACAAGCTTCATTACATATATGGAGGTTTTATAATAAACAAGTCTGGTGCACCTTGGATAATTATGTTGACCAGTTTTGAGACACAAACCTTTTGCAGTGGTTCTGTTGATTAACCCGTATAAAAGGCATCAAATCTCATAACAGTGATACCCTTGAGTAAAGCCCTGTTCCTTTCCTCAGTGAAACGTCTCCCAGCTTAGGGCTAGATGTGTGTCAATTTCCAAACAGCAGTTGCAAATTGCATACTGACTTTCCAAATCAATTCTGATTTTGCTAACCAACCTACATAGTAATAGATTAGTTCACAATATCACCATTCAGAGGTGCCACTTGCGATCAATGTTGTTTTTTCTTAACTTTCACAATGGGCTACCATCTCAACTCAAAAGTCAATAACCTATTGTTGGACTTTTGCTTATGCAGGGTCATCCCCAGTCTTTTTGCCTCCTGCCTCCTATTTTTTTCTGACCTGTCGCTGTTGGCTTTTGAACTTTGAGCACTTTCCCACTGCTAACCAGTGCTAAAGTGCATATGCTCTCTGTGTGAAATTGTATGTGATTGGTTTATCCATGATTGGCATATTTGATTTACTAGTAAGTCCCTAGTAAGGTGCACTAGAGGTGCCAGGGCCTGTAAATCAAATGCTACTAGTGGGCCTGCAGCACTGGTTGTGCCACCCACATAAGTAGCTCTGTAATCATGTCTCAGACCTGCCACTGCAGTGTCTGTGTGTGTATTTTTACACTGTAAATTCGACTTGGCAAGTGTACCCACTTGCCAGGCCTAAACCTTCCCTTTTCTTACATGTAAGGCACCCCTAAGGTAGGCCCTAGGAAGCCCCAAGGGCAGGGTGCAGTGTATGGATAAGGTAGGACATATAGTAATGTGGTTTATATGTCCTGACAGTGAAATACTGCTAAATTCGTTTTTCACTGTTGCAAGGACTGTCTCTCTCATAGGATAATATGGGGGCTACCTTTAAATATGATTAAAGCATAGATTCCCCTAGAGAGTAGATGGACATGTGGAGTTTGGGGTCCCTGAGCTCACAATTTAAAAATACATCTTTTAGTAAAGTTGATTTTAAGATTGTGCGTTTGAAAATGCCACTTTTAGAAAGTGAGCATTTTCTTGCTTAAACCATTCTGTGACTCTGCCTTGTTTGTGGATTCCCTGTCTGGGTCAGTTTGACAGTTGGGTTGTTTTTCACCTCACACCAGACAGTGACACAAAGGGAGCTGGGGTGTAACCTGCATTTCCTGATTAGCCATCTCTGCTAGGAGGGAGGGGTGGAGTGGTCACTCTCATCTGAAAGGACTGTGCCTGCCTCTAACAATGCCGGCTCCAACCCCCTGGTGTGTGTCTGAGGCCTTGCCTGGGCAAGGCAGGATTTCACAAGTAGGTGTGAGTCCCCTTTGAAGAAAGGTGACTTCAAAGACTAAAATGGGTATAAGAAGGGCACCCAAATCTACAGACTTTAGAAACACTTCTGGAATCAAGAGGAACCTCTGCCTGGAGAAGAGCTGTTAGCTGAGGAGGAAGTGCTGCCCTGCCTGTGACTGTGCTTTGTGGAGCTTTCCTGCAGTGCTGCTTCTGCCAGAGTAAGAGGGCAAAGACTGGACTTTGTGTACCTTCCATCTTGAGAAGAAATCTCCAAGGGCTTGATCTAGAGCTTGCCTCCTGTTGTTTGAAGTCTCAGGGACAGCAAAGACTTCTCTCTGCCAGCACCTGGAGCCTCTGGAGAGACTCCTACTCTGCCCTGTGGTGCCCATCCAGTCCTGGGACCCTGAAAGGAGAAGCTGGCAGCCTAAAGACAAGAAAATCCACGCACAGAGCGCCGTGCGGGGAAAAGATCGACGCGAATCCGATCGGCGGCTGAAAAACGGTGCGCCGCCAGCTCCGCGGCTGAGAAACGACGCTCGCAGGAAACGCGACCGAAGAATCGACGCACGGAGCAGGAGAAACGACGCGCAGCATCGCTGACGGAGGCTGGGAGATCGCAACCTGCGCGGCTGGATCGTCAACTCATTGTGCGGCTGGATTTTTGACTCGAGTACCGCCGTGCGGAGTTATTTTCGACGCACGCCCGCCCGTGCGGGGTTATTTTTGACGCACACCAGGTACATTTTCACTCTAGCAGCGCTAGTGTGTTTTTAAAACTACTTAAAGACTCTTTTTGATTTTTAATTAATAACTTGACTTGTGTATGGTGGATTTTTGTCGTTTTGGTCATGTTTTGTTTAGATAAATATTTCCTATTTTTCTAAACCTGTGTTGTGTCATTTTGTAGTGTTTTCATTGAGTTACTGTGTGTGTTGGTACAAATACTTTACGCCTAGCACTCTGAGGTTAAGCCTACTGCTCTGCCAAGCTACCAAGGGGGTAAGCAGGGGTTAGCTGAGGGTGATTCTCTTTTACCCTGACTAGAGTGAGGGTCTTTGCTTGAACAGGGGGTAACCTGACTGTCAACCAAGGACCCCATTTCTAACACCTATCAATGGTTTGTGACAAAAATTGCAGTGGCAGACCACTAATACAACATTCCAAATTGCAATTTGGAAGGAACAACCCAAACACACTTTCCAAATTGTGATTCTGAATGCATTTCTTCTCCCATTGTGTAATTCAGCATTTTGTTACCAAATCACAAAATTAGTTTAGTACATTTTAAGAAAGGTGTTTAGGGTTTGCAATTCCAGTAATTTAGCAAACCACTGGTTTGGTGACAACTAAATGACTTTGTACATCTGGGCCTATGTTTGTTTTTAACCCCTTCGCTGCCAGGCCTTTTCCCCCTCCTGTGCCAGGCCCTTTTTTGCCTATTTGGGGCAGTTCGCGCTTAGGCCCTCATAACTTTTTGTCCACATAAGCTAACCAAGCCAAATTTGCGTCCTTTTTTTCCAACATCCTAGGGATTCTAAAGGTACCCAGACTTTGTGGGTTCCCCTGAAGGAGGCCAAGAAATTGGCCAAAATACAGTGAAAATTTCGTTTTTTTCAAAAAAATTGGAAAAAGGGGCTGCAGAAGAAGGCTTGTGGTTTTTCCCCTGAAAATGGCATCAACAAAGGGTCTGCGGTGCTAAACTCAGCAGCTTCCCAGCTTTCAGGAACAGGCAGACTTGAATCCGAAAACCCAATTTTTCAACACAATTTTGGCATTTTACTGGGGCATACCCCATTTGTGCAATTTTTTGTGCTTTCAGCCTCCTTCCAGTCAGTGACAGGAATGGTCATGAAACCAATGCTGGATCCCAGAAACCTAAACATTTCTGAAAAGTAGACAAAATTCTGAATTCAGCAAGGGGTCATTTGTGTAGATCCTACAAGGGTTTCCTACAGAAAATAACAGCTGAAAAAGAAAAATATTGAAATTGAGGTGAAAAAACCATCAATTTTTCTCTACGTTTTACTCTGTAACTTTTCACTGCAATGTCAGATTATCGAAAGCAATATACCGTTACGTCTGCTGGACTCCTCTGGTTGCGGGGATATATAGGGTTTGTAGGTTCATCAAGAACCCGAGGAACCCAGAGCCAATAAATGAGCTGCACCCTGCAGTGCGTTTTCATTCTATACCAGGTATACAGCAATTCATTTGCTGAAATATAAGGAGTAAAAAATTGCTATCAAGAAAACCTTTGCATTTCCAAAAAGGGCACAAGATAAGGTGTTGAGGAGCACTGGTTATTTGCACATCTCTGAATTCCGGGGTGACCATAGTAGCACGTGAATTACAGGGAACTTCTCAAATAGATGTCTTTTTTACACACACTCCTATATTTGGAAGGAAAAAATGTAGAGAAAGACAAGGGGCAATAGTACTTGTTTTGCTAATCTATGTTCCCCCAAGTCTCCCGATAAAAATGGTACCTCACTTGTGTGGGTAGGCCTAGCACCCGCGACAGGATATGCCCCAAAACACAACGTGGACACATCACAGAAAACAGAGCTGTTTTTAGCAAAGTGACTACCTGTAGATTTTGGCCTCTAGCTCAGCCGCCACCTAGGGAAACCTACCAAACCTGTGCATTTCTGAAAACTAGAGACCTAGGGAAATCCAAGGAGGGGTGACTTGTGTGGCTCGGATCAGGTTCTGTTACCCAGAATCCTTTGCAAAACTCAAAATTTGGCTAAAAAAACACATGTTCCTCACATTTCTGTGGCAGAAAGTTCTGGAATCTGAGAGGAGCCACAAATTTCCTTCCACCCAGCGTTCCCCGATGTCTCCCGATAAAAATGATACCTCACTTGTGTGGGTAGGCCTAGCACCCGCGACAGGATATGCCCCAAAACACAACGTGGACACATCACAGAAAACAGAGCTGTTTTTAGCAAAGTGACTACCTGTAGATTTTGGCCTCTAGCTCAGCCGCCACCTAGGGAAACCTACCAAACCTGTGCATTTCTGAAAACTAGAGACCTAGGGGAATCCAAGGAGGGGTGACTTGTGTGGCTCGGACCAGGTTCTGTTACCCAGAATCCTTTGCAAACCTCAAAATTTGGCTAAAAAAACACATGTTCCTCACATTTCTGTGGCAGAAAGTTCTGGAATCTGAGAGGAGCCACAAATTTCCTTCCACCCAGCGTTCCCCCACGTCTCCCGATAAAAATGATACCTCACTTGTGTGGGTAGGCCTAGCGCCCGCGACAGGATATGCCCCAAAACACAACGTGGACATATCACAGAAAACAGAGCTGTTTTTAGCAAAGTGACTACCTGTAGATTTTGGCCTCTAGCTCAGCCGCCACCTAGGGAAACCTACCAAACCTGTGCATTTCTGAAAACTAGAGACCTAGGGGAATCCAAGGAGGGGTGACTTGCGGGGCTCGGACCAGGTTCTGTTACCCAGAATCCTTTGCAAACCTCAAAATTTGGCTAAAAAAACACATGTTCCTCACATTTCTGTGGCAGAAAGTTCTGGAATCTGAGAGGAGCCACAAATTTCCTTCCACCCAGCGTTCCCCCACGTCTCCCGATAAAAATGATACCTCACTTGTGTGGGTAGGCCTAGCGCCCGCGACAGGATATGCCCCAAAACACAACGTGGACATATCACAGAAAACAGAGCTGTTTTTAGCAAAGTGACTACCTGTAGATTTTGGCCTCTAGCTCAGCCGCCACCTAGGGAAACCTACCAAACCTGTGCATTTCTGAAAACTAGAGACCTAGGGGAATCCAAGGAGGGGTGACATGCGGGGCTCGGACCAGGTTCTGTTACCCAGAATCCTTTGCAAATCTCAAAATTTGGCTAAAAAAACACATGTTCCTCACATTTCTGTGGCAGAAAGTTCTGGAATCTGAGAGGAGCCACCAATTTCCTTCCACCCAGCGTTCCCCCACGTCTCCCGATAAAAATGATACCTCACTTGTGTGGGTAGGCCTAGCGCCCGCGACAGGATATGCCCCAAAACACAACGTGGACATATCACAGAAAACAGAGCTGTTTTTAGCAAAGTGACTACCTGTAGATTTTGGCCTCTAGCTCAGCCGCCACCTAGGGAAACCTACCAAACCGGTGCATTTCTGAAAACTAGAGACCTAGGGGAATCCAAGGAGGGGTGACTTGCTGGGCTCGGACCAGGTTCTGTTACCCAGAATCCTTTGCAAACCTCAAAATCTGGCTAAAAAAACACATGTTCCTCACATTTCTGTGGCAGAAAGTTCTGGAATCTGAGAGGAGCCACAAATTTCCTTCCACGCAGCGTTCCCCCACGTCTCCCGATAAAAATGATACCTCACTTGTGTGGGTAGGCCTAGCGCCCGCGACAGGATATGCCCCAAAACACAACGTGGACATATCACAGAAAACAGAGCTGTTTTTAGCAAAGTGACTACCTGTAGATTTTGGCCTCTAGCTCAGCCGCCACCTAGGGAAACCTACCAAACCTGTGCATTTCTGAAAACTAGAGACCTAGGGGAATCCAAGGAGGGGTGACTTGCGGGGCTCGGACCAGGTTCTGTTACCCAGAATCCTTTGCAAACCTCAAAATTTGGCTAAAAAAACACATGTTCCTCACATTTCTGTGGCAGAAAGTTCTGGAATCTGAGAGGAGCCACAAATTTCCTTCCACCCAGCGTTCCCCCACGTCTCCCAATAAAAATGATACCTCACTTGTGTGGGTAGGCCTAGCGCCCGCGACAGGATATGCCCCAAAACACAACGTGGACATATCACAGAAAACAGAGCTGTTTTTAGCAAAGTGACTACCTGTAGATTTTGGCCTCTAGCTCAGCCGCCACCTAGGGAAACCTACCAAACCTGTGCATTTCTGAAAACTAGAGACCTAGGGGAATCCAAGGAGGGGTGACATGCGGGGCTCGGACCAGGTTCTGTTACCCAGAATCCTTTGCAAATCTCAAAATTTGGCTAAAAAAACACATGTTCCTCACATTTCTGTGGCAGAAAGTTCTGGAATCTGAGAGGAGCCACCAATTTCCTTCCACCCAGCGTTCCCCCACGTCTCCCGATAAAAATGATACCTCACTTGTGTGGGTAGGCCTAGCGCCCGCGACAGGATATGCCCCAAAACACAACGTGGACATATCACAGAAAACAGAGCTGTTTTTAGCAAAGTGACTACCTGTAGATTTTGGCCTCTAGCTCAGCCGCCACCTAGGGAAACCTACCAAACCGGTGCATTTCTGAAAACTAGAGACCTAGGGGAATCCAAGGAGGGGTGACTTGCTGGGCTCGGACCAGGTTCTGTTACCCAGAATCCTTTGCAAACCTCAAAATCTGGCTAAAAAAACACATGTTCCTCACATTTCTGTGGCAGAAAGTTCTGGAATCTGAGAGGAGCCACAAATTTCCTTCCACGCAGCGTTCCCCCACGTCTCCCGATAAAAATGATACCTCACTTGTGTGGGTAGGCCTAGCGCCCGCGACAGGATATGCCCCAAAACACAACGTGGACATATCACAGAAAACAGAGCTGTTTTTAGCAAAGTGACTACCTGTAGATTTTGGCCTCTAGCTCAGCCGCCACCTAGGGAAACCTACCAAACCTGTGCATTTCTGAAAACTAGAGACCTAGGGGAATCCAAGGAGGGGTGACTTGCGGGGCTCGGACCAGGTTCTGTTACCCAGAATCCTTTGCAAACCTCAAAATTTGGCTAAAAAAACACATGTTCCTCACATTTCTGTGGCAGAAAGTTCTGGAATCTGAGAGGAGCCACAAATTTCCTTCCACCCAGCGTTCCCCCACGTCTCCCAATAAAAATGATACCTCACTTGTGTGGGTAGGCCTAGCGCCCGCGACAGGATATGCCCCAAAACACAACGTGGACATATCACAGAAAACAGAGCTGTTTTTAGCAAAGTGACTACCTGTAGATTTTGGCCTCTAGCTCAGCCGCCACCTAGGGAAACCTACCAAACCTGTGCATTTCTGAAAACTAGAGACCTAGGGGAATCCAAGGAGGGGTGACTTGCGGGGCTCGGACCAGGTTCTGTTACCCAGAATCCTTTGCAAATCTAAAAATTTGGCTAAAAAAACACATGTTCCTCACATTTCTGTGGCAGAAAGTTCTGGAATCTGAGAGGAGCCACAACTTTCCTTCCACCCAGCGTTCCCCCATGTCTCCCGATAAAAATGATACCTCACTTGTGTGGGTAGGCCTAGCGCCCGCGACAGGATATGCCCCAAAACACAACGTGGACACATCACAGAAAACAGAGCTGTTTTTAGCAAAGTGACTACCTGGAGATTTTGGCCTCTAGCTCAGCCGCCACCTAGGGAAACCTACCAAACCTGTACATTTCTGAAAACTAGAGACCTAGGGGAATCCAAGGAGGGGTGACTTGTGTGGCTCGGACCAGGTTCTGTTACCCAGAATCCTTTGCAAACCTCAAAATTTGGCTAAAAAAACACATGTCCCTCACATTTCTGTGGCAGAAAGTTCTGGAATCTGAGAGGAGCTACAAATTTCCTTCCACCCAGCGTTCCCCCAAGTCTCCCGATAAAAATGATACCTCACTTGCGTGGGTAGGCCTAGCGCCGGCGACAGGAAACCCCCCAAAGCGCAACGTGGACACATCCTAAATTTTGGAAAAAAACAGAGGTGTTTTT
Source organism: Pleurodeles waltl (assembly GCF_031143425.1). Lineage (NCBI taxonomy): Eukaryota > Metazoa > Chordata > Amphibia > Caudata > Salamandridae > Pleurodeles > Pleurodeles waltl. Next base: position 1,572,096,200 of record NC_090440.1, read on the forward strand.
TGCGAAGTGCCTACCTGTTGATTTTGGCCTCTAGCTCAGCCGCCACCTAGGGAAACCTACCAAACCTGTGCATTTCTGAAAACTAGAGACCTAGGGGAATCCAAGGAGGGGTGACTTGCGGGGCTCGGACCAGGTTCTGTTACCCAGAATCCTTTGCAAACCTCAAAATTTGGCTAAAAATACACATTTTACTCACATTTCTGTGGCAGAAAGTTCTGGAATCTGAGAGGAGCCACAAATTTCCTTCTACCCAGCGTTCCCCCAAGTCTCCCGATAAAAATGATACCTCACTTGCGTGGGTAGGCCTAGCGCCGGCGACAGGAAACACCCCAAAGCGCAACGTGGACACATCCTAAATTTTGGAAAAAAACAGAGGTGTTTTTTGCGAAGTGCCTACCTGTAGATTTTGGCCTCTAGCTCAGCCGGCACCTAGGGAAACCTACCAAACCTGTGCATTTCTGAAAACTAGAGACCTAGGGGAATCCAAGGAGGGGTGACTTGCGGGGCTCGGACCAGGTTCTGTTACCCAGAATCCTTTGCAAACCTCAAAATTTGGCTAAAAATACACATGTTACTCACATTTCTGTGGCAGAAAGTTCTAGAATCTGAGAGGAGCCACAAATTTCCTTCTACCCAGCGTTCCCCCAAGTCTCCCGATAAAAATGATACCTCACTTGTGTGGGTAGGACTAGCGCCCACGAAAGGAAAGGGCCCAAAACACAACGTGGACACATCACATTTTTTTATAAAAAGCAGTGCCTACCTGTGGATTTTGGCCTGTAGCTCAGCCGACACCTGAGGAAACCTAGCAAACCAGTGCATTTTTGAAAACTAGAAACCCAGGGGAATCCAAGATGGGGTGACTTGCGGGGCTCTGACCAGGTTATGTTACCCAGAATCCTTTGCAAACATCAAAATTTGGCCCAAAAAACACTTTTTCCTCTCATTTCGGTGACAGAAAGTTCTGGAATCTGAGAGGAGCCACAAATTTCCTTCCACCCAGCGTTCCCCTAAGTCTCTCGATAAAAATGGTACATCACTTCTGTGGGTAGGCCTAGCGCCCACAAAAGGAAATGGCCCAAAACACAACGTGGGCACAACATATTTTTTCGCAGAAAACAGAGGTGTTTTTTGCAAGGTGCCTACCTGTGGTGTTTGGCCTGTAGCTCAGCCGGCCCCAGGGGGGGGGGGGCAGAAATGCCCTAAAATAAATTTGCCCCCCCAACCCCCACCCTCCCCCGCCGGGAGCGACCCTTGCCTACGGGGTCGCTCCCCCTGCGTGACATTGGCACCAAAAAACAAATCCCCGGTGCCTAGTGGTTTCTGCCCCCTTGGGGGCAGGTTGACCTAAAATTGGCCAATCTGCCCCCAGGGGGGCACAAATGGTCTAAATACAATTTGCCCCCCCAGGGAAGCGACCCTTGCCTGATGGGTCGCTCCCCATCTCTAAAAAAAGAAACAACAAAAAAAAAAAAACACAAAAAAAAAATTGCCCTGGCGCCTAGAGTGTTCTGCCCCCCCCCCCCCCGGGGGCAGTTCGGCCTAATAATAGGCCGATCTGTCCCCCGGGGGGCAGAAATGGCCTAAAATAAATTTGCCCCCCCAACCCCCACCGCCACCCCGGGAGCGACCCTTGCCTACGGGGTCGCTCCCCCTGCGTGACATTGGCGCCAAAAAACGAATCCCCGGTGCCTAGTGATTTCTGCCCCCTTGGGGGCAGATTGACCTAAAATTGGCCAATCTGCCCCCAGGGGGGCAGAAATGATCTAAATACAATTTCCCCCCCCAGGGGAGCGACCCTTGCCTGATGGGTCGCTCCCCATCTCTAAAAAAAGAAACAACAACAACAACAAAAAAAAAGAAAAAATTGCCCTGGTGCCTAGAGTGTTCTGCCCCCCCCCGGGGGGCAGTTCGGCCTAATAATAGGCCGATCTGTCCCCCGGGGGGCAGAAATGGCCTAAAATAAATTTGCCCCCCCAACCCCCACCCCCCCCCCCGGGAGCGACCCTTGCCTACGGGGTCGCTCCCCCTGCGTGACATTGGCGCCAAAAAACAAATCCCCGGTGCCTAGTGGTTTCTGCCCCCTTGGGGGCAGATTGACCTAAAATTGGCCAATCTGCCCCCAGGGGGGCAGAAATGGTCTAAATACAATTTGCCCCCCCCAGGGGAGCGACCCTTGCCTGATGGGTCGCTCCCCATCTCTAAAAAAAGAAACAACAAAAAAAAAAAACACAAAAAAAAAATTGCCCTGGCGCCTAGAGTGTTCTGCCCCCCCCCCCCCGGGGGCAGTTCGGCCTAATAATAGGCCGATCTGTCCCCCGGGGGGGCAGAAATGGCCTAAAATAAATTTGCCCCCCCAACCCCCACCCCCCCCTGGGAGCGACCCTTGCCTACGGGGTCGCTCCCCCTGCGTGACATTGGCGCCAAAAAACAAATCCCCGGTGCCTAGTGATTTCTGCCCCCTTGGGGGCAGATTGACCTAAAATTGGCCAATCTGCCCCCAGGGGGGCAGAAATGGTCTAAATACAATTTGCCCCCCCAGGGGAGCGACCCTTGCCTGATGGGTCGCTCCCCATCTCTAAAAAAAGAAACAACAAAAAAAAAAAACACAAAAAAAAAATTGCCCTGGCGCCTAGAGTGTTCTGCCCCCCCCCCGGGGGCAGTTCGGCCTAATAATAGGCCGATCTGTCCCCCGGGGGGGCAGAAATGGCCTAAAATAAATTTGCCCCCCCAACCCCCACCCCCCCCCCGGGAGCGACCCTTGCCTACGGGGTCGCTCCCCCTGCGTGACATTGGCGCCAAAAAACAAATCCCCGGTGCCTAGTGATTTCTGCCCCCTTGGGGGCAGATTGACCTAAAATTGGCCAATCTGCCCCCAGGGGGGCAGAAATGGTCTAAATACAATTTGCCCCCCCAGGGGAGCGACCCTTGCCTGATGGGTCGCTCCCCATCTCTAAAAAAAGAAAAAAAAAGAAAAAAAAACACAAAAAAAAAATTGCCCTGGCGCCTAGAGTGTTCTGCCCCCCCCCCCCGGGGGCAGTTCGGCCTAATAATAGGCCGATCTGTCCCCCGGGGGGCAGAAATGGCCTAAAATAAATTTGCCACCCTAACCCCCCGTCCCCCCCCCGGGAGGGATCCTTGTCTACGGGGTCGCTCCCCCTGCGTGACATTGGCGCCAAAAAACAAATCCCCAGTGCCTAGTGGTTTCTGCCCCCTTGGGGGCAGATTGACCTAAAATTGGCCAATCTGCCCCCAGGGGGGCAGAAATGGTCTAAATACAATTTGCCCCCCCCCAGGGGAGAGACCCTTGCCTGATGGGTCGCTCCCCATCTCTAAAAAAAGAAACAACAAAAAAAAAAAACACAAAAAAAAAATTGCCCTGGCGCCTAGAGTGTTCTGCCCCCCCCCCCCGGGGGCAGTTCGGCCTAATAATAGGCCGATCTGTCCCCCGGGGGGGCAGAAATGGCCTAAAATAAATTTGCCCCCCCAACCCCCACCCCCCCCCGGGAGCGACCCTTGCCTACGGGGTCGCTCCACCTGCGTGACATTGGCGCCAAAAAACAAATCCCCGGTGCCTAGTGGTTTCTGCCCCCTTGGGGGCAGATTGACCTAAAATCGGCCAATCTGCCCCCAGGGGGGCAGAAATGGTCTAAATACAATTTGCCCCCCAGGGGAGCGACCCTTGCCTGATGGGTCGCTCCCCATCTCTAAAAAAAAAAAAAGAACAAAAAAAAAAACCACAAAAAAAAAATTTGCCCTGGCGCCTAGAGGTTTCTTCCCCCCCTGGGGGCAGAAATAGCCTAAAATAAATTCCCCTCCCCCCCAGGGAGCGACCCTTGCCTAAGTGGTCGCTCCCTTTGCGTGAAATTCACGCAAAGAAAAAACTCCCTGGTGTCTAGTGGTTTCTACCCCCCTTGGGGGCAGATTGGCCTCATCAAAATAGGCCAATCTGCCCCCAAGGGGGGCAGAAATGGGCAAAATATAATTTTCCCCCAAGGGGAGCGACCATTGCCTAAGGGGTCGCTCCCCACCAAAAAAAAAAAAAAATGAAACAAAAACAAAAAAAAATGGTCCCTGGTGCCTAGAGGTTTCTGCCCCCCCTGGGGGCAGATCGGCCTAATAGTAGGCCGATCTGCCCCCAGGGGGGGCAGAAAAGGCCTTCCCGAAAATATGCCCCCCTGGGAGCGACCCTTGCCCAAGGGGTCGCTCCCTTTTGTCAATAACAATAAAAAAATAAAAAAATCCCTGGTGTATAGTGGTTTCTACCCCCCTTGGGGGCAGATTGGCCTCATCAAAATAGGCCAATCTGCCCCCAAGGGGGGCAGAAATGGCCAAAATATAATTTTCCCCCAAGGGGAACGACCCTTGCCTAAGGGGTCGCTCCCCACCTCAATAAAAAAAAAATGAAACAAAAAAAAAAATGGTCCCTGGTGCCTAGAGGTTTCTGCCCCCCCTGGGGGCAGAAAAGGCCTTTTAAAAAAAATGCCCCCCCTAGGAGCGACCCTTGCCCAAGGGGTCGCTCCCTTTTGTCAATTTCTACGAAAAAAAAAAAAATCCCTGGTGTCTAGTGGGGTTTCAAAAACCGGATTGCAAGCAATCCGGCTTTTGAAACCCTCGGAGGGACTTCAAAGGGAAGGAAATACTTTTCCTTCCCTTTGAAGCCCCTCCGGGCCTCCCAAGTGATTGAAAAAGAAATGCTTTTGCATTTCTTTTTCAATCGCGCTGGAAGCAGAGCTTCCAGCGCGACGAGGGAGGCCCCTGTGACACATCAGCGCGCGCGCGCGCGCTGACGTCACGGGGGGGGGGCGGGGGTGGAAGGGGAAGATCTTCCCCTTCCATCCCCGACTTGGGGGGGGAAGGGGGGTGCACGGGGGGCGCGCTAGCGTGCCCCCAAGTTCCCCTGTGCCATGGACAAGATGATCTCGTCCAAGGCACAGGGGAACTGTAGCCTTGGACGAGATCATCTCGTCCAAGGCACAGAAGAGGTTAAAGTAATACTGAGCCGATTATAATTAATTGCTGTTTTCAGTTAGTGGACATAAAACAACCACTTTTTACACTTAATGCTCTTCACACACATGACCAGAGTCTTTGGTAGGTTTCCCACTATGGGATATCCACTCAGCGTGAGCATACACTGAAGAGCACTGTTAATAAACTGGTAGCAGTGTACCTGTGACCTCCAACATTCTAACCCAAGCTTTCATTACATTCTAATTTAGTGATTACGTCACACTGACACGGATTCCTCAGGAGCCAGAAAGGTTCTGTACAAAATCTTGCAAAACAATACAAAAATGTCTACATTAAAACTGTTTTTTGGAACTTAAAATTATCCATTGTGGCAAACCTGGAAATTGTATCCAACTATGACCTCTTGAAATCATACACCTTTGCTGGCATGACAATGTCCTGGAGGTCTTAATAGTCCCAATTTTTCAGGCATTATAGAGCAGTTCCCCTTGTTCTCTTCTAAGGCCACCAGGACCTCAGGGGCAGCACATAGGAAACAGGACTCACTCAAGCACAGGAGTGCGGTGCGCTGGAACGAATCACTCACCTCACATCCAGATCTCCCTGCTAAAAGATTGAAGCCATTGTTACTGCTGGCTTCTTTTACTGATAGGGGCAGCTGCTGGCAGGCCAATGCTAATTAGCCCACTAGTTGATCAGGCAGAAAAAGTCTAAATTTTTAAACATTACCTTTCCTGAATATTTATCAAAAATCCAACTTCACCATTGAATTGTGGTTTAAAAAAATGCAAAACCAGCAGCTGAATAATTTATTTACCACATCCCAAACCAAGGTCAACACAAATAGTATCTTATTTTAACTTTAATTTACATAATGTCAACTGCAGCCCTTTCATGTGAAAATAGCTGTGGGGGCCAGCCACTATAGGAACATGTCAACATTAAATTCTTAGATGCTCAACTGGAAAATCCAAGTCACCCTACCATGTGGGCTAAAAATGTCTAATTAGAGGTGATTTACCCAATATTTAAAAGTAGAGATTTTTTCTGTCCCAAAGGTTTATTTTGATACGTTCGCCTGCAGGTTTAGGAGATGCAATAGTGAGGGTACACATAGTGGCCTAAAGCTTTGTTTTTCACTTGTCAGTCTCATGGATGGCATACTACGTGCTGTAGTCAACAGATGATATTTAAATTTTCATGTAATTGGTGCATTTTTCTGAGCCATATACTACTATTGCCTAACTAGAATGATTAATGTGCTATTTAGGATTACCTTATGTTACCATGCTTAAGGGGTCGGAGCACATCCACTGGGGACTGGGCAGCCATGCCCCAGGATGTAGTGCTCAAAAACCTGCAAAGCCAGACAACAAGTAAATTAGGCTAGCCACACAAAAGTATGATTACCTCACAAATATAAATTAGGGAGAGATATAAATGTGAAGTTGGTTAAGGAGTTTAGCTTCTCTGTAAAAACATAGAAACAGCTACTGTATTTTTCCATTCTACAATTTAAATTTATAATGTTTAGCTGATCAAAATGATCAACTATGTGCCAACTTTTAAAGCCACTGTTCAGTCCAGTAAAAGTTTTGCAATATCACAACAGGAGTCCTGCATTTTTAGCAGTTCAGTTTTTAATAGCTGCTTAAACTTTGCTTTAGTGTCCCCAGATAAAATAATTCAGTCTTCAGAGTTAGGTGTCATAGTCAGGACAGATAGATTTTACAATTATTCCTACACTCTTATATCAAGAGGTATTCTTAGTTTAAAATATCAATTTTCTTTTATAGCATTGGCCCTGCGCTGGGTCTTGGTGATCACCGAAGTAAACAAAACACCAGTATTGTAGGGGATGTGCTTGTCTTGATAATAGTCAATCCTATCTGTAAACAGGTAATAGTTATCAACAAACTACAACAGGGACAATCCCTTTGAGAGTCCACAGCACTCCTGAGTTACATATCATGGCAAATTGATATCATCAGTTGCCCAGGTATCTTGTAACATGATTTTGCTAAACATCTTTGGGGGCCTGCAGTTTTCAATGAAATACAACTCACAACACCTTCAGGTGAGTCATTTGGTAGTACTGTGATACCTATGTTTGCATTCACTTGTGTCTTTATCATTGGCTGTCAGTCTTTGCTCACATAATATTTGATTAAGTGAGACTGATCCAAGATATGAACATTCATTCAGCATTCATGACATCTTCATTTATATTAGTTGCATTGGGAGGTACAGTTTTACAACTTTTGACCAATTATTAATAGGAGTCCTGGTGTTGCAATTTCATTCAGCCGTATTATTCTTTAAAAGAGAAGTATGAAAGATTTGAACTCCTGGAAGACTGATCAGATGTATATATCACAAGATTTAACCTGCAATGGTCAGCAGACTACCATGTCGTGGATTGTGTTTAAATAAAGAACACTTTAAAAAATAATGCAGCCCATTGTCCTTAAAGAAAAAAAGGATTGCATTTAAAACATATTCTTTTTATTAGAAAATGGTCCAAAACTCTCCCTAAAACTTTGTTCAAGATTCACAAAGTAGAAAGGGATCCAAAGGGGGCCCCCTTCTACATTGTAACACAGGTACCACTCCATTTGAGGTGTCAGTATCTGATCAATGGTTTGCTGCCACAATTGTGGTCACAGACCATTGACTCAGTCCTCTCTAACTGGTAAATAGGATGGGGCACCTCTACCACACCCCTTCATACTTGCGATTTGGGTGGCAAAAGCCCTTTTATAAATCAAAAATATATTTGTGACTCATGAAACAGCTTTAGTACATGCAGAAAGTGTCTTTTAAGGTTGCAAGCTATATAATTTTGCAAATCACAGGCTTTGCAGTGGCTAAAAAGCTTTGGGCACGAAGTCCATAATCATTAATACCAAGCATATTGCAGCTGCATCAGTCTACGCGATTGCTCCAAAAATATATTGCAGATTGTTGTCTTTACTGACTGCAGTGTTTTTTTTTCCTCAGTACAGAGTATGATTCAGATTTTGTAAGTTATATGCAGCCTTATTAGAGCCATCAAATTGTTAATTGTTCTGAAGTTGTTTGCTGAATCATCAAATTATATCATTTATTCTTTGTCTGTTTGTGCACTATATATATTTTTTTTGGACATGTTTCTGGTCTTTTTTTGTGACTTCTTCATCTGTACTGTCTTATCATGATGTTAATTGTGACTTGTTACATTTGGCTCCATAGACATCTCTAGAACTAGAAAGCAGTCCATAATAGTGTGCTATTGTCATTTTTACTTCCTACAATTTCTTCTAATATTTGATAAGGGTGATGACCATTTGAACATAGCTTGCCACCAAATTGTCTTGGCTATAGGCAGCTTTACCTGTCTGTTTTCCAGATGCCTTGTTTTCAGCATATGCAGAGTGAGCGTTGGGTGAGCTCTTTAACATGAATGATAGCTTTCTTGTCTATTTTAGCTGTACCCGCTTGATGGCTTTCCTCTCTGTTCTTGTGTTTGTTTCCACTAGAAGTATTAAGAACTCACAGTGTCCTCCTTGGTCGACATGTATTCTTCCACTGATTACATTGCTTGTGTTCAGGGAACTACTTATGATTTAATCACTCCATGTGAGTGGATGTGTTTTTGTGCACTCTCTGTCCTTGTTCTTCTTCACCCAGTGCTTAATTTGAGTTGGTGGTTGCAGGTGGAACCCATAGATACTCATATTTGGTAGCAGAAACTCAACAATTCCGGTGTTTGGCAGTGCCAACAGTGGGATTCTTGACAAAACTTTGGCCCTCCACATGTATTTTTTTTATTAAGTATGGTAATCCTCCTTAACTTTGAGAGTTCCACCTTTCTCGCAGTATTGCTTCCCCACATCCTGTGCAGCTCTCCCCATGTTTGTTCTCCCACCGTTTCCCAGCTTATCTGTTGGTTCATCCCATATTTAATTTTTAATATTGTCCCCACTCCCCCTCTATCTCATTGATCCTTATCCCTCTCCATGGTCACCTCCCTCACCCACCATTTTACAGCATTATTTAAATTTTTACTTTTTTCACCTACTGCATTTTCACTGGGGTACTTCTTAAAAATGGGTATTTACCCATTTCAAGGCACCCACCCTGAGTGAGCATGCAAAGAGAACACCAAGAAATGGGTTTGTTGTATTCAAATGAACCCTTGCAAAGATGGCGTTTGGGAATGAACACACATCTATGCCAGCCAACTTTCAATGGGTTTGTGGAAATATTAAAGGAAGCAGCGCAGGACACACACACATACCACAGCCATCTTTGAATAGATTTGTTTAATTACAACAAAAGAGTTTAAAAAATCCTTATTCTCGTTTAATTTCAGGAGAAAATTGTTAAGGTTCGTAATTTTCTTTTCCAATTCAATAATGCTCTCATGTCCTGAATGGGTGTTGCCACTACAGAAGTCAGCACAAACTGAAAATCAGCTAATGCCACTAGCATGAATCACCTATAATTGCTAATAAAGAGGGCACCACAATCATCGGTTCTTTTACTTTTGTTGGATAATGTGCAATTTGATCTGAATGAAAACTGAAGGCCTCAGTTACAAGGCCTGCTCCGCCGGAGAGTCTCTCCTTATGGATTCTGCAGCAAACATAGAATGACTCCATTAAATGTTTTAGTGCAGGAAGGGGTCCCTTCCTGTACAAAAACAGTTGTGCCAACAACGCAGAAACCCTAATTCCATGGTGCAAGAGTTGGCACTAGTCACTACTTTGTGCATCGGCGCAGGCTGAAGGGACAGGAATGCATCGTATTTGAGTCCTGCCCTTTCCTTTTGATGCAGACCACCTCAGCAAAGTGACCTGCTGTGCTGCACTGTGGCAAAAAAATCATAAATGAGGTCCTGAGTGTATGGATAACACTTCTTACTGTTTATATTATTCACTTACTTCTTTCATAAGTTTCCTACAATGCTATAGAAAAGAGTGATTTGTTTTCTTTTCCTGTGATTACATATCTGGGACTACACTCACATTATCATTTAAAGGGAATGGACTGTCATTGTAGTTCATCAGTACAGCAACTTAGAGTGCTGATTGCTGCACTGATAAAAAAAGAACAGTCATTTAGCAGCTTTGGAAATAACTATATTGTTGTGATGTACAGTTACACTGTGATCTGAATTACTGTAGTATTGTTCATGCTCGATTAAATACATGTTTGACCTAACACAATACAAAGAACAATATTAAAGCAACATCCCTGCTTTATGTGAAATGCATACATCCAGTCTTTTTTTAATTTACTGTTTGCCTCGCAGTAGAAGAGAGATGCTAACCTCACAAAATAGAGGACCTATTTCAATAGTAGGTAACACATGATTTCAAAGACTAAGCTCAGTCATGGAGCATTTAGAGACTGTTAGAAATGGGGTCTTTGGTTTACACAGGGACTCTTTGCTTTGGTAATTGAAGTATGCTGCACTCTTATTAAGGCTAATATTAAAATGCACTTTTGAACGCGTTGAGGCACCTATAGGTTTCTAGCGATCCAATTCTGTTTTTTAATAGTGTGCACAATTCTATCAATTCAGCAAAGAGTTGAAAGTACACCTAAGTGGCGGAAGAATCAAACCAGATAGAAGCCTGTCCTTAATTTGTATAGTTTTCTTCATGGAATTTCATTAAACTTTCTGAACATATGACAAAATGATATGTAATTTTGTGAAGTTTGCCACTAGTTCCTCACGTCAAAAATGGACATAAGGACTCTCTCAAAGCAGAGCATAGGCTAGAGACTGGCACGATACTTGATGTGCAGAAGGCGGCTATTTTGGCACCACAGAGTAGCAATGAGATTCTAGATTTTCAATCAGCCAGCTTATGCAGTCTCAACTACAGCCATGCATGCTCAGAAACAGATCAGGAGGAAGGATGTTCTCTTACATCATTCTTAAATCATAGAACGGCCTCCCACTCCACATCAGAGCCTTTTCCTCTCTTCTTGATTTTTGCAAGAAATTGAAGACCTGGCTTTTCAGTAACCAGCCTGTATATAGGCAGAGCTAGGCACACATGCCTGCTCAGCACCCGGATACCCTCATGGGTGAGAGTGTGCTTTTCAAATACACATAACATAACCTACTCCAGTTTTGTGCCATGTCTGCTTTTTTCTTTGATTTTGTTCCCCTGCGTATTCTGCATGGATCTTAATTATTTTAATTTTATTTAATTGTGTTTTCTCCTTTCTTTCACCTGTAGTCGCATTATCATGACTACAGGAGAAGAAGAGGGGTCCCGTTTTGTCCGGTTCCATACAGATGTTGTGTCGTGACACATTTTTCTGAGGAAATGACACTGATATTTTACATGCTAAAACACCTCACACTCATGTTTGGACAATGTAGCAGGCCTGGAACTGAGGCCAGGACGGTAAAGATCCCTTGGGCTTGTGCAGTACAATCTTTCCCTTTTCTTCCTTTCCCTCCCCTTCCCTTTTTTAATTTTCTTTCTTCTCTTCTCTTCTAGATTTTTGCTTATGTTTTCCCGGGGATTCTTTCCTAGCCATTTTCCACATTTAAAAAATGGTTACTACATGAAACTAAATGTATGGCTATATTAATTTAAATACTTGCAAATACAACTTTTAAAGTGATAATTATGTTTTTAGGTTACAGACTGTTGTTTGCAAGTGCTGGCTGTGGTTAATACTACTAATCAGTGTCTTTTTCCTAAGAACAACACATAATGAATATCATGTGGACAATAGGAGACAGGAGGTAGTAGCTGCTGAAGAGAATCATAAGTTGTGTTCCTTTCTTAACAACAGCATTTGTTAACACTAACCCTAATATTATAGCCCCCAGGCCCCGACCATTTTGTAGCATACTATATTTGTCTCTCTACCTCCACGTCTATTTATAAGTGAAGTGTGATGAGGAAAGGACAAATCTCAGCTCTTACCTTGTATTGATACTGCTTTGCAAGATAATAGTGGTGACTCTCTTTAGACTCCACTCAGCTACCTCTAAATGCAAGTCAGAAAACACAGTATGGAATTTGGTAAAATGTGCCAACATTCTGATGGCCTCTGATACAAGTAAAAAGCTAAGCTAAAAAAATCTTTCACCAAATAATGTACTACGATCTGAATATTAAAGGTAAAATAACATATACAAGAAATGTAAGTATTAGTTAAAGGGTGTGAAACTCACTTGAAATATTAATCACCATCCTTATGAAGAACCTAAATAAATATGTGTGAACCTTCTGGTAACTTGGCACAAAACAGTCAGACTTAACTTGGAGGCAATGAGTAAGTAAAGCATACACAATAATAAGATAAAAAACACACAAGAAAAGTCCCAAACCAATTTAGAAGAATAGCAAATATAGTAATAAATGCAATGACACAAAAAAACACAAATTTAATAAGTAGAACCAGAAATATGCTTTTTAAGTTTTGAAAACAAAAATAGCACCAAAAAACACAAAATGCAAACTGTAGGTTTATGGTTGCACTAAAATGAGTCAAACCTAAAAGTTGAGGTTAACCACAATGGAGTCCAGGTCTGTTTTTTTCCGGTGCCCTGTTCTTCATTCCGTTATGTTTGAGCAACCTGGATGAGTTTCCTGCGTAGGAGAGACATCAAAAGCCACGGCAAATAACTCACCAGTAAGTATACTTCTCCCAACCAAATGTCACTGCTGTTTTTCCTCTTTCCAGGGCATAGCACAACTAGTTGTTGTTGACAATAGGGTGTAGGTGTGTTGTTAATCTTGTTCTGTGGAAATGTATGCAAAGTTTATCTACTGACCTCCCTGGCCACATTTGTGAAGTCTGTCATGACAGGACCCCATCACTCTCCCATTGTTAGTAATTACGTTCATTTTGATCATTGTAATTTAAAAAGCCGACCTCTGTTAGAGACGCTTCTCTAGTTACCAGTCGTCTCACTGATCAAATTTAAAGCAGCCAGGTTAATGCCTAGGGTTGATCAGTCTCTGATGTACTTACAACTGAATATGAAGGTTTAAAAGCATGAGTCGTTTTTGCTGTTATAAGGGAAAATTAAGTAGCCTTTGTCAAGGAATTACCTAGTCAAGGCAGGTCGTGGCTCATTTGTGGCGCCTGTTGGAGCACTGTGGACCTCCCTCTCAGTAGACACTCTGCTCACCTCCATCACTGGCTGATCGCAGGGATGTTTCTGCAACGGACATTTCCATTCCTAAAATCGGACTTGTTTTAGTTTTAGAGTACTGTCCTTTAAAATAAAAAAAGAACTTTGCATTCTACTGTTCCGAAAATATCACTCGTTGGTTAAGTTATCAAACAACTCAAGTGATACATTTTTCTGATACTAACTTCAGAAAATCAGAATAAGCCACATGTTAAAGGAGATGTATTAGCTCAATGACTATTAATATTTTCCTTTAGAGATTATCTTTTTACAAAAAAAAAAAAAAAGTTAATAAGAGACCTTTGCTTATTAGTACAATAATGATGTGGCCGACTCACGAAAGCCCTTATAAGCATGGACGGTTGCACCACTTGACTCATTTTAAGTACCTATATGCCTTTGTGAACTGGCCTCAACCATCCACATTTCAATTCGTAAAAGTGCACAGTAGTTTCTATGTTTATTAATTGTGTTTAACTAATTCCTGAGTATTGCCATATTGTTAAAGACGTAGATGTTTGGTTGCCAAATCACTTTGTATGAGTACATAGAAATGTACTACAGGATAACTAATTCACGTACTCTAAAATACATTTGTTAATATGCTACTTTATGTAAAATATACTGTTATGTTGCTGTTTAAGTAGTTCATTGAGGGCATTAACTCATTAAGGTCTTTACAGAGGATTATAATTTCTGTAATGGAAGTAAACCAACCCCATCGAATCATAGAGTTGTTTTCTGGTAGTTCACTTTGCTTTGCTATGCTTGAAAAGGTCCAATGCTTTCAGCTATATTGTCCTTTATTCTTTTAAAGCTCCCAAATGCCCGGGGATAAGGAGCATATTTTTCTCGAGAACATTTCTAACGTCAGCAAGGTTTTCTGCACATCTTCATCCAGAGGATAAATCTTAAGGTACCTTCCGTGTACATTTTTGGAACTTATCAGGGAGGACATGCCGAGGCATGTATTACTGGCTTTAAAAGTTCACGAGAATAAGCTTAAAGGCAACACAGTGCTGTTGATGGAAAAAGAACAAAGGCGTATTTTCATGTTAGAAAGAACTTGGACCTTACTCATTTGTGTGTCTCCTTTGACTGGAATTGTTGTCGCATTTAATGTTTGCTGGAAACAATGTTATGTTTGGATTTCCTATCCAATTCAAATGTTTCCAAAAGTGATTGGAAGTTTTGCAATGCACCCCTTTGCATTATTCTCCCTCAAGAGGCCATTCAATTAGTGCTGCATGGGTGTACACATGCAACCATCTATGGCGTTGATACAAATTCCTATCTACAAACAATTATAGATAGGGACTGCTGCCAAAATGTTATGCCTCTTTGAGGCAGGTGAAACCAGGAGAAGGGTTTTCGTATCTCCTTGTTTTTCCTACCATGCATGCGTACTGCATTGTACAACACACATACAAAGCAGGACGTTTTAAAGGATAGTTTTTGTACTGAATGGGTCTCGTTGTAGTACAAAACGTATTCCACAGAGGACACACACATCCTTGCACTATGGTATAAGAGTGTGTGCATTGGCAGTGAAAAGTGCACCAGCACAAGGAGAGGAAAACAGCACAAGGAGAGGAAAATAGCACAAGGAGAGGAAAGCCTTAGTAGTTATGGCTCTGTCCTGCGCTTTCCCTTACATGCACGTCAGCGCAACAATGTATTTGCTGCTCAGCATTGTGTTGCTTTTTATCAAACGTTGGCCGCTGATTGTTGGGGGGGAGTGCATGTACACGAATGCATACTTTTGTGTCTGTGCTTGTGATAAAAATTTGACATAACCAACCCGTGAGCAATACGTATTTGGCTTTGCACTCAGTGCACACTACAGTGCATAATACCATTTATCCGTTGTGAGATTACTTGAGATGAACTAAGGGCATGAAAAATATACTTTTCTTTTATGTGCATTTAGGTATTTCAAAGAAATTGTTTATCAAGTCCTCGGATTGAGCAAAGACATTTCAAAAGGCAATGTTTCAGAATTCTCAACAGTATTTTGCAACAAATATTGACAAATCCACCAGATATGACATTTGCACTGCATGCTATTTGTTTTGCTATTGGATAACGGGGAGTGAAAGCAGACAAGTATTGGTTGGTTTAGTCTCTGTAAAATCCATTTATAGACACCTGTGTAAATGATCGCTCCTCACAGCTACTGGGTTGCTGGCAGCCACTAAAATAATCCCTCTTGGAATCTTATGGAATCAAAGGGACGCACTTAATAGAAAAAAAAAAAGAAAAACACTGGAAACAGTGACCTCAAAATACTCCTGTGGCTGATCTACGATTTGATTGCAACACAACGGCTGAAAGGTCCAAGGTAAAAGGAGCCAAAAAATGAAATAGACTGGAAGAGGATGACCTAAAGCCCCTTAACGCAAAAATAAATTGCCATCTACATACCACAGCTGACATAAGCACCATAACTATCAAAGCAAAAAATCGTGGTTAAGATTCTGACACAGTTTAGCAACATTCTTGCCATGACTGATTTAATTCAGTGGCCTTATTGCCAAACCAGCCTTTCCCCCAAGAAGACCACGAGGACAAAGATCTGATGAGGCCTCTTCACTAAGGACTTCTCTGGATAGGTTGGATGTACCAATACATAATTGGTAACCCGGACAACAATATTAATAATGCAAAGGTGACCTGTAGATACACATATATAAAAATTTGGGCCAGTTCGCAAACGAATATTTAGTGGTAAATCTAAGTTAATCTCCAAAATGTGTACATTTACACGTACCCTGATTTCACAAAGATCTTCCTGGCATATGTAAAAGCATTTAGTACCGATTATTTTTTCTTTACATTTGTGGACAAATCCACAGGCATAGATCTCAGATAATGGCACGAAACTGGGTGTTCAAATGTGCGCTTTGAATAGAATTTTGGGAGCCTCATGTGGGAATGTCCACACTTCCATCGGACCTCTTCACACCCTGGAAATGGTAATGGTTGCAATTTACTTCAGATGGGAATGGGGAGGAGCAAGTGGGAAGGGACTTCTTCAGATTTGCTATGGATATAGAGCAAGACCTTCTTTAGGGGGGAACAGATGTTTGCCTCACAGGGAAAAATAAAATAAAAATAATGTGGATTTTGACAGGAGGGCTAATGCAGAAAGTACAATTCTGTGCTATTTAGAACTCTGCACAGGGGTTGATAGGAGCCATTCAGAGAAGTCACATGACATTCCCAGTAGAATGCCTGCAAACCTTCACCTACTGCTGCTTTCCAGGCATACTATTGGAAAATGTTTGGAAAATTGAAAGAGTAATAGAACAATCAGACAAACATGTACATTTCTCCACAGATTTTTATGTTTTTCTTCTTTTTTAAATATGTTTATGCTCAGCAATTCTAAATGCCAACTAGTGGGCCCATTCACCAACGATTTTTTAGGTCGACCATACCAGACAATGTAAGTTGTCTAGTTGTTAAAGACCCATTGTCGTCTTACCAAGAACTTAGAGCCAGCCATTCCTTTTCATTGGTTGGCTTTGCTGTCACTCTCATGTGCTTGCTTCTTATTTGACAGATTTTCAGGGTATCTTATGTTTCTCCCTCAAATGTAGCATAACCACTTTTTTATTCCTTTGACTGGCTAACATGTCCTTCCACTTCTCTCTTTTAAGGAGGTAGTTTTATTTTTTGACTAAGCACTCCATCAGAGTCCACGTATTTTCCAGCTATATCCAGCTTGTGTTTCTCTTACCGCCTTATAATACCCATCCAGTACTCTGAGTTTGCTCTCTCTCTCTCTCTCTCTCTCTCTCTCTTTGATTGCTGCTCATTCTGTGTATTTCTCCCCTCGCTCCTCCCTGTGCTTTATATTAGTGTCTTGACATCCCATGTGTTCTCCTCCCCATTCCACTATTTTGCTGTCTCCTTTGTTTGCTTTTCCTCTTCCAATGTTACTTTCAGTATTGTGCCGCCACCCACTCTATTTTACTTTCCCCTAAACTGCTCCCCCACCAGCTTTTCCCATGTCCCCTACCTCCTACCTCTTCATTTTTAAATATATGTTTTGATTATATTTTTTTAGAGTGCAAAGTAGCATCTTGCTTCCTTCTGTCCACAAAAGCACAATTCAGCACTTACAATGTATCTTTCTTCTTGGGCCAATCTAAAGGTCTCTGTGGTACAAAGGTCAGCTGGCTGGCCTTTTCATAGGGTCACTCATGTGTATTGCTAATAGTGCAAGAATCATCATGTTTTTGTGGAACTAAACAGCACTGGCAAAAGCATTGGTTTTATTCAATACTATTTAGTTTCACCAGCATGAATTGCAGCAGCCAGCAGGTCCCAAAGGTGAGACCAATTGGTTTTGCCAGTGCTTGTTGTGTATGTAGTATTCCCAAATTCTATTCACAAAGGTACAGGCAAAGATATCTGCGTAAGCTTCTCCTATCTCCCATCTCCTATCTCCTATGTAAGCATGAAGTTGTAAATGTGGAATGAGCAAGGGGGAGTAGCTGGACAATGTGGGGTATCTACCACAACGTAGGTGGAGTAAAAGGAACATTAAATAAAGCAACAGGGAGGGACATAACATCACAAAAGCATCACATCTACTCCAGTAGTACTACTGTAGAGCCTATACAGGTTGAGGTCTACTTCAGGAAACCCTTGAAGTTTGTCACACAACACTCCAGTCATGTCCACTCGTGTACTGCAAGTAAATCATGCAAAACAAAGAATTGAGGGAAAAATAGTAGAAGGATGTGGGGAAACATAGGGATATTTGTTTCGGCAGAAACAAATATTTAAATTCTAAAATCAAAATTAAAAAAAATGTTATAATTAAAATTAGGGGTATGTGAAATTTGAATAATATTTTAGCCTAAGAATGCAAACATTTTTAAAAAAATGACGTGGAATGAAGCATAATTACATGAAATGCATTTCAGGTGCCTCATTTAAGAAATTACACTGGAGAGGCATTTTGTGTTCATAAAAAAACACAAAACAGCAAGCAGCATTGCACAACCATACAGCCATTTTGTTTAATCCAGCTCACTCCTGCCTAAATATACGTGTTGTGTTTTCTTGTTTCCTAGACCCACCTGCCTCCATCCATCCGATTCTTATCGACCTCTCTCATGTTCCAACTTTATATTCACTTTTTAACATTTTGACTACCCCTATACATTTTTTGCCCTGTGTTCATCTTTGTCTACATCCATATTTCATTTAGTTATATAACATTTTTAGCTGAGGCAGAGGTAGACATTGCTGTTGTGACCACCTGAGGTTAATGGTACCATAAGGGGGTCATACCCAGCCATATTTATAATAATGCAGAAATGGCAACAAAAATTATATTTGTGCAGCATCAATATATATTACCCATTGGCGATTGGCGGCGATTGGCGGTGGGTAGTTATAGTTTTCACCACACTTCAATAGGAAATTTATTTTTTGGGTTACTCATAACTTTGGTGCCATTTGACGAATGGTCATGAACATTTCCAACAATATGTGTCATCCAACTCTGCTCTTCCCTATAAAGTTTTGGGGTGATCCATCAACCAGGGGTCAAAATAAAACAGGGTGGTCACAAACGCATTTTCTCTCAAGCAATTTTCCATCAGAAAATTAGACGCTGCTCCAGCCAAAACAGCTGAAAGGAATTGCTAGATCTTTATCCAGAAAGTGTGCTTTTTGTGATTTGCTGTAAATACATTCAGTAATTTTTGAGAAGTTGAGGTTAACATTTTATGCTTATGCAGGGACAGGGGGTCCTCAGATATAACAGATTGAGAGATATGATCAGATTTGCTGTCACCACATCAACAAAGATGTGATGGTAGCCATTTTAGGTCTTGGGGTCTCAGTCCTCTGTCCTGTAATAGAATTGGAAGGACACCGAGCCCCTCCAGGCCTATTAGGCGTTCCCAGAGGCAACACCCTGGGGATTAAAACATATTTTTAACTTTACTGTGGGTACACTTTCCCTTCAATAGTGCTGGAATGACTAAGGGAATTAAACCCTGCATACCAGCACATAGTCATTTATTGTAGCAGGCGTTCAATGGTGGTCATTGCTTGAGAGCAGACTTCATTTGCTAAAGATAAATTGGTTGGAGGAAGTAAGTACCCACAAAAGAAAAAACAGTGTTCTTTCATTCAGATACATGCCTGTTTTTTAAGTTAATCACCCCAAAAAATTGAAATTTCCAAAAAGAATTAAAAAAGGTCTAAAAAAATCACAAAAAGGGGTTTTTAGAACCAATTTATTGGTTTAAAAATTGAAAAAAGTTGTTTGTCATCTTTGTCTGCTTATGTTAGTACACCATTATCGTCTGCTACAACACTCTTTATTAGGGATGAGTGGAATTTTCTATTCTTCCATAAGATTTGGAGGAATTTGATAATTCTGTATTACTCTTGTAACAGGGAATTACTGATTAAATTTGCCACTCTGCAGGTGGAATTAATCTAGTGTTTTTTTTTGTTAATTTAACATGGCTGGAAGAGGGAGCAGTTTAATCTGTAGTGGTTTTCAAACATAGAGGGACAACTCCTTTATTCAGCCGTGTTTGAAAAAACAACTGCACTGCAGGGCATACCCCTGAACACCCTTAAATACTTATGTTAGGGCACTGCGGGGTATGCACTGCAGGCCATCACCTCAGTGCCCATACATAACCATATAAAGACATCAAAGGGTATGCACTGGAGTGGATGCCACTAATTGCCCTTTAATACTTATGTAAAGGCACTAAGGGGTTTGCAGTGCAGTGCATATCCTTCAGTGCCCTCACAGAAGTATTTAAGTGCGCTGAGTGGTATGCACTGCAGTGGATACTCCTCGGTGCCCTTACATATTTATGTAAGGGCACCAGCGGTATGCACTGCATATAGTTGTGCTCACTCTGCCCCTTCACAGAATTCCACTGACTCTTGCAGAATTTTAATGTAATTTCACAGAATGAAACTCCACCAATTCCAACCACCATTAGTCTACATAGAACAAAAAGGTTCTCTACTGTTATAATGGGAAGAGAAATGCAAACATTCATAACAGAATTGTGCCACATTTACAATGATTTTCATTCATGTTTGCCTTTCTTTTGAAACACATATCTGGCACAAAAATAAACATTTGTATTTCAAACTCAACCAAAATCACAATTTGCTTTGGTAAATATTCAAAAGTAATGCAAAGCTGTGCATTGCTCTTTGCATTAGTTTGCATCAAGGAGGTGTTTTAAGGGTGGTGTATAGCTGTTTTCTTGCAATCACTCATGGATTGTGACTCATATTAATATCTATAAAAAATGTGTTAAAAAATCCTAGGTCTCCTTGAAGCTGGCAGAATGAGGAGAAATATTTTATATCTCTTTGTTTTTTTCATTTTTGTATCTGTGCTGCATTCTGCAGCACACATATAAAGAGGAATTTGCTTTACAACTAGGGGTTGACAATAAACTCTGCTCTTTCATGGGAGTTTGTGCAGTTTTGCCACTCTGCACTCCTCTTGGAGTGTGAAGTTGGGTAAAATCTCCACCAACTGTCACGTGGCGGAATTTACTGACAACCACCTGTACTAAATACATTAATGAAACCATGTGTGAGCTTGCACAGAACTGTGTTAGGAAGCTCTTTTGAGTTCATCAAGTAGTCTTTGTTCCCAGATGCACATAATTCTAACAGGCACTAGCTTCTTATGCTAAGAAATTCTGTTTCAAATGCCCTTTACATTTTATATAGTTCTGCGGCTAGCCCAGAGTAGCCTCTGTATTTCTCCCATACAGTGAGATTTCCTTTGTGCCAGGCTAAATAGCGAAAGTAGTCATTCTCATGGACACAAATTGTTGTCATCTTCTCCTAGTTTTGGAGTCCAGCCACAAATCCACGTTGTGAAACATAGTGCTGTGTTTTCACACCCATTTCAAGGAGGCACCCATACACTTAACAATTAAAAAATAAGGCATTTACACAAAACTAAGAGTAAATCCCAAGAAGCAAAGACAAAACACAAAAAGTTCACACCAGATCCATTTTAGACACTGTGAAGAGTGGAGTTTATGAGGGGACAATGTTTCTCTTCTGAAGAGCCACACCTTATCATGGCAAGTATGAATCCCGGAAACTGATTGTACCCCCCACAGGAGCAGTTATGTAGAAACGCATGGTTTCCTAAATAGTTGGCATGATACAAACATGGTAACCATGTGAATCTGGAATAGCATTTGCTCTTTCCAAAGATAGACATCACATAGATCGGTTGTTACAAAATTGAGTTGCGCCTTTCCTCCTTCTACCCCCATCAATATTGTTTTTGCGTTGATTTTGTAGCCTGTTTGCTGGAGTGTAGGGTTGAGCTTGTTTTAAAGGTACACTGAGCTTTATACTTCAGCATGCACAAGGCGCATCTGACGTCCAGTGCGTGCTTTTCCCAGTATGAATATGCAGTGTTGATGCACCTTTGTAACCAAGAATTGAGGGTCCAGTAGTTGTTACCAGTCCACTGTATATCTGGACTGTGTCAGACTGGGAAAAAGAGTTAACGCCTCCACAAGGCCCAGCATGTACCAGCGGCCCAGAAGATATTTGGAATGCAGGCAAGTCGTCTAGCTGGCAAAATGTAGACATGGCCATCTTCAATTGTAATGTAATGTAATGTAATTCGAGATTTATAAAGCGCGTTCCTACTCAGAGAGCATCGAAGTGCTGGGAAGAAAGCACGTAGTAAAAAATAGACAGAGGATAGGAAAAATAACAGAAATAATGAAGATAGAAAAACATCCAATAGAAGAAACTGAAACAAACTAAATCAAAGACCCTGATCTTGATGTACCAAAAAATTTACGAGGAAAGAGCCAAGTTTTCACCATTTTCCTAAATTTCATATAACCTGATTCTTGCCTAATATTCTGTGGGAGAGAGTTCCATCCTCTGGCTGCAGCTACTGAAAAAGCTTTGTCTCCCCATTTGGCTTTATGTGTGCGAGGGACCTGAATCAAGTGAGCTTGGGAAGACCTCAAGCTTCTTTTAGGTACATGCAGGAGGAGTCTGGAAGTCAGGTACCGTGGTCCTATTCCATGAACTGCCTTAAAAGTAAGGCAGAGTGACTTAAACTGGATACGCTGCGCCACTGGTAACCAATGTAATTTCCAAAGACTCTCTCTAACTGATAAACATCGTGGGAGATTAAGAACCGCTCTGACAGCGGAATTCTGAACTAATTTGAGTCTTTTTATCAGCCCCTTATCCAGATTAAGGAACAGTGCATTACAGTAATCTATCTTGGACATTACCAATGCCAGGATAGCAGATACTCTCCATTCATGTAACAGATAGGGGAAGATTTTTCTGAGCATTTTAATTGACCATAAACTGAGGTTTACCACATGATTAATCTGTTTTTTAAAAGACAGATGTTCGTCGAACAAGATGCCTAGGTTTCCAGTAACAGTAGTGGGCACAGTGCAGTTACCACATTCAGAGGGCCACCACTGTAAGTTCCATAAATTCTTTCCAGGTCCAAAACATAAAACTTCAGTTTTGGTGGCATTCATTTTTAGCCAATTGGTCTTCATCCATTTACTCACTTCAACCATACAATTACTAAACTGATCTGCAACCTCCTCCCATGGCTGACTAATAGGAATAATAAGCTGGGAGTCATCAGCATAGGAAGATGGAATGAAACCAAAAGTACGAATTAGACTAGCCAAGGCGCTACATACACATTAAACAATGTGGGGCTGAGTGAAGATCCCTGCGGAATCTCACATGGCAGAAGATAAGGTCTAGATATGAAATCACCACAGCTAACTGTGGTCCATCTATTTGTAAGAAAAGACTTCAAAAGTTTAAGCGCCTTGTCCCTCAAACCCACATGATGCAAACGGGACATTAATAGTGTGGGAGAGATAGTGTCGAAGGCAGCGGATAATTCTAAAAGAACCAAAACGACCCCCTTGCCTTCATCAACCATCCTTCGAATAGTATCAGAGGATGAGATTAGGGCAGTTTCAGTACTATGCCCTTTTCTGAACCCGTGTTGGGAGATATCAAGAGCATCCGCTTTTGTTAAAAACTCGATCAATTCAGAGTTCAAATTGTTTTCTAGAATCTTTGCTAAAAACGGGAGACGTACTATTAGCCGCAAATTACTCATGTCCTGATTATCCCCCTCTGGTTTTTTCTTGAGGGGGTACTACTATTGTTTCTTTCCAGATAGATGGGTACTCCCCAGACATAGCTACCTCTTGGTAAATGGGGACCAACATCCGTGCAATTAAATCCGGAACCAAGTGAAAAATGGAAGGAGGACACGGATCCAGAGGGGAGCCCGATTTAATTTCAAGAATCTTATTTTTAATAGTATCCATGGAAGGGGGTTGGAAATATGACATTAGTGACTGGTCATCTGCTGTAGCACTCTCTGTTATCATGGGGGGTAATACTTCGGGAATAATCTGGGTATCAAAGTTGCTATGTATTTGCAATATTTTATTTTCAAAATGAAAAGCAACTTTGTCACAGAAACCCTGAGAGTTTTCTAGACCAGCCGCCTTCATGGGCACAGTTAGGGCCTTAATAGTCTTAAAAAGTTCCCTGGGGGCATTAATAGCCTCCTTTACTTTGGTAGTATAAAATTTAGATTTGGCCATAAATTGTGCTGCTTTATAAGCCTTTAGAGTGGACTTAAGGGCCACCCTTTCTCCAGGTACTGGATTAAGTTTCCACTGTGTTTCCTGCTGTCGATACTTTCTTTGAAGGAGTTTGAGGTCTTTTGTAAACCAAGGGTGACCTGGTTTCTTCTGACTATTGGGCCTTCTAATTACGGGGGGTACCATTTCTTCCATGGTCATTTCCACTCCTTTCAGAAAGCTGTCAATCAGGGGCAAGGCCATAGCTTTAGCCTTATCCCAACCAGCTTCTAAAGCTGGGCCTAATTCCTCTACTTTAACCTGTTTTCATGACCTGGCTACCTTGTTCGTTTCCACGTTAGCAGCCCCAACATTCTTTGAGGCCAGTTTAAATTTCAGCAGATGATGATCCGTCCAACTCAACTGTATCATGGTTACCTCCACCTGTTGAGTAGCTCGTGCAAACACCCCATCCAGAATATGCCCTGCAATATGGGTGGCCGACGAGACTCTGGAGGTCCAATCCAGGGCCTCCATAAAGTCAATGAATTCACGGATCTTAGGAGTTGACGTCTCATCAAAGTGCATGTTAAAATCGCCCAATATCACAGCTTTTGCAGACAGAACCATAGGTTCTATCAACTTAGGCCAAGACTGTAAAAAATTTTTAGTCGGTCCCGGTGGACGATATATCAACAGCCCCTCTAGTAGTACCCCACTATTTTGAGAAATTGTAAATGTCATTGCCTCACACAAATCTGTTGTAGAACTAATGCATGTGCATGCCAACGTAGACCTATAGATAATGGCCAGACCCCCCCCCTGTTCTGAGGTCTATCAAGTCTGTGGAAGGTAAAACCTGGTGGAGAGGCGACAATAAAGTCTGGGTCCGATTCTACTTTACCCCAGGTTTCAGTAATAAATAGACAATCAATCTGCCAATTATCAATCATTTCACAGATTTATTGTTTATGTTTGGGAAGGGACCTAGCATTTATTAAGGCATACTGAAAGCTGTAATTATGAAATGCCTTCTGTTTCATTTTTTTCTCTCCCAACCCTGCCGGCCTATTGTCTTGATTTCTTACCTTTGTTGCCTCGATAGGGACTTGAATAGCCCCATTACAGGTTTCACAGGTCCAAATAGATCCACCCTTCCTTAAAGGCTTAGATACTACATTATTAGTGGGATTAGGCGATAGTTTGCTGTAATCTTCCTCTCCCCCAGATACTGCACAGCTATGAAAAAGGGCAGCATTTCTGGCCCCGGGGCCCGGTCGGGCACAGACGGGCACAGACGGGCTTGCCTTTAGTGCGCCTTTGGCGCGCCAGCGGCGCGCCCGCTGCGTGGTCGCTCGTTCTGGCACATTTATGCCTGCAGGAATGAGGCCCAGCCCAGAATCGGCTCCCTAACACTAGAACGCTAACTTGCGGTCCCAACAGGAAGGAGAGCTCTTACTGAACCTCACTTCCTGTTTAATACAAGGAAATTAGGGTCTTGTGTTAAAGACTAAGCCAGGTAATTGTATTTATTTAGTGCATGTTGGCATATATCACATATGGGACACAGGAGCAGATCCAACACAGCTAGTGTCTCAGACTAGAGGTGTAACTAGGGTGGTGCAGAAAGCACAAACTGTACATGCAGTATGAGGAGTCCAGGTACATTCAATCAATCAATCAAAAAAAATGTATTAAGCTCACTACTCACCTGTTAGGGTCTCAAGGCGCTGAGGGGGGGAAAGGGATGCCGTTTACTGCTCAAAAAGCCATGTCTTGAGGTGCATTGTGCAATTAACATGCAAACTATGCACGGATGGGGCAGGGTTGACAATTGTGGCATACCAAACAGTTAAAGCATGGAAAGGTGCACTGGTATTAGGCTAAAAATATGTGGCATTTTTAGATGACGTGTGTTCATTGCATGATCATGTTATTGTGTCTTGGAAGGAAAAGTAGGTGTGGGTGGAACTCCGCAGAGTCTCACAAAGTTTTTATGTAACTCAGCTGAAATCCCTTGAATAAAACTCCATGGGGTCCACCCACTTACAACATAGTTTTTGTGGAGGAAGGGACACTCTCCTGCATAAAAACTATCCTGACCAAAATGTAGACAAAACTTGCATTTTAGCTCAAAGGTGCCAGAATTGCACTTGTGATCATTGATGTCTACAGACAGTGGGATCTCCATGAAGACGTCTGTATAAGGTGAAGGCTGCATGTTATAGGGAATTGGTTGCCTATGTCTCATTGATTGTGCATGAGAGCTCACCTATGAGCAAAGGGGTCGGTACAGGATAAAGGTTGTGCATAGTAGGTGCTTGGCCACATAATGGCCCTCATTATGACATTGGTGGTAAATCCCACTTACCCCCACGCTGACTGTCGCCAACATACTGCTGATGCGGCTGATATCTGTTAACCATATTATGTCATATACACACACACACCAATCTGTCACTATTCAGCCACATACACAATTCCGCCACACCAAAGCTCAGTGATAAACTGGTGGTATCCAAACCCACACTGTTATGCCAACAGAACAACACCCACAACATTATGACCCATGAATCACCACGGCGGACATTCAATGGCGGTAAACCATTGGCGGTACATACCGCGGCACTCTAAATACGCACACACAAACAAAATAACACCACATTGGACAATTCAAACAACATACACCTGACACCCATACACACACCACGCCACTATAAAACACACACCCACATTAGCCACAACCCTTTGCAACTACAAACATTTGCCACCAGAAAGAGACAGCAAGACCACTGACACAACCAGAGCCACATACTACTTACACATATACACCACTCTTGCACGCCACATCACACACCCCAACATGGAGTATGGAGTATGTCACATTTTTGAAGTATGTATACATTTAACCAGGTACAAATATTGCTATTCAACTGTACAGTGTATGAGCACATACGAAAGACCATTAGTTGGCTGCAGTGATCACACAAGGAGCTATAGAGAGGCACCAAAATCTGTAAAATTTATTGCCAAAGGGTACAGAAAGTGGGCATAGATGTGGGAAATAACAACATGCCAGTGCCAAAGAATTTCAACATAATGGCAATGAAATGTGAAGTAACACTGTCTTACCTGTGTGTCATTGGAAATATTGTCATATCTCTGCTGTTCTGTTGTCCCCATCCTCATCCTCTGCCTCCTCATCCTCACTGTCCACATGGTCCACTGCTGCCACACAGGCATCTCCAGCCTCCTTCTCCTGCAGAAAAGGTACATGGCGTCTCAGGGCAAGGTTGTGCAACATGCAGCATGCCACTATTATCTGGCAGACCTTCTTGGGTGAGTAGCACAGGGATCCACCTGATAGATGGAGGCACCGAAACCTGGCCTTCAGGAGGCCAAATGTTCTTTCTATGATCCTTCTGGTTCGCTCATGGGCCTCATTGTAACATTCTTCTGCCCTTATCCTGGCATTCCTCACAGTGGTCAGTAGTCATGATAGGTTGGGCTAACCAGAGTCACCTGCAAATTTTAAGGGACAACATTTAGCCACACACTATCCCATATCCCATATGGGCCACACAATATCCATGCACCAACATATACTGGGTGGGGACCAAGGCTCACTTGTTAGCCACACCCTGTGCCTCTGTAGTTGGCCCATCACATTTGGCATGCTGCCATTTTTAGGATAATGGGATCATGCACCGACCCAGGATACTTAGCACTGACATGGGAGATGTACTGGTCCGCCAAGCACACCATCTGTACATTCACTGAGTGGAAAGTCTTACAATTTTCTGAACACCTGTTCATTTTGATGGGAGCGTGGACACATGCAATATGTGTTCCATCAATCGCCTCAATTATGTTGGTGATATGTCCCATTGCATAGAAGTCAGCCTTCACTGTGGCCAAATCTTCCACCTGGGGAAATACAATGTAGCTGCACATGTGTTTAATCAGGGCCGACATTACTCTGGCCAGCACTATTGAGAACATTGACTGTGACATTCCTGCTGCCAAGCCCACTGTCACTTTGAAAGAACCAGTTGCCAGGAAATGGAGCACAGATAGAACTTGCACAAGAGGGGGGATCCCAGTGGGGTGACGCATAGCAGATATCAGGTCAGGCTCCAATTGGGCACACAGCTCTGTGATTGTGCCCTGTCAAGTCTATAGGTCAGGATGATGTGCTTGTCCTACATTGTTGCCAAGTCCACCAGGGGTCTGTACATGGGGGTATGTCTCTACCTCCTATTCATCCACAGCGGTAGCAATCTAAGGGACAAAAGAGTGAGGAGCAGGTCACAAACTGAACAATGGGGCTACAACAGTACAATGCATGCTGTCAAATTGTAATGGGTCAGTGAGAATTTTCCTGTATGTCAATATTGAAACAGTGACGCAGTAATTATCCATGGCCTGCCCCCCCCAAATGGAGTCCCCCTGTCCTGTGTGGAGGGACAGGTGGAAGTGAGGTAATTCTGCTGACGTTGTGCACCGTTGTGAGAGGCGGTCGGGAACCACTGTGCAACTCCTCATTGTTACCATTGGGCCCTATGGGTTACAGTGGCAAATGGTGATGTACGCCGGTGGTGACGGTATGCACCGCCATGGACGTGACCTCCATTTTCTATCTGATTCCTCACTTACTACCTGACCTTCAACAGGAGAGGACCTACAGTGCATGTGCTACTGTGAACTGTGTCTGGAACCTACCATGGCCTGTGTGACTGGGAAAAAGGCCCCTTCCTTCACTTCGGTGGAGTTGGAGAGATAGGTGGATGGGGTCCTACCCCAATAGGAACTGCTGTATGGGCGTCCAGACCAACAGGTAAGTACCCTGTTGGCACGATGCATGTGGCATGAATGCATGGAGTGGTGTGTGAAGGACTTGTGTAAGGGGGGTAGGTGGATGTCCTCTGGGCAGCGTACAGGTTGCGTGCTTGGCCATGTGTGTGTAAATGGTGATGTGAAGTGGTACGGTGGGCCATAAGTGTAAAAGGCAGGACTGTCAGACTGATACTATTATCCTGTGTGTATTCCCTCAGCAGGTCAGCGCCCATCAAAAGAAGGATATATGGCGTGCCATCGCCAAAGCTGTGCGGACCCTGGGGGTCTACGGCAGGCAGAGCATCCACTGTCGGAAACGGTGGTAGGATCTGAGCCGCTGGACACAGAAGATGGCGGAGGCCCAGCTGGGGATGGCCTTCCTATGAGGAAGGGGTGCCTGTCGAACCGTGACCCACCTGATGGCCCGCATACTGGCAGTGGCCTATCCTGAGCTGGATGGGGGCTTGAGGGCATCAAAACAGCCACAAGGGGTGAGTACAGGCCCATCATTACAACTTATGCATGGTACGGTGGTATCTGGGTGTGGGATGTGTGTCAATGTGTGCTCCTAGGCCAGGCCTGACATTGCAGCATAGGCCCCCTGGTTGCAAGGGCCATGAAGGGATAATCCTGCTACCTAGCTTGTAGGCATCCACTACTGGTCAAGGCTGCGTGGGACCCAGGTTGCTGGATTTGCTAGTGTGTGCCCCTCCCCCTGCCTTGGTGGCTAGCAATATCACTGGTAGTGCAATGCATAGTGCGTTGGCAACTACCCTGTGTGTGAGTGTGCTGTGTACGCCAACGGTGGTGTTGTTGCAGCCAATGACCAAGTGTATCCTTTGTCTCTTCCCCCTTTTTGTTTTGTCACCCTGTCCTCATGTGTGTTAGCATCATCTGGCAGAGCAGCAGAGGCACTGGTGACGGAGGGAGCTGCCTCCCACAGGACCCAGGAGGAGGAGTCCACCGACGGTGAGGGCACCAGTGGGACGGAGGGCGAGGGGAGCACTACGATGGAAACTTCAGGGGATAGTTCTGACACAGATACCTCCTCTGATGGAAGGTCACTGGTGGTGGCAGACACCTCTGTGACCACCAGAGCTACAGGTACAGCTGCCATCCCATACCAGCACCGCCCTCCCAGCAGCCCCTCAGCGAGTTGCCAGTACCCGCTCACCCAGGAGGGTGGGCAGCTCCTTCACTCCCGACACCTCAGGCCCTGCCCCAGTGAGACCTGCTGCCCTGAGTGAAGAGGCTATTGACCTCCTGAGATCCATCTCTGTAGGGCAGTCAACCTCATCCCAGATGCAACAGCCCAATGCATTCCTGGAGGGAAGTCACACTGGATTGGCAGTCCAACAGAGATTGATTTAGGCTCTGGCCTCCTCACGGATGGCAGCCATTGTCCCTGTTTCCACCCTCCAACTTCCTCTTCCCAATCCCATTCCCCTCCACACCAACCCATCCCAAGCATACAGGCAGACGAGCATGCACACAAGACAACACACAAGAGTGGCACAGGAAAACACAAGCACCACACAACATCCCACAGGCACTCACACAAACACCATCCAGATGAAGACATACCAACATGCACAATTTCCACTGTGTCCTCCTCCTCCTCCTCCTCTACCTCCCTCCCAGTTCCGTCTATACTCACACCTGCATGCACTACATCCTCTTCCACTACCAGGATCACCACCACACCTAGCAGAACACACACCTCACTGGCAGACACCTCCACAAACAGCCATGCACACGTCCCCTGTGTCCTTTCCCACTGTGTCTGTCCCTCCTCCTAAAGTACACAAACGCAACACTCAGACACTCAACAGCATCCAGCCCATGCACCTGCACCCAAAATCATCAGACACCTCCTACAATCACTCCCTCTTCCTCCTCTCCCAAACCTTCACCCTCTTCCCACCCCAATGCCCCTAAAAAGCTTTTCTTATCCACCATTGACCTCTTCCCTACCCCTCTCTCCATCCTGCACGTCTGGCCAGGGTGGCAAAAACCCAGGCAAGCACCTCAGCCACCCAGTCCACGTGCCCAGTAGTCACCACACCCACTTGTGGTGGGAAAGGATCCAGGGCACATGTCCTGCGGGTGAAGGAGCCTGCACAAGGCAGCCTCTAGGGTAAGGAGCCTGCCCCAGCTGCTGCCAGGAAGACCAAGGAGCCTGCCCCAGCTGCTGCCAGGAAGAGCAAGGAGCTAGCACCAGCAGGCAGGAAGGGCAAGGGGCCTGGGGCAGGGACTCTGACGGAGCCCCACCCCCAACCATGGTTGTGCAGCCATCCGAGGCTGCAGGGGATGGGCTGGAGCCTCCCCCCACCAGCAGCAGCAGTACCACCACCACCAGAGGGCAGCCATCTGAGGCTGCAGGGGATGGGCTGGAGCCTTCCCCCACCAGCAGCACCACCTCCACCATTAGGCAGCCATCCGAGGCTGCAGGGGATGGGCTCGAGCCTCCACCCACCAGCAGCAGCAGCACCACCACCACTACCACCACTGAGCTGCCGTCACCACTGCTTGATGGTATGTAGTCCTGCCTCCATGGGCTGCTGTGTGGCCTGCCCCCTGCCAATCCAGCGGACATGGCACCCACCTGAGAGACTGTGACCTTGCACTCCCCAAGATCAAGAGCACAGGGCACGATGTCCCCTCCAGAACCAGTCGGTAAGACACCCACCAACCCCAGCCTCCCCAGGAAAAAGTGCACAGGGCACAATGCCCACTCCAGAATCAGTGGGAAAGGCACCCACCAACCCCAGCCTCCCCAAGATCAAGTGCACAGAACACCATGCCCCCTCCAGAACCAGTGGGTAAGGCACCCACCAACCCCATTCTCCCCAAGATCAAGAGCACAGGGCATGATGCCCCCTCCAGAACCAGTGGACAAGTCACCCACTTGAGAGTCTGTGGCCTTGCACTCCCCAGGACAGAGCAATGGGCATGTTGCCCCCTGGAGAGCATGTGGGCAAGTCACCCACTTGGGGGGCTGTGGCCTTGCACTCCCCAGGACCAAACACAGGGCATGTTGTCTCCTCCTGAGCCAGTGGGCAAGTCACCCACTTGAGAGACTGTGGCCTTGCATTCCCAGGGACAACAACATGTGCATGTTGTCCCCTCTAGAACCAGTGGGGTATACACCCACTTGAGAGACTGTGGCCTTGCACTCCCCAGAACCAAGCACAGGGCATGTTGCCCCCTCCACAGCCAGTGGGCAATTCACCCACCCAACAAACTGTGGCCTTGCACTCCCCAAGATCAATCACAGGGCATGTGGCCCCCTCCAGAACCAGTGGTCTTATTTCGTCCCCCGGCTGAGGTGCCCCTGTCCCCCTGAGGTGCCTGCCTATTTACCAACTGATGCCCCTGCAGTGTTCTCTCCATGTTGATGCAGGTGACAAGTGGGGCCTTGTACTTTGGCCTGTGGCCCTGTGGCCCACGCAAACTGAGAACTGGGCAGTGTGCCTTGAACTGCACTATTGTAAATATCTGTTACATTCCCTACATTTTTATTTATACTGTGTTGATCTTATTACACTCACTTTAGTAAATTCCTGTTGTCCTTGCATTATTCAGCCGATTTAGGGGGAATAACTTGTTTTCTTGTGCATCTGGTTGTGTTTATGGTGTAAGTATGTCAGGTGTGTATGGTACATGTGTGTGTCACTCTCTTTTTCCTCCCCCCCTTGTGTGCTAGGCAGCTGTACTCACCTTCGTCGTCTTTGCCGTCATTGGTGTTCGTGGTAGAGAAGCACGTAGAAGAGCATAGGGAACACATGCAGCTCGGGCTCCATGGCGGCGTGGTTGTTCCCTGTGTCTCCAATGGTGAGTCCTTTCACTTCTGTGCAGTGTTTCTGCCAGGCTTTTGATGTTGTTGGTACCGCCCCAGAAAGGTGGCAGATTGGCATGTCTTAATACAGTGGGCGGAACATTGACTTCCGCATGGCTGTAGGTAGCTACCGCTGTGGTGCCTGTTGTTTCCGCCCTGGCGGTCATGTGGTAAAGTGGCTGTCTATCTGAGTTCTATCCACCATGGTCATAATTTGGTGGTAATTACCACCAGCCTATTGGCGGTATCATTGCCACTTTTACACCATCCGCCAAGGTTATAATGAAGGCCAATGTGGCTTTGGCATCCACAAGGAGTGAGCTCTCTGTGAAGACTTCTGTACCAGGGAAAGGCTGTGCTTTGCAGGGGCCTGGCCACCCACATCTCATTGATTGAGTACAAGAGATCACCTATGTGCAAGGGACTTTCAATGTTGTGTTAATGCCTGACCATAGAAACAATTTTTGTGTTGAGTACTACAAATCAAGATCTAACCAAAATTTGTATTACCAGGCCTAATTCACAACATTTTGAGAATTTCATCCTAAGCTTGTTTTGCAAAATCCTCAAAAGTTTGCCATTACACTACTTTGAGTAATTATGTGTCTTTCATGGTAAATATATAGTAAAAAACTCTACCATTTGTGGTAAGATTTACTACAAACAACAGAACAACAGTGGCTGTTGTTTGCGGTGGTTTGTTTAAGTGCATCTGCAAGACAAAAATTAATGTAAGGGATGTATTGCACACTAAAATAATGTTAGAAACGGGGTCTGGTTACCCAAGGACCCTCACTCTAGTCAGGGTAAAAGAGAATCACCCTCAGCTAACCCCTGCGTACCCCCTTGGTAGCTTGGCATGAGCAGTAGGCTTAACTACAGAGTGCTAGGTGTAACGTATTTGTACCAACACACACAGTAACTTAATGAAAACACTACAGTATGACACATCGCAGGTTTAGAAAAATAGAGAATATTGATCTAAACAGCACAAGACCAAAACGACAAAAATCCACAATACACAGGTCAAGTTATCAATTAAAAAGCAAAAAGAGGCTTTATGTACTTTTAAACACACACTAACACTATTAGCGTGGAAATGTACCTCGGGTGCATCAAAAATAACCCTGCACGGGCGAGTGTGGTTCAAAAAGGTCTTGCAATGCAACGATTTCACTCACAAGTGAGACTTTTGCATTGTTTCTCCTTTCGTCGGGTCAGGGCGCATCATTTCTTTTCTCCGCAGGAGAGCGATGCGTCGATCCGGTCAGCGCTCTCGGGTCCGGGCAGGCCTTGCGTTGTTTTTAAATGCCTAACGGTGCTTGCATAAGGAATCTAGCTGCACGATGATCCTGACCCACTGACCCTGTCCCTGTTTCTCCCAAGTGCCCTTTTGCCCTTCTCATACCCACTCTTTTCATCTCCCAGTACTCCCATAGCCCCCCGGTACCACACATACCCCTACCCCTCCCCTTACGGAGACTACCACCACACCAAAAGGCAAGGGCCCTCCTCCAAAGGACCATACAAAGGGGAAAGTCCTCCCTCAAAACCAAAATGTAAAGGCCCCCCTCCCGAACCCAAACCTAAGGACCCACCTCCCAAACCTAAACCTAAGGACCCTCCTACCAAATCCAAATCAAAGGACCCCCCTCCCGAACCCCTACCTCACTCGCCCCTGAGGTGCCTGCATGCCCATTGATGCCCTTGCCATGTGGAGGCCACTGTGCAGTCAGCAGTCATGTTGTGGCCAGCAACTATTCCCAGTGTGTCTGGGGCAATGGACACTTTTAGACTGGCTAGTAGGCCTCTGTTGTATATAGTTCATTTATAACATGAGGAAATGATTGTAATATATCTGCACCAGTCACCCGTTGGTGTTGAGGTTTACATACTTGTCCTGCTTTTCCTTCTAGATGTACGTGTTGTGTATGTGCTGTGTTGCGTGTGGGTGTGTACTAATGGCCTTCCCTCCAGGTTTTGCTAGGTGGGTGTACTTGCAGGTGTTGTCTTCATCAATGGTTGTATGTCCAGCAGGAGCAGTGGGAAGACTTCAAGTTCGGGTTGCATGGCGGCTGCAGACATGTCTGTGCTCCTGAAGGTGAGTGTCCCCTTTTATGTTGCTCGTTTCCATCAGCATTTTTGTGGCAGTGAGACCGCCCTGGAAATCCTGGGGGTGTCCTGAATTGAAATATGGTCAGCATAACCATGACCCCGACGGCCTGGAGATGCCTACTGCGGCCCTAGTGGTCCACCTGAACTGGCGGTACTGGCGGTGTTTTGGCTTTGTTCTGTTGGGAACACCACCATGGTCTTAATATGGTGGTCTTCACCACCGGCCCAGTGGCTGTGCGACCGCTATCGCCATCAGACAAGCCCTTGGACCACCCAAGTCATAATGAGGGCCTTAATGTGAGAGTAGAATACACACAAAGTTGGTTGCACCCAAATTACATTTGCTGTATTTGTTTCCTGGGAGGAAGTGGAAGGCTGAAGCCAAATGGGCTTCCTAAATAGGTGGATGATATCCAGGATCCCAGAGGAAAACTTCTCCCCCAATGTTATCATCAAAAGAGCACACAGATACAGAGCACTGGCACCTCAGCCTCCACCCGGAACTCCCTCAAGATCAATGGTACCTCATTTCCTAAATCATCAGGGCATAGACATGGTACTCCAACAGCAGGACTTAAGGGATATATTTGCTATGAGTTAGCCAGAATATTTATCTTTCAGGACTACATGAAAATAATTCAATGCAAATACAAAACCTATGATCAGGCAAACAAAAAGTGACACTGATGAGACTCAAATATGTGTTATTTTTTACAGCAAAACTCAAGGTGCTCCTCCAAGGCAAATCATATTTTTTCAAAGTGCTGGTGAAAGCCCAGGCATTGATGGAGGAAAGACTACTTATACAAAGGAATTAAAAAGAAAGAGATACCTGGAAAACAAAGATGTCACAAGTGGAAAGACAAACAGAACAAAGGACCACTATCAAGAGACAAAAGTGATTGAGAAGTCCTCTAGAGGAGACTCAACTGAATTTGACACACAGGGACAAACATAACAAAAAAAAAGACTTACAAGTTACAGATAGGGACAATGCACACACTCTGGAAGAAATATAGGGATATATATGTGAACCAAACAGGTTTGGGGGGCACTCTAGAGGAAGCTCAAACACTACTGAAACAATGGATCGAACAAAAAGGAGAAAAGATGTGCTTGAGAGATGGGCACCAAAACACTAATCCGCCCAGATAGACAAGTAGGCACATTCTCCCCACCCCCTCACCTGGGGATAGCAGAGATAACAACATCTGAGTAAGGGGATAAAACACCACTAGATTTAAAAATAGAGAAGTTTGATTAAATGAAATTGATATGAGATGGAGGGTGATAGAACTTTCCAAAGTTGAGGAGTGAGCCAATTATAAGTTAATGGGGATTCAAGGGAAAACTGGGAAGAAGGTGGACAGACAGTTAAGATGTTAACATTCACTGTATGTTTTTCAAGTAGCAACATCTTCACGAATGCTTAGGTAAGGAGAAAGAGACTATACTTTAGTGGAATGGGAATGTTTGGGTAGTAAAGTTAAAAGAGGTGCAGTTGCTCAATATCTGAAATGACAAGCTCCCGATGTAATACTGCTGCAAGACACGCACTAAGGGCCTGATCATGAGTGGCTGTTATAGTCCACCCTGTGCATAAATCCCTATTTACTAACTGATCTGAATTCTTAAATAAACAGTATTTAACACATCTTATAATTATCATATGCGTAAAATACCTCAATCTTCATTACATTTTTACAGGTCAAACTTGCCAAACTTTAACAAAGGAAATATTGGCTGTACTTAATGTACCATGTGGATTTTGACACATTAAATGCCAAAATCTGCATGTCATTCCTAAATAACTCATACTAGGTGTTATTTATCACACCTGATAAATAACCTACCCTGTGTTATCATTATTTTTCAGGTGTGTTAAATTACACTAAATTCTTAATCAGTGCCTTGTTATGCATGGGTTGCTAGGTTCTAGAGAGGGGTTAGTTTTGAGTGCTGGACATGCAGGGTATACACAAGGATCAATGGGGATGGTGATTGTTGCTGAACACACCCTGTATTCCACCTAAGCAAGAAATGGCTAGATTCCAATAGCTAGACTCCAATGGTTGATATTTAGGCTCACACAGTGATGGGGAAGACAAAACATCACAATACTCAATATATATACACCACCTTAATTTTAATAAGGGGTTCTGGAGAAAATATTTAGCACACAATTGGAGGAAGATTCCTCACTGCACATAATGGATGGAGAATTCAATCATGTATTGCTACCAGAACTTGATTGGACACAGCAACAATACAACCAGCACAAACAACAGATCTTTCCCAGTTCACCAGGGACATGGAACTCATTGACTTTTGGAGACTGATTTTCAGGGGGCACTTATGTTTTTTTTCTAGACTTTAATATATAGTTTCTCCAATGGGAGAAATCCCTCTGGTATGGAAAAAAGAGTTCCCGGCTGAGGAAATATCAGAATTTCCCCCTGAGAATATAATGATTGGAGGGGATAGAAGAGATAGATTTCTTCCTTTACACAGAAGGAAGAGTTGAATCATTCTTGATGCTCTAGCTGGCATACAAGGCAGTAATGAGGGACAAAAAGTTGTGAAACAGAAAAAAAAATCATGAAGCTAACAACTATGCTATAGATCCAGGAAAAGACAACTGTGGTCAGAAAAGAATACCAAGGTACAGTTCAAAACACAATGCGACAACAAATGGTAACAACACAGCATAAATTATATGAAGTGGGATGCAAAGGAGGTCAATTACAAGCATGGCTTAGTAAATAGCAAGAAGAAGGCAGGTGGTTGGGCACTATTGTTGATCCTAGGGGAAATAGAAGGGAAACAGATGTAGACACAGCACGTGCCATTCTCATAATATCATAAAATATTTTATGAAGCAGAGATTTATTCTAAATAGAGACAAAGATATTTAGCACTTCCTGTGCAACTTAAACCTACTAACTCTACATGATGAGAAAAGGCAGCAGCAAGAACCATCACACCTGAGGAAGAGAGGAAGCTGCTGATACAGTAAATAAAATCTGAGTAGTAGGAAAAATCCAGGCCTGAATTGATTCCCAATGGAGCTCTGTAAAAAAACGTCGGCGTTACTAAGTCCCAAACTGCATCCTTAGAGTCCCAAGAGGATGGAATCCTCCCTATGGATCTCAGGCATAAAACCTAAAGAAGACCTTTCAGCCAATTTCACTTCTAAACATAGAAACAAAGATATTGGTAACAGTTCTGGTGACCAGACTGATAGCAATCTTAACCTCCCTTTTACAGAAACACCAATCTGTATTTCTACCAAGATGCTCAATGAGGCTTAACCGACGGAGGGCATATAAAGGAGTGCTACATATGAATACCCTGTCAAAATCAATAGCAATAATTCTCCTAGATGCCAAAAAGACATATCACTCTGTCCATTGGACACTATTATTCCAGACATTACAGAGGTTTGGTTTTGGTCCAACATTATTTAACTGGGTAACCTATCTTTACAAAGGACTGACAATGTAGGTAAAAGTAAATGGGGGTGTCATGTCTCCAATTCATTTCTCCTGAGATGAACACCCGTCCATAATGTACTATCTCACTACTCCTCTTCAAATTGCATTTAGAACCACTGGTATGTTGGGTCAGGTAGAAGGAAGACGTTAAAGGGTTTAGACTGGATGAGGGACCAATAGAAGCAATAATATGTTGTTTGCAGATTATATTTTGTTATTTATGGAGTAGCCCCATACAGTGCCTAAAGTATTTAAAATGTTTAGGGAATTTGGCAGCTACCCAGGAAATAAACTAGGAAAAAAGAATCCTCTTTGACAGGAGAGCTCCCACAGAACTTAGGCCCTCATTCTGACCTTGGCGGGCGGCTGAGGCCACCCGCCAAAGTCCCGCCGGCAGAATACCGCTGCACGGTCAAAAGACCGCCGCGGTTATTCTGAGTTTCACGCTGGGCTGGCGGGCGCCAGCCCAGCAGGAAACACCCTTCCATGAGGATGCCGGCTCCGAATGGAGCCGGCGGAGTGGAAGGGGTGCGACGGGCGCAGTTGCACCCGTCGCGATTTTCAGTGTCTGCATGGCAGACACTGAAAATCTTTATGGGGCCCTGTTACGGGGGCCCCAGCAGTGCCCATGCCACTGGCATGGGCACTGCAGGGGCCCCCAGGGGCCCCACGACACCCCATACCGCCATCCTCTTCCTGGCGGCCAAAACCGCCAGGAACAGGATGGCGGTATGGGGCTCGGAAACCCCATGGCGGCGCAGCAAGCTGCGCCGCCATGGAGGATTCCCCAGGGCAGCGGAGAACCGGCGGTACACCGCCGGTTTTCCGTTTCTGACCGCGGCTGTACCGCTGTGGTCAGAATGCCCAAGGGAGCACCGCCAGCCTGTTGGCGGTGCTCCCGCGGTCGTTGGCCCTGGCGCTTTTTACCGCCAGGGTCAGAATGACCCCCTTAGTGTATCTGAGGAAGGCTCTAAATACTTAGGGATATATGTAACTCCAAAAATCCTCAACATAGAAAAGGTTCTCACAGAACTCCAGGAGGGGCTGAAAAGGGGGAAGGGGCTCCCACTGACTTGGTGGAGGGGTCACTCACTGACACTTACATGGAGAGTGATGATTTTTAAAACTGTTACATTGGCGAAGTTCATATGGTTTATACAGAATACAGCATACCTCACACCAGAACCAATATGTACACTAGTAAATGGGAATGCAGTTTTTGCAATGAAAATCATTAATAGGTTTGTATATATAGTGGGCATTGCACTTCCAGATGCTAGAGCCTTCTATTGGCCCACACTGATTTCTGCACTGCTGTCCCACTTTACCTGCATGGTTTATTGTGCTCCTGCAACCCATGGCACCTGCCCTGAAAGGTCAGTTTGGTGTCCCTACCCATCTCCCTTCTGATCTCTGTTATCTGAGTCGATGTCCCTACACCATTCCTCCTGCCCTGAGTGATCCAATGTACCATACTTGCTAACATTTTAAACTTAGTAAAAAAGAGATTTTGAAAAAACACATGTGGGGAATTGACTTTACCCACTGCATTACATTGATAAAGAGGAGATTTTAGTCAGGTGATAAATAAAATAAGGTAATTTTGGGCTTAAAAATATTGGGAGTCTCCTGCCTGAATCTGGTCATTTGGCATGAATGACTATACTGCCACTGAGTCCTTCCTTCTGCCCTCAATGGTCTATTATATTGCCACAACCTCTTATATCTGTCCTGCATGGTTGGTTTGTTGCCCCTCATCCCCTGCCCTCCATAGTCCATTGTGCTGCCACTGCCCCTCCCACGTGCCCAGAATGGCCACCTTGTTGCCTCTAACCCTCCTCCCTGCCTTCAATTATCTGAATTTGGACCCCTGACATATGCCTCCCAAAAGTATTCTAATGAACAACTATATTGCTAACTTTCTATATTTATTATAAAAGTGTGACACACCTGACATCATCTTGATGTAATCCGAACTGTAATACTTAAAGCATTTCCTTTAGAAGTGATAAAAATGAAAGGGTCTTATTCCCATAGTATGGTACGTGGTCTAAAAAACTAAAATAAGGACATATTTTCTTAGTTCTCAAATAGCGACAAAGCACTTATAAATTATTTGCTATGTGTATGTTTTTTTATCCAGTTGATCACTTGATTATATGTGACACTTAGGGGAGAGAATGCAGAATTATGGCTAGTCCTGCAGATTTTCCAACTGTGGAACCAGGTTCAAGATTTTGCGTCAGCTTGATATACTATGATTCTGGGCAAAGTACTTAATCTCCCTAAAGCCCAAAAAAGAATGTGTTTTTGTGTTATGTAACTGATGCTCATGTAAAGCACTCCAATACCTTCAGGTCAGGTCTGCGCTATATAAAACTAAAAAAAAAAAAAAATGCTTTTTTTGCACACTTCTGTCATTGGGCTATACTTAAGTTATATTTGGGTGATAATTGGGCTACATTTGAGCTATTGTTTTTGGTGCCCTTCTTGGGAGACATTTTTATATAAAGCTCCCTGTTCTCCTTATTTACTGCAGTATCCTTAGTAGAAAATGCTTTCAGTTTTCCACCTTAATTCCATCAAGATGGCAGTCAGACGTGCCTCACTTTTTGCATGAATTCAGAATGTTAGCACTCTAGTTGCTCATTAGAACACTGTAGTTAACTGCTGATCACCAGGCAGTTAACTAGCAGTCTGCTGCTGGTGTTGAAAGTACATGTTTCAGTCTACATGTCAGAATGTTTTAATGAAAGAGAAGCAGAAGATATTTGAGAACTCACTTAAAATGGTTCCTAATTTTGCTTTCTACAGTATGAACCATACTTTCTATGACAAAATTAAACCCATCATTTTGTTCCTTTCTAAATTAATGGGGTCATTATGACCCCAGCGGTGTGTTAATGTGGCTGTAGTATCACCAAAAGGCTGGTGGTACATGCCGCCACCTTATGAGAATGGACGGTTGTTCGCAGCCAACCTGCCACTTCTCCACTCATACCGCCATGGCAGCATCAGCTGCCGGGCCAGAGAGATCAATCTCCAGCCAGGCGGCCAGCACAGTACCGTCGGTGGCATTATGATCCTGCCTACTACCATTAGCAACGCTACAAAAACCATGGCAGTAGGCCCTTCCAGTGACAGGGAAATCCTTCACTGTCACCGGTAGGTGGCTCCGCCACCCCCCAACAAACACCTGACACCCCCATTCCTCCTTCATCCAAAGCACCACCCCAATCCCATACACACACATAACCCCCCCACCCTGACATTCACATACACCCCACCCCGATCCAAACACACACTCCCACCCCCGATCCAAACCCCCACCCCCACCCCCTCTGACCCTCTCACTCACCCACCCAGCCCCCATACACGCACACAGCCTCAGAAATGCACCACGCATACACCTAATCACTTACACTGGCATATATACATTCATACACGCACACTTCCAGACGTGAACATGTCACACAATCTTACACACAATCACACTGACATGCAGACACGCACTCACTTCACCATTCTTACAAGCATTTACTCACATGCATACAACCACGCAAACAACACAATACACACAGATGCATTACCACACTCACTCACACATTCATACACACATTCATGCACACACTTAGACACACATCCAACACCCCCCATGCTCCCACCTCCTTCCCTTTTGGCAACCTGACTTACCTTGCGCAAGGAGGTCTTCCGGCAGGGAACAGGAAGGGGCATTGCTACCACCAGCAGCACCCCACCAGCAGAACACCGCCAAGCCATATTACTTATCATAATATGGCTGGCAGCGTTCTACTGGCGTGGTGGTACCGGTGGTAGCAGCGCAACCTTACCTCTGTCCCCCACCATGAACACTGACGGATTTCCACCCTTCTTGTGGAGGAAGTCCGGCAGTGCTTATAATATGGCGGACAGATAGTAGCTGAGGTGTTGTTATTTTGGCTGCCGTCACCGCGGCGGTAGGCGGTTTTTACCACCACAATCAAAATGACTATCTAAATATTTTAAGTTTTACCACTTTGATTCAATCAAGATGGCTTCAGGTATGTCACATGTTTTCATGAGTAAGACTGTTAGCTCTCTAGTTGTTCTTTGGAGCACTCTGGGAGGCAACAGTAGAAGAAAAGGAAATCAACTGAGCGGCTGCTCCTGTTGGAAGTACAAAAGGAAGATGTTTTAGAACTCACTTAAAAAGCGCCCTCATTTTTCTTTCTACGGCACTAACCATAATTTCTATGACAAAGTAAATCCCCTCATTGTGTTCCTTTCTAAATTAAATGTTTCAAGTTTTACCAGTTTGATTCAATCAAGATGGCTTCAGGTGTACCACGCTTTTGTCATTAGTAAGACTGTTAGCACTCTAGTTGTTCATCAGAAAACTCTGGCAGGCTGCAGTAGAATACAGGGGAGTCAAATTACAGGCTGCTTCTGTTGAAAGTACATGTTTTACTAAGAATGTCAGCCTTCATTCCCATATGGCTGAGAAAAATAGTGTCAATTTACCAAAAATATGTTTTCATTTTAGCTTCTGGAGCACCTTCCAGAACCTCTATGGGAAAATCATGAGAAAACCTTTTCTCTCCAATAAATCCCAGTAGAAGGCGTTTTCATGCGGAAAAATCATCTTAGAAACAAATTATTTATATTGTAGCTAAAATCTGTTATCACCATTTATACATTGTCCTTTTTGTGACTCTCAAAATCTGTCATTCACTACAATGAATTTCAACTGGTGCTATCATGTATATTGGTCCCAAGATGGCTGACACCACTTTCTGGTTAAAGTGCTGACAGCCAATCAGATCTCACCATGAGATGGGTGTTTAGGCTCCACCCAGATTTACAAATGTAATCTTTCTTTAATATCTCAAAAACTACTGAATGGATTTAAAACAAATAATAAAAAGCGTGTATTTAGGACCAAGAGCTGTCTTCCTGCCAAATTTGATATAATTCGGTTCAGTGATTTGGGCTGTAGTCCTGCCAAAATCTCTATGGAAATTAACTTGGGAAACACACTTTTTATGCACAACCAGACACTTTTTTGGGAAAATTCATAAAGATTTGTCAAACTGCGCCAAAGATATAGTCAAGTCAAAAACCCTTTTCCTTTAGAAACTAGGTCCTAGGTTCTGCCAGTAGGAAATATATATATATATATATATATATATATATATATATATACACATATACGGACAACAATGTATAATCAAAATTCTATATTTTTATAAAGCAGATACCACAACGCGTTTCAGCCGTAGCCTTGTTCACGTGTGAAATGGTTTGTTCAGTCAACCTACAGCTATAAACACAGTCACCAAAACAAATAAAGGACTACCACTACAATGTACAACATACCACCAATGCATTCTCTGTCTTTCCAGAGCGCCATTTTGGAGAGTGGGACTCACTAAGGCATTTCAATCATAGTATATCTTAGTCTTTGCCATTAATTCATATTTTTGACAAGCTGAATACCACATTTTATCAATATCAAATTACCTTCACATCTAATCACTCTATTAGAGTGTTTTAAGCATTATATCAAATTTACACAATTTTACAAATCATTCACAAATTAATGCAAGTGCACATCTCCTTATATGCAGGCAACATTGTGGCAGTGACAGCAGTCATTTATCATCAATTATAATTCATACTGTATGCCTGTCCCCTCCCCAATGTGCATACATCTAATACTCTAAAGTGACCCAATTTATTAGTATCAACCATTAAAACAAACCAAACCCACAAAAAAACAGATCACCCTAAATATAAAAAAATATTTGTTATCACTTTTACATGCATGCCAGAGGTTACAAACTACAATTACCTATATGTCTTAACTCAGTTCAACCCAGATGTACATTTAATTCTTCACTGGAATTCAAGCCAACTGGATTCAATGTATTAAGTTTAATGTTTAGTTTTGATTCCAAAATTCTCAGTTGTTTCTCCCTATTACCACCACGTATGTTTTGTTTAACCTGATCTAGAACCACAAAGCTGAGCAGCTTCTCGTCCCCTTTATGACTTGTATGGAAATGTCTTGCCACAGGGTAATTCCGATCACCATTAGGAATCGCCCTTATATGTTCTAGTACTCTCTTTTTAGCCTTGTGTATGGTAATACCAACATACCATTTCCCACACGGGCATTGAAGGCCATAAACACAAAAATCGGTATTGCAACTAAAGTGCCCTTTGATTTGATAAATCCACTTACCACTGTCACACTCCACTTCCTCACAGTTTCTGCTGTATTTACATGCTTTGCATCTTTTACAGCAGTAAAAACCTGACGGACTGTCAGACATCTTTCCTTCCATCCGATTCCGTGTAACCATATTTCGACTCAAGTCATCTTTTAAGGACCTCCCGCTACGAAAAGTCACTAATGGTTTCTCTGAGATATATTTATCTAAAATAGAACCAGTTTGCAAAATATGCCAACTTCTCGATAGGATCTGTCTTACTGCACATGCCTCACTTGAAAAGGTGGTAATAAATCTCAAACTTTCCTTTGACTCATGTTTCTGCTCTCTATTGTATAATCCTTCTTCTCTCTCCATACTGTCAACCTTGTATTTCGCTTGTTGTATGGTTTTCATGCTATATCCTCTTTCTCTAAATCTTAGACACATACGCTGGCT
Organism: Pleurodeles waltl; assembly: GCF_031143425.1. Classification (NCBI taxonomy): domain Eukaryota; kingdom Metazoa; phylum Chordata; class Amphibia; order Caudata; family Salamandridae; genus Pleurodeles; species Pleurodeles waltl. The sequence continues at coordinate 1,572,140,917 of NC_090440.1, forward strand.
TTCTTTTTGGTACTCATCCCATGTACTACATACTCTACAAGCTCTCATCAGTTCTCCATATGGGATGCTCTGTATCAACTTAGGTGGATGTGCACTCTTAGCACTTAACAAACTATTCCCAGCTGTTATTTTCCTATGTATCTTAGTAGTCAAATTATGGTCTTGCACTGTCACATCCACATCAAGGAATTGAATCTGTTTCTTATTCACCGTCTCACATAATTTTAAATTGAATTGATTTGCATTTAAAGCAGCCACAAATCTGTGTTCGGCCTCCTCCTCACCCTTCCAAATTACAAAGATGTCATCGATAAAGCAACACCACAGTACTACTTTAACTTCAAAATCTGGTGTGTTCACTGATTCTTGTTCCTCCCACCATCCCATCATTAGATTTGTGTAACTTGTGTGCAAAACAGGTACCCATTGCTGTTCCTTGTAGTTGGTGGTATAATTGATTGTCAAACAAGAAAAAAATATTTTTAAGGCAATACTTAATCATATCACAAATCATTTCTGTGTGGAATAGATATGATATCGATCTAGCCCTCATATAATGTCTGACAGCTTTTATACCTGTATCATGTTAAATACTCGTATATAGACTAGTCATATCCAAAGTCAGGAGTACATAGTCATCATCCCATCGAATACCATCTATCAGTTTTAGAACGTGTGTTGTATCTTTCACATATGATGGGAGGCTTTCCACAAACGGTCTTAAAAAATAATCTATAATCCTTGAGGTATTTTCTAACAATGACCCCATAGCAGAAACAATAGGTTTTCCAGGGGGAGACTCTTTGTTCTTATGTGGCTTCGGTAACAGGTACATAATGGGAATGATTGGATCATCACACTTCAAAAAACAAAATTCATCCCAGCTCAATAAATCCATATCTCTCCAATCACACAGCTTCTCATAATACACCATATTGGCTGTCTTTACATCAACCATCTGTACCTGTATATAACAGTTGGAATCACTTAATTGCCTCACTCCTTCTGTTATATATGCATCTTTGTTCCAAACTACAATATTCCCTCCTTTATCTGATTGTCTTATCACAATGTCTGGATCTTCCTTCAGCCTGCATAATGCATCTTTTTGTGACACACAAAGATTATCATATATCCTATTCTTTGGCTGATATCTAATTCTCTTTAACTCCTTAATCATTTCCCTCTCAAATACCTCAATAGCTTCACAATGGACTTGTGGTGCAAACACAGATTTTGGTTTGAAAGGGGTAGAACATGTTGCATCTAGTTCAAATCCAAACCCATGCAAATTAACTATTGGATCATCATGTGATGTCACATCTTCATCTAAACTTGACACTGCATGTAACACCTCTATATCCGAAATACACAGATTACTAACTGGTCCTCTCTCAACCATTCTTGATTCTTCAATCACCTTAGTTTGATAAAAAAAAATTAACTTCAGTTTTCTCACAAAGTGGAACAGGTCAATCCTAGTTTGCACATAATCTAAGTGGTTCATTGGACAAAAAGAGAGCCCTAGTGCTTGAAGACTCTTTTCCTCCTCAGTTAGTATTCTCTTAGATAGATTCACCACAGTCATTACATACCCCTCCTGGCCTCAGATCTTCTTTTCCTTCGTCGTATTTTGGTTGTGTAATTCCTCTTCCTTTGCCTCTCATTCCTCGACCTCTGTTCCTCTGAGGAAGAGGCTCTTTCCTTTCTGTCCTTCCTTGGTTCAGGAGGAGGAATTGTTTAAAAAAATTCAATTTATTACTGATCTTCCCTGCCTCCAAGTTTTTCCCCGAAATGGAGTCGGATATATTTGATTGGTTACTATATGAAACATCACTCTCTTCCACTTCACTCATCTGATCACCAATACTGACATCCCTCTGATTCTCTGGTACATCCTTTTGGTTATCACCATACATATGATCATATTTACGGTGGATCATTAGAATCCTACCCAACTGATAATCCTTGAAGTCCCGGATCAATTTCCGTTGTTTTTTCGCTTTATTATCCTCTTCTAATTTTCCCAATCTCTTATCTAGATTGGTTTTGAATTCTTCAAAGACCTCGGTTGATACTAAAGTTAGTACCTCAGAGTATAACTTCTCTATTTCCTCAATTATATTTTTCCTATCTTTAGAAGCATATTTGATTAAAATTCTCATCATGTTCATTGAGCTTTGCTTAGAATTTTCCGCCCATTCATCGAACATATCTGGATCCTGGTCTTCATACGTGGGTATGGTGTAAATTCGCAGACCCCTCGGTACTCTATCCACATCAATATATTGTTGCAATGATTCTATTTTCCCACCATTTCGAAAAGTTCCTTCCTAGAAAGTCTCCCTATTTTGTCATAGAGTAACTGTACCTTAAGTGTACTATTAGTATTACATCCACCTGGGTTATACATATATATATATATATATATATATATATATATATATATATGTATATGTTGCATGTTAACCCTGAGTAGGAAGGGTATGGCAAGACGTGGGTCCCGTGCTTGCTATACCTGTTTCAATCTATCCTGGCTGATGAGGGTTGATACCCCAAAACCAGTCCAAAGATGCTTGTTTTCCAGACCAGGGAGGACCAGGCTGTCAGTTTGGGTCAGACTGCTCCCATAGGGAACAGGGTCATTGCTGATTTACGTATGGTTGGGTCCAAACTGGAATAGCATGGTGAGCAAATAACAATGGATTAAACCCAGATATGTGACTCGGGATGAATGTTTGACAACGTTCAGCATTCCCTCCATCATCCTTTTATGTTGCATGATTACTTCAGCCCACTGTATTTTGGTTATTAAAGGCCCACATTTAGCATGTGAAATAAGAAAACCACAAGTCCCTGAATGGAAAGTGCTACTGGCAATAGCTGAGCCTCATCGATGTGCCATACAAGTAGTGGTCCATCGGGACAGTTGGGGACACAGTACACAGCACCTACCTGAAAACTATGCGCCTTGTGTTTCACCAGGGACTCATTATGCTACTTGGAGGAGGAGAGACTAACTGTGAGGTATGGACAAGTGTTCTCTTTTTTGCCACATTATGATTGGTTATTGGGGACATGATCTCAGTGTTTTCCGTATGAGTTTATTCACTAGAATGATACATTTTAGGCACCAATGGAGCACAGTTAGATTTTAATGTGATGTTAGAGATGATATTGAATGAAACCCTAGGCCATTCGGCCACTTGCATTTTAGCAACAGCAGGTTTTGCAACATCTCTGAATAGCTTTACATGAATAGCTTTGGTTCTTTGATTTTCGTTTTGATCGAAATCTTGTAGAAAATGACCAATAGGGCTTGGGTGCAATGGATTGTATACTTTTCCATCCTCAAACTCAAAAATAAATTCCCACACATTTTCTGTAATCTGTCCTGAAAATAGTTTGCTCATTCTAAGAGCCTTGCACTGTTATATAACCATCAGAGCCAGGGAGAGAAACATACCTCGTCCTTTGGCTACAGGCCTTAATTTAGCAGTCTTTTGGTGCACAGGACTTAATTAATCAAGTCTTCTATAATATTTTTTGGGCTGTGTTTCATAAAACGCAAAACAAAATCCTGGGTGAGGAGCAGGCTCCACCTCCCCTGCCCCCATTTCTTCTCTGAGTGTTACGCACAGCTCCCTTCCTTTTGTTAAGAGACAAAGGGTTAAAAATGCACTGCATAGCAAGACCAACTTTATAAAGGCAGTCAATTCTATTCAGCCATGGCTGATGTCTCCCTGATGTTCATGATAGATCACCCAGCTGTTCAAGCACTTAGCAGCAGAGAAAAGCAACAAACAGGTGGGAAGGACTTCAGACCTGCTGCCGCAAGCCTCAGGAGGAACAAAAACGTCAACATTTTTTATTTTTTTGCGGCACTGGTGCACGAAATTGGGGGCATCGTGCCCCTTGGAGAATTTTGTGGTAAAATCATGATTCATGAAATTGCGAAAAGCTGGGGGGAGGTCTGATAAGCTGTGCATGGAGAAGACGTGAGCAATATTTAATATAGTGTAGCTACCGAGTTGAACACACTATGGGGGTGATTCTAACCCTGGCGGTCGGTGTTAAAGCGGCGACCAACCCGCCAACAGGCTGGCGGTAAAAAAAATGGGATTCTGAGCCTGGCGGGAACCGCCAACACAGACAGCCACCTTAACACTCCGACCGCCACGGCGGTACAAACAAACAGCGCGGCGGTCACCGCCAACAGACAGGCGGCAGACAATGTACCGCCCACACTATTCCAACTCACCAATACGCCACCTTTTCCGGGGCGGGAGCACCGCCGATAAAAACACGGCGGAAACAGACTACGGACGGAAAAACGCTCACCACTACGCACTCCAGGAGGAAGGAGGACAGCATGGAAACCGAATTAAACATCCTACCTGCTCTCGTCTACCTTCTCATCTACCACGAGTACGAAGTCCGGCGCAGACGACAACGGTGAGTACTGCACCTACGACACACGGGAGGGGAGGACGAAAGGTTACGGGCACACACATATGCGACCCCCCCCCCCAACTATGTACTCACCAATGCAGAGCACCAAGTCACAGTGACACCACCCAAACACCCCTGAAAAATGCTAGGACATAATCATATTTGGAATAAATATTTATGTACCAAAAAGCTCCAGAAAATTATCGTACAACCATGAAAGATATTCACAACAAAACTAATGACATACACATCAGTGTATAACTGAAGTACCAAGTCCTGCACATCCTACGAATTCAGCATGTCCGTGGGCCAAAGTCTTGAGAAATAAGGGCAAAGCCCACACAGGAGACCTGAGTCCTTTGGAGAGAACACTGCAGGGGCATCAGATGTAAAAACTACAGGCACCTCAGGGGGAAGGGAAGAGGGGGCACCACAGCCACATGAGTCCACGACGCCAGATCCACGAGGAGCCACCATGCCCACTGGACCATCCTGGGGAGTGCAAAGCCACAGTCTCTCAATGTCTCTACAGTGGGTGGGCTGCCCACTGGACCATCCTGGGGAGTGCAAAGCCACAGTCTCTCAATGTCTCTACAGTGGGTGGGCTGCCCACTGGACCATCCTGGGGAGTGCAAAGCCACAGTCTCTCAATGTCTCTACAGTGGGTGGGCTGCCCACTGGACCATCCTGGGGAGTGCAAAGCCACAGTCCATCAGGTGGATGACAGTCTCCACTGGTCAAGGAGGAGGCATGGTGGGCACAGTGAACCATAAACGGTGCTTGAGACGGCGGTGCCCAGCGGAGCGGTGCTTGAGATGGCGGTGCCCAGCGGAGCGGTGCTTGAGAGGAAGGGCCCAGCGGAGCGGTGCTTGAGAGGAAGGGCCCAGCGGAGCGGTGCTTGAGAGGAAGGGCCCAGCGGAGCGGTGCTTGAGAGGAAGGGCCCAGCGGAGCGGTGCTTGACAGGAAGGGCCCAGCGGAGCGGTGCTTGAGAGGAAGGGCCCAGCGGAGCGGTGCTTGAGAGGAAGGGCCCAGTGGAGCGGTGCTTGAGACGGCGGTGCCCAGCGGAGCGGTGCTTGAGACGGCGGTGCCCAGCGTAGCGGTGCTTGAGAGGAAGGGCCCAGCGGAGCGGTGCTTGAGACGGCGGTGCCCAGCGGAGCGGTGCTTGAGACGGCGGTGCCCAGCGGAGCGGTGCTTGAGAGGAAGGGCCCAGCGGAGCGGTGCTTGAGAGGAAGGGCCCAGCGGAGCGGTGCTTGAGACGGCGGTGCCCAGCGTAGCGGTGCTTGAGAGGAAGGGCCCAGCGGAGTGGTGCTTGAGACGGCGGTGCCCAGCGGAGCGGTGCTTGAGACGGCGGTGCCCAGCGTAGCGGTGCTTGAGAGGAAGGGCCCAGCGGAGCGGTGCTTGAGACGGCGGTGCCCAGCGGAGCGGTGCTTGAGACGGCGGTGCCCAGCGTAGCGGTGCTTGAGATGAAGGGCCCAGCGGAGCGGTGCTTGAGAGGAAGGGCCCAGCGGAGCGGTGCTTGAGATGGCGGGGCCCTGTTCAGCGGTGCTCTTCTCCACGGCGGGGCCCTGTTCAGCGGTGCTCTTCTCCACGGCGGGCCCTGTTCAGCGGTGCTCTTCTGCACCGCGGGCCCTGTTCAGCGGTGCCTATCTCCACGGCGGGCCCTGTTCAGCGGTGCTCTTCTGCACCGCGGGCCCTGTTCAGCGGTGCTCTACTCCATGGCGGGCCCTGTTCAGCGGTGCCTATCTCCACGGCGGGCCCTGTTCAGCGGTGCTCTTCTGCACCGCGGGCCCTGTTCAGCGGTGCTCTACTCCACGGCGGGCCCTGTTCAGCGGTGCCTATCTCCACGGCGGGCCCTGTTCAGCGGTGCTCTTCTGCACCGCGGGCCCTGTTCAGCGGTGCTCTACTCCACGGCGGGCCCTGTTCAGCGGTGCTCTTCTGCACCGCGGGCCCTGTTCAGCGGTGCTCTTCTCCACGGTGGGGCCCTGTTCAGCGGTGCCTATCTCCACGGCGGGCCCTGTTCAGCGGTGCTCTTCTGCACCGCGGGCCCTGTTCAGCGGTGCTCTTCTCCACGGCGGGGCCCTGTTCAGCGGTGCCTATCTCCACGGCGGGCCCTGTTCAGCGGTGCTCTTCTGCACCGCGGGCCCTGTTCAGCGGTGCTCTACTCCACGGCGGGCCCTGTTCAGCGGTGCCTATCTCCACGGCGGGCCCTGTTCAGCGGTGCTCTTCTGCACCGCGGGCCCTGTTCAGCGGTGCTCTTCTCCACGGCGGGGCCCTGTTCAGCGGTGCTCTACTCCACGGCGGTCCCTGTTCAGCGGTGCTCTTCTGCACCGCGGGCCCTGTTCAGCGGTGCTCTTCTCCACAGCGGGGCCCTGTTCAGCGGTGCCTATCTCCACGGCGGGCCCTGTTCAGCGGTGCTCTTCTGCACCGCGGGCCCTGTTCAGCGGTGCCTATCTCCACGGCGGGCCCTGTTCAGCGGTGCTCTTCTGCACCGCGGGCCCTGTTCAGCGGTGCTCTACTCCACGGCGGGCCCTGTTCAGCGGTGCCTATCTCCACGGCGGGCCCTGTTCAGCGGTGCTCTTCTGCACCGCGGGCCCTGTTCAGCGGTGCTCTACTCCACGGCGGGCCCTGTTCAGCGGTGCCTATCTCCACGGCGGGCCCTGTTCAGCGGTGCTCTTCTGCACCGCGGGCCCTGTTCAGCGGTGCTCTACTCCACGGCGGGCCCTGTTCAACGGTGCCTATCTCCACGGCGGGCCCTGTTCAGCGGTGCTCTTCTGCACCGCGGGCCCTGTTCAGCGGTGCTCTACTCCACGGCGGTCCCTGTTCAGCGGTGCTCTTCTGCACCGCGGGCCCTGTTCAGCGGTGCTCTTCTCCACGGCGGGGCCCTGTTCAGCGGTGCTCTACTCCACGGCGGGCCCTGTTCAGCGGTGCTCTACTCCACGGCGGGCCCTGTTCAGCGGTGCTCTTCTGCACCGTGGGCCCTGTTCAGCGGTGCTCTACTCCACGGCGGGCCCTGTTCAGCGGTGCTCTACTCCACGGTGGGCCCTGTTCAGCGGTGCTCTTCTGCACCGCGGGCCCTGTTCAGCGGTGCTCATCCAGCAGGTCAAGGGAGCCAGACCTGGCCTGGACTCCCTGCTCAGTCGCCCTCGGACCGTGACGTTTCTGGACCCTTCGGGGACGGACTCCTGGCCTCCTTAGTGTCCTCCTTCCCAGCTGGGATGTGGCATGTGGGGTCCACCTTCTCTGCGCTCCTGCTGCCCTTCCGCTCCTTTGATGGGGCTCTCGGGCCCTTGCCTCCCCTAGATGGTGTGGGTGGTGAAGTGGCCGCACATTGCTCCTTGGGGGCAGCCCTGTCGGTCCTCGCACGGCGGCCCTTGTTTTTGCGGGTCCTCTTGCCGGGGGGGGAGCTGGACGTGTCCTTGCTGCTGATCGATGTGTCACTGCTGGCAAAGGGTGGGCTCCAGAACCCAGGCACAACAGTGACACCCGAAGCTGGGCTGGTGGTGGCTGCGGTGCTCTTGGGACTCTTTGAAGATGGATGGGGGAGCTCATCGGGGGGAAAGAGGTTAAGGTTAGCCAGGAAAAGTATTTCAGGGCCAAGGTAAAGGGTAGGAGAAGTGGAGATGGAAGTGGAGGTAGAGGAGGTGGTTGTAGGAGAGTCAGGTGTGCTGTCATTGGGTGAAGGTGCTGGTGCTGTAGGCTGTCGTGAGGTGGATGGCTGTTGGGTGGGTGTCTGCCTGCGTTTGTGTGTCTTGGAAGAGGGGGTGACAGACACAGTGGGAGAGGACACAGGGGACGTGTAAATGGCAGTGGGGGTGGTGACTGCAAGAGTGTGGACTGTCCTGGAGGGTGAGGTGGTGATGGAAGCACTGGCTGATGTTGGGGTGCATGCAGGTGTGAGTGTAGACGTCACAGGGAGGAAGGAGGGAGACGAGGAGGAGGGGGACACAGGGGTGGCAGTGGCTGTTGGCATGTCTGCATCTGGGTGTTGCTTGGGTGAGTGTTTGTGGGATCTGTGGTGCTTGTGTTTGGATGAGCTGCTCTTGGGTGTTGAGGTGTGTGCAGGCTGGTCTGATGGTGTGGATGGGATAGGCTGAGGAACAGGAGACAGAGAAAGGCTGGAGGCAGTAAGAAGAGGGAGGCTGGAAACAGGGACAATGGCTGCTGTCAGTGCTGAGGCCAGAGCAGTGAACGCTCGTTGATGGGCAGCCTGACCCGAATGAATGCCCTCCAGGTACGCATTGCTCGGTTGCACCTCCCTTTGCACACCCTGGATGGCATTCAAAAGGGTCGTCTGCCCAACAATGAGCGTCCTTACCAGGTCAATGAGCTCCGCACTGAGGGTAGCAGGGGCAACAGGGGCAGGGGCTGAGGTGCCTGGGGCGAAGGAGACGCGCGCCTTCCTGGGCGAACCGGCACGGAGCGAAGACTGAGGGGCTGCTGGGAGGGCGGGGCTGGTGCGCTGGGTGGCGGCTGTACCTGTAGAGGCGGGGGGCACGGATGTTGCCGCCACCCCTAGGGAGCTCCCATCCGAGGACGTGTCGCTTTCGCTGCTCTCACCAGCGGTCCCCGTCGTGGTGCTCCCCTCGCCCTCCGGATCACTGGTGCCCTCGGTGTCTGTTCCTGGGCCCACCGGGGCCTTGTGTCCTGCAGCTTCCTCGTGCTCCGATGCCAAATCTCCTCCGCCTGATGATGCTAATGCACACATGCACAAGAAGATGAAGAGAACGGGTGGGGGGAGAAAAAAGAAGACCAGGTTGAGTGCATGCAATGTCAACACCGTTGGCGGAGAGGACAGACACAGGTGCCTAATGCACTAAGCCGCGCATTCGGGGAACACTACTCAGTACTACTGACTAAGACAACAGGCCAAGAGACGTCAAACGCGCACATGGGAGATGCTGGACCTTCAATGGCTGTACTTGTCACCCTACCGAGGTGGGGGCCGGGGGCACAGGGCCATGCCTAAGGGAGAGGACTACACTACAGAAAGCGCCCTGGCCTAATGTCACCCACAGCCCTCCTCCCCCACCCAGACGCCTCCACTGCACAGAAAGATAGGAGAATGTGCTGATACTCACCCCCTTGTGTCTGCTGTGATGTCTTAAAGCGCCCATCCAATTCAGGGTAGGCCACCGCCAGGATCCGGGACATCAGGGGGGTCATGGTGCGACTGGCACACCTCCTAGGTTGGGAGGCCATCCCCAGCAGTGTTTCTGCGGTCTTCCTTGTTCCGCGGCGGATGTCCTCCCACCTCTTGCGGCAGTGAGTGCCCCGTCTGTTGTGGACCCCCAAGTTCCGGACTTCCTTGGCGATGGCACGCCAAATCTCGATCTTCTGATGGGCGCTGACCTATTTGACATGTACAGGGTGGAAAGGAGGAAATCATGAATGACCTGCATGTTAGATTTGATTGGCCCCCCCCACCAACTTTGCCATATGGCACATGCTCTCCTCTGTCGGGCGTTGCACTCCTCATTCGCCCCCCACCCCACCAACTTACATCCACGCCAATCCACACAGGCATAGCCCATTCCATGTGCACCCGGTGTACTCACTTGTTGGTCTGGAGGACCGTAGAGTAGCGCATACTGGGGGAGGACCCCATCCACGAGCTTCTCCAACTCTTCAGACGTGAAGGCAGGGGCCCTTTCCCCAGTCGCAGCAGCCATTGTATCTTCCAGACCGAGGTCACAGCAGCACTTGCAGTATAGGTCCTCTCCTGTGGATGATCAGGTCTCGAGTGATTAAGCAGATAGAAAATGGCGGTCACGCCCGCGGCGGTGCGTACCGCGGCGGTGCGTACCGCGACCGCCGCCGCACTTCGTCATTGGCTCCTGAAACCCATAGGCTTCAATGTTAACCAATGCGGCTTTGCGCCGCGGTCTTCGACCGCCTACCGCCACGGTGTGCCCCGCCATCGCATTGACCTCACATCCCATTGTCCCACTTCACAGGTCAGGCAGCCGCCATTTCAAGGGCCTACATGGCTTAATTTTGACTGCGACACACAGGCCTAGGCCTTGCATTGCCACACATACACGCCTTTCAACCCATTGCCATTCTTTAACTGTGCAAGCTGTCTGTACGTACCTGTGGTTTGGCTGACTCTGTGCTCCATGTTGTCCTTCCTAGGCACCGTCCGCTGGGACTTGCGATGAGAAGGAGGAATACTCGCGTGTACCGACCGCTGGTGGACCTGTCGACAATGGAAGAACGCCATATAATACTTCGATACAGACTTGACCGTGCCACTATCCATGAACTTTGTGCCCAGCTGGAGCCAGCCCTGATGTCCCCCATCCGCCAACCCACAGGGATTCCCCCTCTGGTGCAGGTTTTGTCAGTCCTCCATTTTTTGGCCAGTGGGTCATTCCAGACCACAGTGGCCATGTCATCTGGAATGTCTCAGCCTATGTTTTCTAAGATTTTGAGCAGTGTTGTCTGCCCTGATGAAACTCATGCGGAGCTACATCATTTTCCCAGAGGAGGGTGACTTGCCTACAGTGAAGGGTGATTTCTATGCCCTTAGACATATCCCCAACATCATTGGTGCCATTGATGGGACCCATGTGGCTTTGGTACCCCCAAAAGACGATGAGCAGATGTACCGAAACAGAAAAAATTATAATTCGATGAATGTCCAGGTGGTCTGTTTGTCTGACCAGTACATCTCCCATGTAAATGCCAAGTTCCCAGGGTCAGTGCATGACGCGTATGTGATGCGAAATAGCAGTATCCCCTATGTGATGGAGCAGCTACAGAGACAACGTGTGTGGCTAATAGGTGACTCTGGTTACCCCAACCTGCCGTGGCTACTGACCCCAGTGAGGAATCCCCGGACAAGGGCAGAGGAACGCTACAATGAGGCCCATGGGCGTACTAGGAGGGTGATTGAGTGAACCTTTGGCCTCCTGAAGGCCAGGTTTAGGTGCCTGCATATGACAGGTGGATCCCTAATGTACTCACCAAAGAAGGTGTGCCATATCATCGTGGCGTGCTGTATGCTTCACAACCTGGCTTTGCGACGCCAGGTGCCTTTCCTGCAGGAGGATGGTCCAGATGGTGGTGTTGTAGAAGCCGTGGAGCCTGTGGAGAGTGAAGAGGAGGAAGACTCAGAGGACGACACAGACAATAGGGACAGAGTGATACAACAGTATTTCCAGTAACACCCAGGTAAGAATCACCCACTCCATTTCACAATTGCTTCTAGCCTCCTGCATCTGTACTTTCTGTAGTTCCCACCAGATATTTTTGGGTCATTTTTGATTTTCCCTTCCCTTCTCAGTGCTGTATGACGCAGTGCCTGACTTCTGCTTGGTTTGCCCATGAACTACAGCGTATTGACATTGGTATGTTGTCATCACTAATTGACAGAACAGATATTGAACAGTAATATGTAATACATTTGCTAATAATACAGCATGACTCCAAACTGATTTGTGTGCAATATGTGATTTATTTACAGGGCTAGATATTGGTACATGTGATTATAAGGGTGATGGGTGGGGGTGGAGTAATGTCCATGGCAGAGTCCAGTTCTCAGTCTCACAGGTGCATTGTCCTTTTGCCTGTGGAAGGATGGAGCAGAGGCAGTTCATGGTTGGACAGGGTGGCAATGTGGGACAGTGGGAAGAGTTCAGGGGGTATGTCCTGCTGGCGGGGGTCTTGACATCCTACTCTGTCTTTTTTTTGGATCTCAGGCTCCTCTTACGGGGTGGTTGTTCTTCAGCAGGAGGTGGGGTTCTGGTGGCCTGCCGTGGTGTTGGGGCCTCCTGTCCACTAGCGCCGGCGGAGGTGGTAGGCTGTTCCTGGTCCGGGCTAGTGACAGGGGCCCTGTGTGGTGCCACATGGTCCCGCAACGCGTCTTCTATCCTGTTGAGGGCCAGGACGATGGTCCCCATTGCGGTCCCGATGATTCTCAGCTCCTCCCTGAACCCCATGTAGCGTTCCTCCTGCTGTGCCTGGATCTCCGTGAACCTGGCCAGTACCGTCGCCATCGTCTCTTGGGAGTGGTGGTAGGCCCCCATGATGGTGGTGAGGGCCTCTTGGAGAGTGGGTTCCCTGGGCCTCTCCTCCCCCCCCTGTCGCACAGCAGCCCTCCGAGCTGCCCGGTTTCCCCCGGCCTCTTTCTCCTGGATGGTGTGCCCGCTCCCACTGCCCCCAGGTCCCTGTTGTTGTTGGGGTGTTGGGTTAGCCTGGGTGCCCTGTAGTGGCAGACACACCGCTGATTGACGTGTCCTAGAGACAGAGGCATGGGCCCGCTGGGTGGGAGCTGTGCTGGTGTTGGCAGAGGGGGTCGGGTCTGGTGTGGCCTGTGTCTGGGTGAGGGGAACCGACTGCCCAGAGGTCCCCGATGGTCCGGGCTGGTCATCAGGTTCAGTGTCGACAGAGCTGCTGTCCTCACTGTGGGCCTGTTCCGGGGGTGGGATGGACATTTCTGGACCCTCCTGGCTGGTGTTTTGGCGTTCGGGTCCTGCATGGGGTAAGAGAGTTTGGTTATTGTTTCTGTGTGTGCAATAGCGTGCGTGTTATGGGTGCCCTCGTCCCCCAGTGCAGGCATTCCCTTGAGGGAGGTGTTGTGAGGGTAGTTAGTGGGGGGGGGGGTAAGTGCGGTGGTCATGCTTGGGTGATGGGTGTCCATGGATTGTGTTGGCATGCAGGAGTTGGTGTTGGGATGGGTGGGTTGTGCTGGTGAGACATTGTCAGGGAGGATGTGTGCTGGGGGGTTGGGGGTGAGGGTGGGGGTGTGGGTTGGCATGCTGGTGGGGTGGGGGGGATCTAGTAGTTGAGATTGGACTTACCAGAGTCCATTCCTCCGGCTACTCCTGCGAGGCCCTGAGGATGCAGGATGTTGAAGACCTCTTGCTCCCATGATGTACATTCGGGAGGGGTGGGTGGGGGTCCGCCGCCAGTCTTCTGGACCGCAATGTTGTGCCTGGAGACCATCGATCGGACCTTCCCCCGTAGGTCGTTCCATCATTTGCGGATGTCCTCCCTATTCCTGGGATGCTGTCCCACCGCGTTGACCCTGTCCACGATCCGCTGCCATAGCTCCGCCTTCCTAGCTATACTGGTGTGCTGCACCTGTGAGCCGAAGAGCTGGGGTTCCACTCTTAGGATTTCCTCCACCATGACCCGGAGTTCTTGGTCCGAAAAGCGTGGGTGCCTTTGGGGTGCCATGGGGTGGTGTGGGTGAGGTGTGGGGTGGTGTATGTGATAATGAGTATGTTGGTGTGTGGTGCTTTGTGCTACTATGTGGTGTGTGTGATGGTGTAATGTGCCTCAGTGTGTATTGCTATGGATTGTCTGCTGTGTCTCTCTCTCCTTCTCTCAGTAATTGTGGTCGTAGGGGTTTGTGGGTGATGTGGGGGTGTGTTTTATAGTTGATTGATTGTGTGGGAGTGGGTTGTGTATGTGTATCAGGTGTGTGTATTTGTAATTGTCCAATGTGCCTGTGTTTTGGTGCTGTGTGTGTATTTTGACCGCGGCGGTGTGTACCGCCAATGGAATACCGCGTTGGAAAGCCCGCCGCGTTGATTCGTGGGTCGTAATGGCATGGGCGTTTTTCTGTTGGCATGACGGTGGAGGTTTGGTCATCTCCAGTTTATCGCTGCCCGCTGATGTGGCGGCCTGCAGTGGAGTTCGGATTTTTGGAGGTTTGGCCGTTGTGGGTCAGAATGACCGTGGCGGCTTTCCGCGGCCGCGGCGGTGTTATGGCGGTCTTCTGACCAGCGGTAAGTGCCTTTTACCGCCGAGGTCAGAATGACCCCCTATGTATGGAGATGTACAAGTTATAATAGTTTGACGGTGTTCCCCAAATTTTTCGCAAATTATATGTTTAAGTCTTATACCATGCATACAAGTTTAGCCTGACTGTGTACTAAGTTAGCAAAAACTTCACAATATAGAGACTTAGGGCATCCTTAGAAGTCTAGCGGTCTTAAGACCACCAGACTCGTGGTGGCTGTTGGACCACTGCACTCCTGGAAGTCTGACCACCAGATTATGATGCTGGGGGTCAGATTGCTAGGGGACCGCCTCCACCACCAGCAACATAGTTCCTGATGGGGTGGCAGTGGTTGGAGTCGTAGTGAGTTCAGCACCTCCATGTTGATTATGAGTCCTCTTTTGCCAGCCTTTTCATGGCAGTGACCCCGCCATGAAAAGGCTGGCGGAAAGTCAGAGCTCAGGGGACACAGGGTTGCTCCTGCAAAGCCCACGACTACGTTGACTATGTTGTGGGCAGTGCAGGGGTCCCCTTGACCCCCTACCCAGTACCCTCAGATTGCACACTGCCTCTTACGGCACACAATGTGTATTCTGCAGGTGCTGGGAGCACCCTCTATGCGACTGCATTGGCCTTGGCTCCATGAGGAGCCAAGGCCAATGCTGCTGCACTGTTTCCAGTGGGCTGATCAGTGGAAATCTCTGGTTTTGGAGGTTTCTGTGGGTCAACCCAGTGCAAACCTTGTAATCAGCCCGGATGGGAGACCCCCAGCTCCGTGTTGGTCTCCTCTCCTTGGGGCTGGCTGTCCGATGGTCCTTAGCCTACTTAAATCATCAGTAAATGTTGGTTTGTTTTGGGTAGCCCACAGTACCACATCTAAACCCTTAACTTATCTAAGGTAATAAATGTTATTGGAAACATGGAATATGACCACTCTGATTCCTAAGAAATTTGTAGAAACAGATCTAAAACCTTCATTTGTTATCTTTTCATGCCCAAGGTATCAACAAGAAAAGACATGAAAATGCATTTTCAAAGGTTTATTGAAGAAATCCTATTCTATTCTTGTAATAAAAACATGAACTGTGAAGATTAAGTAGAAGTGACAAATTGTTGTAATAAGCATTATTAGAATGATGAAAAACAATTCAACCATGTTAATTGTTACTAATGTTACTCTACTCCTATCTGTCACTGATACCTGTACTAAAGAGATCATAGCAGGAATACCCTCTACCAGACCTGTTGGGATGGTCTAACCCGAATACCTTGGTATTATGTGTCAGGAAGCCAATCTAAGTATGAAGGATATCTTCCGTCACAGGATGAAGGTCGGAGTCAGCAGGGCTGAATTTCAGTCACAGTTCACATCAGCGCCATGATAACCTGAGCATGAAAGGCCCATATTTCTACTTTTTTAGCACAGAGTCTAGCATGTATGCTGTTTATATAGTATAACACTGTGCCAGAGGTGCAAAACTGCTTCTTTGGTTTGTCTACAATAAGAGAGTTGTCTTTGATGAGCACAGAAAAATAAGCACAAGAACATTGCATTATGATTCTACAACCATGAAACTAAGGGAAAATATTTAAAAAGGCCCCTGTGCCCCCTAGTGCCACATTTGTGGCAAACTAGGGTAGCGTTACCTTGTAAAACCTATGCATAATGTCATGCATAATTTATGCATGATGTATGCAAAGGGGGCGTTCTGTCATTAGAGGGTCTCTAAAAATGGCACAATGGAATCTACAAGGTTCCCATGCACCAGTTCTAGCATCATTTTCAACGCCTGCTTAAAGCAGGAGTTAAAATGAGGCTCCCATTGATTTCAATGAGACTCTTAACACTATGCTGGATTAGCTTCATTATTTTTACGCTAATCCAGTATAGCATTACAATAGCGTAAAAAAAAAATATGCTGTTGCCCCTAACATGCGCCATAGTGAACCGTATTGTAAATATAACACTACCAGATGGCGTTAGGGAACTCACTGGGGCCACAAAAAAACTGGCGCATCACTAGTGATGCCCCACTTTCTTGATAATATGGCCCTAAATGTGCAGACCACAGTGCAACAATGCCTATCAAGAATACATGCGTATGTAGCACATTCTCGTGATAGAGGACAATTTTCAGTCACCACTAGCAAAAGATGTCAAGTTAAAAAGGAAATCTAAAATGGAGAGTAAGGTCTGATTTATGACTTGGCGGTGAGTTACTCCAT
The DNA here is from genome assembly GCF_031143425.1 of Pleurodeles waltl. Classification (NCBI taxonomy): domain Eukaryota; kingdom Metazoa; phylum Chordata; class Amphibia; order Caudata; family Salamandridae; genus Pleurodeles; species Pleurodeles waltl. The sequence continues at coordinate 1,572,157,322 of NC_090440.1, forward strand.
CACAAACGTGACACATATTCCGTCAGTCATGTTAGATCTCTATAGGCCAGTATGGCATCATAATACGGCAGACAGGGCTTCCATAATGGATCTGTTGTCTCTTTAAATGTTTCCCCTTTGTCATTTGTCAGCTACAGTGACTGACTAGGCAAAAGCTTAGCATGTGATGATCAGTGACACTCCACTATTTTATAGCAAAACTTCCACCTATTTTAATCCCTCTAACCTACCTTGCAGTAGAGTAAATGTTTCCCTACTGTCAACTGAAGGTCTCTGCTGAAAATAATTTGTAGTGGAGGGCCAGGCCAGGGAGGAAAGTGGGACCAATGCCTGATTTAGAGTTTAGCAAATAGGATACTCTGTGACAAACATGAACAATTGAATATATATCCCTTTGCCTTCCCTGTACTGCAGTTCACTGCTTTTTCCAGTGTCTACTTACGACAGACAGGATATATCTGCATTTATATGTGTGGAGTGTGTTACATAGTATTATTATTATTCATGTGCCTCTTTGTAGTCATGGTAGAATTGAAAGGCATTTTGAAAAGAGCAGGGCCATGCCATTAAAATTAAAGTTAAAAAAATTGTCCATTGCAACTTCTCCAACTGCAGACTGCAGAGTGTAGAAAAGCCTCCATTGATGTTGTGGAACACAAATAGAATACTGTGAGAAGCTGGCCTGGTTTGTAGTGGGTACCAGAGGTAGTGATCCACCTTAGTGAAAAGTAGGCAGTGTCTAGCAGCTTAGGCTGTATAGGGGTAGCTGTAGCAGAGCAGCCACGGCTGAACTAGGAAACATGCAATTCCATGGTCACACAGTACTTATACACAATAAAAGACAAAACTCAGTATTACCAAAAATAAAGGTACTTTATTTTAGTGACACAAGGCCAAAAATATCTTAGAGGCAATACTCCTTCTTGAGGTAAGTATTATACACAATATGTACATTAGTAACCACAATCAGGTAAGTACACAGTCAAAAACAGTGCAAACAGTGAAAAACACAATAGATTACAATGGGCCTAGGGGCAACACAAACCATATACTAAAATAGTGGAATGTGAATGTCATTTTCTCCCCTAGGAAAGTGTAATGTGTAGAGGGGTGCTGGGAGTGTAAGAAAACAAAAAAGGTAAGTAAAATACCCCACCCCAGAGCCAAGAAAAACAGGAGTAAAGTACAGCAAGTTTCCTCAGAACACACTAGAAGTTGTGGTAAAGGCTTTTGCAAAGACCAAACAATACTGCAAGAAACCAATGATGGATTCCTGGACCTTAAGACCTGTGAAGAGAGGAGACCAAGTCCAGAAGTCGATGAAGAGCCCAGGAAGAACAGGAGCCCCTGCCAACCTGGATGAAGGTGCAAAATTGGATTCTCCGGTTAGAAGAAAAGCACATAAATGCACAAAAGAAGACAGCTGCAGCTTCCTGAATGGTGCAAAAGACGTCCCACGTTGAATCTTTGGATGTAGGCTGTCTTTGTTGCTGGATTACACCTACAAGTCTTGGCTCACCTAAGAATGCGTTTTGCGTCGAAGAGGTGACCTGGGGGTCAACAGGAGAGGAGTCCCAGAGTACCAGTTGTCATTGCAGAGAGGTGCCTGCTAAAGCAGGAAAGTGACTCCGTCACTCCATGGGAGATTCCTTCTGTTCTTCTGGTGTAAGAATGAAGACAGGCAGTCCTTAGAGCATGCACAACCTGGAAACTGCTGCAGTTGCTGGCTGGAGATGAAGTTGCAGGGTCACAGTAGCCTTTCTGGATACTTTTTTGCAGTTACAGCGGTTCATGGAGCAGTCTGTGGTTGATCCGACGGTCAGAAGCTGAGGCAGAGGATGCAGAGGAGTCCTGGTGGAGTCTTGTAAACTAAATCTGTGGAAACACCTAGAGGAGAGACCCTAAATAGCCCTGAGAGAAGGATTGGCTACCTACCCAGGTATGCACCTATCAGGAGGGGTTTCTGATATCATCTGCTGGCACTGGCCACTCAGGTGCTCCCAGAGGGTACCCACAACTTGGAATCCAAGATGGCTAAAGGGACACTCTGGAGGAGCTCTGGGCACCACCCCTGGAGTGGTGATGGACAGGGTATGGTCACTCCCCTTTCCTTTGTCCAGGTTTGTGCCAGAGCAGGGAATGGGTCTCCCTGAACTGGTGTAGACTAGTTTGTGCAAGGAGGACCCCTCCCATGCCGGTAACACCTATTCCCAGTGGGAGAGGGTGTAACACCCCTCTCCTAAACGAAATGCATTGTTCTGCATTGAACTGCTCAATCCCCTGAAGGGCAGAAACCTGTCTGTGAGGTGGCAGCAGGTGGGGCTGCAGTGGAAACCTCAGAGAGCTGTTTTGGCAGTACGGGGGGGTCCAAGGTGGCACCCCCAGGGTACATTGAATTGGCCCTCCAATACCACATTTGGATTGGGGGTTCAATTCCACAATCTCAGACACCTCACATGGCCATATTTGGAGTTACCATTGTGATGCTACATATGTATTGACATATATGTAGTGCACGTTTATAATGGTGTCCCCACACTCACAAAGTCTGGTCCTGGACAATGTGGGGGCTCTTTGCTAGTGCAAGGTGCCCTCACACACAGTAACTTTGCACCTAGTATTTAGTAGATGAAGATTAGACGTGTAGGTGACATATAAATTACCTGGTGGAGTGAAAATGGCTGTGAAATAGTGTGTACACTATTTCACTCAGGCTGCAGTGGCAGTCCTGAAAGAGTGTTTTTCTGAGCTCCTTATGGGTGGCAAAAGAAATGCTGCAGCCCATAAGGATCTCGGGGAACCCCAATGCCCTGGGTACCTACGTACCATATACTAGGGACTTATAAGGGGTGTCCTTTGTGCCAATCTGAATTGTACTATGGAGTCACTAAACTATAGTGACAAATTTGGTAAACAGAGATAGCAGTGACACAGTCAAGCATTCTGACAACACATATAGGCCACAAACTATGAGCACTGATGTCCTGCCTAGCAGGAATCCAGTGGGACAGTAAAAAAACACTGACAAACAGGTATAAATTGGGGGTAACATGCCAAGAAAGATGGTACTTTCCTTCAAATACTATTAATTGTGCTGTGTATAAGCCTTACTCAATAGAGGTAAGGTTTCTTTTTATACTCAAAGTATCTGTTTAGCTTTTTTGGTATAAAACCTTTAAATGAAAAAAAAACACTTTTTATTCTGGTGGTATTCTGTGTTAATTCCTTGCAGTCACTGCTTTATGTGATGCATGTGTGGAGAAATTTAGCCCTGTGACTAATCACATCAAAAATTCTAATAGGCCTAGTGGACCAGCAGTGCTCTGCTACGGTGCCACTTTATAATCAAGTATTTGCACTGAGCATTATTTACACCTTTTCTTTTTAATTTTTTTGAATACTGTTTTTGATGTTCTTCTTTCTGCTATTCTTTCTGCTATTTCACCATCTCAGCAGGAGGTAGCTGAATATCACCGGTTGGTGGCCCTGGAGAAGGAGAAGGAAGATTGTGCCTAGCTTTTGATCCAGTTAGGGTGTAAATTCATTAGTCACACCTCAATATATCACACACCTGGGGGAAGAGAGTTAGGGGTTTGATTAATGGATTTGAATACAGATTTCATGAAATATGTGACAAAGACAAACACTACACCACAGCAATATTCATCACAACAAAGAACAGCATATCATCATCACCTAATCTGTTGTGGAAGTAAATGAAGTAATGAAGCAGTTCAGTTAAATGCATTGAAAACCATCCTTCTGTCCTGGAGTCCCAAGTTATATTCAAATGTTCTGTCATCTAGGTTTGAAAAATGTAAATTATGGGGGAGTGAACCAACACAGTTAACAGGATAAGATGCTGAAATCATTCATTATGACTCACATGTGATTACCTGAGAAGTGAGAACAATTTTATATTGAATCCCAGATAAGTTGCTGCATGTTCCTCACTGATGAATCTCACAGCATTCATAACATTTAGTCGAGTGCATCATTCATGTGATAATGATGTGATATCACTTGTCTATCTCCAGTTACAGCCCCCAACGTCAATTACATAATAGAGGAGTTTGGCATTTCAGCCAGCACACACTACTCAGAAGCATTTCCCAAATCAACATACTTCTTTCTTGTCCTTTGGGCTGAGAAGGCTGAGTAGGCTTCTTAGAGTCATCATCTTCATGCTGGTTTCTCTTTGAAGTTGCTAACCTCCTTCTTCTGGCTGGTGAGGTAGTCCCACCTTGAATCCTGACTCCAACTAACGTATCAGTGCAACTCCCGCCCGAATGAGATTTAGAGTGCGCAACCTGTAGTGCACTGTTTTTGATGAACAAGAGAGAAAATAATTAGCATTTTTTGTAGATTTGTATTTGTGAACTAAACTGACTGGTCTGGTCTCCGGAGAGTCATAAAAAGTAGTACAACAAGGAGTGGACCATGCAGGTAAATCTAACTAAGTGTGAAAGGGCCAATTACCTTCAGCCAAATCACCCATCAGCTTCCAAACATTGCAATTCATCAAAATCAAGTTTAGAAATTAGTTGAATACACTCCTTCACTGTTTGCCACCACATGAAACATCAACCATCATCATTGGCCCAATAATATATCACTCATTGGTGCAATAGCTAGTTCACTGTTCCAATCCAAGCATGGTGGTACACAACTGTCTCCTCTTTTCCAATGGAAACAACACATTGGCAGTTTTTTTAATTAAATTATCTTTACTGGTTTGGCACTGCTAGAGAAAGAAAAAAAGAAGGCAAGGCAAAGTACGAAGTTAGGCATTGTCTCCATTGTCACTGAAGTGAATACAGAGGCTTCTTCATTGCACACTGGTCCTACTCCAATCTGGCCATACATGTGATTAAATGTGACTAAATGGGTGGGCTGCATAAGTCAGACACAAAATAAAGTTCCTCTAGCTATATCCATTTTTTGGGCAAAGCAGTTCAATTCAACAATATGAAAGTTCTATGGGGGCCTACTCAGTTAGGGAAGTAGAGTTTGTCAGAAGTTGGTTAGCTAATTCACTTGAGTCTGACCAATCACCGTCAGCCTCCTCCTGTAGTGCTTCAGAAACAGGGCAATCATGCCTCATTAATGTGGTCAATTCCCCCACGTTTTGAAGAAACAGACTGTGCCAGCTGCACTGAAATCATACTCAGCAGACACACTGGATAATGTACAAGCCAGGTGCATTATTGTCAGCCTGATGAGTGATGGCTATTGCTGCATCTTTCCATACCAATAAACAAATGGGTTTTGGTCCACATACACCTCTTTGCGTCATCTAGTCTTGGATCATCCTGTGAATGGTCTTTGGTGCTGCCACCTGCTCAGCCTCTGTTGCCTTCACCTCTTCACTTAACCTAAGCCCTGCCACTTGAAACCAAGCCATTGCAGAAGTTGGGTCAGATTATTCTGTTGCTGGTGTTTTTATTGGTTCTGTTGCTGGTGTTAGCTTCTGTGAGACAAAAACACTGCCCTCTCTGAAGGTTGAAGGCTGCATGCCAGAACTTCTGCCCGGGACTCTAACTTCTAGCTGTTCCTCTTCCAGGTCTCACACTTGCTCCATGTCTTATATAGTGAAACCTCCCCTTCTGAAAAAGAATGAAAGCTTACAGTATTTTTTGTACCATAAATCAAGTATTGTGGCACAGAAGTACTCTTTGGAGGACACAATCTCTCTTTGCAGCCTTGTATTAACAGCCAAGTGAAGGAGTGAGCTCTCAAACAACTTATGTCTTTCTTTGTTGCTGTATTCACTGGGGAACCTTTGCAGTACCTTTTTTAACTGGTCCTGTAGCAGACACAACAACTTGACAGCTTGGTTCATTGTACTGTCCTCCTTGCTGACTTCCCATGTGAAAACCTCAAACAGACATAGGATTTGTGTCAGGAATTTGACTAGGGTCCTTTTGTCCACCTCCCTGGTCATGCTTTTCCTAGTTGCATTATCTCCTCTTTCAAGGATATAGTGATTGATCTGTACTGTTTAAACAGATGTTGCAACATTTAGTAAGGTGAGTTCCAATGTGTTTGCACCTCCTGTATGAGGGCTTTAACTGGTACTTTATTAGTATGCTGAAAGATTCTCAACTGTTTCCGGGCTCTAGAAGAATGACCGGAATGAGGGCAGATTCTTCTGCAGGTCATCAGTATTTTGCTGACAATGTTTTTTTTTGTTTTTTGCAAAGTCCTCCACAATCAGGCTGATGCAATGTGCCAAACACAGAACCTTGATATATCCACCATCTGCCATAGCCTTGACTATATTACTGCTATTTTCCGCAGGCAACAAACACAAGTCTGAGACCTTAGGGTCACAGTCATTGAAACACCTTGTTGTTAAAGTGTTCCAAGATGCTTGCAGCTTTTTGGGATTCCTCCATGATGAACATTGTTACTGTACCATCGTCAGCACTGAGACTTGCAGATAGCTGTTGCCTAACCCCCACAAAAGTGATCCAGTGTGCAGTGATACACATGTAATCTGTTGCTTGACAACTGGCCCACCTGTCTGCCATCAGATAGATAGTTTGAACAGCACTCTGCTCCAAAGCTTCTCCAACCAATTGCAGCACATCTTGATGGAGCGCTGGAACTGCAACTCTGGCAAAATAGGTCTGGCTTCAATCCTTACATTCTGGACAAGTGGCTGCTACAAATTCTAAATATCCCATTCCTTCCACGAAATGCTAAAGGGAAGAGGTCCAGTGCTAACATTTTAGCCAGCTTCCATTTGTGCAAACATGCCTTTGGGTGGTTGAGTTCTTAGGGCCCCTCCTTCCTAAACATGTCTGTAGTAGTAGCTTGTACCTTTTTTCTCTTGTAGAGCCACTGAAGCAGGTGACTTATGGTGAGGTCAATGAGGTGGTAGACTTAATGTGTGCCTTAGGGTAGTTGTAACTATATGTGATGGTGTTTCTATCCGAGTCTTGTGATGCTGCTGGCATTCTGCTAGGGACAGGGCTGCTTTGTGTAAAGCTGTCACCCTTTTCTTTCTCATCACCTCCCACTGAGAAAGGAACTGATTCCCCTCTCATCACCTCACCACTTTCAGCAATTTATTTAAGGTGCTCCTCCCATTAGATTGCCTGATCTTTTTATATTGGTTGTATGCCTCCAGTGCCATAGGTCGAAGCAGGCTTACCCCAAAGCACACTTGTGTGGCAATTGGAACATATTGCAAGGTTAGCCTTCTGCTTGCTAATCATAAAAAGTTCCAAAGTAGGAAGGAGATATTTTATAGTGTGCCACTGGTGGCACTACGAATGCCAGAACACATGGTGGTAAGTGAATGTGCCAATGATTGCGTCTCTGCAGTGTGTACTTCGATGGAGGTAGTGGTGGATGCAGGCCTGAGCAGGGGTCTTACAAATATTGAAGTGGTGGTGGTGGAACCAGTGCCACATCCCTCTCAGCAGGTTGAAAAGAAGGAGAAATGTTGGTATCCTCTTAGTCAGCATCCAAGACAATGACTGGCTCGTCCTCTTCCCTCCCTTCCATTATTCAAAAGCTTTCAGGAACTTTATTTTTCCCTTTTCTCTTGAGGCTGGTCTCACACTCAGCCAGGGCCTAACCCATGTCTGGTTCATTAAAAGGGAGGCTTGGAGAAGATGGTGTAGTACCCTTTTTTACTTGCTCGAGATAGGGAAGCCAAAGGCTCAAGAAGAGGTGCATCATGCTCAGGAGGAAGCTTAAACACCTGCTCTGCTCCTACTTCAGGAAGAACTATTCCTGGTTCTGGCTGCAGCTCTTATTGTCCACTTTGTTCATTTTCCTGTGATGATTCGGTACTAGATTGCAGCAGAGACAATTCTATTTCTGACTCACAGCTCATTATCATGATTGTAGTGGCTGCTTCACTGAGAAACATGGCCTTGTGCTTAGGTTGCGGTGGTGCAGTTGTTGATGTGGGAGTGTTGCTCCCAGCTTGCTGCCCGGAGGACAGTGCAGGAGGACCACCACATTTCCTGAAAAGGTGGAGGGTGGCATGCCAGTGTTGGCAATCTGCTTATTCTTCTTCTCACTGGCCACTTTCTTGTCGTAACCTTTTTTTGGGACCAACCTCAAGCTCTATCAGTGTGTACTTAGCTGCACATGCGAAAGCAGAGGAGTCACATGTTTGGTCACGTCACTTTTTGCAAGCCTTCTGTCTGGCAGCTCTGTGGATGATGGCTCCTGTGCACCTAAAACAAACAAAAACTTGAAACAGTTGGTGAAAAGTAAAATTTTTCCAGCTTAAATTATTCATAAAACAAACACTATAATTTAGTAAGGTTATTCCAAATAATTAACAACAATATTGTATCAACTATAAATTCCAGTCCACACCATGACATCAGAATAACAACAAACGGATGTAACTGTTTGCTTTATGTGCATCTAAGAGGACACACCTGTGGCAGGCAGGAAGCTGCAAGAAAAAAATGAATAATACTTAAAAAATGAATGCGGGTGTGAACCTATGGCAGGTAAGTGGTTTGGGGAAAATTTAATAATCCTTAAAAAATGAATACCGGTGTGAACATATGGCAGACAGGTAGTGCAGAGAAAATGGAATAATCCTTAAAAAATGAATGCTGCCGTGCAACTATGGCAAGCAGGGGGTGGAGAAAAGTGCAATAATACTTAAAAAGTAAATGTGAATGTGTGTCTTTGTCCTAGGAGAGGAAGACCCATGGCAAACTGGAGGTGGAGGGAAAACAAAAACAAATAATTGCTGGTGCATCACTATGGACTTGGGGCCAAAAAGATTACCATTTTATTTTGCAAGTCTCTAATTGCAACTTTTTGTGAGTCACAATTAGAAACTCTCAAAATGAAATGTACAAATGTGTCTCAGATAATTTTAGCGATTCCCAATGGAATCAGAAAGACCTACCTCATCAATAATCATGAGATAGGTCACAATTTGTTACCCCATTGGGAATGGCCACACTCACAGGCATGGTGGCCTGCTGGGGATAGCAGACCACTATATCTGTGACTGCTTTTTAAATTAGGCAGTTTTTTGTTTGAAATGCATCCTGTTTTCCATAAAGGAAAATGTGTTGCATTTCAAAAAACAAAAAAAATGGTTTTTTTTCATTTTTTCAGAGTAGGCAGTGGTCCGTCGGACCACTACCTGCTCTGAAAAAAATGTTTTTGCTTGCATTCACAAAGGGGAAAGGATCCCCTGGGGACTCCTTCTCATTTAAGAATGGGTTACCACCAACTTGAAGATGGTACTAACTGAAATTGTTTTGCAACCACATTAACAGTAGCAAAACAACCATGTATGGCCCTGTAACTCGCTATTAGGAAGGGACACCATTGTCACAGCCTGATAGTGACTACAAAAAACATTTTGTGATTCGCTACTGTATTACTGAATCGTGAAATAGTGTCTGTGAATCCAGAAATGCTTTTTTTCTGGTCGCAAAAGGCTTGATTCTGTGAATCAGACTGTTTGCAATCAGGAAAAAGCATTGTAGATGTGACTCTATGGCCCTGATTTAGATTTTGTCAGTAGCGGTCCTGCTGTCATTTTTCCATCACATTTCTCGTCCACCGCCTTGGCAGTCCGCTCACTCTATTTAGATGTTGGTGAGTCCATAGACGAAAGATTGTCGATGAACCGCCGTCACCGCCATGAGTCTCCATCAGTGTTGAAGGCGCCAGAGGCAAAAGTGTCTAGCGGCTGGACTCCAGCTATTTTTGCGGTCGAGTTAATCATGATGTGCCTTACCGCTAATGAAATTGTGGTGGCTGAACCTCCACACCTGAGTTGGCAAATTGAGAGGGATAAAAGAACCAAACATACCTTTTTAGTTATTTTTTTCATTTCCTTCAACCATTAACACAGTCATACATGTCCTGCATTGCGACTGCTCCTGGACCAAGACAAAAATCAACCCCTTCATAGCCATAACAGAAGGTAAGCCACTGTATCACCTGTCATCCTCAGAATTGTCAGTGTACATTAGCATTGGACTCATGCATGTTAAAAAAATGTTTGCAAGCAATAGTAAAATGATGTGCAATGTATATATCTGTAATGTCGTTGTTTGATACAAGTAAAAAATAAAACATTCCCCAAAATATTAGTGACACCCACTACTCTGGTACTAACTGCTTTCATAGCAATGGACAACTACACAAAAAGTCACATTAATCCCAAATCAAAATATGACGATATAGGCGGTTGCAATAATTCACCCAAAAGGACTACTTTAACCTGTACATACACCAGACATCTATTTTTAACTACTTACATCAAGTGTGAAGTAGCAATTGCACTACACAGTGCTACAAGTGAGTGTACACATAGTGTGACGCAAATGTTAGCTTGAAACTCCAAACATGTCAGAGATGTGTAAAGGGCACATGTCTTTTGTGTCAAACCTTAGATGTGTTTTAACTCTAAAGTGTAATTTACCCTGTAATACTATTTAAGCGATAGGCAGCGGGCAATAGCTCCATGCACCTAACCACTATCTCCTTATATGTACTTGAAATTCAATAAAGACTGAAGAATTGCTAATGTGTGCGCTCATTCCAACACCTGCTGCCAAGGGGAAATCCAGAGAAGGAACTATAAACAAATCAGTTACTGATGGTGCACCACACTAGACAATATAAAAGAGTCCAATTCATTATTATCAGTCCATTTGAGTCTTCTCTTTATTCTTCTTTTCTTTAAAATTAGCAAACATTTATAGCAGAAACAGCCAAAGCATTTCATCCTTACAACAGGTCTTGTTCAGGGCTGTAATACAATAAATACACATTTCTTATAGTACAAACATAAATATATTTACAAAGACATATTGAACACCACATACATAATGTACGCAATACCTGTCGGAATACAATAAGTGCAAGGGAAAATTGCAATAAAAGAAGGACAAACATAACTACAAACATAGGGATAAATGCAAACAATATAAACATCACATCTAGGGAATATACGTACAAATTATTATACACTGAACCAGTCTTCAGCTTGAGCAATGGTGTTGATATTAAATGTATTTTCAAAAATTATTTCAATTGTACCCAGCGGAATGATGGGACATAATTAATTAAGTCATAGATAGTTTGCACCAACTAAGTAATAGTGACAAATTGGCAAGTTTTTACGAACCTAGAGCAAATAATAACAAAGGTACTCCTAAAAAGTGTTCACATGGTAGTAATGTTAATTTTTCCATTCATAAATATGCCTTTAGAAAAGTTCTGCTAATTGTTTATACATTACAACCTATAGCCACAAGCAAGAATCAAAAATAGAATTCATTTTAAGATAATCATCACTCATTTGTGCCAAACCCCATAGCTGTGCTATAACGATGTGTGTCGAATTTAACATACCTATTGATTAAATTCGGATTAGTAAGCCATGTACTGGAAAGTGTTCGTATTGTAAACAAAGCGTCCAAGGCACTCAAGATCAGAACCTAATATAGGATAGAAAACTATAACATATCCAAGAAAACTAATATACACATTAGAAACAATATCATTTTGAAAGGAGGCGCACAATTATCAATAGCGTGACAATTATCTTTTGAAACCCATCTTTAGGATTGAAATCACACTGGTGATTGTCTCAATTACATTAGCATTCCAAAGTGGCCAAACTGCTTGTGGTAATTTATAATATTTCTGTTTATCTCAACCCACTAGGGCAAACAGAACTGTTCCATTCATTTAGCAAAATAATTCAATATCTCTGAAATTATATAGTGGCCATCTTAGAATGGAATCCTTCGAATGAGAGCAATAGCATGCCTCAAGGATGAATATCAAAAACCTTGCCCGCCAGGTTGGCAGCGGTGGTTGTACAACCAATGGACCGGCGGAGAAGACCGCCAAATTATGACCATGGCGGTCTTCCAAACAGAAGACAGCCAAACAACCACCAGTGTAGTTATGCCACCACGGATGGCAGTAGACACCATATTCCTGATGGACTAATTACCAGGCTGCACACTTCCAAGGTTTCTGCTGCGGTCGCACCACCATACAAAACCTGCCAGAAACTAACCCTGTAAAAGGAGACACTCACCTTCAGGAACACATACCTGTCTGGAGCCGTCATGGAACGTGAACTGCACATCCTCCCACTGCTCCTTCTCGCACAGCAACTCCAGAACCAGTGACCACAACTACAATTGTGAGTACATACACCTACCTGACACTGCAGGGAAAACCCAAAGTACACATGCACACACAACATACACATCCAGGACGGCAGGCGACACACTTAAGCACACACCCATACGAACACACCCACACATACACACACATACAAACACCCATACTATACACAAAATGGCCACCATGTCCCAATATGTCACTACTACCCACCCCTGTATGCCAACCCTCACACCTACATCTAAATCCAAGTAGGTCAGCATGACTGGAGTCATCCACATGATCACCATTAAAGCCATGTTTGCATGCACATCATCAAAGTACAAATGACTCCCTGATTTCACATCATACCTCTCCATACTCCTATCACCCATAGGAAGTGCAGCTGACCAAACAAAACACATCAGGCCTGTACAGTTACAACAGCTGATCAGTCCATGTCCTTTGTTAAATATCCATGACAGTGAAGACTACTCCACTCACACACCACACAGCATCTTCCTGTCATTTATTTGGCTGACCTAACACTATGTACAGTAATGCCAATATGGATCTAATAACTGAATTAGTCACTACAAGTTAGACACCCGTACAGGTGACATCTGATGTGTACAATATAAGTCTAGGGTACAGGTATGTGATTAGTCTGACCCAATCACAGAAGGTCTGCAGACACCAAACACATATATATCACAACCAATCATACATCTAAGTGCATCTACATTGGCCCATATTGCTCATATTACACATCCACACTCGATCACTGAATGCAATGTCACCCCTGATGAATTTCAGGAATACGCATATGACATCATGGTCCACATACAGTATCACCATACATGCAGTTTTACCAGTAGGACTTCATAACAAGATAACACCACCCTCACTCACACCATTCCAGAATTGTGAATACCTGTACCTAGGTCCAGACAACACACACCTTAGACGGTAAAGATATGTAAGCATTATGCACACATGGACCAACAACACTGACTTTGCACTGACAATACATTCCACCACTACATAGGGCAACCTTGCGAGAGAAAATACAACATTTATTTCACATCAACATCTCATAAGTCATACAATACCCAATCCTGACCTAATCACCCACTTCAGCTAGGCCAAGGGTATCAGACATTGTCCCAATCCATCAGATGTGCCCCCAAGTACCCATTGAGACATGATGTAGGCAGCAACTAAGCTATGTTGCACTGTAATTGCTAGGGCCTTGCCATACATGTCATTTATATTACATATTGACAATGACAAGGTCTGTCTAGGCTCCTACCACCTCTAGTACTATTTCATTGGGTTCACGGTTCCATCCCCACAAGCCTTGCACTTAGAGATGCATGATGATTGCAATCAGACAAAATCAAACATATATTTCAAAGGATCCTACTATAGTAACCGTCACACATCCTATAGATAGCAGATGACCAATATATGGGGGTGCAACTATCAAGCCATTAGTCCAGTCCCATACAGGCCATATCTGTGGTGAAAATGTAATGACTGCCTCATAAAGAGTCAATACCATTACCAGTACTTGATGTTAATAGTCCCTGTGATAAAACAAGAGTCACACAGTTGCTTATACAGGTGTGCTCTACAGATGGGAGTGGCCTGACACCTTAGAGCCACAAATGTTGAAATGCAGATAGATGGACTCAATGGGTAGGGTGATACACAAGCTCACATCCATATGAAAGGCAGGATGAATTCACATATGTGTCAATGTCTTTAGACCGTCTCCATAATGCAGACATGGAGATGTCTTGATTTGGGAGATGTACATCCACTGACAGCAAACAATCAAAACACATTTACAACTTTTACTCAGGATGGGTGGTTACTACCCATTCCCACAAGTCTACACACATGTTGGATTGACAATATTGTCACATAAGCTACAGTGAGGCAACTATTCCCATACAACCTGAGCCAGGTCCCAGGATAGTGTCAGTACTCACCCCCTTGTGGTTGCTGTGCTGCCCTCAAGTGCCCATCCACTTCAGGGTAGTTCACCGCCAAAATGTGACCATTAGAAGGGTCATGGTTCAACAAGCACTCATCCCTCATTGGGAGGACATCCCCATCTGGGCCCAGCATCTCCGGTCCTCCAACCGCTTGTGACGATGGGTGATCCGTCGGCTGTGGACCCCAGGTCTGCACTTGCTTGGCGATGATACACCAGATCCCATTCTTCTGATGGGCGTTCACCTGCATGGATGACAAAGACAAAAGGAGAAAGTCATGTACACTGGCACCATGCCAACAGGAGTGGCTTATACACATCTGACTCACCAAGTACTCACACATGCCCATCCTCTCTGCTCCTACACCTTTACTTTATGCCCTCTGGATCCCTATACTCCTGTCGTAGTTTGGGCAAGAACTGCTGGTCTCAGGATGACAGTACTTTCATTTGTAGGTGACTAAGGGGGTTATTACAACTTTGGAGGAGGTGTTAATCCGTCCCAAATGTGACGGATATACCACCATCCGTATTACGAGTTCCATAGGATATAATGGACTCGTAATACGGCTGGTGGTATATCCGTCACTTTACTGTCACTTTTGGGATGGATTAACACCTTCTCCAAAGTTGTAATAACCCCCTAAGTCTCTTCCTACAACTATTGTAACTGTTGTCCAAACCTTACCGGCTTACTAGCAGTACCTCACCAAAAACACAATAGTAAAAGGTGATTTGTAGCAGTCGCTTACGCATGGACTCAAAATACAATGGGGGTTATTCTAACTTTGGAGGAGTGTTAATCCGTCCCAAAAGTGACGGTAAAGTGACGGATATACCACCAGCCGTATTACGAGTTCCATAGGATATAATGGACTTGAAATACGGCTGGTGGTAAATCCGTCACTTTTCCGTCACTTTTGGGACGGATTAACACCTCCTCCAAAGTTAGAATAACCCCCAATATCTCAGGGTTGTCGTGGTTAAACGGAAATTACCCTTTTCTCACAGATTTATTATGTCTCATACAAACAAAGGCAATAACACAGATGCAGTAAAGTTATAATAGTTTTTATTCAACATAACTGCAATTTGTGATAAGTTGCATGAACTGCAATGATTAGGATAATGAATATACCAAGCAACAGTATTTTAAAGAGGAGAGTCATTGTTATAAAGACCCCCACCATTATGCAATGTATGAAAGAAATATATGTATATGTAAAAGATGGAATAAGCCCTAATACCCTAAGGAGAGTAGGTCTGACCTCCTACCTAAAAAGGAAGAGCTGGGTTTGTTAAACCTAATCTGCCAAAACCATGTCCATGAGAGGAGCCCCCAACCCTCGTTACCTTGGAATGAGGTCTCTATCTCAGACTCCGCAGGGACACGAAGACTGGATCAGTGTCAAGATGACTGCAGCATCGGTATCAGCGATGGTGGCGATGCCCTCTGGTCAGAATCCCTCTGATTGTCTGTCTAAAAGTGTGTTGTATTTATACATATCTACAAGGTCCCCTGACATAAGTGTTATTCATAACAATAGATAACAGGCATGCTTAGGACGGCAATTAATATCAACAATCCCTCGAAAGTATAGAGAGGGAAAATCCCTAAGTGTGAATGCCTACTGTATGTTTGTCTTTCGTGCTTGATCTTGACGCCTTGGCGCAATGACACTGATAATTGAACCCATAACAAGTGGCCTAACTATAAACAAGGCCGCCATTTTAAAGGAAATAAATAATTAAATGGACTATGACAGAGCAAGCTAAGTAGGTTAAAAGTCACTGGGTGACGGGGGCACGAGTTTACAAGCCTACGGCTAAGCTAACTCCTGTTATCCCGCAAAAACAAACTAGGATTCACTACACTCCCTCACTGGTACACTTGCCCAATTCACCGTCACATGCAACCCCTATTACACATGACTATGACATTGGACTCACCTGCTCCTCTGGTGCCCCATAAAGCTGTCCAGACAGGGGTTTGACCCCTCCACAAGCTTCTCTAGTTCTTCTGGTGTGAAGGCGTGGGCCCTATCACCTGCAGGACGTGGCATGATCGCTCCCAGAGACAGTACACAGCAGCTCAGGTCGTGGAGGTCTTACTAGCAACAGTGTAAGGAGTCACATGAGCAAGGCTGCAGAAAATGGTGGTCACCGCCACCATATACAGGGCCGTCACCGCCGTCAGTCATCGCCATTGGTCCCAGTCTGCCATAGGCAGCAATGATAACCAATGACAAGTAGCACAGCTATGCAACTGCCTACAGCCATGATGACATACGCCGGCAGAATTAGGTCACTTCCAACGGTCCAGTGCAGCAGGACAGGTGGCTGCCATTTTGTGCACATATAGGTGGTCATTACAACCCTGGCAGTCGGTGTTGAAGCGGCGGTAAAACCGCCAACAGGCTGGCGGTAAAAAAAATGGAATTACGACCGTGGCGGAAACCGCCAACATAGACAGCCACTTTAACACTCCGACCGAAATGGCGGTACAAACAAACACTGCAGTAGTAACCGCCAACAGACAGGCGGAGGACAATGTACCGCCCACAGAATTATAACAGTCCAATCCGCCACCTTTTCCGGGGCGGATTTCCCACAAACAAAAACACGGGAGAAACAGGACTTGGAAGGGAAAACGCTCACCTCTACACACCCCATGAGGAACCAGGACACAATGGAACCGGAACCTCAGATACTCCCAGCCTTTATCTTCCTGCTCCTCTACCAGGAGCACGAACGCCGGCGGCGAAGACCACGGTGAGTACTGCACCTACGACACAGGGGAGGGGGGAGGGAAAAAACTGTGACACACACACTCAATACGCAACACCCCCACCCCCACCCACTACAACACACACACAAATACAGCATGATACATTACAGTTACACTTCCCAACCCCTCCTGGAAGAATGCAAGGACAAAAGGAAATGAGTCGAATAATTGTTATATATTCAATTACATAAATAAAAAATATTTACAAATATGTACATTTACACTATAAACAATTATATACACCAAGAACACAAGTCCAAGGGATGCCACCGTAATAGTGCGTGGACCACTGGGCCCAAAAGGCATGGGCGAGGCCCACACTCAATACCCGAACAAGACGGAGAGAACACTGCTGGGGCATCAGATAGAAATAAAACAGGCACCTCAGGGGCAAGGGAAGGAGGGGCACTGCAGCCGGATGAGTGCATGATGCCAGATCCACGAGGAGGCTCCAAGCCCACTGTTCAATCCTGGGGAGTGCAAAGCCACAGTCTCTCAAGTCTCTACAGTGGGTGGGTTGCCCACTGTTCAATCCTGGGGAGTGCAAAGCCACAGTCTCTCAAGTCTCTACAGTGGGTGGGTTGCCCACTGTTCAATCCTGGGCAGTGCAAAGCCAAAGTCTCTCAAGTCTCTTCAGTGGGTGGGTTGCCCACTGTTCAATCCTGGGGAGTGCAAAGCCACAGTCTCTCAAGTCTCTACAGTGGGTGGGTTGCCCACTGTTCAATCCTGGGCAGTGCAAAGCCACAGTCTTTCAAGTCTCTACAGTCGGTGGGTTGCCCACTGTTCAATCTTGGGGAGTGCAAAGCCACAGTCTCTCAAGTGGATAACAGTCTGCGCTGGTTCTGGAGGGGGGTTTGGTGCCCAGAGTGCTTCATCCCGCCAAGGACATAGGTAGTGGATGCCTTTCACCACTGGTTCTGGAGGGCGCTTGGTGCCCAGAGTACTTCATCTTGCCAAGGACCAAGGTAGTGGGTGCCTTTCTCCACTGGTTCTGGAGGGTGCTTGGTGCCCAGAGTGCTTCATCCTGCCAAGGACAGAGGTAGTGGATGCCTTTCTCCACTGGTTCTGGATGGGGCTTGGTGCCCAGAGTGCTTCATCCTGCCCGTGGCGGCCTCAGTAGCGTTGTAATCATTGGCGCTCACTGTCCTGCGGTGGTGCTGGCGGTCTTGTCCTGGGCAGCGGGGCTGGTGGTGGCAGTCTTGTCCTGGGCAGCGGGGCTGCTGGCGATCTTGTCCTGGGCAGCGGGGCTGGTGGTGGCGGTCTTGTCCTGGGCAGCGGGGCTGGTGGTGGTCTTGTTCGCCATGCTGATCTTCCCAGACTTGCCGGTTTTACTGTGTCCCTTCCCCACCTTGGATGGTGTTGCAGCTGTCTCCACACTCCCAACTGTGCCACTGGCTGATTTCTTTCCCCTCTCCCGGCGGGTACTGGCCAACTTTTTATGCTTGACAGGTGGGGGACTGTCCGTGCTCTAGCTCCTTGCCACACTGGCTGCCCTGCTGCCTGGTGCACTCCAGAATCCAGTGACTACTGGCACCACTGGTCCCGCCGATGTTGTGGCTGAGGTGTTAGGTCCTGGAGAGTCGTGCCCTAGGAGACTGAAGGGGTGGGGAGGTGAGGGAAAGAGGTCAAGGTTGGCTAGGAAAAGTTTCTTAGGAACACTGGGACAGGTACCTGCGGGGGTTTGGGAGTGGAGGAAGAGGAAGTGGTTGTAGGAGGTGTACGTTTGCTGACTTTGGGTGAAGGTGCATGGGCTGTAGGCTGTCGTGAGGTGGATGGCTGTTGGGTGGGTGTGTGGCTGCGTTTGTGTTCCTTGGGAGGTGGCCTCACAGACACACTGGGAGAGGACACAGGGGATGTGCGAATGGTAGTTGGGGTGGTGACTGCACGTGAGTGGGGTGTGGTGGTGGGTGTGCTGGTGATGGACGTAGTGGCTGAGGATGTAGTGCATGCAGGTGTGAGTGGAGACGAGACAGGGAGAGAGGAGGGGGACACAGGGGAGGTAGTGGATGTTGGTGTGTCTGCATGTGTGTGATGCTTGCGTGAGTGCCTGTGGGATGTGTGGTGCTTATGTTTGCCAGAGCTTCCCTTGTGTGTTGAGTTGTGTTCATGCTGGTCTGATGGTGTGCTTGGGATAGGCTGAGGTACAGGGGTGTGGGTCAGGGTGGAGGAAGTTGGAGGGGGGTTGGCTAGAGACAGGGACAATGGCTGCCATCAGTGCTGAGACCAGAGTCTGAAAAGCTCGCTCAAGGGCTGCCTGACCAGAGTGAATGCCCTCCAGGTATGCATTGGTTTGTTGCAACTGCCTCTCTACACCCTGGATGGCATTCAAAATGGTAGACTGCCCAACAGTGAGGGACCTGAGGAGGTCAATGGCCTCCTCACTGAGGGCAGCAGGGGTGACTGGGGCAGGGCTGAGGTGCCTGGGGCGAAGGTGATGCCCACCCTCCTGGGTGAGCGGCCACAGGACAAATGCTGAGGGGCTGCTGGGAGGGCGGTGCTGGTGGGGGGGTGGCGGCTGTACCTGTAGATGCAGGGGGCACAGATGGGCCTGCCACCGCAAGGGAGCTCCCATCAGAGGAGGAGTCCGTATCGCCGGTGTCAGCTTCTGTCCCGGCCATGGAGCTCCCCTCACCCTTCATCCCACTGGTGAATTCAAACTCCGTAGTGTCGCCCTCCAGGGCCATGTGGAATGCAGCTCCCTCCTGCTCTGATGCCACTGCTCCTCTGCCTGATGATGCTAATGCACACAAGAACAGGGAGACCACAAAAAGGGGGGGGCGAGACAGAAGAAAGACATGCTGAGTGCATGCAATACCGCTACTATTTGCGGACATGACAGACACAGAAGCCCCCTGCACTACGCCGCGCACTTGGAGTCCACTATTCAATCCCAGGGACATGGGTTACAAGGCTATGCCCAATTTCTGCACACATGGATTTCACAGGAGCCTGACTAGGTGTAGTTGGCACTTTACACAGGTGGGGTGGGTTGCAACAGGGCCTGCCTCAAGAAGGGTCCTTGCCTACTAAACTTGCCCTGGCCTAGGGGAACCCACAGCCCACCTACCCCACCCAGACACCTACAATGCGCGCTGAATCAGCAGAATGAGAGTGTACTCACCCCCTTGTGTCTGCTGTGATGCCCTCAAGCGCCCATCCAACTCCGGGTACGCCACCGCCAGGATCCTGAACATCAGGGGGGTCATGGTGCGACAGGTACACCTCCCTGTTGGGAGGCCATCCCCAGCTGGCAAATGTTCTCCCATCTTTTCCGGCAGTGGGTGCTCCATCTGTGGTAGATCCCAGGGTCCGGACTTCCTTGGCGATGGCACGCCAAATGTCCTTCTTTTGGTGGGCGCTGACCTACAAGAATTGTACAGGGGAAAAAGAGAAGTAATTATCATCTGCACCGTCACAGTCATTGGCCCGCATCCCTACCCTTGCCATGACGCATAATGCACTCACCGTCGTTTCATGCACGCCTCATTCTCACCCCCCCATCTTTCATCCACACCACTCATTGCCCATACAGCATGCTCACAGTGTACTTACCTGTTTGTCTGGAGGACCATAGAGTAGCGTGTACTGGGGGAGGACCCCATCCACGAGTTTCTCCATCTCCTCCGTGCTGAAGGCAGGGGCCCTTTCCCCAGGCACACGAGCCATTGTCTCTTCCAGACTGAGGTCACAGCAGCACTTGCAGTGTAGGTCCTCTCCTGTCGAATATCAGGTATCAAGTGATTGAACAGATAGAAAATGGCGGTCACGTCCGCGGCAGTGTGTACCGTCACCGCCGGCGTACATCGTCATTGGCTCCTTGGACCCAGAGGGTCCAATGTTACCCAATGCAGGATTGCGCTGCGGTCTTCGACCGCCTACCGCAACGGTGTACAATGCCAGCGCAGTTACCTCATATCCCCCGTCCCACTTTACATGTCAGTCAGCCGCCATTTCAGCGGCCAACATATCTAATATTTTCAGAGTAAGTTATGTTTATGTACCTCAGAGTTGGTTGACTCTCTGCTCGCTGTTCTCCTCCATAGGCACCGTCCGCTGGGGCATGTGAGGAGATGGCGGCATCCTCTGGTGTACAGACCGCTGGTGGACCTGTCGACAGTGGAGGAGCGACATGTGATCATCACCTACAGGCTTGATCGTGCCACAATCCAGGAACTGTGTGCCCAGTTGGAGCCTGACCTGATGTCAGATATCCGCCATCCCACATGAATCCTCCCTCAAGTGCAGGTGCTGTTAGTACTCAATTTCCAAGCAAGTCAGTCTTTTCAAACAACAGTGGCCACAGCATCAGGGATGTCTCAGCCTATGTTTTCCAACGTGTTGTCCAGAATGTTGTCTGCCCTGCTGAAACACATGCGGAGCTACATCGTTTTCCCTCAGGTGGAGGATTTGCCTACAGTGAAAGGTGATTTCTATGCCCTGGGACATATCCCCAACATCATAGGTGCCATTGATGGGATACATGTGGCCTTGGTACCCCCATGCAGAAGTGAACAGGTGTACAGAAACCAGAAGAGTTACCATTCCATGAATCTGCCGATGGTGTGTTTGGCAGACCAGTACATCTCCCATGTTAATGCAAAATTCCCTAGCTCAGTGCATGACACTTACATCCTGTGGAATAGCAGCATCCCTTATGTGATAGGGCAACTCCAAAGGCACTGTGTGTGGCTACTAGGTGAGGACATGGACCTAATACAGTGGAAATAGTTGTATGGGTCTCTGGATGTCCCTATGAGTTAGTGTGTGACTAACAGTTGTCCCTCGCCATTTGCAGGTGACTCTGGTTACCCCAACCTTTCATGGCTACTGACCCCAGTGAGGAATCCCAGGACAAGGGCAGAGGAACGCTACAATGAGGCCTATGGGCGGACTAGGAAGATTATAGAGCGGACCTTCGGCCTCCTGAAGGCCAGGTTCCAGTGCCTCCATATGACAGGTGGTTCCCTATTCTACTCACCAAAGAAGGTATGCCAGATCATCATGGCCTGCTGTATGCTTCACAACTTGGTTTTGCGATGACAGGTGCCTTTTCTGAAGGAGGATGGTCCAGATGGAGGTATTGTGGCAGCTGTGGACCCTGTGGACAGTGAAGATGAGGAAGCAGAAGAAGAGGACATCGACAACAGGAACACGGTGATCCTGCAATACTTCCAGTGAGACACAGGTAAGAATACAACACTGCCTGCTACATCTGATTTACATCTACTACCTCTCTACTGTCTGTCATTTTCACCCAGTGTATGGTCACTGAGTTGTCACTTATGATTTCACAGATGTGGGTCCCACAGTGTGACATCTTCTTTGTTTCCTCATGGACTAGAGCTGTGTGACATAGGTATGTTGACATTACATTTGAAAGAGCATTTTGCCACTGTAATTGCTAATACACTATTTCGAAATCACAGACAGACTCCTGATTGTTTTGTGCCTTAAGGGTGTTTATTTAAGTGCTCAATATTGGAGGGGGTTGTAAAATGGTGAGGGGTGATGGTGGAGGAATGTCCATGGCAGAGTCCAGTCTATTAGTCTCACAGGTGCATTGTCCAAAGGGGAATAGGAAGTGGAGCTGGGGCAGTTTAAGGATGGACAGGGTGACAAGGTGGGACAAAAGGATGACAATCAGGGCGGTCTCATTTCTTGGCGGGGGCCTTGGCATTGTTCTCTGTCTTTGTCCTGGATCTCAGGGACTGTTTGCGGGGTGGTTCTCCCTCTGCAGGGGGTGGGGTGCTGGTGTGGTGGTCCTGTGGTGGTGCCTCCTGTCCATTAGCGCCGACTGAGGTGGTGGGCAGTTCATTGTCCAGGCTAGTGTCAGGGGCCCCTTGTTGTGCAACAGTGTCCCTCCTGGTGTTCACGAGTTCCTTCAGCACCCCTACAATGGGTCCCAGGGTGGAATTGATGGCTTTGAGTTCCTCCCTGAAGCCCAAATACTGTTCCTCCTGCAGCCGCTGGGTCTCCTGAACCTTGGCCAATACCGTTGCCATTGTCTCCTGGGAATGGTGGTAGGCTACCATGATGTTGGAGAGGGCCTTGTGGAGAGTGGGTTCCCTGGGCCTGTCCTCCCCCTGTCGCACAGCAGCCCTCCCAGTTCCCCTGTGTTCCTGGGCCTCTGTCCCCTGAACCGTGTGCCCACTGCCACTGCCCCCAGGTCCCTGGTGTTGTTGGGCTGGTGGGTTAGCCTGAGTTACCTATAGTGGTGGACACACTTCTGCTTGATGTGACCTGGGGACAGAGGTATGGGCCCGCTGGGTGTGTGCTGTGCTAGTGTTTCCAGAGGGGGGAAGCTCTGTTGTGGCTTGTGCCAGTATGAGAGGAACCGACTGTCCCGAGTTCCCAGATGGGTCAGGCTGGTCATCTAGATCCAGTTGGACAGAGCTGCTGTCATCACCGTGGGCCACTTCTGTGGGTGGAGTGGACATATCTGGACCCTCCTGTCCGGTGACGCTGGGTAGGGGTCCTGCAGGGGTGTAAAAGCATGATTATTGCATCTGTGTGTGCCATGATGTGCAATGGGTGGGTGACCGTGTACCCCAGTGCTTGCATTCGTGTGTAGGACCTTGTGTGATGATGGGTTAGGGGGGTGTATGGGTATGTGCAGTGGCCATGTTTTGGTGATGGGTATCCATGCTTTGGTGTTGCATGCAGGGCTTGGGTTTGAAATGTGTGGTTTCTGATATTGGGACATGTCTGAGGAGTTGGAGTGATGGGGGCGAGGGTGGGGATATGTGATAGCATGCAGGTTGGGTGGGGGATGAAGTAGTAAAGATTTGACTTACCAGAGTCCATTCCTCTAGCTACTCCTGCGAGGCCCTCAGGATGCAGGATAGCCAAGACCTGCTCCTCCCATGTTGTTAGTTGTGGGGGAGGAGGTGGTGGTCCGCCGCCAGTCCTCTGAACTGCGATGTGGTGTTTTGAGACCAAGGAACGCATCTTCCCCCGTAGGTCGTTCCACCTCTTCCTGATGTCATCCCTAGTTCTTGGGTGCTGTCCCACTGCGTTGTCCCTGTCCACGATTCGTCTCGATAGCTCCCTCTTCCTAGCTATGGAGGTGTGCTGCACCTGTGATCCGAATAGCTGTTGCTCTACCCGGATGATTTCCTCCACCATGACGCTGAGCTCCTCCTCAGAGAACCTGGGGTGTCTTTGTGCTGCCATGGGGTAGTGTAGGTGATGTGTGGGGTGGTGTGTGTTGTGATGTGTGGGGTGATATTTAGAGGTGTGTTGTGTGAGGTGCGTGGATGTTATGTGAGTGATGGTGTTGAGTGCCTGTGAATGCTCGTTTGTAGATGGTGGTGTCTTTCTCTGGCCTTCAGTCGCAATTGTGATCGTAGGGGTTTGTGGGTGATGTGGGTGTGTGTTTTATATTGTATTGGATGTGTGGGAGTGGTGTGTGTATGTGTATCAGGTGTGTGTATTTTGATTTGTCCAATGTGGATGTGTTTTGTAAATGTGTGTGTATTTTGAGCGCGGCGGTGTGTACCGCCAATGAATACCGCGATTGAAAGACCGCTGTGTGGATTCATGGGTCGTGATAGTGTGGGCGTATTCCTGTTGGCATGATGGTGGAGGTTTTGTTATCGCCAGTTTATCACTGACCTTTGGTGTGGCAGACTTGTGTGGGTGTCTAGATTTTGGCAGATTCCAGGCTTTGGGTCATAATGATCGTGGCAGAATTCCGCAGCCGCGGCGGTGTATTGGCGGTCTTCTGCACGGCGGTAAGCGG
Organism: Pleurodeles waltl; assembly: GCF_031143425.1. Lineage (NCBI taxonomy): Eukaryota > Metazoa > Chordata > Amphibia > Caudata > Salamandridae > Pleurodeles > Pleurodeles waltl. Next base: position 1,572,181,982 of record NC_090440.1, read on the forward strand.
CTTTTACCGCCAGTGTTGTAATGACCCCCATAATGTATAGATGTGCCAAAATAAGTGTGCCATACACATATTCGCCCAAATGGCAGAGTAAGCTTATGTCGTGGCATCTTGGTAGTGCAAAGAAATGTGACATGCATGAAACTGTGAACTGATGTGGCAGTATATCTGATGATGGGCATGTTTAGATACTCAGAGGCACATAGGCAATCACACTATATTGGTATATCCCATAACTATTCTTTTGATCAGTGCTGGACAGCTCAGTCTGCAACATATGGTACATTACACATGTGATAGGTGTCCTATACGACTTACATGTAGAACAAGGTGCTGCAAGGATGGTGTGCAAAACGCTTCAGCATGGCCGTAATAGTATATGTCAGCAGTGCTATGCTTGTGCAACAGTGTTAGGTATGTGCTATTTTGACATGTTCTGCTTACATGTGTAAAATGCTTTTCTCAATCTACATTCTCTCCTCTCTAACTAGATATCCTGCGACAACCACCAGTGTACCATCCACTGGGTCACCTTGCAACCATGGAGGACCGACATGTCATCCAGATCTCTCGTCTGAATCATCAGACCATCATGGATCTATGTACACATTTGTAGCATGATCTCTTACCAGCCATAGGCAATCCCTATTTCATCCCTCCCACAGTACAAGTCCTGTCAGTGATACACTTTCTTGCCACAGGCTCCTTTCAAAATACAGAAGGTTTGACAGCAGGAATGTCTCAGCCCATGTTCAGTCTTGTGTTGAAGCAAGTACTTTGTGCATTGTTGAAACACCAGGACAGCTACATCAGGATCCCTCAATGTGCAGATTTGGCCTTTGTGGAGGCAGACTTTTATGATATGGGACACACTCCTTAAATGATAGAGCCCATTAATGGCACCCATATAGCCCTGGTCCCTTCCAGTGCCAATGTATAGGTGTATAGTAACAGTAAGAACTACCACTCAATAAATGTTCAGGTGGTGTGTCTGGCACACCAATACATTTCACAAGTCACAGCCAAGTTTCCAGGATCTGTGAATGACTCCTACATTTTGAAGAACAGCAATGTCCCACATATGATGGCACAACTACACACAGAGAGGGCCTGGCTCCTTGGTATGTATGCATATGAAGGTGTTTCACTGTTATGGCACCTGCATCACATTATTCTCTCTTGCTGTACCTGTAATTTCACTGGTCCTACATTTTTTAACACAGGTGACCTACCTCGGAAGGGAAACTCCGTTTCAATGAGGCTCACGGGAGGACAAGGCATGTAATCGAGAGAACATTTGTCCTCCTGAAGGCCAGATTCAGGTGCCTGGACCTATCTGAAGGTGCCCTCCACTACTCGCTCAAAAAGGTATGCCAGGTAATAGTAGCCTGCTGCATGCTCCACAATCTAGCCCTGAGACAACAGATACCATTGCTAACTGATGAGGGTGAGGCAGCTGGATCAGTGTCTGGTAATCCTGACATGGCATGTGATGAGGAGGCAGAGGAGGAAGGTGCAGCTGACTCTAGGACTGAGGTCATCAATCAGTACTTCCACTGACATACAAGTATGTTGAGTGTGGGTTTGCAAGTGTTGTATATCCAAATGAATTGCAGACAATAGAGCTCCTGAGTTGACTCAGTGGGGGTATAATGTGGTCCTATCCTTATGTGTGTTTTGGGGGAGCTGACTGATTGAAGGTAAGGTGCACAGTAAAAGTGTCTGTACTCTAACAAGTATTCTCAATGCAGTTTCTTACATTCACATCTCCAATGTACAGACCAGTATTGAGATATGTTTGCTGCATTCTCCTGCTCTCATGTCATTCTACCCACTGACTGTGGTATTTAAATATATGCCTCTGCTAGCTATGGCTTGAGACATTCACAGTCATTAACCATTGATAAATGATTACAGAATTGTGGATTGTACATGACAGATGGCTGCAAAGTGCTTTGTGAAGAATAATCTGTGACTGGTGATGTATAGGTAATATCTGGGGGTCCCTGCTTAGGAGGTATTCTACACTGGGCATGACAGTTATGAGCTGCATATGTGTGCCTTCCATCCTGATGGTGCTCTCTATCATTGTCATTTTGCAGTTTGGAATACTGACTATACTCTTGTGTGACCCTGGATTTTTGAGACTCTGACATCTGTCCTGGGACATATCTGTAGTGTTATGTATTCTGCTGAGGATGCCTCCCTCTGCTGTCCATTACACTGCCTGTTGGATGTAGGGGGGCATAATCAGATCACATTTAGCAATCATGACATTTGTTGATGTTTTAATGAAGACATATATGCAACAGCTGTGTTTCATGGTGTTTCTTGTGCATGTAATTAAATTGTGACTAAAGGATTATGGTGCATACATTGTCCAATAGGTGATGAGTGAGGTCAAGATAGATGGAATCATCAGAGTAGGTGGTACAGCTGTTGGTTGCACAGGCCCAGTGTCAATGTGCCAATGTGAAGATGGACTTATGATTGAACAGTCAACAGGGTGTCTCAGTGGTACACAAGGGAGACAAATCAGGTGAGGATCACTTTCTGGCAGTGGGTGTTGTGTCTTGGCATCTGCTCCAGCGGATATCTGGATGGACATCCCACATTTGCAGGGGAGTTCTTCGGCTACAGAGGGATGGGTTCCTGAGGGCTGTGTTTCCCCTGGCAGCGGCTCCATTCCAGCAGCTGCTGCTGATGTGGATGGCTCAGATGTTAGGTTGCTAGCGGAAGAGGCCTGCTGGTGGGTGGAGGAAGCACCCAGGGTGGTGTTGATGACCCTCAGCACCCACGCAATGGAGACCCTGGTGGCATTGTGGGCCTGCCGCTGTTGCATGACCTCCTGGTGGTATTTTCTCTGCAGCCTTTGGTTTTCCCCCAACATGGTGATTATCTGGCCCATCATGTCCTGGGATTGTTGGTATGCTCCCAGGACTTGGGAGATGGTTTCCTGGTCAGTAGAGTCACTTGGGGGACCCATCCTCAGGCCCACAGCATCCCTCCCATGCCCTCTGCCTCCATGTGCCTGTGTCCCTGGCATGGTGTGCCCACTTCCAGTCTTTGCAGGATCTTCTCTGTCTGAGGCATGAGGGGTCAGCTCAGGTCCCTGTACTGTGGGGCATACAATAGTTTGAACAGTCCATGGGACACAGGTTTGGGGACAAAGGGTTGTCTGTGATGTAGAAGCCACATGGGTGGGGGTATTGATGTGGGCAGGGTGAGGCAGGGATTCATAGACTGACCAGGTGTCCCAGATGGAGCACGTAGGTCATCACTTTCCTGACATCAAAGTGTGTTGTCCTCACTGGGGCCTTCATCCTGAAGAGGGCTGGCAGTCTCTGGTATCCTCTCCATAGTGGCATTGGCAGGGGTACCTGTGTATGGAGTGAGAGACAGAGTTAAATATTGAACATGTGTTTGGTTATCTCTTTATCATATGCATACAGTGGCTTGACATGAGTCCCATCAATGACAATGACAGATGCTGCACAGCATACTATTGGAGGTAGGGTTCTGAGACATGTGTACCATACTCCATTTATGTTGGTGTCTTTCAGGTTTAGTAACTTTGACCCTGTGGATGGGTTCTGGGACTGTTTGATAGTTCACATGACTGTTCTGCACTGTTTGCTAGTGACTATTCAGGCTTGCTAGTAATGAGAGGAAATGTCTGGACATTGCCACGTGGTGTCCCAGTGGGAGGAGGGTATGTGAGTATGCAAGGTTAATTGTCCTGTCTGTGCATGTTGTGCTTGCGCATGGAGTCTGCCATCTTACTTTCAATACCATGATGGGTCAATTTCTGGGTTGTGGGTCCTGATTAGTGGCCAATTTGATTAGTCACAGTGCTACAGCTCTGTTTAGTTTTGTTTGTCAGTGTGTTGTGCCATTGCATTGCTGTCATTGCCATGTAGTGGTTCTCAGTCGTACCATCTAGTTGGTATTGCTAGTACAATAGTCATACATAGATGGTCTAGTGCATTGTAGGAGTCATAGTGATAGTATTAGCCAATGCTATTGGTGCCTTTGCCAAGGGCTGTGTGGGCAGTTGGGCTGTGTGGAGATGTGACATGCAGGAGAGGGACTTTTGGTGACCAGGTGGGAGACATACAGCAATTGGGGAGTATTGGGTGGCGAGGAGGCTTGCAGGACCCAACAATTGTGTGACATGGAAGTTGTGGGTGCTTACCAATCCCACCGGTCCAGTCACCCAGGTATTCCAGTCAGGCCCTAGGGATGCAGAATGTCCAAAACCTTCTTCTCCTAAGATGTGAACTGTGGGGGAGGAGGCGGGGGCCCACTGCTAGTCTGGTGTTGTGATGCAATGGAAGGCACCTTACCGCTAGGGTCATTCCACCTCTTCCTGATGTCCTCCCTTGTGTGTGAATGGTTGTGTACTGAGTTGACCCTGTTGACTATTCACTGCCACAACTACATTTTTCTGCTTTGTTGGACCTGTGCTCCAAACAGTTGTGGCTCTACCCTGATGATTTCATCCACCATGACCCTCAACTCAACGTGGGTGCTTTTGTGGAGACATGGTAGTGGCTGTATTGAGAGTGATATGGGTGTTGTGTGTGTAAGGGTGCAGTGTGGGGTGATTGATGGGGTGTGGGTGGTGCATTGTAAGAGATGGACGCTTGTAGTGTGTGTGTGCTCATTATGTGTGTTTTGTGTTGTTAGTGCAGTTGTGCGGTGTGTGCTGAGTGAGGTGTTTATATGTGGCTATGGTGTAATGGTGCCATATAAGTATATTTGCCTGCTCTCGGTGTATGTAAAAATCCATTTTGTAGCAAAGGATTGTGGGTTGTGTGGAGGTGTGTTATATAGTGCACTGAGTAAGTGTGTCTGGTGTGTGAATGCGTGTCAGGTGTGTGATATTTAAACTGTCCAATGTGGTGTTGTGTTCTGACAGTAAATAAATGCTGTGGTGATTTGTGGCTTGTAATCTCAGGAGTGGGATTGTGTCGGGCTGGCAGTGCTGGTGGTAGAATTGCCTCTTTCTCGCCCTCCTGTATCCTAGCAGTGTAAGATTTGTGGCTGATTTTTGGTGGTCTTCATGGTGTGATTCGTAAGACGGCAGTCGGATTCCTTCCGTCATGGTTGTCTTTTGGCAGCCACCACCACGTCTTCCGTAAAGACCACCAAAGTAGTAATGAGGCCTGCTGGTGGGTGGAGGAAGCAAAGGCCAATAGCCTCCTCAGTGAGCACAGCGTGGGAGATAGACAGGGGTGGTACCTGCGGCAAAAGGTAACACCACCCCATTTAGGAGTTGGATACAGCCATCTGAGGGTGTAGCAAGAGGGAGTGTGGGGATGGGAATGTGGGCGGCAGATGATGATGCAGGTGGTAATGTTGCGGTAGTGTCCTTCAATACTAGAGACAGGTATTCTGGAGGCCTCTGAATATGATTTTGAGCCACTGGTGGCCTCTGTGCCGGTCCCATCACCCTTCATGGCACTGCGTCCCTTGATGCTGATGGTGTCTGCACCTGAACCACAGTGCCTAACTTCTTTCCTGTCAATGTGGCCGAGGTCACTTTCACCTCACCCCAATGATGCTGAAAACAAAGAGACAGCAGTAGGAGTGCATTGGTGTAGATAGAATAGAACATGAACTTTGCTCACAAAACATTTGCAAAATCTATATATTTAATCAGCTTCAAGGCTCCCAAACTTGCCTGCATTATCATCAGTATCACATGCATGAAGGGAAGAATTCCACAAACCATTTGCTCACAGTCTTGAAATTTGCCATGCTAACTCCTATTTATGTATTACAGCAAAATATTGGTAAGCCCATCATTATTCCATCTTAATTCTCCAAAATCTTCACAACGTGGTTGAGTTTTGAAAGTTGAGTCCAATCCGTAAATTCAATAGATATTTTATTGTGACATATATAGAGAAGAACAACAGCAGACATATGTTTCACACCCTAGAGGTATGCAAACCTTGGCCCTTCTCAAGGCTGCAAAAGAATACAAAAGTTAATCAGAAGAAAGAAGACCTCTTTTAGGAGAAAGAAAGAAAATGAAATGTTTAAGACACCACCCAGAGTGCATGAAAGAAGACAAGTCATTCAAGTTTTTCAGAAAGTCAGTTGTCGCCATAAGACATGCTTGTCTTTCGAAAAAAAAAATGTGAAAAAGATATGGGATTAATTAGTAAGTGAGTGCTGACAAGTAAATTGAAGGGATGTGGACATTTATTCTAGAAGGAAAATATTTAACTATTCAGCAAGAAGATAGACACAATCATGGTCACCCCGAGTGATAGATTGGAAAATAAGGACCAGAGAGTGAAGCAAGATAATCTCCATCCTGTCTAAATATTATTCTACTGTTATTCCAAGACAAAAAAGCATAGAGAAGTGACAAAAAATAATAATAAAAATGAGAAATGGTCGAGGTGATATTCCATAGAGTGTGAGTATTGATGAGCCTTTCACCCATGCAAAATTTAGCCGGATTTATACGATTCCTATTTGTCTGTTCTTAAGCATATATCCATTTTTGAGAGTTCCTTACCATATATTGTTGGTCAAAAGAGCATATCTGTACTGAAAATGTGTGAGAATCACATATGTTTCCATCATCCCCTATGCTGTTGACATAATTTATGAGTACTATATCAGTGGACGCTAATTTTACACAACTTGTGACAATACAGTATCCTCAAAAAGAGATTGCTCCAAGTTACAGTTTAACAAAGCACATGCAACCAAATATTGCATCAGCAAATAACGTGTATCTTGAGAGGAAGGAAAAGGACCAATGACCCTTTAACATGTTTTTTCAATTACACTATTAAAACAAAACTATCTGTAAAGAACCTGATGTATGCTACATATCACATAGTTGACTGATTCACTATACTTTGAGAATTGTGTCTATTTCAAAGAATTATACCCGATGGGAATTTGACAAACATGTTATATTGTGATTCATTTGTTGTCGACAAAGATACATAACCTATGTGAATAGCTTAGTTCTATACTGAGATTCTGATTCAGGGTAAATATGATTGTATTTGGTTACATCATAATTATTTTACATACAGAGTAATATATTTGAACACTACACTTAACAATACAGCATTAAAGAATAAGCACTCTTGTGAATATCATAGGATGAATCCCTGTCCTTTATAAAAGGAGCTGAGTGTGATCTGGCATCCTAAATCAGCACCATATTTGTTAGGGACCTAGATCTAGTCCTAATACTATATCAGTGGCATTTGCTCAGGAAGCACAGCAGTGGCCATATTAAGAGGATGAATATGGAAAGCTCATAATCGTGAGCTATGGCATTGAGTATGGTGGGGATGGGAAGCTATTCCTACTTCTGTTTTTGTGTGAAGGGATAAAGTCGGCCATATTTGAGAGATGTTAAAGATGGGCCGATATTGAAAGTCGCGGAGATCAAGACTTTAGTTAGCTTTTAAAAAAAGGGGACATTTCAGAGAAGAACTTAAGATAGGAAAGGAGATAATCTCCAAAATATGGTAAACAAGTATAACCTCATTTCTGGGTTCCTAAATGTGCAGAGTATAAGAATAAATTGGATAGGTGCCATATTATTGGATGGAGAAAATGTGTTTGCTTTATATTCAACTACCCATTGGTTTATTGGTTTATTCTTGTTGCATCAATTATTAGGTGGGCAAGTTGTCCTAAGTGTTAAAATTGCTAAAGTAATAGAAGGACTGTGCACATTTATTGTAGGATCTCGACATTAGATGTGTATCAAATGGAATTCTCCAATATATTGCTATTAAGTTAGATATCCATAATTTAAGGCAATTCCAGTTTTTATGGGTTCATGTTATCATATTCGTGTACAGAAGAGAAAAATATTTGTTATTTATTTTACACATGTCCGTTCTGATTAAGAAACATGGTAGTACAGAAGCCTCCTCTGAGGCCCGACGGGCAGGTGGTACCAGATAACTCAGAATGATTAGTGATTGTGTGCACAAAGCAGAAATGTATCATACCATGTTATGATGCATATTTTGGCAAAGTACAAATTCATGATTTCAAACAGGTCCATGTCCAATGGATACCTATTTCATGATATTTTATCACAGAAATAATGTAAAAAGAATGACCTAAGATTTTACACATGCTTCAGTTTGAGCAGTTAAATTAGCCAATAGTGCCATTCCTTATCTTTGTTCAGACTATGTCAAACTGTGTCAAAAGGATTAATAAGAGCGCTTTCACATTTTCACAATTTCAATTCTAGGTCTCCTCCTCGAGGATGATGTCTTAGCTTCAGAAGACCACAGAAGGAAAACGTTCTTGAATGAGGATGTTATGATATGAAATGTTCTACCATCAGGAGATTCAGATCATTTCTTTGTATATTTCAAAAATGTTCTTTCATCCTTTGTTTCGGAGGTCTGATTGTACTCCCTATTTAGTATTTGTCATGTGAGCAGATGATAAGATATGCTACATTGGTACTTTCACAATTGATAAAGTCATGTGTTACAAATTGTTGACCATTGATTTGTTAATGTCCTTGGATTTTGACAGTCCGAGTTTGCAGATCGAGCAATTGGCACAGGTGTAGAACCCAAAGGCTGGTTGAAGGAAGTGTTGCATCTTTTTTTTATCATGGAGGAATAAAGGGCAAAGTTTGTCCCTGAGATTAGGTGCTCTTTTGAAACACATTTGAGGGAATGGTAAGATGTCTTGTGAAAGAGATAGATTATTAGTAAGCAGGAACCAATGTTTTTTTAACAGTTTACTGACATGGTGGTGACCATTACTAAATTTGGTGATGAAACAAATAGGTGTTTTACTTTCAGGAATCTTGATGATATGTAAGATTTTGTTCCAGTTTGTTTTAGCAAAGTGATCCTTTGTATGGTGTAACCTTGAAACATTATATCCTCTCTTAAATAATTGTGTAATCTTCAGAGCCTGGAGCTCATACGTTTCCTTAATGCTGCAATTTTGTCTAGCCCATCATTATTCCCCTGAAGGTATATTGACTATTGTGTTGTATGGATGACAACTAGAGGCATGGAGAATAGAATTAGTAGCCGTTTCCTGTCAATGAATGTGAGTATTTAGCCGGTTATGTTCAATATACGGGGTAAGGTCTAAGAAATCAAGTGATTTCTTTGAGATTTGGTAGGTAACTTTGATTTTCCATCTGTTGGGTGATAATGTGCTCAAAAAGCGTCGGAGGATGGACTCCTGGCATGCCAAATAAGAAAGATGTCATCTATGTATCGGCCCCAAAAAATGATATGGTTGGTTAAGTCTTCTGTATTTTCCCTCCACAATCAATATCTTTTCACTTCTCCCATCAGGATGCAGGCATACCGTGGAGCAAAATGAGCTCCCATCGCAATACCTTGTTGTTGAAGGTAAAATTCACCCCTAAACAGAAAAAAATGTGTTTTAGACAAAAGGTGAGCATTTCAATAATCATCTTGTTTCTTTCCAATAAGTGTAATGATTGTGTTGAATAGCATTTGTGTACTGCTTCAATACCACTTTGGTGTTTGATTGATGTGTACAAACTGACTGTGTCTATGGTTGCTGATATGTAATCTGGTTGCCAGTCAATATTGTGTAATTTTTGCAGTATGTCTTTGCTGTCCTTGTAGGAAGGCAAATGTTTCAGAAAAGGTTGTAATTCTAGGTCTATGAAGTTACCCATATTGGAACAGATTGAATTAATACCTGCAGTGATGCGTCTACATTTAAGTGGAAATCCTCCCTTAGGAATTCTAGGTAGGATTAGTCGGGTGTTTTATATACAAATAGGCTTTTTCTTCCAGGGTAAGCAGGTCTTTGGAATACCAGAGGTCCAATGATTCTTTTAATTTATTTTGTACTTCCTGAGTTGGATTATTGTGTATCTTTGTATAGCAGGTACTGTCATTTAGTTGTCAATATGCCTCACTGATATAATCCTCTTCATTGAGGCTAATAATATTCCCCCCTGTGACTGCCTCCTTTACTATGATTGTGTTGTCATTCTGCAGTTTGCGTATAGCTTGCCTCTGATTGTAGCTAATATTCTTGGGTAAATATTTTTGCTTGGCTATGTATTTTGTGTATTTCCTGTCCAGGTCTTGCATCATTGCTGTGAAAAAAGATTAATTGTATTACCCGATGATAGTGTTGGTGTGAAAGTTGATTTTATTGTTAATGCAGATTGTTTTGAGTGAGAGGTGTCAATACCAAGTTTCAATGCTATCTCATTTATCGATTGTTTGGCATCATCAGTCCGTGAGAGATGGCATAGTAGGTGAATGGTTTCCAGGTCTTGAACAGTTAGGTCACTACTGAAAGGTTGATGAATAACCCTACTATTATTTATTTCTCTAGTAGCAAAAAATATTTCAAATTCAATTTCATGGTAAATGTAAACGAGTCAATTTTGGTTTGAACGAAGTTCTATCCAGAGGTAGGGCAGAACGAGAGTCCCTTTGTCAATTTCTCAATCTGTGGCTTAGAAATAACTTGATAAGAGAGACTTACAATTAGTTCCTAGTTTAAGTTTTGTTCCTGGCCTCCTCGCTGAGAGCCCTTGTCTGTACACCCAATGTACTTGGTACTTGGGTTGTGGAACTTAGTGGTCGTCTTTGATTGTCTTGTGCTGTACCCACATGGTGTCTCCTTACTTCTTTGTAAAAACTTACTCCGATCTGATATTAGGTCTGATATTAGGTCGTGTGTCAGTCTCTTCTACTGGTTCCACATCCGATGATGGTATTGCTTCAGAGCAGTTGGGTAATTCAGTTGAGGATTTGGATGTACTAATATTGTCATATTTCTTCACAAAGTTGTATACTCAACCCAATTATCCATAAGGTCTCTTCTAAATTTACACTTTTTTCTTTGGATTATGTCTTCCTCATATTCATCAATAACCTTGTTGAGGATTTCATAGTTCTATATCACCTCAATTTGCTACCTCAGTTTATTTACTGTATCTACCTCCTCTCTATGAAGTTCATTTTCTTCTTGTACTATTTCCACCAATAGTCTTAGCATTGTATTTGAAGCTGCATGTAAGTTTGCCTCCCATTATTTGAGTCTTTCTTGAGAGGTTGTCTCTATTGATGGAAAGATCAAAATCCTAAGGCCTCTAGGGATAAGGACATGTTCGATGTATTTTTTTAAAGAGGCAGTTTCCCACCATTTGGATGTTTCTTTTTTCACCGCTCTTTTTAGTGCTTGAAAGGTATATTGGCAGAAAATGGATTATGAATATTAGCACAACTCTTGCCAGCATCTGTTGTGTTGAAGATTTGGTTTAATTTTGTGTCCCTTAACTCACGACATTTCAATAGTCTGCCATTTATATTGTCCTAATAATATGGTATTGTGGGCTTATGAAGAGAGAAAAACTGTTATATAGAAGCTCTACTCTGTAGGAAAGTACCCTCTTTTTGGCATGGTTGTCCCAAGTTTTTCCCTGATTTCAGAATGTTTGACTGTGTTCACTGGGATCCTGCTAAAGAGGAGCCAGTGATTATGCTCTCTCTCCACTAAACTCTATCACTTCATACTGGTAACTGAGTATTTCACCCAACATTGGCATACCGGTGCCCCCTTATAAGTCCCTAGTATATGGTACCTAGGTACTCAGGGCATTAGGGTTCCAGGGGATCCATACGGGTTGCAGCATTTTTTTACCACCTATAGGGAGCCCATGCAAAGGCCTCTGCAGGACTGCCATTGCAGCCTGCGTGAAAAGGTGCATGCACCCTTTCATTGCCTTTAACACTGTACCAGGTCACTTATAAATCACCCCTATAGCAGGCCCTTCAGCCCTGAGGGCAGGGTGCAGAGTACCTGTGTGTGAGGGCACCCCTGCACTAGCAGTGGTGCCCCCACAACCTCCAGGACTATTTTCTGAGTCTTCATGAGTGCAGGGACACCATTTTGTGTGTGTACTGGAAACAGGTTTCTAATTATGTCCAGCTACATAATGGTAACTCCGAACATAGGCAAGTTTGGAATCAAAGATGTTGGAATCATACTGCAATGCTTTTGCAAGCATTGGTTGTATGATTACATGCACTCTGGGGCTCCTTAGAGGACCCCTAGTACTGCCATTCCTGCCTTCTGTGGTTTTCCAGGCAGCCCCAGCTGCTGCAACCTCTCAAACAGGTTTCTGCCCTTCTGTTGCTCAAGCCCAGGAAGACCTAACAAAGGATTTCCTTTCAGAGAGGAATGTTACACCCCCTCCCTTTGGAAATAGGTGTCACAGGCTTGGGAGGGGTAGCCTACCCAAACCTCTGAAAATGCTTTGAAGGGCACAGATGGTGCCCTCCTCGCATAATCCAGTCTTCACTGGTTCAGGGACGCACAGTCCCTGCTCTGGCGCAAAACTGGACAAAGGAAAGGGGGGTGACCACTCCCATATCCATCACCACCCCAAGAGTGGTACTCAGAGATCTCCCGAGGGACCCTGGGTTTTGCCATCTTGGATTCCAAGTTAGCTTGGGACTCTGGGAGCATCTGAGTGGCCAGTGCGAGCATGTGACATTAGAGCCCTCGTCTGATAGGTGCTTCCCTGTTGGCTGACCAATCTCGCTGACAGGGTTATTTAGGGTCACTCTCTTGAGTGGTTCTTCAGATTCAGATTGCAAGACTCCAGCAGGAATCTTCTGCATCCTTTACTTCACCTTCTTACCAAAGAAACTGCATCTGGAACCTCCAGGAACTCTACAACTGCAAAAAGGAAGCATAGACAACTTCTGCAACATTGTATCTTCAGCTCCTGCCAGCAACTTCTACTGTTTCCCAGTCATGCATCCTCAGAGGATAGCCTGTCTTCCGCCTGCACCGGAAGAATGATGGAATCTCCCTTGGAGTTAAGGAGTCACTCCCCTGGTTCATCAGGCACCTCTCTGCAATGCCGATCAGTTGTGTGGGACCCCTCTCCTGATGAGCTGTGTGGATCCTGTATCACAGGTGGTAAATTTAAATGGTCCTGACGGTCCTGATGTCCAACTGTCCAACTTTGGTGGAAGTAAGAGCTTGCCATACTAGTGTATATAATTTGTGTATTACTTTCCTCCTGAGGGAGTACAGTCTCTATGGTATTTTTGGCATTTGTGTCACCAAAATAAAGTACCTTTATTTTTGTAACACTGAGTATGTTTTTCATGTGTGTGTAGTGTGTAGCTACAGTGGTATTACATGAGCTTTGCGTGTCTCCTAGTTAGGCCTTGGCCGCTCATCTATACTAGCCCTCGAGATCCTGGCTTCTAGGCACTGTCTACATTTCACTAATAATGGATAACTGGACCTGATATAGGGTGTAAGTTTGTTAGGTACGCAGTACAAATCAGACCAGTCTCCTACATTGGTGGTGCAGTGGTAGGATAAGTACTTGCAATCGCCTTATCACTCTGTCACTAGTTCTTTTCACAGGAAAGAATACTCTGTACTTATAGCTATACATATTTACCTAGTACAGGGTTCTAGTCTCTTACTTTCCTTTCCAAGAGAATAGAGGTTAGGTAGGTTAGGTTCTCCTACATGACACTAACACACACTTACATCATGTCTACTGCTGGGCATAGCACTGAGGTCATAGGTATTCCTATGAGGGCATGACCTTCAAGCAATTGAAGGGGCTTTGTTCAGAAAGAAGCCTAGATGTAGGGAAATACCCCAATAAGAATTTTTTGTTGAGCCTTCTCCTTCAGGACGATCAGGAGCATGCTGACGGGGCCACTCACCTGAAAAGCAGAATGTCTGCAGGGGCGATGGTATACCCCCGACTTCCTGGAACATCTCTCGCCACTTCCTGGTGGACACAGAAACCCAGTCAGGTGTCCCAAAAGGAAATGGGGAGTGAAAGAGAAAGAGACAAAAACACTGCCACGTCTTGCCGGACAAAGTGATAGTAGAGTTAGTGCACTCAAGTTCCTTGAAACTGAATTTCTCTTTCTGATATGGGCACTAGAGCGGTAGAAGAACACCGGGATGCTCCATCACTTTTCTTGGATAATAATAACTGTTGGCACAATTACTAACACTGCATTACCAAAAACCCAAACTGAGTACCATAACAATAAGTACTGCGACATTAGGGCTGTCTTTATAGAGATTCATTGTTGCAAACTACAATTAGAACTGTGGTTGCACTTATTATGCCCAAGAAAGAGAAATAAGGGCATTAATTATATCACGGTAACTTTCCTGCATGCATAGGGTTGAACTAAAAGGAACAAAAACAATCCAAGAAATACAAATGTCCACTCTGGGTTTAAACAGTTAAGGTGGCACAGTAGATTTGGTTTCACTGTTTGTGTGAAAAAACCCTTCAAAAGCAAATTCCTCAAACCTGAAACACAGGCATGAATGACACAATTCAAATCCAAGAGTTATGCTTTTAGAGAAAGAAAAGTCACATAAATGTTCTTATAAAATTGCCCTGTCACTTGTTGTAGTACTTGATCTCAAGCAGATTTCCTGAAGCACATTTAGGCAAGTAACTACAATAATAAAGTAGAATGTTCAGAAATGCATTTGTCTCTTCAAGATAAGAACTCTGTTAAAATACGAGGTCTGAAATACACCAGCTGTTCTAGGAAAGTGCAGCGCTCAAAGAACAAACTCCCTGGTGAATACTAGTCACTTAGCTGCAGTCTTTTTCGGAGTGCTGGAGGAATGCCTGGTGTCAGCTGGTACAGGAACGAAGAAAAGAATTGCCTCAAAAGTCCTGAATACAAGGATGACAGCAGGGGCTGGACTCCCAAATCAGATGCTGAGATCAGGAAGCAAAACAAAGCCAAGCAGGGAGGCATGCTTCACTCTGCTATTTGTAGCCAATTAGGAAAGCAGTTGAGTTTCCACATGTAGATGAGTCACCACACCCAATTAGAAGCACATGTCTACACCTGCGCACATTAGCAAACAAGCATTGGTAAAACAAGCATTGATAAAACCAATTGTGTAACACAGCATATTATGTTTACTTAGAAACATGAAGGTTTAACCAAGAACAGAAATATAAGTTAACCATAATCCTTGGGATGCTGACAGATAACGCAGGAGGTACCTTGGGAATTCTTGACAGCTGATAACCAGGAGGAGGAGGGGGAGGGAGATTCTAACCCCTTAGAAGCAGAGAATCATCTTTAAGATTCAGGGGAGAGCTCTTCCAAATATCTTCCACCTAGCAGACCTACTAGTGTAGCTGGTAGTGGGAGGGGTAGTCATTCAGGTAGGGCTCCCTTCACACCCAGAGGTCAAATCACTAGGATCTCAAAAGTTAGGGAAATATCTACCTCTTCCCATTTTCATATCAACTCAGTTTCTGAGGGATCCCATGGTTCAACTCCAGGTGATGACTCTGTAGATAGGGAGCTCAGGAAACCGAGACTGGAGGAGGCCAGGCTGAGGCTGCAGCAGCAACAGCTAGCCCTAGATAGGGAGGCCTTGGCTGGGGAAAGGGAAAGGCAGGGGTTGGGGTTAGTTCCCCATGGTGGTAGCAACAGCAGTTTCAGGAGTTACGGTGTTAGGGAGGACATGATTGACTTTAGAAATCTGCACAAAATTGTTCCCTCATGCAAGGTGGGGGAATATATTTACAGGTGGGTTGCTGCACTTGAGAGGAACTGCAAAGTTAAGAGGGTCCCTCAAAGGCAGGGGGCTGCTATTCTGTGGTTGTCCTTTTCTAACAAGGGGAGGGACAGACTTCTCACTGTCAGAGAAGACGATTCAGGCAACTATGGTATTCTTAAATCTGCACTCTTGGATGGATTTAGCTTAACCACTGAACAATACAAAATTAATTTCAGAGAAACTAGAAAAGAGTCCTCACAGGATTGCATAGATTTTGTGGACTGTTAAGGTATTAGAAGGCTGGGTACATGGCAGCAAAGAGCGTATGACTATGAGAGCGTATACAATCTGATTCTGAGAAAGCATATTTTGAATAAATGTAGACTCAGATCTGACTGCTCCCCAAGAATTGAGAAAGAAGGCAGACACATGGGTCAGAACAAGGGTGAGCAGAAAAGCTCATACAGGGGGTGACAAGGACAGGAAGAAGGATGGTAAGTCTAATGACAAAGGAGGGGACAAAGATAAAAACAAGGAGTTTTCATCAGGCCCACAAAAATCCTCTGGAGGTGGGTCTAAATCCTCTTCTAACCCTTAGAATAAGAAGCCTTGGTGTTATATGTGTGTGAACAAAGGCCATTGGGCAAGTGACAGTACTTGTCCAAAGAAAAACGCCAAAGCTCCCACCACCACAACACCCACTGGTTCAACTAGTGCCCCTAGCGATAGAAGTGGTGTTGGTAAAAATAACACTACAAATAGCCAATCCAAGGGTGCAGCAGGGCTCACTCTGGGAAATGAAGTGAGGATTGGTCTAGTTAGGGAAACCACTGAGGCTGTTTTAGTCTCTGATGGTGGCATTGACCTTGCCACCCTTGTTGCTTGTTCCATTAATATGGATAAGTACAAGCACCAACCCCTAATCAATGGCGTTCAGGTTGAGGCCTACAGGGACACAAGTGCCAGTGTCACAATGGTGACTGAAAAACTGGTGGCCCCTGAGCAACACCTACTTGGTCATCAGTACCAAGTGCCAGACACCCATAACAACACTGTTAGCCACCCCACGGCTGTTGTTGATCCTAACTGGGGAGGGGTTTCTGGTCCAAAGAAAGTTGTGGTATCCACAGACATACCTGTAGAATGTCTAATAGAAAATAACTTGGAGACTTCACTTTGGGCTGAGGTGGAGTCTGAGGCCCATGCAGCAATGCTGGGCATTCCTGAGCATATCTTTGCTTTGACAAGGGCTCAAGCCAAGAAGCAAAGAAGGCAGGGAATCTTGGATTCTGGAACAATTGACAAAGAGCTTTCCAAAAGCATGGGTAGAAAGGGTACAACGTTATCCACTATCCCTCCCTCCACTCAAGATTATCCCTTTGAGGAGGAGAAGTCTACTCCCTAGACCGAACCTACACCTGAGGAGCTGCAAGCTGACACAGCTGAGCTTTTAGGTGCAGGGGGCCCTGCAGTAAGGAGTTAAGTGTGGCAGCAGACCTGTTCCAAACTTGAGGTTTTAAGACAGCAAGCTGTCAAACAAGAGGCAGGGGATTTCAGTGACACTGATAGGGTGTATTGGGAAAACAAGCTCCTATAAACAGAGGCAAGGGACCCAAAACTGGTGCCATCAGGAGACTTGTCATTCCGTTGCAGTATAGAGAATTTCTGTTGACCTTAGACCATGACATTCCCCTTGCTGACATATGGGGCAAAGTAAGACCTGGGACAGACTTATCCATCACTTTCACTGGCCTCACATGTCAGAGGACACAAAGGAGTTTTGTTGCTCCTTTGTGGCTTTCCAAGCCAGTGGTTAGACTGGTGGCACCCCAAAAGCCCCCTGGATCCCATTGCCAGTGGTTGGGGTACCCTTTGAAAGGGTAGGGGTTGACATTGTTGGCCCCCTTTACCTTCCTACTGCTTCTGGCAATAGGTTCATTTTAGTGATAGTGGACCATGCCACTAGATACCCAGAATTAATACCTCTGAAGACCATTACAGCTGTTACCATGCTTCCTTTTTAGCTACAGGGAGGTAACCCAGAAGGGCGTGGGCTACAGCCCAGCTGAACCCCTTTTGTTCACCCTGTTAGGGACCCATTAGCTCTTGTGAAAGAGGGGTAGGAGCAAACCCTTGAAGCCCTCTAAACAAGATATAGTGGACTATGGGGGTCATTCTGAGTCTGGCGGGCGGCGGAGGCCGCCCGCCAGACTTCCCCCCTCCAAAATACCACTCCGCGGTCGAAAGACCGCTGAGGGTATTTTGGCTTTTGCACTGGGCTGGCGGGCGACCGCCAAAAGGCCGCCCGCCAGCCCAGTGCAAAAGACCCTTCCCACGAGGACGCCGGCTCAGAATTGAGCCGGCGGAGTGGGAAGGTGCGACGGGTGCAGTGGCACCCGTCGCGTATTTCAGTGTCTGCAATGCAGACACTGAAATACAAAGTGGGGCCCTCTTACGGGGGCCCCTGCAGTGCCCATGCCTTTGGCATGGGCACTGCAGGGGCCCCCAGGGGCCCCATGACAACCCATACCGACATCCTGTTCCTGGCGGGAGAACCGCCAGGAACAGGATGGCGGTATGGGCTGTCAGAATCCCCCATGGCGGCGGAAAACCGGCGGGAGACCGCCGGTTTTCCGCATCTGACCGCGGCCAAACCGCCGCGGTCAGAATGCCCTGCGGGGCACCGCCAGCCTGTTGGCGGTGCTCCTGCCGACCCTGGCCCCGGCGGTCAAGGACCGCCGGGGTCAGAATCACCCCCTATGTGCTTTGCTTAAGAACAAGAATAGCTGAGTACATGTAGAAGGCCACTAAAAAACTTCAGGCAAGCCAGGAGATATAGAAACAATGGCATGACCAGAAAGCTGTCCTGACATTGTACCAACCAGGACAGAAGGTGTGGGTACTGGAGCTTGTGGCACCCAGGGCACTCTAAGACATTTAGGGGGTGATTACAACTTTGGAGGAGGTGTTAATCCGTCCCAAAAGTGACGGTAAAGTGACGGATAGACCACCAGCCGTATTACGAGTTCCATAGGATATAATGGACTTGTAATACGGCTGGTGGTATATCCGTCACTTTACCGTCACTTTTGGGACGGATTAACACCTCCTCCAAAGTTGTAATAACCCCCATGGAGTGGACCACACATAATAGTGAAGAGAAATGGTGAGGTCACTTATTTAGATGACCTAGCCACTCCTAGAAGTCATCTTAGAGTACTTCAAGTGAAATGCCTGAAGCCCTACTATGACAGTGATGACTTAACCCTGCTCATGGCCACTGATGAGGGACAAGAAGATGAGAGTGACCCTCTCCCTGATCTCTTCTCTAACACTAGAGCTGATGGCTTACTGGAAGGAGTTATCCTTGCAGACTGCCTTTCTGAAGAGCAGAAGGAGGACTGCTGGAACCTCCTGGGTCAGTTTTCAGAACTTTTTTCTCTGACATCTGTTCAGACTTCTTGGTGTGAACACACCATTGATACTGGAGACAGTTTACCTGTCAAAAGTAAGATTTATAGACAGCCTGACCATGTTAGAGACTGCTTTAAATCAGAGGTTCAGAAAATGCTTGACCTAGGCGTGATTGAGCACTTTGATAGCCCCTAGGCCAGCCCAGTGGTGCTTGTACCCAAACCTCATTATCAGAATGGAAACAGGGAGATTAGGTTCTGTGTGGATTACAGAGCACTCAACACAGTCACAAAGACTGATCCTTACCCTATACTCAGGGCAGATGAGATTGTTGATACACTGGCATCTGGCAAGTATCTCAACACTTTTATTTGACTGCAGGGTATTGGCAGATCAAACTATCAGAATTTGCAAAACATAAGCCAGCTTTCTCTACCATTGGAGAGCATTATCAGTTTACTGTTATGCCCTTTGGTTTGAAGAATGCGCCTGCCACTTTTCAGAGATTGGTTGACACAGTCCTCCAAGGTCTAGAAGCTTTTAATACGTCATATCTTAATGATATTGCTGTCTTCAGCTCCACCTGGGATGACCACCTGCTCCACCTATGGATAGTTTTGAAGGCCCTGCAAAAGGCAGGCCTCAATATCAAGGACTAGAAGTGCCAGATAGGGCAGGAGAAGCTGGTTCATCTGGAACACTTGGTAAGTGGAGAACAGATTGACCCACTTCAGGGGAAGATCCAGACTATTTTAGACTGGGCTAACCCTAAAACACAGACCCAGGTCAGAGCCATTCTTGGTCTCACTGGGTACTACAGATGGTTCATTAAGAACTATGGCTCCATTATTGCCTCTCTTAATGACCTCACCTCAAAGAAGATGTTTAAGAAGGTATTGTGGACAGCTAGCTGTCAAAAAGCTTTTGAGGAGCTAAAGCAGGCTATGTGCACTGCACCTGTCCTAAAAAGCCCAAACTACTCCAAGAATTTTATAGTCCAGACTGATGCTTCAGAGGTAGGGGTTGGGGCAGTACTATCACAACTCAATTCAGAGGGCCAGTATCAACCTGTAGCTTTTATTAGCAGAAGGTTGACCCCTAGAGAAAAGCGTTGGTCCGCCATAGAGAGGGAGGCCTTTGCTGTGGTCTGCACCTTGAAGAAGTTGAGACCATATCTCATTGGGACTCACTTCATTGTTCAGACAGACCACAAACCTCTCTTATGGTTAAAACAAATTAAAGGGGAAACCCCTAAATTGTTGAGGTGGTCCTTTTCCCTACAGCGGATGGGCTTTACAGTGGAACATGCACCTAGGAGTAACCAATACAATGCAGATGGACTCTCCAAATATTTCCACTTAGACAATAAAGACTCATCTGGACAAGGTTAGCCTTACAGCCCTCGTTTGGGGGGGATTGTGTAGCAAAGTACCCTCTTTCTTGGTATGGTTACCCCCATTTTCTACCTGATGTCAGGGTGTTTGACTGTGTTCACTGGGATCCTGCTAACCAGGAACCCAGTGAGTATGCTCTCTTTCCTCTAAATGTTGTCACTGCATACTGGTAACCCAGTATTTCACCCAAAATTGGCATAGTGGTGCCCTTTATAAGTTCCTAGTATATGGTACCTAGGTACCCAGGGCATTGGGGCTCCAGGGGATTCCTATATGTTGGAAAATGGGTTATTGGTAGGGCAGGTAGGTACCTACACCTAGCAACAAGCCACAAACCTCCACATAAGTACAGTTAGGTCTCAGTAAATTAATCCCAGCTCTACCCTTGGTAGCTTGGCATCGAGCGTCAAGGCTTAACTTAGGAGACAAAGTGTAAAGCATTCAAATATCACAAAACAGTAATTAAATAAAACACAGGAAACAGTTTAAAAATCCAAAACCAATTTATAAAAATAGCTTATATTTTTATCTTTAAAATGACACAAAAACGATTAAAATCAGTTCAGGGGAACCGGAGATATGAATTTTTAAAGTATTATTATTTTCTAGCGCTTAGAAACAAAAAGCGCCAATCGGGTCATCTGGTTGCAGCAGGACCGGGGCAAAGTCAAACTTTCAGGCCGACCGCGATGGAGCCCTGCTCGGCTACAAGTCGCGGGAGGCCTCGGTTAAAAAGTTACCTTCTGACTTAGTCTCTTTTTTGATGTTTTTCTTACCCCGGGACGAACCTGCCAGTTGAATCCGACCTCCTGGAGCCCTTGTCCGGATACGCGAAGTCGGTTTCCTAGGTGGTGATTTTTACCTTCGGACTTAGTCGTTTTTTCGAGATGAAAATCCTTCGACCGGGGTAAACCTGGATCTTGATCCGACGTCCATGGAGCCCTTCTCGGATACGATGGCTGGGAGGTCCCGGTCAACTTTTTACGTTCTGACTTAGTCTCTTTTTTGGATGTTTTTCTTTACCGGGACGAACCACGAAGTCAGGCCGGGTCGCGGTTGAGGCAAGCCGGCTAGAATTTCCGCGTCGGGTCGGTCACTTTATGGAGCTTTTTTTCAAAAATTCTCCAATCTTTTCCAAACTTCTGGGGCTTCACCCAGATGTTCTTTTAAGGTTCTTTTGGGGTCCACAGCTCACCCCAAGGGTCCAGAAGTTCTGTGATGGTCCTTGGGGGTGCGGACTTCAACTCCCAGAATGCACCTGGCGCAAACTCCTTTTTGGCCACTGGACAGTGGTCAGCTGGTCGCTTTCTTCAGGAGTTGGTGCAGGGGACTCTGGTTTAGCAATTTTTCACCTGTAGCAAACAGGGAGTCCCTCCTTGAACCAGTTGAAGCCAGGCAAAGTCCTTCTTGTGGTGAAGCCCAAGTGTGCAGCTGGTGCAGTCCTTCTGAGTGCAGGGTCCAGGTGCAGGCCAGGGGTCCAGCAGGGCAGTCCTTCTTCTTCTTTAGTTCCTTTCTTGTTGAATTCTGGAGGGGATCTGAGGTGTGGGGGCAGGTCTGCCAGTTTTATCCTTGCTCCTGGGTGAAAAGCAGGGGGGCCCTGGTTCTCCAATCAGGGACAGGGTCGTCCCCCTGTGATGACCACTTCCTGGGAAGTGTGGCAAAAATCCATCCCAAAAGGCAACAGTCTCCAAAAATCCAACATGGCTGAATCTGATTTTTGGAGGTTACATCTGGCTGAGCCCACCCACTGGTGTGGCTAAAAATCATAAACACACCCCTCTCCTACCCTCTCCTAATCTAATCAAGGGGG
The DNA here is from genome assembly GCF_031143425.1 of Pleurodeles waltl. Lineage (NCBI taxonomy): Eukaryota > Metazoa > Chordata > Amphibia > Caudata > Salamandridae > Pleurodeles > Pleurodeles waltl. The sequence continues at coordinate 1,572,204,158 of NC_090440.1, forward strand.
CACCTAGTTGTCTGGGGTTGCAGGATGTGGGGGTGTTGCTGGGTGCTGCAAATGTCCTTCTCTGCCTTTGAAGACCAGTTTGGCAGCCCTCCCCCTTCCTGCCTCACCATCTGCTGAGGGGAGATTCTCTCCCCCAAGCACATTCCTTTGTGTGAAGTCAGGCCACTTCACACCTCATCAAGGTAGCCTGGCAGAAGCTGCTGCAGGCTGGCCAATCAGAGCACAGCAGCAAAAACAATGCAGAGCTGAAATTGGCAACTTTTTAGGTAAAGTCTAAACTTTTTACCTGGACAAGTTATATTAAATCCAACAACTGGAAGTTGTGGGATTTATTACAACAATCAATTTGATACCAAATTCTTGGTATGTAACATTTAAGGAGACTTTAAAATTTAAAATAAAGTCTGCCCATTCTAGCCTATGAAGGCCATTTACTTCAATGAGGGAAAAACGAATTTGGCTGTTTTTACCTCACCAGGGCTTATAAATCTATTTTTATAAAGTCCCTGCTTATAGTTACATGGCACCCAGCCCTAGGGGCACATAGGGCACACCTTAGGGGTGACTTATATGTAAAAATAAGGTAGTTTAAGACTTTGGAAGTACCTTTAATTCCAAAGTCGAATTTGCATATAACTTTAATTTAAAAGCAGCCAGCAAGGCAGGCTTGCTTTTAAAATGACACTGGGCACCTCAGCAATGCACCTAGGTGTGCACCACCTATGCTGTGGTCCCTAAACCTACATGCCCTACCATATACTAGGGACTTATAGGTAGGTTAACTTAGCCAATTATAATTAGCCTAATTTGCATATCCATTTTACACAGAGCACAGGCCCTGGGACTGGTTAGCAGTACCCAGGGCACCATCAGAGTCAGGAAAACACCAGCATAAAGTGGAAAATGGGGGCAAAAAGTTATGGGGCCTCTGCAATCAGCCCTAGTTTCTCACACAACCCCCCCCCCAGCCCACACGCCCAGGAGACTCCGCCCAACCCTGGGAGAGTCTTCCTGGCTTGTTAGGCGAGGAAGACAGTGAAGAAAACTGGCTGTCCCTTTGCAGGGCCTACTCTGCCTTATATCCTCCTGTCAGGGTCACTCCCTCTGGGTAGTGAAGCCATCCCAACAGTAAAAGGACCCAATTCAAACTGAAACTTCCCTCTAGGGGGGTCTTCCTCCTCTCTCTCTGCCAACTAGGGTAGTGAGGTGCCCACCTCCCCTACTCCTAACTTTGCTAGGGCAAACACCTAGCTTACCCAAAGAGGTCACCCAACACTTGAGCAACCCCTCCATGACCAACAGGGTCAGGGGGCCTACTTTGCTATTGGCCTTGGGGTCTGCCTCCCAGGCCAAGTACAGTGCTGCCAGGAAGGCTAGCACCCAGCAGAGACTACTGACAGCTGTCAGTACCCAGAACCACACCCTAAGCTCTCCACTGACAGGTGGCTGAGCTGCTTTAGGGGCATCTTTGGGGTCCTGGCACCCCTCTTGCTGTCTAGAGTGGGGGGCTACCACCTCCTGTGGCAGACACCCTCCTTCCACTCTCCCTTCTGTCAGTGCAGGGGCAACACCTTGCATCTGGACAGCTGCCTGACTACTCAGGACTTCCTTGGGGTCAGGTGAGGCCTCACCAGTGCCAACTCTGGGCTCCCCCCTTACTGGGGCAGAGGGCCCTTGGCTCCCTGGAACTCTCTTTAAGAGTGGCCTACCCTTCCTTTTCTTCTTTCCTTTTCTTGGGGACCCCTGTCTCCTAACTGTAGGGACTGACTCCCCAGGACTTTGGGTTGGGGGGGCGCCCTGGGCGACCACCCCATCTGTGACCAGACTCACCTCTGGGAGGTCATTGCCCAGGATACAATCTAGGGGAAGGTCAGCACTGACTACCACCCTAATCCAGTCAAGGATACCCTCCCTCTCTAGGGGCACTATGGCTACAGGTTTGGAGGTGACCTCCCCTGTGGCTATCCTGACTTTCTTTGTCTTTCCTGGGACATACATGTCTGGGGTCACTAACCGGTCACTCACTATAGTGTGACTGGCACAGGTGTCTCTCAGGCCAGTGGTAGGGATCCCATTCACTTGAATGTGGTGGAAGTACCTACTCCCACCCTCAGGGATCACCAGCTTACCATCTGGTCCTGTCTCCCAGCTCAATGCTAAGAGGACTTCATCATCTGAGGAATCCTCCTCTATGGCTACACTGGACAGCCCAGTGCTAACCACCTTCTTTGGACAGGCTGCATCTCCTCTGAAGTGACCTGTCTGCTGACAGTCAAAGAAAGCCCTACTGTCCAAGAGCTTTTTTAACCCTGGGTCTAACTGTCTCTGCTGGTCAGAGTGGGATTTACTCTCCTCCTTCTTAGGGTTCTGGGGTACAGAGGGAGTCTCTCTGGTGGGCTTACCACCTCCCTACTTAGGTTTTTGGGGACCTGTCCCCCCCTTCTTGGAGTCTCCCCCCTGGGACTTGACAACCACCCTGGTTCTCAACCACTCATCAGCTGCCTCCCCTAGCTCTCTAGGGTTGGTCTGCTTAGAGTCCACTAGATGCTGGTGTAACCTTTCTTGGGTACAATTGGTCAAGATGTGCTCTCTCATGATCAGATTGTATAACCCCTCATAAGTATCTACTTTGTTACCAATAGTCCAGCCCTCTAGTGCCTTTAGTGAAATGTCCACAAAGTCAACCCAAGACTGGGTACTGACCTTCTGGGTGTCCCTGAACTTCATTCTATATTGCTCTGGGGTCAGACCAAACTTCTTGGCTAAGCACCTCTTCATACTAGGGTATGAATCTGCCTCCTCCCCCCTTAAGGTCAGAAGCCTATCCCTCCCTGAGTTGGGGACCAACTCCCACAAAAGGGAACCCCAGTATTGAGGCCTAACCCTTCTCATTTGGAGTGCCCTCTCAAAGGCCCCCAGCCACTTATCTATGTCATCCCCCTCTACATAAGCAGGAACCACCCCCTTGGGTAATCTGGGGCAAACTCCCCCACCCATGGACACCTCAGCTTCTTTATCGCTGCTTCCATCTCTTTTCTCTTTGTATGCCCACTTTTTCTTTTCTAGGGCCAGCTTCTCTGCTTCCAAAGCTATGTATGCTAGCTGGGCCTCCAGCTCTCTTTCTCTGATGGATGGGTTCTCTCCTCCTGAAAGGACCCCCTTCCCACCACTAGCTTTGGATCTGCCCCTAGTGACTGTATCTACTGAGGACTGTTCTTCCTCGTCCTCACTTAGGGTCAGATGCCTTCCCTCCCCTGAGTGGTTAGAGCTTGCATCCTCCCTTCTTTCTCCCTCCTCTGGAGCTTCTTCTGAATCTACCTCCTGGGCCTCAGCCCATGCTGTCAGGGATGTGATCAGGATTTGCTTCCTGAGATCAGTGGTTGCAGGCAACCCTCTTTCAATACACAACCCCCTAAGCTGGACTACTGTCAGTGTCGGTAGGCTAGCCAGATCAAGCTCCATGGTTCCCTAGTTTTGTGTCAACAAAAACTTTTTGCAAAAATTGGAAACAAGAATTTAGAAAAATTACAAAAATTCAATAATTGAAATTAATCCAAATTAAAAATTAAAAATCTTTTTTGCACTAGGACAATTTAAAGGATTTTTAATTTGTTTTACCTAAAACTGTAACGTGATATTGAACACAAGTACAGGATCCCGTCGCTGCTTCCAATTATGTTGGAAAATGGGTTATTGGTAGGGCAGGTAGGTACCTACACCTAGCAACAAGCCACAAACCTCCACATAAGTACAGTTAGGTCTCAGTAAATTAATCCCAGCTCTACCCTTGGTAGCTTGGCATCGAGCGTCAAGGCTTAACTTAGGAGACAAAGTGTAAAGCATTAAAATATCACAAAACAGTAATTAAATAAAACACAGGAAACAGTTTAAAAATCCAAAACCAATTTATAAAAATAGCTTATATTTTTATCTTTAAAATGACACAAAAACGATTAAAATCGGTTCAGGGGAACCGGAGATATGAATTTTTAAAGTATTATTATTTTCTAGCGCTTAGAAACAAAAAGCGCCAATCGGGTCATCTGGTTGCACCAGGACCGGGGCAAAGTCAAACTTTCAGGCCGACCGCGATGGAGCCCTGCTCGGCTACAAGTCGCGGGAGGCCTTGTTAAAAAGTTACCTTCTGACTTAGTCTCTTTTTTGATGTTTTTCTTCCCCGGGACGAACCTGCCAGTTGAATCCGACCTCCTGGAGCCCTTGTCCGGATACGCGAAGTCGGTTTCCTCAGTGGTGATTTTTACCTTCGGACTTAGTCGTTTTTTCGAGATGAAAATCCTTCGACCGGGGTAAACCTGGATCTTGATCCGACGTCCATGGAGCCCTTCTCGGATAAGATGGCTGGGAGGTCCCGGTCAACTTTTTACGTTCTGACTTAGTCTCTTTTTTGGATGTTTTTCTTTACCGGTACGAACCACGAAGTCAGGCCGGGTCGCGGTTGAGGCAAGCCGGCTAGAATTTCCGCGTCGGGTCGGTCACTTTATGGAGCTTTTTTTCAAAAATTCTCCAATCTTTTCCAAACTTCTGGGGCTTCACCCAGATGTTCTTTTAAGGTTCTTTTGGGGTCCACAGCTCACCCCAAGGGTCCAGAAGTTCTGTGATGGTCCTTGGGGGTGCGGACTTCAACTCCCAGAATGCACCTGGCGCAAACTCCTTTTTGGCCACTGGACAGTGGTCAGCTGGTCGCTTTCTTCAGGAGTTGGTGCAGGGGACTCTGGTTTAGCAATTTTTCACCTGTAGCAAACAGGGAGTCCCTCCTTGAACCAGTTGAAGCCAGGCAAAGTCCTTCTTGTGGTGAAGCCCAAGTGTGCAGCTGGTGCAGTCCTTCTGAGTGCAGGGTCCAGGTGCAGGCCAGGGGTCCAGCAGGGCAGTCCTTCTTCTTCTTTAGTTCCTTTCTTGTTGAATTCTGGAGGGGATCTGAGGTGTGGGGGCAGGTCTGCCAGTTTTATCCTTGCTCCTGGGTGAAAAGCAGGGGGGCCCTGGTTCTCCAATCAGGGACAGGGTCGTCCCCCTGTGATGACCACTTCCTGGGAAGTGTGGCAAAAATCCATCCCAAAAGGCAACAGTCTCCAAAAATCCAAAATGGCTGAATCTGATTTTTGGAGGTTACATCTGGCTGAGCCCACCCACTGGTGTGGCTAAAAATCATAAACACACCCCTCTCCTGCCCTCTCCTAATCTAATCAAGGGGGCACCTAGTTGTCTGGGGTTGCAGGATGTGGGGGTGTTGCTGGGTGCTGCAAATGTCCTTCTCTGCCTTTGAAGACCAGTTTGGCAGCCCTCCCCCTTCCTGCCTCACCATCTGCTGAGGGGAGATTCTCTCCCCCAAGCACATTCCTTTGTGTGAAGTCAGGCCACTTCACACCTCATCAAGGTAGCCTGGCAGAAGCTGCTGCAGGCTGGCCAATCAGAGCACAGCAGCAAAAACAATGCAGAGCTGAAATTGGCAACTTTTTAGTTAAAGTCTAAACTTTTTACCTGGACAAGTTATATTAAATCCAACAACTGGAAGTTGTGGGATTTATTACAACAATCAATTTGATACCAAATTCTTGGTATGTAACATTTAAGGAGACTTTAAAATTTAAAATAAAGTCTGCCCATTCTAGCCTATGAAGGCCATTTACTTCAATGAGGGAAAAACGAATTTGGCTGTTTTTACCTCACCAGGGCTTATAAATCTATTTTTATAAAGTCCCTGCTTATAGTTACATGGCACCCAGCCCTAGGGGCACATAGGGCACACCTTAGGGGTGACTTATATGTAAAAATAAGGTAGTTTAAGACTTTGGAAGTACCTTTAATTCCAAAGTCGAATTTGCATATAACTTTAATTTAAAAGCAGCCAGCAAGGCAGGCTTGCTTTTAAAATGACACTGGGCACCTCAGCAATGCACCTAGGTGTGCACCACCTATGCTGTGGTCCCTAAACCTACATGCCCTACCATATACTAGGGACTTATAGGTAGGTTAACTTAGCCAATTATAATTAGCCTAATTTGCATATCCATTTTACACAGAGCACAGGCCCTGGGACTGGTTAGCAGTACCCAGGGCACCATCAGAGTCAGGAAAACACCAGCATAAAGTGGAAAATGGGGGCAAAAAGTTATGGGGCCTCTGCAATCAGCCCTAGTTTCTCACACTATAGGTTGCAGCATTTATTTTGCCACCCATAGGGAGCCCATGCAAAGGCCTCTGCAGGACTGCCATAGCTGCCTGCATGAAAAGGTACAAGCACCCTTACACTGCACCAGGTCACGTATAAGTCACCCCTATAGCAGGCCCTTCAGCCCTGAGGGCAGAGTGCAGAGTACCCCAGTGTGAGGGCACCCAAGTATTGCCATTCCAGCCTTCTGAGGGTTTCCAGGCAGCCCTGTCTGCTACCACCTCTCAGACAGGTTTCTGTCCTCCTGTTGCTTGAGCAGCTCAAGCCCAGGAAGGCAGAACAGAGGATATCCTTTGGGAGAGGGGTGTTTATACCCTCTCCCTTTGGAAATAGGTTTTATAGGCTTTGGCTCCAGCAGGAATCCTCTGCATCTTTTACTTCACCTTCTTACCGAAGAAACTTCATCTGGACACTCCAGGAACTCTACATCTGCAACAAAGAGGCAAAGACAAATTCTGAAACATTGGCGGTCATTCTGACCGCGGCGGGCGGCGGTCCCCGCCAAATGGCCTCTCCGCGGTCAGGAGACCGCGGATGCCATTCTGGCTTTCCCGCTGGGCCGGCGGGCGACCGCCAAAAGGCCGCCCGCTGGCCCAGCGTCAAAGCCCCTGCAACATAGAAGCCGGCTCCGAATGGAGCCGGCGGTGTTGCAGGGGTGCGACGGGTGCAGTAGCACCCGTCGCGATTTTCACTGTCTGCAAAGCAGACAGTGAAAATCTTCATGGGGCCCTGTTAGGGGGCCCCTGCACTGCCCATGCCATTGGCATGGGCAGTGCAGGGGCCCCCAGGGGCCCCACGACACCCGTTCCCGCCATCCTGGTTCTGGCGGTGTAAACCGCCAGAAACAGGCTGGCGGGAAGGGGGTCGGAATCACCATGGCATGGAGGATTCCCTGGGCCAGGGGAAAACCGGCGGGAAACCGCTGGTTCCCCTTTTCTGACCGCGGCGTCAGAATGGCCCTGGAAGCACCGCCAGCCTGTTGGCGGTGCTTCCGTTGCCCTCCACCCTGGCGGTCATAGACCGCCAGGGTTGGAACGAGGGCCATTGTGTCTTCAGCTCCTGCCAGCAACTGCAACTGCTTCCCATTCGTACATCCTCAGAGGACAGCCTTTCTTCAGCCTGCACCAGCAGAATGAAGGAATCTCCCTTAGAATGAAGGTGTCGCGTAGGCTCTCATTATCCTAATGAGACTACTGGATTTTGAGCGCACGCAGTAAGATCTTTCACAGTGTGGGGGACTAAGTCTGACCCACGATGAAGGACCCTTGTCACTCTAAATCCGGGTTTTGCTCCGGCTAACTAGCAGTGCCTCATCTCTCCCAAAGGGAAGAAACAATTGGGCAGCCGAGCACATGGCATATTAGTACTTCCCAGGGAAGTCGTGGTCACTCAGGTCACAACCGGTTCTCTTATACACAGGGCGGTCTCATATATAAATGACAAAGGCAGTTTGAGTTTTAAAGATTGGTTTAATAAAACAACTGCATTTTAGATAGCAAAGCGTGAGCTGCGATAACCAGAGCTACACAACACAGTAGGATTAAAATAGCAACGATGAGAGTGAAGCACAAGAATAAGGCTATCATAGTGCAACTAGATTAGGTCCTCTCTAAGTTATATTCTGAGCACAGCATGTAAAGCTCTAAGCCTGCCTTTCAGGTTCCCCCAGGAGGACATCAACCCTCATACCTGAGCAAAGGCCTGTAATCTGCATCAGCATCTGCAACGGGGCAGTCAGCATCTAGTTGTAGGATCCTGGTCGGAATCTCCCTCTAACGTGTAATAGGACTTGAAAGAGTTTTTATAACTAACACGCAGATGTTCTAAGAAAATGTCCCTACTTAAGGATGCGTTTTTTCTACGAACACTAGAGACTAAGGGCCAGGTGTAGCAAGATATGCTTTTGCGATTCTGAAATTGCGAGTCAGTGCGACTCGCAATTTCCGAGTCGCAAAAGCATATGCAGAATGGTGTCTTTATATTAATGAGGTGGGTCTCTTTTTGCGACCCCATAGCGAGTCCCTGCACTCACAGGGATGGTGGCCTGCTGAAGTCAGCAGACCTCCATGTCTGTGACTGGTTTTTCAATAAAGCTGTTTTTTTTTTATTAAAGGAAAACGAGTTGCAAAATGAAAAAAATTACGAAACCATTTGGTTTCGTTTTTTCAGTGTAGGCAGTGGACCATTGGACCACTGCCTGCTCTGAAAAAACCTTTATGCCCACATTCACAAAGGGGAAGGGGTCCCATGAGGACCCCTTCCCTTTTGCGAATGAGTTACCACCAGTGTGACACTGGTGGTAACTGCGAATTGCTTTGCGACCGCATTCGCGGTCCCAAAGCAATTCTGCATTGCGATGCGAGTCACAAATAGGAAGGGAACACCCCTTCCTTTTTGCGAGTCGCATTCACAAATTGCGAGTCGGTACCGACTCGCAATTTGTGAATGAGCATCGCGTTGGGCTGTTTGCATGGCGCAAACGCCGATTTTCGCAGTTTGCACCATGCAAACGGCTTCCTACATCTGGCCCTAAACCTCTACCACGTGTACCGGCAATGTACCAGACTGTAGCATTGACTGAAGCACAGGGTGAGCAAGAATGCATTGTTTGAGAACACAATGCTGAACTAAGCTAAACAGCGTGATAGAAATAAATAAAAACAAGACCGTAAAACTGCTTATTGTAAAATAACGGTGCAAGGCTGAATAAAATGTATCTAGGCTAAAGTGCACAGAGGCCTAATATGTTCACCTAATGTGCAAGAAGCTATATTGAAAATGGCTACACTACACCCTCCCCTTGTCGGTAGAAAGTGGTTTAAGTAAAACCCTATTTAATTTCAACAAGTTAAGAGGACACACAAGCATAGTAATTTTTCAATTTAAAAAATGAGCACGTGGCCAAATGCCGAATTCAAAGGACAATGTTAATTTAGAATAAGTCCAAATCAAATTGTGTTCATGGAAAGCAGGAGAGTCTCCACTTCGGCAGATGACATAACTGGAAAATCCACGCCAAAGACTATCAAGGAGCAGGTGTGTTCCAAAGCCCCAGTATCAATCAAGGCTGCAACCCGTGCAGTGCCTATGAACTGGTTAATATCAACTTCCACCAGGAAGGATATCTCGTAATCAGCCTGTCGAAGCAAACGCAGCTGCAGCGCGCATGTCTGGTAATGAGCCCTCATTGAGAACATCAAAAGATCAGCATCAACCACTGGGGGGCATTAGTGTGAGAGACAAAAGTTCAGTGCATGTTCAAAAGAGCACCAACGGCACCGAAACACGGGCTGCACACAATCCAAAACCGGTCTGAATGACAGCGACCAGTTACACCCCAAATGTTCCAGGAGTGTTGCTCCAAAGAGCTGCATCATGCGTTCACGACACAGCTGTGCTGATGGGAGTGCTGATGGGAGTGCCCACATTCAGCCATTGTGGAAAAACAACAGCAACAGCAAAATGCCGGCTTATAAAGCCAAAGTTATCGGAAATCCCCCAAAAATGCTTCCGAAAATTGAATGAATAGCCGAAGGTATCAAACTGAATATGGAAGAGAAGGTGTGAATGAAACCAACACCAACGGCTTTGAAAAAGTGTGCCAATCCAGCCGTGCTGGAAGCATTACATGTACGTCCCACGAGTTCACCAAAGTGGCTCGGAAAGTTTGTATTTAACAAGGACTGTATTTCCGCCGATGACCTTGCCACCTGAAGTGCGTAGGTCTCGCGTGCAGATGTTAGGGCCGCATGCTTCTGAAACAACAAAGCAGGCACCTCTCTGCAACGACGACCGGATGTGTGGGACCCCTCCCCCAATGAGCTGTGTGGATCCTGCTTCACAGGTTGTGGACTGAAGTGATCCCGATGTTCCTGATGTCCAACTTTTATGGAGGTAAGAACTTGCCTCCCAGGGCAATACAGTACCCCCTTGCAATTCAAGGCTTGTGGGCATTGTTCCATGAACTTCTTCATGCACTGTGCAGCTCTGGCCCCCAGTGCTCTTTTCTGCAATGCACAGCTTCCTGAGTGGTTCTCCGGCGGCGTGGGACCCTTTGTTGTAGTGCTGCATGGGCCTCCTTTCGCACCTCCTTTGTACTTGTGCTGTTGACTCCTATGCATGCTGCCTGGTCTCCTGAGGGCTCTCTGAGTTGGTGAGAGCCCCCTCTGACTCCCACTCCTGGGTAGAGTCCACCAGGTCCCTCCTGGTCCCAGGGAGCGCAATTTTCTGCTAACTGCGAGTTTTGCATGTGCCAAGGCTTGTTGGTGGAATCCAGCAACGCAAACCAGACTGCAATCATCCATCTGGCGTCAGACATCTTCTGCACCAGCCGGGAACCCGCATCCATCTTCTTGGGTGCAGTACTAACTGTTGTTGTTCACCGGTCGTTTGCACCTTCATCTGGGTTAGCAGGGGCTCTTGTTCTTCCTGGATTCTTCAGTGCTTCTTTGACTTGGTACCCTTCTTCCACAGGTCTTCATGTCCAGGAATCCATTGTTGCATTGAGGGCTCTGAGTGGTCAGTGCCAGCAGGTGACGTCAGAGACCCCTCCTGATAGGTCCATACCTGATAAGGTAGCCAATACCCCTCTCAGGGTTATTTAGGGTTTCTCCTGTGGGTTCTCTTCAGATTCTGCTTGGAAGTTTCCTTCATGAATCCTCTGCAACAACTTCAGACTCTTCTGACCTCGGATCAACCGCAGCCTGCTCCATGAAATGCTGTAACTGCAACAAAATGTCTCCAAGAGACACTTTTCTTCAGCAACCTCAGCTCCAAGTCAGCAACTGCAACAGTTTCCATGGTGTGCACACTCTGGGGACTCCCTGTCTTCATCCTGCACCAGAAGAACTGAAGAAATCTCCCGTGGAGTGACTGAATCAATCCACTGCTCAAAGCAGGCACCTTCCAAGGCAAAGCCAATAGCCAAGGCTTGTTGCTGCCTTCCAACACGAAATGTCATTTGCAACAATCTTCATACCGTAGGACATCTTTTGCATTATGTAGGAACCTGCTGGCATCTTCCTAGGGTGCATTTCTCAAGTCTTCGACTAACCAGGGACTCTTCTTTTGCACCCTCTTCTGGGTTGGCAGGGGCTCCTGTACTTCCTGGAACTTCTTTCGACTTCTAGACTTGGTCCCTTTCCTTTGCAGGTCTTCAGGTCCAATAATCCAGCAGTTGTTCTTTGCAGACTTGGTTGGCTGCTGCAAAATCCCCAAATCAAGGTGTAGTGTGTCCTTGCAGTACTTTACTCCTGTTTTTCTGGGCTCTGGGGTGGGGTAATTTACTTACCTTTACTGTATTCTTACTCTCCCAGTGATTCTGCACACACTACACTTGTCTAGGGGGAATTTGTGATTCACATTCCACTTTTTTTAAATATGGTTTGTGTTGCCCCTAGACCTACTTTCTCCCATTGTATTCTATAAGATTTCCTACTGTTTGCATTGTTCTATGACTATTTACTTGTCTAATTTTGGTGTCTAGTGTATATATTGTGTATAATACTTACCTCCAGAAGGAGTATTGTCTCTAAGGTATTTTTGATACTGTGTCACCCAAATAAATACCTTTATTTTTGGGAACACTGAGTATTGTCTTTACTTGTGTATAAGTACTGTGTAACTATAAGTGGTATTGCATGAGCTTTGCATGTCTCCATATTCAGCCTAAGCTGCTCTGCTATAGCTATCTCTATCAGCCTAAGCTGTTAGAACACTACTACATTCACTAACAAGGTAAAACTGGACCTGGTGTAGGTGTAAGTACCCAAGGCACCCACTACAAACTAGGCCAGCCTCCTACATTGGTGATGCAGTGGTGGGATAAGTACTTGCAATTGCTTTACCACTTTGTTCCCTGTGCTTTTCACAAGAAAAGCATGTTCCAATACTTAGAGCATATATAATATATACCTAGAAACAATTTTCTAACTTTCTTAAAAGTTCCTTAAACTTTGCAAAAGTTTTTACAAAGTTCTGAAAAGTTTTCTTCTTTTCTCTAAAAAGTTAGCTCGGTTATTCTACTAACTTTTTACTCACTTTCCTAAACTTTTTTCTTTCTATATGACTTCTGTAGAAGCCACCCCTTGAGCTGTCCATACTACCTATGGCAATTTAAGCTATAAAACCTTGAAGGGGCTCTATATTGAAAGACATTTAGGAATTGGGAAGAATCCCAATAAGGAGTACCTCTTAAATCTATTTTTGCAGGATGATCAGGGAATCAGCACTTTGGAAGAGGTAGAGGATGACTCCAACCAGGAATGCTCTGAGGAGCAGAATGACAATCCTGGGGATAGTCCTTCTACAGACGTATCTGTAAACAAGCCCCCTAGTATAACTGGTAGTGGGAAGTGTTCACACACAAGTAGGGCTCCCTTCACTCCCTAGAGGCCAGGTCACTAGAGTGGCCCCTGTTAGAGATAGGTCTGCCTCTATGGCTCCTAGTCCATTCTGTTCTAAGTGCTTTTCCCTATCTAAGATGGTGTCCTTTTACTTCCTGTTGGTCGTTTCCTGTTTGTTGGTATTTAAGGGCTGTGATTCTTTCTCTCCTTGTGCTGCAACACTTTCTGTTTGGATGGTGTCTTCCCTCCTGCTTCCTTGTATTCCTGTGTTGGTTCTCGTCGGTTCCAGTGTATTTTTTCCTGTATTTTGCTCCTGCTGTTACATATTCTTTTTGTTCCTGTTGCAGGAATCTATCTTTTTGGAGGTTTTTTCCCCTTTCAGGGTTTTTTTCCCTCTTGCACTACATCTGAGGGACACAACCTGCTCTTGGCGTACCCATTGCCTGCAGCACCGTGGCTACCAGAAAGAGTCGCCCCTACTTGGGCCAAGGCCGAACATTCAAGAACAGGATCCACGCCACTCGTTCTGCGGACTCCAGGGTAAAGCAGCACGTAAGTCGTGACAACTCCAGCTATTCCCTCAGGATGCAGAATTGCCAGTACCTTCTCCTCCCATGCTGTGAGCTGTGTGGGAGGAGGTGGGGATCCACTGCCAGTCCTCTGTATGATGAGCTGGTGTCTTACTGCTGTGGAACATACCTCCCCCTTAGGTCATTCTACCTCTTCCTGATGTTGTCCCTTGTTCTTGGGTGCTGTCCCATGGCGTTGACCCTGTTCACAATTCTCTGCCATAGTTCCATCTTCCTTGCAATAGAAATCTGTGGTACCTGTGCTCCAAAGAGCTGTGGCTCTACCCTGACAATTTCCTCCACCATGACCCTTAGCTCCTCCTCAGTGAAACGGGGGTGTCTTTGTGGTGCCATGGGTGTTGTGTGCGTTGGTGAGGGTGTGTTGGGTAATGTTGTGGGCTGTATGATGTGGAGTGCCTGAGGGGTATATGGATGTAAGTGGTGTGTGTGTCTAGTTGTCTCTTTGCTCTTATTCACAGTCTCCTGGTGGCAATTGGTAATCGTAAGGGGTTGTGGGTAATGTGGGTGTGTGTTTTATGGTGGTGTGGGTGTGTGGGTGTGGTGTGTGTATGGGTGTCAGGTGTGTGTATTTGGTATTGGCCAATGTAGTATATGTGGGTGTCTATTCTATGCGCGGTGGTATGTACCGCCAATGGTTTACTGCCGTTGAATGTCCGCTGTGGTGATTTGTAGGTCATAATGTGATGGGCATTGTTTTGTTGGCATAAAGGTATGGGTTTTGGGACCACCGCTTTATCACTGACCTTTGGTCTGGCGGATTTGTGTAAGTGGCTGTATTCTGTCAGATTGGTGTTCGTCATAAAATGGTGAACGGATATCCTCCACTGCGGCAGTATGCTGGCGCCCGTCAGCGTGGAGGTAAGCGGGATTTACCACCAATGTCATAATGAGGGCCATAGTTACATATTTACCCCATACATCTTTCATACCTATGAATCCCCCCATAAATCTACTTCCAAGCAAGTAAACGTTAGTGAAATTGCGATAAAACATGAGTTAACTCATCCAACATTAATCACGTCTGCTATGATTATGGGAGGAGCCAGACCTTATACCAAGTTTTTAGCTGTTTTTTGGGCAGCAACCGTAGATTCCTAGTAACAGAGTATCAAAAAGGTATCTGATATTTAAGAGTTGCTAGTTTAATTCACTTACAAAGTTGGCAAAGAAAAGTGTTTTACGGTCCTACAGCCAGGTGACTGAGTACTGATTAGGTGGTAAATAATCAAAAGTTGACAGCAATGTGCACACCCTAATCTATGGTATACAAATCCTGACCCAAGGTCTCACAGGGTACTATGCACTATTAGTTATGCAGTTGGCATAATCCCAAAGTTCTTAAAGGGTCAGTAAGAAAAAAGTAAAGATTTCCAAAAATTGGACGTGCCTAATATTCAATATTTGATTTCTGGGATCAAGTGCTTATATTAGGGTTTGTCTACATATTTTAATCCCTAAGTTATCACATTATTTCTTCAAGTTTTTCTTCTTTGAATAGCCAAAGCTGGACAAATGCAGACCACATACCCTAATGTTTCCACTGCAAGGTGGCATAAGCTGCATTCCTGATTGGCAATTTGTGACTCATTCTTCCATTTAGGCATGATGTCTAGCGTTGGCATTTTGCCTATCCTTAGTCTTAGAAAGCCTTATCTAATTTAAAAAAAATAGGGTACAACCATCAATGGTGATTCTTTACATGTTTTAAATGATTTAAGAACTAACCAACTATAAGACCTTTCTGTCCAGTTCTTCCCTAACTTTTAGCCAGCTATGCAATTTACTTGATTTATTCACAACTTTCTTAAATATTGAACAAGACAGTGTCTGGTCCCATAAAACAACCAGATCCAACGTCTTTGAGCTTCTTTCAAAATACTTTTTATAATTACTACTGCCCCTTTCAAGGTTAACTTTCTATCATACTAATTTGGCTATCATCCATTCTGGGGCATGCTGCAATTTATGACAGCATTTGATAAACATCGAAGGTCTAGCTAAAGACTTCTTTACTAGGGAGAATTCCAGTCAAACCTGGGCCGGTGATGCTGATCTAGGTAACTGGAAAACTTGCTTGTATGATTTTACCAAAAGTTTACCCAGGAGTGCTTCCTCCATCCCCCTCATTATTTAAGTACCACAAACAAGTGTTGTTAATAGTTTTGCTCTCATTACTGCTGTTAGCAGTTTAAGGGTATGCTTGCGATGGTCTTAGCTAGGATTCCAAAGGCATGAATAAGTGCTCTACTGTGATGCATTCCCTGCCTCCGACTTCCAGTTTAAGTTGGAATGTTTTGTCATCAATGGGTCCAACTCCATACTTTCAATAGACCGGAAAGGATTACAATTTCGAGCTGGGAGACTTTGAGGGAGTCTTTGGGGGATCTTGCGCTTTCTCTAGTTCCATAATTGCAGCAATCATTGCCATCTTTGAGTCGAGGTTGTGTGAGCTGGCCATGCTAGACTTTTCAGGACATGCTGATGTGGACAATTCACTTTCATGATCTTTGCTTTCTAGAGGGTTTTATGGGCTTCTAGTATGAGAGTTAGGTTCCTTGAACCCCCTCTTGGTGTTGCAGTAATAACATCCACAGGGGCAGCAGCCATTAGACCCCGGTTTGGGGACTGATTTTCTGCAATCACAATTGTTGGTGATAGGGGGATAAATGGTGGTGAAGCTCCCCTGATGTCAATCTCTTCTCTGGGCCTTTTGGGTTTGAGCACCTGAGATAGTGGGCCGACCTCGGTAGTTTGTTGGTTGAGACCCAGTGAGTCCCTCTTAATTCCACTATTACTTAAAACACCGTACTAGTCAGTTACCTTGTTGTAATTAGAATGAACTGAACATTTTGGCCCTCATTACAACCCTGGCGGTAAATGCCGCTTACCGCCGTGCAGAAGGCAGCCAACATCCCGCTGCGGCCGCGGAATTCCGCTACAGCTATTACGACCCACAGCTCGGAATCCGCCATAATACAGACACCCACACAGGTCCGCCACACCAAAGGTCAGTGATAAACTGGCGATACCAAAACCTCCACCATCACGCCAACAGGAATACGCCCACACTATCACGACCCATGAATCCACGCGGCGGTCTTTTAACCGCGGTATTCTATTGGCGGTACACACTGCCACGCTCAAAATACACACACATTTACAAAACACAACCACATTGGACAATTTGAAATACACACACCTGACACACATACACACACCAAACCCACACACCCAATCCAATATAAAAAACACACACCCACATCACCAACAAACCCTTACTACCAGAATTCTGAAACCACGCCAGAGCGAGACACCACCATAAACAACACCAGCATCCACAGACACACAACTCCATCACTTACACAACATCCACGCACCTCAAACACCACACAACAACACATCCCCTCACACATCACAACACACACCACCTCACACATCACCCACACCACATCATGGCACCTCAAAGACACCCCAGGTTCTCTGAGGAGGAGCTCAGGGTCATGGTGGAGGAAATCGTCTGGGTAGAGCCACAGCTATTCGGATCACAGGTGCAGCACACCTCCATTGAAAGGAAGATGGAGCTATGGTGCAGAATCATCGACAGGGTCAACGCAGTGGGGAAGCACCCCAGAACACGGGATGACATCAGGAAGAGGTGGAATGACCTACAGGGGAAGGTGCATTCTGTGGTCTCCAGACACCAGATTGCTGTACAGAGGACTGGCGGTGGACCCCCACCTCCTCCCCCACAACTTACAACATGGGAGGAGCAGGTCTTGGCAATACTGCATCCTGAGGTCCTCGCAGGAGTAGCAGGACTGGACTCTGGTAAGTCAAAGCTTTACTATTATATCCGCCACCCTACTTGCATGCCATCACATACTCCCACCCTCACCCTCACCCCCATCACTCCAACACCTCACATATGCCCCACTATCACAACCCACCCATCCCAACACCAAGCACTGCATGCAACACCAAAGCATGGATACCCATCAAGAAAGCATGTCCACTACACATACCCACACGGACCCCAAACCAAATATCACACAAGGACCAAGACAAGAATGCAAGCACTGGAGTACAGGGTCACTGACCCATTGCACACGATGGCACACACAGATGCAATAATCAGGCCTTTACACCCCTGCAGGACCCCAAACCAACGTCACAAGACAGGAGATACCAGACATATCCAGTCCCCCCACAGAAGAGACCCACAGTGATGACAGCAGCTCTGCACAACTGGATCAAGATGACCAGCCCGGCCCATCAGGGACATCGGGACAGTCGGTTCACCAGACACTGGCACAAGCCACCACAGACCCTACCCCCTGAGGAAACACCAGCACAGCACCCACCCAGCGGGCCCATCCCTCTGTCCCCAGGACACGTCAATCAGCAGTGTGTCCACAACTACAGGGAACCCAGGCAAACCCACCAACCCAAGAAAATCAGGGACCTGGGGGCAGTGGCAGTGGGCACACAGTTCAGGGGACAGAGGCTCAGGAAAACAGGGAAACTGGGAGGACTGCTGTGCGACAGGGGGAGGACAGGTCCAGGGAATCCACTCTCCAGGAGGTCCTCTCCAACATCATGGGAGCTTACCATCATTCCCAGGAGACGATGGCAACGCTACTGGCCAAGTTTCAGGAGACCCAGCGGCTGCAGGAGGAACACTATCTCGGGATCAGGGAGGACCTGAAGTCCATTAACAATACCGTGGTCACCATTGCAGGGGTGTTGTAAGACCTTGTCAACACCAGGATGGACACTGTGGCACACCAAGGGGCCCCTGACACTAGCCTGGACAATGAACAGCCCTCCACCTCCACCGGCCCTAGTGGACAGGAGGCACAGCCACAGGAACCCGACACCAGCACCCCACCCCCTGCAGATGGAGAACCCCCCTGCAAACGGTCCCTGAGATCCAGGAACAAGACAGAGAACATTGCCAAGACTCCCGCCAGGAAATGAGACCCCCCTGAATGCCACCCTTCTGTCCCACTTTGTCACCCTGACCATCCTTCAACTGCCATTGCTCCACTTCCTATGCCCCTTTGTACAAGGCACCTATGAAACAAATAGACTGGATTCTGCCAAGGATATTCCTCCACCATCACCCCTACCCATTTTACACCACCTCCACTTATTTTCACTGAAATAAACACACTTCATTCACAAAACAATCTGGAGTCAGTCTGTGCTTTCACAAACGTGTAATTGCAATAACCATGGAATATAGCAATGTCAATTTAATTGTTCACATACCGATGTAACACCGCTGAAGGGCTAGAGGAAATATAGCAGAGGGCACAAAGTGGGACCCGCATCTGTGAAATGGAAAGGCAAAGTGACAAGTCAGGGTCCATAAACTGAGTGAAAATGACAGACTTATGCTAGCTCCAACAATAGTATGAGATGTGGGAGGCAGTGACATCTTCTTACCTGTGTCTCACTGGAAGTATTGCATGATTATGTTGTTTCTGTTGTCGTTATCCTCTTCTTCTGCCTCCTCTTCTTCACTGTCCACTGGCTCCACAGCTGCCACAAGACCACCAGCTGGACCATCCTCCTGCAGAAAAGGCACCTGCCGTCGCAAAGCCAGGTTGTGCAACATACAGCAGGCCACGATGATCTGGCACACCTTCTTTGGTGAGTAGTAGGGAGAACCACCTGTTATACGGAGGCACCGGAACCGGGCCTTCAGGAGGCCGAAGGTGAGTTCAATCACCCTCCTAGTTCACCCATGTGCCTCATTGTAGCGTTCCTCTGCCCTTGTCCTGGGATTTCTCACTGGGGTGAGTAGCCATGACAGGTTGGGGTACCCAGAGTCACCTGCAAATGTCGAGGGACAACTGTTAGACACACACTAACCCATAGGGATAACCCCATACCCATACAACTATTCACACTGTATAGGATCCTTGTCCTCACCTATTAGCCACACATGGTGCCTCTGGAGTTGCCCCATCACATAAGGGATACTACTATTCCTCAGAATGTAAGCGTCATGCACTGAGCCAGGAAATTTGGCATTCACATGGGAGATGTACTGGTCAACCAAACACACCATCTGCACATTTATAGAATCGTAGCTCTTCCGGTTTCTGGACACCTGTTCACTCCTGCGGAGGGGCACCAAGGCCATATGTGTCAGATCAATGGCACCTATGATGTTGGGGATATATCCAAGGGCATAGAAGTCACTTTCACTGTAGGCAAATCCTCCACCTGAGGGAACACGATGTAGCTGCACGTGTGTTTCAGCAGGGCAGACAACACTCTGGACAACACATTAGAGAACATTGTCTGGGACATCCCTGATGCAATGGGCACTGTTGTTTGAAAGGAACCACGTCCCAGGAAATGGAGTACTGACAGGAACTGCACTAGAGGGGGGATTCCTGTGGGATGGCGGTTAGCTGACATCAGGTCTGGCTCCATCTGGGCACACAGTTCATAGATTGGTACACGATCAAGTCTGTAGGTGACTATTACGTGTCTCTCTTCCATTGTCGACAGGTTCACCAGCGGTCTGTGCACTGGAGGATGCCGCCATCTCATCACCTGCCCCAGCAGATGTGCCCTATGGACGAGAACAGCGAGCAGAGAGTCAGCCAACACTGAGGTATCACAAAATGTAATTTGCACACATTTATTAATCCGCAATGTGCCTGTTACTGTGTGTATTCAAGGCCTACATTGATGTGACACAGTTAAAATAAATGCCATGTGGCCCCCTGAAATAGCGGCTGCCTGACCTGCAGGGTGGGACAAGGGGATATGAGGTAACTGCGCTGGTATTGTACACCATTGAGGTAGGTGGTGAAAGACCGCGGCGATATCCTGCATTGGTTAACATTGGACCCTATGGGTCTGAGGAGCCAATGACGATGTACGCCGGCGGTGACGGTACGCACCGCCGGGGACGTGACCGACATTTTCTTTCTGTTCACTCACTTGATACCTGACCTTCAACAGGAGACGACTTACACTGCAAGTGCTGCTGTGACCTCAGTCTGGAAGCGACAATGGCTCATGTGTCTGGGGAAAGGGCCCCTGCCTTCTCTTCGGAGGAGTTGGAGAAACTAGTGGATGGGGTCCTCCCCCAGTACACACAAATGTACGGTCATCCAGACAAACAGGTGAGTACACTGTGAGCATGCTGCACGGGTAATGCCTGTTTGGAGTGGTGAGGATGGAAGATAAATGTGGGGGAACTGAGGCCTGCATGTGCGGACGGTGAGTGTATGTGCGTCAGGGCAAGGGTGGGAACGTGGGCCAATGAGTATGACGGTCCGGATGGGTAAAGATTTTCCTTTTCCCCTGTACTATTCCTCTAGGTCAGCGCCCACCAGAAGAAGGGTATTTGGCGTGCCATCGCCAAGGACGTCCGGACCGTGGGCGCCCACCACAGATGGAGCACACACTGCCGTAAAAGATGGGAGGACATTTGCCGCTGGAGCAAGAAGACGGCGGAGGCCCAGCTGGCCCGTCGCACCATGACCCCCCTGATGTTACACATCCTGGTGGTGGCGTATCCGGAGTTGGATGGGTGCTTGAGGGCATCACAGCAGCCACAAGGGGGTGAGTACACTCTCATTCAGCTGACTCTGTGTGCATTACGAGGTGTCTGGGTGGGGGAGGTGGGCAGTGGGTTCCCCTAGGCCAGGGCGATCTTGGTAGGCAAGGTCCCTTGTGAGGCAGGCTCAGTGGCACCCCAACCCCACTAGTGGTTAGTGCCATCTACACCTAGTCAGGCTCCTGTGACTTCCATGTGTGCAGCAATCAGGCTTAAGCCTTGTACCCCATGGGCATGTGAATAATCTAGAAAATATAAAGGCATAGCGTAGTGCAGAGGGCTGCTGTGTCTGTAGTGTCCACCAATGGTAGTGGTGTTGCATGCACTGAACATGTCTTTCTTCTGTCTTTCCCCCCCTTTTTGTGGTCTCCCTGTTCTTGTGTGCAATAGCATCATCAGGCGGAGAAGCATTGGCACTGGAGCAGGAGGGAGCTGCATCCCACTTGGCCCTGGAGGGCGAAACAACGGAGTCTGAAGCCACCAGTGGGACGGAGGGCGAGGGGAGCTCCACGGCGGGGACAGGAGCAGACAGCAGTAACAGCAACTCCTCCTCTGATGGGAGCCTACTTGCGGTGGCAGGCCCCTCTGTGCCCCCGCATCAACAGGTACAGCCGCCACCCCCACTACCAGCACCGCCCTCCCAGCAGCCCCTCAGCGTGTGTCCCGTGCCCGCTCACCCAGGAGGATGGACATCTCCTTCGCCCCAGGCACCTCAGGCCCTGCCCCAGTCAGCCCTGCTGCCCTCAGTGAGGAGGCTATTGACCTCCTGAGATCCCTCACTGTTGGGCAGTCCACCATTCTGAATGCCATCCAGGGTGTTGAGAGGCATTTGCAACAAACAAATGCATACCTGGAGGCCATTCATTCTGGGTAGGAAGCCCAACACAGAGCATTTCAGGTTCTGTCCTCAGCACTGATGGCAGCCATTGTCCCTGTGTCCAGCCTCCCCTCTCCAAATTCCTCCACCCACATCCAATCCCCTGTACTTCAGCCTATCCCAAGCACACCATCAGGCCAACATGCACACACATCAACACACAAGGGTGGCTCAGGCAAACATAAGCACCACACATCCCACAAGCACTCACACAAGCATCATACCCATGCACACATACCAACATCCACTGCCTCCACTGTGTCCCCCTCCTCCACGTCTCCCTCCTCCCTCCCAGTCTCATCTCCACTCACACCTGCATGCACTACATCCCCAGCCACTACCTCCATCACCAGCACGCCCATCACCACACACCGCTCACGTGCAGTCACCACCCCCAAAACCATTCACACATCCCCAGTGTCCTCTCCCAGTGTGTCTGTGAGCCCTCCTCCCAAAGTACATAGATGCAGGCACACACCCACCCTACAGCCATCCACCTCACAACAGCCTCCAGCCCATGCACCTTCACCCAAATTCAGCAGACGTACACCTCCTACAACCACTACCTCTACCTTCACTCCCAAACCCCCTCCATCCACCCATCCCAGTGTGTCTAGAAATCTTTTCCTGGCTAATATTGACCTCTTCCCTACACCACCCGCCATCCTTCCTCTAGGGCCTGGCTTTCCAGGTACCAGCCCAGCGCCTCAGCCACCACATCCGCAATGATGCCAGCAACTGCGGGGTCATGGAGTGCGCCAACCATCAGGGCTGCCAGAGTGCCACATAGCGAGGCAAGGACATTCCGCCACCTGCCAAGGTGAAGAAGGTGCCCACATCCCGGAGGGAGAAGCCGAAAATACCTGCCACCAAGGGGTCAGGGAAAACAAAAGGCGATAGTGACAAGACGGCTGCACCACCATCAAAGGTGGGGAAGGGCCAAAAACTGAAGGGCAGGTCAGAAGAGGGCATGGTGGCACCGACTGAGGGACCAGTGTCACACCTTCTGTCCATGTCGATGCCAACCTGTACGGCGGAGAACACCGCCACCTGCACCATCACCTGAACCGCCACAGACCCCGCGCCACAGACCCCGCAGCCAGCACCGCCGACACAGAGCCCGCAGCCAGCACCGTGCCACAGACCACGCCGTCAGCACCACCACCATAGACCCCGCCGCCACAGACCCCACCGCCCGCACCACCACCAAAGACCCTGCAGCCAGCACTGCTGTCACAGACCCCACAGCCAGCACCGCCACCACTGACACCGCTGCCACAGACCCCGCAGCCAGCACCGCTGCCCCAAACTCGCAGCCAGCACCGCTGCGACTGACACTGCCGTAAGCACCGCCAGCGGCCCGCGACATTCTCAGAAAGTGGCACCACTGCAGACATGGCTACCATCCCAAGTGGTCAGTTGTCCGAGGCTGGTGGTGAGTTCCAGGACCCTGGGCAGCTTCCATGAAGCATCACTGTTATCACAGTTGTCGCCTGCATATGGAATGTGAAGCCGCAGTAGTGTGGGGTATGTCTATGCCTCCATGGCGTATCATCCTACCTGTACATCGGCAATCTCGTGGCACACACACCCAGGCAAGTGTATTGTTCCAGCCACAATGCACGTGGAGCACTCTGGGCACAAAGCCCCCTCCAGAACCAGTGGAGAAATACATCCACTACCTCAGTCCTTGGCAGGATGAAGCACTCTGGGCACAAAGCCCCCTTCAGAACCAGTGGAGAAAGGCATCCACTACCTCAGTCCTTGGCAGGATGAAGCACTCTGGGCACAAAGCCCCCTCCAGGACCAGTGGAGAAAGGCATCCACTACCTCAGTCCTTGGCAGGATGAAGCACTCTGGGCACAAAGTCCCCACCAGAACCAGTGGAGACTGTTATCCACTTGAGAGACTGTGGCTTTGCACTCCCCAGGATGCATCAGTGGGCAAACCACACACTGAAAAGACTTGAGAGACTGTGGCTTTGCACTCCCCAGGATAACGCAGTGGGCAAACCACCCACTGAAAAGGCTTGAGAGACTGTGGCTTTGCTCTCCCCAGGATGCAGCAGTGGGCAAACCACCCACTGAAAAGACTTGAGAGCACTCCCCAAGATGCAGCAGTGGGCAAACCACCCACTGAAAAGACTAGAGAGACTGTGGCTTTGCACTCCCTAGGATAAAGCAGTGGGCAAACCACCCACTGAAAGGACTTGAGAGACTGTGGCTTTGCACTCCCCAGGATACATCAATGGGCATGGAGCCCCCTCGTGGAGCAGTGGTGTCGTGCGTTCATCAGGCGGAGGTACCCCCCTGAGGAGCATGTATATTTTCTATGTGATGCCCCTCCAGTGTTCTCTCCATTTGGAGTCAGGTATCATGTGTGGGCCTCGCCCATGCATTTTGGGCCCAGTGGTCCACGGACAATGATTGGTGCACTATCCGGACTTGTGTAGTTAGTGTACATAATTGTATATACTGGATTTTGACTTTTGACTAATGGATTTTTATTGATTACATTTGTTACAATCATTTCCTTTTGTCCTTGCGTTCTTACGGGGGGTGGGGGGTGTATAAGTAATGTTGCAGCATGTATTTGTGTGTATGGTGTTGTCGGTGAGGGTGGGGGTGGGCGTGTTGCGTGTGTGTGTCACTCTCTTTTCCCTTTCCCCTCCCATGTGTTGTAGGTGCATTACTCACCGTGGTCGTCACCACCGTCGTTGGAGCTCCTGATAGAGGAGCAGGAAGACCATCGCCGGCAGTATCTGCAATTCGGGCTCCATGGCATCCTGGTTCCTCGTGGGGTGTGGAAAGGTGAGTGTTTTCCCTTCTGTGTACTGTTTCCACTGTGTTTTTATTCGTGTTGGTTCTGCCCCGGAAAGGGAGGCGGATAGGCGTGTTGTGATAGGGTGGGCAGTAAGTTGGCTCCTGCCTGTCTGTTGGCGGTGTCTGCCCGCTGTTTGTTTGTACCGCCATGGCAGTCAGAGTGTTAAAGTGGCTGTCTATGTTGGTGGTTTCCGCCACGGTCACATTCCAATTTTTTTTCAGCCGGCCTGTTGTCTGTTTTACCACCGCTTTAACACCGACCGCCAGGGTTGTAATGAGGGCCTTGCCTCCTCCTCATGGAAATGGCTTACACACACATTTGTGAAGGACTAAGGCTTCATGTCAATTTGCTACTCTCTACATGAACTGTCTTGAATCTTACAGTGAAAACATATTTCTTACATGTTTCAGATAACGAATAATGCCATTGATCCCATGTTTCCAGTCCTTTTGGACCAGATGCTCATTAGCATTTGTTCATTGTACAAATGAGCCAATGTAAAGTCTAAAACATCAACGGTATCCTAAGTGCCTAGTGTTCCATTTCACCAGTAATAGGGTCTACATTACCTACACACATTGGTGATGTAGCATCAAACCTGACAAAATCCTCAAATGAGGCATGTTTGCTAGAACTCTTTCATAACAGAGAAAAAATGCAGGTACCTCTTTTTTCACATGCAGCTGTGTGTCTGCTCAAAACAGTACTTGGCTTGTGATGAGGAATCTAGCGGCAACCTTTAGCAGAAATCAATGCACTAAACTCAGTTTCGATTGGATAAGCTGACACCTCAAGAAATCTTGTGTGCGTTAAATGTGTGTCAACTATCATGTTGATGTCATACAATATTGCTGTAACTAAAAAAGGTTAAACAAAAAGAATAGCTTAAAACAATAACTCACCCTCTTGACGCTGCTGGTGGGCACTCAACTGCCCATCAATCTCCGGGTAGGCCAGCACTAGGATGTGCACTATTAGGGGCATCAGGGTGTAGCGCACATGCCTGTCTAGTTTGGAGGACTGGCCAGCTGGACTACTGTGGACTTTCTAGTCCAGCATTGAAAGTCTTCCCACCTCTTCTTGCAATGCAGGCTGTGCCACCAATGGACCCTCAGGGTCTGCACCTTCTTGGAGAGGGACATCCAGATGTCTCGCTGTGATGGGTGTTGACCTGTATCGATGAGTACAAATAACAAAAGAGGTTTTGGGTGATTTTATTTGTCTGCAGTGGTGTGACACAATGTTGTTTCATCGCTCACATGCATTCCCAAATCATCCAGTACAGATTATTTTCAAACATTTAAAATTTCCTAGGAAATACTAATTTGCAGTGATCTGTTGTGCCAGCACAGGTTTGCGTCAAAACGTTTAACGCCGGCTAACACCCTTCTAACGCGCCAGCCGGGCATCATATTTAAGGAATGCACTGCGGCCTGGTTATCGTAAAAATAAATTACACTAACCAGGTAGCAGAGTTGTAGGGAAGACTCTGGATTGTGCGTCAAAGAATGGTGCAAGTCAGGTTAGAGTAAAAAATATTGACTCTAACCTGACTAGCGCACTACCCCCATGGAAATGACATCTGTCTTAGCAAAGACAGGAGTCATGCCCCCCTGCCCAATATCCATACCAAGGGGACTTCTGTCATTGGGCATAGTTGCATGTAGGGGGGCCCAAATTAGGCTCCCGTATGCCACTTCAAAATGAAAAAAAAAATACCTACCTCTACTTACCTGTACTTACCGCAGGTGGGTCCCCCCTCCCAGGGGTGCCCTCCAGGGGTGGGCGAGGGTGGCGGGGACATCCCTGGGTGCAGGGAAGGGTACCTGTGGACTGCTTCCATGGTCGGATACCATGGAAATGAGCACACAGGTCCCCTAACGCCTGCCCTGACCCAGGCGTTAAAAAATGACTCTAAACAGGCTTAGAGTCATTTTTTAAGGCCCTCCTCCTCCTGTTCATCATTTTTGCACAGGAGTATAAATAAGGCGCAAATGCCATAGAGTCATTTTTTGCCCGGGAACGCCAACCTTGCATCTTTTTAACGCAAGGTAGGTTTCCACTGTAAAAAATTACTCTAACTCCAAAAATTTGGCGCTAGACGGGTCTAGCGCTAAAGTATAAATATGGAGTTAGGTTTGTGCTGGATTTGCGCCAAAAAAAATGACGCAATTCCGGTATTCCGAGTATAGCTATGCCCCACAGTGACTAAGGGCAGTAAGCAATAGCTGCCATGTGTCAGAGAGTATGATTTTCGGTAATGTGTGAACAACTATGTGTAGTAATGGGACATATTCGTATGAATTATTTTGCACCTGTGTCATTTAGTCTTCCAGCACAGGAAATACCTTTTCCCATATGTGGCACCATGACATGTTTAAAACCTACAAATCTACAAATACTCTTATTTCAAAGTATGGGATTTAATTTTACTCTACAGAACAGCATCAAACAATACCACAAATTGCACTTTACATTTCACTTATTTCGACACGGGATGTATGTTTTCACTTATACTAGTGGTACAGTGTCTAAGGGCCATTTGAAGTAAAGGGTCTGCAGTTTGACTAATGAGACCTGGAATTGTGAGTAACATGAACCAAAAATGTACCTTATTCTTTCAGGTGACTTATCATTTCAATGTACAAACATTTCTAACATTGTCAAACAACATTCTGTACCCAGCCTAATTATTCAGTTAACTACACTCCAATAACAATAATTCACTCATGAACAAAAAGGGAGCAATTAGTTTGTGTACAAAGGAGAAAAAAGTTACTTTGACAAACAATTCCCACTCAAACATGCATCTGTTCCTTTGGAATCCCAGCTGGATGTAAAGGGACAAGGCCTCCCAGGCGAGTAGCTCCAGTTCCTCAGGGAAGAAAGCAGGGGCCCTGTTACCTGCTTTGCCTGGCATTTTGGCTCCCAGAGGACAGTAACAGCAATACAAGTCAAGGAGGTTTTACTGGCTGCAGTGCTGGAAGGCAAGTGAGCTGTTTTCCAGACGCTGCATACAAGTACATGGCGTACACACTCCCGACAGGCACCTCATAATCAATGTCCTGATGGCAAGGTCCGGCAAGATTTTTGTGTATCACAAGCACACAACATGGTGGCTACTTTGTATACCAATCTCAGATACGTACAAAACCATTGTTGACAAAATCTGACCCGTTAAAAAGCTATCCATTACTGTGTTTGATATGCACAGAGTTGCGGTGTATGCTATACTTATGTTTTAAGTAATTGTATAAAAAAAATTGAAAAAAAATGTGCAAATAATATATTTCAAATATATTATTTACACATTATTTGTAAAAAAAAAAAGACATGTAAAGAAATTCAGATTTGAAGTTGCAAAAATGTTTTAAAATTAAGTGTATGTATATGACACAAAAAGGTTCCTAATCTAACCAAGACATAAGATGTGTGTTGATTGTGAAAGTCAGGGATGGGTAGAAGAATACATCCTCTGGTCTTCAGACCATTTCCAGACCTTACCACGAAGGAGAAAAGGAACATAATAATAAAAATCAGATTAAATAGTCAAACTATACTGATTTTGTGGCAGCTGCTGGAGCCTGATCTCCTGCCTCACAATAGGAATACAACAGCAATAAGACCAATAATGAAACTCATGGGAGTACTTCATTTTTTAGAAACTGGATTTTCTAATACACTGTGGCAGTATCTGGAAACATGTCACAGCCTACTTTCATTGGTGTGCTACAAGAAGAGTCCTTGCTTAAATGATGAGAAACATCAACAGCTTCTTCCAGTTTCTAAGAGCTAAGAATTTGGCCAACGTGAAGGGAGAATTTTATGATTTCAGTTGCCTACCATATGTGATTGGAGCAATTGAAGGCACACATATTGTCTTGATGCCACCACATGCTAGGTAACAGGTGTACCGCAATCGGAAGAACTTCCATTCCATCAATGTGCAAGTTGTCCACTTACCAGATTTATACATCTCAAGTGAGTGTGCCCGTTTTCCAGGTTCAACACATGATTCCTTTGTACTGCTGAACAACACCATACCCCGGAACATATCACAACCTGGACCTGAGAGGGTGTGGCTTGTTGGTAAGCACACTATGACTTGAGGATCATTTGCTTTAATCCTACTTTAGGAATATGCTATGGCTTGATATGCTGTACAACATGGCCCTGGGACAGAACATTTCAATCATTGCAGAGGGTGGAGACAGTAAAGAGACACCGGGCGAGGAGGTTCAAATGCGCAAAAAGATTACAATGGAGAAGAAGAAGGAATTGACCTTCATTAAGATATCATTGACCACTTCTTCATCTGAGTGTAAGCGTAGCCTTACATATTGTAACATTCAATGACAGAACAACTTGGGACATACTTAACATATCAGTCTATGATCATAATTTAGAAGGAATAGTTTGTTCAGGAAAGTCTGAGGTAAAGTTGTTTGCAGACCAACATTTCCCTTCATTGACTAATGTGTTTATTGACATAGATTAAATTGACTTGTGGTAAGTATATGTGTCCTCCTAACTTATCATGTAAGTCAAATTAAACATGGAAAATCATTCATTTCCCCTTGCTATACTTTTTTAGGCTCCTTCACCATGTCATCTTCATGTGGATATTTCAAAGTTCTGTCATTTGCAGTGATGTGTTGCTAATGGAAAGTACAAAGGGAATATGGGTTGACCCTGGGACAGACACTCACTTGAATGGACAGATCTTATACAGAGACAACTTGAACTGTGAATGAATGGAAGTTCTTGAGATTGTATCAGACCTGTTTTCTGTTGGATGTAGCACTAAGGGGATATGTGCTGCTTAATTTGCTATAACCACATGTATATGTCAAGCCGTAGCATACCGATCTCCCTTCACATTGGCTAAATCTTTAACTTGTGCTCAGTGTAGGAAGTTGTTGATGTGTCTCCTCATAGTTGATAAAAACTCTTTTTTAGTAAAACCCTAAATGATGGTTGTGACATTGCACCAGCCACTGCCACAGTGTCCTGAAATGGTCATGTTCAATTTGTGTTACTACCATGATGTAGACTATTGGTATAATTGATGTAGGAATCCTTTTGTGAGGGCAGGGTGTCTGGCTCCAGCCGAGGTCATGAACCAATGATAGAGTGCTATTAATTTGGTTTTATGAAATATTCCCTTTCTTCCATGGTGTGAAGGTTCTGGAGTGTCAACTGCTAAGTGGCACCAACTGTTTGGTGCCTGCATGGTTTATGAAAAACATATTTGATTGTGTCACATACTTGTGACCTACAAATGTATGACACCAAATTATTGTGATTTCAGTGTTTCTTTTTCCATATTTTTAAATGGGAAACACATTACCAAGTTGGTATCTATTATTTGTTTTAGAATCATATTGTTTAACTGGCTTAAAAATGATGGTGTGCAGAAGACATAGAAAATAAATTACCACAATAAATACACCACCACTCCTTGACTTTGTTTTATGTACATTTATTTTGGTAAAAAATGAGAACAATATCTTTGAAACTAGAATGAAAAAGAAAAAGAATAAAAAACTAAAGTCCATCATGGTGGATTGAACTTTATTTGCTGAGCACAAATTGTTTGAAGTCCAATTTACAAAATGCAACTGTCCTCAAAAAAGCTAAATGTGTCATGGAATAGTCCACAGAGTGAATGGCAGACGACACTGGAGGTAATTAGGTTTGGTGTCTCCTGGAGGTGGTGATGGAGGTCTTGCCATCCTCTTCTGGCAGTCGGGGTTGGGCACAGGTACAAGGACTGCGGAGGGTAGAGCAGTTTCCTGCTATGGAAGGGCCTTCTTGTCAGTCACTAAGGAAGGTGTATTCTGTTCTGATGTTGAAGGACCACAGACAGGAGTAGATAGTACAGGAATAGCCCTAGATATGTGATGATAAATGTAAAATATCACCCCAGTCAAGGAGTACAAATTTGAGTTGTGATTCTGAAGCTTAAGAATATGCTCCCACTGCACCTGCTAAAGGTCCTGGATCTCTGTTAGGGCCTGGCCCATAAGGTCTTTGGATTGTTGTAGTGCTCCCAAGACTCGGTCAATGGTGGTCTGGGTGACAATGATTCCAGTGGTCTGACTTTACTGGTCTACTGATTCACTCCCACAACCACTACTCCTACTACCATATTCCCTTGAGGCAGTGTGGCCCATCTCACAGGGCTATGGCACAACTGAAGTTGGTGGTGGTTACTCAACAGTAGCCAGGACTGGGGGGCACAAGATGGGAGTTGTGTTCCTCTGGACACTGGAAATAGAAGTCTCCATGGGGTGAGTTGTTGAAATAGCTGGAATAGAAGGTGTGCTGAGTGTGACTCAATGCAGCTGTCTGCCCAGGCATACCAGATGGGTCAGGCATCCCCTCATCATCCGGAGTGATGTTCTCACTGAAGGCAAGGAGTGATGGTGTCTTTGCTTGCAGGCGGTGGTCACCGGCCCTGGGTGTTGTTCCTAATATGGATTGCAAAAAAAATAACACTAAAGGTCTGTATTGTACCTCACTTGTGTCTTCAGCTACAAATGGAGCAACCTAAAAAAAAATAGAAATATGATTAATTGGATGTTTAGTGCTTTGTGTATTTTTTTAAACTTTTTACTCGTGCAGGTTAATGTACACAGATGAAAACTTCAGTAACAGTGATGGAGAGATGGCCTGAAATGTAAACTGTTATTTAGAAAGTGTACATTTCATGTATCAGACATACATTTCAACCAGTAGAGATGAGATTTGAGAACTGTGCCAGTTCGATGCATAGTAGCCTCAAAAACAAACCATGGTACAACGTATTAGATTGAATTGCATTAGTCATCATACGAAATAGTGTAGCAATACCACTTATAGTCAGCATACCACAGAATATGATTGGAAACCTTTGTATACACAAACTATGAACTATGCAAGCAAGTCGATCAAGTCAATGGAGTAACAAGAAAGTGACAACATACTGAATCAACACAGCAGATGAAATTTTAAAACATACCATGAAGCGGATGAATGTCAACTACATAAAGCTTTGACTTGTGTGCATCTGTGTAAGGAAAGAGAGGTTGAGCTACATCACATTGCACTATTGTTTTCCAGAGTCAAATGCAGGATATGATGCTAGTTGTAGTCATTTTTAAACACTATTGCCAGTCCTAAAAATATAAGTATCACATACCTATCTGAATTACTACATTAAAATGAACACACATTTAAGATATGTACATCCACATATGTGTGTAACGTGAATAGGTTAAGATACCACTTACACACACTATACCTTAATGTGCATATGGAAGGAGTTTGGAAACAGTTTTTTTGTACAACCTACATTGAGATAAAGCAAGGGATTAGGCAAATGCAAGGGGTGATCTATGGAGAACAGCACTCAATCTGATAATACATTTTGTTCATTGTTAAGTAGGGGATACAACCACGTTGTGACTAATTTGGATAACACAAGACATTTGACACTGAAGTTATATATATATATATATATATATATATATATATATATATATATATATACAGAGATATATATGTGTGTGTGTATGTGTGTGTGTGTGTTTTAATAGGTGTCTACTAACATTCTGAACAGTTAAGTTAAGGGTGAGGACTCCATTTGTGATTAGTGAGACATACATATGTGAAACTTACCAGTCTTCGCTCCACAGGGATTCCTTGCAAGTGTTTTGAATGTAGGTTCTGCAAGACCTTCTCCTCCCAGGGAAAGAGGTATAATGGGGGTTGGGAGAACCTCCACCAGACCTCTGAGCCTCCAAGTGATGCTTGGAGGCCATGGAATGGACTCTCCCCTGCAGGTCATTCCACTTCTTCCTAATTTGCTCCTGTGTGTGCAGATTGTTATCTACAACATTCCCTCTGTTTACTATTTTATCCCACATTTGCCTTTTCTGAGATATGGTAGTATTTTGTACTTGTGCTCCAAGAATTATAGATCTACTCTAATAAATTCATCCACCATGGCTCTCAATTCTCCTTCGGTTCTTCCTCCCTGCCATAGTGCTAAACAAAAATATACTGGTGTCCCTGAAGTGATTTCAAAATTTATGAAAAAAGTGAAAAAACAGAGGGATAAAAAGAAGATAACCTGGTGGTTCAGTGGCAAGGTCATCCTCAGATTGGTGGTCAGCAGTGGAATGGCAAAGGATCATGGTCTGAAATAGAGTGTGTTTTATAGTGTGTTTTCCATGTGTTCACAATTGTCCAAGATACATCAGGTGTGGGCTGCTAGTATCCATCCAATAGCAACAGCCATAGTACAATGCTGAACGGGTCCACTGTTATTTGTCCGCCAATAGTATACCACCATCACAAGTTTGTTATCTAAATTAGGAGTGGGTGGCATTTTTAATTCCGTCAGTGGAATTGGAGGAATTCAGTAATTCTGTGTTACTCTTCTAACACAGAATTACTAATAAATTACAGCACTTTGCTCTGCCAAGCAGAATTAATATTCACTTCCTCTGCACCTTGTCTTAAATTGATTCAATTTAGCAATGAGCAGCAACATACAACAGAAACGCTGCACAAATAAATCTCTGTTGATCCTGGACCCAGGAGAGCACACCCTGATGACATGTGTCTACAGTACTGGGTGTTAAGTTCATCAGCCATGTGACGTTGAAAGCCACAATGCAGCTCAGGAGGAGGAGAGCCCAGTTCTCCCTTGGGGAGGTAAGTGGAAGTAGTACATACGTTAAGAATGAGTGGGGTTGGTGTTGTCTTTCAGCAGATCCCAATTAGCTGTCTCTCACCATGCTGAGCATCTGCCCCCACACAGATAACAGAAGAGGGGGGTCCACAATAAACAGCCTGCAGGTCAAAATTATTACAAAACTTCTTGTCCCCAATGCAAAGCTGCAGATGTGCAATGCGCGTCAAATGGCTCAAACGGTCTGTGAGTGCCTGTTTTTCATGTTGAGTATATTTATATTAATTAAATATAATTCCCTGATGCACTGCATACCATGCCAATCTAGTTGTCATTTTTTCTTGACTCATCCTACATTGAGAAAAGAAATGCAGCACTGGAAGTTTACATGGCTTTACATTTCAATGGACATAAATCACAGGTTTCATTCAAAGTGAATAATGTTAATCACTGCCTGTAAAGAGTTGTTTGTCCCTTGCCATGTATAACAGCAAGGTTAGTTAGCAATAACGCAGCCATGCATGGTGAGCAAAATGGAGCATGACATTAGGATTAAGAACTGACATGAAAAATAGAGCACTCTTATCATACGTGTCCCTTTCTATTTGGCAAATCAGAGGCACAGAAAGTATTACTCCGCTGTCCAAATCCACCCGTCGAAGACGGTGTAGAGAGAATTGTTTACTGCTCAGCACACAAGAGGACAGTTAGAAAGAAACTCACAAGTCTTTAAGATTTGGAAACCTTTTCCCTGATGACAAAAATATATACGAGCTCATTAGCTGTTCGTTCCCTGTGCATTATGTTCAGGGAGACCCATCTGAACTCTGACGAAGTTGGGCACATTGCAGTAAGGTAATCCTTCAAAGTACTGAAACCTATTTTCATAGTATTCGAAATAGATGTCCACTCGTCATCAAATTTCTTGTCAAAAGTAACTCGAGTCCAGCTCAGAGTTCAGTACTTACAATGTGGTGAAACCAGATTTTACTGACCGTGATGTAAATAATACAATTCATTCTACCGTCTGACTAATAAATGTGCCAGAAAAAGTTGTTAAATACATTGGCCCTGTGAGAAATCCTTTGTGAGGCAAGGAGGTGCAGGGGAAACATAAGGAAAATCATATATTATTATAAACACTGTTCATACATAAGCTACAATGATCCCCAAACACATTAAACTGATATCAAGGAAAAAGATAAAAAAGTGAAATTGGCATAGACCTCTTCTATCAATGTCCTGTGAAAATGTCTTTGAAAACTGGACAAAAGGGATTAATAATACACTAGGTGGCTGGCTGAAAATGTCCACCAGCATATTGACAAACAACAACAACAGCGAGCAAGGAGGTATTGAGAAAAAAGAACACAAAGAGGCCTGTGGTAAAAGCACACTGACTGCTTACAGAAAATGGCTGCCCACCAAATGTTCAAACAGCAAAAATGGCAATCAAGGAGGCATGGAGAACAAAGAACACATGCAGGTCTAAGGCAAAAGCACACATACTGCCTGCACGAAATGGCCACAGACCATATGATCAAACAACAACAACAGCAAGCAAAGAGGCACGACGAACAAAGAACACATGAAGGCCTATGGCAAAAGCACACTGATTGCCTACAGAAAATGGATGCCACCAACAAAGTAAAAAAACAACAACAGCCAGAAGCATCTTAGACAAACTATATCTGATGCTATTAAAAACAGGGAAGAAAGAATACAAACAAAACCCAACCTCCTTTTACTATGGACAATGGGTATTATCATACATGTTCTCCTAGCCTTAGAAACCGCCTTTAGACTCCTATAACCTACAGATTACCTGAGCCAACGTTAAATGGCACACTTACACAAAAAAATAGATAGCTGCCACACACACAATGAGCTATAATGCATTTTCCCAGGGTATTTTGTCATTGAGGCCCTTAGTGACAGAGACTAAAACGAAAATCCAAAAAAACTCTCTTCTTTCCTACACCCATTCAAATCTTTTCTATCAACAGTGGTGATCTTTTCAAGAATAGTCCATCTAAGGTAGGTCTCAGTGTGAGCCTCCTCTAGAAAATGTGCAACAAGAGGGGATTGAATTGTTTGGTTCCAAATGGCTGATTTGTTGTTCAATCAGTCAAACTCGAAACTGTCCACTGGCTTTTCCTACAGAGCCCAGGTTGCATGGAGAGGTGGTGAAGTAAATACCATTACTACTCCTGCAGTTGGTCATGTTCTTGAGTGCCAATTTCTTATTGCCATACAATAGAGTATCTGAAACAATAGCACTACCACAAGGATGACCTTGAACACATTGGTGTTTGCCTACAATTGGGTTATCCCCCACTTGGATTTCTGAACAAATTAAGCCCAGTCAGGAACTCTAGCTTTGAGCAGTTTATCCCATAGGTTGCTATTGCATTTGAAGGCAAATCATAGTTGAGGTGGGATGAAGCTGTCCTCACTGCTTTTCAAAATGTGCCACTGTGCATTGATCACTTGCCTCACCTTGTTATTAATATTGAGCTGCCTAAGCACGCAAACCAGGCTCTCTTGGTTGTCCTTCTATTGATTGATAAATAGACTTTCACAGTCGCAGTATTTGGCCTTTTTGTATGAATCATGTATGAGCCTCCTGAGATACCCTCTTATAAGAAATTTCTCTCTTGGGACAAGTGCATTTCAATTCTTGTAAAGTACTGCAATTCCTCTGACTGCTGAGTAATTGGCCAAATGGGATCCCCTGATGTTGGCACCGTGGGTGGTAACTTTCACAGTGTATTAAAGTATTACCTGCAGTAGGCTCAGTACATAGCTATGCCTGGGATTGTCCATTTTCCTCATAGATCAAGATTTCTAGAAACTACACTGAGGTTGACATCATAAGAATTAATCAATTCAATGAATTTGTTGATGGTGTCCATGTCCCCGTCACAGATGAAAAAAATATCATTGATGTATGTGGCCAATTCTTAACGTTTTTAAAGAATGATACAATTTAATTACAGATACAGCTCTGCTCAAAAAGACCCAGGTATATATTTGCCACACGAGAGGGCATAAGCCACCTCCATACTTATGCCTTTGATTTGTTTACAGAGGTTGCTATCCGCTTCAAAATACTTCTCATTCAATAAGATTTCCAGACATTGGGGAATGAAAGCATTTGGAAGTTTCACGGCTTCCTAATAAAGAACTGTTTTAAAGATTCAAATGCCTCCACTTGAGGAATGTTAGTATAGAGAACCTCCACATCCATGGTTACCAACCACTCCCTGAACATGAGGTCCTCTACCTTAGAGTTCATATGGCAAGTGTTGTTCACATAAGAAGTAAACCTGAGAATCAAGGGTCTAGAAAAAGTATATTTTTGGCAATGGTTCTCTTTCACACTGTATAGTGACCACAATGGGTCTCAAGAGAGAGTGCCCCACAGTTTTATTAGCATTGGGGATCCCATATGTAACCTCAAGTCTAGGAATTGATGTTTGTAAATATGAACATTCAGATTTGGGTTTCATTTCAGTCAGTAGTAGTACCATCTTGCAAGAATTGGCCATAAGGCAGGATCTGTCTCAGAGATTTAGGATGAAAACTGGAAGGGCAGCAGACTATTTTGTCCATTGGTTTGTGGTAAATCCCCGTTACCAGCCTAACATCTGTAAGTTTAATTTCTAAGTTGAGAATGGGGAGATGAAGGCTAATGACCCAGAGTGGTGACAGTAGGACTGAAACATGTTGATTGCAGCAGAAAGGGGGGCAGGGCACTAACTTCCCAGGTACGTCCCAAACTAGAGGTTTTAATGCTGTAAAGATGACCCAGAATACAATTAGGATGGGTGCTCTCTTAGTCAGTTTTACATTTATTTTGCCAGTGGATCACTTGTAAAACTGGGGCATTGACTCCATTTCACACACTTTGTTCCACCCTGAGCGTGGATCTGCACCAGAGTGTTGTAGCATGCCCTATGATAAAGCAAGGCAGGATTTAGTGGGTGATTGCAATTAACAAAAAAAAACAATTGGGATTCACTAAGTTGAGGGGGTTGATTGTTTTGTTGTTTGTTTTCCTTTCTTGTGTGCATTATTTCATAAATTATGTCATAGAACATGTCATGAATAATGTCATGTATGAGGTCGGAAGCAGTGCATGGCAGGGAAGCAAGTTATAGTTAGTACTGTTAACTATAACTGCTAAATGTGTGTGTTTTTTAAATGTAAAATGTTAACATCACTGGGAAATTCAACTAAATATAAAGTTAAGTGACCTTTGTTTTTTAAGTGACTTTCTAAATTTCTGAACATTTTTTCATTGAAAACATATATTTGTATTACACCTAACTACAACGTTACATTAACCTTTGTTTTTTTTCAGTGAATATCTAGAGTTTTTAAAGGTAAATAATGTGTTATTTAATGCTAATCTAAAATACAGTAATCAATAAAACATGGTTGGATATTTTCTTTTTTTTAAATGATGGCTCTCGAAAGACACTCACAGGAGTTGGATATACAATCTCCTTTGTGGATTCCGAAGGGGCTGCCCTTTCTGACTGGCTCTCATACACCACTTTAGAGATCATAGATTTATAATTAAGTTAGTTACACTGCCTTACTATATCTTGTAACAGAATAGAACATAATACATGTTTAAGGTGCAAAAATAAATAGTGTACAGTTCAATAGAAGATATAAAAGAAGTATTTGTTTAAGGTCTTTCTAGATGCCTGCAAGACACTTGCGAGAGGGCCTAAATAGGAAACATACCCTAAGGAAGAATCCTGATTGGTTCATGTGGATATCTTTATTTAGAAGAAGAGGATTCTATTCCTTTTGCTATATTTCACTATTGGACAGTGGCAAGAGGAGACATATTTGGCTTGCTCTCCTATCCTGTTTCTCTTTCAGAAGAAAGATCTTTCCATCTGATTTGGATAAAAGGCCAGGGGCTTCTGCACCAGCTCAGCCACCTCAGTCACCCAAGGAATCCTTAGTGATGCAATTCTCTTCATTGACATGAAGTGCCAAAAAGGTTTATACAAAGTACATCACATGTAAACTTTGCAGCAAAGCATTGAACTCAGGAAGCAGAAATAAACAATATGGTATGGGTACCACAGGAATGTGGAGATACCTGAGATCCTGCAAAGGCTTGCACAAGCAATGTTGGCTAGTGCTGTAGAGCTTAGACAACTTTACAGGAACTTCATAATCATTTGCTTCAGGAGATACTCCAGTAGTTACTGTGCCTGCACAGATTCTAAGTGCACAGGCAGACAATAACCTTGCTTTTAAGAATAATTAGAGTTATTTTTCAGCTTGTGCAAAAAGATCATTTTTTTGTCTGTCCAGGACAAGCTTATTTAAGAGCACAACTGACCCCTAAGCAGTAGTTGTGTTTTTGTATCTTTTTTCTAGTTTTTGTTTTTAAAGAAATGCTCTTAATATTTGTTTATATCTCAAGTTGTATATTTTTGTTGTACCTTTTTAAACAAAATAATCAAACAAAAAAATATTAAACTTATATGAAAATACAAAACATGTTATAGTTGTAGACTGTTAACAAAACCAGTTCCTTTAACGTTTTATGTTGTTTGCAATATGCTTTCCTTTTTTCCCTTCTTAAAATCTCTCACAAGACTCTTGTGAGAGCCATGGAAGGTCAGCATAATCGGTGGCTGATGGAAATAGCCCTCTCCTTAGGGTTACCCCCAAACTTTTTGCCTTTCTCTCCTACTTTTTGCTAGATATTTTGCTCGTTGGCCTTAGGACTCTGTGTACTTTACCACTGCTTACCAGTGATAAAGTGCTTGTGTTCACTCCTTTAAAGTTGGTTTGATTGACAAATACATGATTGCAATAATTAATTTACATGTATGTCCCTTGTAGAGTTGTATAGCATACACCCAGGGCTTGTCAATTAAATACTTATGGTAGACCTGCAGCACACATTATGCTACCCACTTAATTAGCACTTTAAAACATGTCCCAAGCATGTCTTTGCAGCCTAAAGGCATTTTTCACTGTCATGTTGACTTGGCATTTAAAACCCCTTGCCCAGCCTTAAACTTCCCTCTTATTACATATGCCATCCATGAGACAGGCCCTACATAGACCAAAGGGCAGGATGCTGTTTCATTAAAAGGCAAGACATGTACTTTTAAGTTTTACATGCCCTAGTAGTGAAAAACCTCAAATCAATTTGTCAGTGCTGTCAGGCCTACCTCTCTCATAGAATAACATTGAGGATTCCTTATTACATTGAATAAGCTCTAATTCCGAAATGAGAGGAAGTAGCTATGTCATGTGTAGTACCTATGAACTTGTAATGATAAACACTCTATAATGGTAACGTTTAATTTATCATTACAAGTTGAAAATGGCACTTTTAGAAAGTTGGCCTTTTCCTGCTCTTAGCCCTCTGTGCATGCAGCCTGTCTTAGGTCACATGACTGGGCGTAACTGAGAACTTTGTGAATTCCTTCCAGATACCACACAATAGTGGGATTAGCAGAGCCTGAACATGCCATTAACTGACTTAATGGGAGGCAAAGCTAAGCACATCCACATTTATACCTGAATAGGCTGGGCTTGCCACCACACAATAGGCTTAATGACCCTGTAGCCAGCTAGGTGCCAGGGCAGGGAAGGAAGGAAACTCCTAGAACTTCAAAGAACCATTCTGGAGACTTCTCTCAACTTCTAGGAGCAGGACACCAAGGTATAAAAATAGGGCTCTCAAACCCACACTACTGGACCTGCGGAAGGACTCTCAGAGGACTGCCTGCTGCAGTAACCTGCTGTGCACTCCAGCAGACGGCTGTTGTACTTGAAAGGACTGCTTTTCCACCTGAATCTGCCTTGAATGTTCAGGGGACCACCCTGCCATGGAGCCCTGCATCTTTACTTGCACCCAAGACTTCAGATGTGACTCAAAGTGCGATTTTAGCTGGCCTCCTGGTCAGAGCCACTGGGACATAACAGGCTCCCACCATCTTGAACCTACACCTTGGCCAGGCCTGATTGATTCTTTAACCCACAGGAGATCTTCATCCACTCCTGGACCCT
Organism: Pleurodeles waltl; assembly: GCF_031143425.1. Classification (NCBI taxonomy): domain Eukaryota; kingdom Metazoa; phylum Chordata; class Amphibia; order Caudata; family Salamandridae; genus Pleurodeles; species Pleurodeles waltl. The sequence goes on from NC_090440.1 coordinate 1,572,244,303, forward strand.
TGATTGTGATGCTAAAAGTGTCCAGGTGTCCATTGTCCAAAACCAAGGACTTGCTATCTTGACTGAACCTTAACCTTTAAAAAATCATAATGCTGGCCCTACTAATTGGAACTTAATAGTTGTAGTGTCAATTAGATTATTAACGTTTTCTCTATTTCTCTAAATTTGTTTGGGTTGTTCATTGTGTTGTGTTTTCACTGTATTGCTATTTGTATGCTGAATGAATACTTAACACATTGCCTCTAAGCTTAGCCTGGGTGCTTTTTGTGTCAAGCTATCCTGGGTTAGGTTTAATTAGTGACTCTTTGTGGTTCATCCTGTAAGGGATTGTGGCATTTGCTTCACAAGGGCTCACACCCCAGTCAATCAACAACCTACCTGATGTTCAGCAGCATGTATCAAGACTTGTGTTTGTGCAGTACCATACAAAGATTTGTGTTACACAAAAATCCCAGATAAACAATTTGGCATCAGAACTGATTTTTTTTAATTCTCCTTAACCTCCATTGCCATTTGTTTTTTCTAAATGTAAGTACTCCTGCCTTCCTCTACTATCGTGGAGATTGAACTGGTGGATGTTGACAACCTCACTAGGGTTGAACTGCTAAAGCTCTGCAAGGAGAGGGGGCTGAATGTGACCAAGAAGCTTCCAGGTAGCCCTCTTTGCCCACAAGGTCAAGAGGATGAAAGCTGCAGCTCTAGAGGATGATGATGTGGACCTGAGACTAAATGAGGATGAGAACCAGAACCCAGAGCTTAGAAAAGAGCCTCTCTGTCCCCAGAATGAGAATCAGGATACCAGGGATAGGGCAGGGAGCAGTGCGTCTTCAAGAGTCCTGTCCCAAGTGGAGTTGGAGTACAGGCAAGAGAAAAGGAAACTCAAGCTGGAGCTGGTCAGACTGCAGTCCGAGAAGGGGAAAGCTGAGGCTGAGAGGGCCTTGGCTGAAAAGAAACTGCCGATGGAACATCAACTCAAACGCAAGGAACTGGATTTTAAAGTTAAGCCAGTGGAGTCCAGCAGTAATTGCAGTAGTGAATCATCATTGTCGACTGGAGAGGCGAGAGTCCACATACTCAAAGGCCTGGTACCCAATTATCTGGTAGGGGAAAATATAGATAAATGGTTTTCAGCCTATGGGAACCCAAAGGGTACACAGGGTTCCAGAGGAGTGCTGGGTTAGTTTTCATAGGTACATGCCCATAGTAGGATGGGACACACTCCTGACACTACAAGTAGAAGGTCAGAACAATTATACGCCCATGAAAACCATTCTTCTTTCCAAATTTGGGTTGACCCCTGAGAAATACAGGCAACAGTTCATGGAGAGCACAAACTCGCAAACCAGACTTCGGTGGCCTTCATAGATTATGCCTGCAAGGCACTGAAGGGCTCTGTCAGGGACAGGATGGTAGATGACTTCAATGGGTTGTACTTGCTGATTCTAAGGGATCACATGCTCCGTGCCTGTTTCACAGAGCTGTACCAACACCTGGTAGATAGCAAGCTTGCTGACCCCAAGAAACTTGCTGAGGAGGCGGTCCGCTGAGTCAACCACAGATGTCCAAAAATGTCCTTGGGAGCGACTCTAAAATGGGTGGCTCAGGGTCCTCCCAGCAGAAGGAGGGGAAGGTCAAGGGAGATCCACACAACTCCCAGGGTAAGGTGGAAGGAAAGGGTACCGATATCCCTTCTGAGAAGAAGGAGGGAGGTTAAACTGGGCAGTGGCCCAGGATGCCCATTTCCAACCTGCTGCTTTAAATGTTTTCAACTAGGGCACAAGCAGGGGGACTCTGTCTGTCCAAAGGAACCGCCCACTGGTGGCAACTCTAGAGGAGTGGTCCATGTCACCTCAAGGGGAGGCAGTCCCCCGGGGCAAGAAATAGAAGATGCCCTAATCTCCCTCTAGACTTAGAGGGTGAACTTGTGATTCCTGACAGTGGGAGTCATCAATTTCACCAGGTGAAAATGAATGGGGTCCCTGTCACTACTCTGAGGGACATCTGGGCCAGCCAGACCATGGTAGTGGAAAGGATGATTTCCCCAGAGCAGTACACCATCAGGTGTGTACTGTAACCCAGGCCCAGGGGCAGGTCTAGGTCCACTCCATGCCCTGGTATGCCTGGAGTGGGGTGGGGTGGGGTGGGTTGGGGAGGAGACCCACAAAATGGTCATAGATAATCATCAGATTTCTATAGGAGGCATTCTGGGGAATGAATTGTCACTGGTGATAGAAGGGTCAGGTGGGGTGATGGCCCAGGGTGCCCTGAAAGCTCAGCCATCTGGACATACCACTCCCAAGTAGAGGGTAAAGAAGCCCAGATGGAGAGATCGGGGGTGGTAGGACTCACACATGACCCCTTTACAGCCTCAGACTGCTGATCCTGGGCTGAGTGGCCAATCTCAGATTACCACCCCTGAACTGGTTGGAGGGAAAGTAGAGAAAGGATGCCTCACATCTGGGGCTACTGCCCCCCGGAAAACTTCAGAGATCAGAGACTACAGGGAGGACTGGTGCCTAACTATTAACACTGACAGCTATCAGTGGCCTAAGTTGGTACTTGTGAACAGAGTTTTCCTTAGGTTGGAGAAAGAAGCCAAACTCAAGGGGTGGAATAGGTCACATCACTCTATTGGCCATGGTGGTACTGTCTGCCTACTGGGATGTGTCTGTGAGCATGTTAAGGTTAGGTGCTGTACTGATGGAGTCCACAGGTAAGAAGAAGCTTTCCCCATGGGTCAGAGAAGTGTATAAAAAGGAGTCTAACTGAGTTTAAAGAGGCATTGAACGGACAAGTGTCCCTGCAGTAGAAGGCCAGTGTCCATGTTCTATTGCTCAACAGGGGAGTCCATCAAGATATTGATTAGTCTACCCTGGCTTTAGGCTGTAGGGTGGTCATGTTGGAAATGACCCTCTCTTTAAGATCTCCTTTAAACTTTTTCCCTTCCTCCGCTTACTTTTTGCTGGATTTCTTATTGTTGGCCTTAGGACTCTGTGCACTTTACACTGGTAACCAGTGCTAATGTGCTTCTGCTCATTCCCTTAGCCATGGTTTGACTGACATTTACCTGATTGGAATGTTTAATTTCCATGTAAGTCCCTTGTAGAGTGAAGTGGTATACCATTTACCCAGGACCCGTAATTAAATGCTACCGGAGGGCCTTCAGCACTTATTGTGCCACCCACCTACATGACATTGCAGCCTGAAGTCAGTGTCCTACACCATGTCGACTAAAACCCCTCGCCAAGCCTTAAACTTCCCTCATATTACATATATCACACCTATGGTAGGGCCTAGGTAGACCGTAGGCCAGGATGCTGTGTAATTAAAAGGTAGGACATGTACTTTTAAGTTTTACATGTCCTAGTAGTGAAAAACTCCCAAATTCACTTTAAAGTGCTGTGAGGCCTACACCCTCCCATAGGATAACACTGGGAATTCCTTATTATATTTAATAAGCTGTAATTCATAAACCAGAAGAGATAGCTATGTAATGTTTGGTACCCATTAACTTGTAGTGATAAACCATCTTTAATGGTTAATTCAAATGTATCATTACAAGTTTGAAAGTGCAACTTTTAGAAAGTTGGCACTTTCCTGCTCTTAGCCCTCTGTGATGGTAACCTGCCTTGGGTCACATGACTGGGTGCAACTGACAGTTGGTACTTTGTGAATTCACGCCAGACAGTCATACAATAGTGGGATTAGCAGAGCCTGAATGGGCCACTAACTGACTTGGTAGGGGGTGGAGCTAAGCACAGCCCCACTTACACATAAATAGTCTGGGCTCTGACACCACACAATAGGTTTAACAACACTGTATTATCAGTGCAGCAATCTAGGAGCCAGGGCAGGGGAGGCAAGAAACTCTTGGAACTTCAAAGAACCCTTCAGGGCATCAGGGTATAACAATAGGCCTCTCAGACTCACTCTTCAGTTCACTACTGGACCTGCAGAAGGACTCTCAGAGGACTGCCGCTGCTGTGGCCTGCTGTATACTCTACAAGACTGATGCTCTACCTGGAAAGACAGTTTTGATGCCTGGACCCTGCCTTGAACCTTCAGAGGTCAGCCCTGCTAAGGAGCCCTGCAACTTTACCTGCACCCAGGACTAAAGAAATGACTCCAAGGCCTAGTTTAGCTGACCTCCTGTTCAAAGCAACAGAGACATAACAGGCTCCCAACATCTTGAACCCATACCTGGACCCAGCCTGAGTGAGTCCAGAACCCCCAGAACATCCACTCCTGGATCCTTGGTTTTGGTGGTAAATGTGCCCAGATGTCCATTTTCCAAATATGAGGAACTATTTTGAACCTTCAATCAATCAATCAATCAGGAATTTGTAAAGCACACTACTCACCTGTGAGTGTCTCAAGGCACTGAGGAGAGGGGGGGTAGGGGGAGAGGTACTGCTACTGCTCAAACAGCCAGGTCTTGAGAAGTTTCCTGAAGATAAGGAGGTCTTTGTTCTGGTGCAGGTGGGTGGGAAGAGTGTTCTGTATTTTGGCAGCGAGGTGCGATAATGATCTACTGCCTGTTGTAATTCTGCAGATGCATTGGACTGTTGCGAAGGCGAGGTTAGCGGAGTGGAGATGTCGGGTCGGGGAGATGTTCTGGTCCAGTGTTGTGCATTGCTTTGTGAGCGTGGGTGAGGCATTTGAATGTGATTCTCTTGTTGACTGGGAGCCAGTGCAGGTTTTTCAGGTGGTCTGTGATGTGGCAGTGGTGGGGGATGTCAAGGATGAGGCGTGCAGAGGTGTTCTGGATGCATTGCAGCCTCTTCTGGAGTTTGGCTGTGGTTCCTGCATAGAGGCATTGCCGTAGTCCAGTATGCTGCTTACGAGGGCTTGGGTGACTGTTCTTCTGGTTTCCATGGGTTTTCATTTTTAGATCTTTCGGAGCATGCAGAGGGTGTTGAAGCAGGAGGAGGAGATTGTGTTGATTTGCTGGGTCATGGATAATGAGGAGTCCAAGATGAATCCTAGGTTGCGTGCGTAGTCGGTGGGAGTCGGAGCGGCTCCGAGAGTGGCAGGCAAACAGAAGTCATCCCATGCGGAGGGGGTGGAGCAGAAGATGAGGACTTCCGTCTTGTCAGAATTGAGTTTGAGGCAGCTGCTCTTCATCCATTCCGAGATGGCCTTCATTCCTTTGTGGAGGTTGGTTTTGGCTGAGTCCTTGGTGAGGGAGAGGATCAGCCGGATGTCGTCAGAGTATGAGATGATGTTGAGGTTGTGGGATCGGGCGATATTAGCGAGCGGGCCATGTAGATGTTGAAGAGGGTCGGGCTGAGGGACGAACCCTGGGGTACGCTGCTGATGACTTTGGTGGCCTCCGAACAGAATGGGGGAGGCAGACTCTCTGGGTTCTGCAGGTGAGATAGAAGGTGACCAAGTCCAGGTCTCTGTCGCGGATTCCTATATTGCTGAGGCATGAGCATAGGGTGTGGTGGCAGACGGTGTCGAGCGTGGCCAAGAGGTCAAGGAGGATGAGGGCCGCAGTTTTGCCGTTGTCCAGTATGGTTCTGATGTTGTCGGTGATGGCGTTGAGGGCTGTTCTGGATTGGGATAGATCCAGGGTGCAGTTTTCCTCAAGGAAGGGGGTTAGTTGTCTGTTAACAGCCTTCTCAATTACTTTTGTCGGGAAGCGGAGCAGGGAGATAGGCCAGAAGTTCTTGAGGTCCTTTGGGTCTTTTCTTCTAAATTGGTTTGGCATAGTTATTTTGTTGTGTTTTCACCGTTTTCACTGTTGTTTGGGTGTTGAATAAATACTTATCACATTGCCTCTAGGTTCGCCCTGACTGCTTCTTGTTCCAAGCAGCCATGGGAAGACACAGGTTAAATTAGTGACTCCTTGTTGTTCACCTTGCAGGGAATTGTGGCTTTTGTTTGACCAGGGCTCGCATCACTGTCAACCAACAACCCACTTTCTCACAGCTACTCTCACGACCATCTCACAAGAACTCACCAGAGTCAAGGTGGCAATCCCTTGTGTTAAGTCCAAGGGGGCAGTATTTTCTGTGTGCTCTTGTGAGCCTCTGTCAAGGACGTACTTTTTATAATGGGGTTTAAATTTACACCGAATATATTCTGATGTAGTATATAAAATGTATATACATCAGAATACTAACAGTGTGTTTAATTTAATGAAATGCAATCCCAAACATAATATTGGAGAAAAAGTAAGCCACTTAGGTTTATGAAAAACCCTACATGTCTGATATGCATAAGACCAACAATTGTATATAGTGCACATTGATATGCATTTATTTGTTTAACATTAATTTATTATTATTAGAGAAAGTACATCATTACATGGTTGTTATCCTTGGTAGGCCACATAACAACAAAGAAATATTACCTTTAAAGTTGCTGTACCTATTCATATCTACATATGTTCCTAAATAGTGTTTCCTTTTGAACTTTGGTTGTAGAAATATGACATAGTGCTTTACTTTAAGAGACGCATCATCACATTTAGTCCAGCCAGATTAATATTTAAAGTAGACTGTGTAGTGGCCAGAGTTGATTAAGTGTTCAGTTTAGCAAACATTAGCCACAGTAGTGTAAGTTTTCTTTTTAATTGATATCTAGCCAGCTTTAAAGTTGGTGATATCAGCAATGTTTTTGCAACTATCAGTGCCTCATACTTGTAGCATGAGAATGGAATATTTTGAACTATGTTTTACAACCAATGTAGACAACAGTTCTGATGTTCAGTCTGGACAGGAGTTGTTCTGTACAGCTTTCACAAATAGTTTTTCAAATGACAATGCCTTTTAATCTGCAAGGTAAACAAATCACTCTGACTGAAAGTCTTTTTAGCCTGACAATTTATACATGGTTCCATGAATAGTTTGTTGAAAAGAAATCATTATTTGCAAGTCCCTCATTAACAAACACATGTAGGGTTACTATTAAAAACTCCTGTGCATCTTGTATGTTCAAAGTGAACTGTGTACAACCACTACAGTGGTCAACCATATAAAGTATAAATACAGTACTGTTACACATGAGTTTTTCTGTATGTACTAAATTGAAAAGATTTGTCAAAGCTTGACATAAAGGCTTCTGTTTGTGTTGAGCAATGTTTTCAACCACCGGCTGAAGGTGGAATAGAACATTAATTACAACATTGCAGTAATATAAAACAACAGCAGTGTTAGAAAATTGAAATCCTATTAGATTGCTGATAGCAGTAGTTGTTAGCTTTTTAGAAATCTTTGGAGATTCTTCACTTACTTTGAAAACTTTTGAAAATGTTTAAATCTCAGAACTTTTTTGTTTTCTGTAAGTTGGATGCTTGTCAACAATGGGATATCAGCACAAATGAAGGGCATAGATCCGTCATAAACTATTGTAGTCTATGACACATCAAGAGATATAGTTGACTCTGTTCTCATCAAAATCAAGAAGGTTCAACCCTGACAATATCTTTACCCATGATAAAGCAATATAAGACATTCTTTCTTTAAATCCCAGGGTGCCTAGGGTGAGCTGGTCTCGTCCTCGGCCACGGTTGCCATGTGTCGAGGACGAGACCAGTTAGTCCTGCAACCGGCTCAAGGGGGCAGCACGCCCTTCCTTTCCTTTCAGGTCTTGGTGAGCATCACACAGATCGGGCTGCAGAACTACCCACTAGATACCAGGGATTTGTGTTTTTGTTTTGTTTTGTTTTGTAGGATGTATGCATAAAGGGAGCAGACCTTTTAAAAAGGGCCACTCCCCACACGGGCAATTTGTTAGTAGCCATTTTCTGCCCCTCCTGAGGGAATATCAACCAATTGTTGTTAGGGTAATCTGCCCCCAAACCACTAGGCACCAGGGATAAAAAAAAAAAATAATCAGATGAGGAGAGACCCTTTAGGCAAGGTTCGCTCCAGTTGAGGCAAATTTATTTTAGGCCATCTCTGCCCTCCTTGGGGGCAGATTGGCCTACTTTTCATAGACCAATCTGCCCCCAGGGGGGGCAGAAACCACTAGATACCAGGGATTTTTTATGCACCAATTTCATGCAATGTGAGTGACCCCTTAGGCAAGGTTTACTCCCCTGGGGGGGCACATTTATTTTAGGCAGAAACCACTTAGGCACCAGGGATTGGTGTGTGTGTGTATTTGTGTGTGTGTCTGTGTTTTGTTTGGGGGAGTAGACCCTTGGGCAAGGGTCGCTCCTCATGGGGGCACATTACTGCTGGTCATTTCTGCCCCCCTTGGAGGCAGATGAGCCTATTTTTAGAAGGCCCATCTGCCACCAAAAGGGGCAGAAAGCCCACCAGAGACCAGGGAAGAATTTTTTTCCAAAAAAAGAAGTTGGGGGTATGGCCCTACCCCCATCCCAAATAAATGGGGACAAAGTTGTTCTGCTCACCGGTGGGCAGATGAGGCAATTACCCCAAATCCACTCCGGGGGGGGGCAGAAAGCCTACCAGATGCCAGGGAATTAAAAACAAAATAGTGGGGTGGTGGCTACCAACCATTATGGGCATGGTTATGCCCCCACCCCAACCCAAGGGGGTAACAGTCTTTGAATTCCCCCCAAACACTAAAACATCTTATCCCACAGCAAGCAAGAGGACATTTGATTATTTTGGGTTTCAAGTTCACATTTGGGCCATGAGAGCTCTCAAAATCTTCCCACTTGGAATGGTGAGGGCTGCACTTTTTAGACTTTAGGACGCTGCCATGTGGAAAAGTCTACGAGACCTAGACACATCTGAAAGCTAAACATCTGGGTAAGTCCTGGGTGGTGTGCTTCACATGCATCCTGTACCATTTTCTTACCTACAATGCCCTGCAAATCATGCTTGCTTGAAATCATACATTTTTCCCACATTTTTGTGATGGAACCTTCCGGAATCTGCAGGAATCCACAAAATTCCTACTTCCCAGCATTGTTGCATCTATATCTTTAAAAATTCTGCCCCACTTGTCGCCCTAAAAATGTATTTTTTTTCAAACTGCCCTTTTGGACCCACTTTGGTTCCACCTCAATTTCAACATGTTTTTGGCTCTTTCCTGTCACAAGCACTTCACCTACCTACACAAGTGAGGTATCATTTTTACCAGGAGTCTGAGGGGAATTTTTGATGGTGGGTGATTTGTCCTGCTGCGGTGAAACATTTGATTTCTTTAGATAAATTTGAGGTTTGCTGAGGATTCTGGGTAAGAAAACACTGGGGGATCCACACAAGTCAGACCTCCCTGGACTCCTTCAGGTGTCCAGTTTTCAGAAGTGTCAGGGTTTGGTAGGATTCCCTGTATGGCTGTTGAGCCCTGAAGCTAAAACACAGGTGCCCCACCCCCACAAAAACAGGTAGTTTTGTATTTGATAATTTTGATGTGTCCAAATAGTGTTTTGGGGCATTTCCTTTCGCGGGCACTAGGTCTACCCACACAAGTGAGATACCATTTTTATTGACTTGGGCAAACCTGGGTGGGAGGAAATTTGTGGCTCCTCTCAGATTCCAGAACTTTCTGTCACCAAAATGTGTGAAAAACGTGTTTTTTGGCCAAATTTTGAGATTTGCAAAGGATTCTGTGTATTAGAACCTGGTGAGAGCCCCACATGTCACCCCATCCTGGGTTTCCCTAGGTGTCTAATTTTAAAAAATGTACAGGTTTGGTAGGTTTTCCTGAGCTGAGCCAGCTGAGCTAGAGATCAAAATCCACAGCTAGGCACTTTCCAAAAAACACGTCAGTTTGCAATGTAAAAATGTGATGTGTCCATGTTGGGTTTCCTGTCAAAGGGCATTAGGCCTAGACATGCAAGCGAGGTACCATTTTTATTGGGAGATTTGGGGGAACAAAGAATAGCAGAACAAGTGTTATTGCCCCTCGTCTTTCTCTACATTTTCTGCTTCTAAATGTAAGACAGTGTGTAAAAAAGACATCGATTTGAGAAATGCCATGTAATTCACATGCTAGTATTGGGATCCCGGAATTCAAAGATGTACAAATAGCCACTGCTTCCCAACACCTTATCTTGTTCCCATTTTGGAAATACAAAGGTTTTCTTGATACCTATTTTTCACTCTTTATATTTCACCAAATGCATTGATGCATTCCCGGTATAGAATGAAAACCCATTCCAAGGTGTAGCTCATATATTGGCTCTGGGTACCTAGGGTTCTTGATGAACCTACATGCCCTATATATTCCCACAACCAGAATAGTCCAGCAGATGTAACAGTATATTGCTTTAACAAATCTGACATCACAGGAAAAAGTTACAGAGTAAAACATGGAGAACAATTGCTGTTTTTTCACCTCAATTTCAATATTTGTTTATTTCAGCTGTTATTTCCTGTAGGAAAATGCTGTAGGATCTACACAAATGACCCCTTGCTGAATTCAAAATGTTGTCTACTTCTCAGAAATGTTTAGCTTTCCAGGATCCAACATTGGTTTTATACCCATTTCTCTCACTAACTGGAAGGAGGCTAAAAGCACAAAAAATAGTAAAATTGGGATATGTCCCAGGAAAATGCCAAAATTGTGTTAGAAATGTAGTTTTCTGATTCAGGTCTGCCTGTTCCTGAAATCTGGAAAGATGGTGATTTTAGCACTGCAAACACTTTGTTCATGCCATTTTCAGGGAAAAAAAACACAAGCCTTCTTCTGCAGCCCTTTTTTCCCATTTAAAAAAAAATGAATTTTTTGCTGTATTTTGGCTAATTTCTTGGTCTCCTCCAGCGCAACTCACAAACTATGGGTACCTCTAGAATCCCTAGGATGTTGGAAAAAAGGAAGCAAATTTGGCATGGGTAGCTTATATGCATAAGCACGAACTTCCCCAAATAGCCGAAAAAAGGCCTGGCACCTGAGGCAGGAAAAGGCCTGGCAGTGAAGGGGTTTACGAGAGGAGCTCAAACCTACGTATGTGAAATAGGTTATCTTCTTCAAGAAAATCAGCCATGTTAACCGGACCGAGGGGTTCGAAAGTGCCATTGAAATCCCCAGCTACAATTAGGGCATGTTTAAGATGTCTCTCACCCAGCAGAGTCTCAAGAGACTGCAAGGTGGCAGAGTAGTGAGGCCCCCTTGCACCCCTAGTGGAGATGTTGAATATGTCAGTGATAGCGGTCCCAGGTTCCTTGAGATTGTTGCCAAGAATATCAGAGCTATCGGTATGTAGCAATTTCACTGCACACTGTAGTGCAATTTTCACCCATATTAGGAGGCCCCCCAATGGGCCGCCCACCTTACTAGAAATAGGGTGTGTGTGGTAGGTTGCATAACCAGGCTTGTGGGCATGTTCGGCTAGCCAGGTTTCCTAGAAAATGCATATGTCATATTGCTCAGTAAAGATATTCCAGTGAGGCAATTGAAGTTTAGATTTAAGACCTGCCACATTCCAGGAAACGATGTTTGCTTTCAGACAAGTAGTCATGATATTAGGCAGTCAGGGAAGATTTGCCTGGAAATCTAAGGAGCCTGTAGAAAGTCAACAGGCTTCCTTGGTGGCTAGTGCAACATCATTAGGTGGTACAGTAGGGGCCTTTCTGTCTTTCTGGTCAGGCATATCCACTGAGTAACTGATAGTACGGAGATAGTTGTCGGAGCTTGGCAGCTATTGGAACTATTGTAGGAGGCCTGTGCCTCAGGATCTAGGGGTCAATCTAGCTTAGAACAAGCAGTGCCATCGTCTAAAACAGCGTGGGGGTGTGACACACAAAAAGGGAGCAGTGGTTCGAGTTTGAACTGCATAATGGACCCATCCGGAAAATTTGTTCTTTGTTCTAGGGTCACTAAGTCATAAGCTAACTGCCCATTTTATAAAATAAGCTCAATACAGTTGGATGGTGAGCTTGAAGACCTTTGCCACCTGGCCCTAAGTATATCTTTTCTAATTACTGAGAGACATCCTCTACTATAGCAAATCCAGTGGATGACTTTATTAATCAAGGAGCCTTCCCCTCCCCCCCGAGAGTTAGATTGAGGTAAATTAGTCATAAAAAGTTCAGAGAAGAGGCATAGTAGGAGCAATGGGTGCCAGAGTCGGGGTGTTGGTCAAAACTGGGATGGTGATTCCTTCTCTAGGTGTTCTTCCCCTCTCTTCCATGAGACGCCCCACAGTAACCACAAGATTGCCTATCATACACTTTAGGGCTGCTATTTCTGACTTAAGTGTTTGTATAAAACCTGCCAAGTCATCATTTGGAGAGGGGGAACATGGCTGGCTTTTTGGGAGGCCATCTGCCCCAACTTGCGTGGGAGAGACTGCAAAGTCCTGAGTTGTAGATGGATCTAGAATACATGTTAGTGGAAGAAAGCGATTGGTACAGGGAATGGAAGAGGGAGGAGGCACTATTGCTATGTAATAGGTGAAGCCAGAGCTGGGAACTAGATCTACAGAGTTTTGGGGTGCTGTACTGGTCTTGTTTCTCATCTTTACCCCAGCTTTATTAAACATATTGGATATACTTTCCTGCTTGTTGGTCAGAGGTTGGATTGCTAAGCACAGATTGGGACTCTTCTTTGGTATACACCAGATGATGGCCTAGTATTTTACCACAATCTGCAAGGAGCTTATCAGTGCGATCAAGCACATTATTACAGTCCGGCTTTTTGGAGTTTTTCTTGTGCTTTTCCCCCCACCCCTGCACCAACTTCAGTCTCTTTTCTTTTACCCATCACTGTAGCAATATGTTAAAACAGGATGAGAGGCCTGGGATGATACGTTAAGGAGTAACTGGAGGAAGGCGAAGCAATTCAAAAATGCACAGTAATACTAACCAGACTCAGGGGGGTGGTCCAGCCCAGCCTCCATCTGCCGTGGATGGGTGCAGATGGGCCTGCCCCTGGCCTGGGCACATCCCGTGCTCCAGTATGCCCCCTTGCGCTTTATAGTGCTTGTTGAAAATGACAAGTGGGAGCAGGAGATTCAGAAAATTGCTGCCTCCTGGGGCCACATAGCAGTCTGGGATATGTAGTCCCTCTGGTCTCAATTAGCACATTCCATGCTGCTGTATGCCTCCTCGCGCTTTATAGCGCTCATTGGAAGTGGCAAGCAGGAGCAGGTGATGCAGAAAATGGCCACCTCCTGGGGCCACAAAGCAGACTGGGATATATAGTCCCTCTGGCCTCAGTTAGCGCGTCCTGCACTGTGTTATGCCCCCTCGCGCTTTATAGCGCTCATTGAAAATGGCAAGTGGGAGCAGGTGATGCTGAAAATGGCCGCCTCTTGGGGCCTTAAAGCAGTCTGGGATATGTACTCCCTCTGGTCTCAGTTAGCATGTCCTTTGCTGCGATATGGCCACTCGCGCTTTATATTGCTCGTTGGTGTGGCAAGTGGGAGCAGGTGATGCAGAAAATGGCCACCTCCTGGGGCCACAAAGCAGTCTGGCACATGTAGTCCCTCTGGTCTCGGTTAGCAAGTGGAGCTGGCATCCTCACTGCTCCTTCAGCAAGAAGTCACAAGATCACCCCATGGAAAGGTCTCCAATATAGCTGCTGGTGTGTCCAGGGGGTTGGCCGCAGGTCCGCCTCAGTCTGCTAAGCTATATCCACACCTGCCAGCTCTGGGCTGTTCGAGAATCGCAAACCATACACAATGGCCTGTATGTGTTGTTGCAGGGAGGTGGGAATAATTTACAATGATTAATGAGTCTTGGTTTTACACTTCTCACTAAAAATCTGTTACAGCCACTCACCCCAAAATTTCCTTGCTCAACCTTCTCATCTGCATTATTTCTGTATGTATAGTACTGCAGTACTTCCTACAAACACACGTTTTTTAGATTGCCAAGTCGATTAGGGTAATAAGTGTCCATCATATTTGTTTTATGGAGCAAAGTACTTTCTGGGTCAAACTGAGCAAGATATTCAGGCCCTCATTATGAACATGGCTGTCCGTTTCGCTCTGCCGGCACTGAGGATAGAAACCGCCAACAGAGGAGCTGTCCGGACCGACAAATAATGATCCAAACGAAACACACGCATCCCGCAAACTACCCACCGCCAGGAGAGGAGTGCCGACGATGACGGCGGAGTCCGCCCACAGGCCCAACCCGCCCATCAAATTATGAACCACCATTCCACCACCAGTTCCGGGGCAGGAACCACCGCCACACAAAGCAAGGCAGAAATTAACTAAATATAAGGAACCATGCACCGGAGTCCCACAGAACGTGCTGTGGCAGCCATGGATAGAGAGCTGCAGATCATGCCAGCCCTGCTCCTTGCCATATACATCCACGACCGAGACCACCAGCGAAGACGCTGATGGTAAGTACCGCAACCTACAAAACAAGGGAGGAAAGGGCACAGTTACATACCCACCCACTCCACCCACCCTGCAACGCCCCCAACCCTTCACAGCAGCACAAGTCATACACCCCAGAGCAAGAGGTACTTACCCGACACAAGCCTAATCCAACTTGACCATAGTACATACGAAAGCCCCACACCCATAAAAAAGTGAAACAAATGTGCAGGGTTTAACGGCATGCAGCCCGAACACAGGCCACACAGAAACTTTAATCACAAGCTCACAGAGCCAAACAGTCCAAACAGGACCAATGGCCAGTCCGTATATTGACAATTGTCATGGGCCACAACGGGCCCAACCTGACTCCCACAAGTGCTTGGTACTCCATGTCATGGGGCACCATATGGGCATCCAGGCATCTCACAGAAGGGGGGCAGGGGGTGGTGGGGGAGGGGATTTTCAGCTGAGGTGGGCCTTTGACTTTCTTTGGGAAGGTGGAGGGGGGTGGGCTTCTCCTTTGGAGGGGGTGGGGGCTGTTTCGCTCGGGTGGAGCTGGATGGCCTAGGCTCTGACCGGGCCTTTTTCTTATCTGGGGAAGGGGCACAGGAATGTGAAGGGCGGACAGGGGTGGGCTATGATGTGGCAGGAGCGGAAAGAGCAAGGAGGTGAGCAAGTTTGGGGACAAGACGGGGTGGGCCAGTGGGTTGGAAGAGGTCAGCACGGGAGAGGAAAAGTTTCCTTGGAGCAATTGGGGTAGGCGTGGATGAGGGCATGGGAGTAGATGTGTTTGGTGTAGGGGTGTGTGTAGTGGGTGCAGGTGACTGCTCAGTATGCTGTGGTGTGGTGGATGTCTGATGGGTGGGTGTCTTGGTGCGTTTGTGTATCTTGGGAGGTGGGGGTTGGACACAGTGGGAGAAGACAAACAGCTAGTGTGGATGTATGTTGTGTGGGTGTCTGGAAGTCTGGTGAGTGTGCTGCATGCGTCAACTACAGTAGAGGTGGTGAGTACAGGTGTGGTGTATGGGGTGTTTGCTATTGTGTTGAGTGCAGGAAGAGGAGCAGAAACAGTGAGTGAAGGTGCCATGAATGCGGGTGTGGATTTAGAGGGGACAAACAGGGAGGCGGAAGTGGTGGGCACACTGGGGAAAGTGGACGTAGTTGTGTGTGCAGGTGTCTGTTGGCTGTGTGAATGCTTGTGGTGGGATGTGTGGTGCTTGTGCTTTGAAGTGTGCTTCTTGTGTGTTGATTTGCTTGTCAGTGTGTCTGAATGTGTGCTTTGGACGGGTGAAGGGAGTGGGGTGCTGGAAGGGATAGAGGAGGGGGGCCTGAAAAGATCTCTGTAGGTTGGACACGGCACCATGAATGCCATCCAGATAGGCATTTGTCTGCTGCACCTCTGATGCTAGCCCCTGGATGGCATTGACGATGGTTGTCTGCCCTACAGAAATGGTTCTGAGGAGGTCAATAGCCTCCTCTGTGAGGGCAGCAGGGCTGACTGGGGCAGGGGAGGAGGTGCCTTGGGCGAAGGAGAAGCCCACCTTTCTGGGTGGGCGGGCACAGGCAACTCAGTGGGGAGCAGAAGGGAGGTCGGTGATGGAATGGGGTGGTGGAAGAAGTAACGGTAGTGGTGTGTGCAATGGGGTCCGCCACCATGGGGCGTCACCCATAGGAGGAGGTCTCAGAGTGATTACCTCCTGTGGTCGTAGCCTCCCCCGTGGAAATACCCTTTCCCTCCCACCCACTGGTCCCCTGGGCGTCGGTTGTCTCTGCCTCGGAGGATCCGTGGGCCGCTGCCTCCCCACATGCCAGTGCATCAGCTCCCTCACCTGATGTTGATGCTGTACCATACCAACACAAGAGAACAGGGATGGGGAGACAAAACAGGAGAGACACTTGTAAATAGCTGAATGCAGGTACATAATGGCCAGCCATACACTCACCTAGAAAACACACCCAACAGGCAGCACCGTTCACTATGCCCATGGCCATGCCCCTGACTACTGGACAGAATACTGCTCTAAACCCATCCCCTGAAATGCCTACAGAGCAGAAGTAGGTGAACCCTGACAGAGACACCCCTACGTAGGTGAAACCTGACAGAGGCACCCCTACACCCTTTGGGGAACATACAATAGATGGACATCAGTCAAATTCCCTGCCTCTAAGCACACCCAGACATCCTTCCAGACTGAAGTATGGTCAATGAGAACTCACACCCTTCAAGCGCCCATCCAGGTCTGGGTACGCCACCACCCGGATCCATCGCATGAGGGGGGTCAGTGCCCGACGGGCACCCCTTCCACATTGGGAGGACTTCCTCAGCTGGGTTTCACTGATCTTTCGTGCCCACCGCCGCAGGTCCTCCCTCCTCTTTCTACAGTTGGTGCTCCGCCGGTTGTAGACCCCCAATGTCCGTACCTCCTTGGCGATGTCATGCCAATGTGCCCTCTTCTAGTGGGCGCTGACTTAAAAGGGCGACATAGAAATGGAACACAGAGGTCAGGCACCTGCACGATAGGAACAGCTGGCTAATCGTCTATTATGGGACGGACAGTAGTCTCAGACATACAGGACAGTCGCACGCGGCATGCCATGCACCATGGCCCATGCAGGCTCAGAGGTGCAAACATATGTGCAATCAACACTATCCATTACACACACACATTGACTCCGAAACCCAGACTCACCTGTACCTCTGGCCATCCATACAGTTTTGTGTACAAGGGCAGGACCCTGTCCACTAGCTTCTCCAGTCCTTCCTGGGTGAAGGCCGGGGCCCTTTCCCCTGCGACACGTGGCACATCCATAGCCAGAGGCTGTCCACAGCAGTACACAGAGTGGAGTACCTGTCCGCACTAGATCAGGGAGTTAAGTGATCAAACGATGACGAATGCGCGTACGTTCTGCAGCGGTGTGCACCGTCACTGCCGGCGGCGATCATGATATGCCAGGATTCCATTGGCATCCATGTTAACGAGGGTGCGAACAGCGGTAAACACCGCCTTACACTGTGACGTCAACCGCTAGCGGTATGAGGTCACTTCCACAACGAAAGGGCAGAACAACAGTGGGCAGACATTTTGCCTTTACCTACGCATCTACAATTAATTAATACTTACAATGCAGGCCCTACTAGCCACATGAAGCACATAGGCCTCTGTCCATTCAGTATTGTAGCACACATGAAATACTCTGTTCCCTTATTGTGATGTACATGTATATCTATCAGGTAGCGGTTATTGTAGAAACACTGCAATGAACAATGCCGTGCACAAATGATGACAAGGGTGCCTATGTATGTGTTTTCATCACTCCTTTTTGTAACCCCTTGTAGGTACGGACCCTTGTGGTGAGGAAGGGCGCCATTGGTGTACAGACCACTTATGGATATGGGGACCATGGTGGTGCGTCAGATCATAATTACTTACAGACTCACACGTGCAACTATTCAGGACCTTTGTGCATTACTGGATCCTGCACTAACTCTGGGAAATCGTAATCAGCATGCCAATGCAACTGAAGTGCAGTTTCTCTCTGCACTCTATTTCCTGGCCATGGGCTCATTTCAAGTGGGCATGGGTGCTGGTTTTTCACAGCCAGTGTTCAGCCAGGTACTGACAAGTTTTCTGAATGCATTTGTACAACATCTGCATTCCTATGTGAGGTTTCCCCAAAGTACTGACCTTCCTGCCATCAAGTCTGACTTCTATGACTTTGCCAACATTCCCCATGTCATAGGTGCCATCGATGGCACAGACATAGCTATTATCCCCACAAGAGTGAGTGAACAGGTGTACAGAAACAGGAAGAACTTTCACTCCATGAACATCCAATTGGTATGTACTGCAGACCAGTAAATTTCCCATGTGAATGCCATGTTTCCAGGTTCAGTCCATGATTCCTTTGTGTTGAGGTACAGTAGTGTGCCACAGAAGATGGAACAACTTCAAGAGGACAGAGGGTGGATCATAGGTAAGTTTGCCTATAACTAACTGACACATTGCAGAAAACCAGCTTGTCTGACTAAGGGACATAACAATGACGAGTCTATATTGCACAATTTTGTAGGTGATTTTGGCTATCCAAACTTGCGTTGGCTTCTGACACCAGTGAAGAATCCCAGAATAGATGCAGAGAGGAATTACAATGAAGCCTATGGACGTACTAGGAGGGTAATAGAGCAAACTATAGGTCTCCTGAAGGCTAGATTCCGTTGTCTATATATCTCTGGGGGTTCCCTGGCCTATGGGCCCGATAAGGTGCGTAGAATAGTGGTGGGCTGCTGCATGCTGCACAACGTGGCAGTGAGACATTCTGTCCCCCACTTGGAGGTGGAGGGTGCTATAGGTCCTGATCAGCTACCTCAGAGAGGTGAGGAGAGTGATGGTGAGGATGAGGAAAGGGAAGATGTCAATTCCAGGAACCAACTGATACATCTCTACTTCCAATAACTGTGTGGGACTTAAGCCTGTCATTGGGGTTAGTGACTATTACTGTCAGTGTGCTCTGTCATATAGGGGGGGTTGGTCATGATAGGCAATACATGGCCCACTTCTGTATGGTACTGACTGAAAATATATGCATTCCCTCCTTGCCACCATTTGGGCACACAGGACTACCATCATGCACGAAATTGACAATGAAGTTGTTCTCTGCCAGTTGAATCCATACTCCACTTTGTTCACAATTTAAGAGAGGGGATAGCGTTACAGGTGTGAAACGTGTTTTATTGGTAGAAGTCAGTGAATTGTGCTATTTATAGTGATGGCAGTCATAAGGGGGGGTCCTCAAAACCAACATGGTCGCAGCCTTGTTGGTAGTATTGATGGGTCCATTTTGTCGAACAGTACTTCTAATTGGCCTCAGCTAAGTGTTGTTGGGGAATGGGTGGGATGGTTGCTTTGCATTTGTAGCACAGTCAATTTTTGGAGGGGGCCTTGTTCTTAGCTGGGTTTCCAGTGCCATATCTTGGCCTTAGAGTAGATTTGGGTGCCTGCTGTGGAGCATCTTGGGGTGACATGGGTGGCCCTTGGGTTTCCTGGGACGGTAGTTCCTGGGATGTTTCTGCTGCTTGGGTCATCTGATGCTGGTTGTCCAGGGCTCTTGTCCAGTGTGGGTGTCAGACTGGTTTTTGACCAACTGCAGCAGTGTTCCTGCTATGGTGGCATTGTGCTCTTTCCACTGCTCCATGGCCTGTTGGTGTTGTTCCTGCTGCATTCTCTGACTTTGCTCCAGGGTGGACACAATCTGTGCCAACCTCTCTTCTGTATGTTTGTAGGCCCCCAATACCTCTGAAATAATGTCCTGGGCTGCTGCATCCATCCTGTGGCCTCCCCCTGGCCCACTGAGACCCTAGATCTTGACCTAGCCCCGTGAGCCTGTGTCCCCGTCACAGGTCTGGCAGTATCCCTTATACTGGGGCCCTCGCCTTCCTGCATGTTGGGAGTGGGAGACTGTGGCCTCTGTACCTGTGTTCCACCAGTCTGTGCCCTGAGTACACTGGTGTGGGTACGCCTGCCATGGGCTGCTGGTCTTGACTGGGTGGTAGGGGGACAGTGGATTCCTGGGTGGAGCTGCTGCATGGTGAGCGTCCAGGACTGTGTGAGGAGCCTGCCTGCTCATCAGTGTCCAGGGATCCTTCACCAGTGTCTTGTGGGTGCCTCTGTCTCCCTGGAGGGCAGTGGCACTCCTTGTCCCGTCCGTTAGGGTTGCATGGGTGGTGGTGCCTGTTGGGGGACATAGGCATGTCTGTTACATATGCATGAAGGTTTGAGGTGTAAAGGACTGGGCTATTTTGTGCTGGTGTTACTTTCAGTGGCCTTCCAGGGTGCCTTTGTGAGGTTGACATTGCACTTAGTGCCAGTGTGGGGTTGCATTGTGGTGGGATGTATTGTTCCATTGTGGGTATGTGCAGGGGTGGGTGGCTGTGCACAGCAGGAGTGATGTGGGCCTGTTAGTGGGTTTGCGGTCATGCAGAGGGGTGGATGTAGTGGGTAATGGCTGGGTCGGGTGAAGGTCCAGGTGGGTGTGGGTGGGGTGGGATGGTTCATGCATTGCAGCTGTAGTGGATGTGGGGTAATTGTAGATGACTTACCCGAGTCCATTCCTCCAGTGAGTCCTGTGAGTCCCTCTTGGTGCAGGCTGGCCAGTACCTTTTCCTCCCAGTCGGTGTAGTCGGGTGGTGTTGGTGACGGTCCTCCCCCAGTCTTCTGCACTGCGATGTGGTGCCTGGATTCTGTTCACCGTCGGCGGTCTTTCCCGCCATGTTCATAATGACCGCCTCAGTTTCAGGAAACTGTCTCAACACACATTTTCATGTTTATGTCAAGCCTTAACTAACCCAGATTATTGCTTTGGGTTACCAGAATAAGCTTCAAGAATTAAGGGCCAGATTTATGGAGCCCTTGCACCATTCCAACACCACATTAGCATTTTTTATGCTAATATGGCGTTGGGAGGGGAAAAACACTGTGCCATATTTGCAAAGTGGGCAAATGCATGCGTTGCCCCACTTTGTAACCCCTTGCGCCACATTATGCCTGTGTTAGGCATAATGTATGCAAAAGGGGCATTCCGGTGCTAAAGCGGGGCGAAAAAATGCACAAAGGAATCTATGAGATTCCTTTGTGCCATTATAATCTGCATTTGTTAATGCCTCCTAAGTACAGACATTAAAAAGAGGCTTCCATTAATTACAATAGGCCTCTGGGTGCTTTGCATGATTACCATCATCATTTTTTACACTAGTCCTTCAAAGTGCCGGACTAGCGGCAAAAATGATGAAGCTGGCCCTACCATGGTGGCGTTGGGGGGGGGTCAAAAAGGCACACGAAAAGTGGCTCTGCACTAGATGCAGCACCACTTTTTATAAATATGCCAATTTTCCCATGTGAGAGTGTCCTTAAACTGAAAATGTAAAAGGTTTTTACTTAAAGACTTCTCTGCTGATAGCTCTTCCCATACATCCTTGATTACTGTCCTTTCTGATTTTGTTATATATGAATTGACATATCAAGCTCCTTCAATATTATTGTCTGCTACAAACTGAGGACCATATTTATACATTTTTTGTGCCGAATTTGCATCATTTTTGATGCACAAGTGGTGCAAAATTAAAACATATAATTGTATGAAAAAATAATAAAAAATATACAACACATATTAAATAATTCTGTTTTTTTAAATAGTACTTAGTAATAAACAAAGATAGTCAATCAGTAAGATACACATTCCGCATGGTATAGTTTTAACAAACAGTGATCCTACCTCACAGTACCCTGTAACAGCACTTTGTTTAAGTGACACCCAAACAGAGGCCAGTGTAGAAGTCCTTTTAGAACGTGTCCCTCCTGTGCTACATAACTTTTTAAACTGCAAGCTGTGTACTAATATGTTTGAACAGAATAACGGGTGTATTTAAAAGGTCTCAGACAAACACTAGCCCCTGTGCTACTAAATTTTACCAGAGGAGGTATGAGGGAACATAGATTTTGATATAAATCCAGATATTTGTAATACAATTCTATAGAGAGTGAATTGGTAATTTATATTGGAACATTTCTCCTCTTCTAACAGGTCAGTAAAGGTTATAGGGTGAGTATAAAAGAGTTTACTGAGTAATTTACCCTTACACAAAGATATCTCCTCAGAGAGAACATGGTGGCATTTTTACAATTCCCCTTTGGCACACTAATGCTGCCATTGTGTCACTTTTTTAATGCTCCAGCATTGCAGTGTGCCAGGACATATTTGAATGGCCACGTAAAGCCACCTTTTGTGGCTTTTCATGGCCTTGTAAATATGGCCACTTTTCACACATAACTCTCAGTGAAATGGATGTTCCATTGAATCTGATGCATTCCCAGGTATACACAGTTGGGAATGCATCAGATTCCTATAACACCCCAGGGAAGAAGTAAAAGTGGTGCAACAAGGATGAATATTGTTATGTCGCCTGTTGTTTGCTCTTTCTTAGTGTGCTGCATTCTGAGGCACACACAGAAGGCAGAAAATGCCATTCATGATTGTTTATGTGCAGGAGAAGTCCCTTCCCGTACATAACCAATCATCTCTGCAGCATAGGTACCCTTGCACCAAAACAGGGATGCATTTTATTGCTGTAAATACAATGCATCCCTGCACTGTCATAAGGATGCAGCGCAGCAAGCTGGCTTGTGGCACCACACTGTGTATTTTTTTTGTAAATATGGGCCATGGTGTATACATCAGTTCAAGACAGCAAGATCTGTACTGATACGTCTAACGATTTTAGAGGGTTACTATAGAAGGTTTACGCAAGCAGTACATCCTCTGCTACAACGTTTAAACAGGGTATACTTTGGTTGTGGTAATGTTTCATGAAAGGTTAACTCCCTCTTACACAAGGTCATACAGAGAAAATGCTTCAGATTTATAGCAATTCGGTATCTCTCCTGACAGCCCTGTACAGGTTAGAATGTGGGACTGGAGACATTTAGCAATAGATCTGTAGCTCTAAACAACTCTTTTATCAGAGTGAACGAGGTGTTTGGTTCATATCAGAAATAGCTGTCTGAATACTAACAGTTCTGAAGAGGATAAGGAATGCATGTAGAAGGATCAATGTAAACACTAGGCCTCATACCATGAAGCCACATATTCTTTATGGTTCAGATTCAGGAGAGAAGAGCTTCCTTTTTTATAAGTGTATAAAGGCTAGATACATCTTTTCTATGCCAAAATAGCATGTCTGTGGAGATCTCTCTTCACAGTGACTGGGTGTCAAAGTTTTTTTTTTTTTTTTTAGAAAGTACCCCTTTCTAAAGATGTTTTGTTTGAGTGAATATGGTGTTTGGTTCAGTACAGTAAGAACACCCTCTGTAATAATGCATTAGAGAAGAATACACAGTCTGTATAGAAGCTTTGAGTGAATAATTATGCACTGTGCTAGTATATTTCAGCATCTTACACATTCTGCATGGTACAATCTAATTAAAGAGTGATCCTATCTCACAATCCCCTGTGAAAGCAGTTTCTTTAAGTAACCTTGAAAAGAGACCTAATGCTTTTCATTGAAGACCTTGGAGGAGTAATACTTTCTGTATCACATGGCTTTATAAAGAGCAAACTCTCTACTAATATCTCTGCACGGAGTAAATGACATGTGTAAAAGGTCTCAGGTGAACTCTGTGTTACTGATAATAGCAGACTTTATTGAAATTTTCTGTATAGTTTTTTTTTTCCTTAGGGCTGTCTAATATGTGTAATTAGACTTGTTTTAACTTTTCTTGCAATGTTTTTAATTAATCATGCAAATTAAGATTACTACTGCTACTCCTACTAACCTCTGTGTTACTACATTTTATCAGAAGAGGCTTGAGGGTCAATAAATGCCAGCACAAAACCAGACATTTGTAATACAATTATTTAGAGAATAATTAGCTCATTTAATTCAGAACATTCCCTCTCTACTAATAGATCTGTAGAGGTTATAGGTTGGGTATAAAAGGGTTTAGTGAGTAATTCCTCTGAGACAACTTGTTATATGAATGGGTTTGGATAGAGACTAAGGCCCATATTTATACTTTTGTAGCACCGCATTTGCACTGCTTTTTGACACAAAAGCGGCGCAAACTTATGAAATACAATTGTAATTTCTAAGTTTGCGCCGCGTTTGCATCACAAAATGATGCAAATGCAGTGCTAAAAAAGTATAAATATGGGCCTAAGGGTTTTAGTCAAGCACTAGTGTCTCTGCTACCAGATTTAAACATGGTACACTTTGGTTGTGGTACTATTACATGAAAGAGTAATTCCCTCTTATATAAGCCCATACAGAGTGAATAGTTCACATTTAAAAAAGCAGATCATCTCTCCTGACAGCCTGCTATAGGTTAGACACTGAGGCCCTCATTACGATGCTGATGGGCATCAGACTGCCAGCCTCGCTGCAGCGGACTTCCCGCTGCGGACATGACGGTAAAGACCGCCGAATTATAAGTTGTGAGGTATTTCCAAAGTCAAACTGCCACAACGCCACCTGGCCAGCCGGTGCAGTCATACCAAAGTAGACAGTGGTGAACTCCTCCAGGCCGGCAGCAGGCTTCAGGCCACCACCCAAATAACGAGGCAGCAAACAGCCAGGATGTTCGTGGTGGTCACCCGCCACGAAAATCCTGGTGGAAACGCACCCAGAGACAGCAATCCCCTAACCTGTAACACATACACCCCACACATCCACACACATCCATGCATCCGCTCACCCATCCACACACTTGCAAACACCCCCCCACCCAACCGCACATATCCATACAAAAACTTCCCCTCCTCTCACACTGACATACATTCACCGCCGCTCGCACTCACACATACTCACTTCTCCTCCGCAATCATTCACACCCACATCCCCTCTGCATTTATGTGCACCCCCCACACATGCATACGTTCACAAATTCTCCTTCCGCACATGTGCACTTGCACATACCCCCAGTCACCCGCACACTTGCACACAGACACCCCCACTCACTCACAGACTTGCACACATGCACCCCCACTCACATGCATCCCAATACACACACCTATTCACTCACACCCTTACACACACCCCTCCTCTCAGCATACATGCAGACACACACAGTCTCCATGCACACATACATACACACATGCACACCCATTCAGGCACACATACATGCATACACCACACACATCAACCTAACACCCCTCACCCCCCCTTTTGCATGATCAGCTCACCTTTTCAGGCGAGGTGGTCATCCAGGAGGGGATGGGTCCCGGCATTTTCCACCGCCAGCACCGCACCTCCGACAGCACTCTGCCATGCCGTAATATGTATTGTAATACGGAGGGCGGTGTCTTGTTGCTGTGGGGGTGGTAGAACCACCTCGTCAACTCCCTCAGTCAGGCCGACGGAGTTGGATTTCCAGCTGTGAATGGATGGAAGTCCATTCAGGTCTCCTAATATGGTGGTCAGCTGACTGCAGAGGCTTCGGTGGTCTTTGACAAAGACAGCCAAAGTCGTAATGAGGGCCTGAATGTGAAGGGACTTTGTAATAGACCCATGCCCCTTGAGAGATGGTTTCTCAGAGTGAACAGGCCTCGTGCCCAGAGTGCAAAAGCTAGTGGTTCCACGGCCAATGTGAATATTTTGGGGATTTAACTGGCATCCCTGGTGGGTGCCACGCTTTATGGTAAATGTGTCAGAGATAGTGCTTTTGGTTCTCAGAGTAAACAGGCCTTTGGTTCAGATAAGAAAGAGCTATCTGTATACTGGCACTTCTGAAGAAGATAAGGGATGTATGTAGAAGGGTCTATGCAATCACTAGTCCCGCTCTTATCATGCCATAATAAGCCATAGATTATGTATGGTTCAGTTTTGGGAGAGAGGGGCATCATTTTTTATAAGATGAGACAGTCTAAATGTTTTTTTTAATTTATTACAACATTGCCTTATGCCACTAAAACACTTTACTAACAAAATGACCTCTCTGCTGGGACCTCAGCACATATAAAGTACTGCATGCAAAACATTCCTCTATTTACACATTACCAGTAAAACACATGTCCAACAAAATAGTGTCTTTTCTGAGATCTCTCCATATGTTAAATGCTAGGAGTGAAAGACTTTGCTAGAAAGCTATCCCTCTACAAATACTTTTTTTTCTCAGTGAACCTTAGGTATGATTGCTTTATGAAACAGAACCTGAAATATTTACAGCACAGAACACAATGGCCCTCATTACAACCCTGGCGGTCGGTGTTAAAGTAGCGGTAATACCACCAACAGGCTGGCGGAAAAAAAATGGAATCAGGCCGCCACAGCAGTAGAAACAAACACCGCGGCGGTAACTGTCAGCAGACAGCTGGAACACAAGGTTCCGCCCACTGTATTACAACATGCCTATCCTCCACCTTTTCCGGGGCAGTACCAACGCTACCAAAAGCACGGCAGAAACAGGACTTGGAACAGAAACTACTCACCTCTCGACACCCAACGAGGAACCAGGACGCCATGGAGCCCGAACTACAGGTCCTGCCCATGCTGGTCTTCCTCCTCTTGTATCAGGAGCAGGAAAGACTCCGGCAACGACCACGGTGAGCACTGCACCTAGCACACAGGGGCTGGGGGGGGGAAGAGAGTGACACACACACGCAACATGCAACACCCTCACCCCCACCCTCACTCACAACACCAAACACACAAACACATGCAGCAACATTACATATACACCCTGTCAACCCCTGGAAGAACGCAAGGACAAAAGGAAATGATTGTAACAAGTGTAATCAATAAAAATCAGATAGGGAAAATTCAAAATTGAGTATATACAAATATGTACAACAACTGCACAAGTCTAGATATTAATTAAATCATTTTCCATGGATCAGTGTCCTAAAATGCATGGGCGAAGCCCACACAATATACCTGACACGAAACGGCCTACTGTATCCTGGGGAGAGCAAAGCCACAGTCTCACAAGT
The DNA here is from genome assembly GCF_031143425.1 of Pleurodeles waltl. Taxonomy (NCBI): domain Eukaryota; kingdom Metazoa; phylum Chordata; class Amphibia; order Caudata; family Salamandridae; genus Pleurodeles; species Pleurodeles waltl. The sequence continues at coordinate 1,572,270,983 of NC_090440.1, forward strand.
CTTTCCAGTGGGAGGTTTGCCTACTACTGTTTCCTGGGGAGTGCAAAGCCATAGTCTCTCAAGTCTCTACAGTGGGTGGGTTGCCCACTGTTCCATCCTGGGGAGTGTAAAGCCACAGTCTCTCAAGTGGATAACAGTCTCCACTGGTTCAGAACGGGGCTTTGTGCCCAGAGTGTTTCATCCTGCCAAGGGCTGAGGTAGTGGATGTGATTTGTGCCCAGAGTGCTTCATCCTGCAAGGACTGAGGTAGTGGATGTGATTCTCCACTGGTTCTGGAGGGGGCTTGGTGCCCAGAGTGCTTCATCCTGCCGAGGACTGAGGTAGTGGATGTGATTCTCTACTGATTCTGGAGGGGGCTTGGTGCCCTGAGTGTTTCACATGCAGTGTGGCAGGTCCCATTCCCTCACCTGGGTGTATGTGCCATGAGATTGCCTGGGAACAGGTAGCATGATATGCCATGGAGACAGAGACACCCTCCACCCTGCTGCGACTTTGCCTGCCACCTGCAGGTAAAACAGTGCTGGGAGTCATGCCTCATGTACGCTGGGCAGGGTCCAGGACGTCTCCTGCAGCCTCGGACAGCTGCCCACTGGGGATGATTGCCATGTCAGCTGTGGTGGCACTGTCTGAGCACGTCGCGGGGCTGGTGGCAGTGGTTGCGGCGTTGTCTTTGGCGGAGGTGCTGGCAGTGGTGCATGTGTCTGCACCTGTTGAGGGACACAGCAGGACGTCTCCTGCAGCCTCAGATGGCTGCCCACTGGTGATGATGCTGGGGACTGTTGTTGAGGCAGCAGACGTGCAGGTGGCGGTGCTGGTGGCGGTGCAGGTGGCGGTGTCCACCGCCGTACAGGTTGATGTTGTGGTTGACAGAAGGGGTGACTCTGGTCCCTAAGCCAGAGCCACCGTGCCCTGTCCTGACCTGCTCTTCGGCTTGTGTCCCTTCCCCACCTTTGATGTTGCTTCTGGTGCCTTGCCACTGTCCCTTTTTGGCTTGGAGGAGCCCTTGCTTGCTGGTAGGTGCGGCTTCTCCCTCCGGCATGTGGGCACCTTCTTCACCTTGGCAGGTGTCAGAATGGCCTGCTCCTTGGCCTCGCTAGGTGGCACACTGGCAGCCCTGATGGGTGGCGCCCGCGATGAGACTGGAGTTGTGGGACCACTGTGCTTGAGGATTTGGTGGCTGAGGTGCTGGGCTGGGACCTGGACAGCCTGGCCCTAGGGGAAGGACGGGGGGAAGTGTAGGGAAGAGGTCAAAGTTTGCGAGGAAGAGTTGCTTAGACACACTGGGAGGGGAAGATGGAGGGGGTTTGGGAGTGGAGGAAGAGGTAATGGTTGTAGGAGGTGTACGTTTGCTGAATTTGGGTGAAGGTGCATGGGCCGGAGGCTGTTGTGAGGTGGATGGCTGTTGGGTGGGTGTGTGCCTGCATTTGTATAGTTTGGGAGGAGGGCTTACAGACACACTGGGAGAGGACACAGGGGATGTGTGAATGGTAGTGGGGGTGATGATTGCACGTGAGCGGTGTGTGGTGATGAGCGTGCTGGTGATGGAGGTAGTGGCTGAGGATAAAGTACAAGCAGGTGTGAGTGGAGACGAGACAGGGAAGGAGGAGGAGGACATGGAGGAGGGGGACAAAGTGGAGGCAGTGGATGTTGGTGTGTCTGCATGGGGATGGTGCTTGTGTGAGCGCCTGTGGGGTGTGTGGTGCTTATGTATGCCATGTCCACCCTTGTGTGTTGATGAGTGTGCATGCTCGTCTGATGGTGTGCTTGGGATAGGCTGAGGTACAGGGGATTGAATATTGGTGGAGGAAGTTGGAGGGGGGAGGCTGGACACAGGGACAATGGCTGCCATCAGTGCTGAGGCCGGAGCCTGAAATGCTCACTGTTGGGCCGTCAGGCCAGAATGAATGCCCTCCAGGTATGCATTTGTTTGCTGCAAATGCCTTTCAACACCCTGGATGGCATTAAAAAAGGTAGATTGCCCAACAGTGAGGGATCTCAGGAGGTCAATAGCCTCCTCACTGAGGGCAGCAGGGCTGACTGGGGCAGGGGCTGAGGTGCCTGGGGTGAAGGAGATGCCCACCCGCTTGGGTGAGCGGGTACGCTGGTGTATGTTCATGTCCCCGTCATGGAGCTCCCCTCGACCTCCGTCCCACTGGTGCCTTCAGACTCCATAAATTCACCCTCCAGGGCCATGTGGGATGCAGCTCTCTCCTGCTCTGGTGCCAATGCTCCTCCACCAGATGATGCTAATGCACACAAGAACAGGGCGACACAACAAAAAGGGGGGGAAAGACCGAAGAGACACATGGTCAATGCATGCAACACCAATACCGTTGGCGGACACAACACACAGGGAGCAGCCCTATGCACTAAGCCATGCACTAACAGTGCAGGGTAAAAGCATATGCCAAAGGAGGACTCTGTCCAAACCCAATTCATGAACAGCTGGATCCCATGGGAGCGTGACTAGGTGTAGAGGGCAAATACCACCTTTGGGGTTGGAGTGGGAATGAGGCTGCAAAACAATGGATCTAACTTTGCGCGTCTGCTCTGGCCTAGGGGAACCCATAGCCCACCACCCCGACACCTCGTCAAGTGCGCAGAGTGAGCTGAATGAGACTGTACTCACCCCCTTGTGGCTGCTGTGATGCCCTCAAGCACCCATCCAACTCTGGATATGCCACCGCCAGGATCTGGTACATCAGGGGGGTCATGGTTTGACTGGCACCCCTTCCACGTTGGGAGGCCATCCCCAGCTGGGCCTCCACTGTCTTCTTGCTCCAGCAGCACAGGTCCTCCCGTCTTTTCCAGCAGTGGGTGCTCCGTCTCTGGTAGACCACCAGGGCCCGCACTCCCTTGGCGATGGCACGGCTTCTTCTGGTGGGCGCTGACCTAGGGGAAAAGTGAAGTTAGAATGAATGTTACTCTCCCGTACAGTTCTTCTCACACATTGCCCACAAACCTCCCACTCTGGCCCAGACATACATACACACACACTATCCTCACATGCTGGCCTGTTCCCCCCTTTCATCCACAACACTCCATACAATTATGTGTCATGCACCATGCTCACAGTGTACTCACCTGTTTGTATGGAGGACCGTACAGTTGCGTGTACTGGGGGAGGACCCCATCCACTAGTTTTTCCAACTCCTCCGAAGTGAAGACAGGGGCCCTTTCCCCAGACACTGTAGCCATTGTTGATTCCAGAAACAGGTCACAGCACCACTTGCAGCGTAGGTCCTCTCCTGTTGAAGGTCAGGTATGAAGTGAGTGCACAGATAAAAAATGGCGGTCACATCCGCAGCAGTGCATACCGTCACCGCCGGCGTACATCGTCATTGGCTCCTGGAACCCATAGGGCCCAATGTTAACCAATGCTGAATTGCGCCACAGTCTTCGACTGCCTACCGGGACGGTGTACAATGCCAGCACAGTTACCTCATTTCCCCTTGTCCCACCTTACAGGTCAGCCAGCTGCCATTTCAGGGGGCCACTTGGCAGGCTAAAAAACGGTGTCACACCTATTTAGGCCAGGAATACGGACAGACAAAGGCACATAGAGACAATTTAACCTTTTTGCTAAACAGCCTTGTGATACCTAAGTGTTGTATGACCCTCTGCTCACCGTTCTCATCCATAGGACACGTCCGCTGGGGCAGGTGATGAAATGGCGGCATCCTCCGGTGTACAGACCCCTGGTGGACCTTTCAACAATGGAAGACAGACACATCATTATCACTTACAGACTTGATCGTGCAACAATCCAGAAACTGTGTGCCCAGTTGGAGCTTGACCTGATGTCAGCTATCTACCATCCCACAGGAATCCCCACTCAAGTTCAGGTCCTGTCTGTACTCCATTTCCTGGCCAGTGGGTCTTTTCAAACAACAGTAGCCATGGCATCAGGGATGTCCCAGCTAATGTTCTCTAACGTGTTGTCCAGAGTGTTGTCTGCCCTGCTGAAACACATGCGCAGCTACATCGTTTTCTCTCAAGTGGAGGATTTGCCTACAGTGAAAGGTGACTTCTATGCCCTGGGACATATCCCCAACATCATTGGTGCCACTGATGGTACACATGTGGCATTTGTCCCCCCCCTGCAGGAATGAACAGGCGTACAGAAACCGGAAAAGCTTCCATTCGATGAATGTGCAGATGGTGTGTTTGGCAGACCAGTACATCTCCCATGTGAATGCCCACTATCCTGGCCCAGTGCATAACACTTACATTTTGAGGAATAGCAGCATCCCTTATGTGATGGGCCAACACCAGAGGCACAGAGTGTGGCTAATAGGTGAGCCTAAAGGCCCCAAACAGTTTAATTTACTGTTTGGGTATGGGAGATTCCCTAATGTTTGGAGTATGTCTAACAGTTGTCCCTCGATATTTGCAGGTGACTCTGGTTACCCCAACCTGTCATGGCTACTGACCCCAGTGAGGAATCCCAGGACAAGGGCAGAGGATCGCTACAATGAGGCACATGGGCGAACTAAGAGGATAAAAGAGTGCACATTCGGCCTCCTGAAGGCCAGATTCCAGTGCCTCCATCTAACAGGTGGCTCCCTATACTACTCACCGAAGAAGGTGTGCCAGATCATTGTGGCCTGCTGTATGTTGCACAACCTGGCTTTGCAACGGCAGGTGCCTTTTCTGCAGGAGGATGGGCCTGATGCTGGTCTTGTGGCAGCTGTTGAGCCTGTGGACAGTGAAGAAGAGGAGGCAGAAGAAGAAGATGTAGACAACCGAAACAACATCATCATGCAATACTTCCAGTGAGACATAGGTAAGAGGATGGAACTGCTTCCCACATCTCATACTATTGTAGGACGTAGCATAAGTCTGCCTTTTTACGTCTGTGTATGGACCCTGATTTGTCACTTTGGGTTTCCATTTCACAGATCTGGGTCCCAATTTGTCCCCTCTGCTATGTTTACTCCTGGCCTACAGCTGTGTAACATTGGTATGTGAGCAAGTACATTGACATTGCTACATTCAAGAGGTTTTGCAATTACACATTTGTAAAAGCACAGACTGACTCCAGATGTTTTGGTGATTCAAGGGTGTTTATTTCTGTGCAAATAAGTGGAGTGGGTGTGAAATGGGGTGGGGTGATGGTGGAGGAATGTCCATGGCAGAGTTCAGTCTCTTGGTCTCACAAGTGCATTGTCCAATGGGGCATAGGAAGTGGAGCTATGGCAGTTTAAGATGGACAGGGTGACAAAGTGGGACAGAAGGGTGACATTCAGGAGGGTCTTATTTCCTGGCGGGATCTTGGCAATGGTTTCTGTCTTGGATCTCAGGAACCATTTGCGGGGTGGTTCTCCTTCTGCAGGGGATGGGGTGCTGGTGGCCTGTTGGTCCTGTGGCAGTGCCTCCTGTCCACTAGCGCCGGCAGAGGTGGAAGGCTGTTCATCGTCCAGGCTAGTGTCAGGGGCCCGTTTGTATGCTACTGTGTTCCTCATGCTGCCAGCACCCCTGCAATGGTGACCAGGGTGGTGTTAATGGACTTCAAGTACTCCCTGATCCCCAGGTAATGTTCATCCTGCATCTGCTGGGTCTCCAGAAACATGGCCAGTACCGTGCCCATGGTCTCCTGAGAATGGTGGTAAGCTTCCATGATGTTGGAGAGTGCCTTGTGGAGTGTTGGTTCCCTGGGCCTGTCCTCCCCCTGTCGCACAGCAGTCCTCCCAGCTTCCCTGTTACCATGTGCCTCTGTCCCCTGAACCGTTTGCCCACTGACCCCAAGTCCCTGATTGTCTTGGGTTGGTGGGTTTGCCTGGGTTCCCTGTAGTGGTGGACACACTGCTGATTGACGTGTCCTGGGGACAGAGGGATGGGCCTGCTGGGTGGGTGCTGTGGTGGTGTTTCCTGAGGGGGGAGGTTCTGTGGTGGCTTGTGACAGTGGCAGGGGAACCGACTGTCCAGAGGTCCCTGATGGGCCGGGCTGGTCATCTTGATCCAGGAGTGCAGAGCTGCTGTCATCACTGTGGGCCTCTTCTGTGGGGAGACTGGATATGTCTGGCACCTCCTGTCCGGTGACGTTGGGTATGGGTCCTGTTGGTGTGTAAATGCATAGTTGTAGTATCTGTGTGTGCCATCTTGTGAAGTGGGTGAGGTACCCTCTACTCTTGTTCTTGCATCATTGTGTTTGCCCTTTTGTGATAGCTGGTTTGGGGTCTGTGTGGGTATCTGTACTGGACATGCTTTGGTGACGGTGGTCCATGCATAGGTGTTGCATGCAGAACCTTGGTATTGAGATGTGTGGTTGGTTATAGTGGGACATATGTAAGATGATGGAGTGATGGGAGTGAGGGTAAGGGTGGGGGTATGTGATGGCATGCAGGTGGGGTGTGGGGGATATGTAATAAAGATATGACTTACCAGAGTCTAGTACTCCTGCTACTCCTGTGAGACCCTCAGGATGCAGTATTGCCAAGACTTGCTCCTCCCATGATGTTAGTTGTGGGGGAGGAGCTGGTGGTCCACCGCCAGTCCTCTGTACAGCAATCTGGTGTCTTGAAACCACTGAACGCACCTTATCCCCCCTAGGTCGTTCGACCTCTTCCTGATGTCGTCCTGTGTTCTTAGATGCTGTCCCACTGCGTTGACCATGTCGATGATTCTCCGCCATAGCTCCATCTTCCTCGTAATGGAGGTGTGCTGCACCTATGATCCGAAAACCTGTGGCTCTACCCGGATGATTTCCTCCACCATGACCCTGAGCTCCTCCTCAGAAAACCTGGCGTGTCTTTGAGGTGCAATGATGTGGTGTGGGTGATGTGTGAGGCGGTGTGTTTTGTGATGTGTGGAGGGATGTGTTGGTGTGTATTATTTGATGTGCATGGATGTTGTATAAGTGATGGTGTTGTGTGTCCGTGGATGCTGGTGTTGTGTTTGCTAATCTCTCTCTCTGGCCTTCTTCCAAATTTTACATTGTCAGGGTTTGTGGGTAATGTGTGTGTGTGTTTTATAGTGGTGTGAGTGTGTGGGTGTGGTATGTGTATGTGTATCAGGTGTGTGTATTTCGAATAGTCCAATGTGGTTGTGTTTTGTAAATGTGTGTATATTTTGAGCGCAGCGGTGTGTACCGCCAATGGATTACTGAGGTTGAAAGACTGCCGCGTTGATTCATGGGTCGTGATAGTGTGGGCATATTCTTGTTGGCGTGACGGTGTAGGTTTTGGTATCATCAGTTTATCACTGACCTTTGGTGTGGCGGACTTGTGTGGGTGTCTGTATTGTGGCGAATTCCGAGATGTGGGCATAATACCTGTTGCGGAATTCCACCGCTGCAACAGTATGTTGGCGGTCCTCAGCACGATGGCAAGCAGGATTTACGCCAGGGTTGTAATGAGGTACAATATGTTTTTAAAATGTACTGATGAAATAAAAGTGAAATTTGATATCATACCATACATCTTTATAGAGTAGGAATGCTTCAGTTGGGAGGGGGCATGGGCAAGATGGCGACCACCCAAGCCATATAAAGAAGAGCTCCACGGCCCTCTGGTCCCCAGTACAATAATCTGCCGGCAGATTTTGAGTGCCCCGCTCCACCCGTTATGCGTTCCCATTCTGTGGGGATGTGGGCCTGACGGGAGCGAACTGCCCAAGCTGAGGCACCAATACCCAAGGCAGCAAAACAATGTTTGGAGACTTCATTCCCCCACCATGCCAAAGCTGTGAATGAGCCTCATTGAAGAAAGGCGGCTGCTTCCATGCTCTGCCACACCTGCTATTATGGATCAAGCGTGGGCATGCGGCACCAAGGGCGGCATTGCCGCTGCAGCTCTTGCCTGAACTTCTGCAACCTGGGCCCTTGGCACGTTGTCCTCCATTAGCTTTTCCTTTTCTCCCCCTTGAACTGCATGATCACACTGGCCACCTTGGCCCCTAACTAACTGCAACAACTATCACAATGGGGACTCCCAGGGCACAGACACTGGGGTCTCAGCAGTGAGAAGTTGAGACTCCTCCTTATCCTCCTTGCACCCAGCCCAACATTGGTGCATCCATTATGAGGCCAGCGGCTAGAAGGATAACACACACTGTTGCTCCACTGCCACCTCCCACCTTCCTTGTAGCACCTGTACACATCATTATTTTGGAACACTGTAGTGGTGGCAGGGGTTATTTCTCCTGTGTACCATTGAGTGAAACCTTGGGATTCCTGAGATTTATGTGCTGTGGTATACCTTGGACTTCACAAAACAGTTAACACATAGGCGGTCATTCTGATCGCCGCCCGCCACGCGGTTACCGCCATATGGCCGCTCCGCGGTCAAAAGACCGCAGTGGCCATTCTGGCTTTCCCGCTGGGCCGGCGGGCGACCGCCAAAAGGGCGCCCGCCGGCCCAGCGGGAAAGGCCCTGCAACAAGGAAGCTGGCTCCGAATGGAGCCGGCGGAGTTGCAGGGGTGCGACGGGTGCAGTTGCACCCGTTGCGATTTTCACTGTCTGCTAAGCAGACAGTGAAAATCTTTATGGGGCCCTGTTAGGGGGCCCCTGCACTGCCCATGCCAGGGGCATGGGCAGTGCAGGGGCCCCCAGGGGCCCCACGACACCCGTTCCCGCCATTCTGTTCCTGGCGGTAAAAACCGCCAGAAATAGGATGGCGGGAAGGGGGTCGGAATCTCCAAGCAGCGCCGCCATGGAGATTCAGCCCATGCAGGGGAAATCCGGCGGGAAAACCGCCGGATCCCCTTTTCTGACCGCGGCGGGGAAGCACCGCCAGCCTGTTGGCGGTGCTTCCGTGGTCCCCGGACCGCCAGGGTCGGAATGACCCCCATAGTGCTTGTTGTACAGAATACTCCAGAGACCAACATACGCCACTGGCCATCACTGTGACACACTGTGATGCACTGCCACCATGGTCTGGCCCAAGTCAGACAGAGTGACAACAATGATGTCTGGTGCCCATGGAGATGGAGCAGCAATGCACTCCAGATGAGTCACTAGGGAGCACTATATTCACACTCACAAAGATTCAACGAGGTCTTTACTGCATTCTGGATATCAATACCACCCTGGAACCAAAGATCGACGCTCTGCGGACTGACATAGGCCTCATAAAGGAGGATCACAAGAATCTACTCTAGCATACTTTGGCCCACCAGTCACCAATGCTACGGCACACATCAAGGCCCTGCAAGATGAAGTGGTGTATCTCCAACGGCGCGTAGATGACCGGGAAGGTGATCTCAGCACAACAACGTACAGATAGGGGACATTCCAGAACATGTAGAAGGCCCCAATATGGAGTTCTACCCCCAAACCGTCTCTCAACATCCATCCTGCAGGCTCAACACTCCACTTTCTTCTCTGGTGAGCATGCCCATGGAGTTCCAGGCAGGCCACCACCTCCAGGAGCTCCTCCATGCCCAGTGGTTTCCCACCCACTCAATCATAGGGACAGGGACTATATCTTGCAGGTCACTCGAGCCAGAGGCCCGTTGGTGATGAAGAACTCACAAGTTACTATCTTCTTGGCCTAAACTCAAGAGGTGGAACAATGTAGGTCCTCCATTATGGGCGTAAAATAATGCCTCAATGAGCATAACATCAAATATACCCTCCAGTTCCCTGCAACATTTCTGATCATGCAGGGAGATAGCCCCACTATCTCTGCCAGCCCAGAGGATGCATGGTCTTGGCTGGAACAAAAGAGCATCACAGCCTCACTGAGGAAGTCCTCCCTTCCTCAGAGTGGAAGTTGCACAGACATTGTAGATCCTGCAACAAACACTACCCGGTTAGCCCTATGAGGGAACAGACCACCAAGGAAAGGGCACAGATGTTTGTGGAAGTAGAAGACTCCCTCTCCAAATGGTTCAGTTGCGGGGACTCAGGAAGATGAAACACCAGACACTGACCTAAACTTGGTGGTTACACTACTAAGAGGAGGCCCTAAATTGACTCTTCATAGGGCTGAGGAAGTCATATGAGTGCATGCACACTGGGACTGTCCTGCCCTACTTTAGGTTCCTCTGTGCATCATGTTGGATAGCGAGGTGAGATGACGCACCACTGTTTTTTTGGCTATGGGCTGCATGCATTTGTACAGAGACTGTTGCTGCTTCTTGCCACCACACACTTGCGAAGAGCAATACAGTAATTGGCATGTTTGGAGTTTTGTTCTTTGCAGCATTACATTGCTATTGGCCAGCACCCGTTGATGTACTAGCTTGGGCTTGACGTTCAATGCTAATCATAGGTTTCCAGTTAATAGTCCTGAACCTTTTTTTCCTTTACTTTACTCATGTTGCACTGATTATATGTGTGTGTGGACGATTGGATATGGCTGGGAGGATGGGGTGGGGGAAGGCGGAGATTCGTGGGGTGATGCAGTAGATGTTGCATTCTCTCCATTCGTGCAAGCTAGAAGGCGACAAATGGCAATAGATCTGTCCCAATATCTGTTACTGACCTGGAATGTCGGTGGGTTGGCAGGCTATGCAAAACATTATAGGGTGCACCAATACTTATGTAAATGCAAATTTTAAGTGGCACTGCTTCAAAAGACTCATCTAATTACCCCAGATCTTGAGAGTTTGATTAGACTATGGCATGGTACATTGGTAGGGCCAACCTAGTCTCATTACGCGAGGAGCTCTCTTATGTGGTAGCTCCTGGAGTACCGCTTGAGGTAACTCCAGAGGCAGGTACGTAGTCCCACAGGGAATCCCAGATGACACTAGTCTCCTTCTATACCCCAAATACTAATCAGGACCTTTTCCTAGGATCCCTCAACCCTGCTTTGATACATAATACACCAGTGCCCTATTACCGAGGAGGAGATTATAACTGCATCCCATATCTAGACAAGGACCACTCACCATCACCACTTCCTGGTGCTTATTCTGAAGCACTTATACACCACCTGAGACACTCGACTTCCCACATACAGGTGCTAGATTCCAGGTGCAGCTTGTATCCTACATCCCAAGAATACTCCTACTACTCTGGACTACATGACTTACATACCAGACTTGGTGGGTCATTACAACATTGGCGGTATAAGGCGCTTACCGCCATGCAGAAGACCGCCAATACACCGCGTTGCCCGCGGTAGACCGCCACAGCTATTATGACACACATCACGGAATCCGCCGAAATTCAGACACCCACACAACACCGCCATACCAAAGGTCAGCGATAAATTGGCGGAAACAAATCCTCCACCTCCACGCCAACAGAAACACGCCCATGCTATTACGACCCACGAATCCACGTGGTGGTCTTTCAACCGCAGTATTCCATTGGCGGTACACACCGCCGCGCTCAAAATACACACACATATACAAAACACCGCCACATTGGACAATTCAAAATACACACACCTGATACACATACACACACCACTCCCACACACCCAACACAATATAAAATACACACCCACATCACACACAAACCCCTACAACCAGAAATTCTGAGAGAAGGCCAGAGAGACAGCACAGCTATTGACAACCCCATCACACAGAGGCACACAACACCATCACCCACACAACATCCACGCACAAAACACCACATACCACTACACTCACCACACTCATCAACACATACACCACCCCACACATCAAACATAACACCCCATGTCACGCCAAAGACACCCCCGCTTCTCCGAGGAGGAGCTCAGGGTCATGGTGGAGGAAATCGTACGGGTAGAGCCACAGCTATTTGGCTCACAGGTACAGCACACATCAATAGCCAGGAAGATGGAGCTATGGCGCAGAATAGTGGACAGGGTCAACGCCGTGGGACAGCACCCAAGAAATAGGGAGGACATCAGGAAGAGGTGGAACGACCTACGGGGGAAGGTGCGTTCAACGGTCTCCAGGCACAACATTGAGGTGCAGCGGACTGGCGGCGGACCCCCACCTCCTCCCCCACAACTAACAACATGGGAGGAGCAAGTCCTGACCATCTTGCATCCTGAGGGCCTCGGAGGAGTCGGTGGAGGATGGGACAAATCTTAACTATCACATCCCCCACCCTACCTTCATGCTATCACACACCCCCACCCTCACGCCCTCCCCTATCACCCCAAATCCTCACTAATCTACCCATGACACCAAGCACCCATCCCAACACCAAGCCCTGCATGGCACAACTAAGCATGGGCACCCCTCACTAAAGCATGCCCACTGCACATACCCAGAACACCCCCCCAACCATCACCACACAAGACCCCACACAGGAATGCCTGCACTGGGGATCACGCACACCCAACCATTGCACACCATTACACACACAGATGCAATAATCATGTTCTTATACCCCTGCAGGAACCCGAAGGAACGTCACCACACCAGAGTGTCCAGACAACACCACTCCACGCCCAGAAGAGGCCCACAGTGACGACAGCAGCTCTGCCCCACTGGATCCTGATGACCAGCCCGGACCATCGTGGGCCTCAGGACAGTCGGTTCCCCTTGCCCAGCCACAGCCCAACACCGAGCTGCCACCCACTGGTAACACCAGCACAGCACCCACCCAGCGGGCCCAAACCTCCCTACCCAGGACAGGTCAATCAGCGGTGTGTCCACCATTACAGGGCACCCAGGCTAACCCACCACCCCAACAAGAACAGGGACCTGGTGGCAGTGGTAGTGGGCACACGGTCCAGGGGACGGAGGCACAGGAACACCGGGGAACTGGGAGGGCTGCTGTGCGACAGAGGGAGGACAGGCCAAGGGAACCAACTCTCCACGAGGCCCTATCCTCCATCATGGGAGCATACCACCACTCCCAGGAGACGATGGCGACGGTCCTGGACAAGTTACAGGAGACCCTGCGTCTGCAGGAAGAACTGTATTAGGGGTTCAGGGAGGAGCTCAGGACCATCAGCTCCGCTCTGGGCACCATCGAAGGGGTGCTGACAGACATTCAAAAGACCTTGAGGGACACCGTGGCACTCCAAGGGGCCCCTGACACTAGCCAGGACAACGAACTGCCCACCACCTCCGCCGGCGCTAGTGGACAGGACGCCCCGCCACAGGACCACCACACCAGCACCCCTCCCCTGCAGACGGACAACCACCATGCAAGCGGTCCCTGAGATCCAGGAACAGGACAGAGCAAGATGGCAAGACCCCCGCCAGGAAATAAGACCACCCTGATTGTCCCCCCACTGTCCCACTTTGTCACCCTTTCCAGATTGGAACTGCCCCAGCTCCACTTCCAATGCCCAGATGGGCAGTGCACCTGTGAGACGAATAGACTGGACTTTGCCATGGACATTCCTCCCCCATCCCCATTTTACAACCTTCCTTGATTTTTTTAGCACTTAAATAAACACCCTTGAAAGACAAAAAAATCTTGAGTCAGTCTATGATTTGGAACTTTGTATTATCAATTACAGTGTCATAATGGGTTACCCATTGTAAGGCTAACATATCAATGTCACACATCAAAAGCCCTTGAAGGATGCAAGCAGTTGACACGTAGGTTACCACCCTTGTGAAACTGAAATGGAAGGGTACAACTCAATTAACAAATAGTGAGTGAAATGTAGGTACAGGATAGAGGTAGACGTGTGAAAGTTAATGTAATGTTAAACCAGAAAATGTTCTCACCTGTGAGTCACTGGAAATATTGCTGTATGACTGACTCCCTGTTGTCGTTTTCTTCATCCTCAGCTTCATCCTCATCACTGTCCACTGGCTCCACAGGCTCCACAGCTGCCACAACACTGTCATCTGGATCATCCTCCTGCAGAAAAGGCACCTGGCGTCGCAATGCCAAATTATGGAGCATGGAGCAGGCGATGATGATGTCGCACACCTTCTTCAGTGAGTAGAATAGAGATCCACCTGTCATATGGAGGCACCTGAACCTGGCCTTAAGAAGGCCGAAGGTGTGTTTGATTACCCTTCTAGTCCGCCCATGGGCATCATTGTACCGTTCCTCTGCCCTGGTCCTGGGATTCCTCACTGGGGTCAATAGCCAGGAAAGGTTGGGGTAACCAGAGTCCCCCAATAGCCATACACGGTGCCTCTGGAGTTGACCCTCATATCAGGGATGCTGCTATTCCGCAGGATGTAGGCGTCATGCACAGAGCCAGGGAACATTGCATTTACCTGCAAGATGTACTGGTCTGCCAAACAGACCATCTGGCCATTCATGGAATGATAACTCTTCCGGTTTCTGTACACCTGTTCACTCCTGTGGGGGGGGACCAGAGCTACATGGGTCCCATCAATGGCACCTATGACGTTGGGGATATGTCCAAGGGCATAGAAGTCACCTTTCACTGTAGGCAAATCCTCCACCTCAGGGAAAATTATGTATCTCCTTACGTGTTTCAGCAGGGCAGACAACACTCTGGACAGCACGTTGGAAAACATAGGCTGGGACATCCCTGATGCCATGGCCACTGTTGACTGAAATGACCCACTTGCAAGGAAATGGAGCACTGACAGCACCTGCACGTCAGGGGGGATTCCAGTCGGATGGCGGATTGGTGACATCAGGTCTGGCTCCAACTGGGTACATAGTTCCTGGATTGCGGCACGGTCAAACCGGTAGGTGAAGATGATATGTCTTTCCTCCATTGTCAACAGGTCCACCAGCGGTCGGTACACCGGAGGATTCCGCCATCTTCTCATATGTCCCAGCTGACGGTGCCTAAGAAGGACAACAGCGAAGAACCAGTCACTATTCTCCAGGTATGTACCCACAGGTACACACAAGACTACACCATACAAAAAAGCCTTCCTGTATGTGTGTTGAGTATAGGCCTAGCTATGCGTGACGCAGTAGTAAATGAAGCCATGTGGGCCCCTGAAATGGCGGCTGCCTGACCTCTAAACTGGGACAATGGGATTGTGGGGTAACTGCGCTGGAGTTGCACACCATCGCGGTAGGCGGTCGTAGACCGCGGAGCAATGCTGCATTGGTTAACATTGGACCCTATGGGTCCCAGGAGCCAATGAACAGGTGCGCCGGAGGTGATGATGCGCACCGCCGCGGACATCACCGCCGCGGACGTCACCGCCATTTTCTATCTGTTCACTCACTAGATACCTGACCTTCGACAAAAGAGGGGACCTACACTGCTAGTGCTGCTGTGACCTCGGTCTGGAAGCGACAATGGCTGCTGCGTCTGGGGAAAGGGCCCCTGCCTTCACTGCACAGGAGTTGGAGAAACTTGTGGATGGGGTCCTCCCCCAGTACACGCTACTCTACGGTCCTCCAGACCAACAGGTTAGTACACAGGGAGCACGTTGTATGGGCTAGGCCTGGGTGGAGAGGGTTGGGTGGAAGAGGGAAGGGGGCAGAGTACATAGAACAGTTATGCATGGGAATAAATGGGCCACATGGCCAGAGTAGGGAGGGGGCCAATCACATTGACGGTGCAGTTGGTAATGACTGTTCCTCTTTCCTTGTGCATGTCATATAGGTCAGCGCCCACCAGAAGAGGGACATTTGGCGTGCCATCGCCAAGGAGGTCCGGACCCTGGGGGCCCACCAGAGACGGGGCACCCACTGCTGTAAGAGATGGGAGGACATTCGCCGCTGCAGCAAGAAGACGGAGGAGGCTCAGCTGGGGATGGCCTCCCAACATGGGAGGGGTGCCCGTCGCACCATGACCCCCCTGATGTTCCGGATCCTGGCGGTGGCCTACCTGGAGTTGGATGGGCGCTTGAGGACATCACAGCAGACACAAGGGGGTGAGTACAACCTCATTCAGCTGACTTTGCGTGAAGTGGAGGGGTCTGGGTGGTGGAGGTGGGCTGTGGGTGTCCCTAGGCCAGGGCGAGTTAGGTAGGCAAGGCCCCTCCGTAATGTAGGCCATGTGGCACTCAACCCCACCTCAGCAGAGTGACAAGTTGAGGTATAGTTGCCCCTGTGGCATCCATGTGAGCAGATTCCCACCATTGCCATGTAGGCCATGTCCCAGAAATTGCATGTGCAGAGGTCAGGAGCGTAATGCAGGGGGCTGCTGCGTCTGTCTTGTCCGCCAACGGTAGCAGCATGCCATGCACTAAAACTCTCTTTGTTTTGTCTCCCCCCCTTTTCCTGCTCTCCCTGTCCTTTTGTACATCAGCATCATCAGGCGGAGGTACAGCCTCCCGGAGCACGAGGGAGCTGCATCCCACATGGCCATGGAGGGCCACACCACAGACTCTGAATGCACCAGTGGGACGGAGGGCTAGGGGAGCTTCACGTCGGCCACCGGATCACCAACCAGCGACACGGACTCGTCCACCGATGGGAGCTCCCCTGTGGTGGCGGCACCACCTGTGCGCCCCACTTCTACAGGTACAGCCGCCACACCCCTACCAGCACCGCCCTCCCAGCAGCCCCTCAGCATTCGCCTCGTGCCCCCTCACCCAGGAGGGTGGGCATCATCTTTGCCCCAGGCACCCCTGCTGCCCTCAGTGAGGAGGCCATTGACCTCCTCAGGTCACTCACTGTTGGACAGTCTACCATTGTGAATGCCATCCAGGGTGTAGAAAGGGAGTTGCAACACGGTAATGCATTCCTGGAGGGCATTCATTCTGGTCAGGCTGTCCTTCAGCGAACCCTGCAATCTCTGGCCTCAGCACTGATGGCAGCCATTGTCTCTGTGTCTAGCCTCCCCCCTCCAACTTCCTCCACCCAGACCCAATCTCCTGTACCCCAGCCCATCCCAAGCACACCTACAGACCAGAATGCACACAAGTCAACACACACAAGTAGCTCAAGCAAACATAGGCACCACACACACCACAGGCATTCACGCAAGCCTCACCCACATAAAGACACAGCAACATCCACTGTCTCCACTGTGTCCCCCTCCTCCTCTTCTCCCTCCTCCCTCCCAGTCTCGTCTACACACACCTGCATGTAACACATCTACAGGCACTAGGACTCGCACCAGGACACCCAGCACCGCAAGCCGCTCACCTGCACTCACCACCTCCACTGCCATTTACACGTCCCCTGTGTCCTCTCCCAATGTGTCTGTGACGCCCCTCCCAAAGTACACAAACGCCGGCAATCACTCACCCAACATCCATCCACCTCACGACAGCCTCCAGTACCTGCACCTGCACCCAAAACACCTAAAGTGACACCTCCTACAACCACCTCCTCTTCCTCCACTCCCAGACCCCCTCCAGCTACCCATCCCAGTGTTCATCAGAATCTGTCCCTCTGTCAAATTGACCTTTTTGCCCCCACCACCCCCCTCAAATTCATCAGTCCCATCGTAGCGCCTCAGCCAAAAAGCCTCCAGTACCAGTGGTGCGTGTTCCAGGTTTTTCGAGTGCACCGGCCACCAGGACAGGCAGTAGGACCCGGAGCCAAGGTACTGGCATCCCACCCCCTGTAAAGGCTCTGAAAATGGAGAGTGGACGACGGGACCGTCTTAAGACTCCTGGTGGGACAACAAGTGACATGGGATCGAAGGCGATTGGTGAGTCAGCTGTAACTCCAACAAAGGGGGGGAAGGCCCAAAGGAAGTCTGCCCAGCCTGTTGTGAGTGTCACGGCGGAGAAGTGCGCCATCATATCCGGCGGTCCAGACACAACCGCCGGAGTCACAGCCCAGGAGGGCACAAGTATCGTCACTGGTCCAGAGACCACCGCCGGAGTCACAGCCCAGGAGGGCCCAAGTATTGTCACTGGTCCAGAGACCACCGCCAGAGTCACAGCCCAGGAGGGCCCAAGTATCGTCACTGGTCCAGAGTCCACCACCAGAGTCACAGCCCAGGAGGGCACAAGTATCGTCACTGGTCAGAAGACCACCGCCGGAGTCATTGCCCAGGAGGGCACAAGTATCGTCACTGGTCAGGAGACAACCGCCGGAGTCACAGCCCATGAGGGGCCAGGATGCCACAGCCCCGCTGGGCAATGATGGAACATCATGCCACACACCAATGCCCATTGTAGAGATCGTCATGCCACACACCAATGCCCAGTGTAGAGATCGTCACGCCACACACCAATGTCCGTATCAGAACCACCATGTCAAAACACCGATGAACAGGGCAAAGACCGCCATGGCAAAGCACCGCTGAACAGTCCTGAAACGCCATTTCAAAGCACCGCTGAACAGGGCAAACACCGCCATGGCAAAGCACCGCTGAACAGTCCTGAAACGCCATGGCAAAGCACCGCTGAACAGGGCAAAGACCGCCATGGCAAAGCACCGCTGAACAGTCCTGAAATGCCATGGCAAAGCACCTCTGAACAGGGCAAAGACCGCCATGTCAAAGCACCGCTGAACAGGGCAAAGACCGCCATGGGAAAGCACCGCTGAACAGTCCTGAAACGCCATGTCAAAGCACCGCTGAACAGGACAAAGACCGCCATGGCAAAGCACCGCTGAACAGTCCTGAAACGCCATGTCAAAGCACTGCTGAACAGGGCAAAGACCGCCATGGCAAAGCACCGCTGAACAGGGCAAAGACCGCCATGGTAAAGCACCGCTGAACAGGGCAAAGACCGCCATGTCAAAGCACCGCTGAACAGGGCAAAGACCGCCATGGCAAAGCACCGCTGAACAGGGCAAAAACAGCCATGGCAAAGCACCGCTGAACAGGGCATGCACCGTGTAGGAATGAATGGACCGCCACATCAGGCATCCTTATCCCATGTGCAGCTGGGACAGTGACAGGACACGTACTTTCACGTGGAGACTCATCCAGTTTGGGCACCAGTCCCCCTCCACAACCAGTGGAGACCTGCATCTACTTGAGAGACTGTGGCTTTGCACTCCCAGGATGGCACAGTGAGCAAACCACCCACTGTAGTGACTTGAGAGACTGTGGCTTTGCACTCCCCAGGATGGCACAGTGTGCAAACCACCCACTGTAGTGACTTGAGAGCCTGTAGCTTTGCACTCCCCAGGATGGCACAGTGGGCAAACCACCCACTGTAGTGACTTGAGAGACTGTGGCTTTGCACTCCCCAGGATACATCAATGGGCATGGAGCCCCGTCGTGGATCTGGCTTCGCATTCATCTGGCTGAGGTGCCCCCCCCTTCCCTTCCCCCTGAGGTGCCTGTATTGTTTCTATCTGATGCCCCGGCAGTGTTCTCTCCGATTTTGGACAGGTATCTATTGTGGGCCTCGCCCATGCATTTTTGGACTGTTGGTGCACGGACATTGTTGTGTACATATCTGCACTACTTCTCGGATTGTATGTGTAAATAAGAGTGATTTTGAGATATGTATATCTGTATATTTTTGTATGACATGTATATTGGCACATTACAATGTTTGCCCGAATTTCGCATTGCCTTTGCATTCTTTCGGGGGGATTGTGGGTTGTTACTGTGATTTTTGTGACTGCATTGGTGTGTATGTTGTGATATGCGAGGGTGGGGGTGGGGGTGTTTGGTGGGTGTCCCCCTAACTTTTGCCTCCCCCTCCCCCGTGTCGTATGTGCAGTACTCACCGGTATCTTCTGCGCCTACGTAGCTGTTGGTCGTAAAGGAGCAGAAAAACAAGGGCAGGTAGGATTTGTAATTCGGGCTCCATGGTGTCCTCCTTCCTCGTGGGATGTGTTCAGGTGAGCGTTTTCCCATAGCAAAAGCTCTTTCCACCGTGTTTTTATCCGCAGTGCATCCGCCCCGGAAGAGGTGGCGGATTGGCGGGTTGTAATAGTGTGGGCGGTACATTGTCTCCCGCCTGTCTGTTGGCGGTAACCGCCGCGCTGCTTGTCTGTACCGCTGTGGCGGGCGGTGTGTTAAAGTGGCTGTCTTTGTTGGCGGTTTCCGCCAGGGTCATGATTCCCTTTTTTTGTCCGCCGGCCTGTTTGCGGTATTACTGCACCTTTAACACAGTCCGCCAGGGTTGTAATGACCCCCTTGAACTTTTTTATTGCAGTCCAGAGGCTCTAGCAAAGGTCACCCATGCTGAACACCTGGAGCACACCTCCTCTGACCACTGTACATTACAACTCCAAATTTCATGGTGTTAGGGGCCCTCTTGAATCCCCATGTGGAGGTTTCCAGTTGAGGTCCTGTGTGATAGGGCCGTATGTGCCACCCTGTCAGAACACATTATCACATACATTAATGAAAATGAAGGCAAGTCCTCTGATCCGTGCTTGGAGTGGGACATATTGAAAGTAGTGCTCTGCAGGTATGCCATTAAGATAGTTTATGGTGCTAAACTGGTGCAGCACAGGCAGCTTCACTCCCTGGAAATGGACATCTGAAGATATCAGCAGATGCTACCAGATGACAAGACAGCAGTCTTTCCCTTAGTGTGGGTGCAAGTGGCCCATAAGAAAACCCTAAACCAATTGTGCAAATTGGAACATAACACCTACCTGACCAGAAGACTTGCTGAGGGTGACAAGGTCAACAGGCTACTGGCCTGGGTCCTCCATTCTGACTCTTCCTGGATGCCTATCACTGCTATTCAAGGTGAAATTAGTGTAACTCACAAAACCCAAGACACCATCAATAAAGATTTCTGCTCTTACTATACCAAGTTGTACACAGCCCAGAGCGACGTAGATGCAGCCCAAATTAATTGTTCCTAAATGACATATGTCTACCACGACTGCAGGCAACACAATGAGCGAGTCTTGAGGCACCCCTGTCAACACCAAAATCATGTAAATGATAAAAAAAATGGTGCAGTGCAAGACCCATGTGGTTGATTTTTGGCCGATCAAATTCTATTCCGCCTTTCAGACTATGTTGACTCTCCATTTGCTGAAAGTATTTAACTCTGCCTAACCACGGGTATACGTCCTACCTCCCTCTGAGAAGCGGTACTGGTTGTCCTGCCAAAACCTGATATAGATACTTTATTGATGGGCTCTTACTGTCCCCTTTCCTTCTTAAACTATATGATTCTTCGCAAGGTGCTGGCTAACCACCTGGTCCCCATTGTGCAACACATAATTCACCCAGATCAGAACAGGTTCATACCCAGTAGGATCACCTTCCTGAACCTCATGATAATGGATTGGGCATGGTCCATGGGCAAAAGCCCCTAGATCACAACACTGAACATTGAAAAGGCATTCAACACACTGGGGAGGAAGTATCTGAGGGAAGTCCTCAAGAAAATGGATATAGGCCCCTGATTACTTAAATGGATTGATTTATCGCACAGTACACCACTTGCCCGGTTGAGAACCAGAAGCATTATCTCTGACACATTTACCATGGAGCGTGGCACCCACCAGAGATGCCAGTTATTTCCCCATAATATTCACATTGACCGTGGAACCACTAGCTTTTGCACTCTAGGCACGAGGTACAGACTAGGAACTTAGAGTTGATAATCACTGGCACCTAGTCTATCTGTATGCCAATGTTGCCCTGGTGTACCTACACAACAATGCTACCATTCTCCTCAGCTTAATGGTGCTATTACAACAGTTCAGGGACGCGTCGGGTCTTCGGATGAATTGGGAAAATTCCCATTTGTTCGACCTTACGGCCTTGACTGAGGAACACTCAAGAGAATTCCCACAAACCCCATTCCCCTGGGTATACGACTCCTTTAAATAGGTAGGAGTCTGCAAGGGTAGGACATAACTTCTGTTCTGGACTAACCTACCACTTCCCCAGCAGTTAGGATTGCTAAATCCAAAATGTTAATACTGTTAGGCTCTTATATTTCTTCTTGGCGATACTCATCGTATTGCCACACAAACTATTTTCAGAAATGCATTCTGTGCTGACTGCGCTGATATGGGGTGAGGGAAGATGGTGGTTAGCCCTTTCCAAACTCTACAGACTGTTTAAGTGGAGAGGACTAGGTGCCCCAAACTATAAACACTATTAGATCACTTAACAAAAAAATATTCAGGGTCCCTGCCCTAATATGGCGAGAGATCTTTTAGGCGATGTGCAACCATTCCGATATAGCCGCTAGTTCACTAATGTTTTGTGCATACATAAAGAGAGTCTACAGTCCCTTTTCGATGTTTACTCTCTCCCAGTGTTTGGTTTTTAACCGGTTCTGTGCCGAGGACGTAATGGTTACGTCCTGCGGCATAGTGCTGCTGTGCCCAGGATGTAACCATTACGTCCTGGGCACCCAGCCCAGAGGGAGCGCTAGCGCTCCCTCTGTGGGGTTCCCCCCAAGTCAGGGATGGAAGGGGAAGCCCTTCCCCTTCCACCCCGACACCCCCCTAACCCCGCTGTGACGTCAGAGCGCGAGCGCGCGCTGATTGTCACAATGCCTCCTCCTTCGCGCTGGAAGCTCAGCTTCCAGCGCAATGATCGGAAGAGAAATGCTCTGCATTTCTCTTCCGATCACGGGGAGGAGGCAGAGAGGCTTCAAAGGGAAGGAAATGTATTTCCTTCCCTTTGAAGTCTCTCTCTGCGTTTTGGCAGCCGGATTGTAAAGCAATCCAGCTGTCAAAACGCCCACTAGACACCAGGGATGTCTTTCTTATAAATGAAACTGGCAGGAGGGAGTGACCCCTTGGGCAAGGGTCGCTCCCAGGAGAAATTTTTTTTGGAAGGCCTTTTCTGCCTATTATTAGGCCGATCTGCCCCCAGGGGGGGCAGAAACCTCTAGGCACCAGGGATAACATTTTTTTTTTTTTAGAGATGGGGAGCGACCCCTTAGGCAAGGGTCGCTCCCCTGGAGGGGCAAATTGTATTTAGGCCATTTCTGCCCGCTTTGGGGGCAGATCGGCTGCTTTGGGGGCAGAAACCACTAGGCACCAGGGATCTTTTTTTTGCACCGTCACGCAAGGGGAGCGACCTTGTAAGCAAGGGTCGCTCCCCAGAGGGTGTGGAGGGCACATTTATTTTAGGCCATTTCTGACCCCCCTGGGGGCAGATCGGCCTATTGTTATTAGGCCGATCTGCCCCCAGGGGGGCAGAAACCTCTAGGCGCCAGGACAAATTCTTTTTTTTTGTTTGTTTTTTTAGAGATGGGGAGCAACCCTGGAGGGGCAAATTGTATTTAGGCCATTTCTGCCCGCTTTGGGGGCAGATCGGCCGATTTTAGGTCAATCTGCCCCGAAGGGGGACAGAAACCACTAGGCACCAGGGATCTTTTTTTTGCACCGTCACGCAAGGGGAGCGACCTTGTAGGCAAGGGTCGCTCCCAGGGAGGGTGGAGGGGCAAATTTATTTTAGGTCATTTCTGCCCCCCATGGGGGCAGGTCGGCCTATTGTTTTTAGGCCGATCTGCCCCCAGCGGGGGCAGAAACCTCTAGGCGCCAGGGCAATTCTTTTTTTTTTTTCTTTTTTTTTTTAGAGATGGGGAGCAACCCCTTAGGCAAGGGTCGCTCCCCTGGAGGGGCAAATTGTATTGCGCCGTCTAGGCACCAGGGATCTTTTTTTTTGCGCTGTCACGCAAGGGGAGCGACCTTGTAGGCAAGGGTCGCTCCCCAGGGGGTGTGGGGGGGCAAATTTATTTTAGGCCATTTCTGCCCCCCGCAGATCGGCCTATTGTTATTAGGCCGATCTGCCCCCAGGGGGGGCAGACACCTCTAGGTGCAAGGGCAATTTTCTTTTTTTTTTCTTTTTTTTTTTTGAAATGGGGAGCAACCCCTTAGGCAGGGGTCGCTCCCCTGGAGGGGCAAATTGTATTTAGGCCATTTCTGCCTGCTTTGGGGGCAGATCGGCCAATTTTAGGTCAATCTGCCCCCAAGGGGGGCAGAAACCACTAGGCACCAGGGATCTTTTTTTTTGCGCCGTCACGCAAGGGGAGCAACCTTGTAGGCAAGGGTCGCTCCCCAAGGGGGTGGGGGGGCAAATTTATTTTAGGCCATTTCTGCCCCCCCGGAGGCATATCGGCTTATTGGTATTAGGCCGATCTGTCCCCAGGGGGGGAAAAAACCTCTTGGAGCCAGGGCAAATTTTTTTGTAGTGTTTTTTTTTTGGTTGGTTTGTTTTTTTAGAGATGGGGAGCGACCCATTAGGCAAGGGTCGCTCCCCTGGGGGACAAATTGTATTTAGACCATTTCTTCCCCCTTTGGGGGCAGATTGGCCGATTTTAGATAAATCTGCCCCCAAGGGGGCAGAACCCACCAGGCAGCAGGGATTTTTTTTTTGGCGCCAATGTCACGCAGGGGGAGCGACCCCGTAGGCAAGGGTCGCTCCGGGGGGGGGTTGGGGAGGTGGAGGACAAATTTATTTTAGGCCATTTCTGCCCCCCCCTGGGGCCGGCTGAGCTAGAGGATAAAGAACACATGTAGGCACTGTTTTCTATGAAAAAATGTGATGTGTCCACGTTGTGTTTTGGGCCATTTCCTGTTGCGGGCGCTAGGCCTACCCATCAAGTGAGGTATCATTTTTATCGGGAGACTTGGGGGAACGCTGGGTGGAAGGAAATTTGCGGCTCCTCTCTGACTCCAGAACTTTCTGTCACCAAAATGTGAGGAAAATGTATTTTTTTAGCCACATTTTGAGGTTTGCAAATGATTCTGGGTAACAGAACCTGGTCAGAGCCCCACAAGTCACCCCATCTTGGATTCCCCTAGGTCTCTAGTTTTCAAAAATGCACAGGTTTGGTAGGTTTTCCTAGGTGCCGGCTGAGCTGGAGGCCAAAATCTACAGGTAGGCACTTTGCAAGAAACACCTCTGTTTTCTTTCAAAAAATGTGATGTGTCCACGTTGTATTTTGGGGCATTTCCTGTCACGGGCGCCAGGCCTACCCACACAAGTGAGGTATCATTTTTATTGGGACACTTGGGGGAACACTGGGTGGAAGGAAATTTGTGACTCCTCTCTGATTCCAGAACTTTCTGTCATCCAAATTTGAGGAAAACATGTTTTTTTAGCCAAATTTTGAGGTTTGCAAAAGATTCTGGGTAACAGAACCTGGTCAGAGCCCCACAAGTCACCCCATCTTGGATTCCCCTAGGTCTCTAGTTTTCAAAAATGCACATGTTTGGTAGGTTTCCCTAGGTGCCGGCTGAGCTAGAGGCCAAAATCTACATTTAGGCACTTTGCAAAAAACACCTCTGTTTTCTTTCACAAAATTTGATGTGTCCACGTTATGTTTTGGGGCATTTCCTGTCACGGGCGCCAGGCCTACCCACACAAGTGAGGTATCATTTTTATCGGGAGACTTGGGGGAACGCTGGGTGGAAGGAAATTTGTAGCTCCTCTCAGATTCCAGAACTTTCTGTCACCGAAACGTGAGGAAAACGTGTTTTTTTTTGCCAAATTGTGAGGTTTGCAAAGGATTCTGGGTAATAGAACCTGATCAGAGCCCCACAAGTCACCCCATCTTGGATTCCCCTAGGTCTCTAGTTTTAAAAAATGCACAGGTTTGGTAAGTTTCCCTAGGTGCCGGCTGAGCTAGAGGCCAAAATCTACATTTAGGCACTTTGCAAAAATCACCTCTGTTTTCTTTCAAAAAATGTGATGTGTCCACGTTGCGTTTTGGGGCATTTCCTGTCGCGGGCGCTAGGCCTACCCACACAAGTGAGGTATCATTTTTATCAGAAGACTTGGGGGAACGCTGGGTGGAAGGAAATTTGTGGCTCCTCTCTGATTCCAGAACTTTCTGTCATCCAAATTTGAGGAAAACATGTTTTTTTAGCCAAATTTTGTGGTTTGCAAAGGATTCTGGGTAATAGAACCTGGTCAGAGCCCCACAAGTCACCCCATCTTGGATTCCCCTAGGTCTCTAGTTTTCAAAAATGCACAGGTTTGGTAGGTTTTCCTAGCTGCCAGCTGAGCTAGAGCAAAATCTACAGGTAGGCACTTTGCAAAAAACACCTCTGTTTTCTTCAAACGTTTTGGGGCATTTCCTGTCGCGGGCGCAAGGCCTACCCACACAAGTGAGGTATCACTTTTATCGGGAGACTTGGGGGAACGCTGGGTGGAAGGAAATTTGTGGCTCCTCTCTGACTCCAGAACTTTCTGTCACCAAAATGTGAGGAAAATTTATTTTTTTAACCATATTCTGAGGTTTGCAAAGCATTCTGGGTACCAGAACCTGGTCAGAGCCCCACAAGTCACCCCATCTTGGATTCCCCTAGGTCTCTAGTTTTCAAAAATGCACAGGTTTGGTAGGTTTCCGTAGGTGCCGGCTGAGCTAGAGGCCAAAATCTACAGGTAGGCACTTTGCAAAAAACACCTCTGTTTTCTTTAAACAAAATGTGATGTGTCCACGTTGTGTTTTGGGGCGTTTCCTGTCACGGGCGCTAGGCCTACCCACACAAGTGAGGTATCATTTTTATCAGAAGACTTGGGGGAACGCTGGGTGGAAGGAAATTTGTGGCTCCTCTCAGATTCCAGAACTTTCTGTCACCGAAATGTGAGGAAAACTTGTTTTTTTAGCCAAATTTTGTGGTTTGCAAAGGATTCTGGGTAATAGAACCTGGTCAGAGCCCCACAAGTCACCCCATCTTGGATTCCCCTAGGTCTCTAGTTTTAAAAAATTTACAGGTTTGGTAGGTTTCCCCAGGTGCCGGCTGATCTAGAGGCCAAAATCTACAGGTAGGCACTTTGCAAAAAACACCTGTGTTTTCTTTCAAAAAATGTGATGTGTCCACGTTGCGTTTTGGGGCATTTCCTGTCGCGGGTGCTAGGCCTACCCACACAAGTGAGGTATCATTTTTATCAGGAGACTTGGGGGAACGCTGGGTGGAAGGAAATTTGTGGCTGCTCTCTGATTCCAGAACTATCTGTCACCAAAATGTGAGGAAAACGTGTTTTTTTAGCCAACTTTTGAGGTTTGCAAAGTATTCTGGGTAATAGAACCTGGTCGGAGCCCCACAAGTCACTCCATCTTGGATTCCCCTAGGTCTCTAGTTTTAAAAAATTCACAGGTTTGGTAGGTTTCCCTAGGTGCCGGCTGAGCTAGAGGCCAAAATCTACAGGTAGGCACTTTGCAAAAAACACCTCTGTTTTCTTTAAAAAAATGTGATGTGTCCACGTTGCGTTTTGGGGCATTTCCTGTCGCGGGTGCTAGGCCTACCCACACATGTGAGGTATCATTTTTATCAGGAGACTTGGGGGAACGCTGGGTGGAAGGGAATTTGTGGCTGCTCTCTGATTCTAGAACTTTCTGTCATCCAAATTTGAGGAAAACATGTTTTTTTAGCCAAATTTTGAGGTTTGCAAAGGATTCTGGGTAACAGAACCTGGTCAGAGCCCCACAAGTCACACCATCTTGGATTCCCCTAGGTCTCTAGTTTTCAAAAAGGCACAGGTTTGGTAGGTTTCCCTAGGTGTCGGCTGAGCTAGAGGCCAAAATCTACAGGTAGGCACTTTGCAAAAAACACCTTTGTTTTCTTTAAAAAAATGTGATGTGTCCACGTTGCGTTTTGGGGCATTTCCTGTCGCGGGTGCTAGGCCTACCCACACAAGTGAGGTATCATTTTTATCAGGAGACTTAGGGGAATGCTGGGTGGAAGGGAATTTGTGGCTGCTTTCTGATTCTAGAACTTTCTGTCATCCAAATTTGAGGAAAACATGTTTTTTTAGCCAAATTTTGAGGTTTGCAAAGGATTCTGGGTAACAGAACCTGGTCAGAGCCCCACAAGTCACCCCATCTTGGATTCCCCTAGGTCTCTAGTTTTCAAAAATGCACAGGTTTGGTAGGTTTCCCTAGGTGCCGGCTGAGCTAGAGGCCAAAATCTACAGGTAGGCACTTTGCAAAAAACACCTCTGTTTTCTTTCAAAAAATGTGATGTGTCCACGTTGCGTTTTGGGGCATTTCCTGTCGCGGGTGCTAGGCCTACCCACACAAGTGAGGTATCATTTTTATCAGGAGACTTGGGGGAACGCTGGGTGGAAGGGAATTTGTGGCTGCTCTCTGATTCCAGAACTTTCTGTCACCCAAATTTGAGGAAAACATGTTTTTTTAGCCAAATTTTGAGGTTTGCAAAGGATTCTGGGTAACAGAACCTAGTCAGAGCCCCACAAGTCACCCCATCTTGGATTCCCCTAGGTCTCTAGTTTTAAAAAATGCACAGGTTTGGTAGGTTTTCCTAGGTGCCAGCTGAGCTAGAGGCCAAAATCTACAGGTAGGCACTTTGCAAAAAACACCTCTGTTTTCTTTAAACGTTTTGGGGCATTTCCTGTCACGGGCGCTAGGCCTACCCACACAAGTGAGGTATCACTTTTATCGGGAGACTTGGGGGAACGCTGGGTGGAAGGAAATTTGTGGCTCCTCTCTGACTCCAGAACTTTCTGTCACCAAAATGTGAGGAAAATGTATTTTTTTAGCCAAATTCTGAGATTTGCAAAGGATTCTGGGTACCAGAACCTGGTCAGAGCCCCACAAGTCACCCCATCTTGGATTCCCCTAGGTCTCTAGTTTTCAAAAATGCACAGGTTTGGTAGGTTTCCGTAGGTGCCGGCTGAGCTAGAGGCCAAAATCTACAGGTAGGCACTTTGCAAAAAACACCTCTGTTTTCTTTAAACAAAATGTGATGTGTCCACGTTGTGTTTTGGGGCGTTTCCTGTCACGGGCGCTAGGCCTACCCACACAAGTGAGGTATCATTTTTATCAGAAGACTTGGGGGAACGCTGGGTGGAAGGAAATTTGTGGCTCCTCTCAGATTCCAGAACTTTCTGTCACCGAAATGTGAGGAAAACTTGTTTTTTTAGCCAAATTTTGTGGTTTGCAAAGGATTCTGGGTAATAGAACCTGGTCAGAGCCCCACAAGTCACCCCATCTTGGATTCCCCTAGGTCTCTAGTTTTAAAAAATTTACAGGTTTGGTAGGTTTCCCCAGGTGCCGGCTGATCTAGAGGCCAAAATCTACAGGTAGGCACTTTGCAAAAAACACCTGTGTTTTCTTTCAAAAAATGTGATGTGTCCACGTTGCGTTTTGGGGCATTTCCTGTCGCGGGTGCTAGGCCTACCCACACAAGTGAGGTATCATTTTTATCAGGAGACTTTGGGGAACGCTGGGTGGAAGGAAATTTGTGGCTGCTCTCTGATTCCAGAACTATCTGTCACCAAAATGTGAGGAAAACGTGTTTTTTTAGCCAACTTTTGAGGTTTGCAAAGTATTCTGGGTAATAGAACCTGGTCGGAGCCCCACAAGTCACTCCATCTTGGATTCCCCTAGGTCTCTAGTTTTAAAAAATTCACAGGTTTGGTAGGTTTCCCTAGGTGCCGGCTGAGCTAGAGGCCAAAATCTACAGGTAGGCACTTTGCAAAAAACACCTCTGTTTTCTTTAAAAAAATGTGATGTGTCCACGTTGCGTTTTGGGGCATTTCCTGTCGCGGGTGCTATGCCTACCCACACAAGTGAGGTATCATTTTTATCAGGAGACTTGGGGGAACGCTGGGTGGAAGGGAATTTGTGGCTGCTCTCTGATTCTAGAACTTTCTGTCATCCAAATTTGAGGAAAACATGTTTTTTTAGCCAAATTTTGAGGTTTGCAAAGGATTCTGGGTAACAGAACCTGGTCAGAGCCCCACAAGTCACCCCATCTTGGATTCCCCTAGGTCTCTAGTTTTCAAAAATGCACAGGTTTGGTAGGTTTCCCTAGGTGTCGGCTGAGCTAGAGGCCAAAATCTACAGGTAGGCACTTTGCAAAAAACACCTTTGTTTTCTTTAAAAAAATGTGATGTGTCCACGTTGCGTTTTGGGGCATTTCCTGTCGCGGGTGCCAGGCCTACCCACACAAGTGAGGTATCATTTTTATCAGGAGACTTAGGGGAATGCTGGGTGGAAGGGAATTTGTGGCTGCTTTCTGATTCTAGAACTTTCTGTCATCCAAATTTGAGGAAAACATGTTTTTTTAGCCAAATTTTGAGGTTTGCAAAGGATTCTGGGTAACAGAACCTGGTCAGAGCCCCACAAGTCACCCCATCTTGGATTCCCCTAGGTCTCTAGTTTTCAAAAATGCACAGGTTTGGTAGGTTTCCCTAGGTGCCGGCTGAGCTAGAGGCCAAAATCTACAGGTAGGCACTTTGCAAAAAACACCTCTGTTTTCTTTCAAAAAATGTGATGTGTCCACGTTGCGTTTTGGGGCATTTCCTGTCGCGGGTGCTAGGCCTACCCACACAAGTGAGGTATAATTTTTATCAGGAGACTTGGGGGAACGCTGGGTGGAAGGGAATTTGTGGCTGCTCTCTGATTCCAGAACTTTCTGTCACCCAAATTTGAGGAAAACATGTTTTTTTAGCCAAATTTTGAGGTTTGCAAAGGATTCTGGGTAACAGAACCTAGTCAGAGCCCCACAAGTCACCCCATCTTGGATTCCCCTAGGTCTCTAGTTTTAAAAAATGCACAGGTTTGGTAGGTTTTCCTAGGTGCCAGCTGAGCTAGAGGCCAAAATCTACAGGTAGGCACTTTGCAAAAAACACCTCTGTTTTCTTTAAACGTTTTGGGGCATTTCCTGTCACGGGCGCTAGGCCTACCCACACAAGTGAGGTATCACTTTTATCGGGAGACTTGGGGGAACGCTGGGTGGAAGGAAATTTGTGGCTCCTCTCTGACTCCAGAACTTTCTGTCACCAAAATGTGAGGAAAATGTATTTTTTTAGCCAAATTCTGAGATTTGCAAAGGATTCTGGGTACCAGAACCTGGTCAGAGCCCCACAAGTCACCCCATCTTGGATTCCCCTAGGTCTCTAGTTTTAAAAAATGCACAGGTTTGGTAGGTTTCCGTAGGTGCCGGCTGAGCTAGAGGCCAAAATCTACAGGTAGGCACTTTGCAAAAAACACCTCTATTTTCTTTTAAAAAAATGTGATGTGTCCACGTTGTGTTTTGGGGCGTTTCCTGTCACGGGCGCTAGGCCTACCCACACAAGTGAGGTATCATTTTTATCAGGAGACTTGGGGGAACGCTGGGTGGAAGGAAATTTGTGGCTCCTCTCAGATTCCAGAACTTTCTGTCACCAAAATGTGAGGAAAAGTTGTTTTTTTAGCCAAATTTTGTGGTTTGCCTAGGATTCTGGGTAATAGAACCTGGTCAGAGCCCCACAAGTCACCCCATCTTGGATTCCCCTAGGTCTCTAGTTTTAAAAAATGCACAGGTTTGGTAGGTTTCCCCAGGTGCCGGCTGAGCTAGAGGCCAAAATCTACAGGTAGGCACTTTCCAAAAAACACCTCTGTTTTCTTTAAAAAAATGTGATGTGTCCACGTTGCGTTTTGGGGCATCTCCTGTCGCGGGTGCTAGGCCTACGCACACAAGTGAGGTATCATTTTTATCAGGAGAATTGGGGGAACGCTGGGTGGAAGGAAATTTGTTGCTGCTCTCTGATTCCAGAACTACATGTCACCAAAATGTGAGGAAAACGTGTTTTTTTAGCCAAATTTTGAGGTTTGCAAAGGATTCTGGGTAACAGAACCTGGGCAGAGCCCCACAAGTCACCCCATCTTGGATTCCCCTAGGTCTCTAGTTTTAAAAAATGCACAGGTTTGGTAGGTTTCCCTAGGTGTCGGCTGAGCTAGAGGCCAAAATCTACAGGTAGGCACTTTGCAAAAAACACCTTTGTTTTCTTTAAAAAAATGTGATGTGTCCACGTTGCGTTTTGGGGCATTTCCTGTCGCGGGTGCTAGGCCTACCCACACATGTGAGGTATCATTTTTATCAGGAGACTTGGGGGAACGCTGGGTGGAAGGGAATTTGTGGCTGCTCTCTGATTCTAGAACTTTCTGTCATCCAAATTTGAGGAAAACATGTTTTTTTAGCCAAATTTTGAGGTTTGCAAAGGATTCTGGGTAACAGAACCTGGTCAGAGCCCCACAAGTCACACCATCTTGGATTCCCCTAGGTCTCTAGTTTTCAAAAAGGCACAGGTTTGGTAGGTTTCCCTAGGTGTCGGCTGAGCTAGAGGCCAAAATCTACAGGTAGGCACTTTGCAAAAAACACCTTTGTTTTCTTTAAAAAAATGTGATGTGTCCACGTTGCGTTTTGGGGCATTTCCTGTCGCGGGTGCTAGGCCTACCCACACAAGTGAGGTATCATTTTTATCAGGAGACTTAGGGGAATGCTGGGTGGAAGGGAATTTGTGGCTGCTTTCTGATTCTAGAACTTTCTGTCATCCAAATTTGAGGAAAACATGTTTTTTTAGCCAAATTTTGAGGTTTGCAAAGGATTCTGGGTAACAGAACCTGGTCAGAGCCCCACAAGTCACCCCATCTTGGATTCCCCTAGGTCTCTAGTTTTCAAAAATGCACAGGTTTGGTAGGTTTCCCTAGGTGCCGGCTGAGCTAGAGGCCAAAATCTACAGGTAGGCACTTTGCAAAAAACACCTCTGTTTTCTTTCAAAAAATGTGATGTGTCCACGTTGCGTTTTGGGGCATTTCCTGTCGCGGGTGCTAGGCCTACCCACACAAGTGAGATATCATTTTTATCAGGAGACTTGGGGGAACGCTGGGTGGAAGGGAATTTGTGGCTGCTCTCTGATTCCAGAACTTTCTGTCACCCAAATTTGAGGAAAACATGTTTTTTTAGCCAAATTTTGAGGTTTGCAAAGGATTCTGGGTAACAGAACCTAGTCAGAGCCCCACAAGTCACCCCATCTTGGATTCCCCTAGGTCTCTAGTTTTAAAAAATGCACAGGTTTGGTAGGTTTTCCTAGGTGCCAGCTGAGCTAGAGGCCAAAATCTACAGGTAGGCACTTTGCAAAAAACACCTCTGTTTTCTTTAAACGTTTTGGGGCATTTCCTGTCACGGGCGCTAGGCCTACCCACACAAGTGAGGTATCACTTTTATCGGGAGACTTGGGGGAACGCTGGGTGGAAGGAAATTTGTGGCTCCTCTCTGACTCCAGAACTTTCTGTCACCAAAATGTGAGGAAAATGTATTTTTTTAGCCAAATTCTGAGATTTGCAAAGGATTCTGGGTACCAGAACCTGGTCAGAGCCCCACAAGTCACCCCATCTTGGATTCCCCTAGGTCTCTAGTTTTCAAAAATGCACAGGTTTGGTAGGTTTCCGTAGGTGCCGGCTGAGCTAGAGGCCAAAATCTACAGGTAGGCACTTTGCAAAAAACACCTCTGTTTTCTTTAAACAAAATGTGATGTGTCCACGTTGTGTTTTGGGGCGTTTCCTGTCACGGGCGCTAGGCCTACCCACACAAGTGAGGTATCATTTTTATCAGAAGACTTGGGGGAACGCTGGGTGGAAGGAAATTTGTGGCTCCTCTCAGATTCCAGAACTTTCTGTCACCGAAATGTGAGGAAAACTTGTTTTTTTAGCCACATTTTGTGGTTTGCAAAGGATTCTGGGTAATAGAACCTGGTCAGAGCCCCACAAGTCACCCCATCTTGGATTCCCCTAGGTCTCTAGTTTTAAAAAATTTACAGGTTTGGTAGGTTTCCCCAGGTGCCGGCTGATCTAGAGGCCAAAATCTACAGGTAGGCACTTTGCAAAAAACACCTGTGTTTTCTTTCAAAAAATGTGATGTGTCCACGTTGCGTTTTGGGGCATTTCCTGTCGCGGGTGCTAGGCCTACCCACACAAGTGAGGTATCATTTTTATCAGGAGACTTTGGGGAACGCTGGGTGGAAGGAAATTTGTGGCTGCTCTCTGATTCCAGAACTATCTGTCACCAAAATGTGAGGAAAACGTGTTTTTTTAGCCAACTTTTGAGGTTTGAAAAGTATTCTGGGTAATAGAACCTGGTCGGAGCCCCACAAGTCACTCCATCTTGGATTCCCCTAGGTCTCTAGTTTTAAAAAATTCACAGGTTTGGTAGGTTTCCCTAGGTGCCGGCTGAGCTAGAGGCCAAAATCTACAGGTAGGCACTTTGCAAAAAACACCTCTGTTTTCTTTAAAAAAATGTGATGTGTCCACGTTGCGTTTTGGGGCATTTCCTGTCGCGGGTGCTATGCCTACCCACACAAGTGAGGTATCATTTTTATCAGGAGACTTGGGGGAACGCTGGGTGGAAGGGAATTTGTGGCTGCTCTCTGATTCTAGAACTTTCTGTCATCCAAATTTGAGGAAAACATGTTTTTTTAGCCAAATTTTGAGGTTTGCAAAGGATTCTGGGTAACAGAACCTGGTCAGAGCCCCACAAGTCACCCCATCTTGGATTCCCCTAGGTCTCTAGTTTTCAAAAATGCACAGGTTTGGTAGGTTTCCCTAGGTGTCGGCTGAGCTAGAGGCCAAAATCTACAGGTAGGCACTTTGCAAAAAACACCTTTGTTTTCTTTAAAAAAATGTGATGTGTCCACGTTGCGTTTTGGGGCATTTCCTGTCGCGGGTGCCAGGCCTACCCACACAAGTGAGGTATCATTTTTATCAGGAGACTTAGGGGAATGCTGGGTGGAAGGGAATTTGTGGCTGCTTTCTGATTCTAGAACTTTCTGTCATCCAAATTTGAGGAAAACATGTTTTTTTAGCCAAATTTTGAGGTTTGCAAAGGATTCTGGGTAACAGAACCTGGTCAGAGCCCCACAAGTCACCCCATCTTGGATTCCCCTAGGTCTCTAGTTTTCAAAAATGCACAGGTTTGGTAGGTTTCCCTAGGTGCCGGCTGAGCTAGAGGCCAAAATCTACAGGTAGGCACTTTGCAAAAAACACCTCTGTTTTCTTTCAAAAAATGTGATGTGTCCACGTTGCGTTTTGGGGCATTTCCTGTCGCGGGTGCTAGGCCTACCCACACAAGTGAGGTATCATTTTTATCAGGAGACTTGGGGGAACGCTGGGTGGAAGGGAATTTGTGGCTGCTCTCTGATTCCAGAACTTTCTGTCACCCAAATTTGAGGAAAACATGTTTTTTTAGCCAAATTTTGAGGTTTGCAAAGGATTCTGGGTAACAGAACCTAGTCAGAGCCCCACAAGTCACCCCATCTTGGATTCCCCTAGGTCTCTAGTTTTAAAAAATGCACAGGTTTGGTAGGTTTTCCTAGGTGCCAGCTGAGCTAGAGGCCAAAATCTACAGGTAGGCACTTTGCAAAAAACACCTCTGTTTTCTTTAAACGTTTTGGGGCATTTCCTGTCACGGGCGCTAGGCCTACCCACACAAGTGAGGTATCACTTTTATCGGGAGACTTGGGGGAACGCTGGGTGGAAGGAAATTTGTGGCTCCTCTCTGACTCCAGAACTTTCTGTCACCAAAATGTGAGGAAAATGTATTTTTTTAGCCAAATTCTGAGATTTGCAAAGGATTCTGGGTACCAGAACCTGGTCAGAGCCCCACAAGTCACCCCATCTTGGATTCCCCTAGGTCTCTAGTTTTAAAAAATGCACAGGTTTGGTAGGTTTCCGTAGGTGCCGGCTGAGCTAGAGGCCAAAATCTACAGGTAGGCACTTTGCAAAAAACACCTCTATTTTCTTTTAAAAAAATGTGATGTGTCCACGTTGTGTTTTGGGGCGTTTCCTGTCACGGGCGCTAGGCCTACCCACACAAGTGAGGTATCATTTTTATCAGGAGACTTGGGGGAACGCTGGGTGGAAGGAAATTTGTGGCTCCTCTCAGATTCCAGAACTTTCTGTCACCAAAATGTGAGGAAAAGTTGTTTTTTTAGCCAAATTTTGTGGTTTGCCTAGGATTCTGGGTAATAGAACCTGGTCAGAGCCCCACAAGTCACCCCATCTTGGATTCCCCTAGGTCTCTAGTTTTAAAAAATGCACAGGTTTGGTAGGTTTCCCCAGGTGCCGGCTGAGCTAGAGGCCAAAATCTACAGGTAGGTACTTTCCAAAAAACACCTCTGTTTTCTTTAAAAAAATGTGATGTGTCCACGTTGCGTTTTGGGGCATCTCCTGTCGCGGGTGCTAGGCCTACGCACACAAGTGAGGTATCATTTTTATCAGGAGAATTGGGGGAACGCTGGGTGGAAGGAAATTTGTTGCTGCTCTCTGATTCCAGAACTACATGTCACCAAAATGTGAGGAAAACGTGTTTTTTTAGCCAAATTTTGAGGTTTGCAAAGGATTCTGGGTAACAGAACCTGGGCAGAGCCCCACAAGTCACCCCATCTTGGATTCCCCTAGGTCTCTAGTTTTAAAAAATGCACAGGTTTGGTAGGTTTCCCTAGGTGTCGGCTGAGCTAGAGGCCAAAATCTACAGGTAGGCACTTTGCAAAAAACACCTTTGTTTTCTTTAAAAAAATGTGATGTGTCCACGTTGCGTTTTGGGGCATTTCCTGTCGCGGGTGCTAGGCCTACCCACACATGTGAGGTATCATTTTTATCAGGAGACTTGGGGGAACGCTGGGTGGAAGGGAATTTGTGGCTGCTCTCTGATTCTAGA
Source organism: Pleurodeles waltl (assembly GCF_031143425.1). Classification (NCBI taxonomy): domain Eukaryota; kingdom Metazoa; phylum Chordata; class Amphibia; order Caudata; family Salamandridae; genus Pleurodeles; species Pleurodeles waltl. The sequence continues at coordinate 1,572,307,027 of NC_090440.1, forward strand.
ACTTTCTGTCATCCAAATTTGAGGAAAACATGTTTTTTTAGCCAAATTTTGAGGTTTGCAAAGGATTCTGGGTAACAGAACCTGGTCAGAGCCCCACAAGTCACACCATCTTGGATTCCCCTAGGTCTCTAGTTTTCAAAAAGGCACAGGTTTGGTAGGTTTCCCTAGGTGTCGGCTGAGCTAGAGGCCAAAATCTACAGGTAGGCACTTTGCAAAAAACACCTTTGTTTTCTTTAAAAAAATGTGATGTGTCCACGTTGCGTTTTGGGGCATTTCCTGTCGCGGGTGCTAGGCCTACCCACACAAGTGAGGTATCATTTTTATCAGGAGACTTAGGGGAATGCTGGGTGGAAGGGAATTTGTGGCTGCTTTCTGATTCTAGAACTTTCTGTCATCCAAATTTGAGGAAAACATGTTTTTTTAGCCAAATTTTGAGGTTTGCAAAGGATTCTGGGTAACAGAACCTGGTCAGAGCCCCACAAGTCACCCCATCTTGGATTCCCCTAGGTCTCTAGTTTTCAAAAATGCACAGGTTTGGTAGGTTTCCCTAGGTGCCGGCTGAGCTAGAGGCCAAAATCTACAGGTAGGCACTTTGCAAAAAACACCTCTGTTTTCTTTCAAAAAATGTGATGTGTCCACGTTGCGTTTTGGGGCATTTCCTGTCGCGGGTGCTAGGCCTACCCACACAAGTGAGATATCATTTTTATCAGGAGACTTGGGGGAACGCTGGGTGGAAGGGAATTTGTGGCTGCTCTCTGATTCCAGAACTTTCTGTCACCAAAATGTGAGGAAAAGTTGTTTTTTTAGCCAAATTTTGTGGTTTGCCTAGGATTCTGGGTAATAGAACCTGGTCAGAGCCCCACAAGTCACCCCATCTTGGATTCCCCTAGGTCTCTAGTTTTAAAAAATGCACAGGTTTGGTAGGTTTCCCCAGGTGCCGGCTGAGCTAGAGGCCAAAATCTACAGGTAGGCACTTTCCAAAAAACACCTCTGTTTTCTTTAAAAAAATGTGATGTGTCCACGTTGCGTTTTGGGGCATCTCCTGTCGCGGGTGCTAGGCCTACGCACACAAGTGAGGTATCATTTTTATCAGGAGAATTGGGGGAACGCTGGGTGGAAGGAAATTTGTTGCTGCTCTCTGATTCCAGAACTACATGTCACCAAAATGTGAGGAAAACGTGTTTTTTTAGCCAAATTTTGAGGTTTGCAAAGGATTCTGGGTAACAGAACCTGGGCAGAGCCCCACAAGTCACCCCATCTTGGATTCCCCTAGGTCTCTAGTTTTAAAAAATGCACAGGTTTGGTAGGTTTCCCTAGGTGTCGGCTGAGCTAGAGGCCAAAATCTACAGGTAGGCACTTTGCAAAAAACACCTTTGTTTTCTTTAAAAAAATGTGATGTGTCCACGTTGCGTTTTGGGGCATTTCCTGTCGCGGGTGCCAGGCCTACCCACACAAGTGAGGTATCATTTTTATCAGGAGACTTAGGGGAATGCTGGGTGGAAGGGAATTTGTGGCTGCTTTCTGATTCTAGAACTTTCTGTCATCCAAATTTGAGGAAAACATGTTTTTTTAGCCAAATTTTGAGGTTTGCAAAGGATTCTGGGTAACAGAACCTGGTCAGAGCCCCACAAGTCACCCCATCTTGGATTCCCCTAGGTCTCTAGTTTTCAAAAATGCACAGGTTTGGTAGGTTTCCCTAGGTGCCGGCTGAGCTAGAGGCCAAAATCTACAGGTAGGCACTTTGCAAAAAACACCTCTGTTTTCTTTCAAAAAATGTGATGTGTCCACGTTGCGTTTTGGGGCATTTCCTGTCGCGGGTGCTAGGCCTACCCACACAAGTGAGGTATCATTTTTATCAGGAGACTTGGGGGAACGCTGGGTGGAAGGGAATTTGTGGCTGCTCTCTGATTCCAGAACTTTCTGTCACCCAAATTTGAGGAAAACATGTTTTTTTAGCCAAATTTTGAGGTTTGCAAAGGATTCTGGGTAACAGAACCTAGTCAGAGCCCCACAAGTCACCCCATCTTGGATTCCCCTAGGTCTCTAGTTTTAAAAAATGCACAGGTTTGGTAGGTTTTCCTAGGTGCCAGCTGAGCTAGAGGCCAAAATCTACAGGTAGGCACTTTGCAAAAAACACCTCTGTTTTCTTTAAACGTTTTGGGGCATTTCCTGTCACGGGCGCTAGGCCTACCCACACAAGTGAGGTATCACTTTTATCGGGAGACTTGGGGGAACGCTGGGTGGAAGGAAATTTGTGGCTCCTCTCTGACTCCAGAACTTTCTGTCACCAAAATGTGAGGAAAATGTATTTTTTTAGCCAAATTCTGAGATTTGCAAAGGATTCTGGGTACCAGAACCTGGTCAGAGCCCCACAAGTCACCCCATCTTGGATTCCCCTAGGTCTCTAGTTTTAAAAAATGCACAGGTTTGGTAGGTTTCCGTAGGTGCCGGCTGAGCTAGAGGCCAAAATCTACAGGTAGGCACTTTGCAAAAAACACCTCTATTTTCTTTTAAAAAAATGTGATGTGTCCACGTTGTGTTTTGGGGCGTTTCCTGTCACGGGCGCTAGGCCTACCCACACAAGTGAGGTATCATTTTTATCAGGAGACTTGGGGGAACGCTGGGTGGAAGGAAATTTGTGGCTCCTCTCAGATTCCAGAACTTTCTGTCACCAAAATGTGAGGAAAAGTTGTTTTTTTAGCCAAATTTTGTGGTTTGCCTAGGATTCTGGGTAATAGAACCTGGTCAGAGCCCCACAAGTCACCCCATCTTGGATTCCCCTAGGTCTCTAGTTTTAAAAAATGCACAGGTTTGGTAGGTTTCCCCAGGTGCCGGCTGAGCTAGAGGCCAAAATCTACAGGTAGGCACTTTCCAAAAAACACCTCTGTTTTCTTTAAAAAAATGTGATGTGTCCACGTTGCGTTTTGGGGCATCTCCTGTCGCGGGTGCTAGGCCTACGCACACAAGTGAGGTATCATTTTTATCAGGAGAATTGGGGGAACGCTGGGTGGAAGGAAATTTGTTGCTGCTCTCTGATTCCAGAACTACATGTCACCAAAATGTGAGGAAAACGTGTTTTTTTAGCCAAATTTTGAGGTTTGCAAAGGATTCTGGGTAACAGAACCTGGGCAGAGCCCCACAAGTCACCCCATCTTGGATTCCCCTAGGTCTCTAGTTTTAAAAAATGCACAGGTTTGGTAGGTTTCCCTAGGTGCCGGCTGAGCTAGAGGCCAAAATCTACAGGAAGGCACTTTGCAAAAAACACCTCTGTTTTCTTTCAAAAAATGTGATGTGTCCACGTTGCGTTTTGGGGCATTTCCTGTCACGGGCGCTAGGCGTACCCACACAAGTAAGGTATCATTTTTATCGGGAGACTTGGGACAACGCTGGGTGGAAGGAAATTTGTGGCTACTCTCTGATTCCAGAACTCTCTGTCACTAAAATTTGAGGAAAATGTGTATTTTAGCCAAAGTTTGAGGTTTGCAAAGGATTCTGGGTAACAGAACCTGGTCAGAGCCCCACAAGTCACCCCATCTTGGATTCCCCTAGGTCTCTAGTTTTAAAAAATGCACAGGTTTGGTAGGTTTCCCTAGGTGCTGGCTGAGCTAGAGGCCAAAATCTACAGGTAGGCACTGTTTTCTATGAAAAAATGTGATGTGTCCACGTTGTGTTTTGGGCCATTTCCTGTCGCGGGCGCTAGGCCTACCCACACAAGTGAGGTATCATTTTTATCGGGAGACTTGGGGGAACATAGATTAGCAAAACAAGTGTTATTGCCCCTGTCTTTCTCTACATTTTTTCCTTCCAAATATAAGAGAGTGTGTAAAAAAGACATCTATTTGAGAAATGCCCTGTAATTCACATGCTAGTATGGGCACCCCGGAATTGAGAGATGTGCAAATAACCACTTTTCACCTCAATTTCAATATTTTACTTTTTCAGTTGTTATTTTCTGTAGGAAACCCTTGTAGGATCTACCCAAATTACCCCTTGCTGAATTCAGAATGTTGCCTACTTTTCAGAAATGTTGCGGTTTCTGGGATCCAGCATTGGTTTCATGCCCATTTCTGTCACTGACTGGAGGAAGGCTGAAAGCACAAACAATCGAAAAAATGTGGTATGTCCCAGTAAAATGGCAAAATTGTGTTGAAAAATTGGGTTTTCTGATTCAAGTCTGCCTGTTCCTAAAAGCTGGAAAGCTGGTGATTTTAGCACCGCAAACCCTTTGTTGATGTCATTTTCAGGGAAAAAAACACAATCCTTCTTCTGCAGCCAATTTTTTTGAAAAAAACAGAATTTTCACTGTATTTTGGCTAATTTCTTGGCCTCCTTCTGGGGAACCCATAAAGTCTGGGTACCTCTAGAATCCCTAGGATGTTTGAAAAAAAGGACGTAAATTTGGCGTGGGTAGCTTATGTGAACAAAAAGTTATGAGGGCCTATGCGCGAACTGCCCCAAATAGCCACAAAAAGGCTCGGCACAGGAGGGGGAAAAGGCCTGGCAGCAAAGGGGTTAATACAAAAGCGGCGTGCACCATGGCCGCGCTAGGTTCGACCAGAACTGAGGAACAAGGACAGTTTATACCCTATAACGTGACCACTTTTAAAGGTAAGCGCCTCTTGATATCTTCTAAATGAGCAAACCTTGCTTTATCTGATGACAGAGAAGTTAGTAGGATAGATACAGTTTTCGGTGTTTTCTCAGCAGTTGACTCATGTTTTCTGCTATTCTAGAGCTACAAGCCCCCCATCCCTACGAGTAGTCTTTTGAGCCACTTTAGCCTGCAAGTATCATCAGGTAAGAAGGTGGATTGGACATTTGTGGTATCCTTGTGTAGTCTATGGGTGTGGTGCATGCGGTCAAATGTTTCTGGAGTTCACCGAAGCCTGGGTTGTTGGTTTTTGGTGTTCTTGTGATTATTTCACCTGCTTGGTGGTGTACTTCCTAGGAATAACATTTCACGCCCACTATAACGTGAGTTAGGCACGGGAACGAACTTGACAATCCCCTGTAAAAATACAACAGTATTAATGTGAATATTTCTGTTTTAATTATGTTTAGATTCAAGACTGTGATACATTGTACCAGTCTTATATCGTGCCCTGATGAATGTGGCCCTATTAATTTGGAAATATCAGAAGGTGCAAGTCCACCGAAACGCGCTCTTTTGGAGGAACTATGAGAATGTGATTGTTACACCAAGTGGAGACCGGACGAGAGATATATGCATTATCCTTTTACATCTTTTAGGACCCTGCGTGTATTATGTGGGGATACATCTTGAACATTGATTGCTCTGTATATAGCAATTAAGGAATTGGAGAAACAATCCGTTGTTTAGAAGGAGATGAATTATAATTCTATGAGAGATTTAAAGTATATTTCTTTCTTTGAATTGTTTGATGAGTTGCATAATATATAACAACATATGTATAAGATATTGATTATAGTAAATTAATATTGATGTTTGTACGTGATTTTGTATATAGATGTCGTTATCTGTCAGTCTGGCGTCATGGTGTTGTTTTATTTTTTGGTCTTGTATGTTTGTTTATGTTGTTTTGAAAATTATGTATCACTAGTTATTGTGTATAGGATGAGTTATATATTTTGAATTCAGTTTTTCTTTGGGGGATTTGTTACATATTTATATTTTGTGGTAATTTTTATATATCTATTTATATATATTTTTTTGTATCAATAAACCATTAGGTTTAAAATACGGTGTTGCATCAGGTCAATTAGTATTAAATGTATTAATAGGAGAGTGATGTGTGCTTTACTACTATTAGATCACTGCCAAGCTCCAGTGGCCCATGCGTTGGCTATCAGGCCTGAAAACATTCGAATCAGGACATTGGTTTTAGGAGGGCATCACTATCCTCAGTGCTGCGCTGGCTACTTGGCTCTGAGGTAGAGGCAGCAGCGAGTGATAGCAGTGACTTAATGCAAGTGGCCAAGGCATGATGGAAATCATACATAGTCAAGACCAAGAGCCTGCCCCCCCCTTAGGAACCTGAGCTCTCCCTCTGGGCTTTAGCAGGATGCTTCGATTTACAATGGCATCCAGATGTGGCCCTGTGGATCGAGGCAATCCTCACTGTTTAGGGTGATCTTTTCATAGACAAAATTCTCGCCACATTCAAAAGCCTGGTGGATGACTATGAGATGCTGCTGGGCTTGTTCCTTATTTATGCATTAATCACACACTGCCTACATATGGCCTGGCCTAAGCTACAGGATGAACCACAGATGTCCCTGACTCTCCAGGTAATGCTGTCACATGAGGGAGGGCACAAACTGTCACACACCTCTATAGCTCCCTGAGCACAGCCAGGAAACCCCCTCTTCACATGCTCCGCACCTATTGGGATATTGCCCTTGCCACCACATTAAAAACTGACACCATACACAGAGTCACCATAATACATCTCCACAAAAGACAAATTGAAACGTACACAATTCACCGATCTACACCACACTTATCTTACCGCTGAACGCCTGGAACCCATGTACCCTGGTATCACAGACACCTTCCGCTGCTGTCACACCAACATGGCTGAGATCATACTCATGGTATGGAACCCCCCCGAACTTGACTCTTATTGGGAGGAGGTGACTGGGTTCATTTCCGAGGCTCGGGGCTCCACTGCCTACTGGGGGTTACCATCCACACAGCTGCACGCAAACCTGTCAATATATTTATAGACATGGCCTTAGTTCTGGCAAAGAGGAGCCGAGCCAAGTGCTAGCAATCCACCCTCCCCTCCTGGTCTCCCTGTGGCTTTCCGATCTGCTTTCCAGCACTTTAGCGGAGCAACGGGTACTGCATGTAGTGGGATCGAATGGCATGGCCCTGACCCGACCACTTGACTTGCAACATTACTTAGACATGGAAGGGGCCAAATCTGACTATAGGCCACCCTGATAGATGTATTATCGCCCACAGACCAAACATACCAAAGATGCCTGAGCTGGGCGCATATCCTCCTCTTTCCGTGAATGTTTACCAATATACTCACTAACGACATAGAACCTCTGCCACATAATTGAGACCCGCCCCTCACCCTCTCATCACTCATCACAAGCCGGGTACGAGCTGGATATGCAAGGCCGCACACCACAGTTCTGCTCCTCAGGTATTGTTTATGAATATGTCAGCATAAGTTGCAGAATTATGTCCACATAACACATTCAATAGTACTGGAATTGTATTTCCTCACTGGTAGCAATAGCTCAGCTGTTTTTCCTAAACTGTCAGTCAGATTGTAAATCATACATTAAACTGATGCCTGAATGTATATCATTGCTGACAGATTTGTCACTCATATGATGCATATTTACCTTGCTATCCCAACATAAACTAATAAAGATATATTAGGGAAAAAAAAGATAATGCTTCTGTTGAATTTCAACATGGAACTCTCTACAAAACAGATTTGCACAGGATAAAACCTCAGAGTTAAACAGTTTAGTAACCAACCCAAGCATTAACCATGCACTTTGTCTCTGACTTACCTGCATCAATGATTGAGCTGACGTATTGCACATTCTATAGTGCAAAAATAATTCTAGTAAATGTTTCACTGTATTTAGGACATCCACTGTAAAAATATATATAAAGTAAGTTGAACATTTAGAATATGCATCAACCATCCTTGAGGAATATTTAGGGCCATATTTATACTTTTTGACGCAAAACTGCGCTAACGCAGTTTTGCGTCAAAAAAATTAGCGCCTGCTAACGCCATTCTGAAGCGCCATGCGGGCGCCGTATTTAATCAATGACGTTAGCCGGCGTTAGCCGCCGGCGCTGCCTGGTGTGCGTGGAAAAAAACGACGTACACCAGGCAGCGCCGGCGTAGGGAGATATGGGGCTTGGGCGTCAAGAAATGGGGCAAGTCAGGTTGAGGCAATTTTTTCGCCTCAACCCGATTTGCGCCATTTTTTTTCACTCCCAACCACCATAGAAATGACTCCTGTCTTAGCAAAGACAGGAGTCATGCCCCCTTGCCCAATGGCCATGCCCAGGGGACTTCTGTCCCCTGGGCATGGTCATTGGGCATAGTGGCATGTAGGGGGGCACAAATCAGGCCCCCCTATGCCACAAAAAAAAAAAAAAATATATACTTGCCTGAACTTACCTTAATGTCCCTGGGATGGGTCCCTCCAGCCTTGGGTGTCCTCCTGGGGTGGGCAAGGGTGACAGGGGGTGTCCCTGGGGGCATGGGAGGGCACCTCTGGGCTCCTTCAGAGCCCACAGGTCCCTTAACGCCTGCCTTTTGCAGACGCTCAAAAACGGCGCAAAAGCGGCCGTACGTCATTTTTTTTGACCCACCCACTCCCGGGCGTGAATTTTGCCCGGGAGTATAAATCCGACGCACATGCCTCGGAGTCGATTTTTTAGACGTGAACGCCTACCTTGCATCTCATTAACGCAAAGTAGGTGTCCACGCGAAAAAATGACGCAAACTCCATGGACTTTGGCGCTAGACGCGTCTAACGCCAAAGTATAAATATGGAGTTAGTTTTGCGTCGAAATTGCGTCAAAAAAAACGACGCAATTCCGGCGCAAACGGAGTATAAATATGCCCCTTAGATCTTTAAAAAAACTATCTCCACAACCACTTCAACAATATATGAAAAATAAAATCAGCTAAGGTTAAATAGCAAGCACTTTTTTAGGATTTTAAACATCCAGATTACTTGAACGGGCACAAAATATATTCCAAGTTATTTCTAAATATATATATTTTCCAATATTTAATCAGAGGCTTCCTAATTAATTTACAGCATATATTTACTTCCCTGAAAATAAATCTATATCTTGAAGGTAGCTGAATATGCCAATCATTTCTAATCAAAAGACAAATGACCTCTGCTGAGCACAAGTCAAAGAGACTTCTCTTTTTCACTTCCATAGCATCACAGGCAATGTTAGGTGTCTGAGGTTATGCAGCACATATATCAACCCTCATACCTTGCAGCCAATCACATCAAAGCTATTTTTGAATTTTAAAGAGAAAAAAGTAAACTATATGTTCAACCTAATATAATCACCGTCTTGGATTCTTCACAGAAGAATGTATCTGTTGTTCAATAAAAGGTACTACATCTACCATAATCTCCTGTGATTTCTTGTGTACACTTTTATTTTTGCTTTATAATTAATCTAGACTACATGTGCTTTACTTTTACTTCTTTATGGTTGTTTTAACTAGGTAAATGTCACTGGTAATGTGATAAGACATGCTCTTCCCTCTCTCTGCACAATCCGACTTGCAAGACTCTCACAAAATCGAAAAAGACCCTTGTGGCAGGGTCACTCTGTCAAGTTCAATGCTACACTCACAAGAGTCTTGTGGGATCATGAGGACCCTGTCATCAGGCTTCATCTGCAGAAGCTTGTCAATGACTTTCACAAGACTCTAACAGGTTGTACCAAATTGTGAAAATCAGCAGATAGAAAAGCCTATACTGTTTATCAAGTACACGTGCATCATGCAAACAGCAGTTAATCACATCCTAACCTTCTTTTGTAGATGCCAAAATGCTACCAATTAGATTTATCATTTTGCCACTCTCCCATTTTTTCTCTTTTCATGTAACTCTACATTGCTCCTGAAAATCACTCATTCTGCTGACCACTCTTCTTGGGACTGAGATATTCATACAACACCATGGTTAGCCTCTGGATTTTGGGACACAACTTCATCCACTGGGCTACAGAACATTTTATTAATTAAGGTATCAAAAAAAAATTGGGATTTCGAAACGTGGACATAAATTGGGTTGGCCATAGAGGTATAAAGTGACATAAATTGTTACCAGTGTTTAAGAGCATTTTTGATTGTGAGCACCCAGACCTTATAATAGTAAATTATGAAAGAAATTACCTAGTCACAATCATAGGTGTTGCACTTGCAATCCAAAAGAAGGAGGCATTTTCACAATTGATATCTCTCTTTCCTCAAACTGTTTGTAAATTCGAATATATGCCAAAGGCAAAAATGGTAATGGTCAAAATCTTTTGTCCTAAGATTGGGAAATCCTGAAAGCATGTCAATAAAACAGTTTGTGCATTTCTTTGTGACCGTGGCATGGGCTCTATAACTCACATTATCTGGTTTGACATGCCACATGTCTATAGGCAGGATGGACTTCACTGCAGAAGGGAATAGATTCTTCCTTAAAAACATAAAGGAATGCATGCAGTTCTCTGTGTAACAGAGTATTATACACTTTAAGCACAAAGGCTATTGTCAGAGCCACTATTTTGCAATATTACATTATTATTTCATGGAATAAATCCCTTTTCTGGGGGATAATGGCACCTGCGAGACTCTCATGAGTGAGGGAGCAACCAAATGCCTGCCTTCACTAGTATATTTGTCCAGCTCTCGGGAGAGTCTTGAAAGCTCAATCATTCCAACTGTATTTAATGCATAATAGTTCTGTTTCATAGGGTGTGAGTATTAAACTGCAAACATGAAATACTATGTACTCTTGAGAGTAATTTTCTACATAGCACTATTTTTTTTTGTTTTTATGATCCAGCAAGAGACTTGTGAGATCATATAATTTTTTGGGATGAAAAATGTATACTTTCCTTCATTACAATATTTTTCCCTTATAGTCCCACTACTAGAGTGTGGGGAGAAAGTGGCCTCTCCACTGATACTTCTCACAGTAAAACAGTAGTGCATAGTAGGTTGTGAGGAGAAAGTGAAGTCTTCACTAACACCCAGGGCTACACGTGTATCTAGGAGTGTATGGAGAGAGACAGTTTCTCCAGTAACACCTTGCATTAAGATTTAATGTACCCTACTACTTTTTTACAATCCTGCAAAAGCCTCACAAGATCATAAACTTTTTTAAGAGGAAGAATTGATTTTTTACTTTACTACAGTTCTTATGCCTTATAGTTGCCATTTATATGACTTGGAAAGAAGGTGAGACCTTTTCACAATATAACAGGAGTACACAGTAGGGTGTAAGGAGAAACTGGGATCTCGCTGACATCTCTCCAAAACCTAAACACTTTGCATAGTAGAATATGGGGAGAGACTAGCCTTTCCAGTGAAGCCTTGCATGAAGACAACCAGTGTGTAAAGTAGGGTGTAGAGAGATACCTCCTTTCCACTCACACCTTTCTCACGCTCCCTAGTATGCATCGTAGTGTGGTGAAGGTACTCATCTCACATGTAAGACCTCACTGTTCCATAGCAAGTATTACAAGTATTGGTCTTTATCTGAGATACCTCCCCAGGGAAATAACCCTATATATATATCAGGCTATGGCAATACATTTGTCTGTCCAGTCACAGCTCTCCCCAGCATGACAGACATAGATAGTAGGGTGTAGGAAAACATTGTCCTCTCCACTAACACCAATGTACAGGACAACATGAATGTCCAGTAAGGTGTGGGTATGTAGTCACCTATTTGCTCACACCTCTCCCTAGAGCAAAATGGATACACAGTGGTGTCTAGGACAGGGAGAGACCTGTCCACTTATACATCTTTGGAGGGTGAGAGGTGTCCCTAATAGGCTTTAAAAAAAATAATTTATCTGTTCACACCCCATTCTTATGCTGACAGGTATGTACAGCAGGTCATGGGGAGGAATTGACCTGTTTGCTGACACTTCTGTCTTGCATGATAAATCTGTGTACAAAAATGTGGGGACAGACTGGCCCCTCCCCTGTGATTTGCCTCTTGGATAATGGGTGTGGAAGATATACTGTGAAAATATACAATTATATTTTGTAAGTTTGCACCACTTTTGCGTCAAAAAATGACGCAAATGGGGCTTTAAAAAAGTATAAATATGGGCCTAGATGGATAGAGGTACAGCTGGAGAGATTATTACATGTGCAAAAAGGCAAATCAGATTTTGTAGTCCAGCTCCCTTAGGGAATAAAAGCTGATGAAAAATATTTAGGGCCATATTTATACTTTTTGACGCAAAACTGCGCTAACGCAGTTTTGCGTCAAAAAAATTAGCGCCGGCTAACACCATTCTGAAGCGCCATGCGGGCGCCGTATTTAATCAATGACGTTAGCCGGAGTTAGCCGCCGGCGCTGCCTGGTGTGCGTGGAAAAAAACGACGTACACCAGGCAGCACCGGCGTAGGGGGATATGGGGCTTGGGCGTCAAGAAATGGGGCAAGTCAGGTTGAGGCAATTTTTTCGCCTCAACCCGATTTGCGCCATTTTGTTTCACTCCCAACCCCCATAGAAATGACTCCTGTCTTAGCAAAGACAGGAGTCATGCCCCCTTGCCCAATGGCCATGCCCAGGGGACTTCTGTCCCCTGGGCATGGTCATTGGGCATAGTGGCATGTAGGGGGGCACAAATCAGGCCCCCCTATGCCACAAAAAAAAAAAAAAACACTTACCTGAACTTACCTTAATGTCCCTGGGATGGGTCCCTCCAGCCTTGGGTGTCCTCCTGGGGTGGGCAAGGATGACAGAGGGTGTCCCTGGGGGCATGGGAGGGCACCTCTGGGCTCCTTCAGAGCCCACCGGTCCCTTAACGCCTGCCTTTTGCAGGCGCTAAAAAACGGCGCAAAAGTGGCCGTACGTCATTTTTTTTTACCCGCCCACTCCCGGGCGTGAATTTTGCCCAGGAGTATAAATCCGACGCACATGTCTCGGAGTCGATTTTTTAGACGTGAACGCCTACCTTGCATCTCATTAACGCAAAGTAGGTGTCCACGCTAAAAAATGACGCAAACTCCATGGACTTTGGCGCTAGACGTGTCTAACGCCAAAGTATAAATATGGAGTTAGTTTTGCGTCGAAATTGCGTAAAAAAAAACGACGCAATTCCGGCGCAAACGGAGTATAAATATGCCCCTTAGCCTCAGAAATGTCAGAAGACATCAATGATGTTTAGGCATATCCAGTTGGAGATGAGGTGCCATCCCCATAACAGATTTAACCAAGACATATCCATGATAAAACTGCTGAGCAAAGGCAGAGCTCTCCTATTCCACTGCCGCCCTCTGGGAAAAAGCCTGCTTTACCCAAACCAGGTAATTTTTCATTATGCCCAAAGTCTCAAAGAAAAGACCAGGATGGCCCAGGTCAATAAAATATTTCGTAATGTAGTGGAGCCACGAAATCTGGTATTCTTTGTCTAATAACAGGCAATACTATAAAATGAGTTGATCCTCTGTATACCAAACAGAACACCACAGTAAGAGTAGAGGAAGATGAATAAAGCCAGGAATAAAAGCCATAACCAGTTTGTCATGGGTTGTTTCTGTGAGTATGCCTTGTCCTACACCCAGAACATTCCTCATAAACATATTTTCAATCACCTGAAGGGAATCTATTGATGCATGCCTCCAGATCTTGCAGTCAAAAGTGGCCATTGATTTACATGTAGCTGTATATATGTATAACATAAGTTGTGGGAGTTTATACCTAATACGTATTGGCAAAATCATATAACCCTTAGATTGCTCTTTTCAAGGTTCCCCCGTTCTTCTCCATTAGTGGTGTTCAACTAAAACCTGCATTGAATACCAGTCCCAAATATAAAAACGACTCCACCCTTGATAAAACCCGGCCCAGTGCAAAAATTGCTGCAAGATTTTGTGTTCTTAGGCACTGACACCATAAAAAAAGATTTTTTGAAATTAGTAAAGAGATTCAAACTATTCATAAATCTGATAAAAGAATTCAAAAGACATTGCAAGCTCCTGCCTGTACGGACAATTAAAATGCTGGAGGTGGCATAAAGAATAACAGGTATCGGTCTTCTGTTGACCCTAGGAACATCAGTGGCAATATTTTTTTTTAAATGCCCTCCAGCCAGTTTATGTATAAAATAAATAAAAATGGGGCCAGAATGCACCCCTGAAGAACACCACTTTTCAGATCGAAATGCCCAGTGCCCTCACCTTTGGATCCATACCTGACCACTGACATAAGGTCACTGTGAACGTCTCTCATGAATACAAGTGATAGGTCCACCCCCATGGACCCCAGTTCTCCCAAAGGTTCTCCCTATTAACACTGTCGAAGGCTGAGCTGAAATCCATGAAGGCCATATGAATGGCACTCCCTTTGGCATGTGTTTACTTCAAGATTTGCAGGTGTAGATTTAAATTTTGTTGCACTGCACCCCTGCCAGGTATAAACCCATACTGTACATTAGCAAGAATTGCACTCTCTTCTGCCCTTATGGTAAGCTTCTTCAAAGCTACCTTCCCTATAATCTTTACCTCCACATCTAGTGTGACAGGCCTTTAAAAGTCATGATAAGCTCAATCTCCTTTTTTTATATAGAGGGACTATAACCAAACTCTTCCACACTTCAGGAAGCAAGCCTCTGATGGCCGCATTAATATGTAGAGTAATACATGGGGCACATAAATCCTTTAATGATTTCAGAAGATCACCTGGGATCCCTTTGGCTTATCTGGACCTTTTCAAAATGACCCTATCACTCTCTACACCTTTTAATGTCAACTACAACTCCTTAGCTCTGACACAGTGAGTATCCAACCATCTACATGGTTTAGGGGGTACCACTGCACCTTTTTTGGTCAGGGAATAGTTCATATTTTTGACAATGCACTTAAAGACCCTAATGATCTAGATATCTGTGGCATCCCCATCAAGTCCTAAAACCATCCTGGCATTTCTGAACAATAAGGGCATTAAATTCTTCATGAATAATCTTCCCCCATTTAACCTTACAACCTTGATCCTGATTAGTATGTTATAAATCTGATGGCACCCAATTGTTTTTTCCCAGGAAAATGTGACAATCGAGGTGTAATGATCACTATAGAAATTCCATACGGGCAAAAAGCTCAGAAGGGAAGAAAAAACCCCCTGTAAACAAAAATGTATTCAAGAATGGAGCCTCTATTTGGGTCCGTAGGTATACCAGGGGTCTGCTCCAGAGCAATTTTGGGGAGCAAATGTACAAGATTAAAATTAGCAATCAGCTAATTTTTAAAATCCCCCTGAGTCGTGAACTTCACATAGACCTGATCCTCAAAATATTCATCTGAAACTTTAGAGTGGTAAAGATAAAATCCCCCTGAGTCGTGAACTTCACATAGACCTGATCCTCAAAATATTCATCTGAAACTTTAGAGTGGTAAAGATAACACTCCTTACAGGGATGTAATTGAAATCCACTGCTAAAATCAACACCTCATACTGATCAGCGTGGAAGAGATAAAAAAAATTCTAGAAGCATTTCTACTTTAGAAAAAACCTCCACATTCTCTTTCCAATGCATGGGATTATAGATAATAATAAAAAGGATGGATAAATGATGGCCGAGGAGCAAACAAAAGTCCAGAGAAAAAGGGGGAATCCGAGGGAATCACTTTGGGGTTATAACACAGATCTAATTTAACAAAGGTAACTAAAAACCCTTTGACTCATCCACTTTGAGAGAGAATACCCTTTACATTGAAAGAAACATAGCCATCCAGATGTGATTCCCCCTTTGTATCGCATGTTTGTTATAGACTTATAATAACATGGCATTTCAAAAGAGGAAATCGGATCAGGGTCCCCCAGTTTACCCTGCACACCTGCAATGTTCCAATTTAGGATTTTTAGCATCTCTAAAATCGTGGTTTCATTACCCAGAGGGATTTTAGCACTTACAATGTTGAGTTAATCTTGCAAATTTAGCCCACTCAAAAGGTTCAAAATGGTTGTGCAGAGGAAAAAGGTAATGCTGCGGGCAGGAAGAACTAGGACTGACAGTGTCATTTGAACAAAGGGAGTTTCCCTCTGGGTAACACCACCCGCTATCACAAGTTTATATAAAAAAATCCATGCTGGAGTGCTGAGATTACAGTAGGGGTTAGGAGAAGATACATATATGCCCTCAGAATGACCCCTGCCGTATAGGGGTTAGACAAAAACAATACAATCCCCCTCGATAGACTTCAGAGAGGACCCAATCCAGCCAGTTCTTCTAATCATTAATAATTTCATCAAACAAACTCTGACTCTTCATGTTAGGGAGCTTTCCAGCTAACAAAGGAACCACCTTATTTTTGGCTTGAATAAATGTTTCTTATTCAGCATGTTTAAAAAGGGGTACTTTAGTCAAAACTACAACATATGGGAGTATATTTATGAGCCCCTAGCGCCACTTTGTGCCACATTAGCATAATTTGTTTTACGCTAATGTGGCCAAATTAGGCCAAAATCGTCATGCCATATTTACAAAGTAGCGCAATGCATGCATTGCGCCACTTTGAAACCCTTTGCGCTACATTATGCTTGCACCGGGCATAATGTATGGCGAGGGAGCAGTCCCCTGTTAGGGGTGCAGACAAAAGAGTTCAAGGATGGCACTTTTAATGCCTGTTCAGAGCAGCCTTTAAAAGGGGGCTTCCATCATTTATAATGGGCCCAAATGTACTCTGCAGGAATAGCGTCAATATTTTGACACTACTCCTACAGAGTACATCAATAACATAAAAAAATAGCCTTTTTTCCCTACCCTTTTGCCATGGTGTGCCATATCTTAGATACAGTGCATATATGGTGGTGTTAGGGGGGTGCTAAGGAGGCACAAGGAAAATGGCACTGCACTAAGTGCAGTGCCACTTTCCTTACATATGCCCCATGGAGTGCAGGCTGGTGGAAGCTGGATAAGAACAATATTATGCTCAGTATCTGAAGCAGATCTAGCTATCGAGTAGATATCTTAACTCTGCTTACCATGCTCCTTGTTGGTTGGACATGCATTCATAGTACATTGTCTCCTTGCTCCCTCATTTATATTACTAGGGCATGGAGCAGATACCAGAGAATAGATGGAGGTGAAAGGGACGTTGTCATGGTACCACTAGTCTGCTTCTCATTTCCCTCCATGTAAGATTGAGCAGAGGATGATGGAAAATCGAGATGCCTAAATGCCGATGTAGACATTGTGGGCGCAGTAACAGGAGTTACCAGTGGTACAACCTCCTGAACAAAGAGAGACAGCTGTGTATATAATGTCCAAAGCTCTTTGCCCAAGGAACCTACTGTGACTTCTAAGTCTACAACTCTCTCAATGAGAGCATTCAGAACCCCTAAATTCTTTACTTTCCATTTGGTTGAGTGTACCAGGTAGAGTAACACATTTTGTAAGTGAATTGCCCCCCTTTCTACCTCTCATTCTGTGAAGAGCTAGGCTTTGCTCTAAAGTACACATACTCTGAATGGTCTTAAACCTAAGTTCCCCCCCTTCCCACTAGATGTGGCTGTGCTGTAGGTAGCCCGGCCAGATTGCAAATCAGCTGGGGGTGGTTTTACCGACTCATCAGATAAGGACAGGGAGCACAGATGGGCAAAATCTCTGGTTGTGTCAGCAGGGAAACTGCTATTTCACTGGGGATATGTTCAGTCAGGGGAGTAGAGGAGCCAGAGACTTTCTAAGACTGAATAAGTAGCTCCGCCACATTGTGGATTTCCTTCGTTAAAGCAACCACAACATTTGTTAAAAACAATAGAATAGTTTTATTTGCCCAGGGATGCATGTTCTTTGTATGAGATGACTCCCCTTTCCCCAAGCTTCTAGACCCGTACACCTAGAGGGTAAGACCACAGTATTTATTCAACCAGGTAATAAGAATGGCAACTACTGGTTGAGCCTTGGCCCACTTTTTAACTTCTCCCCATACCATTGCACAAGACTATCACAGTATTGTATAACACCTTGTGGCATGTCCAGTAATGTTCTATGTAGGTCTTCACCGAAGCTCATAGGATGGAAAAAAACCTCATGGCAGGCCCAGTAATTTTTCAATTGGGGTCCTGCAAGATTCTCACAAGATTGAATGAACCCCATACAGCATGCTTCATTCCCTGGAGCTTGCACACTACTCTTGCGAGTCTCTACAAGATTGTAACACACCTGTAGGACAATAATAGTATACTGGAGAGACTAGCCTCTCTAATGACAATAGTCTGTTAGATAATAGTTCTGCATATTAGGGTTTGAGGAGGGCCTATCCTTTCCGTTCAAAACTCTCTCTCATATGACAGGTATGAGTAATAGGCTGTGTCAGTGGACTGCCCTCTCCTATGACACCTCTCTCTCAGATGATGTGTATAGTAGGGTGGATGGGGAGTGACTAGCCTCTCCACTGAGGCCTCTGTCTCAGATGACAAGTGTGCATAGTAGGGTGTATGGAGAGAGACTGTCTCTCCACTAAGACATCTCTCTCACATGATAAGTGTGTATAGTAGTGAGTGGAGAAGAACTGCCCTTTCCTCTGACACCTTTTTCTCCAATAATAAGTGTGCATAGCAGGGTGTGTAGATGGTCTGGCCTCTTCTGACAGACCTCTTTCTGAGATTATTGGTGTGCATAGTAGGCTATCCACTGAGACCACTTTCTCAGATGATAGGTGTGTGTAGTAGGCTGTGCCAAGAGACAGTGGCTTCTCTGTTGAGACAACTCTCTCAGATGATAAGTATAAATATCAGTGAGTGTAAAAGCACTGCCTTTCCCTCTCAGACCTCTCTCTCAGAAGACAGTTGTGTGTATTAAAGAGTGTACATGGACTGTCCTCTCCTGTCAGACCTCTCTCATAGATGAAGGGTGTGTGTAGTAGGGTTTGTGGATAAACTACCCTCTGCTGTCAGACCTCTCTATCAGATGTCAGATGATGGGTATGCGTTGTAGTTTCTGGATAAAGACTGCCATTTCCTGTCACATGTTTTTCTCAGATGAGAGGTGTGCATAGTAGAGTGTGTAGATGGACTGGCCTCTACTTTCAGACCTCTCTCTGAGAGGACAGGTGCTCATAGTTTTGTGTGGTGAGGGACTTGTCCTCTCCTGTTACACCTCTCTCTCAGATGACAGGTGTACATAGTAGGGTGTGTGGATGGACTGACCTCTCCTTTGCCTCCTCTCTCTCAGATGATGGTGTGTTTAGTAGGGTGTGTGGAAGGACCAGCCTCTGCTTCAAGACCTCCCCTCAGATGACAGATGTGCGTAGTAGGATGTGTGGAGGGAATGGCCTCTTGTTTCACACCTTTATCCCAGATAACAGTAAGCATGGAAGGAATAGTCTCTCCTGTCAGATCTCTCTCTCAGGTGATGGATGTGTGTAGTAGTTTGAGGGGAGTAACCAACCTCTCCTGTTAGACATCTCTCTCAGATGACAACTACGCTTTGCATAGTTTGAGGATAGACTGGTCTCTCCTTTTAGACCTCTCTCTCAGATGACAGGTGTGCATAAAAGTGTGAGGGGAAGGATTGGCCTCTGCTTGCAGACCCCTACTCAGATGACAGGGCTTCATAGGAGGGTGTGTGGAGGGATTGGCCTCTCCTTTCACATCTCTCTCACAGATGACATGCATGCATAGTAGTACGTGTGGTGGGACTAGTCTCTCCTGTCAGATCTATCTCTCAGATGATGGGAGTGTGCAGTAGTTTGTGTGGAGTGACAGGCCTCTCCTGTCAGATATCTCTCTCACATCATGGGTGTGCTTCTTGTAGTGTGAGGATGGTCTGGCCTCTCCTTTCAGAACTCTCTCAGATACTAGTGTGTACAAGTGTGTGGGGATGGACTGCCATCTCTTGTAAGACTTCTCTCTTAGATGACGGTGTGCTTAGTAGGGTGTGTGAATGGAATGACCTCTCCTTTCAGACCACTCTCTCACATGACAGGTATGCATAGTAGTGTGTGGAGAGGGACTGCCTTCTCCTGTTGGGCACCTCTTTCAGATGACTGATTTGTGTAGCAAGGTGTGTGGATAGATTGGCCCCTCCTGTGAGACATCCCTCTTAGATGAGGGGTGTGAGTAGTAGAGTATGTGGATAGACTAGCCTTGCCTTTCAGACCTCTACATCAGATGACAGGTGTGTGTTGCAGTGTGTGGGGAGAGACTGCTCTCTCCTGTCAGATGTCCCTTTCAGATGACAGGTGTGCGAAGTAGGGTGTGTGAATGGAGTGGTCTCTCCTTTCAGACCTCTCTTTCAGATGATGGGTGTGTATGTATACGAGAAACAGTTAAAAACTTTGCTCCCAGATGAGAGAGCATTTCAAAGCTCCTCCCTGCTGGGGGGCAAACCTTGGGCCTCATTACAAGTCTTATGGTCTACTGGGTCTACTCAGCAGGAAACTCCTAATGGGCCCAGTGGAGAGGTAGCCACAATGGCAGCAACCTCACCATTGGAATTTAGATGGATAGGCTTTTTCTGTTGCCCAAAATCATTATCAGGCCCTTTGTGTTTGCTTGTGCATTCGGGGAGATCCAGACATGCTCCTGTCAGGAGGGAGAAAACAAAGTTTTTCCCTGTCCATGCTGGTGTGGGCAGGAAAAGCGCTGTGTCCTGGGGGTGGACTCTCTGGGACACAGTATGTGAGCCAACGCTGAGGGTGGGCTCCCAGGGGCTATAGAAGGCTCAGAGTGGGGGGATCTTGCAGCCCCCTCTCCTTCTCTAAACAATAAGACCATGGAGGGTGAGCCCCCTTATAAAAAGTATCCCTGAATCTGGGTTTCTTGGAGCCTACCATGGCTTGGGGAGTGGGTTGTGTGCCCCCCTCCCCTTATAAAACTCCACCCACTCCTAAGCAATTATTGGCCGTGGTGACCCCATCCACCGGGGACACTCATTTAAAAAAAGAGGAGAGGGCTGTGTGTCCCTCTTCTTTAAGCCTTATTATGTCCTAGGCACCCCCATGCCACTGGGACAATCTTTTCAATAAAGGGGAGGGGACATCCCTCACTCAGCTGATTTCATCCTCAGGGACCCCAACCGCTGGGGCCTGGTGTGAGTTTTATGGGAATGGATGCATGTAATGCCGCTCCCCGGGCTTATTTTTGCCCCGGAGTCCCCATCCTCTACGGTCTGGTGCATTTCTCTGAGAGAGGTGAGCACTCTGCCCCTGGGGGCACGACAAGGGGGTCCCAGGGACCCCATCCTCCGGGCCTGGCTTATTTTCAGTGGGAGACAGGCTCTCCACAGCTGCTTTCAGCCCCAGGCACCCCATCTCCTGGGGCTCGCACTATAAAAGATGGGTGCCTCTGGGCCCACCAGGCCACCCACCATATTATCATTTGAGGATGCGGTAGGAGCCTCAAGGTTCCGAGAGCCTCACAGAATCACAGTATGTTTTTGTTTAAGTTTAAAAGATCATTTCTGATTATGGTGACAATTATGGAATAATTCATTCCATGCACTGCTACTACATTATGGAAAATATGTATCAGAAAAAATGGTGCCCTCTGACCAAGAATCGCACAAAAAAAAATCACATTCTTCTAGGGGAACAAGAATATTGTACTTATTGTACAAATCTTTGAGTGCTCGAATTTATGTCTTTTTTTACTTTTTTCTTTGGATCACCTAGCTACTCCTGCCAGAGCATATGCACCGGATGGCCACTCCTGGTGACACACAGCCGCTTAGCCTCCTCACAATGGAAGCAATTGCTGAACAGTACTTCTGGCTGGTGGTGCTTGAGGAAAAAAGGGAGGAGAATTCAGCCGTTGCCTCTGCAGTCTGCCGAAGGAACACCGCTACCCAGAGTGACACCGGCAATAAATGTCATCAATGTTTGTACACTCCTTATTGCCCTTGCCCTACCCTCTGCAATTAGTGACCACTAATGGAATCTGTCAACAACATAAAGTAAAAAACACCAATTCCTCATTCCCAAGAATTTATTTTCCTACCACAGTCGATAAAAAGATGTCTGCTATCTTTCCTATAATCGGTCCAAACCTAAATGGACATTTTTGTAAAGAGCCTCCCTAATGCTAGTGAGAATAGGTCAACAGCACCAACAGGGTCAACATCATAGGATTTGCAACAGGACATCATTCTTATTCCAAATGAAGCTGGTGAGGTGAACTAGCTCATCATAGCCAGCAAATAGGCTAAGGGAAACACAGATTTAGTGAAGAATTCAAGATTGAGAATACCATGATTAAACAATAAATAGCCACGTAGTGTTGAGTTACTTACTAAAGTAAGCATATTGAACTCCTTAAGTCTCAGGAGGGGTCAGGATGACTCAGTAAAAGATTACTTCATTAGAATATATTGGGCGTAGATTGTGGAAAAAAGTGCACACTACTCATTCTTTCACACATATTCGTGTAATTGATTCTCTATACTACACTGCCCCTTTCATGCCTGAATAGGAGGGGTCGCATGGGTAGATGTCAATTTTTGTAACCATCTCCTATAAACAGTTAGTGTAGCTTTAACCACATGTGCCCCACCAAGTGTGGGGTCTGTTGAAGGTGGATATTAACACACAACTCAGCTGATCACAGAACCTGGGGAAAGAGGGTTAGGTGTTTTATGAAAAGGAGGATTAGGGGAATTAGGGAAAGATGAGAGATAGACTAACAAAAATTCTTCAGGTAAATGAGCTCATCACATCTGTTGCGGAAGGAAGACAACAGTTCAGTTATCAAAATCAGACAGTCCTTCAGTCCTCCAGACTCCCAAGTTATCAAATCAATTTGTTACCTAGGTATAAAAAATGCATCCAGGGAGTACAAAAAGAAAAATTATAGTTTGGGAGAGACAATATATACTATAAACAAATTAATAGGCAGTGCATCTGTATTCTTCTGTCATTGTCCAGCTTGGGTGAAGGGCTGAACTGAAAAGCTGGAGCGCTATGGATTCTTCTTCTGATGAGATGGCCTGTGGAGTACAAAAGTAAGCATTAAATGTAAACAAGATGATGCCTGAGTAGCAAGAGGGCATAGACTGGAGCAGTTATGTACCACTAACTATAACATTAGAAGAACCAATCTCATACCATCAATCCCCAGCATGTAGTTTCACATACCTTGCTGAATTACTCTAACAACAACATTTTGCTTTATCCAGTTAAACAGACCGTATGTCAAACACTTATTTAGAATTTAAAATTTGAGCCACTACTCTGCATTTCACACCTCTCAAGTTCACAGGGGTAAGCCTCTTTGAGGAATCCTGTTTTCTATTGAAGCAGATAGGCAATGGCCCTTCTACTGGTCAGTGTCAATGTTTGTTTAAGATTTATTTCGCTCAAAAGAGATAGACCTATAGTATTGACAAGAAAATGAAAATAATGTAAGGATTACTTAAGGCGTGGTAAAGAAACTGACTGGTCTTGAAAGAACCTAGAGATGATGGGACTTTAGCTTTACTGGAAGTTAACAAAAGGAAAATGTATGTAAATAACTCATTATGTGAAAGGAAAGCATTGATATCAAATAATTTCTCCATACATTATCATGTGTAGTTTACCAGACCCTCCCATCCCCTTACAGCATGAAACATGTATTTGGCAATATCCATAAGTAAGGTACCTGCTCCAAGTGTGGTGACCCATATGTCTGTCTTCTCCATTAAATAAAAATACAATATAGTGCAGCCTTTTAAGTCTTCACTGGCAGCCCAGTAAACGAATGAAACAATGGATAGGGATGGGAGACATCTTCTTGTTCTATAACTTGTTTTTAGGAAATAAAGGATTTATATTGTAACAGACTGTCACCATTTGTGCATTTCAATGTCAATGGTTGGATCAAAAGTTGAATTTGTTTTTCTCAGCTGACACTGCTGAGTCAGCATGGGCCAAATAATTGCTTTGCTCTTGTTGAATGATTACCTGTGACATGCACACTGTTCCAATTTATTTTAATTTAGTATTAAAATAGGTGTCCTTCTGTTCTATTACTCTGGAAAGTAGAGCTAATTTTTAAATTCAGGGGTGGGGTCATTTGGAACATAATCACTGGCCAAACTTGAGATCTCAGACCAATCGCTCTCATTATTCTTTGCTGTCTCAAGAGCACTATAATCCTTTCGAACAAAGTGTTTGTTCATTTTAATCATTAGTAATCTCTCCATATTAGGAGGTGAGAGATTGGTCCTTCTGCCTGTGATAACTGTGCCAGCTGCAATCAAAATACTCTCAGAAGAAACACTGACTACCAGACAAAATACTCTCAGAAGAAACACTGGCTACCAGACATGCAAGATTCTTTATTGCATACCTGTTGTGCTCTGGCCACTGAGCCCTCTTCCCATACCAACAGATCAATTACTCTTTATCGAGGTACACTTCTGTTTGGTCATCCAGATATTCTTGAACCATCCTCTGAATTGACATTGGTGCTGCCACCAGTAGTACCTGCAACTCTGCAGTTGACTTAAGTCCTACTGAATGAAGCCAACTCATTGCAGAGGCTGATGTTGTAACATTTGGAGTCAATGGCAAAAGAGACTGCAAGCAAAAAACAACGGCCTATGTGGAGGTTAAATGCTGCACTTCAAAACTTTTGCCATGGTCTCAAATTTGCAGTCATTTTTAAAGCCCACACACTTTACTGATGGTGCAAGTGTTACAAAGTAAGACATCTTTTTCAGTAAAAAGAATGTAAGCAGCCAGCGCTTTTTTGTATCATAGTTCCAGTATCATGGTACAGATCTAGTCCTTGGAGGACACAGTTGGTATTTGCAGCCTCTGATTAGCATTCAAGCAAAGGATTAACCTATCCATCAAAGAAGATGCTTCTTGATTGACACTGGTGAACATTTGTTCCACCATTTTCAACTGATCCTTTAGTGGATGCAACAATGGGATTGCTTGGCTTATCTTTCTTCCTGAGTTCCTGAGTGATAATCTAGAAAGGAAATAGCATTTAAATCTGACACTCCAACAGCCCCCATTTTGCCATCTCGATGTTCATGGCTTTGGAAGTTGTATCCCCTCTCCTTTGAATTTCACAAATGTTGATAGACTTATACTCTTCAAACTGACATTCCATCATGTAGCAGGTTGAGTTCCAACATGTTGTCACCCCCTGTCTGAAGACTTTTATAGGTAGACTATTAGCATGCTGAAAAATCCTCATCTGCTTCCGTGTGAATGACTGAAATTAGTGCACATTCTTCACCAGGAGACCAGTATGCTGCTCACTATGTCCTATTTTTTTTTTTTAAAGATCTTACACTATTACATTGATGCAATGTGGTAAACAAAGGATTCTGAAATATCCAATGACTGCAATGGATTTGAGTATAATACTTTCATTTTCATTGGTAATAAACCAAATTGTGAGACCTCCAGGTTTTAGTCTTTCATATATGTTAGTATTAAACTCTCTCAAGATGTTGATAGCTGTATGAAATTTACCCACGGTGAACCTTGCAACTGGTTCATGCTGTTGAATTCCCTGAAAAGCATCATTAGTGGTGAAACCAGAAGCTAGCCCTTGCCTAACTCACAGGAAAGAGAGCCTTTGTGCAGTGATACACATGTGATCTGTTGTTTGACAACTGGTCCAGATGTCTGCCGTGAGGTGGATGGACTGAACAGAGCTCTGCTTCATAGTGTTGCAAACCATTTACAGTACTTAATGATGTAGCATTGGCACAGCAACTCCGGCAAAATAGGTCTAACTCGAAACCTTCTATTTTGGGCAGAGGGCTTCCACCAATTCCAGAGAGCCCACTCCTTCCACAAAAGCAAAAATGAGGATGTCAAGTGTTAACATTTTAGATGTCTCCCCATTGTAGAAGCAAGCGTTTAATGATCTGGTGGTACAGTGACTCCTTGGTTAACATAGCCTTAATAGTAGGTTGGTTTTCTTGGAGTTCTACTGCCACAAGAGACCTACAGGTACCAGCAGCAGGTAACTGTCTAGGCATTTTGGGGCAGAAGGTGCTACATCATGCTGTGCCTTGTTCAATGCAGATGTTGCTGTGGGTAGTGATTGTATGCTATGGCAGAGGCTTACAGGGATGCTTTGCGTGATGCTGCTGCTGGAATCATCCTCTTCTTCCTCTTGACTGTTTTCTTCTATTACGTCAGCCTCTGTTCTCTCTCACCATCAGCAGCTATGTTTTAAGGTGCTGTTCGCACATGGTTCTGTTCTGTTTTTTAAATGGGACAGTTGGCCTCAGGTACCGGAATGCCCACCTGACTTACTCTGACAAATTTTCCTGTGGCAAATGGAACATATTGTGATGTTATCTCAATGAAGGCTAAGTGTAAAGCAGTCCCAAACTGGAACGAACTGAAAGGGAGAGATTTCTTATTATGTCAAAGCCCAGAGAACTGGAATGAAAGTAACATTGTTGTGTTGTTGTTTTCCTTTCTACAGGGCATACTGCAACTGTGGTAGGAGTGGTGGAAGTAATGGTTGCAGGTTTCTGAGATTTTTAAAATATGAGAGCCAGCAGTGTTGGTGAAACCACATGCCTCCAAGCAGGTTGAATATAGGTGATCTATGA
Source organism: Pleurodeles waltl (assembly GCF_031143425.1). Taxonomy (NCBI): domain Eukaryota; kingdom Metazoa; phylum Chordata; class Amphibia; order Caudata; family Salamandridae; genus Pleurodeles; species Pleurodeles waltl. The sequence continues at coordinate 1,572,333,269 of NC_090440.1, forward strand.
CACCTCTGTGTCACTCCTCACACTGATGATCACTGGCTCATCATCACCACCTTGCTCACTTGCAGAGTTTTCAGGAACCTTCATTTTCCCCCTTTCAATGAGATGCAGCTGGGGTCCAATCCATGTACAAATCATCAGAAAAGGGGTTTGAGAAGATGGGGGAGTACTCTTTCTGTACTCTGCAGGAGATCATGAAGCCGATGGGGGAAGATTAGTCTTCACTGCATCATCTTGCTCAGCAGAAACCTGAACCTCCTTTTCTCCTAATTTTGGAAGATCTGTTGCTGTAAACATCTGGATAATATGTCAGCATATTTTGCATGATATCTGGAATGGTGGCTGTAGGTCAATGTGCCAAATGTGTGGAGGATGATTATAACATGGAATGAGGTTTTCTGTGGCTTCTCACAATGATGTCCATTACTCGAGGCATGAGTTACACTGTGACACATTCTAAACCTCAATACCATGGGGTACTCTCTGCCACTATGAGACCAAAATAGCACACCCTGGACGTGGCATAGACTACCTCTAATTTCAGAGTACTGAACTAAACCAAGGACCAATATATACAAGGTTCCATACAGTGTCTTGTATCTCATGAATACTGCGTACCGTTCAATAGGCTCATTTCAATATGCTATTTCCTAGTTTACTTAGTCATGTGTACTGGCAATGAGAAAGTTATTGAGAATTTACCTACCCGAGAATAATAAAATTGTTCAGGCTTATACTACAACACATTTAGTGATATCAGCGCTTGCAAACATACTAAAGTATTACATGGTTGGCTTCCAAGATCAGAAAAAAGTGGATGTAATATAATGGTTTGCTAGTACTGTTTCAACTTTGTTGCACTTCAATTTTACATTCAGTGTTATCTGTGTGTTGTTTTGTATCACTTAATATCACTGTTAAGTAAACTTAGAAAATGTGTGAAAAAGAAGATGCCCTTGAGTAATGCCTGACTATACTCACTTTAAGTATTTAGACAAAAACTATCCAGGCTGGTTTCTATATTTCAACAATATGACGGCATGCCCAAAATATATCTTGTTTGCTAATGAAATTAAAGATAGATTCATTTGTTCTGTCAATCCCACATGTCATCTTGTTCTCGCTATTTAAAACAGAAGTAGCAATTAAAAAGACAACATGCTAAACCCTAATCTGTCATTTTCCAGGTGCTTATGTCAACAAATGCATTAATGCATGCATTGATTAATAGTCATTTTGTCATTATTACAAACACTTTTCAGTAAAAATGTATTTGCAGTCAAATGAATTGAATATTGAACATGCACACAGTAAATCATTAAAATAACATATATTCAACATAATTTTAGGATGATGCCAAAACAGTGTGAAGCTTTTGTTCAATGTACTAAAAGTAGAAACTATTAAAAAAACTGAAGATTAACGTGCCAGAATGACAAGCCTTTCAAGCTGCCAGTTACCATACGAAACATCTATAAATACACAATGAAACACAGGAAATAATTGCTTGTGCACAGTAATCTATCATGGCAATATTTCAGAGACAAAAATCTACTGAAGTGGTGTGGAAATGCAGACTTTGAAATGTGCAAAATTTGTCTTCCTACATCCTACCCTTACTGTTCTATCTGAGAGCTATAAGTGGTCATTTAGAAGGCTGCCATTGTTTCCTACAGCATTTAGATTTCATGGGATATCCATCACCATTGTGATGGAGTAACCCCTCTGCCAAAATCTAATAAAGGCCCATAGTTTCTTTCAGATTCACTCAGTCTCACTCTGATGCACTCATTCCTGCTCAGTCTCACTCATTCTCACCTACTTTCTCTGAGTCTCACCATGACTCACTTCCTGATTCACTCGTCCTACTCATTTCACTTCACTAAATTTCACTGTGACTCAATCATACTCCATCAGTCCCACTCATTCTCACTCAGTCGCACTCAGTCTCACTAATTCTGACTCACACTATCTCACTCTGACTCACTCAGTCTCCCTCAGACTCACTCAGTTTCACTTTGTCTCACTCTTAATCACTCATTCCTTCTCAGTATTGCTCATTCTCAACTAGTTTCCATGACTCTCCCATAACTCACTCGTCCTCTCTGATTCACTCAGTCCCACTCATTCCATTTTTACTGTGACTCACTTGCACTCAATCAGTCTAACTCATTTGCACTCTCCATCATTCTGACTAACTCAATCTCACTGTGGCTCAGTCAAACTCATTCACAGTCAGGCTCAGTCATTCTCATTCAGTTGAACTCAGTCTCACTGTCTCGCTCATTCATACTCATATCGATTCACTTACTATCACTCTAACTCACTCATACTCACTCAGACACACTCATTCTTACTCATTCTGACTCAAACTCACTCAAACACAATCATTCTCTCTCATTCTGAATCAATCAGTCTCACTCACTCTCACACCAACACTCCATCTCACTCAATCACTGACTCATTAAGACTCACTCAAACTGGAGTCAGACTTGACTATACTCCCTGTCATTCTTCCTAACTCATTCATTATCACTTGCATTCACTCTACTTATTACTCATTGTCCTCACTTTGACTCACTCCACTGACGCTCTCACTTTTACTCACATATACACACATAGACACACAGACATGCTCACATATACGCACACATTTTTACAGACAGACACTCTTCCACATACGTTCACAGTATTTAAAAACAATTTTACTCACCCTACTGCCTTTGCAGGTCCTGTTTGCTTCTTTCAACTTCAGACACTTGAAACTAAAACCTTATCCCTACACAGTCGCAGAGTCAACGTTTTGGTCTATGCTCATTTATCATTTTAGTCTATTCTCATATCATCTGTGACAAGTTCGGAAAGGGCGAGGAGACAGGATGATTGACATGTAGCCATTGGCAATGCAGGGCTTAAGCCTGCAACACCCTCAACTAACTTAAGCTGTGATGCTTTCCCATCTCACAGACAAGGAAGCAATGATGCTTGCCAGTGGCCTGAGGCCGGAGGTGGGGTTTCACCAGCCCTGGATAATGCTAGACAGCTGGTGCACATGGCTTTGTGTGCCTGCACCAGCCATCAGACAGTCTCACTAGCAGAGTTGTCTTAGGCTGCTAGACCGCATTTATAACAAGAGTGAATAAAAGGTTATTACTTTGAGGCATTTCCCTGGAGCCCTAATGGGAAAACTGTTACTGTTGTCTAGTCAACTTTCTGTCTCCCTAAAGCAGACAGAATGGGGGTAACCCTACAATATAACTATCTGGCAATTTAAATTAAGGGCTTAAGTCTAGAAAGATGACCCTTAACCTAAGCAAGCTAATGTTTAGGAAGCACATGGCGGGAGGCCAGATATCATAGAACAGAGGGAGGAAATGACACTCTACAGACAAATGGAAAGAGATTGGTTGTGACCTACATACGAGAAATATGTGTACCTTGATTCATAGGAGGCCAACAAAGAAAGTGTACATCTGAGCCCCCAATGTGTATGTCACTGAGGAATTCACTGGAGACCAGAGCAAAACCTTACTGTGGAGGCCTAATGTGACAGAATCTCTTACATCTTTATCTGAAACACAGAAATGACTGAACACCGAAAAGTAATGAGACCACAGTTACCGTAAAGCAGGGGCACCCTTAACCAGTCATCTACATAATGGTAAATGTTGGACCATTGTAGAGGCACTGTTTTGTACAGCTCTATTCAATGAGAGCATCTATTACCTGCCACACAAATGAATACAATCAGTGGTGTCTGTCACAAAAGGATGTAAAATCTAGCCCCTTTGTGTTGGCAACATATAGGGGGTCATTCTGACCTTGGCGGTCCATGACCGCCATGGCGGAGGGTGGCGGAAGCACCGCCAACAGGCTGGCGGTGCTTCCTTGGCGATTCTGACCGCGGCGGTAAAGCCGCGGTCGGAAAAGGGGAGCCGGCGGTTTCCCCCCCGGTTTCCCGCTGGCCCAGGGAATCCGCCATGGCGGCGCTGCTTGCAGCACCGCCATGGGGATTCCGACCGCCTTCCCGCCAGCCTGTTTCTGGCGGTGTCCACCGCCAGAACCAGGATGGCGGGAACGGGTGCCGTGGGGCCCCTGGGGGCCCCTGCACTGCCCATGCCACTGGCATGGGCAGTGCAGGGGCCCCCTAACAGGGCCCCACAAAGATTTTCACTGTCTGCTTAGCAGACACTGAAAATCGCGACGGATGCCACTGCACCCGTCGCACCCCTTCAACTCCGCCGGCTCCATTCCGAGCCGGCTTCATTGTTGAAGGGGCTGTCCCGCTGGCCCAGCCGGCGGTCTTCTGGCGGTCGCCCGCCAGCCCAGCGGGAAAGCCAGAATGGCCGCCGCGGTCTTTTGACCGCGGAGTGGTCTTTCGGCGGGAACCGCTTGGCGGGCGGCGACCGCCGACTGCCGCGGTCAGAATGACCGCCATAATCACTGGTCTCGAGCTCTGTGTGTGAGAGTCACTAGCTTTAGAGACTCATTGACATTGAAAATGGGAAATCAGTTTATATAAGGACATGCTCTACAACCAAACTTGAACCACATACTATATGCAACTATTTTGGAATAAAAGCTCAATTTTATTTTGTGCTAAGGTTCTTTTCAGCCTGGGGTACGATTTCAATGGTCCCTTCAATCATGCTTTCTGTACGTTTGCTAGCAGTCCCGAAATGGCTGAGATGAGGAGGACAGAAAGGAGGACACATGGACAACAGAAGCTTGAATCCATTACCCTCAAAGGCTGTAAATTAAATAAATCCCTCAACTCCAAAACAGTCCATATCAGTCGTTCCATAGTCCTTTGGGGTTTTGGAATTACCTGCTGATACTTCTCTTTTTAGGAGCACCAAATGTGAAAATTTCCAAATAGTGAATTTTACTTTTCCCTTATATTTCCTACACAATTATTCTGAGAGTTCCTGCAGAGAAGCCAAATAACTACTCCCATCAGCATGATCTGCCCTAAACCAAGAGGAGATCATAGCTAGACATTTAGCCACAAGAGAATGTGTTTTTCACTTGATAATCTGGTCATCATTTACTTCAGCATAACGTTATTCACCATTTAATATAATGTCTGGTACTTTCTTCTCTGTCTCATGGGACATGACTGATAGCCTCTTATAATTGCTTCCTAGATTCATACCATTGGCATTCATTATAAAAAATGTAAAGGATAACATGTTCAGCACAGTTCTAATCAATGTATAATGCAGAATAAAGAACACAACTTTAAAATGCTAGCAAAGCAACATCAACATAGCTGATGACCAGGAAACAGCAAGAGGATTTTCATTTAGGGAGGGGAAGAAATGCAAACTAGGAACAAAAAGAGGCAAACAGAAGGGGAGAGAGAAACTCAATGTTCTGAAGCAAACCCTAAAAAGGAAACCAAAATTTAATATGAGAGGGATGACATGTTACATCCCAAAATTGAGAGTCAGAGAAAAGATTATGTTTTGGAAAGTAGACAACTTATGTGTAAAAACAGTAGAAGGAATACTGACAGTATGCCTTTAAAATGATATAGAGAGTGGAAATCTATAAACGAGTGAAATGAGAGTCAACAAAGAAAATCAGTATATGAAAAAATGGCAGCTGTGGAATGTGCATACAAAAGAATATAACTCTCAAAGGACTTGGAAGTGCCAGGAACATGCAGCAAAGTCATACTAGGAGGGAAGGACAGCCTTGTAAATTGGAAAGGTCCAGTGTAAAGGGGAATCTATTAGTGACTTGCAAAATCTATAATGGACAAATACACTGATATTGAATAGATGGAAATGGCATGCATCAGAACAGCACAAATCTGACATGTGAAGGACAGAAAAGGATCAATTGCAATGACCAGCTGGGAGCAGGTGTGGTCATGGGAAGGTATCTGGAAAAATTGTAACGTACTATATGCAACAAATGTAGAAGTCAGAGATATGAAAAAACAAGACGATTGAATTAATAAGATTAGGTTGGGGAAGAAAGCCATGTTTCCCAAGTTTAAAATATGGAGATGTTATAGAAAGAGAAAGAATTTATTAGCACTATTAAGACAAAAGTGGTATGATAGCACAAAAGAAAACACCATGGATATCAGGGTAGTGTAAATATAAAGAAAGGAAGGTCCAAAAGACAAACCCTTGAAGGATCTAATAGGAAGATAAAGAGGTTCATAGTTTTGACCAAAAATCAAAGTAGGAGCTACAAAAGAGATATTATTGAATTAAAGCAATACAAGTACAGTAGCTTTATTACAAGACAAGGCAAAAATATAAAAATACTGGACATGTCATAACAGATCTAAATTGAGAGGTTTTCATGGTGTGCTGAGAAAAGAGGATTAGCAATATAAAGAATAGCAACTTTAATAAAATGAGCAGAATGGCCAAGATGAGAGGAAGGGCATAATGTAAGAGGACCCAAGATACAATTGCATGAAGGCTAAGCACCTAGTGCCTACCAAATAGAGAAAACAGGACTAATGCCTGAATCCTGTTGCCAAAAAAGTGCCTAAATAGTTTTGATTCACTATTTTAATATCTTCATCCAGGTCCCAAGTCCCAATAACACCAAAATTTCAAATTGTTGTGCTAGAGATTTGTTTAAATGTTGCAAAGTGATCCATTATATTTATGGATACAAATGATTCACCATAAGAACAGCTGATACCTGTTTACCCCTATGGGTGACACCTGTAGCTTTCCTAAGTCTGCAATTATGCATTAGTATATTGTACTTTAACTACTTTACATATCATAGATCCTTAATCTTCATATATTTCATAATTTGCTCAGGCAAAGGTTAACCAAGTCCAGTCTAGTACCACACAATATATTGGTTATAACGAGGAAGGCACCTGAATCTCCAAAGTCCTAGTTATTAAGGCGGTCATTACAACATTGGTGGTAAAAGCCGCTTACCGCTGTGCAGAAGACCGCCAACACACCGCTGCGGCCGCGGAATTCCGCCCCAGCTATTATGACCCACATCTCGGAATCCGACAAAACTCAGACACCCACACAAGTCCGCCACACCAAAGGTCAGTGATAAACTGGCGAAAACAAAATCTCCACCGTCACACCAACAGAAATACGCCCACACTATCACGACACACGAATCCACGCGGCGGTCTTTCAACCGTGGTATTCCATTGGCGGTACACACCGCCGCGCTCAAAATACACACACATTTACAAAACACAACCACATTGGACAATTCCAAATACACACACCTGATACACATACACACACCACTCCCACACAGCCAATACAATATAAAACACGCTCCCCCATCTGCCACGCAGCCCCCTGTGGGTTGAACCTCCGTTGCCGCTTTTGCCGCCTGACTACTCGCTCCCTTTTTTATTCTGTACCCCTGCACTTGGCTTCTGTGCCACTCTGTTTTTTCATTCTGTGCCCCTGTGTTTTGCTTTCTGTACCCCTGTGCTCTGTTGTCCCTCTCCTGCCGTCTTTTCCCGCCGTTTTTTCCCTGGGTTTTCACCGGGTTTTTCCCTCGCCGCTGAGCCCCTGCTGCCCCGCCCCCTTCACTCCCATTGGCCGCCTCGCTCCCACCTCCCAGCTGCTCCTCCCTCCCTCTGCCCTCATATGGAGGCCGCGAAGCGGGCGCGCAGCAGGCGCGCCGCTGGCATGCCTAAGGCAAGCACTTCTGCGCCCGTCCGCGTCTGGACCGCACCCAGCACCAGAACCCCTGGAACCCGCACCCCCCGCAACGCCAGACTGCACTACGACGCAAGCACCCTCCAGGCACTCAACACCAGACGAGACCACCCCTGCTACCGGGCCACCCCGAAATGCACCCAGGGGCCTTTCACCTGCCGGAACTGCAGATTCACCAGCATCCAACCCTCCACACCACCAGCCAGAGCACCCAACCCCCTCCGCTGCATCCTCCTCCGCTCGCAAGCACACCATCGAACTCTGGGACCTCCTAGACTCCACCGCCCCGACGTCGCCTTCCTGACGGAGACCTGGCTCAACGCCACCTCAGCACCAGACATCGCCATAGCCATCCCACAGGGCTACAAGATCTCCCGCAGAGACCGCACCAACGGAGTGGGAGGAGGAATCGCCATCATTTACAAAGACTCCATCAAAATCTCAACGAACACCGATGACACCCTCACCACCGCCGAGCAAATGCACTTCCAGATCCACACCGACCCCAACACCACCCTCAGAGGAACTCTCATCTACAGACCTCCCGGACCCCGCCCACAGTTCAGTGACACCATCGCCGACCTCATCAGCACCCACGCCCTCGCTTCCACGGACTACATCCTCCTCGGGGACCTGAACTTCCACCTCGAGAACAACAACGACGCCAACTCCACCGCCCTGATCGACAACCTCGCCAACCTCAGACTCAAACAGCTCGTAACGACACCTACTCACGCCGCTGGACACACGCTCGACCCCATCTTCTCCGCAAGCCCCCACGTCTCCTTCAACCACACCACCGAACCACACTGGACTGACCACAGATGTGTCCACTTCACCTTCAGAAAACCCACCACACACCACCGCACCCAACAGCTACCACGCCGCTGCTGGGGCAAGGTCACCGAGGACCAACTGACTACCGCCCTCACCCTGAGACCACCCACCGACCCCACCGACCCAGACACCGCCGCGACCAACCTCACACAGTGGATCAACGACTGCGCCAACACCCTCGCCCCTCTCAAGACCTCTACAACCAACCACACCAACAAGAAAGCCGCCTGGTTCACTGAGGACCTCCGGATCTCCAAGCACACCTGTCGGAAGCTGGAGAAGAAATGGCTCCACAACCGAACACCAGACAACCACACAGCCCTCAAGAGCGCCACCCGCAGACAATACCAACTCATCAGGACCGCTAAGAACACCGCTTTCAAGGACCGCCTAGACAACAACGCACACAACACCAAAGAGCTCTTCAGCATCGTGAAAGAACTCTCCAACTCCAGCTCCAACACCAACGACATCCCGCCATCTCAAGCTCTGTGCGACTCCCTGGCCACCTTCTTCCATCGCAAGATCACCGACATCCACGACAGCTTCAACTCCGACCCCCCCGCACCCACCACCGAGTCCACCACCCCTGCGACTACCACTCGCACCAGTCGCCTGACCGTCTGGTCCAGCGTCAGCCACGAAGACACCATCAAAACCATCCACTCCGGATCCCCATCAGACCCCTGCCCTCACCACGTCTTCAACAAAGCAAGCGCAACCATTGCGCCACACCTCCGGAAAACAATCAACTGTTCCTTCGAGACAGCAACCTTCCCAGAAAGCGGGAAGCACGCCAAGATCAACGCCCTTCTGAAGAAGTCCAAGGCGGACCCCAAGGACCTCAAGAACTTCTGGCCCATCTCCCTGCTCCCTTTCTCAGCAAAAGTGACCGAGAAGATTGTCAACAAACAGCTGACCCGCTACCTCGAAGTTAACAACATCCTGGACCCTTCCCAATCCGGTTTTCTCAGTAACCACAGCACCGAAACCGCCCTCATCGCCGCCACTGATGACATCCGGACCCTGATGGACAAAGGAGAAACAGCCGCCCTCATCCTCCTGGACTTAGCAGCAGCCTTTGACACAGTCTTCCACCGCACCCTATCAGCACGCCTCCATGACGCCGGTATCCAAGAGAAGGCCCTGGCCTGGACTACATCCTTCCTCTCCGGCAGAACCCAGAGCGTCCGCCTCCCACCCTTCCGCTCCAAAACCACCGAGATCATCTGCGGCGTCCCACAGGGATCCTCCCTCAGTCCGACACTGTTTAATATCTACATGGCCCCCCTCGCCCACGTCCCACGACAACACAACCTCAACATCATCTCCTACGCCGACGACACCTAGCTGATCATATCCCTCACCGAAGATCCCCACACCGCCAAAGCTAACCTCCACCGAGGAATGAAGGCCGTAGCCGACTGGATGAAGGACAGCAGACTGAAGCTGAACTCAGACAAGATGGAGGTCCTCATTCTCGGACCCACCCCATCAGCCTGGGACGACTCTTGGTGGCCCACGTCACTAGGCACAGCCCCAGAACCCACGGACCACGCACGCAACCTGGGGGTCATCCTCGACTCCACTCTCTCCATGACCAGGCAAGTCAGCGCCGTCTCCGCGTCCTGCTTCAACACCCTCCGTATGCTCCGCAGGATCTTCAAATGGATCCCCCTCGACACGAGAAAAACCGTTACCCAGGCCCTCATCACCAACAGACTCGACTACGGGAACGCCCTCTACTCAGGAACTACAAACAAGCTCCTGAGACGACACCAACGCATCCAGAACGCCTCGGTCCGACTCATCCTCAATGTCCCCCGCCGCAGCCACATCACACTCCACCTGAGAGGCCTGCACTGGCTCCCCGTCAACAAAAGGATCACCTTCAAGCTCCTCATCCACGCACACAAAGCACTGCACAACACCGGACCCACCTACCTCAACAACCGACTCAGCTTCCACACCCCCACCCGAAGTCTCCGCTCAGCCAACCTCGCCCTCGCCACAGTCCCCGCATCCGAAAAACCACCGCCGGCAGCAGATCCTTCTCCTACCTCGCCGCCAAGACCTGGAACACTCTCCCCACCATCCTACGACAGACCCAGGACCTGTTGGCCTTCAGAAGACTCCTCAAGACCTGGCTCTTTGACCAGTAGCACCCCCCTCTCCCCAGCGCCTTGAGACCCTCGCGGGTATGTAGCGCGCTTTACAATTGCAGTGATTGATTGATTTATTGACCCACAAACCCCTATGATCACTATTACAGAGAGAAGGCCAGAGAGAGACACCACCATCAACAAACTAGCATCCACAGGCACACAACACCATCACCCACACAACTTTCATGCACAAAACACCACACACCACTACATATCACCACACTCATCACCACACACACCACCCCACACATCACCTACACCACCCCATGGCACGGCGAAAGCACCCCAGGTTCTCGGAGGAGGAGCTCAGGGTCATAGTGGAGGAAATCGTCCGGGTAGAGCCACAGCTATTTGGAGCACAGGTGAAGCACACCTCAATTGCAAGGATGATGGAGCTATGGCGAAGAATAGTGGACAGGGTCAACGCAGTGGGACAACACCCAAGAAATCGGGAGGACATCAGGAAGAGGTGGAACGACCTACGGGGGAAGGTGCATTCTGTGGTCTCAAGACACCACCAGGCGGTTCAGCGGACTGGAGGCGGACCCCCACCTCCTCCCCCACATCTAACAACATGGGAGGAGCAGGTCTTGGCGATTCTGCATCCTGAGGGCCTCACAGGAGTCGGTGGAGGAATGGACTCTGGTAAGTCAAAACTTTAACTACCATATCCCCCACCCTACCTGCATGCTATCACATACCCCCACCCACGCCCCCACCCCTATCACTCCAACTCCTCAAAAATGTACCAATATCACAAACCACCCATCCCAACACCAAGCCCTGCATGCAACACCAACACATGGACACCCATCACTAAAGCATGCCCACTGCACATAGCCATACACCCCCCTAAACCATCATCACACAAGCCCCCACACAGGAATGCCAGCACTGGGGTACAAGCTCACCCACCCATTGCACACCATGACACACACAGATGCAATAATCATGCCTTTACACCCCTTCAGGACCACTACCCAACATCACCAGACAGGAGGGTCCAGACATCTCCACTCCACCCACAGAAGAGGCCCACAGTGATGACAGCACCTCTGTCCACCTGGATCTAGATGACCAGCCCGGACCATCGTGGGCCTCGGGACAGTCGGTTCCCCTTACACAGGCACAGGCCACCACAGACCTTCCCCCCCCGGAAACACCAGCACAGCACCCACCCAGCAGGCCCATACCTCCGTCCCCAGGACACGTCAATCAGCTGCTACCACCACTACAGGGAACCCAGGATAACCCACCACCCCAACAACAACAGGGACCTGGGGGCAGTGGCAGTGGGCACACAGTCCAGGGGACGGAGGCCCAGGAACACAGGGGAACTGGAAGGGCTGCTGTGCGACAGGGGGCGGACAGGCCAAGGGAACCCACTCTCCACGAGGCCCTCTCCTCCATCATGGGAGCATACCACCAGTCCCAGGAGACAATGGCAACGGTACTGGCCAAGTTTCAGGAGACCCAGCGCATGCAGGAGGAACAGTATTTGGGGTTCAGGGAGGAACTCAGAACCATTAGCTCCGCCCTGGGCACCATTGTAGGAGTGCTGAAGGAACTGATCAACACCAGGAGGGACACTGTGGCACTCCAAGGTGTCCCTGACACTAGCATGGACGATGAACTGCCCACCACCTCCGCTGGCGCTAGGGGACAGGACGCCCCGCCACAGGACCACCACACCAGCACCCCACCCCCTGCAGACGGAGAACCACCCCGCAAACAGTCCCTGAGATCCAGGAACAAGACAGAGAACGACACCAAGACCCCGCCAAGAAATTAGACCACCCTGATTGTCATCCCACTGTCCCACTTTGTCACCCTGTCCATATTGAAACTGCCCCAGCTCCACTTCCTATGCCCATATGGGCAACGCACCTGTAAGACTAATAGACTGGACTCTGCCATGGACATTCCTCCGCCATCACCACTCACCATTTAACTTCCCCCTCCAATATTTTGTATTTAAATAAACACACCTAAAGCACCAAAAGATCAGGAGTCTGTCTGTGATTTCGAAATAGTGTATTTGCAATTACAGTGACAAAATGTTCAGGAAATAGTAATGTTAACATAACTATGTCACACATCTCTAGTCCCTGAGGAATCTAAGCAGATGACACACGTTGGGACCCACACCTGTGAAACCGTAAGGGAAAGTGACAACTCAGTGACCATACACTAGGTGAAATCGACAGACAGGATAGAGGTAGAAGTGTAAAAGTACATGCAGTAGGCAGGAATGTATTCTCACCTGTGTTTCACTGGAAATATTGCTGGATGACTTAGTCCCTGTTCTGCATGTCTTCTTCCTCTGCTTCCTCATCTTCACTGTCCACAGGCTCCACAGCTGCAACAACACTGCCATCTGGACCATCCTCCTGCAGAAAAGGCACCTGTCGTCGCAAAGCCAAGTTATGAAGCATACAGCAGGCCACAATGATCTGGCACACCTTCTTTGGTGAGTAGAATAGGGATCCACCTGTCATATGGAGGCACCTGAACCTGGCCTTCAGGAGGCCGAAGGTCCGCTCAATCACCGTTCTAGTTCGCCCATGGGCATCATTGTAGCGTTCCTCTGCCCTTGTCCTGGGATTCCTCACCGGGGTCAGTAGCCATGACAGGTTGGGGTAACCGGAGTCACCTAATAGCCACACACGGTGCCTCTGGAGTTGACCCATCACATAAGGGATGCTGCTATTCCGCATGATGTAGGCGTCATGCACTGAGCCAGGGAACATGGCATTCACATGGGAGATATACTGGTCTGCCAAACATACCATCTGTACATTCATGGAATGATAACTCTTCCGGTTCCTGGACACCTGTTCTCTCCTGTGGGGGGGGGACCAAAGCCACATGGGTCCCATCAATGGCACCTATGATGTTGGGGATATGTCCAAGGGCATAGAAGTCACCTTTCACTGTAGGCAAATCCTTCACCTGAGGGAAAGCGATGTAGCTCCGCATGTGTTTCAACAGGGCAGACAACACTCTGGACAATACGTTTGAAAACATAGGCTGGGACATCCCTGATGCCATGGCCACAGTTGTTTGAAAAGACCCACTAGCAAGGAAATGGAGCACTGATAGCACCTGCAATTGAGGGGGGATTCCTGTGGGATGGCGGATTGCTGACATCAGGTCAGGCTCCAACTGTGTACACAGTTCCTGGATTGTGGCACGGTCAAACCTGTAGGTGATTATCAAATTTGTTTCCTCCATTGTCAACAGGTCCACCAGCGGTCGGTACACCGGAGGATTCCGCCATCTCCTCACATGTCCCAGCGGACGGTGCCTATGAAGGACAACAGCGAGCACAGACTCAAACAACTCAGAGGTATGTACCCACTGTCTACACAAAACACCATTCAATAAAAAAATGTGGCCTGTATGTGTGTTGAGAGTAGGCCTAGGTATGTGTGACGAAGTTGTTAATTAGGCCATGTGGGCCCCTGAAATGGCGGCTGCTTGACCTCTAAAGTGGGACAATGGGATGTGAGGTAACTGCGCTGGTGTTGTATACATCGCGGTAGGCGGTCGAAGACCGCAGCGCAATGCTGCATTGGTTAACATTGGACCCTATGGGTCCCAGGAGCCAATGGCGATGTACGCCGGCGGTGATGGTACGCACCCCCGCAGACGTGACCGCCGCGGACGTGACTGCCATTTTCTGTCTGTTGAATCACTCGATACTTGATCTTCGACAGGAGAGAACCTATACTGCAAGTGCTGCTGTGACCTCGGTCTGGAAGAGACAATGGCTCGTGCATCTGGGGAAAGGGCCCCTGCCTTCACATCGAAGGAGTTGGAGAAGCTCATCGATGGGGTCCTCCCCCAGTACACGCTACTCTACGGTCCTCCAGACCAACAGGTAAGTACACAGGGAGCATGTTGTATGGGCTATGCCTGTGTGGAGAGGGCTGGTTGTAAGAAGTAAGGGGGCAGAGTTCTGAGTGAATGAAAGACGGTGGGTGCATGTGCCACATGGCAAGGGTAGGGATGGGGGCCACTCAGTTTGACGGTGCAGTTGGTAATGACTTCTCTTCTTCCCCTGTACATTTCATGTAGGTCAGCACCCACCAGAAGAAGGATATTTGGCGTGCCATCGCCAAGGACGTACGGACCCTGGGGGTCCACCACAGACGGAGCACCCACTGCCGGAAAAGATGGGAAGCCATTCGCCGCTGGAGCAAGAAGACAGCTGAGGCTCAGCTGGGGATGGCCTCCCAACGTGGGAGGGGTGCCCGTCGAACCATGACTCCCCTGATGTTCCGGATCCTGGCGGTGGCCTACCCAGAGTTGGATGGGCGCTTGAGGGCATCACAGCAGACACAAGGGGGTGAGTACACTCTCATTCACCTGACTTTGCGCGCAGTGGAGTTGTCTGGGTGGGGGAGGAGGGCTGTGGGTTTCCCTAGGCCAGGGTGAGTTCCGTAGGCTAGGCCCCTTCGTGAGGCATGGCCCTGTGGCCCCCAATCCCACCTCTGAAGAGTGCCAACTACAGCTATTCATGCACCTGTGTCATCTATGTGTGCATATGTCGTCCATAGCCTTGTAGGCCATTTCCCAGGAGTTGCACTGTAGAGCCCAACAGCGCGACGTAGTGCAGGGGGCTCCTGTGTCTGTCTTGTCTGCCAACGGTAGCGGTAAGCCATGCACTCAACATGTCTTTCTTCTGTTCACCCCCCATTTTTTGCGGTCTCCCTGTTCTTCTATGCATTAGCATCATCAGGCGGAGGAGCAGTGGCACCGGAGCACGAGGGAGCTGCATCCCACATGGCCATGGAGGGCCACACTATGGACTCTGAATACACCAGTGGGACGAAGGGTGAGGGGAGCACCACGGCGGTGACAGGAGCTGAAACCAGCGACACAGACTCATCCTCCAATGGGAGCTCCCTTGTGGTGGCGGCAACATCTGTGCCCCCCACTTCTACAGGTACAGCCGCCACCCCCCCTACCAGCGCCTCCCTCCCAGCAGCCTCTCAGCCTTTGCCCCGTGCCCGCACACCTAGGAGGGTGGGCATCACCTTCGCCCCAGGCACCTCAGCCCCTACCCCTGTCACCTTTGCTGCCCTCAGTGAGGAGGCCATTGACCTCCTCAGGTCCCTCACTTTTGGGCAGTCTACCATTTTGAATGCCATCCAGGGTGTAGAAAGGGAGTTGCAACAAACCAATGCATTCCTGGAGGGCATTCATTCTGGTCCGGCTGCCCTTCACCGGACCTTTCAAACTCTGGCCTCAGCACTGATGGCAGCCATTGTCCCTGTGTCTAGCCTCCCCCCTCCAACTTCCTCCACCCAGACCCAATCCCCTGTACCTCTGCCTATCCCAAACACACCATCAGACCAGCCTGCACACACCTCAACACACAAGGGAAGCAAAGGCAAACATAAGCACCACACATCCCACAGGCACTCACGCAAGCATCACACACATACAGACACACCAACATCCACTGCCTCCACTGTGTCCCCCTCCTCATCGTCTCCCTCCTCCCTCCCAGTCTCGTCTACACTCACACCTGCATGCACTACTTCTACAGCCACTACGTCCCGCACCAGCACACCCACCAGCACACCCCACTCACATGCAGTCACCACCCCACTACCATTCACACGTCCCCTGTGTCCTTTCCCAGTGTGTCTTTGACACCCCCTCCGAAGATACTCAAACGCAGGCACACACCCACCCAACATACATCCACCTCACAACAGCCTCCAGCGCATGCACCTGCACCCAAAACCACAAAACTTACACCTCCTACAACCACCACCTCTTCCTCCACTCCCAAACCCCCTCCAGCTACCCGTCCCAGTGTCTCCAAACAACTTTTCCTGTCCACCCTTAACCTATTTCCCACCACCCCCGTCCAACTCATAGGTCCCGAACTAGCACCTCAGCCACATAATTTACGGGACCAGTGGTGCCTGTTGTCACAGGTATGTGGAGTGCACCGGCCACCAGGACAGCCAGTGTGGCACGGAGCCACAGCACAGCCAGTCCCCCCGTGAAGCACCAGAAGTTGGCCAGTGCCTGGCGGGAGAGGGGGAAGACTCCAGCCACCCTAGCCGCACCCAGGAGTCCCGGGGGGAGTGTGGACTCAGCTGTGACTCCTCCCAAGGTGGGGAAGGGCCACAAGAAAGCCGGCAAGTCTGGGAGGAGCTGCACGGCGGAGAAGACCGCCATCATCCCCGCTGCCCTGGAGGGTCACTGCCAGCCCCATCCCAGCTGCCCAGGAGGCCACCGCCAGCCCCATCGTCGCTGCCCAGGAGGTCACCGCCAGCCCCATCGTCGCTGCCCAGGAGGGCCCCGCCAGCCACAACCCAGCTGCCCAAGAGGGCCCCGCCAGCCACAGCCCAGCTGCCCAGGAGGGCCCTGCCAGCCACAGCCCAGCTGCCAAGGAGGGCCCCGCCAGCCACAGCGCAGCTGCCCAATGAAGGACCGCCAGCCTGTCAGAGTCACCAGATCCTCGGGGTCTGTGCACGTTCCCAACACTTCCACCACAAGACAGCTCCAATACTCTGATTAGATTTATCACAGAGTCTAAGAGAGTCCAAGTGGGGAAAAGGGGATTAGGACGGGAACAGCTGGGAAGGAGACCTGTAGGAAGCAAAAGGTTAAAACACAACATCAAAATTATATCTCATGAAATCAGTACCATGCTACAACTCTAAGCTTCGTCTTTTTCCCAAAAAACATGAACAACCCTAAAATAGTCCTAAAACTGACTATGCTTTAGATGACCGAATGCCTGAGGAGGAAACAGGAAAAGTTAAATAGGACTTTCAGATTCGATTACTTTCTTTAGCATGAGAATCAGGAAACACTCTGAGCAATTTCTAAACAACCATATGAATCTCCTTTTAAGAATATATATCAGGAACACACAGCATTACATCTAGAACTCTGGTATTGTTGTGTTCATCTCAGAAAAAAACATTGGGAAGTGAATTGCGCACATTGCAGATTTTTATATGAGTATTAAACACCATAAAGGATTGTGCACCATGAAATCACACAACGTAGATTCAAGGAATAAATCATGCAACGTGTCAACTTGAAATGCTACCAAGAAAATGTCTTAGAATAGTAGCACACAGTAATTTACATTATTTATACACGAGGAAAGAATTGCGCGTCTTGGCGATTCAAATGCCACCATACAAATGCCAAGAAATGGTAGCGCACAATGAACAACATGAAAAGCACTCAGGGAAAGAATCGCGCGTCTTGTCGATTCAAATGCCACCATGCAAATGCCAAGAAATGGTAGCGCACAATGAATAACATGAAAAAACACTCAAGGAAAGAATCACGTGTGTTGCCGATTCGAATGCCACCATGTAAATGCCAGAAAATGGTAGCGCACAATGAACAGCATGAATTAGACACGAGAAGTGAATCACGCGTTTCGCCGATTCTAATGCCACCATGTAAATGTCAAGAAAAGGTAGCGCGCAATGAACAACAAACTTAAATGCTCATGAAACGGTTGCACAACTTGCCAACTCGTAAAACATCATGTAAATGTCAAGAAATATCAGCGCGCAATGAACAACAATGTAATAACGAAGTCAAATCTTTATGGAATAAATTGCGCGTCCTCCCTATTTGCAAACCACCATACAAATGTCAAAAAAATGGCAGCACACAAGTAATCTGTTATTCATTTAAGAATTAAAATCAAGAATACGAAAATTCTCAATTACGGTGTTGGGAAATATCCAAACACCGTCTTACCGCCTGGAAACAGTGATCACCAATGAGAGATGAGTGCAGAAGACTGGAAAATCCAAATAGGCCGCTGGGACAGGAGCTCAGGAAGAAGCTGCTGCTCTGCACCGGGACCTCTGAATAGTGAGCACTGGAAGTTGGGCTGACTCTCTTTTATAGAGTCTTTGCCCAGCCTAGAACCACGCCCAGGCATGTTGCAGGGAAAGTCTCTAGAAGGCCCTGGAAAGGGACTACACCCTAACACACTCTGAATGTCTGCAGCAATACATTGCAAATGTACAGTATTTATAAGCACCTTAAAAATGAATCTTTTGGATGGAATTCTGCAATGCAAAAGGTTAAACAATAACATATCATCACAATGCATAAATTACATTATCTTGCGAGTGTTGGGTTTTTGCATTCTAGATGCCCGTAGAGCGCGCACTGTCCTGGTGTTGACACAGCCCATCTGCCCAATGAATGACCGCCAGCCCCAGCCCAGATGGGCAATGAAGGACCACCAAGTCAAGCACCACTGAACAGGGCAAGGACCGCCAAGTCAAGCACCACTGAATAGGGAAAGCACCGCTGAACAGGACAAGGACCGCCAACTCAAGCACCGCTGAACAGGGCAAGCACCGCTGAACAGGACAAGGACCGCCAACTCAAGCACTGCTGAACAGGGCAAGCACCGCTGAACAGGGCAAGCACCGCTGAACAGGGCAAGGACTGCCAAGTCAAGCACCGCTGAACAGGGCAAGCACCGCTGAACAGGGCAAGGACCGCCAACTCAAACACCGCTGAACAGGGCAAGCACCGCTGAACAGGGCAAGGACCACCTACTCAAGCACCGCTAGCCCATGGGCGGCAGGGGCACTGATGAAGCAGGGACCGTCACGGGGTGAGTGATGCACTCTGGGCACCAGTCCCCCTCCAGAACCAGTGGACTATCACATCCACTACCTTAGTCCTTGGCAGGATGAAGCACTCTGGGCACAAAGCCCCTTCCAGAACCAGTGGAGTATCACATCCACTACCTCTGTCATTGGCAGGATGAAGCACTCTGGGCACCAGTCCCCCTCCACAGCCAGTGGAGTATCACATCCACTACCTCAGTCCTTGGCAGGATGAAGCACTCTGGGCACCATTCCTCCTCCAGAACCAGTGGAGTATCACATCCACTACCTCAGTCCTTGGCAGGATGAAGCACTCTGGGCACCAGTCCCCCTCCAGAACCAGTGGAGACATGCATCCACTACCTCAGTCCTTGGCAGGATGAAGAACTCTGGGCACCAGTCCCCCTCCAGAACCAGTGGAGACATGCATCTACTACCTCAGTCCTTGGCAGGATGAAGCACTCTGGGCACCAGTCCCCCTCCAGAACCAGTGGAGTATCACATCCACTACCTCAGTCCTTGGCGGGATGAAGCACTCTGGGCACCAGTCCCCCTCCAGAACCAGTGGAGACATGCATCCACTACCTCAGTCCTTGGCAGGGGGAAGCACTCTGGGCACCAGTCCCCCTCCAGAACCAGTGGAGAAAGGCATCCACTTGAGAGACTGTGGCTTTGCACTCCCCAGGATGCAGCAGTGGGCAAACCACCCACTGGAGAGACTTGAGAGACTGTGGCTTTGCACTCCCCAGGATGCAGCAGTGGGCAAACCACCCACTGGAGAGACTTGAGAGACTGTGGCTTTGCACTCTCCAGGATAATGCAGTGGGCAAACCACCCACTGGAGAGACTTGAGAGACTGTGGCTTTGCACTCCCCAGGATGCAGCAGTGGGCAAACCACCCACTGGAGAGACTGGAGAGACTTGAGAGACGGTGGCTTTGCACTCCCCAGGATAATGCAGTGGGCAAACCACCCACTGGAGAGAATTGAGAGACTGTGGCTTTGCACTCCCCAGGATACATCAATGGGCATGGAGCCCCCTCATGGATCTGGCGTTGTGCACTCATCCGGCTGAGGTGCCCCCCGTCGCTTCCCCCTGAGGTGCCTGTTGTATTTCTATCTGATGCCCCTGCAGTGTTCTCTCTGTTTTGATCTGGTATCGTGTGTGGGCCTCGCCCATGCATTTTGTGCCCAGTGGTCCACGGACTATGAATGATGCAATACCTGGACTACTAATCTTGGTTTATATTTTGTAAATAGTGTATATATGTATATTTTTGCGTACTGCATTTTGATATATTACAATGGTTACACTCATTTTCTTTTGTCTTTGCATTCTTCCGGGTTGGTTGGGGAGTGTAACTATAATGTATAGATATGTGTGTGTGTTGTAGTGGGTGAGGGTGGGGGTGGGGGTGTTGCCTGTGTGTGTCCCTGTTTTTTGCCTCCCCCCTCCCCTGTGTCGTAGGTGCACTACTCACTGTGGTCTTCGCCGCCGGCATTGGTGCTCCTGGTAGAGGAGCAGGAAGACTATTGCAGGAAGAATATGGAGTTCTGGATCCATGGTGTCCTCGTTCCTTGTGGAGTGTGTAGAGGTGAGCGTTTTCCCTTCGAAATTCCTGTTTCCGCTGTACTTTTATCCGCGGTGAATCCGTCCCGGAAAAGGTGGCTGATTGGCCTGTCATAATAGTGTGGGCGGTTCATTGTCCTCCGCCTGTCTGTTAGCGATGACCGCTGCGGTGTTTGTTTGTACCGTCGTGGTGGTCGGAGTGTTAAAGTGGCTGTCTTTGTTGGCGGTTTCCGCCACAGTCGTAATTCAAAAATTTTTACCGCCGGCCTGTTGGCGGTCTTACCGCCGCTTTAACACCGTCCGCCAGGGTTGTAATGACCACCTAAATGTTTTGCCTGATAAGATCCTATACCGACACCTGGTCCATAGTTCAATATCTGTCTAAGGAAGCAAGAGAGAACATAAAACTGAAAAAAGTATTCAGTATTTCAGAGTGTAGTCAACAGTACTTAGGCATCACTTGTCATGCAATTACCTATTTCCAAACGCTGTGACAGTGCTGGACCTCCAATCACAGCAGGAGAGGCTCAATGAAACAACAAACAACTGTCTAGTTCTGAAACCTGCCACAGACGGGGAAAAGAGGGTGTGATGAAACAAGAAAAGATTACCTTCTGTCACTGAGGGGACTGCTCTGCTGTCTTGTGTCACTGCTAAGTAGCACTGTGACTCCCTGATTCTCATTATCCTCAATGCAGGTGTGCAACAGTAAAAATAGAATGATCTATCCATTTTTTACACTATAACTACACTTACAGACTACATCAAAAATATTTCATGAAAGAAAACAGAAACTATAGCGCTGGGCCTCAAGGGGGTAAATAGTTACTCAAACAATGTCCAATGTCTGAAAACACGCTCATGCCTTCATAGGACTCAGTCTTTGAACTATACGCATTTGATAACCCATGGATTAGTGCACACTAACCAGAGGATAAAGTACTTAGGGCCATATTTATACTTTTTGACGCACAACTGCACCAACATAGTTGTGCGTCAAAACTTTTACCGCCGGCTAACTCTATTCCAACACACCATACGGGCATCTTATTTATGGAATGACGTTAGCCGCCGCTGCGGACTGGTCTGAGTAAAAAAAAAGAATCACACCAGGCAGCACCGTCGTATGGGAAAATGGGGGTTGTGCATCAAAAAATGGTGCAAGTCAGGTCTGAGGCAAAAATCTGGCATCAAACCGGACTTGCGCCATTTATTTTTACGCACAACCCCCATTGACATGACTCCTGTCTTAGCAAAGACAGAAGTCATGCCCCCTTGCCCAATGGCCATGCCCAGAGGACTTCTGTCCCCTGGGCATGGTCATTGGGCATAGTGGCATGTAGGGGGGCCCAAATCAGGCCCCTATGTCACTTTAAAAAAATGGAAAAAAATACTTACCCCAACTTACCTCAACTTCCCTGGGATGGGTCCCTCCATCCTTGGGTGTCCTCCTGGGGTGGGCGAGGGTGGCAGGGGGTGTCTCTGTGGGCAGGGGAGGGCACCTCTGGACTCCTTCCGAGCCCACAGGTCCCTTAACATCTGCCCTGACCCAGGCATTAAAAAACGTCGCACAACAGGCTGTGTGCCGTTTTTTAAGGCCCACTCCCTCCTGTGCGTCAAAATGATGCCGGAGTATAAATAAGGCGCACAGGCCTTAAAGTCATTTTTTGGAAGGGAACGCCTACCTTGCATATTATTAACGCAAGATAGGTTTCCGCTTCCAAAAAATTACGCTCATGGTGGAATTTTGACGTCCGCGGGGTCGGGCGTCAAAGTTTAAATATGGGGCAAGGTTTGCACCGGATGTGCGTCAAATTGTTTGACACACATTCGGCGCAAACAGTGTATATATATGCCCCTTAGTCTTGTCTAGTACTTTTACTGGAGTCAGAAGATGACAGAAGACTCAATGTAAGAAGCTCAAGCAGAGGCGGAATCATAGCTCATGAAGTAAGACACTCAAAGTGTTGCAGAAGCCGGGATCATGGGATCATCAGGAAGGCCTAAAATATGAGAGCACTAGAAGTTCCGGGTGACTCAGGAGGTCAGTCCAGGGATGAAACTTGTGGAGGACTGGAACGAGGCCAAGCGCCGATGCAGGTTCAGAAGGGATATTTATGCTGGAAGAAAAGAGTGGAAGCCTGGAAGTGTGGAATATTCCAATGAACTGAAATGGGAAATCATGTCTTACATACAACTGATATGAGGCCTTGCAGGTGGCAGCTGCAAATGGTAACTGAAACATTCAACAACTATATTGAAACCCCAAGTGCATGACAGTAGAATTCAGTTGTTCACAATGAAAGGGTAACTTATCCTTAAAAGACATGATAATCTGTAGGTGCAAACAGAATAAACTTGCTTAGCAACAGAACAGGAAGGTCAATGATTCAGGCTTCCTGGGAGGGGAATCATGGAGTGCTTGAGACAGGAAGGCACCACTCAGGAAGGATGACTTGGAGTGCTCGGGGCAGGGAGGCACCACAATGTAGGTGTGACATGAGCCCATCGCGTAAAACCCACAGCACATAGGGCACAAGATGAAGTCATGACACCACTCGTCTCACATTTCCAACGGAAACATTGCAAGCTTTGGAAAAAGTATTGCAAGAAGAAAGAAATGGTGGAAATTTACACTTTCAAGAAATATATTGAGGTGGAGCGTACCTAGGGGCAAATAAATCTATTTTCTTCTCCCTGTTGAGACTACAAATCCCAATAAAATAAAAAAATGGAGCAGAATCTGAGACAAGCATCAATGAATATCATAAAACTACTAACTGACATTGCTGAGGGAGGGTGTGGCAAATATAAAACAGAACTAGACAAAATCAGCAGAATCACTGAGTATAATGACTGAGGGGAGACCACAGAAAAGACATGGGGGGTCATTACGACCTCGGCGGTAAAATGCGCTTACTGCCAGACAGAAGACCGCCATAACACTGCTGCGGTCGCGGTAAACCGCCACGGTCATTCTGACCCACAACAGGCAAACCGCCAAAATACCGACATCCACAAAAGTCCGCCACACCAAAGGTCAGCGATAAACTGGCGATGACCAAACCTCCACCGTCACACCAACAGAAATACGCCCATGCCATTACGACCCACGAATCCACGCGGTGGTCTTTCAACCTCGGTATTCTATTGGCGGTACACACCGCCGCGGTCGAAATACACATACTCGTACAAAACACTACCACATTGGCCAATTCGAAATACACACACCTGATACACATACACACACCACTCCCACACATCCAATACAATATAAAACACACACCCACATCACCCACAAACCCCTACGACCAAAAATCCTGAACAAAGACCAGAGAGAGACACCACAGTCAACTACCAAGCATCCACAGGCACACAATACCAATACCCACAGAACTTCCAGGCACCTCACACAACACACCACTAAATAGCACCCCACCTATCACTACACACTCCACCCCACACATCATCCACACCACCCCATGGCACCTCAAAGACACCCCAGGTTCTCAGATGATGAACTCAGGGTCATGGTGGAAGAAATCGTACGAGTAGAGCCCCAGCTGTTCGGGACACAGGTGCAGCACACCACCATTGCCAGGAAGATGGAGTTATGGAGCAGAATAGTCGACAGGGTCAACGCTGTGGGACAGCACACAAGAAATAGGGACCACATCAGGAAGAGGTGGAACGACCTACGGGGGAAGGTGCGTTCCATGGTATCAAGGCACAACATCGCGGTACAGCGGACTGGCGGCGGACCCCCACCTCCTCCCCCAGAATTTACAACATGGGAGGAGCAAGTCTTGAACATCCTGCATCCTGAGGGCCTCGCAGGAGTCGGTGGAGGAATGGACTCTGGTAAGTCTCATCTTCACTACTTCATCCCCCCCACCCCACCTGCATGCCAACTCATACCCCCGCCCTCACCCTCACCCCCATCACAACTATCCCTTGCAAATGTCTCACCATCACAACCCACCCATCCCAAAACTTAGCCCTGCATGCGGCCCCAAAGCATGGACACCCATCACCAAAGCATACCCAATGCAAATACCCATCACCCCCCCCAAAACACCGTCACAACAGCCCCCACAAAGGAATGCCAGCACTGGGGTACACGGGCACCTACCCATTGCACGCCTTTGGCACACACAGAAGCAATAACCATACTTTTATACCCCTGCAGGACCCGAACGCCAGGTCACCGCGCAGGAGGGTCCACAAATGTCCACTCCACCCCCAGAAGAGGCCCACAGTGAGGACAGCAGCTCTGTCTCCCTGGATCTAGATGACCAGCCCGATCCATCGGGGACCTCGGGACAGTCGGTTCCCCTCAGACAGTCACAGGCCACAGCAGACCTTCCCCCCTCTGGGAACACCAGCACAGCACCCAGCCAGCGGGCCCATACCTCTGTCCCCAGGACACGTCAATCAGCGGTGTGTCCACCACTACAGGGAACCCAGGTTAACCCACCACCCCAACAACAACAGGGACCTGGGGGCAGTGGTAGTGGGTACACGGTCCAGGGGACGGAGGCCCAGGGAAACAGGGGAACTGGGAGGGCTGCTGTGTGACGGGGGGGACAGGCCAAGGGAACCCACTCTCCACGAGGCCCTCTCCTCCATCATGGGAGCATATCACCGCTCCCAGGAGACGATGGCGACGGTCCTGGCCAGGTTTCAGGAAATCCAGCTTCTGCAGGAGCAACAGTATATGGGGTTCAGGGAGGAACTAAGAAACATCAGTTCCACCATGGGTACCATCGTAGTGGCCCTGAATGAGTTAATCACCACACTGCGGAACACTGTTGCACCTCAAAGGGCCCCTGTCACTAGCATGGACCAAGAACTGGCTACCACCTGCTGGTGCTAGTGGACAGCAGGCCCCGACACAAGACCAACAGGCCACCAGAACCCCACCCCCTGCAGAAGGAGAACCACCCCGCAAGCGGGCCCTGAGATCCAGGAAGAAGACAGAGTAACATGTCATGGGAGATGTACTGGTCTGCCAAACAGACCATCTGTACATTCATGGAATGATAACTTTTCCTGTTCCTGTACACCTGTTCAATCCTGCTGGAGGATACCAAAGCCACATGTGTCCCATCAATGGCACCTATGATGTTGGGGATATGTCCAAGGGCATAGAAATCACCCTTCACTGTAGGCAAATCCCCCACCTCAGGGAAAACGATGTAGCTCCGCAAGTGTTTGAGCAGGGCAGACAACACTCTGGACAACACCTTGGAAAACATAGGTTGAGACATCCCTGATGATATGGCCACTGTTCTTTGAAATGACCCACTTGCTAAGAAATGGAGTACTGACAGCACCTGCACTAGAGGGGGGATCCCTGTGGGTTGGCGGATGGGTGACATCAGGTCTGCCTCCAGCTGGGCACACAGTTCATGTATAGTGGCTTGGTCAAGCCTGTATGTCAGAATAACATGTCGTTCCTCCATTGTCGACAGGTCCACCAGCGGTCTGTACACGGGAAGATCTCCTCGCATTGCCCAGCGGACGGTGCCTAGGAAGGACAACAGCGAGCACAGAGTCAATCAACCCACAGGTACGTTCCCACAGCTTGCACACAACACGATTCACTATGCATTAAATGGTTTGTATGAGTGTTGAGGAAAGGCCTAGGTATGTGTGACGCAGTATAAATTAAGCCATGTGGGCCCTTGAAATGGCGGCTGCCTGGCCTGTGAAGTGTGACAATGGGATGTGAGGTCAATGCGCTGGCGTAGCACACCGTGGCGGTAGGCGGTCGAAGACCGCGGCGCAAAGCCGCATTGGTTAACATTGAACCCTATGGGTTTCAGGAGCCAATGACGATGTGCGCTGGCGGTCGCGGTACGCACCGCCGCGGGCGTGACCGCCATTTTCTATCTACTTAATCACTCGATACCTGATCTTCCACAGGAGAGGACCTACACTGCAAGTGCTGCTGTGACCTCGGTCTGGAAGAGACAATGGCTGCTGCGACTGGGGAAAGGGCCCCTGCCTTCACTTCTGAAGAATTGGAGAAACTTGTGGATGGGGGCCTCCCCCAGTATGCGCCACTCTACGTTCCTCCAGACCAACAGGTAAGTACACTGGGACCATGCTTTGTGGGCAATGCCTGCGTTGAGTCGGGTGGATGAAAGATGGTGGGGAGGGGAGCGATTGAGGCATGCATCAGACGACAGATGAGAGCATGTGCCACATGGCAAGGGTGGGGATGGGGGGCCACTCACATCGAGCATGCAGAAGGTGATGACAATTTTTCTCTCCCTGTACATGTCACATAGGTCAGCGCCCACCAGAAAATCACGATTTGGCGTGCCATCGCCAAGGACGTCCGGACCCTGGGGGTCCACAACAGACGGGGCACCCACTGCAGGAAGAGGACGCAGGAGCCGGAAGACGGCGGAGGCTCTGCTGGGGATGGCCTCCCAACGTAGGAGGGGTGCCAGTCAATTGAGCCCCCTGATGTCCCAGATCCTGGCGGTGGCCTACCCAGATTTGGATGGGCGCGTGAGGACATCACAGCAGACACAAGGGGGTGAGTACAAATACATTCTGCTGACTTTGAGCACAGTGGAGGAGTCTGGGTGGGGGAGGAGGGCTGTGGGTATCCCTAGGCCAGGGCGATTTCTGTAGGCTAGGCCCCTCCGTAAGGCATGGCCCTGTGCCCCCGCCCCCCACCTCTGTAGGGTGCCAAGTACAGGTATCCATGGCCCTGTGTCATCCATGTGTGCAGTTGTCGTCCATAGGCTTGTAGGCCATGTCCCACGGATTGCGTAGTGGACCCCAAGAGCGCGGCGTAGTGCAGGGGGCTTCTGTGTCTGTCTTGTCCACCAACGGTAGCGGTAATCCATGCACTCAACATGTCTTTATTTCTCCTCCCCCCTTTTTTTGTGGTCTTCCTGTTCATGTGTGCATTAGCATCATCAGGCGGAGGAGAAGTGGCATCGGAGCACAAGGGAGCTGCATCCCACATGGCCCTGGAGGGCCATGCAACGGACTCTGAGTACACCAGTGGGACGGAGGGCGAGGGTAGCTCCACAGCGGGGACTCATGCTGATGTCAGTGGCAGCAACTCGTCCTCTGAAGGGAGCTCCCTTGTGGTGGCGGCAACATCCGTGCCCCCCGCAACAACAGGTACAGCCGCCACCCAGCGCACCAGCACCGCCCTCCCAGTAGCCCCTCAGCGTTTGCCCCATGCCCGCTCACCCAGGAAGGGGGGCATCTCCTTCGCCCCAGGCACCTCAGGCCCTGCCCCTGTCACCCCTGCTGCCCTCAGTGAGGAGGTCATTGACCTCTGAGGACCTCATTGTTGGGCAGTCTACCCTTTTGAATGCCATCCAGGGTGTAGAAAGGGAGGTGCACCGGAGTAATACATACATGGAGGGCATTCATTCGGGTCAGGCTGCCCATCAGCGATCGTTCAACGCTCTGGCCTCAGCACTGACGGCAGCAATTGTCCCTGTCTCTAGCCTCCCCCCTCCAACTTCCTCCACCCAGACCCAATCCCCTGTACCTCTGCCTATCCCAGACACACCATCAGACCAGCCTGCACACACCTCAACACCCAAGGGAAGCTCATCCAGACATAAGCACCACACATCACACAAGCAACATCCACATGCAGACACACCAACAGCCACTGCCTCCACTGTGTCCCCCTCCTCCTCGTCTCCCTCCTCCCTCCCTGTGACGTCTCCACTCACACTTGCATGCACAACATCTTCAGCCACTACGTCCATCACCAGCACACCCACCAGAACACTCCGCACACGTGCAGTCACCACCCCCACTACCATTTACACGTCCCCTCTGTCACCCCCTCTTCCAAACCACACAAACGCAGGCAGCCACCCACCCAACAGCCATCCACCTCATGACAGCCTCCAGCCCAAGCACCTGCACCAAAAGACACCAGACTTCACACTCCTACAACCACATCCTCTTCCTCCACTCCCATACCCACTACAGCTAGCCGTCCCTCTCTTTCCAAATTGATTTTCCTTTCCAAACTTGACCTCTTTCCAACAATTCCCCCACCCCGTCCATCTCATAAGACTGCAATCAGCACCTCAGCCACCACCAAACCAGGACCTATCAAGACTGTTGTCCAAGTACTGTGGAGTCCCCCACCCTCAAGGTCAACTAGTTCTGCTAGGAGCCAAGGCACGGCCAGCCCACCCCCGGAAAAACACCCAAAGATTACCAGTGCCCGGCGCGAGAGGCCAAGGACACCAGCGACCAAAATCCCTACCCTGGCTCCGGCTGGAAGTGGGGTGCCACCTGGCACACCGCCAAAGGTGGGAAAGGGCCAAAGACGACCAGGGAAGGGTGGGAAGGGCAGCACGCCCGACAAATCCGGCAGCAGGCCAGCTGCCCAGGAGGGCCCCACCAGCCCCATCCTAGGTGTGCAGGAGGACACCCAGAGGCCCGGTTCGGCAGGCCAGGAGGGCCCCGCAAGCCAACAGACAGATGGGCAGGAAGGCCCCGCCAGCCACATGTCAGGTGGCGAGTGACATCCATGCCTGGGCCGGAACCGCTGCACTGGACACTCATCTCAAGCACCGCTGAACAGGGCCCTTCATCTCAAGCACCGCTGCACTGGGCCCTTCTTCTCAAGCACCGCTCCGCTGGGCACCGCCGTCTCAAGCACTGCTGAACTGGGCCCTTCATCTCAAGCACCGCTCCGCTGGGCACCGCCGTCTCAAGCACCGCTGAACAGGGCCCTTCATCTCAAGCACCGCTGAACAGGGCACCGCCGTCTCAAGCACCGCTGAACAGGGCCCTTCATCTCAAGCACCGCTGCACTGGGCCCTTCATCTCAAGCACCGCTCCGCTGGGCACCACCGTCTCAAGCACCGCTGAACTGGGCCCTTCATCTGAAGCACCGCTCCGCTGGGTACCGCCGTCTCAAGCACCGCTGAACAGGGCCCTTCATCTCAAGCACCGCTGAACAGGGCACCGACGTCTCAAGCACCGCTGAACAGGGCCCTTCATCTCAAGCACTGCTCCGCTGGGCACCGCCGTCTCAAGCACCGCTGAACAGGGCCCTTCATCTCAAGCACTGCTGAACAGGGCACCGCCGTCTCAAGCACCGCTGAACGGGGCCCTTCATCTCAAGCACCGGTGAACAGGGCACTGCCGTCTCAAGCACCGCTGAACAGGGCCCTTCATCTCAAGCACCGCTCCGCTGGGCACCGCCGTCTCAAGCACCGCTGAACAGGGCCCTTCATCTCAAGCACCGCTCCGCTGGGCACCGCCGTCTCAAGAACCGCTGCACTGGGCCCTTCATCTCAAGCACCGATGAACAGGGCACCGCCGTCTTAAGCACCGCTGAACAGGGCCCTTCATCTCAAGCACCGCTCCGCTGGGCACCGCCGTCTCAAGCACCGCTGAACAGGGCCCTTCATCTCAAGCACCGCTGCACTGGGCCCTTCATCTCAAGCACCACTCCGCTGGGCACTGCCGTCTCAAGCACCGCTGCACTGGGCCCTTCATCTCAAGCACCGCTGCACTGGGCCCTTCATCTCAAGCACCGCTGCACTGGGCACCGCCGTCTCAAGCACCGCTGCACTGGGCCCTTCATCTCAAGCACTGCTCCGCTGGGCACCGCCGTCTCAAGCACCTCTGCACTGGGCCCTTCATCTCAAGCACCGCTGCACTGGGCCCTTCATCTCAAGCACCGCTGCACTGGGCACCGCCGTCTCAAGCACCGCTGCACTGGGCCCTTCATCTCAAGCACCGCTCCGCTGGGCACCGCCATCTCAAGCACCGCTGCACTGGGCCCTTCATCTCAAGCATCGCTGAACAGGGCACCGCCGTCTCAAGCACCACTGAATAGGGCCCTTCATCTCAAGCACCGCTCCGCTGGGCACCGCCGTCTCAAGCACCACTGAACAGGGCCCTTCATCTCAAGCACTGCTCCGCTGGGCACCGCCGTCTCAAGCACCGCTGAACAGGGTCCTTCATCTCAAGCACCGCTGCACTGGGCCCTTCATCTCAAGCACCGCTCCGCTGGGCACCGCCAACTCAAGCACCGCTGCACTGGGCCCTTCATCTCAAGCACCGCTGCACTGGGCCCTTCATCTCAAGCACCGCTCCGCTGGGCACCGCCGTCTCAAGCACCGCTGCACTGGGCCCTTCATCTCAAGCACCGCTCCGCTGGGCACCGCCGTCTCAAGCACCGCTGCACTGGGCCCTTCATCTCAAGCACCGCTGCACTGGGCCCTTCATCTCAAGCACCGCTCTGCTGGGCACCGCCGTCTCAAGCACCGCTGAACTGGGCCCTTCATCTCAAGCACCTCTGGCCCATTGGCGGAAGGGGCAGTCCCGCATCTGTGTCAGGCAGGGCTGCACGATGCACTCTGGCCACCAGTCCCCCTCCAGCACCAGTGGACACTGTCATCCACTTGAGAGACTGTGGCTTTGCACTCCCCAGGATGGTACAGTAGGCAAGCCACCCATTGTATGGACTTGAGAGACTGTGGCTTTGCACTCCCCAGGATGGTACAGTGGGCAAGCCACCCACTGTATGGACTTGAGAGACTGTGGCTTTGCACTCCCCAGGATGGGACAGTGAGCAAGCCACCCACTGCATGGACTTGAGAGACTGTGGCTTTGCACTCCCCAGGATGGGACAGTGGGCATGGAGGCCCCTCGTGGATCTGGCGTTGTGTACTCATGTGGCTGAGGTGCCCCCCCTTCCCTTCCCCCTGAGGTGCCTGTAGTTTTTCTATCTGATGCCCCTGCAGTGTTCTCTCCGTTGGTGTCAGGTATCCTGTGTGGGCCTTGCCCATGTGATTTGGGCCCAGTGGTCCACGGACAATGACTGCTAAAAGTATCGGACTTTTAATATTTATCTATATATTAGTTTTAAATGTGTAATATTTTTATATGCCAATAATACAATATATTCGACTGTTTATGATCATTTAATTTTGTCTTTGCATTCTTCCGGCGGGTTTGGGGGTTGTAACAGTGATGTATTGTTATGCATTGATGTGTGTGGTGTAGTGGGTGAGGGTGGGGGTGGGTGTGTAGCGTATGTGTGCCCGTAATATTTTCTCCTCCCCCCTCCCCTGTGTCGTAGGTGCAGTACTCACCGTAGTCTTCTGCGCCGGCGTTCGTGCTCCTGGTAGAGGAGCAGGAATACAATAGCTGGTAGGATGTGTAGTTCAGGTTCCATGCTGTCCAGATTCCTCGTGGGGTGTATGGAGGTGAGCGTTTTCCGTTTGAAATGTCTGTTTCCGCCGTGTTTTTATCGGCGGGGCTACCGCCCGGGAAAAGGTGGCGGATTGGTGGGTTGTGATAGGGTGGGCGGTACATTGACTCCCGCCTGTCTGTTGGCGGTGACCGCCGCGCTGTTTGTTTGTCCCGCCGTGGCGGTAGGAGTGTTAAAGTGGCGGTCTCTGTTGGCGGTTTCCGCCAGGGTCAGAATTCCATTTCTTTAACCGCCAGCCTGTTGGCGGGTTAGCCGCCACTTTAACACCGACTGCCAGGGTTGGAATGACCCCCATGATATACTAAATGAAGTAATTGAAGAGTTTGAAGATCTCCTCTTGTTAACACTGGGCCATGATCGTGAAAGTATGAGAAATTTAGACTGAGCATGTGCTCCCATTGATGCTGTGAGAAATTGGGTTGTTGGTTGACTGGGGTGTGAGACCTGGTCAAGCAACAACCACAATCTCTTGTAGGGCAGACCACAAAACGTTGTTAAATTAGCCTGTGCTTAACCCTGGGTAGTTTGTCACAAAAAGCAGTCCGGCTTAACTTAGAGGCAATGTATAAAGCATGTCTGCAGCACACAAACAGTAATAAAGTGAAAACACAACACAATAAAAAGTCCACAACCAGTTTAGAAAAATAGAGTAAATTTTAATAAATTATTTGACACCAAAACAATAAAAATTCAATCAGCGGAACCAGAGTTATGAATTTTTAAAATATGACATTCAAAACAGCTCTCTTGTGGGTGCATGACCCACTCAGGCTGAGTTCAGGTGCAGGTTCAATGTGGTGGGAGCCTGTTATGTCCCTGTGGCTCTGAACTGAAGGCCAACAAACTAGTCCCTGGAGTTACTTCTTCAGGTCCTGGGTGCAGATAAAGACGTAGGGCTCAACAGCAGGACTGACATCTTAGGGTTCAAGGTAAGCGCCAAAGAACAACACAGTCCTTCCAGGTACAGCAGCAGTTTGTCAGAGAGCACAGCAGGTCTTAGCATTAGGCATTCCTCTAAGAGTCCTTCCAAAGGTCCAGTAGTGAACCTATCAATCAATCAATCACTGTATTTGTAAAGCGCGCTACATACCCGCGAGGGTTTCAAGGCGCTGGGGAGGGGGGTGCTACTGGTCGAAGAGCCAGGTCTTGAGGAGTCTTCTGAAGGCCAGCAGGTCCTGGGTCTGTCGTAGGATGGTGGGGAGAGTGTTCCAGGTCTTGGTGGCGAGGTAGGAGAAGGATCTGCCGCCGGCGGTGGTTTTTCGGATGCGGGGGACTGTGGCGAGGGCGAGGTTGGCTGAGCGGAGGCTTCGGGTGTGGATGTGGAAGCTGAACCGGTTGTTGAGGTAGGTGGGTCCGGTGTTGTGCAGTGCTTTGTGTGAGTGGATCAGGAGCTTGAAGGTGTTCCTTTTGTTGATGGGGAGTCAGTGCAGGCCTCTCAGGTGGAGTGTGATGTGGCTGCGGCGGGGGACATCGAGGATGAGTCGGGCGAGGCGTTCTGGATGCGTTGGAGTCGTCTCAGGAGCTTGTTTGTAGTTCCTGAGTAGAGGGCGTTCCCGTAGTCGAGTCTGTTGGTGATGAGGGCCTGGGTAACGTTTTTTCTCGTGTCGAGGGAGATCCATTTGAAGATCCTGCAGAGCATACGGAGGGTGTTGAAGCAGGACGCGGAGACGGCGTTGACTTGCCTGGTCATGGAGAGAGTGGAGTCGAGAATGACCCCCAGGTTGCATGTGTGGTCCGTGGGTTCCGTGGCTGTGCCTAGTGACGTGGGCCACCAAGAGTCGTCCCAGGTTGATGGGGTGGGTCCGAGAATGAGGACCTCCGTCTTGTCTGAGTTCATCTTCAGTCTGCTG
This sequence comes from Pleurodeles waltl, assembly GCF_031143425.1. Classification (NCBI taxonomy): domain Eukaryota; kingdom Metazoa; phylum Chordata; class Amphibia; order Caudata; family Salamandridae; genus Pleurodeles; species Pleurodeles waltl. The sequence goes on from NC_090440.1 coordinate 1,572,367,226, forward strand.
TTCTTCATCCAGTCGGCTACGGCCTTCATTCCTCGGTGGAGGTTAGCTTTGGCGGTGTGGGGATCTTCGGTGAGGGATATGATCAGCTGGGTGTCATCGGCGTAGGAGGTGATGTTGAGGTTGTGTTGTCGTGCAACGTGGGCGAGGGGGGCCATGTAGATATTGAACAGTGTCAGGCTGAGGGAGGATCCCTGTGGGACGCCGCAGATGATCTTCGTGGTTTTGGAGCGGAAGGGTGGGAGGCGGCGCTCTGGGTTCTGCCGGAGAGGAAGGATATGGTCCAGGCCAGGGCCTTCTCTTGGATACCGGCGTCATGGAGGCGTGCTGATAGGGTGCTGTGGCAGACCATGTCAAAGGCTGCTGATAGGTCCAGGAGGATGAGGGCGTTTCTCCTTTGTCCATCAGGGTCTGGATGTCGTCAGTGGCGGCGATGAGGGCGGTCTCGGTGTTGTGGTTACTGCGAAAACCGGATTGGGAAGGGTCCAGGATGTTGTTAACTTCGAGGTAGCGGGTCAGCTGTTTGTTGACAATCTTCTCGGTCACTTTTGCCGGGAAAGGGAGCAGGGAGATGGGCTGGAAGTTCTTGAGGTCCTTGGGGTCCGCCTTGGGCTTCTTCAGAAGGGCGTTGATCTCGGCGTGCTTCCAGCTTTCTGGGAAGGTTGCAGTCTCGAAGGAACAGTTGATTGTTTTCCGGAGGTGGGGCGCGATGGTTGCGCTGGCTTTGTTGAAGACGTGGTGAGGGCAGGGGTCCGATGGGGATCCGGAGTGGATGGAGTTCATGGTTTTGATGGTGTCTTCGTCGCTGATGCTGGACCAGACGGTCAGGTGACTGGTGCGAGTGGTAGTCGCAGGGGTGGTGGACTCGGTGGTGGGTGCGGGGGGGTCGGAGTTGAAGTTGTCGTGGATGTCGGTGATCTTGCAGTGGAAGAAGGTGGCCAGGGAGTCGCACAGGTCTTGAGATGGCGGGATGTCGTTGGTGTTGGAGAGTTCTTTCACGATGCTGAAGAGCTCTTTGGTGTTGTGTGCGTTGTTGTCTAGGCGGTCCTTGAAGGCGGTCTTCTTGGCGGTCCTGATGAGTTGGTGGTGTCTGCGGGTGGCGCTCTTCAGGGCTGTGTGGTTATCTGGTGTTCGGTCGTGGAGCCATTTCTTCTCCAGCTTCCGATAGGTGTGCTTGGAGATCCAGAGGCCCTCGGTGAACCAGGCGGCTTTCTTGTTGGTGTGGTTGGTTGTAGAGGTCTTGAGAGGGGCGAGGGTGTTGGCGCAGTCGTTGATCCACTGTGTGAGGTTGGTTGCGGCGGTGTCTGGGTCGGTGGGGTCGGTGGGTGGTCTCAGGGTGAGGGCGGTAGTCAGTTGGTCCTTGGTGACCTTGCTCCAGCAGCGGCGTGGTAGCTGTTGGTTGGCGGTGGTGTGTGGTGGGTTTTCTGAAGGTGAAGTGGACGCATCTGTGGTCGGTCCAGTGTGGTTCGGTGGTGTGGTTGAAGGAGACGTGGGGGCTTGCAGAGAAGATGGGGTCGAGCGTGTGTCCAGCGGCGTGAGTAGGTGTCATTACGAGCTGTTTGAGTCTGAGGTTGGCGAGGGCGGTGGAGTTGGCATCGTTGTTGTCCTCGAGGTGGAAGTTCAGGTCCCCGAGGAGGATGTAGTCCGTGGAAGCGAGGGCGTGGGTGCTGATGAGGTCGGCGATGGTGTCACTGAACTGCCGGCGAGGTCCGGGAGGTCTGTAGATGAGAGTTCCTCTGAGGGTGGTGTTGGGGGCGGTGTGGATCTGGAAGTGCATGTGCTCGGCAGTGGTGAGGGTGTCATCGGTGTTCGTTGAGATTTTGATGGAGTCTTTGTGGATGATGGCGATTCCTCCTCCCACTCCGTTGGTGCGGTCTCTGCGGGAGATCTTGTAGCCCTGTGGGATAGCTATGGCGATGTCTGGTGCTGAGGTGGCGTTCAGCCAAGTCTCCGTCAGGAAGGCGATGTCGGGGGCGGTGGAGTCTAGGAGCTCCCAGAGTTCGATGGCGTGCTTGCGAGCGGAGCGGGTGTTGAGGAGGATGCAGCGGAGGTGGTTGGGTTCTCTGGCTGGTGGTGTGGAGGGTTGGATGCTGGTGAATCTGCAGTTTCGGCAGGTGAAAGGCCCCTGGGTACGTTTCGGGGTGGCCCTGTAGCAGGGGTGGTCTCGTCTAGTGTTGAGTGCGTGGAGGGTGCTTGCGACGTAGTGTAGTCTGGCATTGCGGGGGGTGCGGGTTCCAGGGGTTCTGGTGCTGGGTGCGGTCCAGGCGCGGACGGGCGCAGACGGGCTTGCCTTAGGCACGCCAGCGGCCGCTTCGTGGCCTCCATATGAGGGCAGAGGGAGGGAGGAGCAGCTGGGAGGTGGGAGCGGGGCGGCCAATGGGAGTGAAGGGAGCGGGGCAGCAGGGGCTCAGCGGCGAGGGAATAACCAGAGGAAAACCCGTGGAAAAAACGGCGGGAAAAGACGGCGGGAGAGGGACAACAGAGCACAGGGGTACAGAAAGCAAAACACAGGGGCACAGAATGAAAAAACAAAGTGGCACAGAAGCCAAGCGCAGGGGTACAGAATAAAAAAGGGAGCGAGTAGTCAGGCGGCAAAAGCGGCAAGGGAGGTTCAACCCACAGGAGGCTGCGTGGCAGATGGGGGAGCGACCTGCCTGGTGACCTCAGAACCTAAGAATGGTTCTGAAAGCCCTATTTTCATACCCTTGTTTCCTGCTCCTAGAAAGTGGGTGAAGTTTCCAGAAGGGTTCTTTGAAGCTCCAGGAGTTTCCTGCTTTCCCTGCCCTGGCTCCTAGCTGGCTGCATTGACAATGGAGGGTTGTTAAGTCTATTGTGTGGTAGCAAAGCAAAGCCTGCTCAAGTGTAAATAGGGCTGGGCTCAGCTCTGTCCCCCATCCTGCCAGTGGAAAGGCCATTCAGATTGTGCAAATCCCACTATTGTGTGACTGTCTGGGGTGAATTCACAAAGTCTCAACTGTCAGTTACACCCAGTCATGTGACCCAAGGTAGACTGTAGGCACAGAGGACTAAGGACAGGAAAATTACAACTTTGTAAAAGTGCTATTTTCAAAGTTGAAATGATAAATTCAACTTTGCTAATAAAGAGGGTTTATGATTACAAGTTCACAAACACCAATCACAACATAGCTAAATCCTCTGGTTTAGAAATTACAATTTAATAAATGTAATAAGGAATCCCTAATGTTATTCTATGAAAGGGGTACGCCTCACAGTTGTGAAAAATGACTGGAAGTGTTTCACTACCAGGACATGTAAAACTTGAAAGTGCATGCCCTACCTTTTAATTACGCAGTGCCCTGCCCTATGGGCGACCCCAGGGCCTACCTTAGGGGTGACTTATATATAAAAAAGGGAAGTTTAAGACTTGACAAAGGATTTTAAATGTCAAGTCCACATGGCAGTGGGATACTTCATTCAGGCCTCAATGGCAGGCCTGAGGCATGTTTAAAGTGCTACATAAGTGAGTGGCACAACAAGTATTGCAGGCCCACTGGTAGCATTTAATTTATAGTCAATATGTACATGGTATACAACTCTACAAGGTACTTACATATAAATTAAGTATGCCAATCAGGTATATGCCAATAGAATCATGTTTTTAGAGAGAGAATACAAGCATTTTAGCACTGGTTAGCAGTGGTAAAGTGCACAGAGTCTTAATGCCAACAGAACAAACATCCAGCAAAAATAGTAGAAGGAAGGAAAAATGTTTTGGTGTGACACTGTAGAGAGGGTATTTCCCCTCAGATGTGAGGAAGAGAAAGGCATAGGAAATTGATCAAGATTAAACAGGATGGAGAACTTACTGAAAAAGCAGGGAAGTTAGAGATGATCAAATGTAAAGTGTGGCCAGCTACATGAATGGGACCAGTAACCAACTCAGAGACATTCAGCCCTGAAATGACATGTGTTAGAGAAGTGCTAACTTACAGGTAATGTCCTCACTACACACATTTGAAGCACTAAGCACAGTAAAGTATTGAACATATAAGAGAGCTAAAAAATGGATATGATGTTGGGAAATCAACTCTATACCCTAGAGGATGGTAGATCTGACAAGAAAAAAGGGTTCCTTGACCAAGCAAATCACCAATGAATAATGGATGACCTTACAAACACTTAAGAAAAACTCCAACCTAATCATTAAGGAAGTTGGCTAAGGTGAAAGTACAGTCATCCAATATAGAGCTAACTATATAAAGGAAGGCTACCTACCAGTGAAGGATACCACCTGTAAGAAGAGGACTGATAAAGATCCTGTTAAATGTATACAGAAAAAGATTAAAGAATAGCTTTACAGTTGGTACCAGGATAGCCTCATCAGCCTCGAAGAATAATTTTATTATTTGTGTTCAAAGTTAAGAGAAAACATACATAAACAATTACAGTCACTTATCAGATACCTTTTGTTATATTTGGAACACCAAGGACGGACATAGTATGCAAACTACAGAACATAATTTAGTAACCAGTGAATTTCCTGGTAAGTACTGACAGAGTAAACCTTGATAATTTCTATAAATAAACACAGCTAGAACTGCACCAATCCTGCAAACTCTGTCACCAGAAGTCTCCACTACACTTCATTCAACTTTGTGATTCTGGAGATGCTCAACATCAGTTTTCACAACATTTTTATGTTCATTGGTGAAATCTACATTCAACTCCAAGGGACCACAATGGCCAAATATGCCACCCATGCACATCTCCTCTTTATGAGACAAGTAAAACAGAATGACCAAGCAATGCCACTTTGAAGTTTACATTACAAACAAAATTTATTGGAGCAGATTTATTTATGACATCTTACTTATCTAGCAAGGCATCAGAACTATACTGCAGGAACTTATTTAACAAATGTTAGACATGTCAGCCATAGAGTGGTCTTCCTCCAATCTTTTTGCTTTCCTTCTCTGTTTTTTGTTGACATTGTGTTTGTTGGCCTCAGTACACTACACACTTTAACACTTTTACCAATTGCTAAAATACATGTGCTCACTCCATAAAATATGGTACCTTTGTCTAATCCCCAATTGGCATATTTAATGTACTTATAAGTTCCTAGTAATGTGGTACCATGTGTAACCGGGACCTGTAAATTAAATACTTCCAGTGGGCCTGCAGCACAGATTGGACCACCCACTTAAGGATCTCTTTAAACATGTCTCAGGTCTCCCACAGCAGCCTGTGTACACAATTTTAAACTGCCACTTCGACATGGAAAAATTAATCTTTTGCTAGACCCAGACCTTCCTTTTTAATACATATAGGACACCTCTAGGGCAGGTGTTGGACAGCTCAGAGGGAAGGGTGCAGTGTATTTAATAACTGGTCATGTTCCTTTAAGTTCCACATATCATAGCAGTGAAATACTTTTACATTTGTTTTTCACTTCTGCAAGGCCTGCCTCTCCCTTAGGATAACATTGTGGTTCCTTTATTACATTTAATAAACTTTAATTTCCCTAATGGGAAAAGGTAATCAATTCATGTTTAGTGTCTTTGGAATTGTATTGAAAAATCCTATGTTGTAATAAAGTCTGATTTTAATTACAATTTTGAAAATGCCACTTTGAGAAAGTTAACATTTTTTTGTCTTAGCTATTTAGTGCTTGCAGCTTCTCTCAGGGTTACATGACTGGTGATAGCTAACAGGTGGGAATTGTATATCCCTTCTAGACAGCTGCATATAATAGAGAGCTTAGGTGTGCCTGGATGGGACATCACTGGCAGGATGGGCTGTCAAAGCTGGGTGGAGCCCTAGTTACACTTGAATAGGGTGTGAGACACCAAAAAACAATTATATAAATGAATAGGGTGTGCCCTGCCTCTAAACAAAGGACTGCATACCCTCTATAGTTAGACTGATGCCAAGACAAGAAAGACAGGAACCCTTTGGAATTCGGAGGGAAACCTCTAAAAGCTTCTCCTACTTGAAAGGAAGACTCAGGTATAAATATTGAACCTCCAACGTCAACTCTTCAGTCCATTTCTGGACCTGTGCATACACTGCCAGGAAGACGGATTGATGTGCTAATGAAAGGATTACTACTGTGGCGTACTACTGCCCTGAAGGACTGCTGCTCTGCTGTGCTGATCTGCTGCCTGCTGCTCTCTTGCCTGGGTGAAAAGGACTAAACCTGCACCTTATGAACCCAGGACCCAGAATGTATTCCAAGGGCTAGTTGACTGGCCTCCTGACTAGAGACTGAGCGACAGAAGGCTTCAATAACCTTGAACCCATCACCTGCGCTCTGCCATACTTGAGTCCTACCATGTCAAGTGGTGCCACCCCTGTCCAAGACCCTTCGAAGTGGGCCTAAAGGTGCCTCTGCCACAACCAGGATTTAAGGAACTCTTAGTCAGGGTACCTTACTGGGTCCCTGTAGCTGGCCCATACTCCATCAAGGTCAGCCTGAATTTGTGACTTTGTCCAGGTCCAGAGTGACCAGATCTTCAAGGTGGGTGCTTTGTGCTTTTTGGTGCTAGTGTCACTGAAATCTTTAAATCTGCATATCCCCAGTTCTACCATTTGGATTTTTAGTGCTTTGATCATTTTATTTATTGACATTATGTATGTTTTCCTAAATTGATGTGGGGTCCTTTTGTGGTGTGTTTTCCTCTCTGTTACTGTTTTAGGTGTTGCATAAATACTTTACATGTTGCCTCTAAGTTAAGTCTGACTGCTCTGTACCAAGCTACCCAAGGGTTGAGCACAGGTTAATTTGAAGTTTATTTCTGACATCACCCTGACACGTACTGTGATTCCTGCTAAAGTTGGGTTATTGTTTCATTTGCTGAACCAGTAACACACTTTCTTACAACAAATGAATATTACCAACTACAAATCCAACTTCCACACAATGGCCCTCATTATGACCCTGGCGGTTGGTGGAGGAGTGGCGGTCTTACCGCCAACAGGCTGGCGGTAAAACAAATGGAATTATGACCATGGCGGTTACCGCCATGGTCATCCGCCACTTCTCCATGCCGACCGCCAGGGCGGAGACGACCATTGGGCTGGAGACTTGGGTCTCCAGCCGGGCAGCCGTCACAAGTCCCCTGGCTGTATCACGACCCGGCTGACCACCATGGATTTCATGGAATTGGGAACCGCCATGAGATCTATGGCGGTAAGCACTATCAGTGCCAGGGAATTGCTTCCCTGGCATTGATAGGGGTCTCCACCACCCTCCACCCCCAACCCCGAGCCCTCGTCCCACACCGCCCACCCCCTGCCATCCCCCAAAGGTGGCAGAACCCCACTCCCCACGCCTACCCCCAACATCACAACCCAGACACACACCGTACACGCATGCAGACACCACCAACACACATACCCGCACACATATCAACAAACATGCCAACAGCCACACACACAGACATACATGCACACATCCATTCAGACATACATACAGAGAGACACACACACATTTCCAAACACAACACACCCCTGCATGCATACACGCACTCACACACCCCCTCTACATACTCACACGCACACCTCCATGCATGCACACAACACTCCCTCACCACCCTCCCCTAACGGATGATCAACTTACCTGGTCTGTTGATCCTCCGGGAGGGGATGGGATCCATGGGGGCTGCTCCGCCGCCAGCACCCTGTCAACAGAACATCGCCACGCCGAATCACGTTGGGCGGTGTTCTGTTGAAGGGGCGGTGGAGGTGAAGCAACTTCTACTTCCCTGCCAACCGCCAGTATGGCTGCTGGCGGCTCTCCGTCTGGAAAAGGACAGAGGGCTGCCAGCAGTCATAATTCGCCGAGTGGAAAACCGCCTGCACTGGCGGTCTTCAGCACGGCGGTCCCTCTGCAGTCTTGCAAAGAGACCGCCGAGGTTGTAATGACCACCTATATTTCTTAAAATGATCTAGAATTCCTGGACCCAAAAATTTATATCAGCAGCAGTACTATGCAAACAACATTGCAGTGAAGAGGTAGAGCTGTTAATGCCAATTGCAAACCTGCATGAATCCAGCAATCATCCACAGCATATCATCGGGAAACATATCAGAAGGAAAACTTCACAGAACAAAAACAAACTGTAGTGACAAGTACACGTTTAGGAAAAATGCGCTAGAAATGACTAGGCAATTCAAGGTCACTCAGAAGGTAATATTGATGAAGCCGTAATTGAATTAGCAAATATGAACAAACAACCCTCCTTGAAAATATTTAGAAAACAGCCAGGACAACCCATCCCATAATATTTATCACTGCCTTTCATAAAGTACATTAAATGATACACTGGAATTCAAAAAGTATTGGCATAGCAAATAGGATCAAACTATCAGGTGGCGGAAGGGATTCTAGATGTCCCTCATACTTAAACCAGCCAGATTTGAAAAAAAAGAAAACCCGTGGACACACTTTCACCAGATCTGCACCAAAAATATGGCACTCCCTACCAGGGCCAGTGATGGTGTACTGTGCAAGATGTTTTTTTGGCACCCCACAACCTATGACCACCTCCTCGGATTCACTCACTACCACTGTGAAAATGTGCCACTCATTTCTCCATAGTCCCTCTCACATACATTTGTTTTAAAGTGCTTGTAAAGGCTGGTTTTACTAGTCAACTCATGTGTTCACATAGAATTCAGACCTGTTCTTTGCAACAGGCATATTAACCCTTTACGCTACTTTATTGCGAGTCAAAGCTGCCACTAGACAAAACTCCCATTTCTCTTCCTAGCAGGAATATTAATCACAAGAGGTATCTTGCCATTTTAATTGCTTCCTAAAGGATGGACGCACAAAGACATTTACTGTAGGTGCTTTTAAATCACAAGTTTCGTACGTTCTTGCTAAACGCAACCCCCTGAGGTCAGCGCCCCCCCAAACCAGGTCTGCGCCACTCGCACAGCCCTAAAGACGGCCCTGCTCCCTACCACCAGTAAGATTGCCAAAGGGAAACTGTACTTAAAAGTTATTTAATGGCAGACCCCATGTTAACCTATGAGAGACATGGGCCTTGCAACAGTAAAACCCAAATTTGGCGGTATTTCACTGTTAGGACATGTAAAACACATGTCCCACCTTTAACATACACCACACCCTGTACAAGGGGCTATCTAGAGCCTACCTTAGGGATGACTTACATGTATAAAAAGAGAACACCCCACCCTGCCCGTGGGCTTACCTAGGGCCTATCTTAGGGGGCCTTGCATGTATAAAAAAGGAAGGTTATGGCGTGGCAGTGGGTATACTTGTCAGATCGAAATGGCAGTTTAAAACTCCACACACAGACACTGCAATGACGGGTCTGAGCCACGTTTACAGGGCTTCTCGAATGGGTGGCACAGCCAATGCCCACTAGTAGCATTTGATTTACAGGTCCTGGGCATCTATAGTGCACTTTACTAGGGACTTACTTATAAATCAAATATGCCAATCATTGACAAACCAATCGTCAATACAATTTATACAGATACATATGCACTTTAGCACTGGTTAGCAGTGGTAAAGTTCCCAGAGTCCTAAAGCCAACACAAACTGGTCAGAAAAATTAGGAGGAAGGAGGCAAAAAGTCTGAGAAAGACACTGCAAAAAGGGACAGGTCCAACACTACCCCCCACCAGCTTACAACCAGGTGAGACCAATCAATACCTTGATGGACTTCCCTAATTGGGGCGATAGAACAGGGATCCTGGCTCCCAACAGAAGGGACATGTTCTAGTTCTACACCTTTCTGAACCCAGCTGGATCCCTCTGTCCATACTCTTAGGTCCCAATAAGCTAACCCATGGGGAACCCTTCTCCTCACCTGCAGATACCATCTGTGCAACACCTAACCTTACTTTGCTCACACATGTATCCCACAGGGCAACCAGGCCCACTATGGCCAACAGAGTGGTGTGGCACACTCCACCCTTGGGGTGTGACTCCTGCCCCCCCCCAGGGGCAACTCTGTACACCAGGACAGCAAGCCACAGTGGATAGTGATAGCTGTCAGAGATGAGAGCCAGGCCCAGGCCTTTCAGGGCTCTCCAACCACTGTGACTGGGGAGAGTGGGGGGCAATAGATCCAGTCACCTGGCACCCTTTGTCCTTTCTCCCTTCCGCCAGGTCAGGGATGACAGCCTGACACTGATCCCCCCTCTGGGGCCCTGTACCCTCCCCCTGGGAGTAGTACCCCCCAGAGTCCAGAATTGCCAAGGTGCTTGCAGAAGCAGCCCTGCACAATTCTCCTACACGTGCAGGGATGTTAACCTGCAACTACTCTCCCAACGTGGAGTGTGTTCCCTCAGGTTGGACAAGGGTCAGGGGCGAGGCTTCCCTCCTCTTACCCCAACATCTGGGGTCCTGCACTCCCTACTAGGAGTGCCCCCCCCAGAATCCAACATGGTAAGGGCAATGTTAGCAGTGGCCCCTCCCTCCAGGTCAGGGGAGAGGCCCTGAAGCGAGCCCTTCAACCCAGGGTCTGTACCCTTGGATTGAACTGGGGTCAGGGATTAGCCTCTCTCTCCCCTGCCCCTACTCCCAGGGATCAGAACCCCCAACCATGGAGTGTACCCCTAGAAGTTACACCGGGGGGGTGATTGGGAAAACCGCCCCCCATCAGGTCAGAGTTTACCCCCTGCACCTGACCATCCAGCCTAGGGTCTGTACCCTCAGACTGGACCACTGCCTTGCAATCCAGGACTTCCTGGAGAGCACACAAGGAAAACACCTTCCCTAAGGGCTGCACTAGAGTCTGCCTGGCACCGGTTGCCTGACCGCTGCCCATATGGCAGAGCTTGGATCCCCCAGCCCAGAAATGGTATTACCAAGGTCATTCCTGGGGGCTCTGACCTCAAAGCTGACTCCTGACCCTCCAGGTTCTCCACTGTGGCCCACAACCCCCTCACCTCTGTCTGGACATTTGTACCCCCTCATTAGGAGTCATACTGCCAGACACCAGAACTGGTGGGATGCTGGCGACAGCCAGTCCCCCCAAGTTCTCCTGACATTATGGGGTCCGCCTCAGCAGATGGCCCTATGGTACAGGCTAGGCTCCCCTCCTGGCGTTCCTTCATGCAACCCTGCAGGCTCTGGGACTGGATCTCGATCATCCTGGGACTCAGCCCACTCCATTTCCTCGTCTCTGAGACTAGACATGGGATCCCCCACCCATTCCACTACACTGGGACCTACTTGGGATACTGCAAGCCTTCCTCACGTCACCTTGTTGGGAAATACCTAAGCCACTCCATTCAGGACCACCCCCAAATGCCTCTTCAGATCCTCTGGTACACACCCAGAGGTCTGCCTTTTGTGCCCGGGAACGTGCTTTGGTTTCCACAAATTTACACAGAGGTGTAACAAGGGTTAAAGTGATGTCATGATATATTGAGCGTTATATTATCTTATGGTTAATTACAGCTCTGATGAAGTCTTTTGGGAGATTTCCTTGACAAAACATGTGTTGGCTTGGATGCAGGAATTATTGAAAGAAATAAACATCATGCAATAAAAGTGGATTTACTCTATGGACTAATTATGGATATGACTTGGATGTGTGCCTGAATTTATAGATTACTGCCGTAATGTGGTGGACATAAAAAGTCATAGCTGCATTAAAGCTGTTACGAATGTGGACTAAAAATCCATTACTCTGAGTATACAATTGGCCCCCTCCCTTATAGAATGGTACTCAGGTAATATACTTATATTATAGCAAGACATCAGTACAGATTTTAGGAAATGTGGCAGTTAGTATATATCCTGCTTGGATCACTTAATGGCAATTAAAATCAACATTATATTAAGGATAATATATGTCATCCAAGCATTACCAATTTACAGAGCAAACAGAAAGAAAGATAATAGATGAACTACAAAGGGCCTAATAAATGTTGTGCATCAGGGGAACCTCCCAGAATATTTAAAAAAATCTTAATGGTTCTGAACAAAGATGGTGGACTAAGCTTTCCAAACAGCTTAATTTGTTATAGATTTGCCCAGCTTTGCATCGTAAGAGAGTGGTCAAAGCGGGAATCCAACAAACTTTGGATTACATGAACCACACGGTGGAAGGAAGATTGTTTTGGGACCCAATAGTTCACTCAAGAAAGTACAGACCACTTAGGGGGTCATTCTGACCCTGGCGGCCGGTGACCGCCAGGGTCACCGACCACGGGAGCACCGCCAACAGGCTGGCAGTGCTCCCTCGAGCATTCTGACCGCGGCGGTTCAGCCGCGGTCAGAAACGGAAAGTCGGCGGACTTTCCGCTGCTCGGGTGAATCCTCCATGGCTGCGGAGCGCGCTCCGCAGCCATGGGGATTCTGACACCCCCTACCGCCATCCTGTTCCTGGCGGGTCTCCCACCAGGAACAGGATGGCGGTAGGGGGTGCCGCGGGGCCCCTGGGGGCCCCTGCAGTGCCCATGCCAATGGCATGGGCACTGCAGGGGCCCCCGTAAGAGGGCCCCACTGTGTATTTCAGTGTCTGAAAAGCAGACACTGAAATACGCGACGGGTGCAACTGCACCCGTCGCACCTTCCCACTACGCCGGCTCCATTCGGAGCCGGCGTCCTCGTGGGAAGGTAGATTTGCCCTGGGCTGGCGGGCGGCCTTTTGGCAGCCGCCCGCCAGCCCAGGGCAAATCTCAAAATACCCTCAGCGGTCTTGTGACCGCGGAGCGGCATTTTGACGGGGGAACATTGGCGGGCGGCCTCCGCCGCCTGCCAATGTTAGAATGACCCCCTTAATGTTTACTGCAGTCATGTTACTAACCATTGGGGGTGAGTTAGATTTGAAAAACTAGGTTACGTCTTTTCCATACACCTTGACGCCTCTAGGGGACAACCTGGACTTTACTCCAGCTCTGGATCGGTCTGGTATGGGAGGATGGAGAAAAAAACACTGTTAAAGTTAAATACTGTTGATATGTTTATAAACTGAGAGATTACATCATTCATGGAATGCAGAACAACTTATGGACTTCTGAAGTCAGAACATTTCTGATACCAACAGATACATCACTGGCTTCCCCAGTCACAGGTGTGAGTTTGCCATTAGAACTTTAAGCTAAGGTGAGAAATGTCTCACTTTGTGTCACGGGTATCATTTGATAGATGTCAGCTGTAACTTTCTAACAATCTGTACAAAGTGAGAGAAACATCTAAATGAAAATAATCTAAGAAATTGTGAGGAAAGTTGTAGAGAGAAATTAAAAGAAAGGTTTATCAATTCATCACAGAGAGTTAGTAAAGAGATCATGATGGTATTGTACCTTACTCCCGATAGACTCCACAAACCTTACCCTGGTAGATCAGGTTGATGTTGCAGAGGATTTAGCTGAGATGGCTCACCCATACATATATGGTGGATGTAACCATAAATCTAGACATACTAGAAAGAGATGCTAGCTTCCATTAAAGATATAGTGGGATTTCCCCTCACTCCACAATCTTCCACCATGATAATTGGCCACTACCTAAGTAATTTGGATGCGGTCCACAAGAGCATATGAAATTGGTAAATCAGGTGTTATTATACTGGCTAGGCAATGGAAACAGTCCACAATTCCTACGTGGCACTCGTGGTGCTTGACACTATGGGCAATGATGGCAATGGAGAGGCTATTAGCACATATAGTTAAGAGCCAGGATAATTTCTGCAAATTTTACTTTGATGACCTATCATCTGAAACTAATGAGATGGTCCGTTCTCTTTTTGACACACCAAACAGAGCAAGCATTACCTTAGACATCATTGACAGTATGCTTAAAATTTGTAATGTCATTTCAGCAGAGACCTTTAAAACTAATACCAAAACAAACAGGTCTTCCATAACACTGCAGTTAGGACAGGTTAAGATATTACACTCCCAGGACATTTCCTCTACTGACAGAGGGCTGCAATGGCAGCTACTAAAAGACCGTATCCCATTTTGCTTTCTTACCATAGCAAAGGTCCGGCCTTGAAAGACCAACCACAGATACACCTGTTGGTAATTCACATGTGATCAGCTACAAGCTCCTCATTAAGCAGTGTAGAAATAAGGGATTTCTGGTTGTCAGTGTATACACCTTGTTCAAGCAGGAACCACCTCTCTAATCAGGGTAAGTAAGATACACACTTTAAATTGACCTGTGATCACCGTCTGGTAGCTTGGCACAGAGCAGGTAGGTTTAACTTAATAAGCCATGTGTAAAATAATTGTGCGACACAAACACACAGTAACACAATGAAAACATGACAGAAAGACTCAATAGAGAATAAGTATGTGAGTAAAACAACAAAAATCCAATCAGTAGAAGTTGAGATATTAATTTCTAAAGATTAAAATCAAAATAGTGCTTATAATTCACTAGCGGTCCAGCTGACAAAGTACCTTGGATGGAGCAAGAGTTGATGTCAATCCCATGGAAGAAAGCAAAACATTGGTGCCGATCTGCACAGCCGATGAAGGCTTTGGCATCAAACCCCTTTACGATGTAGGTGTTATATCGATGTTGAGTAGTGCTATCCATCCTCACTGAGCTATGCAGTCCATTGAAGTGGTCATTAAGCAGCTGCTACTTCAGTGGTGGAGGGTGATGCATCGGCTCTGGTTGAAGCAAATCCTCTGATGCCTGGATATTGAGATGAAAAAAGGTTACAGAAACCCATTTCTGATGCACAGGACTGGAGAGGGAACCTAAGGCAAGGGTGGGACTCACAGATGACAGAGTCCAGAAGAACCTGGAGAGTTGCAGGCAGTCTTTGATGTACCTGCTATTTCAGAAGAACAGGGGGCAAGGCTGCAGGCCCATGGAGTCACTCTGAGATCAAATGAGATTGGTCCAGTCCGTGTCATTAGCAGGGCAGAGATCAGCAGCCAACAGGGCATCTCAGCACAGCAGAAAAGCAGTTTCTTAGAAGTCAATCCAGGCAAAGTGGCAATCCTTACAGCAAAGCAGTCTTTACTCCAACCAACGTGTTCCTGGGTCCAGTATTGCTCTGCTTTTAGGGGGTGAGAGACCCAGTACTTATACCCAAAAGTGCCTTTGAATGGTCTAATAAGTCAACATAGCAATAAGCAAAGTAAAATAATTATCAATATTGCAATAAAGTATTTATTTATCAAGCACAGAAGTAAAAAGAGAAATTGAGAAACTAAGAAAAGGAAGAATGGTAACAGCTTGTATATTTAAGGAGAAATATAATACAAAATGAGGAGATAATAACAGTGTAGAGTAAATTTAATAAGAAAAAACTGAATTATATGAATGCTGGTAAAGAAAACCATCAATAAATAAATGAAATCAAGGTGCATGAGAAACTTCTTCAGTTAAATGTAGGTGAGCGGTTAAAGAATTGAAATCTAAGAATAAAGGCGGTCATTACAACATTGGCGGAAAAAGCCGCTTACCGCCGTGCAGAAGACCGCCAACACACCGCCGCGGCCGCGGAATTCCGCCACAGCTATTATGACCCACATCTCGGCATCCGCTAAAATTCAGACACCCACACAAGTCCTCCACACCAAAGGTCAGTGATAAACTGGTGAAAACAAATCCTCCACCATCACGCCAACAGAAATACGCCCACACTATCACCACACACGAATCCACACGGCGGTCTTTCATCCGCGGTATTCCATTGGCGGTACACAACGCTGCGCTCAAAATACTCACACTCTTACAAAACAATACCACATTGGACAATCCAAAATACACACACCTGAGACACATACACACACCACTCCCACACACCCATTACAATATAAAACACACACCCACATCACCCACAAACCCTTACTACCAAAAATTCAGAAAGAAGGCCAGAGAGAGACACCACCAGCAAGAACAACAGCATCCACAGGCACACAACACCATCATCCACACAACTTCCACGCACCTCACACAACACACCACTACATATCACCACACTTATCACCACACACTCCACCCCACACATCACTTACAGCACCCCATGGCACGACAAAGACACCCCAGGTTCTCGGAGGAGGAGCTCAGGGTCATGGTGGAGGAAATCATCCTGGTAGAGCCACAGCTATTTGGAGCACAGGTGCAGCACACCTCAATTGCAAGGAAGATGGAGCTATGGCGAAGAATAGTGGACAGGGTCAACGCAGTGGGACAACACCCAAGAAAACGGGAGGACATCAGGAAAAGGTGGAACGACCTACGGGGGAAGGTGCGTTCCGTGGTATCAAGACACCACCTGGCGGTTCAGCGGACTGGCGGCGGACCCCCCCCTCCTCCCCCACAACTAACAACATGGGAGGAGCAGGTCTTGGCGATTCTGCATCCTGAGGGCCTCGCAGGAGTAGTTGGAGGAATGGACTCTGGTAACTCAAATCTTAACTATTACATCCCCCACCCTACCTGCATGCCAGCACATACCCCCACCCTCACCCCATCACTCTAACTCCTCACAAATGTCCCAACATCACAAACCACACATCCTAACACCAAGCCTTGCATACAACAACAAAGCATGGACACCCATCACTAAATCATGCCCACTTCACATACCCATACACCCCCCTAAACCACCATCACACAAGCTCCCACACAGGAATGCTAGCACTGGGGTACACGCTCACCCACTCATTGCACACCATTACACACACAGATTTAACAAACATCCTTTTATACCCCTGCAGGACCCCTATCCAACGTCACCGGACAGGAAGGTCCACACATGTCCACACCACCAACATAAGAGGCCCACAGTGATGACAGCACCTCTGTCCAACTGGATCTAGATGACCAGCCCGGACCATCGGGGACCTCTGGACAGTCGGTTCCCCTCACACAGGCACAGGCCACCACAGACCTTTCCCCCTCTGGAAACACCAGCACTAGTCCATGAGGAATCTAAGCAGATGTCAAACAGTGGAACCCACACCTGTGAAACCGTAAGGAAAAGTGACAACTCAGTGACCATACACTGGGTGAAAACGACAGACAGGAGAGAGGTAGTAGTGTAAAAGTACATGTAGTAGACAGGATTGTATTCTTACCTGTGTTTCACTGGAAATATTGCTGGATCACTGAGTCTCTGTTCTGCATGTCTTCTTCCTCTGCTTCCTCCTCATCACTGTCCACAGGCTCCACAGCTGCCACAACACCGCCATCTGGACCATCCTCCTGCAGAAACGGCACCTGGCATTGCAAAGCCAAGTTGTGAAGCATACAGCAGGCCAAGATGATCTGGCACACCTTCTTTGGTGAGTAGAATAGGGATCCATCTGTCACATGGAGGCACCTGCACCTGGCCTTCAGGAGGTCGAAGGTCCGCTCGATCACCCTCCTAGTTCGCCCATGGGCCTCATTGTAGCGTTCCTCTGCCCTGGTCCTGGGATTCCTCACTGGGGTCAGTAGCCATGACAGGTTGGGGTAACCAGAGTCACCTGTAAATGGTGAGGGGCAACTGTTAGAAACACACTAACCTGGAGGGATAACCCAAGACCCAGACAACCATTCCCACTGACTTGCTTCCAGGTGCTCACCTAATAGCCACACACGGTGCCTCTGGAGTTGACCCAACACATAAGGGATGCTGCTATTCCACAGGATGTAGGTGTCATGCACTGAGCCAGGGAACATGGCATTCACATGGGAGATATACTGGTCTGCCAAACATACCATCTGTACATTCATAGAATGATAACTCTTCCGGTTTCTGTACACCTGTTCACTCTTGTGGGGGGGGACCAAAGCCATCAATGGCACCTATGATGTTGGGGATATGTCCCTGGGCATAGAAATCACCTTTCACTGTAGGCAAATCCTCCACCTGAGGGAAAACGATGTAGCTCCGCATGTGTTTCAGAAGGGCAGACAACACTCTGGACAATACGTTGGAAAACATAGGCTGGGACATCCCTGATGCCATGGCCACAGTTGTTTGAGAAGAGCCACTTGCAAGGAAGTGGTGCACTGACAGCACCTGCAATTGAGGGGGGATTCCTGTGGGATGGCGGATTGCTGACATCAGGTCTGGCTCCAACTGGGTACACAGTTCCTGGATTGCGGCACGGTCAAGCCTATAGGTGATTATCAAATCAAATTCCTCCATTGTCGACAGGTCCACCAACGGTTGGTACTCCGGAGAATGCTGCAATCTCCTCACATGTCCCAGTGGACAGTGCCTATGAAGGACAACAGCAAGCACAGAGTCAAACAACTCAGAGGTACGTACCCACAGTTTACCCAGAACACCAATCATACACAAAAGGTGGCCTGTATGTGTGGTGAGACTAGGCCTAGGTATGTGTGACGCAGTTGAAAATGAAGCCATGTGGGCCGCTGAAATGGCGGCTGCCTGACCTGTAAAGTGGGACAATGGGATGTGAGACAACTGTGCTGGCATTGTACACCGTCGCGGTAGGTGGTCGAAGACCGCGGCGCAATGCTGCATTGGTTAACATTGGACCCTATGGGTCCCAGGAGCCAATGACGATGTTCGGCGGCGGTGAGGGTATGCACTGCCGCGGACGTATCCACCGCGGACGTGACCGCCATTTTCTATCTGTTCAATCACTCTATACCTGATCTTCGACAGGAGAGGACCTACACTGCAAGTGAAGCTGTGACCTCGGTCTGGACAAGAGACAATGGCTCGAGTGTCTGGGGAAAGGGCCCCTGCCTTCACATCGGAGGAGTTTGAGAAGCTCGTGGATGGGGTCCTCCCCCAGTACACGCTACTCTACGGTCCTCCAGACAAACAGGTAAGTACACAGGGAGCATGTTGCATGGGCTATGCCTGTGTGGAGAGGGCTGGATGTAAGAAGGAAGGGGGCAGAGTGCTGCGTGCATGAAAGACGGTGAATTCATGTGCCACATGGCAAGGGTAGGGATGGGGGCCAATCACTTTGACGGTGCAGTTGGTAATGACTTCTCTTCTTCCCCTGTACATTTCATGTAGGTCAGCGCCCACCAGAAGAAAGATATTTGACGTGCCATCGCCAAGGACGTCCGGACCCTGGGGGTCTCCCACCGACGGAGCACCCACTGCCGGAAAAGATGGGAGGACATTCGCCGCTGGAGCAAGAAGACGGCGGAGGCTCAGCTGGGGATGGCCTCCCAATGTGGGAGGGGTGCCCATTGCACCATGACCCCCCTGATGTTCAGGATCCTGGCGGTGGCCTACCCAGAGTTGGATGGGCGCTTGAGGGCATCACAGCAGACACAAGGGGGTGAGTACACTCTCATTCTGCTGACTTTGCGCGCAGTGGAGTTGTCTGGGTGGGGGAGGAGGGCTGTGGGTTTCCCTAGGCCAGGGCAAGTTCCGTAGGCAAGGCCCCTCCGTAAGGCAGGCCATGTGGCACCCCAGCCCACCTCTGTAGAGTGTCAAGTACAGCTATTCATGCTCCTGTGTCATCTATGTGTGCAGATGTCGTCCATAGCCTTGTAGGCCATTTCCCAGGAATTGAACAGTGGAGCCCAAGAGCGCTGCGTAGTGCAGGGGGCTTCTGTGTCTGTCTTGTCCGCCAACGCAGCGGTAATCCATGCACTCAACATGTCTTTCTTCTGTCGTCCACCCCCTTTTTGTGGTCTCCCTGTTCTTGTGTGCATTAGCATCATCAGGCGGAGGAGCAGTGGCAACGGAGCACAAGGGAGCTGCATCCCACATGGCCCTGGAGGGCGAGACTACGTACTCGGAATTCACCATTGGGACGGAGAGTGAGGGGAGCTTCACGGCGGGGACAGGAGCTGACACCAGCGACACGGACACGTCCTCTGATGGGAGCTCCCTTGTGTTGGCGGCAACATCTGTGCCCCCGTATCTACAGGTACAGCCGCCACCCCCCCTACCAGCACTGCCCTCCCAGCAGCCCCTCTGCCTTCGCCCCGTGCCCGCTCACCCAGGAGGGTGGGCATCACCTTCGACCCAGGCACCTCAGGCCCTGCCCCAGTCACCCCTGCTGCCCTCAGTGAGGAGGCCATTGACCTCCTCAGGTGCCTCACTGTTGGGCAGTCTACCATTTTGAATGCCATTAAGGGTGTTGAAAGGCAGTTGCAACAAACTAATGCATTCCTGGAGGGCATTCATTCTGGTCAGGTGGCCCTTCACCGAGCTTTCAAACTCTGGCCTCAGCACTGATGGCAGCCATTGTCCCCGTCTCTAGCCTCCCCCCTCCAACTTCCTCCACCCAGACCCAATCCCCTGTACCTCTGCCTATCCCAAGCACACCTACAGACCAGCATGCACACACGTCAACACACAAGGGAAGCTCAGGCAAACATAAGCACCACACATCCCACAGGCACTCACGCAAGCAACACACACATGCAGAGACACCAACATCCACTGCCTCCACTGTGTCCCCCTCCTCGTCATCTCCCTCCTCCCTCCCAGTCTCGTCTACACTCACACCTGCATGCACTACCTCTACAGCCACTACGTCCCTCACCAGCACACCCACCAGCACACCCCGCTCACGTGCACTTACCACCCCCACTACCATTCACACGTCCTCTGTGTCGTCTCCCAGTGTGTCTGTGACGCCCCCTCCCAAGATATACAAACGCAGCCACACACCCACCCAACAGCCATCCACCTCACGACAGCCTCCAGCGCATGCACCTGCACCTAAAGACACCAAACGTACACCTGCTACTACCACCACCTCTTCCTCCACTCCCAAACCCCCTCCAGCTACCCGTCCCAGTGTGTCCCAAAAATATTTAATGTCCAGCCTTGACCTTTTTCCAACACCTCCCCCACCCCGTCCATCTCATAGGTCCCGAACTAGCACCTCAGCCACAACATCTCCGGGACCAGTGGTGCCTGTAGTCACGGGTTTGTGGAGTGCACCGCCCACCAGGACAGCCAGTGTGGCACGGAGCCACAGCACAGACAGTCCCCCACCTGTGAAGCATCAGAAGTTGGCCAGTGCCCGGCGGGAGAGGGGGAAGATTCCAGACACCAAACCCGTTCCCAGGGGTCCCGTGGGAGTGTGGAGTCAGCTGTGACACCTCCCAAGGTGGGGAAGGGCCACAAGAAACCCGGCAAGTCTGGGAAGAGCTGCACAGCGGAGAAGACCGCCATCATCCCCGCTGTCCAGGAGGGCCCCGCCAGCCCCAGCCCAGCTGCCCAGGAGGGCCCCGCCAGCCCCAGCCCAGCTGCCCAGGTGGGCCCCGTCAGCCCCAGCCCCTCTGATCCATGAAGGACCGCCCGCACAAGCCCAGCTGGGCCATGAGGGACCGCCAGCACAAGTCCCGCTGGGCCATGAAGGACCGCCAGCACAAGCCCTGCTGGGCCATGAAGGACCGCCAGCACAAGCCCCGCTGGGCCATGAAGGACCGCCAACTCAAGAACCGCTGAACAGGGCACCACCAACTCAAGCACCGCTGAACAGGGAACCGCCAACTGAAGCACCTCTGGGCTGGGCACTGCCAACTCAAGCACCGCTGAACAGGGCACCGCCAACTCAAGCACTGCTGAATAGGGCACCGCCAACTCAAGCACCGCTGAACAGGGCACCTCCAACTCAAGCACCGCTGAACAGGGCACCGCCAACTCAAGCACCGCTAGCCCATGAGCGGCAGGGGCACTGACGCAACTGGGTCTGTCACGGGGTGAGTGATGCACTCGGGCACCAGTCCCCCTCCAGAACCGGTGGAGAGATCCATCCACTACCTCTGTCCTTCACAGGATGAAGCACTCTGGGCACCAGTCCCCCTCCAGAACCAGTGGAGACATCCATCCACTTCCTCTGTCCTTCACAGGATGAAGCACTCTGGGCACCAGTCCCCCTCCAGAACCAGTGGAGACTGTTATCCACTTGAGAGACTGTGGCTTTGCACTCCCCAGGATGTTACAGTGGGCAAGCCACCCACTGTAGAGACTTGAGAGACTGTGGCTTTGCACTCCCCAGGATGTTACAGTGGGCAAGCCACCCACTGTAGAGACTTGAGAGACTGTGGCTTTGCACTCCCCTTGATTGAACAGTGGGCAACCCACCCACTGTAGAGACTTGAGAGACTGTGGCTTTGCACTCCCCAGGATTGAACAGTGGGCATTGAGCCCCCTCGTGAATCTGGCGTTGTGCACTCATCTGACTGAGGTGCCCCCCTTCCCTTCCCCCTGAGGTGCCTGTTGTATTTCTATCTGATGCCCCTGCAGTGTTCTCTCTGTTTTGATCGGGTATCGAGTGTGGGCCTCGCCCATGCATTTTGGGCCCAGTGGTCCACAGACTATAAATGGTGCAATACCTGGACTTGTATTATTGGTGTATATATTTGTTCATAGTGTAGATATATTTTGGAGTACTAGATTTTAATGGATTACAATCGTTACAATCATTTCCTTTTGTCTTTGCATTCTTCCAGGGGGCTTGGGGGGTGTAACTGTAATCTATCAACATGTATTAGTGTGTGTGTTGTAGTAGATGAGGTGGGGGTGGGGGTGTTGCATGTGTGGGTCACTCTTCTTTCCCTCCCCCTCCCATGTGTCGTAGGTGCAGTACTCACCATAGTCTTCGCCGCCGGCGTTCGTGCTCCTGGTAGAGGAGCAGAAAGACTATCGCAGGTAGAATTTGGAGTTCTGGTTCCATGGTGTCCTCGTTCCTCGTGGGGTGTGTAGAGGTGAGCATTTTCCCTTCGAAATTCCTGTTTCCGCCGTGTTTTTATCCACAGTGAACCCGCTCCGGAAAAGGTGGCGGATTGGCCTGTCATAATAGTGTGGGCGGTACATTGTCTCCCGCCTGTCTGTTGGCGGTGACCGCCGCGCTGTTTGTTTGTACCGCCGTGGCGGTCGGAGTGTTAAAGTGGCTGTCTTTGTTGGCGGTTTCCGCCACGGTCATAATTCAATTTTTTTTACCGCCGGCCTGTTGGCGGTCTTACAGCCGCTTTAACACCGTCCGCCAGGGTTGTAATGACCACCAAAGTCTCTGGTGAATAAATAATGTCCCTTTTGATAGCAGCAGACAATGAAGTGGTAACTGCTCTGTCTATTCTATGAGTATACCAGCTACATACCATCATGCTTGGAAAGAACATTTTTTTTTTTTTTTTTTTTTGCTGGAATGTAACTGAAATTATTAAAGCAACAACTTGCACATAAAAAACACAACTGTTCCAGTCATTTGAAAGACTCCCTGTGAACAAATTTATTAAAGTTAAAGGCACATTTGAATGAAAATTGAGATGATTTGTTTCCAAAGTTTTAGCCAAAATTGGTAGTACATTCAAATAATGGGTGTTTTAAATCCAATGTTACATGACCATCAGGATTATCGAGCAGTGGAATTAAACTTGTGCAAAGTAACTGGAGTGACTATGAGTAGGTAAAAAAATTAAAATAGAGATTGATTTGTATTGGCAGCACAAGAGGTTTTACGTATCATAAGGTGTATTGTATTCTATAAAAGAGAAGGAAGTGAGGTATGTAAATCACTTTCCCATTGTAACTCCAGCACCATTTTCTTGCTAATGTCAGCAGAGGAAGTAAAGCTATTATAAAAGTGGAATGCTGTATGGGGGTTTGACAGCAAGGATATGAAAGGGGAGGTTGCAGTCTTAGATGTGGTGGTCAGGTGTTGTGAAGAATATGATTTGGAAATGGCTAAGGTCAGGGAATTAAAGTTTTGATAAGAGGGATGGGTAATTTAAGCTGGAGTGAGCTTGAGAAAAGGAGATTAAATAATTATCAAGTAGTTGATGAGCCCATAGTAAACCTTTTGTTCTTCAAGATTTCCAAATGACAGTTCTATTGTTAATTCTAGTGAGTTTATCGTAACAAATAAAGGAGTGAAGGAATTGATCAATGCCAGAAAAAGTAGCTATATATATCAGACACAATAATGTACAGGCATTGTTAATAATAGGGAGAGACATGGAAGAGGGTCATTGTGTAAAATATAAAGATTTTGAAAAAGAAAAGGGTAAAACTGAAAAAACAACTCTAAATTTGCCCATAAGGGAGAAGGATTTGTGTATTGATATTTATTGTAAAAGGCAGATTGTTTAAAAAAGAAAGCATTATGATATTATTGAAAATCTGGAAAATGTGTTCCCTTCTAGGGTGTTTATTACTTTGGAATCTCCTAAGAGATATGAAAGGGTTTTATTGCTCCATAAAAAGGAAATTAAAATAGCATAGATTTCTTAAAAACATAAGATGGGATAAGAACGTGAAATGCATAAAGAAAAGACAGAATGATAGGAAACAACATCCTCTTGATACAATCCAACCTACCGCACTAGGAGGGTAATAAGCGATGACATTGGGAAGTAAGGGAAGATAAAGTTGTAAAAAGACAGTAGAATTAAGAAAAACAATATCTTTAACGGTAAACTAAAGAACTAAATAAAAATCAGATGGCAAAAAATTGTGTTTAAAGCACCATTTATTAAGAGGGAGTATCCTGCTTTATCAGAGCTGAGTTTATAACCCAAAAATGGGGCAAAGTTAGCAACTGTGCCCATAAATGGTTGTAGGGATGAATGAGGGGAAGACACATATAAACTAATGCCATCAGAGTAAACAGAGAATTTAATTTGTTTATCTTTTTATTTGAAGCCATGTATGTTATTATGCTGTCAAATATTGGGTTAAAAGGGTTTGAGTACTAGAATATAAAGCAGAGGAAAGAGTGACTAACCCTGCCATACTCCTCGTATGAGGGGAAAGGAGATAGAAATAAAACCTGTTACAAAAATCGATGCCTTCAGAGATTAATAAAAAAGGGAAACTACATTAGTGAATATTCCCCAGAGCCAAACCAAGAAACAGTAGAAAATATAAAACTTCAATGTAAGCGATCTTCTCAGTGTCTAAGTAGGTAGCTGCTAACAAATGTCTCTATGTTTTTGGATTGGCTCAGGATGTCAAAGAAAAGTCTGGTATTTTCATAAAGATGTCTCCCTTTAACAAAAGTTGGGAGGAGGGGATCTAGATGCAAGGCAAGACTTCCAGCAAAATTCTTATAATCAGAATTGACAAGTAAAATTGGCCTATAATTTTTACACAACTCATGATCTTTTTTATCTTTAGAAATAAGGCACATTAAAACATCTTGAAAAGTACCACTAGAGGCTTTGGTAGTAGCAAAAATTGCAAATATTTGATTAGGTTTAGGATTTTCCAAGTTGGAGAAATAAAGATTAAATTAGATGGTAAACCCATTGAGAACCAGGCCTTTACCTTTCTAATAGAATTCATTGCATTATGAATGTTGTGAACTGAGATATCAGCTTCAAGGGAGAAAGAATTACTGGTTAAATCATCAAATTGTTTATGAAGAGACGCACAGTATGAATTGCTGTCATTTTGAAGAGAATTATTTTCTGGTGTGCTGAGTCTTGTAATAGTTGATAAATTTGACGAATATGTCATTGCCTTGAAATATTGGAAAGGTATCATGTCATAAAATAGTGTCTATTTTTAGCATGATTTATTTTGGCCTCCATAATATTTAGCACTGGATTTGAGGCGATAAGAGGCAGCCTCTTCCATAGAAAGTTTATTAAACTAAAATTTGACTTTTACAAATTCATTTAAGCATAACTTAGATTTGGATGAAATAGGAGTGTTCTAATATTTCAACATCATTTATGATATCTACTGATTTTTTTACATGTTTTCCTTTTGTTAAAGACATAATAAAGTCAATAAAGGCTACTTCAAAGGTATCCCACATGATCTCAATTTATAGATCTGGAGAATTATTCACTGTAATAAAATTCAGTTAGAAAAGATTGAACATGTTGTGTTATGGTAGTGTCTAGTAGGAGCAAAGTGTTAAAGCACCAATGCCTCAACTTTGGAGGGATAGGAACAACATTTAAGTCTAACGTTACCAAGGCATGGCCTGAAATCAAAATACCACCAATATCAGCAGGTAAAATATGTTGAGATAAAGCTGTAGAAGTGACTAGGTGTTCAATCCCGCTCTGAGAAAGGTGTATAGGAGAAAAGGGTTTATATCTTTGTAATCGAGGATTACAAATTCTCCAGCAATCTACAAGGGATCTCTGTTTGATGGTTGAGATAAGTTGTTTGTGAATAGAAGAGATAACAAATGTAGTTTTGAAGGAACGATCTGAAAAAGGATGCACTTCAAGATTACAATCACCACCAAAAATTAAATACTCACCTGTGATAGACATCAATTTATGAGTAATAGTGGGCCAGAATAATTTGTCAAAATGTGCTAGAGCATATGCATTAAAAAGGTG
This sequence comes from Pleurodeles waltl, assembly GCF_031143425.1. Taxonomy (NCBI): domain Eukaryota; kingdom Metazoa; phylum Chordata; class Amphibia; order Caudata; family Salamandridae; genus Pleurodeles; species Pleurodeles waltl. Next base: position 1,572,393,390 of record NC_090440.1, read on the forward strand.
AGAGGTTTTTTATTAACTGTTAATTTCACTATGAGCCTTCTACCTTTTATATCGAAGTCCTGTGATAGTAACGCATTGTCTAACATTTTTTTTTCAGTGAATAGCAACACCATTTCCTTTACCAGATCATGATGAAGTAAACATGTTAACTATCCAATTTTGGACAAAGCAATTTCAGCATTTAATTTGGCTGAACAAGACAATATCCTTTGAAATTTTATATGTGTACCCAAACTCTTAACACTCCAAGGAATTACATGAAAAGTCCTGAATAACAAGTCATTCATAAATTAGTACACTCTACACATAAACAGTTCTAAGAGAAATGTGTACTTATATATTGAAAAGCGATAAATGTTAAATTGTTACTGTGGAACGATAAAAAGAGAAGACTTAGTAAAATTAAAAAGATAGCCAAATACCAAGAGGAGAATTAAGAAAATTAAAGAGAAAGAAATTAAGAAAATGGTATGTTGAAGGAAAGAAGGGGATGGAAAGCAGAAACATGAAGGGAAAAGGAAAGAAAACACACCTACAACAGAGGAGACAAGAAGATACAAATAACATACCAGATAACAAAAGAAAAGGTAGATGGTGATGACACTACAAAGGGAAGATGATACAACCACAGTCAAACAGAAGCAATCTGGAGGGGCTCAATCCACACCATATACACAGGTATGAATATATAAAATCGAGAAACAGGAGACATATACCTATGGGAGGAAGAAAAAGGGATAAGTCATTATCACACATGGAATGTATGCAAAGGTAGTAAAAACATAAACATTACTTTAGAAGAAAATAAGTGTGTAGACAACTTATGCATATACCTGAAACATGAAGTATGGAGAGACCAAACACTCAACAATATGAGAGCTGAGAAGTATCCAATGCTTCAACTTCACAATTGTCTATATAGCTCTGCAAGAGAGAATGATCCTCCTACATTGTTGTTTTGTTCTTAAGTACCACTTTAAAGAGACAAGGGAGAAAAATACCAAATTAGTTGTTAAGGAAACAGTGAGTCTGTCTGCAATAGGTTTGACCAGACATAATTAGCTACCCGACCAAGTGATACACCCTTTGTTCCTAGATGCCTTAATCATCATAAGGAGATTCTAGTATTTAAAAAAAAGGCTTCTGCTGTTATGAAGAGTGCTAGGTACTGTGACCAAGTCTTTGAGCTCATTGTATATTGAAAGAGGTAGACATTGCAAGGGGACCTGAACCTGTAATGTTGAGCTGCCAGTTGTGTATGTGAGTAATTATGTGTATGTGTGTGTGAGTGTGGTTTGGCTTTTTGAGGTGGATAGAGCTGAAGTATGTGGTATGATTGTGTCAGTATGTGTGCTGCTTGCACATTGGCCTGATGTTGTTGTGAAGGTTGTGTGTTGTGTTGCTATGTGCAACATGCAGGTGAGTGAGTGTTGTTGTTGAGTGGCAGTCATTGTTGTAATTTGTGTGGATGTACCCTTGTGGTGGTGTGTTTGTGTAGATGAGTGTGTAGTTATGTTGTTGTGGTAGCAGCATGTGTGGGTGTTGTAACAACAGTGTGTGTATGTTGTGTTGTGGATGTATGTGTGTTTTTAGTAAGTGGGTGTTGTGTAGTTTTGGAATGGCAATAGTTAATTGTGTGTATGTGTTTGTTGTGTCATATGTCGTGCAGATGGACACGTATGGCTAAGGTACAGGGTGTTTGTGTGTGACTTACCTTTATTCCATAGCCACTGCCATTGTGCGATATCCATTGGGTCCAGCTACTGGCTCCCTCCATCAGTATACTTCCAGCAGGAATGTAACTTCTAAATATGGCATGGGAAACACCATCAATTTGATGGTGTTCTAGGGTTCACTGTCACAGCAGTTTGACAGTAATACCGCCAAGATCTAAATCAGGCCCTAATTTATATTGGCATTGTGATTAATTTTGGACCATTTTGGATTAGCAGAGCTGTGTCTCTAGCATAGAAGGAGTAGTTCACCATAAAGTGCTGGTATGCCAAGTTTGTTGTAGTCTAAGTAAGAGAATACATTACATGCTTTATGAGGGTTATTTAACCTTCCTCATTCCATGTGAGTATCTTGAATATCATTGAGTTACTGCCTTGCCTCATCATGGTTGAGCGAGTGCAAGGGCAACATATTGTGTAGATAATGTGGTTGTAGGTCTAATCGCAGAGCATATCATCAGAACATAGTGCCATTGGTTGACATCGCTTATGTTAGCCACAGTAAAGCTACATGTCAGATATACAGCTTTGTTGAACATCCTTCCCACTGATCACACCAGCCACCTCAACCTACTAGTGGAAAACATCCAAACCAATGGACTGAAACAATTCAAACAAGATGTTCCATCATACATACGGTGATTAATCCGATCAGAAAAAATTAGCATGCTTACGCAGAAAGGATTCCAGAGAGCCGGCTGAACAGTACTGGCTATGAGGGAGGTGCCTCTGGGGTGTGGAATTCAGTCTAAAGCTCCCGCAGAATCAGGTTCAGCAATTATAAAGTGAGCAGCATAGAACCACAAGATGCCTCCAGAGGGCTGCCACCAACAGGACCGACTCAAACAGAAGTCTCTGTCTAATACTCAGTGTATGGTGTTGAGCCTATTAGCAACCGACTCTGTCCATGATTCAGCGCCATGAGCAACACCGAATCACAGACCCCCAGGCCCGTCCACAATTGTGATGGATCATACAGCTAGCATGAGTGACTAGGTTCATTTTGATGTCCCATGGTGAGAGGGTTGCTGAGTCCCATACCTGGCCTGCCCTCACCATGAGGCTATTTCTCATTGGTTTCCAACATGATCTTCTTTGATGAAGGGCAAGGTCTCTTGTTGAGAGGAAAATACATGATGTGCCAATGCTCAGTGGAGAATTTTGAGACGTTCCAGAGACAGCATAGCATGTTGGATTTCTGCCTGTTTCAGCTTCCTTTAAATTGGTAGGTACTTATGGTAGGCCTTCTTTACAGCCAGGGTTAAATCGAGGTGGAAGGAGAGTAGGGGCCTTGTGCATTAAAGGTTGCTGCTTTCAAGCCCAGCGGAGGGTCGTACCATGATCTTTAGAGACATGTTCAGGGACTTTTCCTTCTCTTCCTTTAGAATTTCCCCTCCTCCTGTGGCTCCATATTCTCATCTTCCTTTTCCTCCTGTTCTGTAGTTAGCAGCTTGTGGGCCTCGTTTTACTGGTTGCTCCCTCTACTGCAAAATCTTTTTAGATCTTCCACATTGCAACTTTTCAGGTTGATAAGATCCATCTCCATACTTGCAGGCAAGAGTTACAGGTGCATTACAGGTAAACAAATATAAGGCAGGAATTACAATTGGAACAGGAAAAATAGCAGTCAAGGTGAATATAACAAGAGTTTGAACTCAATGGCGGCTGGTGGAATTTGAAAGTGGTAGGACACCTCCTGTATGCTTTTATCATATGTGAACATTTTAGTACATCAGTTTATAGCACTATATTGAAAGACTTTTATTGAAACTGTTATTAAATGCCTTTCAATATAGTGGTATAAAATGATAAACTAAAGTGAAATGGTTCTGCATGTTAAAAGCATACAAGAGACTAGAGCACTTTAATTATGTAAGTTCTGGATATATGCACCCTGAACTCACAAATTTAGAAGTGCTTCCTTGTATGCTGTTAACGTGTGGGAGTGTTTCACTTTACATCAGGTTATATCACTATAATGAGAGGCATTTAATAACTCTGTAACACTGTTAATAAATGCCTTTCAATATAATGATATAAGCAGATATACTAAATGATAAAAACACACTAATGGAGCACTTTTAAATACGTAAGGATATATGCTTTGCTATTCAAGCCTGCAGTTCGCAGCACACATAGAAAATGCAAAACTGAGGAGAAATAAAATAATTTCTCAGTGCTCGACTCTAACACCTCCTCTGGGGGGGCATTAGTTTTTGGTGCTGCCTCATGTTTACGATTTTGTATAAATCTGAGGCAGTGTCAAAAGCAATTGGTATTGCGTGGGAACGTCCACAGCAACACCCTGGGCCACAGAAAACTGCATTTTTGAGTACCTTCTTTACAAGACAGCATTAAGTCATGCCATGCGGCTTAGCGCTGCCTTGTAAACATGGAAGCGGCACATCACCACTGAAACATCACTGAAAGTGATGGTCTGGTGGCGCTAGGGGCTTATAAATAAGCCCCAGTGGAAGTGAAGTTAAGGCTACCAGAAAAGAAGACAAAAATGACAAAAAAGGAATTGGTACGAGCGTTGAGGAAAGAGGGTATCACTTTGAGAGACTTAGCAAGGATAATAGGATTGTTTTCTTCGTCAATCCTAGCTGTTTTTCCAGGAACCTTACATTATGGGGCTTTGCAGAGTGTGAAAGCAGAGGTATTGAGGAAAGGGTTACAGTATGGTGGCACAGTGATGTTGAATATGGAAGCAAAGGAAGTACTAGAGTGTGGATGCACAATCTAGATGTTTGGAATGGCAAAGCAATATTTGGGTGTTCTCTGGATGATATCCTGGAGACAGATTGCTTCCTTTTTGGTTGGGGGTAGGGACGCAGATGACAAGCGAACATTGATCAGGCATCGAGAAAGATCAGCATATAAACTGTTTGGAGTAGACTGCAGGGGTCTATGCCTTGAGAAGTTTCAGGGGTATTTTACAGGAACGTTCAGTTGTAATGGACAACATATCAGCAGAGGGATACATAAATTGGTTAGGAGGAGTAGATCACAGAATCTGTCAGTCATAGCGAAGGAATTGTGTTTTGTTTTTGTTTGGAGCACAAATTAGGTCTGAGGTTACAGTATCTCTCAGGAGAGAAGAATTAAGTCACAGATTGGTATTCAAGACATCTGAAAGATTTCAGTGATTGGAAGCTAGGTTAAGCTTATTTTGAGAGAGAGAATAGATCAGATTTGGGGTCAATCGAAAGTAGATATTTCTGTAACCAGGTTGACTTTTCAGATTCTGAAGTAGTACAGCAGGATGCCAGATCTGTATGCAGCAGCTATAGATGCTTTCAACAAAGGTGGTCGGAGAGCGGGGGTATCCATTTTCGCCATTTGCAATGATACAGAGAGTGGTTCTAAATGTAAGGAAGGAGTGATGTCCATTAGTACTGATAACTCCTTTTTGGGTGTCACAAGCATGGTTCCCAATGTCATGGATTTGGAATGCGAAATACTGTTTTTAAATTGGGCAGAAGCACTTTTGTTAACAAATGAGGTAGGAGAGGAACATCCTTTAATAGTGAGCAAGTGGTTGGACCTTCTTGTTTGAAAGGTGTCAGGAGATTTAGAGCATTTGAGGATCTTTCACAAGGGGCTACAGAATTACTCAAGGAGTCTTGGGCATCAGGAACAAGATGCAGGTACAGAGACATTTGGAGTATATGGGCTTGTTGGTGAATAGGAAGGGGTTTGGATCCCGTGGAGGCACCGGTGGTAGAGGTAATACATTTCTTGTTAGAACAGTTTGAATGAGGTTTAAGTTATTGCACTATAAATTATTATGGATCAGCAATTTCAGCAGAGTCAATGCTTTAGTTTGCAGAAAAATGGTCTCATGCAAGAGGGTGTCAGGTATGAAATGTTTGGAGGTACATAACAGAACTTTTAATCCAGATTGAGTATTTTTTAAATTTGAAATAGAACACAATCTATGACTATTTCTGTGTTTTATCCAACATTTGAGGATTGTAAACAATTGTGCATGGTAAACTGTCTGAAAAAGTATGAGAATAGAGTAGAAGAGAACAGAAAGAATGGTGATAATCAATTGTTGATTTCTTATGTAAAACCTTTTCGAGCGGTAAGTACTACTACTATAGCTAGGTGAATTATGGAGGTCATGAAACGAGCAGGATTAAATGTAGAAAGAGTTAAAGCACAGTCACTGGAGGGAGCCATGGGGAGCAAAGCTTGTTGGTCTGGTGGAAAATTGGACGATATTACGAAGGAAGCAGATCGATCAACTTCTCAGATTAACATGACAAGAGAGCCAAGATGTCATTAAAAAACTGGAGGCTAGCATTAGCCCTTCCTCCACTCCCAGATTTCGAGTTAGATTACAGTTATTTAAGGATATCTTGGATTACAACATACACAATTATTGTTGTTATGAGTGAAAAGTAGCATGCTATTTGAAATATGTGGATATGTTTTACACAAGGGAGTAAATTGAATTTTGTTTTTAGGGACATTTTCATAATGGAAGAAAGAAGAATTTGTGCTATAGTTGATGGACGAGTTTTCAAGATAGTTTTGTAATTAAAAGAGGAAGAGTGTTCTATTGCTCTACTAGTTATTGATTGTTAATATTCTAATTCTAGAATTGCTCTTGGTTGTGAAAAACTTTAAAGGTGCTGCAGGAGTGTGGCAATTAAAAGGTAATGCATAATGTTAGTCTCTGTGTCTTTAATGAAACCGGATTCTCTTGTCATGTCAATTTAAGAATTATTATTCCCAAAGCAGTTTCCTATCTGACTTCCTGCATTCTATCAAGATTTAGTTCACAGTTACATTTGTCATATCTTTCTTAGATATGGTATGCCGTTTCCTGAGGGGCTTTACTGAGGGCATTTTGTCCCACAAGCCGTTAATGATAATGTAGATTTTCCTAGTAATTTATGACGAAAAGTCTTAATTTTATTAAAGGCACGGAGGCGAGTATTATGCTTCTCTAACTTGCTTTATTTTGAATAGCAGCAGTCAAGAAGAAAAACTACATTTCCCATGAGGCTAGGGGAAACAGAAGCCAATGGGAAAAAAGAACGTATCGACATGAAAACCAATGGGGACAGAGAACGTACTATAAACACTATACTTGACTGCGACCATCCCTCTTTCTTGATGCGAGAAGGCTAGTCTGTGTGAGAGAATAAAGGAATAATAGAAACAACAGTGGCAACTGCCAATGTTAAAGAACAAAGTTCTTGACAAAAGTTCATCCATGACTTGAGGAGAGGGAGAATCCAGGGAGATGAATGCAGATTATGTTGAGTTTGAGGAGGATAGATGATCGAATTTAGCGAAGTCGGAGGCATTGTCTGACGATCAGGATGAGTTCTGAGGTTGAGCAGAGGATGCTGTGGGAGGGAAAAGAATAGACAAAACAATGTTAAAGAATCTGTGGTGGGGTAATACTCGCCTCCGTGTCTTTAATAAAATTAAGACTTTCCGTCATAAATTACTAAGAAAATCTCAATTTTATGGCAAGACCGGAGGCTTCTATTATGCTTTTTTAAAGCATGTTAATTATTACAGAAGTTGCTGTATGAACTGGTTTACAATAAAAAGTTCTAAAAACATAATCATTAGACCAGTCAGCCGATTTCAGAATGTCCTCAAGTCTGGAACCTACCCAAAAGGCTTTGGAAGCCATAGCTCCTCTGGAAGAGTGAGCACCAAACATTGACGTGTCTATGCCTGCTAAAGACATGATCCAACGCACCCATCTGGCTAGAGTAGCAGATGTCACAGGTTTGTGAGGTTTACGAAAAGAAATGAGGAGTTGAGAAGACGAGGACATTCTGAGATTGGCTGTGCTGTCTTCGTAGACTTTGAGACATTGTCATTAGGATGATTAGGAAAATAAGGGTAAAATACTGAACGTATATTAGTTTTGGAACGTCTGTTGATAGAAAACAAAACACCTGTAGGGGAAAATTGATGAGATGAAATATCTAGCGCTCTGACATCTGATAAACGTTTAATAGAAACCAGACATAGTAACATTGTGAGTTTGGCTGAAAGCATTTTTAGCGATACGTCTGAATTGTCCTGCCAGGAAATAAACAAATTTAAGACAACATTAACATCCCATAGTTTTGAATATTTGGGTAAAGGAGGGAAAGAAAACTTTTCTCCCTTTAGTAGGTGACAGATCAAAGGGTGTTCTCCGATAGGTTTTCCATTTATGCAGACGTGTTGTAGAGAAATAGCTGATCTATATAGGTTGACTGTTCTGTAAGACTTACCTGCACTGGCTTAGGCAGCGAGGAAGTTGATAATGTAATTTAGATCGGCTGAAAAGGGATCGATGTCCGTTCCCACACACCAGCTTGACCAAAGAGACCATGCGGATTTGTATGCCTTCCTTGTACCAGGAGCCTAGGCTTTGATAATGAAGTCTGAAGCTTCCGTTGAAATAGGGATGGGAGGTTGGGAATGCCTGAAACCTTCCAAGCCGAGAGAGAGAGGGTATTGTTGAGAATGAGGGGATGAAGAAAGCCCATAGAGTTCCGAAGAAGTGAAGGGAAAGTCGGGAGCAGAACTGGGAAGTCGGTAGTCAATTTGAGGAGGGGGGGGAACCACACTTGGGATTGCCAAAAGGGAACTACCAAAATTAAGGAAGCTTTTTGGCACCTGACCTGGGCGAGAACTCTGGTAATCATTATGAAAGGGGGGAAGGCGTAGTTGAGCGAGGATGACCAGTCCTGAAGAAAAGCGTCGGAAGCCAGAGCCGAAGGATCCGGACCCCAGCTGAAAAACAGAGGGAGTTGGGAGTTTAGACGGGATGCAAATAGGTCTATTTTGAAGGGACCCCATTTGTGAAGGAGAGTTTGGAAAACTGAGGGGTGGAGCTTCCAGTTGCTGGAATCTCTGAGAAAACGAGAGTGCCAGTCCGCAACGTCATTGAGGGAACCGGGAAGGTACTCTGCTGAAAGGGATATTTCGTTGTGAAGACAATACTCCCAAAGGCTTTTTGCCAGATCTGGTAGCGGTTTTGATCTGGTACCTCCTAAATGGTTTATGTAGCGGAGCAGCTGACACATTGTCCATACGGAGGAGGATGGTACACTGTATCCTGTTTTTTGTGAGGCTTTTGATTGCAAAGGAGCCCGCAAGCATCTCTAAATAACTGATATGCAATTTGGACTCCTCTGAAGACCAGAAACCTCCAGTCGAGATTGCGCCACATCGGGCGCCCCAGCCCATCAGACTTACATCTGACTCTAACACAAGATATGGGGCTGACGCAAAGATAGTCCTGCCATTCCAGGCATCTAAATGGTCTATCCACCATTGAAGTTCTGAACGAGACTCCTGGTCCAGGCTGATCGTTTCTGAATAAGAAAGTCCTCTTCTGAGGTGGCAAATTTGTAACCTTTGAAGAGCCCGGTAATGAAGGGGACCGGGAAAAATGGCTTGAATTGAAGAGGCGAGGAGACCCACGACTCTGGCTAGGGATCTGAGAGAGATTTGAGAACTGCGAAGAAGTTTCAGAATCTCTAACTTCGTGGATCTTACTTTTTGTTGGGGAAACTGAAGAATAGCGGATGAAGAAACGATTATGAACCCCAAAAATTATATCCTTTTTGAAGGAGTAGTGATAGACCTGGGCTTCATCCTGGACTCCCTCTCGATGACTAGACAAGTCAACGCCGTCTCCTCTTCATGCTTTCACACCATCCGCATGCTCCGCAAGATCTTCCGATGGATCCCGATCGAAACCAGGAAGACGGTCACCCAGGCCCTCGTCACCAGCCGGCTGGACTACGGAAACACCCTCTGCGCCGGAACCACAGCCAAGCTACAGAAAAGACTACAACGAATCCAAAACACCTCCGCCCGACTCATCCTGGACATCCCTCGACGCAGCCACATCTCCAGCCACCTGAGGAACCTGCACTGGCTCCCCGTCAACAAGAGAATCACGTTCAGACTCCTCACCAACGCACACAAGTCTCTCCATAACCTGGGCCCCAAGTACCTCAACGACCGACTGACCTTCCACACGCCCGCCCGCCAGCTACAATCCGCTAGCCTCGCCCTCGCCGCCGTACCACGCATCCGAAGAGCCAACGCCGGAGGCAGATCCTTCTCCTACCTGGCGGCCAAGACATGGAACTCCCTCCCCATCCACCTTCGGCGGACCCAGGACCACCTCGCCTTCAGGAGACAACTCAAGACCTGGCTGTTCGAGCAGTAGCGGCCCCCCTCCCCAAGCCCCTTGAGACACTTCCGGGTGAGTAGCGCGCTATACAAGTGCTCTGATTGATTGATTGATTTCTCTTTGTTGATGAGAAAACACAGTTGAGATAGAAGGGAGCAGGTGATTTGGAGGTGTCGTTGAAGAGAGAGACAGTCCTGGTGCATTAAGAGAATATCATCTAGGTAGATCAGCAATCTGATTCCCAGGGATCTGAGATGAGCCGATACCGGTTTCATTATCTTTCTGAAGCACCAGGGTGCTGACCAGAGGCCGAACGGAAGAGAAGAAAATTGGTAAGTTTGCCCTTGCCATTGGAATTGGAGGAATTTTCTGTGAGTTACGTGGATAGGGACGGATAAGTATGCGTCCTGAAGGTCCAGTCGAACCATATCATCGTGAGCAAGAAGAATATCTCTTAAATGGACGATAGTTTCCATTTTGAAGTGTCTGTATATGACAAAGCTGTTGAAATTTCTTAAGTTGATGACTGGTCTTAACTTTTTGTTCTTCTTCTGGACTAAAAAGAGGATACTGAGAAAGCCAGAAGGGTCCAGATGAGATATTTGGATGGCTTGTTTGGAAAGAAGAGACTGAATCTCTTCTGAGATGAGGGATGCCATTTCTGAAGAGAAAAAGAGGGGGGGAGGATGGGACTCTTGATGAGGAACTGAATAGAGTTCTATTGTGTAACCTTGGATTGTGTTGAGTACCCATGGATCCGGAGTAATACTTTTCCATTTTGCTATAAACAGACGAAGTCGACCCCCGACAGGAGGAAGGCCAGATTTGTGGCTTACCTTGTTGATAATTGAATCTGGAACCACGTTGTCCACGACCACGGGTGCCTCTGCCACGTTGGGGGTAGAACTGAGGCTTGAAGGATTGTGTGTCATAATTGGAATTGAAGGAGTCTCTAGATCCTTGTGATCGGAAAGATCGGCTGGTAAAGCGGCTCCTGCCTGTACCGGCCTTTCCAAAAACCAGTTGGTTAAACACTTTTTTGATTGATTGTTGCGCCTTATCTATGGAGGTGAAGGTGGAGACAAATTTTCCTAAGTCTTTTATAAATGAATCCCCGAAGAGAAGTCCGTCCGCCTTGATACCAGGGTCAATAAAGGCGAGGTTGGCCAATTTAGGGTCTAATTTAAGTAAAAGACCTTTTCGTCTCTCGTGTATAATGGCTGAGTTGGCATTGCCGAGGAGGCAAAAGGCTCTTTGGATACACAGGGATAGCTCTGAAGGATCAATGTCCGCATTTTCGGTTCTGGCTGATTCTGCCATATCAAAGATTCTGGCCAACGGACCCACCAGGTCTAAATGTTTGTCCTGGCAGTTGCACCAGGCTTTATCGATGCCCTTGCGGGGGTCTTTACCAAATTTCAAGAAAAAAGTAAGAAGGGATTGGTCAATAGTGGGGTTAGAGGTAATGTTAGAAGAAAGGGAAGGTCTGGGACACTCAGATCTTAATTTGGCCCTTGTGGGTTTGTCTAAAGGGAGTCTTAGTCTGGAGGCGATGTAATCACCTACGTGAGAAGAAGGTAACCATTCAGTGAAATTAGGGTGGTGAAGGAAGGAAGGGTTAAACATGGGATTGCCATCGGGATCTAGAATTTGTTTGGCTGTGAACGGGTTAGTAGGCAAATCAAGCTACGTTTTCTTGGGGGGAGGGGAGGACTGAGGTTGGGAGCCCCAAATATCTGTATCATCATCCAGATCATCTGAGTCACCCATGTCATCATCTGTGTCGGAGATGTGTGAGACAATAATCTTTTTTGGTGCAGCCGTAACATGCTTGGTCTTTTCAGAACATGTAAGCTTAAGTTTCCCCTCCTTAGAAGGAGGCCTTGGAGGAGACTTGTCCTCAATCTGGGGTGAAGAGGTTTCACCAGTCAAATCAACGCCATCAGGGATGACTATATTGTGGGCTTTTTGGGCAGATAAATCCTTAATTTTTATTTTTCTGCATTCCCCCGCAGAATGGGCCAGTAAGGATTTAGAAACCATATCCTTTATAGAGGATTCAAGGTTTTTTGTAATCTTGCCCATAGAATTAGAAATGGCTTTTGCCACAGACTCATTGATAAAATTATCTAGGTCCTTGTCAAAGACTTCATTATAATTACTTTGTTGTTCTGGAATAATGTTTTTAGACATGTTTTTGTGAAGGGAAAGGAAGGATTAACAGTCCAGAGAGAACAGGGAAAAAACGAAAGTACATGCCCCAGGGAGGCGTTACCGGAGCAGAAAAAAGGCAGGGATATGGTTTGCTGAAGTCGGAGTTGAAGAGAGCTGAGGCGGCTGTTTCCGGATGGAGCGGCCGGTAAGAAATGCAGCCGAAGCGGTGGAGCAAGTCCGTTTGAGGTAAACGGACGTTAAATAAGAACGGCGTGAGGGAGAAAATAGCCGTTGGAGCGCTTGCACGTCTACCAAGAAGGACAGGGGGAGCGTCAGGAGAAACGAGGTAAAAGGGATGCTGAAAAGCGTTAATAAAGCAGCTGCGAGGGAGCGGAGTGGCGGGCAAAGCATGCGATAAGCAAACAATGTACAATTCGAATAAAAGTAATATACACGCAAACAATTTGAAGAAAAAAGAAGAAATGAGGCACTTATCTTGACTGCGAGCAGCAAGAAAGAGGGCAGGTTGCAGTCAAGTATAGTGTTTATAGTACGTTCTCTGTCCCCATTGGTTTTCATGTTGACACGTTCTTTTTTCCCATTGGCTTCTGTTTCCCCTAGCCTCATGGGAAATATAGTTTTTCTTCTTGACTGCTGCTAGTCAAAATAAAGCAAGTTAGAGAAGCATAATAGGAGCCTCCGGTCTTGCCATAAAATGTGCTTGCTTAGTTGATTGCTTCTCTTACGTCTATTGCCTGCTAAGGATATATTGATAGTGGTTATTATACTTATTAATTTTGTAGTCAGGTCCCAGTGGGTAATGGAGTTTAGTGGGGTTAGTATCTATGGTGAAACAGTTTGCCAGCATTTGAATCACTCTTTTGTGATGTTACACAATTGTATTCTTTTGATCGGTTTACAATTGTTGTTGCATGTTTGAAGAATAAATTGCTTGCAGGATTAATCCTATTTTGTGTTTGATCTCATGAAGTCTAGGGTAGACCCCTATTATACGAATTGCTACAATTGTTCCCTTCCTAGAGCGAGTCGAGGCTATCGTCTTGTAGGTAATGATGCAATTTATGTTACCTTGCTAAAGGGTTATTGGGATTCGAGATCTTTTGTAACAATGTTTTCAGGCTGAAATCGCCAACAAGTAGGATAACGTGGATTGTGGATCTGCATAGAGTGTCCTCTAGTGAATCACAAAAGGTGTTGTTTCCTCTTTAGAGCTCTTACACAGATTGTGGACGACCTAAATGAACCTTGCTAACTTTAGCACCATATAGTTGGAATTCTGTTCAATTATCTTTTCTTTAGAACTTAAAGATGTACCCTAGGATAGACTTATAGTCCATGCATACAATTATATTTCGGGCAAAAATCTGTTGCATGGTAGTCAGAACGTCCAGCTACAACAAGTATGTCAATATCCTAAATAGTAATTATCTAATGGGCAACAACAGATCAAAGGGCTGTAATGATGGCAGCTGAATTCAGTCATCTTATTCAGGGAATTTTTTTTGTTTTTTTACTTGGAAACTAAAAATGTTGATATATTTTGAGCGTAGGCTAAGATACGTTTAAGTTAAGGCTTTGCTTTTTTTCTGATGTTTTGTTACAATTGGTCTCTGCTGGATATTCGCCTGTATGTTATTACTTGTCGAATCTGTGACCTTTCTGAAAACTGGCGATCTATCTCCTACAGAGTATGTTTCAAAGCAGAAAGAATTCACACAATGCGCTTGTTTGCACTGTGAGAGTTTCTAAGAGTCACAGCTTTTTGTTACCTAACAAAATGTAATATGTCCATTCTTTTATCTCTTTACTGCTGGGTAACTGACGTGGTTTTATAATACCTTTTCCATACAAACCACTAGAGCTCACCCTGAGAAAATGAGAAATATGCTGAAGTGTAAAAATCAAAATTAAGAAGTAGAACATGTAAATATCAGCAAGATGTTTAGCATTTGTGATTTGAAAATGTTTTCTTCCAAGTCTGTCAATTATTAGGTTTTGAAAATGTTTTTTTCTGTTGAACAACGTGATGCTTATTTTTGTGGTATTGTCAAGGCACACTATTTTATGTAAAGATAAATCATGCAGAAAATTTCAGAAAAAAGCAGTATATAAAACCGAAGATGCAACCTGAAGAAATGTAATTTTGTTTAGAAACAGCTATAATATTGATGTAGGGATCCATCAATAAGGGTTAAATATATTTAAATGAATGTATGTTACAAACCGTTAAATTGCAAATTTGCATGTAAACATGAAATTTAGTTTGGTGTCTAAAAGATCTCATGGACATTTACACTTTTTGATAGATCTGGACGAATTATTATAAAACAGTTATTATCACCAGCATCTGTCCATTCCTAAATCCATATCTATGTCACAGAATACATCATTTTAAGTTTGAGTCTTACCTTTTGTAAGGTTGAATGTAGTAATAAATCGTGCATGCTTTGAATGACCAAAAAAATCTCTGTTTCTTTTAAGAAGCAGAGAAGTCACCAAGTTTGGGCCAATTTCTCCAGCAACTAGAAAACAATATGTGGATGATACCATAGATGCTGTTGGGCTAGAGTGGCGAAATACCTCCTAAACTTATATTCACTCATGCACTTCTGGGGTCATATTATACAATGTGCCTAGGGAGGCGACAGGCGTGTACTCCCTTTTTGTGCAACCCAGAGGCACAATGGTATTATAGAAGGGGTCACAGATACTTGTGCATCCCCTTCTGTAATACTGATACCACTGGTGCACATGTATCATTAGCGCTATCATGAGAGGGAGTTAAGGGAATCACTTTGCCTCTGCACCCTTGCCATATTACTAACAATGAACCAGAGGCAAATATGCCCTTAGAATGCACACTCAAATCTGGAACTGTGCTAGCTCAATGCGCTTCCTGAAGGCAGCCCCCAGGAGGGCAGATACAGGGTCCTATGGACCCCCAGACATTACCCTGCAGGTTGGAGAAGTCACTCACTCACCCCTGTAAGTGGATCTCTCACTGCGTTTCGAAGTGCAGGCAGTAGGCATGGAGCAGCTTTGAGGCAGCCACTCTATATTTTACTTGAAAGCGCAGTCCCGAGGGCAGTATGAATTTGCAACTTACCTTTGGGCAGTGTATTATTTGTAATAAGGTGTACTGTCCCTGTTTGCACCAAGCACACCTTTTGAAATGCATAAAACGACCACTGGACTCCATAGATGGTTGAACATCAAACTGTTCTGTGGATTGCTCAACCAGGTGGGTTGAAGCACCTAAGACTACTCACTACCAATATGGAACACTCACAGTTGGGCTCAATTCACCTTTCATCTTTTTTTAGATCTAAGAAACAAATGATTTAATTTTTTGTGCCCTTCTCATTTTAGTTATTTTTTTCTAGAACCAGTATTGTAAGTTTAATCTTTCCCGTGTTTGACTAACCTTTCAATGGACATGTTTTCCCAGCATTTTCATTATTTAATCCTGCTCTAATTTTCTATTTTTGTAAAATTTCAAGGTTCCCCTCACTGTTTTGTCCTGATGATGACCTTGTAACTAAGATATGAAGTTGAAACTTAAAAATATCACCAAAATAATGTTTTTTTACTCACATATGAGAGACTGCTTGACATACTTATATTCATGTTCCCAGACTTTCCATCACTTTTACAGGTGTTTGCTTTCATAAATACATACCAAAATTCACCCACACTATTTAGACTGTTTGATCACTGGCGCACCAAGCACCTTGTGCAGTTTTCAGTATTTTGTTTTCTTTTTTACATGGGCATTAAAATATAATTGTTTTAGCAACGTGACCTCCTGTGCATTTCTTTCTTTAGTAATTGACTTACTATGAGCATTACCATTCTAAATAAAAACTGTGTCCTTGGTGAACAAATGCATGGTATTCACAAGCTCACCCTTTTGACTTTCTTTTTCCGCAAGGTTCATTCTCGCTCATTTTCGTGAGCTGCTCCAATGTGCAGTCATGACAGTTCACTGAAATGACAGAGGAAGCAGAAATGACATCACTTTCAATTGGATCGTACCCAAATAGCATCAAAGGAGGTAATGTCACATGACTTTCATTTCTGATGATACCTGAGCAAATATCGATGCTTGTCTCTTGACCCTGATGGAGTCTTACTAAGTGATTTTAAGAGGCAAAGGAGGCAATTTTTACTCTTATGCAGTGAGTTGCATTTTTTAGAGAGTCACCTCACCATATGCTAACATAATACAATTTAACCAAATGCTATGGGTGCACAGTGGGTGCCCAGATTTTCATTTTTGCATTTTTGTTCTTCGTAACTCTTACCTCTATTTTTCACTCCTTTTGTGTCACAAAACATGATGTTTCACTGCCTGCGAGATCATTTTTAATGGGAACAATCGTAAACAAGGTGAGAGATGCCATCCAGAACAGAGTGAATTAGTGAATACTGGGAGTGATTTTATAAAAAAAAATATTTTCATTGGTAAACGAGAATGGATGAATGTGAGGAAAATACTGAAAAATGCCCTTCAAACTATCCATTCAAAAATAGAACAGAAACGATTATCAGCAACTCAGTAACTCAAGAGTTCATGGAAGCATGGTCATTTCATATCTTATAATTAACAACAATTTTGCAACTCATGGCCATGGCTTCATGCCAGTTGAATACATTTTACTTTCGCTCTTTAGAAACAACTTACAAACATTAGGGGCCAGATGTAGGAAGCCTTTTGCACCTCGCAAACTGCTAAAAACACAGTTTGCGAGGCGCAAAAGGCTGAACGCGAAGCAGAATCACATTTTGCGAGTCGGTACCGACTCGCAAAATGTGATTCCGACTCACAAATATGAAGGGGTTTTCCCTTCCTATTTGCGACCGCATCATGATGTAGAGTTGCTTTGTGACCGCAATAGCGGTCGCAAACCAACTCGCAGTTACCATCCACTTGAAGTGGATGGTAACTCATTCACAAAAGGGAATGGGTCCCCATGGGGGACACAAAAATGGACCTATGGACCACTGCCTACTCTGAAAAAAACGAAACAAAAAGGTTTCGGTATTTTTTCTTTTGCAGGAAAACGGGCTGCAAAGAGAAAACAAAAACTGCTTTATTTAAAAGCAGTCACGGACATGGTGGTGCAGGCCACCATCCCCGTGAGTGCCTAGACTCGCTACCCCATAGCAAGTCGCAGAAGGTGTCTGAGACACCTTTCTGTATACCAGTTTGCGAGTTGCAATTTGCAAGTCGGAAGGACTCGCAATTTGCAAGTCGCAAATTGGTTTGTACCTACATCTGGCCCTAAGAAACTGAAAAGTGGAAGAAACTCTGTGAGTAGCTGTATTTTACTTTGCAGTAATCAATCTTCAAAATACTCTTGTAAAATGTAAGCAAGAACGTAGTAAGATTTAGATGTTTTACCACGCTCCTGGGCATGCTTTTAACACTGTACAGTAAAATAAATAACAATGTTACAGCATGAATACGACTTCATTTTCAACTTCTTCGAAACACGTAAACATATTATTTATATGTGTTAAAAATGAATAACAAATAGTAATGGTAAAACACTTGACTGTCATTCAATACACGATTTTCTGTTCCCTCTACCTTGTTGCTGTTACCTTTTGCAAGGTATATAAATGCAAACTGTGGGCTGACAAAAAAAAATTGGCAGAGCTTTTCAAACAAAGAGGTAGAATACAATAAATATAAGATGCTTTATTTTTACCCATATCATCCTTTAACAGTACATAAAAAATACAGGGCCAGATATGCAAGAAAGTGGCGTATCAGTTCCAATGTGCCACTTTTCTTGCATCGCCACTGCCTCACCTAACAGCACCGTGGCTATGCCATATTTACAATCCAGCACCCCATGGCGGTCGTTTCCACAATAGCATCATAATTAATTACGCTATTGCGGTGCTCTGCTGGATTAGCGACATAAATAATGGCGCTAGTGCAGCAAAGCACTGGGGAGGCCCATAGGTTACTAGGGGCCGATCACTTTAATACCTGTCCCAAGCAGGTCTTAAAAATGACAGAACATTTTTTGTAGATTTCACTGAACAATTTTTTGCGGCCTCCCTGCGTGGGATCACCACATTCGCATACATTATGCCAGGAGCAGGCATAATATGGTGCAAGGTGTTACAAAGTAGTGCAATGCAAGCATTGCGCCACATTAAAAATATGGCGCAGGGAAATGACATCCTTAATGGAACATTAGCATTAATTATAATTATACTAGTTTGGAGGAAGGAGCCACAAGGGCCTTGTAAATCTGACCCATTGTCTTTACTGTCTTTATCTCTGGCTTTGTTTTTTCTTGCTTGCTTTCTCAGTCATTGAGATTTTATTGAATGGTTTACAAATATGAAGCAAAACCAAGCAAAAAATAGGAATATGTGACAATACACAGAGAAGAACAATAAGGTATAAAGCAAATCTGAATCTAATAAACGTCAGGAAAATATCCAGTAAGCAAGTGTGGGTATATACAATCATCACTAAGAAGAAGAAAATAAAGCAGAATGCAGCATACTAAATATAAAATAACCTTTACAATATTTTTCCTATCAAAAAAAATTACAAGAAGAAAAACTAACAGATCTGTTTCAGTTCCATCACATAAAGAGGCTAAATGAACAAGAACTGGCCAATCCAGTAAGTCTCAGCAATAAAACACTGAGGTATTATCTTTGCAACACTTGTTTTTCTCATTGGCATTAGCTAATGTCAAATTTCCACCAAAGAATCAGAATACATATTCACGTTTGCATCACGATGCATACACATGCTTGAGAACACATGGATGGCCATCTTGAAATGAGTTTTGTATTAAGGGAAATCATTCCTAGATGCGTATATCCGACGTGTACCCACATTATGATGCAACAACAGCTATTTGCCATTTCTAACATTTCTACATGAATGACCACCTTTTAGACAGTAAATTAAAAGTAAATACAGAAAGTTTGCAGGAACACAAAAAAGATAGCGAACTACCAGCAGATGTTAGTCCCTTGTAAAAACAAAATAAATACAAAAATAAATACACAAACAAATAAAAAAATGACCAGCAAGACAGGAAGAAGGATTGCGGAACACCAGTGAGCATACGCTGAGTGTGGGAGGGAGAAGGTAAAAAGTAGAAAGCATCTGGGTCGTTGTAAACAAAACAGCAATGGCAAAGGTGATAGTCATAGGCAAGTTCAGGTAAATGTGCACTTTTCTGCAATGGCTGAATGGTGTGTGGTATATGTCTGATGGCAAATATGGTACACACTCAGTCACAGATGGGTACTGTTAGACCTGCCAGCCTTTGGGTAGTCACCCCTAACTTTTTGCCTGCCTCCCTCCACTTTTTAGATACAGTTTTTGCTGGTTTTCAGACTTTGCACACTTTACTACTTCTAACCAGTGCTAAAGTGTATATACTCTCTCCCTTTAAACATGGTAACATTAGATCATACCCAATTGGACTATTTAATTTACTTATAAGTCCCTAGTAGAGTGCACTATATGTGCCCAGGGCCTGTAGATTAAATGCTACCAGTGGGCCTGCAGCACTGATTGTGCCACCCACTTAAGTAGCCCCTTAACCTTGTCTCAGGCCTGCCATTGCAAGGCCTGTATGTGCAGTTTCACTGCCAATTCAACTTTAGAGGTTCTTGCCAAGCCTTAAACTCCCCTTTTCTACATAAACGACACCCTTAAGGTAAGCCCTAGGTAACCCATAGGGCAGGGTGCTGTGTAGGCAAAAGGCAGGACATGTACCTGTGTAGTTTACATGTCTTGGTAGTGTAAAACTCCTAAATTCATTTTTACACTGCTAACATAGGCTAACATTGGGGCTGCCCTTATACATTGTTTGAGTGATAGCTGCGGGTCTGAAAGGAGTAGGAAGGTCACATTTAGTATGGCCAGAGTGGTGATACAAAATCCTGCTGACTGGTGAAGTTGGATTTAATATTACTATTTTAGAAAGGCCACTTTTAGAAAGTCAACATTTCTCTGCACTTACATCTTTCTGTGCCTTACAATCCACGTCTGGCTGGGTTTAGTTGACAGCTCCTTGTGCATTCACTCAGACACACCCCAAACACAGGATACTCAGCCTCACTTGCATACATCTTTGCATTTTGAATGGGTCTTCCTGGGCTGGGAGGGTGGAGGGCCTGCCTTCACACAGAGGACTGCCACACTGCCTACTGGGACCCTGGCAGACAGGTTTGAACTGAAAGGGGACCTGGTGCACTTCTAAGCCACTCTTTGAAGTCTCCCCTACTTCAAAGGCACATTTGGGTATATAAACAGGGCCTTTGCCCTTACCACCTCAGGCACTTCCTGGAGAAGAAACTTGAACCAGAACCTGCATCCTGCCTAGAAGAACTGCCTGGCTGCCCAAAGGACTCACCTGTCTGCTTTCTGTGAAGGACTGCTGCATTGCTGTTGCCCTGCTGCCTTCCTTCTCTCTGGCTGAGGTGAAGAAGTCCTCTCCAAGGGCTTGGATAGAGATTGCCTCCTGTTCCCTGAAGTCTCAGGACCAAAAAGACTTCATCTCTACAAGAAGGACTCCTGGTGTGGCGAAATTCGATGCACAGCCTGCCAGAAATGACGCATAGCCTGCACTGCAGTGAAAATTTCACTGAACGCCGAACCGGAACAAAGCAGCCCGACTTCACAATGAGAAGATCGACGCAGCACTAGCGTGGCAACCGGAAATCTGACGCACGGCCCACTCGATCGATGCACAGCCAAGCCGAAATGATGCAGCCCTACTTCCACAGAGGAATCGACTCAGCGCCAGCAGAGTGATAGAAAATTTGATGCAATACCCACCGGATCAATGTAGCTTCTGTGACTTCATCCTGTGCAGGAAATCCACGCATCGCTCCAGGGAGTCTGAAAACCCTGCAACCTGAAGAGGACCCACGACCGAAGCCGGAAATTGACGCACAGCCATCCCTGCGTGAAAACTAAACGACGCATCGCCATGTGCATCCGAGAAATCAGCGCACACCCCTTTCTTTCCACGGATCTCCTCCTCTGTGGTTCTTTGTGGAGATTTCTCATGCATACCAGGTACTTTGCACTCAAAAGAGACTTTGGCCCTCATTATGATATTGGCGGTAAAAGCTGCTTACCGCCGTTCAGAAGACCGCCACCACACCGCGCGTCCGCGGAATTCAGCCACAGCTATTATGACCCACAGTTCGGAATCTGCCAAAAGTCAGACACCCACACAAGTCCACCGCACCAAAGGTCAGTGATAAACTGGTGAAAACAAAACCTCCACCGTCACGCCAACAGAAATATGCCCACACTATCAAGACACACGAATCCATGCAGCGGTCTTTCAACTGCGGTATTCCATTGGTGGTACACACCGCTGCACTCAAAATACACACACATCTACAAAACACTACCACATTGGACAATTCCAAATACACACACCTGATACACATACACACACCACTCCCACACACCCAATACACTATAAAACATACACCCACATCACCCACAAATCCTTATGACAACAAATCACGACCGAAAGCCAGAGAGAGACACCACCATCAACAACACTAGCATCCACAGGCACACAACACCATCACCCACATAACTTCCACGCACCTCAGACAACACCCCACTACATATCAGCACAGTTATCACCCCACACACCACCCCACACATCACCTACACCACCCCATGGCACGGCAAAGACACCCCAGGTTCTCAGAGGAGGAGCTCAGGGTGGAGGAAATCGTCCGGGTAGATCCACAGCTATTCGGATCACAGGTGCAGCACACCTCCATTACAAGGAAGATGGAGCTATGGCGAAGAATAGTGGACAGGCTCAATGCAGTGGGCAGCACCCAAGAAATCGGGAGGACATCAGGAAGAGGTGGAACGACCTACGGGGGAAGGTGCGTTACGTGGTCTCCAGACACCACCTGGCGGTTCAGCGGACTGGCGGCGGACCCCCGCCTCCTCCCCCACAACTAACAACATGGGAGGAGCAGGTCTTGGCAATTCTGCATCCTGAGGGCCTCGCAGGAGTAGGTGGAGGAATGGACTCTGGTAAGTCAAACCTTTAAGTACTTCATCCCCCACCCACCTGCATGCTATCACCTACCCCCACCCTCGCCCTCACCCCATCACTCCTACTCCTCACAAATGTCCCACTATCACAAACCACACATCCCAAACCCAAGCCCTGCATGCAACACTAAAGCATGGACACCCATCACTAAAGCATGCCCACTGCACATACCCATACACCCCCCTAAACAATCATCACACAAGGTCCCACACAGGAATGCTAGCACTGGGGTACACGGGCACCCACCCATTGCACACCTTAACACACACAGATGCAATAATCATGCGTTTATACCCCTGCAGGACCCCTACCCAACGTCACCGGACAGGAGGTTAAACACATGTCCACACCACCAACAGCAGAGACCCACAGTGATGACAGCACCTCTGTCCAACTAGATCTAGATGACCAGCCCGGCCCATCGGGGACCTCAGGACAGTCGGTTCCCCTCACCCAGTCACAGGTCACTACAGAGCTTCCCCCCTCTGGAAACACCAGCAAAGCACCCATCCAGCGGGCCCATACCTCCGTCCCCAGGACACGTCAATCAGCAGTGTGTCCACCACTACAGGGAACCCAGGCTAACCCACCACCCCAACAACAACAGGGACCTGGGGGCAGTGGTAGTGGTCACACGGTCCAGGGGACGGAGGCCCAGGAACACAGGGGAACTAGGAGGGCTGCTGTGCGACAGAGGGCGGACAGGCCCAGGGAACCCCCTCTCCACGAGGCCCTCTCCTCCATCGTGGGAGCCTACCACCACTCCCAGGAGACAATGGCAACGGTACTGGCCAAGTTTCAGGAGACCCAGCGCCTGCAGGAGGAACAGTATATGGGCTTCAGGGAGGAACTCAGAACCATCAATTCCACCCTGGGCACCATCGTAGGGGTGCTGAAGGAAGTACTCAACACCAGGAGGGACACTGTGGCACTACAAGGGGCCCATGACACTATCCTGGACGATGAACTGCCCACCACCTCCGCCGGTGCTAGTGGACAGGAGGCACAGCCACAGGACCACCACACCAGCACCCCACCCCCTGCAGAGGAAGAAGCACCTCGCAAACGGTCCCTGAGATCCAGGACAAAGACAGAGAATGATGCCAAGACCCCCGCCAAGAAAAGAGACCACCCTGATTGTCATCCTACTCCCACTTTGTCACCCTGTCCATCCTTAAACTGCCATAGCTCCACTTCCTATGCCCATTTGGGCAATGCACCTGTGAGACTAATAGACTGGACTCTGCCATGGACATTCCTCCACCATCACCCCTCACCATTTTGCTACCCCCTCCAATTTTGAGCACTAAAATAAACATCCTTAAAGCACAAAACAATCTGGAGTCTGTGATTTCGGAATACTGTATTAGCAATAACTGTGGCAAAAAGCTCTTTCATTTGTAATGTCAACATACCTATGTCACACAGCTCTAGTCCATGAGGAATCAAAGCAGATGTCACACTGTGGGACCCAGATCTGTGAAATCGTAAGGGAAAGTGACAACTCAGTGACCATACACTGGGTGAAAAAGACAGACAGTAGAGAGGTAGTAGTGTATAAGTACATGTAGTAGGCAGGTTTGTATTCTTACCTGTGTTTCACTGGAAATATTGCTGGATCACTGAGTCCCTGTTGTCCATGTCTTCTTCCTCTGCTTCCTCGTCTTCACTGTCCACAGGCTCCACAGCTGCAACAACACCGCCATCTGGACCATCCTCCTGCAGAAAGGTCACCTGTCATCACAAAGCCAAGTTGTGAAGCATACAGCAGGCCACGATGATCTGGCACACCTTGTTTGGTGAGTAGAATAGGGATCCACCTGTCATATGGAGGCACCTAAACCTCGCCTTCAGGAGGCCGAAGGTGCGTTCAATCACCCTCCTAGTTCGCCCATGTGCCTCATTGTAGCGTTCCTCTGCCCTTGTCCTGGGATTCCTCACTGGGGCCAGTAGCCATGACAGGTTGGGGTAACCAGAGTCACCTGCAAATGGTGAGGGACAACTGTTAGACACACACTAACCTGGAGCCAGGGAACATGGCATTCACATGGGAGATGTACTGGTCTGCCAAACATACCATCTTTACATTCATCGAATGATAACTCTTCCGGTTTCTGTACACCTGTTCACTCCTGTGGGGGGGGACCAAAGCCACATGTGTCCCATCAATGGCACCGATGATGTTGGGGACATGTCCCAGGGCATAGAAATTACCTTTCACTGTAGGCAAATCCTCCACCTGAGGGAAAACGATGTAGCTCCGCATGTATTTCAGCAGGGCAGACAACACTCTGGACAACACCTTGGAAAACATAGGCTGGGACATCCCTGATGCTATGGCCACTGTTTTTTTAAATTACCCACTTGAAAGGAAATGGAGCACTGACAGGACCTGCACTTGAGTGGGGATTCCTGTGGGATGGCGGATAGCTGACATCATGTCTGGCTCCAGCTGAGTACACAGTTCCTGGATTGTGGCACGGTCAAGCCTGTGTGTGATTATCACGTATCTTTCCTCCATTGTCGACAGGTCCACCAACGGTCGGTACACCGGAGGATGCCGCCCTCTCCTCACATGTCCCAGCGGACGGTGCCTATGAAGGACAACAGGGAGCACAGAGTCAAACAACTCAGAGGCACATACCCACATCTTACACAGAACACCATTCATACTAAAAAAGTGGCCTGTATGTGTGTTGAGTCTAGGCCTAGGTATGTGTGACGCAGTTAAAAATTAAGCCATGTGGGCCCCTGAAATGGCGGCTGCCTGACTTCTAAAGTGGGACAATGGGATGTGATGTAACTGCGCTGGCGTTGTACACCGTCGAGGTAGGCAGTCCAAGACCGCAGCGCAATGCTGCATTGGTTAACATTGGACCCTATGGGTCCCAGGAGCCAGTGACGATGTACGCCGGTGGTGACGGTACGCACCGCTGCAGACGTGACCGCCATTTTCTATCTGTTCAATCACTCGATGCCTGATCTTCGACAGGAGAGGACCTACACTGCAAGTGCTGCTGTGACCTCGGTCTGGAAGAGACAATGGCTTGAGTGTCTGGGGAAAGGGCGCCTGCCTTCACATCGGAGGAGTTGGAGAAACTCGTGGATGGGGTCCTCCCCCAGTACACGCTACTCTACGGTCCTCCAGACAAACAGGTAAGTTCACTGGGAGAATGATGTATGGGCTATGCCTGTGTGGAGAGGGGTGGATGTAAGAAGGAAGGGGGGAGAGTGCGGGTGCATGAAACGGCGGTGAGTGCATGTGCCACATGGCAAGGGTAGGGATTGCGGCCAATCACTTTGACAGTGCAGCTGGTAATAACTTTCTCTTCCCCCTGTACAAATCATGTAGGTCAGCACCCACTGCCAGAAAAGATGGGAGGACATTCGCCGCTGGAGCAAGAAGACGGCGGAGGCTCAGCTGGGGATGGCCTCCCAACGTGGGAGGGGTGCCCATCGCACCATGACCCCCCTGATTTTCAGGATCCTGGTGGTGGCGTACCCGGAGTTGGATGGGCGCTTGAGGGCATCACAGCAGCCACAAGGGGGTGAGTACACTCGCATTCTGCTGACTTTGCGCGCAGTGGAGGGTTCTGGGTGGGGGAGGTGGGCTGTGGGTTTCCCTAGGCCAGGGTGACTTCCGTAGGCAAGGTCCCTCCATAAGGCAGGCCATGTGGCACCCCACCCCACCTCTGTGGAGTGACATCTACACCTAGTCATGCCCCTGTGTCATCTATGTGTGCAGATGTCATCCATAGCATTGTAGGCCATTTCCCAGGAATTGAACAGTGGAGCCCAAAAGCGCGGCGTAGTGCAGGGGGCTTCTGTGTCTGTTGTGTCTGCCAACGGTAGTGGTAATGCATGCACTCAACATGTCTTTCTTCTGTCATCCCCCACCTTTTTGTGGTCTCCCTGTTCTTATGTGCATTAGCATCATCAGGCGGAGGAGCAGTGGCACCGGAGCACCAGTGGGCTGCATCCCACATGGCCATGGAGGGCCACACTACGGAATCAGACTTCACCAGTGGGACGGAGGGCGAGGGGAGCTCCACGGCAGGGACAGGAGCTGAGACCAGTGACACGGACTCGTCCTCTGATGGGAGATCCCTTGTGGTGGCGGCAACATCTGTGCCGCCCCATCTACAGGTACATCCGCCACCCCCCCTTCCAGCACCACCCTCCCAGCAGCCCCTCAGCCTTCGTCCTGTGCCCTCTCACCCAGGAGGGTGGGCATCACCTTCGCTCCAGGCACCTCAGGCCCTGCCCCAGTCACCCCTGCTGCCCTCAGTGAGGAGGCCATTGACCTCCTCAGGTCCCTCACTGTTGGGCAGTCTACCATTTTGAATGCCATCCAGGGTGTAGAAAGGCAGTTGCAACAAACAAATGCATTCCTGGAGGGCATTCATTCTGGTCAGG